>NC_136061.1:978569822-979880322 GCF_964261635.1 Lissotriton helveticus | reverse complement strand
AAATGGAAATTTAGCGGCAATTTTGCGGCATTTTATTTGGCCCTGGACCTTGATAAAGCGGCCTCCAGTGACCCCATTTGTCACCCGTCCTTCCTTACACTCTTTCTGCCTCCCATTTCTCCCTCTCTTAGTTGTGTTTTGCCGCTTTTAGCTCCTCTAGCTTCCTTCCTGTTACACTCTTTCCACTGTCCCATTCAGCTTTCTGTTTCTCATGCCCCTTCCTTTCTGTGCCTCATTCACTCATCCTCTCTCACACACACACATCTTTCTCTCCTTATCGATATCTCTCTCATCAGCCCAGTCTCTTATCCCCTGTCCCTCTCTCTTTCCATCTTCGGATCTCTCTAGCACCCTGCCTCTCTAGTTCTCTCTTGTCTCCCTCTCTCCCTTCCTCGCCCTCTCTTCTCTCTCTAACTCTCATACTTTCGTTCTTCCAGACACTGTCTTTCTTCCCCTTCCTCTCTCGCCCTCTTTCTCGCGCATTCACCCTCCCTCTTTCTCTCCTGCTCACTCCTCTCTACTTTTCTCCACCTTTCAGTTTCATTCGCCCAGTTTCTCTCACCCCATACTACCCTTTCCTTCTTTCCCACCTCTATGACTTCTTTGCTCACCCCCCTCTCTTTCACCCCTTCTTTCTCGTCTCACCTGCCCCATACCCTCAGTTTTCATTCTTGCTCCTCCTCTTTACCTTTGCGCTCCACCTTTCACCTTCATCCTCCCAGTTTCTCTCACCCCTACCCTTTCCTTCTTTCTCCATCTCTGTGACCTCTTTTACTCACTCCCCCTTGGACCCCTTCTTTCTCTTCTCACCTGCCCCATACCCTCAGTTTTCATTCTGGCTCACCCTCTTTACCTAGCGCTCCACCTTTCACCTTCATCCTCCCAGTTTCTCTCACCCCTACCCTTTCCTTCTTTCTACATCTCTCTGACCTCTTTTACTCACTCCCCCTCTCTTTCACCCCTTCTTTCTCGTCTCACCTGCCCCATACCCTCAGTTTTCATTCTTGCTCCTCCTCTTTACCTTTGCGCTCCACCTTTCACCTTCATCCTCCCAGTTTCTCTCACCCCTACCCTTTCCTTCTTTCTCCATCTCTGTGACCTCTTTTACTCACTCCCCCTTGGACCCCTTCTTTCTCTTCTCACCTGCCCCATACCCTCAGTTTTCATTCTGGCTCACCCTCTTTACCTAGCGCTCCACCTTTCACCTTCATCCTCCCAGTTTCTCTCACCCCTACCCTTTCCTTCTTTCTCCATCTCTCTGACCTCTTTTACTCACTCCCCCTCTCTTTCACCCCTTCTTTCTCGTCTCACCTGCCCCATACCCTCAGTTTTCATTCTTGCCCCCCTCTTTACCTTTGCGCTCCACCTTTCACCTTTATCCTCCCATTTTCTTTTACCCCTTCCCTTTCCTTCTAAACGCCCCACTCTCCCTTGCTTTCACCCCTTTCCTCACACATGTGCCCCCAGCCACTCCTCCTTTCTTTCACCCCTTTCTTCTCCTCACACGTACCTCCAACCCCTCTTTCTCTCTCCCTCCGGTCTGTGATCCTCCGTGCAGGAAGCCGACTGTCTGATGAAAGCTTGCACCACCGCAATCCCCTGACACCTGCCAGAGCCAACAGGCGGGGGCGTGAAAAACTAAGCCTCATTAACAAGTGAAAGGTCTTTAAATGACCTGTGAAGTACTCGGGTGCGGCTGGCAGTTTTGAACTGCCAGCCGCACCCGAGTACTTCACAGGTCATTTAAAGACCTTTCACTTGTTGATGAGGCTTAGTCTGACTCTCTGTGTGTGTCCCGGGAAGCTGCTGACACACACGAGTGGGGGGGGGGGGGGGGGGGCGGCGTGCACAGCCAGGCATTCTTTGTTTTGCTGTCTCACTTGTTAATATCGCGGCCAATATGGTTTTTATCGCGGCCATCGCGGTAATCTGACAATTTCGCGATTTTTTCGTGAATCGCGAAATCGCGATAAACTGGAGGGTCTGGTAAACTTGTCCATTATGAGTTTACAGCATACGGATGCCATTATGGTCCGCATGGGAGCCAAGACCTCTTCTTTCTCATCAATCCGTTGGCCTTAACTATCCCTGTTCTGACATCAGCGATGGTGGGCGGGTTAACCCTCTTCCAGACATATTACAGTGCGAGCGTTTTAGGAAGTCTTCCACCCGCTGCGGATTAGTAAAGAAATGTTATTTTCCCTAGTGGGTAACTCTAAGGTGTGCTAGGTACTTCATTGCATAGTCAATTTGAGCCTGCTGAAATTTCCTTTTCAATGGTACAAACTTCCTCCTGCACTGCAATGGCGAAGTCTAGGTAGAACGTGATTGCGTTTCCTTCAAATAGAAGTAGTCGCTTCTCCCTGGCTAGGCGGAGGGCCACATCCGGATCGCCATAGTTAAGAAGTCTGGCAATTATGGGTCTGGGATTGGCACCAGAGGGAGGTTGGGCCCCAGTGATCGATGCGCTCTTTCGATCACAATCTGAAAGGAGAAAGCGTCAGCTCCAAAGACTGTTTTTAGCATGCGTTCTACATGTTCTTCCATTCGCCCAGTATTTGCGCTCTCGGGCACACCTAGAATTCGTATATTGTTGCGCCTTGAGCTCGCTTCTAAGTCCTCATTTTCTGCTGTGATAACACTGGATTCAAGTTATTCTGCCTGAGGAGGACCTTTAGCCCGAAACGGTTCCCAGGATGCTTGTTTCCGGTCCAGGGAAGACATGGCTCGGCAGTTCGGGCAGGACTGTTCCCATGAGGCACTGGGTCAAGACTGATTTGCTTATAGCTGTGTCTGAACTGGGGTGGCGGAGTGAGTAAAGAACGATGATGGATTTTACTCAGATCTGTGACTAGGGGTGATTGTTTGAAAAGTTTCAGCACTCCGTCCATCATCTCCTTGTGTTTGCTTTGTTTGCCCTAAGTTGGCAGGGTATGCCCGGACGTGGGTCTCTTGCTCACTTTGCCACTGGATTCAGGCTATTCTGGCTGATGAGGGCTGTTAGCCTGAAACCGGTCCCAGGATGGTTGTTTCCGGTCCAGGAAAGACATGGCTTGGCAGTTGGGGCTGGATCATTCCCATGAGGCAAAGGGTCAAGACTGATTTGCATATAGCTGTGTCTGAACTGGGGTGGCGGAGTGAGCTAAAGAACGATGATGGATTCAACCCAGATCTGTGACTAGGGGTGATTGTTTGAAAAGTTTCAGCACTCCGTCCATCATCTCCTTGTGTTTGCTTTGTGTATTTGTTTTGGTCTTTGCTGCTCTTGTGGTACCCTATGGAAAACAATTCAAGAACTCGCTGCTGAGCACTGATTGGTATCTAGTAAACTCTGGTGTTGTCACATCTGTAGAGTTGCGGCGGAAACCATTCAGTGTCACCTGATTTTGCTGAAGAGATAACTCAGAGGGAAATCTTTTCTAGACCAGTAAGAATAATTCATAAGGTGAGTAATCTGCTGGAGATTATGTATCCATCAGGAGTATTGTTACCAAAGGTTGATATCTTTTTCTTCTGGTCAGGTAGAACAGGCTTTGAAGTTTATAAGTATCAAGTAAGCTTCTGACCTTTTATTCTTTATCACTGTTTTCAAGCATTTGGGAATTAACCCTTTGTGATACATTTTAAATTACTGATGAGTATCAAAGGCAATACTTAAACAGTGGCCACATCTTAGTGGAGATTTGGAGGACTATGTGGTCAGCCACTAGATTGAGCACATTCTCATTTGTGTTCTGTCCAAGGATCTCACTTGCAGCATCCTACTACCTCTCAATCATACACTTTTGGTAGGCTACCACGCATTTTTACCTGGAACAAACAATGGAGGGGGGGCGGGGTCAGGGAAAGTGTTTGTATTTTGTCAGCTTACTGGCTGGTTTCCCTTTGTAAAATAATATAGTATTGCTGAGTGTTGCACAAATGTGTGTTGTTCTTCGATTTCCAGTATATTTTAAGTTGTTGGCTAGAAGCAGGGATGAGATATGCACATGCAGAAGGAAAGTGAATAACTGAAGGATGAATTTTTCTTTAGAGGGGATTCACCCAGTGTTGATGTTTCCTATGTTCGTGGCAAAATATTGTTCAATAATTGAGTTCACTCATTCCAGCAACCCATCAGTTTGCAAGTAAATTCCTTGTTAAATTTGGATGCTCTTCCCTGCTCTGGACATAAACTAGCGTCACTAATCAGAGTAAAGTATTGTTGGAAGTCCTTCTAAACAGACTTTATTGGAAAAAATTCCATTCTGAGGCTATGTCATGTCGTGGTATCATTTTGTGAGAATGGAAAATACTGCCATTAAGCAATCCTGATCATGAGCTTTTGTAAATCAAGGGAAACTGCATGCCATTCTTGTGGAGGCAATGGTAAGGGCATCATCATCAATACCTGTGGTGAAGCATAATGGTTTGTGCCTCAGGTGTCTGGGACAGAAGTCTAAACATACTTACTGTAGGAAAGTAGATAGTTAAGTGATGTAGGTGTACTAATGAGTTCTCACCATGTAATGTCACAATCTATATTGTGTCAAGTTGGGTTTCTTTAATAATAACCCTTAGCTCAGTCCTGGGTATGTGTGGTACTTAGCAGTCATACTTAATCAAAGGAACATATTTAGAAATACCAAAACAGTTAATAAGTTAGAAATATAACACAATAAAAATACAGCACCAATTTATAAAAATAGAGCACATTTTTACCTTTGAGACACCTAAGCCACAAAAATCTATTGAGGAAAACGAGAGATATCTTTCAAAGGTAAGTACATTTTTTGTAAAGGTGCAATAAATTCTTGTAATAAGTTGAGCGGTTCCTCTCCAACACGCTAGTGCGACTACTTCTCTAAGCTTGGATTGGCCACAATGGTGTGAGGGCCAGTCACAGGGACATTTACCTGTCACCTCCGGTAGTCCTAGGGTCCTCAGTGTATTTTACTACTTTTATGTGGTTTAGCCAAGTAGTGGTCCTGATGTCTAGGATTCAGAATGCTGAGCATCCTTAGGTGCTGACGAGATTCAGTGAGTTTTCATGTGGCCACCCAGGCATCCATGAACGTTAGGGGTTGTCTCCGGCCTCAGGACTTGATCTTCCACAATGCATTTAAGGACTAAAGTGAAAGTCCAGTCGCCACTGGTCAACTGATCTCCCAGTTAAAGCAAGTCCTCTCTCTATGGGGCCCAAGCTCAACTTCGACTTCGGTTATGGGCCCCATGGGCTTAGTGACACCTCAGGAAGGTTTAGGATTCTATTGCGCAGCAAGCACTGCTGCATCCAGCGGTGAGTAGCGTTCCTGGGCAGTTGGGCTCTTGAAGTGCAGACTTCTTCAGCTGTTGGTGATCCTGAAGCTTAACAGGTGGCTAGCCAAGTAGCCCTTGAATTCCCTTTTCTGTCCTGGCATAGGTGGAGCTCTTTTTCATGAGTGGGCACACCAGTCCTCTTTGCCGATCTTTTGGGTGCAGTAGGTGCAGGAGTCTTGTGCATCCTTGCTTTACTGGACCCAGGGCTTCTGTCTACTTTCCCGTCCAGTAGTGATCTCAGGACTGTGGGTCTGGAGTGACACTTGTATATCCTCTTCTCATTTGTGGAAGCGGAGGGCTCTCTATTTATTCTATTTCTGAAATTATTTTATTTATTACTTTCAATATTGAACATAAAACTGAAGTTTGTAAGTGCACAGGAAAAAAAGAATAAATAGTTTTTAAAGCTATCAAGCAAATGCGTACAATAAAAAGTTATAAATAATACTTTAAAATGTAGCATTCAAATACATATGATAAGTAATTCATAATATATAAATTAAGCTTTAAATTTGACAAGTGCATAAATACAAATAATAGTTTTGAAAGCTAGTACACACAATAAATACAATCAGACATATTGCAACATCCCTTTAAACAATCTCAGCTTCCAACTAGCAGTCAATAACAACTAATACCGCTACCTAAAGTTATCCCCTGTCAAGCGTCCAAATATAGAATGCTCTAATGACCCAGTACACTGCATAGGTTCAATGTCCCATTCCAGACAACTCATGCAAGATCAGTTATTACCACCCTCTAAATCCTCCTGAGATATCAGGGAGTTAATGGTGTACTTATATCAGCATCCGGTGTCAACAAACAGTCCACAGGGTGTTCCCGTGCTCGTACATTTTCAGTCTTTCTCCGCCCTTTCTTCAATTCCTATTGTTTTTCATGTGAACCCACACAGAGTAGACACAAAAAGCCTCGCAGAGCAGCGCATGCGCGCTGCTAGGCTCGCCATAAAGAATAGTCACGTGTCCCAGGGTGCAATAGTCTCTGTAGGAAGGTGGATATCTGACTATGGTTACCCCCAACTTTTTGCCTAGTGTTTTGCTGGTTTTTGACTTTGTTGGCCTGGGATCCTGCTATTCAGGACCCCAGGCTTCCTGCTCTCTCTGTTAAAATTGACATCCATGTACTTTAGGTGCATTTACCAATTGGTATTGGGACCCCTTATCAGCCCCTGTACAATGTACCTTAGGTACCCAGGGCATGGGTGAACCCAAGGCCGACCAGGGGCTGAAGCATGTATTATGCCACCCCTGGCTGGCCATCTAAACAGACACAACTGGCTGGTAAGACAGCTGGGGCAAGGTGGTGTAATCATCCTTTGCTGTAGATATAGTATACCTATATCTAACCTCAAAATGGACACATATATTCCTATCAGTCACTCCTATGGCAGGCCTTATCAATCCTGAAGGCAGAGTGCTTGGAATTATGTGAGATGGTGCTCTAGCATGAGCTGAGCCTGTCGGCAGCTTGCGGAACCAAGTCCTTATAGCTGTTCCATGATAACGATGTACTATATACTCTTAAGTGCATTATAATCCTCGCGGTTATTGCTAACTTTGGTATAGCATTATCAAAACATGTTGAGTAAGGTGTCATACAAATTGGAATACTACCCCCTCGCCAGTTCTGGCGACGGGGGTAGCATTCCACCCTTTTAGAGGGACACGACATGGATGTAACTGTGAACCCTGGTTAAAGTTAACTCGAGCCTCAGCATCACAAAATGGATGCTGCCACCACAGACACAAGTCTGACCTCCTGCTGCTGGGAGTCCTTCCAGCGAGGGAGGCCTGGACAAAGGGTTTCCTGCCTTGGGAGGTGCTAGCACCACCCCAGACAGGATTTTGTGTATTGAGGTAGGGAGGCCTGAAAGGAATGAGACATGCCTGGGGCACACGAGGTGTCCCTGTGCATACACCGGTTCAAACCAGTTGCTGGGGCACCCCAGCCCCAGCTCTGGCGCGAAACCGGACAAAGGATAGGGGGTGTAACCACCCCCCTTCCTGGTCCCACCCATAGGAGGGACCTAGTCGTAGTACAGCACCCTTTAGCAGGATAAAGGTAGGAGCTGGTCCCATTCCAAATTAGATTATCCTGAACAACTTTACAAGAAGAAACTCTGGACTTCGACGTTCTGCTCCACAGAAGACTGAAGAATCTCCCTTGTGGGCAAGGAGTGTCCACCCTGCAACTGCAGGCACCATCAAGCGTCCTAGCGGTCCACTTTGTCTTCCTTCCTGCCGGATCCAGACTTGAGAGCCCGACGAGACCCGGACTCCCAGACCTCTCCGACCGCTACCTACATCTGCAGCACAGCTGAGACCCGTGGGTGCGACGAGACACGTGGGACCGGCCATCTTGAAGAGACTGCACTTTGCTTTCAGCACGACTTCTGAGGCATCCTCGAGAAAGTGCTTTGGGGATTGAGAAGCCCCAGCCCCGAGCAGCTCCTGCATCAAAGACCAGCCCTCCAGCGTCCACGAGATCTGCGTGGTGCCCTTTTGCTTGATTGCTGCTCGACGCGTTGTCTGGTCACTTGTCGGCTGGCTAGTGACCTCCTAGATGACGATCCAAGAAATCTACACTGCTGATCTGGTTGCTCTAGATTGGCCCTTGCTCCCTTCCAAAAGAGGAGCACCCTGGACCCTCCTGGTCCACTCCAGACGCCGTTTCCACTCACCGCGTGGGTTGCTTTTGCCAAGGCCTGTTGACTCCAAATCCGGATCCGACACCGCCGACAGCGAGAGCCTGCGTGGGACAGCTCGTGCCTCCATCCTGGTCGTCGAAGACACCTCCTGGTCCACGTGGCTGCAGAGACAAGCGTCCACTCTCACCTGATCGCGACGACAGCATCTGGTTCCCTCCTGGTTCCACACCGGTCACTGGCTAGTGACTTTGAACACTGTCCCCTCTGCTTTCAGGTCCTCTTCTTCCTCGATCCACCCGTGGATCGCACCGGACATCTTCCTCCTGGTCGCCTGCAGCATCTTTCTCCAAGGCTCCATTGACTTCGACGCGGAAACCCGACACACTTTCACACCTATGCACCCGCAGCCCGTGTGTGAGGTAACAAGAGCATTTCAGTGCTCAAGGGTAGATTGACTCTCCTAGTGTCCAGGTATCCTGTCGTTTTAGTCGTAACTAGTAGGAACTGTCTTTTACTTCCCTTTTCGTAACTTGTTCTGCCCATTGACTTTGTTCCGCATCCCGCGTTTGAGTTCACACAATGCACACACGTCCCGTGGGCCTCCTTTTACTTACCTAAGGTTAGGATAGGGTAGCCCCAGCGAACCTACAGCCTCTGGGCATCTTCATTTTCTAAATCGTTCTACTTAACCCATTTACTTAGTATATGGTTTGCCGTGCCCCTAGGGCACCATTGTAATTTTGTGCAACTTATCGTATTTTTCCTAAGAGATTGTCATGTGCTTAGCCCTCTGATCTCATAAAGAGTTCAGAGGTGTTTTGTTATTAATAAATATACTGTTTATTTTTATAACAACCTGTGTGGTGTCCTTTCATCTGGTATTCAAGGGGTTATATGTGGTAAAACAGCTGGCTTCACATGCCAAATGAGTTTAGCCTAAGACTGCTTTGTCCATGCTACCATTAGGATAGCTGGTCTATAAGGTTGACTTACAACCAATCACCATAAGGGTTGTTTGGACTGATACAAGGTGATCACTAGAACTAGTGAGCATCATATATCAGGCCAACTTCTCACAGTCTCCACAAATCTACAACCCCCACTCCTGCTGCAATTCAGAAAAAGTACGAGCTGTTTGGGATACCGGGGAATCTCCCGGGGCGGATGTGAACGTTCAAGTGTAGGATTTTCAACACAGTTAAAATCTCTCCCTAGTAATATAGTCTGAGTTAGATAATGTCCCAAAGATTCAGAGAGAAATTATTTTTGATTTACATTAGGTACAAAAATACTGACAGTAGCTAAGTCGTTACCAGCTATCTTGCCAGAGATGGCCACATACCTTCCCTCCAGATCTACAAATTCAGTAGTTTTCTGAAAGGGGAGTGCTCTTTTTTCCCTATTTCTGGGAGCACTTCATGCTTCCTAGCAGGGGGCAGCATGTTGTCTTGGTGACAGCTGCTGCAGATAGAAAGATCACTAGAGGATTAGGCAACAAAGTAGTGACTTTTGAAACTCATCTTACTTTAAAAGTTACCTAAAATCTGATCTCGGCAATAAGTCGAGTTTTAGTGTGATGATTAATGTGATACCTTGGAGTAATATCTTTGGTGGTCCCATATGGAAGTTGGCATTCAGCGTGGTGGCTAGTGAAACTCCAAATCAGCCAAGGGACTGCCGGCCTTGATTCAGTGAAAACAGTAGTTTTGTGTTTTCACGGTCAGGGCATGTTAAATGCAAAAGGGACATGCACTTCTTGTTAATAGTAAGTACCATGCCCGGTGGGCTACCAAGGCCTTTCCTAGGGGTGGTTTATTGAGATTAGAAAAGAAGGACCTGGCTTGGCTAAAAGGTTTATTCTGCCGTGTGCAGTTGGCATTTGTAATGCTCATCAACAGGCTGCAGTGGCAGGCCTAGTCTTGTTGTCACCTTTCACCGTTTCAACAGTCGCTGATTCTTTTACATTGGAAACAAGTCTTTAATTTGAAGAATCACCTTGGTATTATGAGCAGAGAAATAGTCTCTGTTCTTCTGTAAAATGCAGACAGTTGAAGGTTATTGTTGCATGATAGCCCTTTGATCCACTTTATATTTTTTCAGTTATAACTCCAGTTTGAATAGGTGGAATGCAAGAATGTTTTCTGTCCTCTTTTCTCCATCCTAGTGATTTGTCCTGAACACAACTTGCTATTGTCTTAACAGTGATGCTTTGTTTTCTTGTTATTGCAGGTGGCACTTGTGTTCCCAAACAGTGACCCAGTAATGTTTGTGGTGGCGTTTTATGGATGCCTCCTTGCAGATCTAATTCCTGTCCCAATAGAAGTGCCTCTGACTCGGAAGGTAAGGTTCCCCTGAGCCTCCATTGAATTGGCTGTACTTTCTCACACTCCATGCCTTGACATTGGCACTTGTCCCTCAGCGTCTAGATGCATGCTTTTTTTTTGTTGCAAGTCTGTTTGTTTGTTCAAAATAAAAGCTTGTATACACCTAAATAGCTTGACAGCTGTCAGTTGTTGATATCCAATTAAATATTTGATACCATAGTGCTAATAGGCACTCTGAAACATCCAGATAAGGAATTGAGGGCATGCATAGACGATATTGTATAAAAGATAGTGGCACATATGCCTAAAAGGGCAGTGAGGAACTCAAAAAGAAATCCAACATCAAATCATCTGAAACAACTAAGCCTGATATCACTATACGCGCATGCTTCCACCCACCCCGCCATATCAACAGTCACGCAAAAAGCCATTTCCTAGAAGTGCAATGATCCACCAGGATCAGCTTCTTTTGTGTCAGGGACTACCCAAAACACTGACTTTAGGGGCGTTATGGAAATGAAGGGTACTAGCCAATGGGCTACTGACCCTTGAGGTCACTACGCCCCTAGCCCTGTCCCAGAATTCTTAGGTTTGCCATCACAAAGATGGCTACCACTGAAAATTCATGTGTACCTCCCACCATATTGTTACCAGCCTGAGGTGTTACTAGCCTAGGGGTGGCATGCCTGACCTAGCAAATGTTCCCGCTTGTCCTGGTGCCAAGCGGGCCATGGACAGGCAGGGGCAGCTTCCTCTCCAGTGAGGGGAGCCAGATTCGCATTCCAAAGGCGGTGGCTCTTTTGAAGCTCACCAGCCCTGTGGAGGCTAATTAGAAGGTCATCCTGTGGGAGGGGGTGTTACACCCTCTACCCAGACAGGTTTTTGTTCTGACCTCCTGAGAAAAAAAGGCCATCACCCTAGGAGGTCAGAGACCTGTTTCTGGTGGCAGGCTGTCAGAATCCAGTCTGCAAGCACACCAGAGGCTGGTAGGTTTACAGGGGACACATTAAGGTGCCCTGTGAGCGCATGGTTTAATCCATCACTGACATCAATGTAGGTGTGTCAAGACAAGATGTTTGGTACCAAACACCTCTATTTTCAGTGTAGCCATTGTGTATCTGGGGAACTCCATTTCACTAGTGTCCAGTACATGGTCTAAGATGGCTTTCCTCATCAGTTGCACTGGCAACAAAAGGACTGACTCATGCAGATATGTCCTCGCATATAATAGTAAGCAACCTGCCTTAGGGCTGTCAGGCCTACTGGTAAGGGTGATTGACAAATAGCCTATGCAGTGGTAGGGGACATGGCACACAGGGATGTGTGACATGTGTTTTCACTTTTGACTGCACAAAGAAAGGTGTAAAACACGCAAATATCCGCGTGCATAACCAGATGACCACATAAAGGACGGGACGCGGATATTTGCGGTTTAACACTTTTCTTTGTGAAACTTACCTCTGAACTTAAAACGCCACTGGAATACGTAGACTATTGTTCTTTGAAATTAATTGACCTTCATCAATGTGTGAGGATTTTGAGAAAGGGATACTATAAGGAAGTCTAAAAAGCCCTGAAGAAGTCCGGTAACGAACGAAACGTGCTGGCTATCCATTTTTAAAGAACTTTGAATAAAGAATCCATTTTAAACTGAAGAGACCTTACTTGAACTTCTTGGGAAAACAATTGGAACTGTTAATGAGATGAATAATGTTATACATTTTATCAAACATTGTAAAAATATTGGAAGGGTGCAGGGCCATTTTTGTGCATGTTTCTGTTGACAAGGTAGGGTTTCTTACTTCTCTCAACCAATGGGACATAGGGGATTGTGTTCCAGGCCGCTTGCACCTTCAACGTAGCGGATACTCATACTAGGGACTTCAGTACCGGTGCAGGCATATTTGCCTTGATCCCTCTTTGTTACTTTTATACCATATAATACACCCTAAGAAGGATTATGAAACAGTGGCATACAAGGCAGACACCTGATTTGGTCGGGATCATCAGCTAGTCCACGAACCTCACACGCTATATCTATCATTTTCACTCTGAATACATTTTCCACTCCTTTGGAGGTGCCCTAGTCCTCCCTGGGGTTGTATTTACTTGTCCTTCCCTCTTACATCATGATGTTTATAACCCCTTCCATGCTCATGACGAGCTCAGCTCGTCATAAGGCACACTGGAGCTGTGCTAATGACGAGCTGACCTTGTCATGAACAGTGGGAAATCTGGGCATGCAGCACAGGAGGGGAATTGCCTTAGCATTGAAGGTGTTAAAGTGAGATCTGTGACCTCCAAATATCTACCCTAGCCAGAATGTACTTCTCCTGGCATGCTGATTGGCTACCTGCTCAGATTTTATTATTGTCCACTATCTAGTGAACCAAACCTGACTTTATATTGGTGGATGGGTGGTTGTGTGTGTGATTGTGTTTGTTTGTTTTCGAGGCATGTGTGCTGTAGATTACATGCTTTGCACAAGCCTGCCATCTAGTGTTGGGTCCGGATGTTTGCAAGTTGTTTTTCTTCTAAGAAGTCTTTCCTAGTCATGAGGTAAGGTGTCTCCTCCTTTCGGTGATTGTGTGCATGGGCATCAACTCCATTGTTAGATTGTTTTTTTCCGCCATCGGGTTCAAATGTGAATTGCAAAACTCTGGTTCAAAACCGTTCTCTGGGTTCCCCATGGTGCGTAATCCACTCTACCCTGTACGGTATTGTTATAGTACGCGTTTTCCTCTCTCGCCGTATCCATTATATTGTAAAAGTCTCGTCTTTGATCAAAAACATTGTGGACAGCATTTGGGCCTAACTGTCTTGATCCATTCGTCTGCCAATGGAACGGACCCCATTTCAATACTGTCCTCTGTGCCACACCAAATACCCTCACTCCGATCTATACTAAGTCTGCAACTTGTGCCTCTCACCGGAGCACAAGAAAGAAGATTGCGAGGCCTGTCGATCGTGCCGATAGAAAAAGACTCTTCAAGATCGTCGGGCTTGACGACGATAAATGCAGTGCCGAAGCACTCCACATACTCCAGATGTCTTCTGGGAAGGATCAGAACTTGAAGCCAAAGCTGCCTTCTTGGTCGCAGAATCCGATTCTTACCTAGAGATCGATTTAGAGTCCGAAGACTTTCTAGCGACCACTGCGCCTTCGGCCTGGTCGCCCCCACGCTCCTCGCTTCTCCTGCCCTGAGCCTCCTGCTGCCTGCGCCTGAGCCTCCTGCTGCCTGCTCGCCATTCCCGGCGCCCCAGCCGCCGCAGGGGCGCCCGCCAAGCCCGCACAGACTTTCCCGCCGCTACCTGCCTGCGGCCCCGCCCCCGCGAGCCGATTGGCTCACACGCTCCCGCCTCCCAGCGAACCCCCCCTCCCGGCTCCCTTCTTATGACGCCCCCTGAGCGACCGCGCAGCGGGAGCCCAGAATGAGCGCCGAAGGTGCGCCAAAGGTAAGCCCGTCTGCGCCCGTCCGCCCCAGGCCCGCGCCCAGTGCCAGGACCCCTGGCCTTCACCGACGGAAGCCGACCCGACGGACCTACGACGCCACCGAACTCAACGCACTCAACGCCGGTAGAATCCCGGGCTGCTATTGAGCCGCCCCGAGACGCACCCACGGACCCTTCTGCTGCCACTCCTGCAAGTTCACCTGCACTCGGACCTGCACCACACCAGCACCGACCAAGCCGAACCCCTGCAGCAACCACCTCAAGTGCATCCTGCTCAACACCCGCTCCGTCCACAGACACGCCGTCGAGCTCTGGAACCTGCTCGACACCACAGCCCCAGACGTCGCTTTCCTCACGGAAACCTGGATGAACGCCTCCTCAGCGCCCGACATCGCCATCCCAGACGGCTACAAGATTATCCGGAGGGACCGCATCAACCAGACTGGAGGAGGCATCGCCATCAACCACAGGAACACCATCCGCATCACGACCAACACCGACGACACCCTCACACCCGCCGAGCACCTGCACTTCCAGATTCACACCGACCCCAAGACCACCCTCAGAGGCACCCTAATCTACAGACCCCCGGGACCACGCACACAATTCAGCGAGGACATCGCCGACTTCGTCAGCCCGCACTCCCTCTCCTCCGCTGACTACATCCTCCTCGGGGACCTCAACTTCCACCTGGAGAACAACAACGACCGCAACACCACCACCCTGCTGGACAACCTCGCCAACCTCGGACTCAAGCAACTGGTGACCACCCCCACCCACTACGCCGGACATACACTCGACCCGGTCTTCTCATCCAGCAAGGACATCGCCTTCAGCCACGCCACCGGACTCCACTGGACGGACCACAGCTGCTTCCACTTCAGCTTCAGAAGGACCACGATCCACCATCACCAGCAACAGGCTGCACGCAGAAGCTGGAACAAGATCACTGCCGACCGGCTCGCTACTTCCCTGAGCAAGAACCCTCCCACCAGCACAACAAACCCCAGCCAAGCGGCCACCAACCTCACGAAATGGATCAGCGACTGCGCAGACGACCTCACCCCTCTGAAGGCCTCGCCGAGCCGCCCTGGCAGCAAGAAAGCCCCATGGTTTAACGACGAACTCAAGAGCTCCAAGAAGAACTGCAGAGCACTCGAGAAAAACTGGCGCAGAGACCCAACACCGGACAACATGACTGCCCTCAAGCTCGCCACCCGAAAACGCCACCAACTGATCCACGCCACCAAGAAAACCGCATTCAAGGAACGACTGGACAACAACGCACACAATAGCAAGGAGCTCTTCAACATCGTTAAAGAGCTCTCCAACCCCAACGCCGGAAACAACGACATCACCCCTTCGCAAGACCTCTGCAACTCCCTCGCCTCCTACTTCCACAACAAGATCGCGGACATACACAACAGCTTCTGCACTCAACCGGCGCACGCCACGATCGAACCACCGCCCCACACCACCACCCTCCACGCCTGGACCCCGATCAGCACCGAAGAGACCGTCCACACGATGAACTCCATCCACTCCGGATCTCCGACCGACCCCTGCCCTCACCACGTCTTCAACAAGGCCGACGCTGTCATCGCACCCCACCTACGGGACATAATCAACACCTCCTTCGACACCGCCACCTTCCCGGAGAGCTGGAAGCACGCCGAACTCAGCGCTCTACTAAAGAAGCCATCAGCCGACCCCACCGACCTCAAGAATTACCGCCCCATCTCGCTGCTCCCGTTTCCAGCTAAAGTCATCGAGAAGACCGTCAACAAGCAGCTGGCCGCCTTCCTCGAGACGAACGGATCCCTCGACTCATCGCAGTCTGGCTTCCGGGCCAACCACAGCACCGAGACCGCCCTGATCGCAGTGACCGATGACATCCGAGCCCTGCTCGACAACGGAGAAACAGCGGCCCTCATCCTCCTAGACCTCTCCGCGGCCTTCGACACTGTCTGCCACCGCACCCTAGTGCAGCGCCTCAGCAACGTCGGAATCCAGGAGAAGGCACTGGAGTGGATCATCTCCTTCCTCGCTGGAAGGACACAGAGTCCGCCTCCCCCCGTTCAGATCAGTAGCCACCGAAGTCATCTGCGGTGTCCCTCAAGGCTCCTCGCTCAGCCCAACCCTCTTCAACGTCTACATGAGCCCCCTCGCAGCCATCGCACGCCAGCACAACCTCAACATCATCTCCTACGCCGACGACACCCAGCTGATCCTCTCCCTCACCAACGACCCCGCCACCGCCAGAGCCAACCTTCACGAAGGGATGAAAGAGGTAGCCGAATGGATGAAGAACAGCCGCCTGAAACTGAACTCGGACAAGACGGAAGTCCTCATCCTGGGATCTTAACCCTCCGCCTGGGACGACTCCTGGTGGCCCTCCGCCCTAGGCAACGCACCGCAACCAACAGACCACGCACGCAACCTGGGCTTCGTCCTGGACTCCTCCCTCTCCATGACCGGACAAGTCAACGCCGTCTCCTCGTCGTGCTTCAACATCCTGCGTATGCTACGTAAGATCTTCCTGTGGATCCCCACCGAGACAAGGAAGACGTTCACCCAGGCCCTCGTCACCAGCCGTCTGGACTATGGCAACGCCCTCTACGCCGGAACCACCGCCAAACTCCAGAAGAGACTCCAGCGGATCCAGAACGCCTCAGCCCGACTCATCCTGGACATCCCCCGTCGCAACCACATCTCCAGACACCTGAAAGACCTGCACTGGCTCCCGGTCAACAAGAGAATCACCTTCCGCCTCCTCACCCACGCACACAAAGCCCTACACAACGAAGGCCCAGGATACCTCAACAACCGCCTCAACTTCTACGCTCCCAAACGCCAGCTTCGATCGACCGGCCACGCCCTCGCCACAGTCCCCTGCATCCGAAGAGCCACCACAGGGGGAAGGTCCTTCTCCTACCTCGCCGCCAAGGCCTGGAACTCCCTCCCGACCCACCTCCGCCTGACCCAGGACCACCTCGCCTTCAGGAAGCAGCTCAAGACCTGGCTGTTCGAGCAGTAGCGGACCCCCCCCCCTGCCCCCCCCCCCCCCCCCCCCCCTAGCGCCTTGAGACCACCCGGGTGAGTAGTGCGCTATATAAATGCTTTGATTGATTGATTGATTAGCGGGAGAGGTGGTCGTGAGAACTGAAACCCCCGTACCCCATAAGATAACTTCGACTAAACATAAGGCTTCGGCACCACCTCTGCCTTCGGGCCTTGGTCGTTTTGCATTAAAAGCTAATCTCTATTCCGGTCTTCTCATGCAGAACCAAGCAGAAGTCAGACATCTAAATCACAAGGAGCTTAACCTAGCGATTTGGCTCCTGAAGTCATAGAGTTTGGATATCTTAACTTGACACCAGAATGCATGTCCATTCTTAAAGAAGCAAGAAAGCCTACTACCAGAGTATGCTATGCAGCTAAATGGAAACGTTTTGTTATGTATTGTACTAATAACAATATTGATCCTCTAAATGCATTTATTCAAAATATCATCTGTTACCTACTGCATTTACAACTGCTGGGTTGGCCTGCACTTCCATTCGTTTCTATCTTGCAGCAATAGCTGCATATTTGCAAAACAGACAACATCTATCTCTGTTCAAGGTTCCAGTAATTAAATCCTTTATGGAGGGCCTTACGAGAATAATACCACCCAGGGTACCTCCAGCACCAGTTTGAAATCTGAACATTGTGCTTACATGGCTCCATGGGTCCACCTTTAGAGCCATTACACAGCTGTCCGCTACAGTTTCTTTCATGGAAAGTGGCCTTCCTCATTGCGATCACTTCATTGAGGAGAGTTGATGAGACACAGGCTTTAACCATAGAAGAACCCTTCTTTCAACGTCATAGAGACAGGGTAGTTCTTCGCACTATCCGAAAGTGGTTTCTGGTTTCCAAATCAGCCAATCAGTTGACTTGCCTGTGTTCTTTCCTCAGCCTGATTTAGTAGCAG
The DNA here is from genome assembly GCF_964261635.1 of Lissotriton helveticus. NCBI lineage: Eukaryota > Metazoa > Chordata > Amphibia > Caudata > Salamandridae > Lissotriton > Lissotriton helveticus. Next base: position 979,862,603 of record NC_136061.1, on the reverse strand, counting down.
AATGAGCTCTTCATACTCTTGATGTCAGAAGAGCGCTATTGTGCTACATTGAAAGAACAAAAGATTTTCGCAAAACAAAAATGTTCTTTGCATTTGCTGCACCTTACAGAGGCAATCCCATTTCTAAATGTGGTATTGTTAAGTGCATTAGCACGTCAGCAAGCCAATGTAGGCCAAGCAGTGCTAAAAATACTTTTTCAAACAGCTGCAACATCTACTGGTTAGACACCACTTTGGGCGAGTACTGCTATATAGTCTAGGCAAACATGTGTATCTACAGCACACATGCCTCGAACGGATTATGCTACTTACCCATTAAGCATCTGTTCTTGGTATGTGGACCTCCCACATCCCCGGGCACCTGTAGCTGTTTTGCATTATTGAAATTGCATAAGCATGGACATCTCTGTATTTAACTTACTTACTCCATTCTCACCCTCTTACAGGAAAACAATCTAACAATGGAATATGTGCCCATGCGCACTATCACCGAAAGGAGGAGTCACCTTACCTTGTCTCTTACTTCGCCTTTCAGATAATGCAGAATTTCCCACTGAAAGACTGCAAGATTACAAGAAAGAAACCTTTAAGAGAAACTAGGCATATGTAGGACGTCGTACATTCGAACTAGGGTATAATAACACACCAAAGTGAATTAAAATAATGGTAGTCAAAGGTCATCATAGGGTGTCAGACCACAAGAGTGCCGCTAGCACAACATTCCACCCCATTACCTTTGAGTAGCCTAACTTGCATATATCACAAAACTGAACCTCTTAACTCAAAGCACAACTATGATTGAAGCATACACTAAAACTGTAAAATCATGAAAGCATCATTTCAAAGCATTTTAAATAGCTCATGCATATCACAAGAACTCCATCCTATCTGCTAAGGCAGCCTTCTTTTCCGAAAAAATTTCGAACGTCCAAAATAAATCCAGAGAAATTTTCAGGGTTGTGAATGACCTACGTAATGATGTTAGAACTTCCCCCTCTCAAACTTCCACCCAAAAGCTGTGCAATCAGCTTAATAATTTCTTGAAGGACAAGATCACCATTATAAAAGAAAGTATCCCGGTCAGCTCCACCATGGCGGATAAAGAGGTCATCTGCAGAAACTCGTCCGAATTTGAGGTTTTCCCTCCGATTGACCAATCAAGGTTAACAGAACTGATGAATCGTGTGAAGTCCGGTTCTCCCAACGACCCCTGCCCTCCGCATGTACTGAAGGAAGTTTATTCAGTACTTCCGCTAGGCATACTCTCTCTCCTGAATGAGTCCCTAGCGCAGGGAATAGTCCCCAATTCTTTTAAAAACGCAACGTTGGTCCCATTAATAAACAAAACGGGCGCCGACTCATCCAATCTGTCGAACTACCGGCCCATATCCCTCCTCCCTTTTGGTGCAAAGATTCTGGAAGCCCATGTAGCCAGTTGCATTTCTAACTTCATCAAAACATCTGATTACCTGGAGCCCAACCAAGCCGGCTTCCGCCAGGCGCACTCAACCGAGGCAGTGATCCTCGCGGTCCTGGACACCATGAGGTCTAATGCCGATAGGGGCATACACCAGGCCATGGTGCTCCTGGACCTGTCGGCAGCGTTCGACACGGTGGACCATACCATCTTATTACACCGTGTTGAACAAGCCGGACTGCGAGGCCCGGTCCTCGGCTGGGTGAAGTCCTTCCTGAGCGACCGATCCCAAGCAGTTAAGCTCGAGAACTTCACAGCGCCCAAATTGTCTACCTCCTGCGGTGTCCTGCGAGGTTCATCATTGTCCCCCCTCCTGTTTAATCTGTACCTCAAACCCCTATTACACTCCTTAAAAAACAGGAGGGTTACGGTCTATAACTATGTGGACGACCTACAGCTCATTTTCCCACTAGACTTAACAGACTCCGCTGAGGAATTTCAGGCTACCATGCTGCACATTCAAGGGTGGATGGAGCTGAACCATTTAAAACTCAACCCCGGGAAGACCGAGCTGGTACTCCCGGGTAAAAGCTCAATCAGCTGGGGCCCTCACTTCTGGCCGTCATCAATGGGATCCCCTCCGTCTCCATCTCTCTCGGTGAAAAGCCTCGGGATCACCATCAACTCCGATCTCTCTTTGAAAAGCCAGGTGGGAGCGGTGATCTCGTCTAGCTTTCTTCAGCTACGTAAGATCAAGAAGATTGCCCATCTACTCACGCACCCTGCCCTCATTCAGGTGGTTATCGCCTTGGTCCTCTCCCGATTAGATTTTTCTAACTCTATCTATTTAGGTCTCCCCCTGTTTCTGTCCAAGCATTTGCAAATCGTGCATAATCAGGCGGCTAGACTAATCTTCAAAAGCAACGGAAGGAGCTCGGCGAAACCACTGCTGGCCACTCTTCACTGGCTACCCATAGCACAACGGGTAACATTCAAGGTAGGCTGCTTGGCCTTTAAGGCTCTCCACGGGAAAAGCCCTAAGTTCATTAATAACCTTATAACTAAATATGAGCCGACCCGCAATCTCCGCTCTGCCCATCTGTCCCTCCTCTCCCTGCCCTCCTTTAAAAGGAAACGTCTTGGCGGGTGTCGTTTCGCTTATTTGGCTCCAAAGGTCTGGAACTCTTTCCCCGTGTCACTTAGGAGATGCACTGATCTCATGGAATTCAGGGGCACACTGAAGAGCTGGTTATTCAAGCAAGCGTCCGGTTAGGTAACTGTTTTGTCATCCCTCGTCATCATTAGCGCCATGAAACCTCTGGGTGCCCGCGCGCTTAACAAATTTAGAATAACATTAACATTAACATATCTGAATACTCAACAAGAATAAATGTATGATGAATACACAAAATGAATGCACAAATAGAATCAAGCATATGAACTCAGTAATGCTCCTAATGTCACAAATGACTAATTCTGGAACTTCTACTGTTGAAGCGGCCTAACATATATTTTGTGCTTAGAAAATAAAGGCAACATCATCATCTTCTTTTCATCTTTAAACTGAAAAACTTCTTCTCCAGAACAAATAATGTACTTCTATGTCAAAGACACACAGCCTTCTTGCATTTAAAATTATAACTGTGAACATTTTACTTCATGTTTACAATATCAGTTTGTTACTGGTGTGGTAAGTTCATATGGTTTGATCAGCCAAAGGATGTCAGCTTGCTTTGTCCAGTGATCACTCCAGGGTTGGGCGGAGGAGGGGGTAGGGGTCCCACACCCTCACGGGTCCACTCAAAGGCACCCACTCGCAGGACATGGACATCAGGTACACCAACACGTTGCTGTATGATCTGGAAAAGAAACCAGCATCACTCTTCTTGTGAAAAATATTTTTCAAAAAGCGCAAGTTCTCCTTTATCTGTTTAGGGTCTGAAGGCACAATATTATCATTCCAGTCTGCACGGTTCTCTGCTGGCTCTGGGAATTATCTGAGAATTCTACCCACATTATAGCCTCTGAATTGTTGGTATTGGAGTGAAACTCTCCTTCCCCCTGCACAATAAGAAGGGCTGGAGCAGTCTCCTTCATGGCTATTTTTCCATACACTGCTTAATATGTGCACCCTTTATCATTTGGTATGAGCCCAAGGCAATCCATATGCTCTATTTACTCTGGTAGTTTTCCTTTCTTCAACTGTCACCTTCTGTGAGACTGGTCTGCACTGTGCATACTGACACATACAAATCACAGATCTAAGTCTAGGGGGATATGCATCCCTTCATTCTCTGCCCACCTTTTTGTATGATCTTTCTCTCCTAGGTGCTCGCACTTATTCATGCACACCAAATCAGAATCGTGTGTCACCACCTCTGCCTCCAAGATTTGAGCCTTTTCATCTGTAAGGGAATTAAAGGTTCTGTCTAGTGAATGTATAGGACCATGAGCATACACAGTAGCTGTGCTTTGAAGTAAAATGTGCCACTTCAACGGGGAATCCTGGGTTTCATGCACCCCAAACACCACCCCTGGACTTTCTATTGGGACCTGCACCAATTGTTCATGGAAACCTGCAGTTTCTGTCTGTATGTACCACTTGATCACATTTGCTTCATGCCATTCATGCCATTGCATTTGAGAAAATTCAAAAGTCAAAATCATATTATCTCTTATTTTCCTCTGCCCAGTGCCTGTCAGCGTGCAAAAGTACAAAAGCATCTGTATCTGTCCTGTCTGTTACAGCACAAAATCACACAGATAATTGAGTGTCTGTCAGAACACAACTCAAATTCAACAGTGTCTGTCCTGTATTTATCCGTGCACAAGTCAAAATCAGCTTTTTGCCCTGTATCTGTCACGGTGCAAGCAAAATATTCTGTAGCATTTGAAAATGTTTCAGTGCACAAGTCTAAAAGCATTCTCTTCTTTCCTTGTTTTTCACAATTACTAAAAGTAGCACACTGCTCCTGAACTGTCACACAAAATTCAATGTCACCTTTCTGTATTGACCACACGTTTAAAACACATTTCACAGTATCTTTTGCAGATTCAAAAGCACATTGCTGCATTTCTTTTTTCAAAATAGCGTGTATCCATGTAAAGTGTCTGAATTATAACTGTACCAACAATCGCTAATTCTAACAGGCAGGTTTGTTTATCTTCCTGCACGTTTACATTTTCTCGGTTCAAATTAATTCCTGGCGGAGCAACGTCCTCAAAAGAATTAATTACAACCTCTTGTGAAACCTGTCGATAAACGGACAGCATCTCTACGTCCACATTTTTCACGAATGAATCACTGGCTATCTGAACAGCCTGGCAAAAAACACAGCTTTGGAGGCTGGTACATTTTCAACCTTCCTTTCAAGGTTTTATTTCCAAACTGAGTGTCCGCTGTCTTTGTAACTCACCGTTCTTTGTCCAATTGTTCACATTTTCGATGCATGCTAAGCAATGCATTCAAAATGACACCACTATTTCTGTCTGAAATACCAAGGTGTTTTCCCTCTTTAAGAGAGGCAATCTCCCACTCAAATAACTCAGTTGGCATCTTGGACTCTGTAACTGAAAACATAGGCATTTTAGGGAGCATCTACGCTTTTAAAATTGCACTTTGTAGAATCCTGTGTGTGAGACGCAAAATATCTTGCTTCGCCTTTCAGATAATACAGAATCTCCCACTGAAAGACTGCAAGATTACAAGAAAGAAACCTTTAGGAGAAACCAGGCGTAGGCAGGAAGTCATATATTCAGGCTAGGCTATAACAACACACCAAAGTAAATTGTAATAATGGTCGTCAACGGTCATCACAGAGTGTCAGACCACCAGAGTGCCTCTAGTACTACACCTCGTGACTAGGAAAGACTTCTTCGAAAGAAAAACAATTTCAAACATCTGGACACAACGCTAGATGGCAGAAGTATGCAAAGCATGTGAATCTACAGCTCTGCCTAACAAGAACAGATGACGGATGCTTTCTGGTTAAGTAGCATAATATATATATGTGTATATATATATATATATATATACATATATATATATATATATATATATATGTATATATATATATATATATATATATATATATATATATATATATATATATATATATATATATATATATATAGCTTTATTTATTTAGCAGTCCAATAGGAATCTAAAGTTAGGACCTAGTTTCCGTAGGAAAAGCATTTTTTGTTTTGCTAAGAACTTTAGCGCTGTTTGCCGAATCTTCATGACATTTTCAAAACTAGATTGCCACTTGCTTCAACTGCTGTCTGGAAAGTATTGTAAACCGGGGGCCGGGAAAAAGGGGGATCCTAAAGCGATTTCCCCCCCATGCATTTTCACATAACTACAGCCCGAACCTCTGAACGGAATTACACCAGATTTAGCAGGAAGCGAGATCTTGGCCTAGAAAGTGCTTTTTGTAATTTGGTGCAAATCCATTCAGTAGTTTTTAAATAATGAAAATAAACAATAAAAAAAGTATGTATGTATATCTAGGTACGCAAATCCTCTGTGGATCCGATAGATCTCATTGTGAGATCTGATTGGATGCCACCACTTCAACCAGGAAGTGGTGGCAGCTATGTTCCGAGAAAAAACTTGGAATAAAAAGAAAGTGAGGCAGGGTAAGAATACCCTGACCCCTAAGGCCTGGTGGTGGGGTCCGACAGGGGGCCAAACACTTTTTTTATTTTTAAAATGTTGGCAAAAATTCACAGAGGATCCAGGGCAAATTTTGTAAAATAAAAAAAAAACTGTGGTCTTTATTTTTTCTTTTTTTTGCACCTTGGGTGTGCCAGGTCCAGGGTGGGAATTTGAAATGTTATTTTGGGGAATGGGCGCTTGTGGCTCCCTCCCCAGGCTGAATTTGACCGCCACCTCCGAGACCCAGCAGATATTCAGAAGGCGAACCCAACCCCAGTGACCTTTGTAATAGTGAGAGGGATATATGCACCCCCCTTCTGGGCTGATTTCGGCCCGGGGACCTCCATCCCCGGAGCCTGGCCATGAAAAGCGAGGGGGAGCGGGGCCCTTCCCAGGCTAATTTTGATCCGGGGACTCAACCTCTGGGATCCAGCTGTGCCAAAAATAGGGGAGGGGGGCCGCACGTCCTCTCTCCCTGGACCGTTTTTGGCTCTTGGGCCCCCAACACCTAGGGCTCGGCCACGCCGACAAATGAGAGGGGGGAACACATGGCATCACCTTCCCGAGCCAATAATGGCCCTGGGTATCCATCTCCCAGGGCCGGCTCTAGCTATGCCCCCCTCCGGACTTAGTGGTTTTACTGCCCTCACTGGTGTGGGTAGCGAAACTGGTGTTTGCTCTTGCTTAGCATGAGCAATATCAAAGCTCCCGCCAAGCAATAGCAAACACAAAGTCTGCCCCCAGCTGGTGGGAGCTTATAACTGCTCCCATCACCTGGGAGGGGTCCTCAGATCTGTTTCCCTACCCTCAGTGATGTGGGCAGGGAACAGATCTGAAGATTTCACCCACACGCAGGGAGCAGCTTTTTTAGCTGCTCCCTGTGGGCGGGACAATGCCATCTCCCACTGGATGCTGGGAGACAGCTGGGGCCATGGGGTCTTGAGGCGCTCCCCGTAGCCTCAATCGATGTTGCATTGGGTGCTCTGGGTGGGCTCCAGGCCAATCACCATTCTTGGCTGGGCCCAGGGGATGGGGGCTGGGGCCAAATTGGCCTGGGAAGGGGGGCTTTGTGCTCTCTTCCCCCTTTAAACAGTTGAAGGACCTTGGGATATGGGGTCCCCAAGGCCAAAATCGCCCCAGCCAGGCAGGGAGCCTTGTGCCCTGCCTCACCATTTACAATACGGCCAGGCCCCAGGAGATGGGGTCCCTGGGGCCAATAATGGCACTGGGAGGGAGGCTCGTGTGCCCCCCTCCTGGGTTGGCTGCCTTTGGGTTTTGGCCACAGGCCAGGATCTGCGGCCACCCCCATGCCGTGCACGGCCTAACGCCTTGCGTGGCGGTGGTTTGATTAACGTATGATAATTAAATATTACTTTAGATTGAAAAAAAAAATTCACTGAAAAAAACCAAGGTTACAGGAACGTTATAGTTCAGAAATAGCATTAAAAAACCATAACGTTATAGTTCGGGTCAGAAGCCATAGAAATTACGCAGTTATAGTTCGTTATTTCATGTAACTTTTACTTGTCCCCTAAGATAACTAGAACTCGTGCCATTGCCATGCACTACAAGTTAACCCACATATTACATCGCTCATGACCTCTTCTATGACATCATTGATAATATCACTGTAACATTTGCTGTAAAATTATTAACAAGAAAAGTGTGCAGCGTTATGCCCCAATGCGACGTTAATTTGTTTTTAACCTTTTTGATATGTTCACCCTTTGAACCCATTTATAGTTGCACTCTAAGACCATGGACATTTAAGACAGTCTTCTTGGCGGTCATCTCATCAGCCAGGAGGATCAGTGAGCTTTCTGTTCACCCTCTGTACATCAGCTTCTTCCTAGACAAGCTGGTCCTCCGCACCTATGCCTCTTTTTTGACGAAGGTGGTGACTGACACCTTCCCATGTCAGCCAAAGCAGCACACTGCCAACCTTTCCTCTGCCTCACACCTTCAAGGAGTAGTAGAGACTCCATCGCCGCAACCCGAAAAGAGCGTTGTCGTTCTAGATTGATTGCACTAGAGAATACTGGAGGTGCAATCAGCTCTTTGTTGGGTTAGCTGGAACTGAGGGCTTGCAGGCTCACTCAACCAGAGCCAAAGCAGCGATCACTGTGTTAGCTCACGGAGCCCTCATCCTAGACTTTTGTGAGGCTGCTACATGGGCAACCCTGCACAGGTTTCCAAAAAACGACTGCCTTGACAGGTCCATCATGAATGGCATATGCCTGTTCGGTCCTCTTGGATTTTTTGTTCTGAGCCAGTTCGCAGACCTACCTCCGGGGACACATTGCTTTGGTATTTATTCTAAGCCAAGGAATCTGCGGCCAGAAGTATCTATCAGATGAGCAAGTTACTTACCTTCGGTAGCACTTTATCTTGTATGGTGCCACATGTGAGAAAATGGGGTGTGTTATGTGGTGTGGCTTTGCAACCGCACTGTGTAATACACTTACCAACCCCTTTAGGATCAGTAGGTTTGATTTGTTAAACTTTAACTCGAACGTTGGCAGCTGTGGCTCTTGAGCATTCAAGCGTTTAAACAGCACCAAAACGTTTCATAAATAAAGTTTTTAAAAAAACAACACTAAAACAACTGAAGAATTCAACAACACACAAGAAATCTGACACCAATTTATAATTCCAAACATATAAAATTAACAAGGTATAGTAAATCATCTCCAGTGGAGAGTCAGTCAGGAGGACCAGCAAGGTCCTGAGAATCAGTTACCTTTGCTGGTGAAGCAGTCTTCAGGCAGTTCCAGGCACGTTATCCCTTTTCCAATGGATTCTTATGGCAGTGGTCCTGATGCAAGGAATGAAGGATGCTGTAGATGTGATGCAGCCCACAGGGGTCTTCCTATGGCTACTCCTCGGTCCACGAAGGGGAAGAGGCGATCCTGGTCACAGGGTGGACGTCCCTCACAATCCTCTCGGTGCTAGTAGAAGTCCAGTTGCTACCTACTTAGGTGATAACTCAGCTTCTGGGTGACTAATCTGCACTCAGACGACTGTCCTGGGCTCCGCGAACTCAGGTGCATTTTTAAGCATTGGGTCCTGGTCTCTGGTGCTGCATGGCAGTGGTTGATGGTGGTCTGAAGATTTTGGGCTTCCAACTTGCCCAGAACTCTTCCAAGCTGTTGTGTCCCTGTGCTGTGAACACGAGGTCAGCTAACTTACCCTTGGAGTCTCTTTGCTTTGGCTGGGCTCTAGAGATTACTTCTCCTCGAGCAGGACACAACAGGCACAGCCCCTCTCTTTTGCTAGCCATCAGGTTCAGCAATTGCAGTCGATGCCAGTGCAACCTATCTTTGCTGGTTCCACGTTGCAGCAGAACAGTTTTCCTTCGGTTCTTCCAGTCCAGAAGAGTTCTGGAGGCACGGGGTACCCTGTTTATGCTCCAAAAATACCTGCAGGGTAAAATGCTAGTGGTAGCTAAAGGCCTACCAAGCTCCCTCCCTCCTGATAAATCACTTCCTGCAAAGTGTGGCATCTGGCTATCCCAGGATGCACCATTCTGCTCACTTCCAAGATGGCGGAACCCCTCTCTCGGGGTCCGGAGCTCCTTAGCCCAACCCAGAGGTGTTGCTACCACGGGGCTACACAACGGTTTCTTCTCTCCTTTCCTGATGCAAGCTGGTCTCCCTAAACAATGGGGATGCCCCTCTCCCAAGTATTCCCCATTTGGTCTTCAAAGGCGGCTTCAGTTTGAAGCACGCCTTTGTGCCAACACCTATGTGTCTTCCTGCAGGAGGGAGGTAACACTTCTTTCCAGTGCAGGCCCTTATTGTCTTTTTTCCTGGGAGTCGTTAACATATCTCCCTAGGAGGGCAAAAAGATGTCTCTGGTTCAAGCTCCATGTGCAGCCGTTAAGGGTCCAGGAAATTCAAGACAACCAAGTGTGAACTTTGAAAAAGTTGTATACTGTAACTTGTTAAATTAATTTTGACTTGAGAACTTGAATCCGGCTTAATGAAACGAGTTAGTTGATACCTTGGAGTATCGACTTGGGTCACAACGGTCAGGAGTTTAACACAGCTGAACGGTCACCGTGTAACCCTGAACTCGCCAATGAATGCTTTTTTTACAGTTAAAGCATGTAAAATGCATATTCTGCCCATGAAATGCGCTGCTCCCTGCCTTAGGGCTTGAAATGGCTGCCATTGAAGTGACTAATACAGGGTTCAGGGGGACATGTGACTTTGCCATGGCTTTAAATGTAAAAGTCGGATTAGCAGTTTGAAAAACTGCTCTTCCTGTCTGCAGTGGGAGACCGGGAGTCTTGTTTTACTCTAGTCACACAGAGGGTGGCACAACAAGTACTGCAATCCCTGGGGTGACTTTTTAACTTGCAGATCCTTGGTACTGTATAACAGGGACATACTAGTAAATTAGCCTATGCCAATTGGGTTTAGCCAATGTATAGACTATCCTGTTTTAGGTTTAAACCTATAATAACTGATAAAACCCCACCGAAAGAGAAATAGCCCTCACCAGTGTAAACATATAAACACTGAAAAAACACCTGCACAAACACAAACTAAATGGAACTAAAAGAAAGGAAAAGGAGAGTGGACGTCATTTTCTCCATACAATTCAACTTTGTTGTAGAAGGTACTAGCAAGGAAGACTGGGCTAACATTATTCTGCTTGAGTTTTGTTGATTAGGGATGTCACTAAAATATTGTTTCTTCTTCCTTTTCCCAGTTTTGTGGTCTTTGGTCTGAAAATGCATGGTTTAGAAGCATGTTTTAAATCTTATTTAATTATTGTATATAAACTGTAGATAATCAGGAAATATCAAAATCATATTTGATATTTTGGCTATGTTTGATTCTTTCACTGATAGGTAAAATGGCTGGTTTCATACGAATCTTTCCCAACATATACCATTGCATTAACCCACAGAGAATTGGTTAAACCCATTGATACATCAGCCCCCTTTTCTAGTGGGTCAGTATTGATAGAAGGTGGATCGCCAAACACCCCAATCTATAAACATTCAATGCAAGTTTGTAGTGACAGGTATATATGAAAAGAGTGCTGTCACCAGGCATCTGGGATAGTGGTGAGAACATTACTCCAGACTTTTGAAAAACATGTAATGCCGTGTCTCTTGGAATGCTGCAGCAAAAGGTTTTTACTAAGTTCAACAAAGATTGGAGTGATATTGTTTGTGTAAGTAGTAATTCAGCTACATATATGAAAACGTGTGAGGACCTGTCAAAATTGATACCTGAGCTAAAGTGCTTCCTTGTAAGAGATACTTGCCACTTGCTAGATGGTACGCTAAAAGCATCTTTACAAACTTCAGAGTTAATGAAGAATGTCATTGACTTTTTAGTCCATTCTTGTGCACTTTTTTGTTATGCGCGGGAACTCAAACGCAAATATTTCAAATTTCGTGATGTGTGGCATCAAAGAAAGAGTCTTCTTAACTGTGCCATTTAGCTAATGGTTCGCAGCCCTAGAGGCCATGCATGCTAAATTATCCATTTGGCACAGTTTGCAGAAGTTTTGCTGAGTGATGATGCCAAAGGCAGGACATGTGAGGATCTTCGGTCACTTATTGATAGTGATGTGAAAAAGTACACTCTACTGCATTCTTAGATTTTTACAGGAAAACATGACTGCAGTTCTGGACATAATAAAAAAAACTAGAGTCTGAAAACAGCTGTGTCTCCCAAGTTCTCAGCATAATTGGTTTAGATATGAAACATTTCCTTGAGACTATGCTGGGTAACACTTTTAGTGACTTTCGCACTGCAAATGTTCTATGTTAGAGTGCTTGTCACTTGGTGAACAAAGAAATGTTGAGGCGCAATTCAGGAAATTTTATTTTACAATGTATGAGAATTGGCTGACAATGATGCATAGAAATGTCCCTTCAACAACCATGGCATTTAAAGTAATTGAAGCCTCACTGTGGTACACTACACAAGTTCTAGATCCCTTCCTAAAGGGGAATTTTCTCCTGACTTTCAATAGTGCTGCTTCATTTTTGATTGCTTCAATAACTCTAAGGGCATATGTGCCCAGTTCAACTCACTTTTTGCAGAACCTGTCCCAGAGAATCTCAATCTTCAGGTGCGCCAGTATTGGCATGGAAAGCTATGTCAGTAGCTACAGTTAGCAAATTGTGTTCTGACTGTTTTGGCTTTGCCTGTCTCACATGGCAATGTTGAGAGTACCCTTTCACAGATAAAAGTTTACATGAGAAGGAAAGAGTGATTGTGCATGACCAAAGACTCACGTACTACAATACGTTTGAGTTGTAAAAATGTATTTGGACCTCATATACACTACATACACTGTCTATATATCACGCACTATCAGTGCAGAAAGCAAGCAATAAAAGCGAAACATTCCCTAAACACCAGAAAAACACTATTTCTGTTGTTTTTAATGACGCAAAAATGTGTAACCACTGATTACCACTGTTTTTTTAAAGTATTGAAATCACTTGAAAACACTGAAAACCCCCACCAGAATTGACCAAAAATAGAAACTGAAAACAGGAAAGCCTACCAGCGTAATATACACATTTTGTGGTCAGGGCACTGGCACCGAGGTCTGGTTAGCAGGCCTCAGTGCGCTCTGAGTTGAAAAACCAGCAGCTTCAGTCAAGAAACCTGGGGGTGACCATACAAAAGGAGGCATTTCCTTACATGTACCAATTTGCTTTTGGGGCTCTGTGTCTGGGCCCACAGACAGTCTCAGAAGCAACTGACGTCAGTATGCGGGAGTGCTGCCTAAATAGGCCCGCATGTAATTTCCAGAGTGGAACAGTGTTAATGGGAACCGTACAGGGCGCACAGAGGTACTACTAAAAAGTTTATGAATCCATTCTGACACTTGGGGGATATTCAAATGGCGAGGAAACGGGAGATAGATAGGGTTTCTACCAGAAAGAGTGTTACAGAATGTAAGTAACTTTTTCATTCCATTTGTAACATAGTGCTTTTTTGGTTCGTGTTTACTGATTTATAGGATGTCATGACATGATTAAAATGTTTAGGCAAAAAAGACGGTGTTTTTAAATTGATTTATGTTACCACAATTACCTCCTGGATAGACTGTTTTAGCATGAAAATAACATTATTACCAAACCATACCATATAGTGGCAAGCCATGCCATTCTGAACAATGACATGACCATACTCTACAATAACACCCAGTGCCATACCATTCTATACCATACAACGACAGACCATATTATATTGTAGAACGACAGCCCATGCTATACCATTCTATACGTCCGGCCATATAATACTATACAATACTATATACATTGACATACTACACCATACCATACAGTAAGAGACCACACCATGCAATGCTGTATATTAAAAGCCCATACAATAATATACATGCACAGACCATACCATACTGTACAATGACAGGCCATGCAATACCAAACTATACAATAATAGAGCATACCAGACTAGCAAATAAGAGGCCATACAATACCATAAACTGGCATGCCATATATGATATCATATCATACTATACAATGACAGACCATAACCTACTATACATTAACAGGCCATACCACATAATATATGCCGTAATGTACCATAAACAATAGACCATGCCACACTGTACAAGACAGTCCATAATAATATAACCTATCATCCTCTTCCAGGGGATACTCATTAATAGTCATAAGCACTGAATAATCTCCGCCCAAGAGCGGGAACCCGGAACATATAATTATATATATATATATATATATATATATATATATATATATATATATATATATATATATATATATATATATTCAAACAAAGAGTTTAGCCCTCAGTGGAAGAAGCCACAAGAATGGTAAAATTTGGATCCATTTCTTTAAGGAGCAGCTGCAACAGGAGACGCAGAGAGAACAGTCACCATCTGTTCGTGTACAGCCAGACCGGTTTCGGGAGTCTATCCCTTCTTCAATGGCTCCTGCTTGGCAATGATGATGCAGTATGCACTCGTGATATTAAAGCCTGCCTTCAAGGGCGTGGTCAGATGAAATGGCCTTCTGGGTCCTGTAGTGCATACACCATGTACCTCGTGTGAGTTCATCATTGTGGCAGTTAATAAAATTACGATTAAAACCCATGTGGGCTGGTGAGCCTGTGGCTCTGGGTGTCCTCTTGTCTGTGGTCAGCTGCTTCTGGACACCACTCCCCCGTGTAATGATCGCACCGTTGGGCGCAATCACGGGTCCGCAGCAAGCGGCGGGCTTTGCTTCCGCGACTGGGCTCAGCCGCAAAATATTCAAACAAAGAGTTTAGCCCTCAGTGGAAGAAGCCACAAGAATGGTAAAATTTGGATCCATTTCTTTAAGGAGCAGCTGCAACAGGAGACGCAGAGAGAACAGTCACCATCTGTTCGTGTACAGCCAGACCGGTTTCGGGAGTCTATCCCTTCTTCAATGGCTCCTGCTTGGCAATGATGATGCAGTATGCACTCGTGATATTAAAGCCTGCCTTCAAGGGCGTGGTCAGATGAAATGGCCTTCTGGGTCCTGTAGTGCATACACCATGTACCTCGTGTGAGTTCATCATTGTGGCAGTTAATAAAATTACGATTAAAACCCATGTGGGCTGGTGAGCCTGTGGCTCTGGGTGTCCTCTTGTCTGTGGTCAGCTGCTTCTGGACACCACTCCCCCGTGTAATGATCGCACCGTTGGGCGCAATCACGGGTCCGCAGCAAGCGGCGGGCTTTGCTTCCGCGACTGGGCTCAGCCGCAAAATATTCAAACAAAGAGTTTAGCCCTCAGTGGAAGAAGCCACAAGAATGGTAAAATTTGGATCCATTTCTTTAAGGAGCAGCTGCAACAGGAGACGCAGAGAGAACAGTCACCATCTGTTCGTGTACAGCCAGACTGGTTTCGGGAGTCTATCCCTTCTTCAATGGCTCCTGCTTGGCAATGATGATGCAGTATGCACTCGTGATATTAAAGCCTGCCTTCAAGGGCGTGGTCAGATGAAATGGCCTTCTGGGTCCTGTAGTGCATACACCATGTACCTCGTGTGAGTTCATCATTGTGGCAGTTAATAAAATTACGATTAAAACCCATGTGGGCTGGTGAGCCTGTGGCTCTGGGTGTCCTCTTGTCTGTGGTCAGCTGCTTCTGGACACCACTCCCCCGTGTAATGATCGCACCGTTGGGCGCAATCACGGGTCCGCAGCAAGCGGCGGGCTTTGCTTCCGCGACTGGGCTCAGCCGCAAAATATTCAAACAAAGAGTTTAGCCCTCAGTGGAAGAAGCCACAAGAATGGTAAAATTTGGATCCATTTCTTTAAGGAGCAGCTGCAACAGGAGACGCAGAGAGAACAGTCACCATCTGTTCGTGTACAGCCAGACCGGTTTCGGGAGTCTATCCCTTCTTCAATGGCTCCTGCTTGGCAATGATGATGCAGTATGCACTCGTGATATTAAAGCCTGCCTTCAAGGGCGTGGTCAGATGAAATGGCCTTCTGGGTCCTGTAGTGCATACACCATGTACCTCGTGTGAGTTCATCATTGTGGCAGTTAATAAAATTACGATTAAAACCCATGTGGGCTGGTGAGCCTGTGGCTCTGGGTGTCCTCTTGTCTGTGGTCAGCTGCTTCTGGACACCACTCCCCCGTGTAATGATCGCACCGTTGGGCGCAATCACGGGTCCGCAGCAAGCGGCGGGCTTTGCTTCCGCGACTGGGCTCAGCCGCAAAATATTCAAACAAAGAGTTTAGCCCTCAGTGGAAGAAGCCACAAGAATGGTAAAATTTGGATCCATTTCTTTAAGGAGCAGCTGCAACAGGAGACGCAGAGAGAACAGTCACCATCTGTTCGTGTACAGCCAGACCGGTTTCGGGAGTCTATCCCTTCTGTGGTATATAAATAAATAATACCGGATCTAGGTTTGACTAGGCATAGCAATAACAGATAGCTCAATAAATAAGAGTCAAGATTCGAGGTAGTAGGAGTTTGCAGGTTTATTACAGCATAAAGGACAGGAACAGGACAACCTGCATAGGAATAGGATGGCAGGGCCCGGCAGCTGCCGGGGCTGGATCTGGGATGAGCGCGCTCTGGGGAAAGGACTGGCGTAACATTTAATAACAATACACACATATATATATATTAAAACAGTTGCATTACAGTACATATGATAGGCGGAGCGGTGGGTGGAGCAAAGGGTGTGACGCGTAGCAGTCGCGAAAGATAAGGGTGAAAGTAGGTGTAACAGGGCGTATACATAGACATGTGATGCAAACGTAACAGAATATGTCATAAATGGGGCGGAAACATGGAGGGGGCTACCTAAGGAGCCGGGACCTCTAACCTGATGGTGCGCGCAAACTGGCAATGACGTGTTACTAGGAGACGCTGGGGGCTACGAACTCTGTGCTAGGAGCAGAGACTGAAGTCTGGAGAGTCAGGGCGACATGTACCTAAACAGTATCTAGTATCTGATGTTTAGAGAACATGTTGATATAAACTAGAAGTCAGGAGGGGAAAGGCTAACAGAATCTAAGACTGGTGCATGCATTATTCTACATGTAGTGCGTGATGAAGAATATTAAATGACCATAAATACAGTATTTCTCTTACATGGAGACGTAGAGGCTAGACAATGACGGAAACTATTGATGCGGTTCAGTAGCTTAGGAATGCAGAGAAGGAGGGCTGGACTGATAACTAGAATCATAACATACTCTTGGCAGACTCAGAGGCAGAGCCAGGCTGGGCCAGGCACTGCGAGGCAGGAAGTGAGTGAAGGGTCAGGGATACAGGTGGGGGCTGTATCGCTCCTCAGCGAAGCTCAGGAGACAGGAGCTGAATCTGGTGTCCGGGCCCTTTTGAGGCCTAGAAACGGGGACTTTATAATGAAATAACGTGCACACTGAGAAACGTGGCAACGTAGCTTTACATAGGCCTGATATTCGTAGTATTCACGAGAACTGGAAACTGGCATACTAGAGATGGACACAACTGTAATTGCGTCTTTAATCGAACATGGGGAATACATATGCATATTAATCATGCACACATAACATATGATGGAGAACGCGTAGGGACACAGAACATGGCAGAATTTACTTTTCCACATTCCCTCCTTGTCACTACGTTTCCATCAGGAAACATCAATATTCATGATACCATCTATCATTTCATGCAGTATCATTTGCTCGTCTCGAATTTTCTGGGAACGGGTTTTAGAACGGGACTTGGGACTAGGAATACAAGAGGTAGCACAAATGCCGCAAATCGCAGGGCCACATTGTAAACAGAGGCAGCAACTGAATATGATCGCTACTGCAATACCTAGAAAGGACAAGATTTTCCATCCCCAAACGGAAATTATATTCCAGAACCAACCGGACCATGTCCAGGTGCCTGGATCTTGGTGTAACAGATGGGCAATTTTATGGAGTCTGGTTATAGCTGAATAAACAGACGGCGCGTTATTTGGAATGAAAATGCAGCAACTAGATCCGATGACTCTACAGGCCCCGCCCCTATCGGCCAGTATGACGTCAAGGACGAGACGATTCTGGAGCACGACAATTCTCATAAAGGATTGTTCTTCGGTTAAGTTACCTAGAGCAGAAGTAGTCTCAATCACTACTGCTTCAAGTGTTCTGGTTAATCTACGTATCAGTTTACTATTTACAACAGTACCTAAGTAGGGGAAGACACCTTTATTGATATCTATGTATTGTTCTAGAGTAGTTTCAGTATAATCGACAATCGGGAAATTTCTCTTGTGTCTAGTATGTACTAGGTGGGAATTCCTATGATAGTCAGGTGGGGCGAGGAAAACAGGTGGCAGTAGGAAGGCAATGTAACAGGTTCCCTCCCAATCGAGGGGCAGACGAACATATGCGGTTTGACCACAAACAAAATAAGAATGACGTGAAGCTTTGAAAATAGATTTCCTACTGTCACTATACTTGACAATAGTAGTACAATCACTATGGCCTACATGTACGGAACCATTATTTCGGACACATAATTCGCCTTTGACTGGTAGTACTGAAATAGCAGGTAAGTCTGGAGTAGAATCAGACTGAACATTCAGGACCATGAAATTCGAAGAATAATTACCTAAATTGTAAACTTCATTCTCTAGATCTAACCCTGTTCTGTGGGGAAGACCTTGCTTGTCTGGGAAACATGTACTGTTAAGGAAAGACATATCTGTTGAGGATGACGTTAACGTGGACCATGCTCCACACGAACCATTATGTGAAAATGGATAAGGGAAGAGTGGCAGAACTCCCTTCGGTGTCTGGAAAGGGGGGAGTCGACCACACACCCAACAATTAGTGGCATTGCTGGTCTGGTGTGAATAATGTAACATGCGGATAAAAGAATTGTTACGCATAGCGAGGCGGTAAGAGAGTTCATGAGGAGGCAGATCACTAAACGTGTGCTCTACTGTAACATTAGAAGACTTATTTACATGAGAAACTGGAAAATACAGGAAAAATGCATAACTGGTGCAGGAAATCATAATGCTGAGAAATAAAACGAAACTTAGAAAAACGATACATCGGATTGAGTTTTGACTAACTCTCTCACTATGGGGGTCTATTTTATACATGTCAGAAACCGGTCTAACCGTTTCACCTAGGGGAGTACTTAGACAATCAAACTGGCTGACTTATTTTACTAGACCTTAACTTTTTCTTATACTCCTGTTGCGGAGTTGTCTCTAACAGGGAGGGTTCAGTAACAGTGTCTTTTGCGGGACAGTCCTTAAGAATAGTACTTTGGCAGTCCTTTAAATCCTCGGAAATGTTCTTTGAAACTGGTTTCAATCCATAAAATTTCTTGATATGCGAAAGATGCACCCAGCCTTTGCGTCCCTCCAACTTCACGGCTGTACGGGTGGCCAGGAGGACCTGTCGGGGCTCCTTCCAGCGAGGCTCCAGCGGACTTGAACGATCGAAATTTCGCACTAGGACCATGGATCCGGGAACGATTTCATGCGGTGCCACCTCGGTATTGTCTGGAAATGCGGCGGCAACCTGTGAACGACAAGAGTGTAGGGCAGACATCAAGGAAGCTAGGTAATCTGTCAGCATATTACTTGAAACATCTGTAATACTTCGGGGTCTAGGAGTACCCCACATGTTAGGGGGGCGGCCGAAAACGACCTCATACGGGGACAGACCTGATCTGGAATGTGCGACCATGCGCATATAGAACAGGGCAACTGGCAGAGCTACTAGCCAGTCTACACCTTTCTCTTGACATACTTTGGCAATGCGAATTTTCAGGGTCTGATTATGTCTCTCTACGAGACCGGCTGCTTCAGGATGGCGTACACAATGGAACTTCCACTGGTACCCTAACAACAGGGAAACATGTTTCATCAACTCAGATGAGAATGGCTGGCCGTTATCAGAATATACGACTCTAGGGAGTCCGTAACGGGGGAAGAACTCACGAACCAACTGCTTGGCAGTAGTCGTGGCTGTGTAATCTGGGACTGGATATGCTTCTGTCCACCTGGACAAAGCGCATACAACTACAAGGACATACTTGAAACCTCGACATCGCTCCATCTGAATGTAATCCATCTGGAGGACTTCAAAAGGGTGGTCAGGGGGCTGGAATCCACCTTGTTCCACCGGGACACTTTTACCTGGATTAAACTGGCAACATATCATACAGGTACGGACTTTCTGCTTGGCTGCAGCTCGTAAATGCTTGTTAAACCAAATGTTCTGGATACTGTCTAACATAGCTTTTTCTCCTAAATGTGCTGGACTATGTGCGGTATTGATAATGACTTGAACCATGGAGTCGGGGAGAAACCATGTGGTTTTACCCTTCGTTACCCATCCCTGATCTGTCTGGACCCCTCCTTGTTCGGACCATTTCTTGATTTCATCGGGAGTAGCATGTAACTGGATATCTATGACATCTTGAGTAGGGTCCTTAACTGTCATACATGTAGTCGGATCTGGAGTATGTGTCTGTGTTGGCTTAACTGAAATGTCTGGAGCCTGTGCTGTAAGTTTAGCTGTGCGATCCGCTAGATCATTACCCTGGGAAATAATGTCAGTAACCTTCGTATGTGCTTTGCATTTCATGATAGCAATGGATGTCGGTAAGTGTATGGCATCTAACAGAGCTTGAATAAGGAGACCATGCTGAATCTTGGTTCCATGAGAAGTCATGAAACCTCTCTCCTGCCAGAGTACTCCGAAGTCGTGTACGACTCCAAATGCGTAGCGTGAATCTGTGTAAACATTGACTTTCAGGTTCTTGGCGTGTATGCAGGCTTGAGTCAGAGCAACTAGCTCTGCTGCTTGAGCAGACAGGGTGTCAATACGGTGTGTTTCAATAACTTCAGTGTCGGTAGTCACTGCATACGCGGCTACTAGTTCTCCTGTACTTGTTCTCATGCATGAACCATCCACATAAAGTGTCAGGTCGGGATTTGGTAATGGAATATCTGTCAGATCTTGTCTTGGCTTAGTCATAATATTAACTACTTCCACACAGTCGTGTGTGGCAGGATTTGGATTAACTGATGGTAACAGTGTAGCAGGATTTAAAACGTTGCAGCGTCTGATTTCTATGTGTGGCTGGAACAGTGTCAATTCATAACCTGTTAAACGTGCAATTGTCAAGTGCTGAGTCTGTGTTCGGTTTAAAAGAACTTCCACGGAGTGTGGGACTTGTACTGTCAAGGAATGTCCTAATACTATGGAATCACTTTGTCTGATAGCTAGTGCTGTGGCTGCAACTGACTTGAGGCACGCAGGCAGAGCCTGGGCTACAGGATCTAATGTGCTCGAAAAATAAGCACAGGGCTTGTATTGTCCTGCTTGATCTTGTGTGAGAACAGATAATGCTGTACCTTCGCGCTCAGTGACGAAAAGTGTAAAAGGCTTACTGTAGTTCGGTGTTGCTAGAACTGGAGCTTGGCATAGAGCTTTCTTTAACTCATTAAAACTAAATGTATGTTCAGATGTCCAAGGGAGGACAGTCGATACGGCTGCCTCCTGTGTCGTTAACTGTATCAGTGGTTTAGCTAGAAATGCATACTGAGGAATCCATTGTCTGCAGTAAGAAGTGAGGCCAATAAAAGCACGTACCTCCTTCTGGGTCTTGGGCTGAGGAAGACTCGCTATTAACTGGATACGGTCGGGTGTCAACTGCCTACCCCTCTTGGACAGTAAGTGGCCTAAATAGATCACTTGCTGGACACAGAATTGAAGCTTAGAAGGGGACACCTTGTGCCCCATCTCGGCTAGGAAATACAAGACTGTAAGTGATGCTCGTTCGCAAGCATGTTCAGAACGGGCTGTGATCAGTAGATCATCGACATACTGGAGCAGGGCAGTGTCAGTTGGCATGTGAATGTTGTCTAGTTGTCTCTTGAGTGCTTGACTGTAAATACTAGGATTTTCCGTGAAACCTTGAGGAGCGCGTGTGAACATATAGCTCCTTCCATTTAAACAAAATCCGAAAAGAAACTGGCTTTCCGGATGAATGGGGACACTGAAAAACGCGTTCTTGAGGTCTATGACCGTAAAAAAAGAGGCTTCGGAATCAATGGCTGTCAATAGGGAAGAGATATCTGGGACAACTGGATACTGGGGAATAATGCATTTATTAAGTTCTCGAAGGTCAATCACTAATCGATATACTGGGGGTGCATTTGGATCAGTACGTTTCATGACAGGAATAATCGGAGAATTACATACATTGGAGTCAGTTTCTACAACTACTCCTTGAGCGATGAGCTCGTCAATAATTTTGGATAAGGCTGCTACAGCCTCAGGTGGCAATCTGTACTGTCTTATTCGTGGCAGGACTACACCTGGTTTGAGAGTCACACGATGGGGTGTGATTTGCATAAAGCCAACATCAGTTGGACCTTGCGCCCATAGATGCTGCGGAACATTAGACAATCTTGGATCAAAATCTCGTAATACATAGTGACCCTTGAAGTCACGTAGGAACAATCGTATTCCCTCGGGGGAGCAGCATATGACTGCACCTAATTCTTTCAGTGTCTTAATGCCTAACAGATTTTCTGGACATGACTTCGTAAGTAACAGATCAGTAGTGCGGGACAATGGACCTACTTCTAGAGTAACTGGCTGAGATATCTCATTCACAATAGGCTTTCCTGAAAATCCAAGGGAAACATTTCTTGAGCCTGAGAGCGGAGCCCCTGGAACTTCGGCGTGACTGATGGTGGTCCTACTTGCCCCTGTATCAATCAGGAACTTTCTGTCTTTCCCTAGTACTTGACTGTGAACATAGGGACCTTCTTGATCTACAGGTATCTCGATGAGAGGCAAGCCTACCTCCCTCTCTAGGCTGTTTCATGAATATGGCTGATACTCCGGATACTCAGACTGCGCATACTGGTACATCTGTTGTGTAACATGCTGTGTTGCAGCAATAGGCTGCGGTACTGGAACTGTCTGTTGTGCATTCTGTGGCTGAGAAGTCTGTGAAACTTGTTCTTGTCTAGGCGGACGTGGTCTTTCTTTAGTTTTACCGGTAGCTATGTTGTGTTTCAGAACTGCACACTCGTTTATAAAATGACCTGGCTGTTTACAATAATTGCAGTTCCCTTTAACGGGAGCTGCAGGATGACTGGCTTGATTTGGTCCCCTCTTCTGACTGTCTTGAGGAACAGATTGTGCAACTAGTACTTTCATTTTCGTGTCTTTCATACGCTTTCTCTCGTGTTCTTGCTCTTCTCTAATTCTATTCTGGTGGTATTGAAGCATCTGTAACATCTGGGACGGGGTATTAGCTTGCCAGGTACTTTCGACTTTCAAAACTCGATTCTTAACTTGTGGACTTGAATTCTCGACTAATTTAGTAAAAAAAGATGAGGGTATGACTCGCTACTTGTCTTGAGGCCACTGTTTATGGTAAAACATTTCTCAAATCTAGAATAAAAATCACTAATGTCTTCGTCTTGTTTCTGTTTACAGGCTGAGATTGCATCCCAGTCTTCCTTTTTAGTGGTTAATAATCTGGGCAAAACTTGTATTAATAATTCTGGTAATTCTTTACATTTGTCTCCAAGACCGGTACCTGGTACTCGTATCTTGTCTTCAGCTTCTAGAACTGCCCAATCGATCTTTTTCTCTCCCACCTCCCATTCTTTTTCCTTGAGTTTCTCATATACCCCTGCGGGCAACAGGACCTTTAACATTTTAATAATATCTGGATACGTGTATTCTCCCATACGGAGCATGTCTTTTAATTCTCGGTGGAACCCTGCTGGATCTTTATCATGACAGGGAATTAACTTTTTCATCTCTAAGAGTTCCATCTTTGTGATCGGGGTGTAAACAAACACTCGTTGCATTTCACCACCCTCTGTCTTAACTGGATGCACTTCTCGTAACGGATTTTGTCGGTCTATGTAAAAGGGTTTACTTTCTGGGGGTGAGACATGAACAAAATGTGGGTTCAGAAACATACTATATTTGTGGCGCTGTTCTAGAATGACACTAATTAAATCGGTACCTAGACCTTTCCATCTATACTGGAGTAACTCGTTCAGGACATCGTGTAACGGACCTGGATCAGAATGTTGACCCTCATACAAAGTAATGAGGTGCTGGATCATATACATACCCGCCAGTCGTTGCTCGGCTGGGGGCAATTTCAGAAACATTTGTGCCACTATTTCGTCTGGAAAAGTGGTAGAATCAGTAATCCATCGGACTGCTGATCGGGCTAGTTCTTGTTCATGCATAGTACTTAATTCACTGTAACCGATTCGTGATTTCAGAATGTGATCGGTAGCTTGAAATACTAGTTCTAGAGAACCTTGTTCTGGTGCCGGGTGATGGAAAGTTGACTTGTGTTCTAGGCGTAAATGGCGATCTGGAAATCTAGATTTCCTACATACGCAATTCTGGCGGGATTCTCGTCCTCTACCTCTTCCGCAGAGTCATTTTCTTTTTCGCTTACTTGTGCTGCCTTACGTTGATCATGTAACCTTATTATTTCCTTACGAATTTTCTTATACATACTCTCTATACTGCTGATGGTCTTATGCTTACCCTCGGCTATATTATCACTCCACTTTGTCAGGACTTTCATTTCGGCTTGATTTTTGGTCGGATAATCTTGTTCTCTTATTAGACAATTAATCAGAAACTTTAATATCATGAGCTGGACTTCAACTTTTCTTTGGCACATGACGTCACTAATACTTTCTGGATCATCCCCTGTACGGATGAAACGGTATATTCTGTCTAGATCTCCTTTCATATCTGGTAGGGTGACTAGATACTCGGTCACCTTTCTTACGCGTAATGAATATAAAACCATATTATCCTCGCCTGGGACTGGATCATAGCCACATTCGTTAAGGGCTTTTCTTATTTCTGCAACACTGATACCTGGGCGTACGTTGTGACGCTTGTGCATGTAATTCGACTAACGTTAAACGCTTGTGTGGCGGCGGGGTTCCTGGAGGACCTCCCCCTGCGGCCCCTAAACTAGAGTCGTCTACTGATGCTCTTCGTCCTGGCAGAGTGGGAAATGGAAATGCAGGCTGGACTTGTATGGCGGGCTGGACCGGGGGTACCGTAACAGGTACTCCGGTGTCTGGAGGAGCGGGAAATGCCTGATTTACAGGGACTGGCGTAGCAGGAACAGGATTTGCATATTCCGGGACTGTGTCGTCCAAATAGGACGAAATGAAAATATCAGCTGCGGTCGGTTTGTGACGTAGCTTGGTCGGAACTAAGGGTGGCGGAAAATTACTGAATGCCTCCGGGGTCGCTTTCGGCAAGCCCTCGGCAAGAAGAGGATACATACCCTTAATAAGAGCATGCCTCTGTCTGTCTGACTGTTCGGCTTTAACTCGTTCACCTATCTCGATTAATTCTTTTTCTTGTGCTCGCTCTAAGGATTCTCTACTTAATTCAGACTTTCTGATTTCTTTTTCGGTTCTTTTATGAGATTCTTTGCGCCATAACTCAATGGCATCTTTCTGTGACTGTCTGGCTTTCTTTTTCCATAATGCTTCTTCTACTCTCATGATGCACTCGGCATCCCACGTACCTGATACGGGCCATCTATACTTTTCCTCTAACTGTTTGGTATACTCTACCCATAAATCTAGATACAATATGGCGCTTATGCCATGTTTCTGATACATAAAATGACCTGGACTGTCCCTAGGCGGGACAGGAACTGCTTCTTCTAGCAGACCCTTTCTAGTTTTTAACTGACGTAATCTCGAAAAGAGGGACATTGCAAACTTGAATCTGAACACAATACAATACACGAGGAACAATAACAATTAAGAAAACAATTCAGGCATACCACGACATTGAACATACATTGAATAACATTATGAAGCAACAGTTCGGACAGAATACTACCTGGAACACTGAGAACAGAAACACATGAATTTCTCGAGAACGGAACAGGCTAGAATTACTGGATGCGCTGCTGAAACAGCACGGAACATACCGGTCCCATAAAGGGACGCATCAAGACCCGTATCCACCTAGGTGGACACTTCGTTTCAGATCTGCGTACCCAGACCCATCGGACCAGAGACAATTTAGATTGACCCTGTCTAGATACTACCCCAGCAACGGTACTCACCGGGCAGCAAGAACGGAAGGCCTCAGACTGGACGGGACTGCTTCGACGCCGGACGGACGAACTTCGGACTTCTGTTACGGGTGGGCCTCCGGATACCTCGGACCTTGGACTCTCGGCTTGGGCTCTGGTCGGGACTCGCCGCGTTCCTCCACCGCCTCGTCTGGATGCTGGACCGCCACCTCCGTCTCCTCCGTGGGCCTGAGGGATACTTGAAGCAGAAATATCTGCCGGTGCACGGTATGGTTCCGTCACGGCTGCAGAGGGTCAGGGGGCCGGCGTGGCTTCACCGGCGCGTGGGGAAAGGGCAAGTTCCTATTCGGGCGCCATTATGTGGTATATAAATAAATAATACCGGATCTAGGTTTGACTAGGCATAGCAATAACAGATAGCTCAATAAATAAGAGTCAAGATTCGAGGTAGTAGGAGTTTGCAGGTTTATTACAGCATAAAGGACAGGAACAGGACAACCTGCATAGGAATAGGATGGCAGGGCCCGGCAGCTGCCGGGGCTGGATCTGGGATGAGCGCGCTCTGGGGAAAGGACTGGCGTAACATTTAATAACAATATACACATATATATATATTAAAACAGTTGCATTACAGTACATATGATAGGCGGAGCGGTGGGTGGAGCAAAGGGTGTGACGCGTAGCAGTCGCGAAAGATAAGGGTGAAAGTAGGTGTAACAGGGCGTATACATAGACATGTGATGCAAACGTAACAGAATATGTCATAAATGGGGCGGAAACATGGAGGGGGCTACCTAAGGAGCCGGGACCTCTAACCTGATGGTGCGCGCAAACTGGCAATGACGTGTTACTAGGAGACGCTGGGGGCTACGAACTCTGTGCTAGGAGCAGAGACTGAAGTCTGGAGAGTCAGGGCGACATGTACCTAAACAGTATCTAGTATCTGATGTTTAGAGAACATGTTGATATAAACTAGAAGTCAGGAGGGGAAAGGCTAACAGAATCTAAGACTGGTGCATGCATTATTCTACATGTAGTGCGTGATGAAGAATATTAA
This sequence comes from Lissotriton helveticus, assembly GCF_964261635.1. Taxonomy (NCBI): domain Eukaryota; kingdom Metazoa; phylum Chordata; class Amphibia; order Caudata; family Salamandridae; genus Lissotriton; species Lissotriton helveticus. Next base: position 979,835,888 of record NC_136061.1, on the reverse strand, counting down.
ATGACCATAAATACAGTATTTCTCTTACATGGAGACGTAGAGGCTAGACAATGACGGAAACTATTGATGCGGTTCAGTAGCTTAGGAATGCAGAGAAGGAGGGCTGGACTGATAACTAGAATCATAACATACTCTTGGCAGACTCAGAGGCAGAGCCAGGCTGGGCCAGGCACTGCGAGGCAGGAAGTGAGTGAAGGGTCAGGGATACAGGTGGGGGCTGTATCGCTCCTCAGCGAAGCTCAGGAGACAGGAGCTGAATCTGGTGTCCGGGCCCTTTTGAGGCCTAGAAACGGGGACTTTATAATGAAATAACGTGCACACTGAGAAACGTGGCAACGTAGCTTTACATAGGCCTGATATTCGTAGTATTCACGAGAACTGGAAACTGGCATACTAGAGATGGACACAACTGTAATTGCGTCTTTAATCGAACATGGGGAATACATATGCATATTAATCATGCACACATAACATATGATGGAGAACGCGTAGGGACACAGAACATGGCAGAATTTACTTTTCCACACTTCTTCAATGGCTCCTGCTTGGCAATGATGATGCAGTATGCACTCGTGATATTAAAGCCTGCCTTCAAGGGCGTGGTCAGATGAAATGGCCTTCTGGGTCCTGTAGTGCATACACCATGTTCCTCGTGTGAGTTCATCATTGTGGCAGTTAATAAAATTACGATTAAAACCCATGTGGGCTGGTGAGCCTGTGGCTCTGGGTGTCCTCTTGTCTGTGGTCAGCTGCTTCTGGACACCACTCCCCCGTGTAATGATCGCACAAACAAAGAATTTTACCATTCTTGTGGCTTCTTCCACTGAGGTCAAAACTCTTTGTTTGAATATTTTGCGGCTGAGCCCAGTCACGGAAGCAAAGCCCGCCGCTTGCTGCGGACCCGTGATTGCGCCCAACGGTGCGATCAGTACACGGGGGAGTGGTGTCCAGAAGCAGCTGACCACAGACCAGAGGACACCCAGAGTCACAGGCTCACCAGCCCACATGGGTTTTAATCGTAATTTTATTAACTGCCACAATGATGAACTCACACGAGGAACATGGTGTATGCACTACAGGACCCAGAAGGCCATTTCATCTGACCACGCCCTTGAAGGCAGGCTTTAATATCACGAGTGCATACTGCATCATCATTGCCAAGCAGTAGCCATTGAAGAAGGGATAGACTCCCGAAACAGGTCTGGCTGTACACAAACAGATGGTGACTGTTCTCTCTGCGTCTCCTGTTGCAGCTGCTCCTTAAAGAAATGGATCCAAATTTTACCATTCTTGTGGCTTCTTCCACTGAGGGCAAAACTCTTTGTTTGAATATTTTGCGGCTGAGCCCAGTCGCGGAAGCAAAGCCCGCCGCTTGCTGCGGACCCGTGATTGCGCCCAACGGTGCGATCAGTACACGGGGGAGTGGTGTCCAGAAGCAGCTGACCACAGACCAGAGGACACCCAGAGTCACAGGCTCACCAGCCCACATGGGTTTTAATCGTAATTTTATTAACTGCCACAATGATGAACTCACACGAGGAACATGGTGTATGCACTACAGGACCCAGAAGGCCATTTCATCTGACCACGCCCTTGAAGGCAGGCTTTAATATCACGAGTGCATACTGCATCATCATTGCCAAGCAGTAGCCATTGAAGAAGGGATAGACTCCCGAAACCGGTCACGAACAGATGGTGACTGTTCTCTCTGCGTCTCCTGTTGCAGCTGCTTCTTAAAGAAATGGATCCAAATTTTACCATTCTTGTGGCTTCTTCCACTGAGGGCAAAACTCTTTGTTTGAATATTTTGCGGCTGAGCCCAGTCGCGGAAGCAAAGCCCGCCGCTTGCTGCGGACCCGTGATAGCACCCAACGGTGCGATCAGTACACGGGGGAGTGGTGTCCAGAAGCAGCTGACCACAGACCAGAGGACACCCAGAGTCACAGGCTCACCAGCCCACATGGGTTTTAATCGTAATTTTATTAACTGCCACAATGATGAACTCACACGAGGAACATGGTGTATGCACTACAGGACCCAGAAGGCCATTTCATCTGACCACGCCCTTGAAGGCAGGCTTTAATATCACGAGTGCATACTGCATCATCATTGCCAAGCAGTAGCCATTGAAGAAGGGATAGACTCCCGAAACCGGTCTGGCTGTACACGAACAGATGGTGACTGTTCTCTCTGCGTCTCCTGTTGCAGCTGCTCCTTAAAGAAATGGATCCAAATTTTACCATTCTTGTGGCTTCTTCCACTGAGGGCAAAACTCTTTGTTTGAATATTTTGCGGCTGAGCCCAGTCGCGGAAGCAAAGCCCGCCGCTTGCTGCGGACCCGTGATTGCGCCCAACGGTGCGATCAGTACACGGGGGAGTGGTGTCCAGAAGCAGCTGACCACAGACCAGAGGACACCCAGAGTCACAGGCTCACCAGCCCACATGGGTTTTAATCGTAATTTTATTAACTGCCACAATGATGAACTCACACGAGGAACATGGTGTATGCACTACAGGACCCAGAAGGCCATTTCATCTGACCACGCCCTTGAAGGCAGGCTTTAATATCACAAGTGCATACTGCATCATCATTGCCAAGCAGTAGCCATTGAAGAAGGGATAGACTCCCGAAACCGGTCTGGCTGTACACGAACAGATGGTGACTGTTTTCTCTGCGTCTCCTGTTGCAGCTGCTCCTTAAAGAAATGGATCCAAATTTTACCATTCTTGTGGCTTCTTCCACTGAGGGCAAAACTCTTTGTTTGAATATTTTGCGGTGGTGACTGTTCTCTCTGCGTCTCCTGTTGCAGCTGCTTCTTAAAGAAATGGATCCAAATTTTACCATTCTTGTGGCTTCTTCCACTGAGGGCAAAACTCTTTGTTTGAATATTTTGCGGCTGAGCCCAGTCGCGGAAGCAAAGCCCGCCGCTTGCTGCGGACCCGTGATAGCACCCAACGGTGCGATCAGTACACGGGGGAGTGGTGTCCAGAAGCAGCTGACCACAGACCAGAGGACACCCAGAGTCACAGGCTCACCAGCCCACATGGGTTTTAATCGTAATTTTATTAACTGCCACAATGATGAACTCACACGAGGAACATGGTGTATGCACTACAGGACCCAGAAGGCCATTTCATCTGACCACGCCCTTGAAGGCAGGCTTTAATATCACGATTGCATACTGCATCATCATTGCCAAGCAGTAGCCATTGAAGAAGGGATAGACTCCCGAAACCGGTCTGGCTGTACACGAACAGATGGTGACTGTTCTCTCTGCGTCTCCTGTTGCAGCTGCTCCTTAAAGAAATGGATCCAAATTTTACCATTCTTGTGGCTTCTTCCACTGAGGGCAAAACTCTTTGTTTGAATATTTTGCGGCTGAGCCCAGTCGCGGAAGCAAAGCCCGCCGCTTGCTGCGGACCCGTGATTGCGCCCAACGGTGCGATCAGTACACGGGGGAGTGGTGTCCAGAAGCAGCTGACCACAGACCAGAGGACACCCAGAGTCACAGGCTCACCAGCCCACATGGGTTTTAATCGTAATTTTATTAACTGCCACAATGATGAACTCACACGAGGAACATGGTGTATGCACTACAGGACCCAGAAGGCCATTTCATCTGACCACGCCCTTGAAGGCAGGCTTTAATATCACGAGTGCATACTGCATCATCATTGCCAAGCAGTAGCCATTGAAGAAGGGATAGACTCCCGAAACCGGTCTGGCTGTACACGAACAGATGGTGACTGTTCTCTCTGCGTCTCCTGTTGCAGCTGCTCCTTAAAGAAATGGATCCAAATTTTACCATTCTTGTGGCTTCTTCCACTGAGGGCAAAACTCTTTGTTTGAATATTTTGCGGCTGAGCCCAGTCGCGGAAGCAAAGCCCGCCGCTTGCTGCGGACCCGTGATTGCGCCCAACGGTGCGATCAGTACACGGGGGAGTGGTGTCCAGAAGCAGCTGACCACAGACCAGAGGACACCCAGAGTCACAGGCTCACCAGCCCACATGGGTTTTAATCGTAATTTTATTAACTGCCACAATGATGAACTCACACGTGGAACATGGTGTATGCACTACAGGACCCAGAAGGCCATTTCATCTGACCACGCCCTTGAAGGCAGGCTTTAATATCACGAGTGCATACTGCATCATCATTGCCAAGCAGTAGCCATTGCAGAAGGGATAGACTCCCGAAACCGGTCTGGCTGTACACGAACAGATGGTGACTGTTCTCTCTGCGTCTCCTGTTGCAGCTGCTCCTTAAAGAAATGGATCCAAATTTTACCATTCTTGTGGCTTCTTCCACTGAGGGCAAAACTCTTTGTTTGAATATTTTGCGGCTGAGCCCAGTCACGGAAGCAAAGCCCGCCGCTTGCTGCGGACCCGTGATTGCGCCCAACGGTGCGATCAGTACACGGGGGAGTGGTGTCCAAAAGCAGCTGACCACAGACCAGAGGACACCCAGAGTCACAGGCTCACCAGCCCACATGGGTTTTAATCGTAATTTTATTAACTGCCACAATGATGAACTCACACGAGGAACATGGTGTATGCACTACAGGACCCAGAAGGCCATTTCATCTGACCACGCCCTTGAAGGCAGGCTTTAATATCACGAGTGCATACTGCATCATCATTGCCAAGCAGTAGCCATTGAAGAAGGGATAGACTCCCGAAACCGGTCTGGCTGTACACGAACAGATGGTGACTGTTCTCTCTGCGTCTCCTGTTGCAGCTGCTCCTTAAAGAAATGGATCCAAATTTTACCATTCTTGTGGCTTCTTCCACTGAGGGCAAAACTCTTTGTTTGAATATTTTGCGGCTGAGCCCAGTCGCGGAAGCAAAGCCCGCCGCTTGCTGCGGACCCGTGATTGCGCCCAACGGTGCGATCAGTACACGGGGGAGTGGTGTCCAGAAGCAGCTGACCACAGACCAGAGGACACCCAGAGTCACAGGCTCACCAGCCCACATGGGTTTTAATCGTAATTTTATTAACTGCCACAATGATGAACTCACACGAGGAACATGGTGTATGCACTACAGGACCCAGAAGGCCATTTCATCTGACCACGCCCTTGAAGGCAGGCTTTAATATCACGAGTGCATACTGCATCATCATTGCCAAGCAGTAGCCATTGAAGAAGGGATAGACTCCCGAAACCGGTCTGGCTGTACACGAACAGATGGTGACTGTTCTCTCTGCGTCTCCTGTTGCAGCTGCTCCTTAAAGAAATGGATCCAAATTTTACCATTCTTGTGGCTTCTTCCACTGAGGGCAAAACTCTTTGAATATTTTGCGGCTGAGCCCAGTCGCGGAAGCAAAGCCCGCCGCTTGCTGCGGACCCGTGATTGCGCCCAACGGTGCGATCAGTACACGGGGGAGTGGTGTCCAGAAGCAGCTGACCACAGACCAGAGGACACCCAGAGTCACAGGCTCACCAGCCCACATGGGTTTTAATCGTAATTTTATTAACTGCCACAATGATGAACTCACACGAGGAACATGGTGTATGCACTACAGGACCCAGAAGGCCATTTCATTTGACCACGCCCTTGAAGGCAGGCTTTAATATCACGAGTGCATACTGCATCATCATTGCCAAGCAGTAGCCATTGAAGAAGGGATAGACTCCCGAAACCGGTCTGGCTGTACACGAACAGATGGTGACTGTTCTCTCTGCGTCTCCTGTTGCAGCTGCTCCTTAAAGAAATGGATCCAAATTTTACCATTCTTGTGGCTTCTTCCACTGAGGGCAAAACTCTTTGTTTGAATATTTTGCGGCTGAGCCCAGTCGCGGAAGCAAAGCCCGCCGCTTGCTGCGGACCCGTGATTGCGCCCAACGGTGCGATCAGTACACGGGGGAGTGGTGTCCAGAAGCAGCTGACCACAGACCAGAGGACACCCAGAGTCACAGGCTCACCAGCCCACATGGGTTTTAATCGTAATTTTATTAACTGCCACAATGATGAACTCACACGAGGAACATGGTGTATGCACTACAGGACCCAGAAGGCCATTTCATCTGACCACGCCCTTGAAGGCAGGCTTTAATATCACGAGTGCATACTGCATCATCATTGCCAAGCAGTAGCCATTGAAGAAGGGATAGACTCCCGAAACCGGTCTGGCTGTACACGAACAGATGGTGACTGTTCTCTCTGCGTCTCCTGTTGCAGCTGCTCCTTAAAGAAATGGATCCAAATTTTACCATTCTTGTGGCTTCTTCCACTGAGGGCAAAACTCTTTGTTTGAATATTTTGCGGCTGAGCCCAGTCGCGGAAGCAAAGCCCGCCGCTTGCTGCGGACCCGTGATTGCGCCCAACGGTGCGATCAGTACACGGGGGAGTGGTGTCCAGAAGCAGCTGACCACAGACCAGAGGACACCCAGAGTCACAGGCTCACCAGCCCACATGGGTTTTAATCGTAATTTTATTAACTGCCACAATGATGAACTCACACGAGGAACATGGTGTATGCACTACAGGACCCAGAAGGCCATTTCATCTGACCACGCCCTTGAAGGCAGGCTTTAATATCACGAGTGCATACTGCATCATCATTGCCAAGCAGTAGCCATTGCAGAAGGGATAGACTCCCGAAACCGGTCTGGCTGTACACGAACAGATGGTGACTGTTCTCTCTGCGTCTCCTGTTGCAGCTGCTCCTTAAAGAAATGGATCCAAATTTTACCATTCTTGTGGCTTCTTCCACTGAGGGCAAAACTCTTTGTTTGAATATTTTGCGGCTGAGCCCAGTCACGGAAGCAAAGCCCGCCGCTTGCTGCGGACCCGTGATTGCGCCCAACGGTGCGATCAGTACACGGGGGAGTGGTGTCCAAAAGCAGCTGACCACAGACCAGAGGACACCCAGAGTCACAGGCTCACCAGCCCACATGGGTTTTAATCGTAATTTTATTAACTGCCACAATGATGAACTCACACGAGGAACATGGTGTATGCACTACAGGACCCAGAAGGCCATTTCATCTGACCACGCCCTTGAAGGCAGGCTTTAATATCACGAGTGCATACTGCATCATCATTGCCAAGCAGTAGCCATTGAAGAAGGGATAGACTCCCGAAACCGGTCTGGCTGTACACGAACAGATGGTGACTGTTCTCTCTGCGTCTCCTGTTGCAGCTGCTCCTTAAAGAAATGGATCCAAATTTTACCATTCTTGTGGCTTCTTCCACTGAGGGCAAAACTCTTTGTTTGAATATTTTGCGGCTGAGCCCAGTCGCGGAAGCAAAGCCCGCCGCTTGCTGCGGACCCGTGATTGCGCCCAACGGTGCGATCAGTACACGGGGGAGTGGTGTCCAGAAGCAGCTGACCACAGACCAGAGGACACCCAGAGTCACAGGCTCACCAGCCCACATGGGTTTTAATCGTAATTTTATTAACTGCCACAATGATGAACTCACACGAGGAACATGGTGTATGCACTACAGGACCCAGAAGGCCATTTCATCTGACCACGCCCTTGAAGGCAGGCTTTAATATCACGAGTGCATACTGCATCATCATTGCCAAGCAGTAGCCATTGAAGAAGGGATAGACTCCCGAAACCGGTCTGGCTGTACACGAACAGATGGTGACTGTTCTCTCTGCGTCTCCTGTTGCAGCTGCTCCTTAAAGAAATGGATCCAAATTTTACCATTCTTGTGGCTTCTTCCACTGAGGGCAAAACTCTTTGAATATTTTGCGGCTGAGCCCAGTCGCGGAAGCAAAGCCCGCCGCTTGCTGCGGACCCGTGATTGCGCCCAACGGTGCGATCAGTACACGGGGGAGTGGTGTCCAGAAGCAGCTGACCACAGACCAGAGGACACCCAGAGTCACAGGCTCACCAGCCCACATGGGTTTTAATCGTAATTTTATTAACTGCCACAATGATGAACTCACACGAGGAACATGGTGTATGCACTACAGGACCCAGAAGGCCATTTCATTTGACCACGCCCTTGAAGGCAGGCTTTAATATCACGAGTGCATACTGCATCATCATTGCCAAGCAGTAGCCATTGAAGAAGGGATAGACTCCCGAAACCGGTCTGGCTGTACACGAACAGATGGTGACTGTTCTCTCTGCGTCTCCTGTTGCAGCTGCTCCTTAAAGAAATGGATCCAAATTTTACCATTCTTGTGGCTTCTTCCACTGAGGGCAAAACTCTTTGTTTGAATATTTTGCGGCTGAGCCCAGTCGCGGAAGCAAAGCCCGCCGCTTGCTGCGGACCCGTGATTGCGCCCAACGGTGCGATCAGTACACGGGGGAGTGGTGTCCAGAAGCAGCTGACCACAGACCAGAGGACACCCAGAGTCACAGGCTCACCAGCCCACATGGGTTTTAATCGTAATTATATTAACTGCCACAATGATGAACTCACACGAGGAACATGGTGTATGCACTACAGGACCCAGAAGGCCATTTCATCTGACCACGCCCTTGAAGGCAGGCTTTAATATCACAAGTGCATACTGCATCATCATTGCCAAGCAGTAGCCATTGAAGAAGGGATAGACTCCCGAAACCGGTCTGGCTGTACACGAACAGATGGTGACTGTTTTCTCTGCGTCTCCTGTTGCAGCTGCTCCTTAAAGAAATGGATCCAAATTTTACCATTCTTGTGGCTTCTTCCACTGAGGGCAAAACTCTTTGTTTGAATATTTTGCGGCTGAGCCCAGTCGCGGAAGCAAAGCCCGCCGCTTGCTGCGGACCCGTGATTGCGCCCAACGGTGCGATCAGTACACGGGGGAGTGGTGTCCAAAAGCAGCTGACCACAGACCAGAGGACACCCAGAGTCACAGGCTCACCAGCCCACATGGGTTTTAATCGTAATTTTATTAACTGCCACAATGATGAACTCACACGAGGAACATGGTGTATGCACTACAGGACCCAGAAGGCCATTTCATCTGACCACGCCCTTGAAGGCAGGCTTTAATATCACGAGTGCATACTGCATCATCATTGCCAAGCAGTAGCCATTGAAGAAGGGATAGACTCCCGAAACCGGTCTGGCTGTACACGAACAGATGGTGACTGTTCTCTCTGCGTCTCCTGTTGCAGCTGCTCCTTAAAGAAATGGATCCAAATTTTACCATTCTTGTGGCTTCTTCCACTGAGGGCAAAACTCTTTGTTTGAATATTTTGCGGCTGAGCCCAGTCGCGGAAGCAAAGCCCGCCGCTTGCTGCGGACCCGTGATTGCGCCCAACGGTGCGATCAGTACACGGGGGAGTGGTGTCCAGAAGCAGCTGACCACAGACCAGAGGACACCCAGAGTCACAGGCTCACCAGCCCACATGGGTTTTAATCGTAATTTTATTAACTGCCACAATGATGAACTCACACGAGGAACATGGTGTATGCACTACAGGACCCAGAAGGCCATTTCATCTGACCATACATATAAAAGTAGTACATAGTACTAAATAAATTATACACATATATATGTATAACCAATAAAATGCTGCCCAACATAACCCATAGGCTAATAAAGCCATAATTACATATTTTCTGCAGTATGAAAATAAATCATATCAATAATGCATTAAAAAGGCATGAGCCTCAAAAGCATTCCATAAACAGCAGAAAAACCTTTATTTTTATCAAATAATTTGTAATAAAAGGCAATTAGCCTAAGAAGGCTGCATACAGAAAAACTATCCCTGTATAGAAAATCAGACTGACACCTCGCCTTTAAGGCATCAGTGAATCTGAACACTTTGCCTTTAAGGCCTCCAGGGGAACTCTGTTCCCATCATGCACCACAGGTGACAGTTAGATCAGTTCTTTTTTCTGGCTTGTTCTGTGAGGAACCTGGAACTTGAGCTCGGCTGAATTTGACTGTTTTCAGTCAGAATTTGGTAGTTTATTGTCTTTTTTGACAGAATTGGCTTTTGGTGGTGTTTTTCTACCTTTTCTGACTAAGTCTTTAGAAAAATGTTAGTCAGTTATGCCACCTTTATTCTACAAGTGTTCTTCCTGTGGGAAGAAGATGTCCAAAACAGATCCTCATTCTGTTTGTGTGGTTTGTCTACCTTCCACACATGATGTGGAAATATGTTACCATTGCCTCAATCTTTCTAGCAGAACTTTGAAAGAAAGAGAAAAGGTTCGGCTTTTGGGGCTTATGGAGAGAGATGGACGTCGTGAAAAGGGGGCAAGGAGTGTTTTGTCATCTGGAAAGTCCCCTTCTCACTCAAAACGTCAAAGATCTGCTTCTCCTGTCGGTAAAAGCAAGAAAAAACGACATCAGGAAGCGTCGACGTCGTAGAAAGTAAGTGCGGCGTCGAAATCAAGATCACCGTCGACGTCGAGACCGCAGAAAACTGCATCGACGTCGAAGACATCGCCGGTGAGGCATAAGTTGGCGTCGAAGCGGAGATCGAGGTCGCCGTCGAGAAGTGTATCGACGTCGAGACATCTGGTGTCGATTGCTTGGAAGACAACGTCGAGAGCAATGCGTTCGACGTCGAGAGAGAGAAAACGAGCGATGTCGAGAGGAAGAGTTCGATCGGCGTCGAGAGAGAAGTTCAGATCGGCGCCGAGAGGCGAAGGTACGACGTCGAGACCTGAAAAGAGAAGACGATCCAGATCGCCATTAAGACCTGGTTCGACGTCGAGGCATGCCTCGGGCTCGAGGCTTGAGATCCAGTCGGCGTCGAGAAAATGTCCGACGTCGAGGAAGTCGACGCCGAGATCGCCGTTGCGCATCTCACGGTCGACGTCGAGACATTCTAGATCAGCCTCTCGGACCTCTCATAGGTCTTTGTCGAGGTCTGAATCAGTGTCGAGGGTGTTGGATAACCCTCCAAGGTCTGTTTCACACGACCTGCAGTCAAGAGCATCGGTGAACAGATCTCCTGTGGTCGGAGCTTCTCCACACCAAGGTTCTTCAGTGGTGGCTCATTCTGACTTGAGGTCAAGGAAGTCAGCGTCAGGAGAAAGACAGGTGGTCACCAGAGAGGTGCAGGCTCCAGCTTCTGGGTCTCCACATTCAGTTGGGAGTGCTTCCTCATCTGCTTCTTCTTCTTCGTTGTGAATGCAGATTGTGCAGGTTTCCCCGGAGGGCTCTCAGGTGCGTAAAACACCACCTGCAGGTATGTCTCCAAGATGGCTAGAAAACATCCGTCATTGGGAGATGCAGCCAAGACCTAATCAAAGACCACTGACTATGGGGGCTTCGAGACCAGCGGCTGGTGGTTCTCCAAGGAGATCCAGATCTCCAGTGCAAAGGCGTTCACGCTCTAGGGAACGCAGTAGGCATCTGTCTACTACTCCTGAGAGAAGACATGGATCTCCTGCTTCTTCATATTCAACAAGGTCTTCTTACAGAGACTATTCGCCCACGATCTCATCAACACCGCCCTCCAGGGTTTCGCCTGTAGATGATTTGGGAACCTTCAATGAGGTTTTGTGTTGTGGGGCGAGTAAATTCAATATTACTATGACAGTGCCTCAGGTGAAATCTTCTGTCATTTTTGAGACTCTACATCAAAAGTCCTCTGCTAGGCCTCTTCTTCCACTGGTGCCTGGTTTGTTGGAACCGGCAATGAAGACTTTTTTGACGCCAGCAACTGTTGGATCAGGCCCTTCAAGGATTGCGAAAAAGTATAAGGCACCTGATCAAGACCCCATGTTCCTGCGCACAGATCCGCCACCAGATTCTCTCATAGTGGCTGCAGCCAGGAAGGCCCATTCGGCTACGTCTGTCTTGTCTGCTCCACCTGAGAAAGACAGTAAAAATATGGATTCCTTGGGCCGAAGGATGTGTAACACAGCTGGTTCGGTCATGAGAGTGGCTACTGCTTCGGCTTTGCTGGGTCGCTATGATCGCCTCTTATGGGACTCTATGGGGAGGTTTGCAGACAAACTTCCAAAGGAAGATCAGAAAGATTTCCTGGAGATTGTGGAAGAAGGTGGTTTGGTGGCTGATCTGGCAGCTCACGGTTATGCCCACGGCATTTGCTCCAGAAGATCGGCTTGGCTTCGTCTCACAGGTCTAAAGCCGGATGCCCAAAGAAAGATAGTTAACCTACCTTTCAACGGATCGCCATTGTTTGGATCTCATGCTGGTGATGAGATGACCAAGATGAAATCTGAGCTGGACACTCTGAAGGCAGTGGGCCTGGAGAAGAAGAAAGACTTCCGCCGGCGTAATTTTCGTCCTTATGACAAAAGGTCGTTCCAGCAACGTGGGCAATCGTCAAACTGGTCTTCGCAAAATCAAGGCCAGAACCAACAGAGGTCTCAATTTCAACAGCGCAGACCTGGGTGAGGCAGAGGAGGAAATAGACAGCAGTCTTCTGCTGCAAAACAGCCTCAGAAGCAATGAAAAGAGACTTCCTCCGCAGCTGTTGTCCACTCCGGTAGGAGGAAGCATTGCTTTATACTTGGACAAGTGGAGAAGATTAACAAAGGACAGGTGGGTTATCAGCATTATTCAAAATGGTTACCTTCTAAAGTTCAAGAAACCTCCTCCCATTATCAATCCGAAGGTACTTTTTCATCACAATCTAAAGCTGTTGCAGCAAGAAGCAAACATCCTTCTGTGCAAGAAAGCAATAGAGAAAGTCCCTCGTCTACAGCGAAACCAAGGTCTGTACTCCCGGTTTTTCCTGGTGAAAAAGAGAGGTCCCAAGGCAGAATTCCGGCCCATACTGGATCTGAGACTGTTGAACAGGTTCATTCGAAAAGAAAAGTTTCGAATGTTAGCGCTCCATCAAATATTCCCTCAGTTACATCAAGGGGACTGGATGTGTTCCATCGACCTGAAGGATGCATATTTTCATGTTCCAATCTCCAAAAGGCATCGCAGATTTCTCAGGTTTCGAGTGTCTGTTCATCACTACCAGTATGCAGTACTTCCATTCGGGCTGAAGTCCGCTCCCCGAAAGTTTTCCAAGTGTATGGCGGTGGTTGCTGCCTTCCTTCGAAAGCGGAGAATTTTCATTTATCCTTACTTGGACGACTGGCTCCTGAAGAGTTCGTCCCCGTCTCTGTTGGAAGATCATCCGTCCATATGTCTTCATCTCATGTACAGGTTGGGTCTCCAGGTCAACTTCAAAAAATCAATTCGGAATCCTACTCCGCGGATCCATTACCTGGGAGCTCTTCTGGACACAGAAAGAGAAAACGTGTGTCCTTCGGAGGAGAGGTGGTTATCAATCAGGTCGAAGTGTCAACTGCTTCGTCAATCCACTTATCCAACAGTTCGTCAAGTATCTTCTCTTCTGGGATCCATGGCATCGTGCATCTTCATAGTTCCAAACGCAAGGTTGCACATGCGTCCTCTACAACAGTGTCTAGAAGACCAGTGGAGTCAGAGGACGGGATGTTGGGAGGATCGAGTTCTTCTTCATCAGTCCGCCAAGGATTCCATCAGGTGGTGGATGAAGAGATCACACTTGATGAGAGGTGTTCCGTTTCATCAAGACCCTTCGGTGCAGACTCTGATCACGGACGCTTCACTCCAGGGTTGGGGTGCTCATATGGGCCCTCTGCAAGTACAAGGGCTATGGTCCGACTCAGAGAAGGGCTATCACATCAACCTGCTGGAGCTGCGGGCTGTTCATCTAGCCCTCAAGTCCCTGTTTCCATCATTCCAGTCTCGGTCCCTGCTGGTCCAAACAGACAATACAACGACAATGTATTATTTAAACAAGCAGGGGGGTACTCGGTCCAGGACTCTGTCCATAGAAGCCCAGACCATCTGGAACTGGTTACTGGCGAGAGACTTGTCGATAACAGCTGTACACCTGCCGGGAGTTCTCAATTCTCAGGCGGATTTTCTAAGCAGAGACTTCGTCGAGGCTCACGATTGGGTCCTCAACGAGGAAGTCACAAACCGTATCTTTCAGGCATGGGGAACACCAGATATGATTTGTTCGCAGACGCGGAAAACGCAAAATGCCCCGTCTTCGCGTCCAGGTTTCCCCAGAGCGGGTCTCAGGGGAATGCCCTTTTGATAGACTGGTGTCAGAACTTACTGTACACTTTTCCACCGACCCCGTTGATACCAACAGTAATCAACAGGATGTACAGAGCCAACTCCAGGATGATTTTGATTGCCCCAGAGTGGCCACGCCAATGGTGGTTTCCAGATCTCCTTCAGTTGTCGGAAGTACCACACAGGAGATTGCCGTTTCGCCCGGATCTTCTGTCCAAGCAGAAGGGCAGAGTGTTCCACCCCAATCTGTCCTCCCTGCGCCTGGCAGCATGGCTCCTGAAGTCATCCAGTATGGACACTTGCAGTTGAATCCTGACTGTATGAACATCCTTAAGGAGGCGAAACAGCCTTCTACAAGGAAATCCTTTGGATTTAAGTGGAAACGTTTTTACCTGTGGTGTGAGAGTAATGGGTTTGATCCTATCCATGGTCAGGAACAGGTGATTTTGCCCTACCTCTTGCATTTAGCAAGATCTGGTCTTCAATTTAATTCTATTAAAGTCCATCTTGCTGCGATCACAGCCTACAGAAAACACCTACCCAGGCCTCCTTTTTTAGGATGCCTGTAGTAAAGGATTTTCTGGAAGGTTTGAGAAAGGTGTATCCACCAGTCAGGTCTCCTTCTCCACCGTGGGAGCTGAATGTGGTGTTAACTAAGTTAATGGGTGCTCCTTTTGAACCTATACATAAGTCTTCTTTGCAACACTTAACTTGGAAAGTAGCATTTCTGTTGGCTATTACTTCTGCTCGTAGAGTGAGCGAGATTCAAGCTCTGTGTTGCAAAGAACCGTTTACTGTGTTACATTCCAATAGAGTGGTACTCGGCACGCATCCTTCTTTTCTGCCCGGTAGTGTCAGATTTTCATATTAATCAAGTCATAACCTTGCCTACCTTTTTTCCAGATCCTGCTAGTCCTGCTGAAAGGGCTCTTCATTCCTTAGATCTGAAGAGAGTCCTTAAGTTTTATTTAGATAGAACAAAGACTTTGAGACATTCAGACCGTTTGTTCATTAACTATGGTCCTGTTAATACAAGCTGGGCAGCTTCTAAGAGGTCCATTGCTAGATGGATTGTGTCTTGTATTCTTCTAACTTATCAGTTGTCAAATAGGTCTTTGTCAGGAAGACCAAAAGCACATTCTACAAGAGGGAAAGCTTCTACCATAGCTCTCCTTAGAAATGTTTCTATGGCAGAAATTTGTAAGGCAGCTACTTGGCGTTTAGTGCATACTTTTACTCGCCATTATTGTCTTGACTCAGACACACAGGCAGATGCTCAGGTTGGGCAAGCATCTCTTAGAAATGTATTTGCTAATGCTACCTGAGGGCTGTGTGTTTTGAGTTGTTGTTGTAGTTATTTTTTCTGTTCGCCCGCGTTTTGTGGGTATGAGCTTGCTACTCTATTCAGTGCTTATGACTATTAATGAGTATCCCCTGGAAGAGAAGGATTAGTTACTTACCTGTAATCCTAGTTCTCTTCCAGGGGTATACTCATTAAAGTCATAAGCACCCTCCCGCCTCCCCGGGCGAGCAGTAGCTTTATGATGGTACTATGGTGTGTCTAGATGCAGATTCCTGCTAAGTTTACTGTACCGTACAAAAGAACTGACCTAACTGTCACCTGTGGTGCATGATGGGAACAGAGTTCCCCTGGAGGCCTTAAAGGCAAAGTGTTCAGATTCTCTGATGCCTTAAAGGCGAGGTGTCAGTCTGATTTTCTATACAGGGATAGTTTTTCTGTATGCAGCCTTCTTAGGCTAATTGCCTTTTATTACAAATTCTTTGATGAAAATAAAGGTTTTTCTGCTGTTTATGGAATGCTTTTAAGGCTCATGCCTTTTTATTGCATTATTGATATGATTTATTTTCATACTGCAGAAAATATGTAATTATGGCTGTATTAGCCTATGGGTTATGTTGGGCTGCATTTTATTGGTTATACATATATATGTGTATAATTTGTTTAGTACTATGTACTACTTTTATATGTATTTACACATATATATTTATTTTATTTATTTTGAAAGTTTTATATAGCGCGGACAAGATCTTTGCAGATATCAGAGCGCTTTACACAGAAAGGGTACATGAGGGAGCATAGTCAAAACAATTAAGTCAGGGGAGCATACAATACAAATACATGAGGGCACAGCCAACATGTAAATCAGTGAATCACTAATACAAATAATGCATATGTGCAACGGGGGTCAGACAAATGATACAGATCGGTGCCTTTTCTTACGGTGACCTACTTAACAGTTCAGGTGTATTTTGCCATGAGGATAGCTTTTACTTCTTATAATTATATGTTCCGGGTTCCCGCTCATGGGCGGAGATTATTCAGTGCTTATGACTTTGATGAGTATACCCCTGGAAGAGAACTAGGATTACAGGTAAGTAACTAATCCTACCATACTATATAACGACAGATCATACCATACAGACATGCCATTCCATTTTATACAATGACACACCATCCCATACTAGACAGTGACAAACTATACATCCATACTATACCATACCATGACACATCATACCATACTATACAATAAGCCATGCCATAGTATAGGATGATCGATTATATCATATTATACGACAGGCCTTATCATACCACACTATACAATGACAGACCATGCCATCCTATACAGTGACAGGCCACACATCCCATTCAATACAATGATGCATCATTGACAGACCATATCGTACTATACAATGACAAGCCGTACCATAGTATACCATACTATATAATGACAGGCCTTACCATACTGTACTATACAATGACCGGCTACACCATACTCATACTATAAAGTGACTGGCCATACATCCCATACTATACAGTGACAAACCATACCATAGTATAGAATGATGGACTTTTTTTGTAAAAGTGCGCCATGCTGCGCTTTCATATTCATGGCGGCCGCGCCCCTTTCTTAAGGCATGGCTCTTCGAAAGAAAGGGGCACAGCCGCCATTTTAAAATAAAAAAATTAAAGCTTTCCATGAGAGCGTGTCTTGTCTGCATCAGCAGGCAGGTGAAAACCATTTAGCAAAATAGTGCTTAGATGCTGGTTTTAAAGCCTACAGAGTAACAACGCATGTATCAGCGGGTCGTCATGGGAGGTTACAAAATGAGACAAGGCGGTACTGAGGAGGGACTACTAAGCCTATTGACCAATGAAAAGCCTCAGTTTAGAAAGCACAGTGACACAAGCCAATGAAAAATATGGGCGGAGTGTGGGCTGAGCTTCAGGTCCATACCGCAATACAGTATGCCTCACAGAGCAGCGCATGCGCTTCCCAGGCTTAACCTAAAAAATAAAAAGCACTTGAAGCGGGCATCTTTGGCTGCGTTATAAGATTATTATTATTATTTTTACTTTCAGCTGCGTTGCTCTATACTGAATGGCTAAAAAATGCATGACCAAATCAATAAGTCTTGCATAAGCAAGACCTATTGGCTTTGCAAATGCTTTTTAAGGTTTCATTATTAAAATGATCTTGTTAGTCCAAGGTGGGTAGTTGCACTGTACGTGAAATTCTCAGTCCATATCAACCACTGAGTAAAGTGCCACTTTATTGGAGTTGGCAGTTTTTTTATTATGTATCTTGGATCTTCTGTTTTCTTTTTCTCCAGGATGCTGGCAGCCAGCAAATTGGTTTCCTTTTGGGTAGCTGTAATGTGACGCTGGCTCTAACCACTGATGCCTGTCAGAAAGGACTACCAAAATCGCACACCGGTGATATAGTGACATTCAAAGGTAAACGTATCCCTCCCCCCCTTGTCCAGATGGGACCTGAGGCTTACCACACTGCTTGCATCCTGTGCCTTCGCCGCATATTTCATGAAAATGGGTTTAAGATGTGACTGTTGATAGCAGTGTTTGAGTGAATGGAATCTTTGTTCAGTGTTTGCGCCAAAGTTGTTTAGTGTGTGTGACTTATGATTGTTCATATTTGCCATTTGATCAGTTTTTATTCAAGACCTGTGATTATTAGCTGTTTGTGAAAAGAATGTAAATGTTTTCTGTTTTATGAGAAATTAGATTGTTAAATAGTCATGCCAAATTGACCCAGGAGCAAAGCTGAAATAAAATGAATATGGAACGAAGTTGCCGACTGTTTTTTTATTTTTTTTTGCCATAAGAAAAAGGAAAGATCCCCACACAAAATACAACCCCGACAAAATGGCCACAGACAAATGGACACCTTAAGTATCATTCCTATTTGTATTCACGGTGCACAGTTATGAACAATTCCAGTACAAAGTCTTGTATTGCTTTTACTTTGCAGAAATTAGATTAGCATGAGAGTCAGATACTATCCAACCAAACTGCCACCTTTTATTGAGATTTTAAATGCATGGACGTAAACAAAATGAACAGTGCACTAGTGAAAATGCATCCTCATGGGAAAGGAATATCAATCTTTTCATTAAGAACACATAGTCATTTACAGCTGTTTGCTGTTAACCAGTAGAAGGAGGGAAAGAAATAGACTACAAACATTTGCCATGCGACTTGTTCAGCAAACTACCCATCAACTCTGAAGTTCTTAGACCAGCCTGTATTTGCAGTATGTTTGCACTTGCCTGACTATTGTCTCGGCTTGAAAGTGTCCGCTTACTCCCTTTCCCTGCAAAGCTCCCAGCCCTTAAAAGAAAGGCCCAAACTTTTTAATTTTACTCTGGGACTTTTTTCTCTCCCTTTCTTGCCCCTCTCCGTTGCAGATTTCTTATCTGCTTCTTTTTCTTCACTTGATACATTTTGGGATGATCATACAATCTGTAGAAGAAAAATAATGTTCTCTGTGCTTAATTCAGCTTTTAACAAAGTATTCTCCCACTGTGCCCTCTGAAGTAAATCAACCCATACCGGTTGCTACATCAGAAAGTGTCTGACGTGAGAATTAAAAAAACAGCTGTTTCTGAGTTTTCTTACATCTGTTTTTCAAAGGTTTTTGTCTATTTCTGTCCTAAAAACCAAAATATTCAAGCAGCACAATCCATCTTTGTTCTACCACAAATTTAAAAAGTAGTCCTCTTCCTATGGGATAATTGGGGATGTATTATTCACACTTAAAATTATATCTTGTTGAGGTTTCCACAATTAAGGTGCTTGAATTAGGTTTCTTTGTATATATTTGCGGGTTGTACAACTGTAAATGTCTTCCACGTTTTTGTCACTGTGCTTGCCTAGGGTTTTAATCAATGAATGTGTGTTTAAAGTTTGCATTCTTATGGATGTCTGAGATTTTCATTCATCCTATAATTGTATGTTTCCTGTGATTGGAAACATTTGTGTGAAGCATTTCTGTTTGTCCTTATGTTTCAGGTTGGCCCTGTGTGGTGTGTCTTATTGTTCTTTTTTGTTATAAGGTTGGCCCCGTCTCGTTTGGTTTGTGATTGATGGAAAACACCTCGCAAAGCCCCCCAAGGACTGGTACCCCCCGATTCGAGATGCCAGCAATGACATCGCATACATCGAGGTGAGCACAGAGCTGGCTGTGCTGCGTGTGAGATCCTTTCCCTGTAGCAGCATCGTAACTCTGTCCTGAACGGGTTAGAATTTAGCAATCAAATGCATCAATCCACCCTTTTCTTCAGCTCATCTTTTTGCAGGCTTTTTCAAAGAATAAACTCACTTATCATACCATCAAACAGTTCAAAGCCACCATGTTCTAGGAACAAATCTATTAAATATGGATATAGCCATGCTGCCTGTTCAGAATTTACCCACATATGTTTTAAATGCTTCCAAAATAATGCATCATACCTTGCTCATTGATATCACTTCACACAATTTCCAGTGAACATTCTCTCAAATGAATCTCCCTTATTGCATTCACAGAGATCCTATACATTTTTCTTGTGAAACATGTTTCCAGATTTATCCCAAAACATTCCCACAGAGGTCGCCGTGAACCTTTCTGCTACAATAACATTTTTTTTTAGTACTAGCATACAAGAAAGCCTACATTTTCTTAAATACGTGGAGGAAAAGTAATCGTCTGTGTCTTTACTACACCTTTTAGTACCAGAAATCGTTTACACACTGGCTACAACTCTCATCAAACAAGTGTGTCTGTAAACTTAGTCATTTAACAGTTCCAGCTTGTCTCTTTAGTTTGTCCTTCTGTGACCAGGATCTGCCTGTGCCCCCTTCATCCATTTTTTTCTCTTGTTTTGCAAACTTTGAAATGAACTGATGATTTGAACTGTATGTGCTGGTTTCCCAAAAGCCCTTTGCTTTATGAAAAAAAAAAAAATACTCTAACCCTTTGCTCTTTCAATTCTTGACAGATTATCTATAGAACCGGCAATCAAATAAAATCCTGGGTGGGTTCAGACAAATGCCGTCCTGTCATCATACTTTGACTCATATCCTAGAATCACTTCATGCCATTTGTGTTTTCTTCATACTATAACTTTCTCGGATGATAGTGGAGAAAAACGTTATCCTTTTTATCCAGTATTATAGGTGTCTTTCATAGATCCACATGCCTGAATCATTCCCCGTCGTCGAGATGGGAGTCCCCGGTACATAAATAAATAATGTCCCATAGACATATAGAGAACAGTAGGCCATAGGGCCTCACTTTTGTAAGATATCTAGGTCCTTTTGTAAAAAGGACCAAACTCTAGAATAGAGCCAATCAGCTGTCACCTCCCTCTAGAACCTTCCTGGCAGGAGCCTCAGTCCCTCAGATTTTCTACTGCACGTTGTGCTAAGGGAGTCTCCCCTGAGCTCTGCTCAGGTTTGTTGCTTAGCAGCATTTTCAGCAGTTTAGGATATTGTTTCCTGTTTTTCTCTTCAAAGAAAATTAATATGGCTGATGCCCCAAAGAAGGGTCTCTTCAGAGCTTGTACCTCTTGTGGAAAAAAGAGGTGACACATTGATGACCAACATAAGGACTGCCTGTACTGTCTATACCCAGATCACATGACTAAGGACTGCTAGGTATGTCAAACCTTTTCTACAAAGACTCTAAAAGACAGAGAGGGACGTCTTTTGATCTGGCTCCAAAGGCTTAAGGATAGAGACAGTCTGGATTCCTCTGAGGGAAGTGAGGGTTCTTCAATCTCCTCACAATTGTCTCTCAAAAGACCTAGGGTAGCTTCCCCTGGCCCCTTGGATACTCCTCAAAAGAAGGCAGCTAAAAAGTCTCCAGAGGTCAAGGCAAAAACAGCTTCAGAAAAGGAAGTTCACACCTTTAAGAAGCCTGCACCGTCGACGACGATGACGGTATCGTCGACGACATCATCAGGGATGAAGAAAGCAGTATCTCCTGTTTATGTATCTACGTCGACGGCGTCGTCGTCATTATCATCGACGACGACGACAACTCCATCGTCGACGGCGGGTAAGGCTGTATCGTCGACGATTGTAATTAAAAGATCGTCGTCGACGACCAAGATTCTGTCGACAATAGCCTCGTCGACGACAATGTCGACGACGAGACTATCACCGTCGACTTCGTCGACGAAGACACCGTCTACGACGGAAACATCTATACCGTCGACGGCAACATCATCGATGACGACGGCTGTCGTCGCTACTCCGTCGACGAACTCACCGTCGACGGTGATTGATTCTGGTTTTTAGTCAGCTTCGGTGTGTCTGAAGATTACCAGAAAGACGCTGACGCCAGAGCTAACTTCCTCTAGCCGTGTGCAGCTATTACCACCAGCACGTCTACTTCAGGATGAAGATTCTGACGATGGGGATATGTTCCAATTGGCGACTAGCCCATCAGAGCTAAATGTCAAATGCCAAAGCTCTGTTGAGGAGGAAATTGAGGAGCAGGTGATCCATCCGCCACCTACACCTTTGGTCTGCCTGCCAGCTTCCCTGGTTACAGATCTAAGATACCTTATAGAAGACTACAAGCAGAGGTTGCCAGAATCTCCGGCACCTCAAGCTCCTGCAACGTCTCCATCGCCGAGACCAAGACCCCCGCCCCTAATCATTCAGAAGGAACGGGTGGATATACCAGGTCCTCAATCTTCGGGGGCGAAGATGAGGAAGAAGAGCAGGAGGAACAGCAAGAAGAAGGGGAGCTGCAGGATGATCAATCCGTCAATAATGACTGGGAGGATTATGTCGCAGCCTCACCAGCATCTCCGGAACCTGCTTCATCAAATTCGCCACCATTTGATATAGGTGGTTTCCATAATGTGGTGGAGAGGGCCGGTAGGCGGTTCCAGATTACAATGGAGTCTCAGGAACAGGAATGTTTCCTGTATGATTTTAAGGAGCCATTAAAGAAGTCAACGAGAACAATTCCTATGATTGATTATCTCTGGAAACAGGGGGAGCAGATCATGCAGAATCCCGCCTCAGTTTCTCCTGTAATCCCTAGATTGGACAAAAAATACAAGGCTCCAAATTCGGCACCGGCCTGTCTGACAGGTCATCCTAAACCAGATACTGTGGTCCCGCAGGCGGCCCAGAAAAATTCTAGAAATCCTTCTTCTCCTGTATCGGCTCCTCCGGTTAAGGACGGAAGAAAGCTGGACAACATAGGAAAGCGTTTTTCAACAGTGTCGGCAATGACTGTCAAGGCTGCAAATGCCTTAGCACTTCTCGGACGCTATAATAGACAGCTGTGGGGAGACATAGCCCCATACCTGTCTGAGTTACCTGACGCATCCAAAGAAGAGGTGAAGAAAATACTCATAGAAGGGGAAACATCAGCATCAGAGATTATAGACTGTGCTATGGATGTTGCAATGACAGGATTTCGACAGCTGGCTGGTGCAGCAGTTTTAAGACGTCAAGGATGGTTAAAAGCGACCTCATTCCGTCCAGAAGTGCAGTCAAAAATCTTGGACATGCCATATGATGGCCAGCTACTATTTGGCCTCAAAATTGATGAGGCGTTACAAAGCATTAAAAAGGATACGGACACTGCAAGGGCCTTAGGCACACTTCAGTATAAAAATCAGTCCTTTCGAGGAAATAGAGGAAGAGTACAATCTTCCTACAAAGGAGATTTCCAGTACAGATCCTCTTATTCGTCCAACCAGAATAGGCCGCAATACCAACAGCGCCAGCAAAAACAACAAGGCCAACAGTCCTCATACGGAAAGTCGTCCTTTCGAGGCAGAGGACAGAGAAGAAACAACGGGCGAAGACAATGACCTCTTACTTCGGCCAGTCCACACTTCATATCCCTTATTAAAAATTGGAGGAAAAATTAACTATTTCCTACAGAATTGGAAAAAGATTACTTCAATTAATACAATTCGGCCACTCCATGGAATTCATGAGCCTCCCTCTACGAACCCCGCCTCGCCCAATGCATCACAAAAACCTACAACTGCTTCTGCAAGAAATCTCTGTTATGTTGCAGAAAGGAGCGATAGAGAGAGTTCCACCATCCCAAAGAGGGAAAAGATTTTATTCCCGTTTCTTTTTAAACCAAAAGAAGGAAAAGAAATGGAGACAAATCCTAGATCTCAGGGCTCTCAACAAGTTTCTGAAGAAACAGTTGTTTCGCATGGTAACGATTCAGGAAGTTTTGCATCTTCTGGAGAAAGGGGATTTTATGGCGTCATTGGACTTACAAGGCGCTTACTTCCATATACCAATTCACAAAAATCACAAAAAACACTTGAGATTTGCAGTAGCGGGCAGGCATTTCCAATTCTGTGTCCTGCCCTTTGGACTCAAGTCTGCGCCCCGCATCTTCACCAAATGTCTCTCCCCAGTGGCGGCATATCTCAGGCAATGCCGTCATCAAGTCTTTCCCTATCTGGACGACTGACTAATCAAGGCACCATCCTTCGAAGACGCGTCCAGGTCTTCCAACGCCTGTCTGAATCTCTTCAATTGCCTGGGTCTCATGATCAATCAGGAAAAATCAATCCTGCGACCATCTCAAACTATCAACTTTTTGGGAGCAACCTTGAATACGACCTCCGCAAGAGCGTTCCCCTCTCAGGAGAGGCAAACTAAGCTTCTCGGGCTAGCGTCTACAGTAGCCTCAAAAAGAGTGTTGAAGGTCCGACTCTTCAAGTCCCTTTTAGGGATGATGTCATCGTGCATCCTGTTGATCCCTCACTGTCGCCTACGGATGCGTCCTCTGCAGGAGGCACTCTCGAGACAGTGGGTCCAGTGCACGGGGTCATTCGACGACCACGCAAGAGTGACTTCTCAGATGGTCAAGGCCCTAAGATGGTGGATGTCTTCACAGAACCTGTCCCGAGGTTTGACATTCCTACTTCCAGCGGCTCCTCATGTAATAACGACAGACGCTTCCAAAGAAGGTTGGGGAGCTTTCCTGCAAGAACTGCAAATAAGCGGAAAGTGGTCAATCACAGAGAGAGAGCTCCACATCAATCTGCTCGAGTTGAGAGCGGTATTCTTGACTCTACAGTCGTTCCTACCAAGAATCAAAAACTCCCTAGTGCTTGTCAGGACGGACAACACCACGACAATGCACTGTCTCAACAAGCAGGGAGGGACGCGCTCGCTGACACTCTCGCGCAAGTCGCAAAAAATCTGGAACTGGTTGATAATGAACAATGTAGCCCTAAAGGCGGAATACGTTCCAGGTATGGACAATGTGCTCGCAGACTCGTTGAGCAGACAAAAATCATCGTCTCACGAGTGGGAGTTAGACCAGAAGATTCTCAACCAAATCTTCTCGAGATGGGGCACACCACAGATAGATCTCTTCGCTACGAGGATCAACGCCAAATGCCCACACTTCGCAAGTTGGCATCCCCAATCAGGGTCTCTAGGGAATGCATTTTCCATCGCATGTCGCAACGTCTTTGCGTACGCCTTTCCGCCATTTCCGATGCTTCCTAGAGTCCTCAGGAAGATGAAGGTGGAGCCGTGTCCTCTCATTTTAATAGCCCCAACTTGGCCAAGAGCGCATTGGTTCACAGAGCTACACAGTCTATCCCTGGAACAGCCAGTCTGTCTGAGGCAGAGTCCATCTCTACTCACTATGCACAGCCGGCAAATTCAACAGCCGGATCTGAAGTCTCTCAAGTTAGCCGCCTGGCTCCTGAGTTCCGAGAGTTCCAGGATTTAAACATTCCGCAGGATTGTAGAGACATCCTAGCCAAGGCACGAGTAGATAGCACCACCAAAACGTACTCCCTGAAGTGGAAGACGTTTTGTGTTTGGTGTGCAGATCAAGGGATACATCCCTTCTCTTCTTCGCCGGAACAAATCCTGCCTTACCTGTTACATCTGGCGAAGGCAGGCCTAGCCCACTCTTCAATTAAAGTACACTTGGCTGCGATATCCAGTTATAAAAGAACTGCAGCGGGACCTTCCCTTTGGTCAAGCAGATTAATCAAACAATTCTTGAAGGGACTATACAGATCTTTCCCTCCAGTGAGGATGTTGCCACCTACATGGCATCTGAATGTAGTCCTTAATCAACTTATGAAGCATCCATTCGAGCCGGTGCACAGAGCTGACTTGAAATACATCTCTTGGAAAACAGCACTACTTCTTGCGCTCCCTTCCGCAAGGAGAGTGAGTGAGTTGCAGGCACTTTCAATTCAGGATCCCTTTATGCAATTTAAAAATGACAGGGTGATCCTTAGAACCAATCCGCAGTTCATCCCAAAGGTTCCATTGGATTTCCACCTGAATGAGCCTGTGATTTTGCGTTCCTTCTTCCCAAATCCCAGTACAGCAGCGGAGAGGGCATTACATTCTCTGGATCTCAAGCGATGCTTGCAATTTTACATCGACAAGACAAGGGAGTTTAGGAAATCGAATCAGCTTTTTGTGGCCTACAGCAGACCTAGAAAGGGTCTCCCACTTACAAAACAAAGCATCTCACGCTGGATTTCGGCAGCCATCTCCTTCTGTCATGAACAAGCAGGACTGCCTCTGTGATCTAAGGTGCGAGCCCACTCCACGAGAGCTATATCCACTTCTATGGCACTCTTTGCGGGGGTGCCAGTGATTGACATCTGCAGGGCGGCAACATGGAAGTCGCCTCATACCTTCACTAGGCATTATTGCCTGGACACAGAGCTGATGAAGGATGCAGC
The DNA here is from genome assembly GCF_964261635.1 of Lissotriton helveticus. Classification (NCBI taxonomy): domain Eukaryota; kingdom Metazoa; phylum Chordata; class Amphibia; order Caudata; family Salamandridae; genus Lissotriton; species Lissotriton helveticus. The sequence goes on along the minus strand of NC_136061.1, from coordinate 979,809,916 downwards.
AGTGGGACAAGCAGTGCTTCACCATCGATTTCATTGAGGTGAGCCTTCTTTCATCCCTCCATCCTTCTGTTATATGCACATTTCTTTGCTGATGGTATTGATTGCATCTATGGGCTGTTACTAGTTGCAGGTTATGTTATTGTCTAATAACTTGCATATACTGTGCTATGCGAAATGTGCTTTCTGTATTGCTTGCTACTCTGATTCAGGCATGTGAATCTATGAAAGACACCTATAATACTGGATAAGAAATGCGTTACTTACCTGTAACTGCAGTTATCCAGTATTGGTGTCTTTTATAGATTCACATGCAACCCTCCCGCCTCCCCTGGAAGGACTCTCCTAATTCTCTCAGTAACACGCCTACTTAGCTTAGTGCGTACAAAAATCTGAGGGACTGAGGCTCCTGCCAGGCAGGTTCTAGAGGGAGGTGACAGCTGATTGGCTCTTTTCTAGAGTTTGGTCCATTTTACAAAAGGACCTAGATATCTTACAAAAGTGAGGCCCTATGGCCTACTGTTCTCTATATGTCTATGGGACATTACCTATTTATGTACCGGGGACTCCCATCTCGACGACGGGGAATGATTCAGGCATGTGAATCTATGAAAGACACCAATACTGGATAACTGCATTTCTTCAAAAACATAAGTGCATAATGCTGGATCAATGCTAAATCAGGGCTACCAAGACCATCTGTCAATCTATTTAAAAAATATAGTCAGAAAATGTGGTACCTTGAAATGTTTTCCTGTTAAGTCCTCTCTTAGGTCTCACATATCTGAGGTCATTGCTTTCATTGGTGAGGGAATTCCAAAGCTTCACACATCAGTGCCTGCTTGTTGCATTGTCCATCTGAACCCACTGGGCCAGGGTAAAGGACAAAACTGGCATGTATAGGTGCCTGATTAAAAACAGTGACTCGCTCCTCTGAAGGCGTATCTCCATCAGTCTGACCTTGGGTCACTGAACTAGACAGATGCTCAGGGTCACCCAAAAATGATCTTTCTTCTGTGGTGTTTGCCTGTGCCCTACAGAAAAGTGCACATAACACACTTTGGGCTGATAAAGACCTGGCTGAAATATCCAGTGATCTGATGTCTAAAACTCTTACACAACATTGTGAACTTAATAGGTAGCAGATTGCTTTTGTGTGATCCTTCCATAGAATTGAAAGCATACTGGTCATTTCTTGAGTATTTAAGTTGCATGATTAGTCTTTTTACTTCACAAGAGCCTACACAGCCTCGGGGCAGGCCCTTATTGATGTATTTCAGGGTGATGAAATAGCTGACCTGTAGCTATAATTTTCCCACTGAGCCATTCCACCCTTTGTCTGCTCTGCAGATAAATGTATCTTGTTCGCTACAGTGACCAAAGTGAAATGCATTGCTTGTTCCAGATGCAAGCAATGCATTTGAGCCCATGCTGGCCATGCACTCTGACTTCTCTAGGCCCCTGCATTCCCTGATGAGGGTCTGAGCCTCCAGTGAAAGACATAGAGTTCCTCATAGAGACATGAAACCAAACAGACTATTAATGAATGCAGTGGCTACCTGGGATTCTGCAGAAAGTTCGCTTTGTAGTGTATATAGCCCTGAAAATCTATCGAAATTTCTAAAATAGTCCGAAGTCATGCTCTTAATAGCTCCTATCAAAGTTCACCTCTTTCATTGGATCCAAGACTGTATTAAAAAACAACTGCCCACTGGAATCAGGTGAGGCTGTTTTCAGATGTCACCACCATGAGCGTTCCGTACATCTACACTGCCATAATCCAATGATCCTTTCACCTGATGAGCCAGCCTCTCTTGCTGTTGAGATAGTCCCAACCTAGTCCTTCCGGTAGACTGTGCCAACTAACATTTCATTTCAAATAAAATCCTCCCAGACTGCCATGCAGACCATATCACCTAATGAAGCCCCCAGAACCCTTTTGATATCATTGTTACTAGTCCCTGGCATTATCCCTAGCAATTTTGAGGGGGTAGGGAAAACACTTCAAGCATACAGCTCAAGATCAACATAAGTACCTTACATTATCGGACTGCTGGACTGCAGTCTATCATTTTTGATTCCGCAGCAGCTCTCTTCATCACCAGACTGGGCTGTAATTGAATAAGAGTAAACGCAGGAAATAGTACTTTTACATAAAGACATTCAAAGCCCCCAATTCTGATTTTGTACACCAAGGGCGTAAACAGTAGACTTTTAATGAAAATAAAACAGTGAAACAAACAAATGAAATATTGGAAATAGGACACATGAAAGTAAATTTATACAAATTGCAATTCATGGCTGAACATTTGAAAAGTTCCAGTGACTCAGGGCCTCATTATTTATAACTGAGTACCAGTCCACCATTTAATTAAGAGAAAGCATTGAGAACCAGAAAATACAACCACTTTGGTCAAAAGCGCCACCTAGGAAACACAAGACAGCCTCCCTGGTCCAACAGTCATACACCTATGGTTTCGGGCTCTGAATACCAGATGTCTGGCCACATGGCATTTTACTTCCTGAGAATATAGTGCTTATGCATGAAGCGAGAGCCTTGTGACAGCCCAGATCGGCCAGAGCGTCCGCAACCACTTCCAAAGCTCAATAAAGCTCTTGTACAAGTCAAAACTCTGGTATACCAAAAGAAGTCATTCAAGACCAATATTAAATCCACAAATCATTATCCCTACAACTTGACTAGGCATGGCCAAAAATTAGAAGGGTATATAGAGTATTAAAGCTGTTTAAGTGCTATAGATAAAACCGCCCTATCTCTGTAATAGAGCTGCAAAGAAAGCGGATAGTCATTGGGTTACTTCTGTCATGCAGTAATGGACTGTGAAGAGAATGTCTGGGATGGGTGCATGCTTTCGTTTAAACCTGCTCTCCATATTTGACGTGGTTTGCATTCATTTTGGTAAAAAGGATTTGCTGCCGAAAGATATATTAATGAAAGGAAAACATATTGCCACAAGGGTGACCCATATATTATGAGCCAGGTTTGCATACAAATTTGCACACTATGTCCAGAGATTTCCACTGTTACTTGTCTGCATAACCACCCCTTTGCTTGCACTGTGGAGTTAGTCGGATTTAAGTCTTACTTTACGCCTCCATTGAATGCATCACTTCAAGGTACTAGATGATTCCAAAGCCTTATTAGTCCTACAAGGTTAACTAAGAACCGTTTCAGAAAATCAAACAAAACTCCTCTTATAAAACTCAGAAAGAGGCTAAGAGTCCTTTTTGTCGCTTGAGAAGACATTATTCAACACTCTACTTTCTGTTTTGTTATGCTCATCCTACTTTGGCAAGTAGTAGGCTAATATTGTAGAGTCTCTTCATCAGATTATGTCTTTGTCCACATATACTGTTTCTGTCCCCATATTACTCTTGTACCAAGAGCTATGCTTTTCACTTTTGATCGTACCCTCTAGTGACTGGTTGCATGTAAATGTAAATGTACAGGAATTTATATAGCGCAAATCACCGAGCGGTTTCTAAGCGCTTGCTTAGGGAACCCGTCCTGGTATTCCCCTGTGAGATCACCCCGGCAGGGTATCCGCAAGGTGAAAGCCAGGCATCCCGCCGCGAGGGGCCGTTGTGGAGATTAAGCAAGCTATTGCCCAGAGTTGCAGAGTGTGAACCCGTGAATCGAGTAGGCACCGGAGCAAGAATTGTCGAGTCCATGGACATTTTTTTTAGGACTCAAGACCCCGCCGAGCCGGGAATTGAACCCTGGTCCCGGGCTGACCTCTGCCTCCAGGTCTGCCTCCTCTAACCAGTGAGCCAAGTGATAGCAAGTTTGTTTTTATATTCATGAACTGTTGCTTGTCATTTCGGTTTGGTAATGTTTGGCCTTCGTAAGAGCTAGCTGAAACTGACTACTCTTTCAGGAGCTAGTCAAACTTGACTCTACTTGCCTCCCATCACTGGTCTTTGACATTGTTCTTTAAATTCATGGAGATAAACTTCAGATGTATACCTTGCTCACATCTGCTCTGAACCCTGTTTTACACTTTGTCGCATTTGTGGCATTTTTGTATCCCGAAAATGTGCATCAAAAGCATACAAGACCCTGAGCTTTGTTTCTGTCACTTCAGTGAACATCTGTTGCTATTTTGTTTCCCTTTGAAATTTCTCTTATGTTTTATTACTCTTCTTTGTCTTTTGATGTAAGTAATAGTGGACACATATCGTTACCTGACTCAAGTAGTTTATCAGTTGGAACAAGATCAGAGTAGGGATTTTCCCTGTGCAGTGGTCATTGCTCCATTTAAAAGTTAGCATGTTGTGCTTAGATCACTTTCGTGGTTCAGTTGTTCAGCTGGCATTGCATCTTGTGGGAGGACAAGCTCCACCAAAATGAGGTGTGTGGTTAAGCGGTTAAGAAGACTGCTCACTTGAAGCCAGTACCTACAGTACCCATGGTGGTGTAACCAGGTTGTGCTACATAATTCATATACTAAATACACATGGTCTTTCATTTCCTTCAAGTAGACTAGTAGTCTGCTAAGATTATTTCTAGCAAATGGGAGTCTGATGGTTTCAGTACATTTTGATTTGTCTGGCTGAATTTTCCTCTTTAGTTGTTTTATTCTTGCTGTATGGTAAATATATTTTTACAGCTGTGGGAGCTCCAGTATAGTTCATTCCATTACAGTACATTTTTCTGTATATGTTATACTCTCCTTGTTCCATTGGTAATGAGCATGACGCGCAAGATCCTTAAATTTGAGATATCTTCTAATTTTCAAAGACTCCTTTATCAAGTAGAGTTCCAAAAGAAGGAATTTTGAATTCAGCTTTTGTCTTTGATCCATGGTAGACGCTTTTCTTAGGGCATTCCTGTTTTTTTATATACTTCATCAACTCTCACACAATCAGGCTTTCGTGTTTGTCATTCAGTTGAACAGTGACTGATTCTCACATGTGTTTGTGTCATTGGACCTTTATGGTGTTCAGCTTGATTGGTACATGGATTGTCCAAGGAGTGACAGTGATTATGTCAAGTTAATACTGTAAGCCTCAAAGGCCAATTTGTCCGTGAAGAAAAAACAGTATTCACCTCTGTTGATGTAGATGATGAGTGAGAATGAATATGAATCTCATTCTAGATTAGCATTTTTTATCAGTTTGGAATAATACAATTACGCTTCATGATGAATGATGCTTCAGCTTGTTTGAAATTCTCCCAGTTTTTTTGTTTTCCCTGTTGGAGTAGACAGATATTTGACAACCGTAAATGGCAAATTTGGTGGAGTGGTTGGCCTGTCTCTTGCAGTTAAGAACATTTCTTACAACTTTTGAGCTCTTTTCCAGGCCAGTTTGTATTTGTGCTGTAACATTTTTAGTTGCAGTCTTAGAACCTTGAAACTACAGATCCTCTGGGTGTTAGTCAGTGTTGAGTTCCAGAGAATAGTGTATGTTTTCCATAGGTTAAGGGTTGATATTATAGTATTCCTAATACTCCACTACTGTAGAGTCTTTCAGGTGTCTTCAAGACTGAAGATAGTCTCTTATTTCTTGTTCCTAGTGTCCAGTTGTGAGGTCTGATTAAGAGCTTTGTGATTTTGAAAGTTCGAAAGTTAATGATGCTCAAGATCTTATTATGATAGCACCACAACTTTCACCGAGAAAAGAAAATGCTGATATCCCCCCTGTAAGAGGGACAGGACGAAAGGGATTGATTCATTGTATCTTGCATAATCATAATTTAGCCTACAGGAGTCAGTACTGTCCCCAGGCATATGCGTGACTAGCAAAGGTTGTGGTATGTATCACACCTGCTGTTTTCAAGTACTACTTTGGGAATGTGAATCCTAGTCATGATTATCAAGTTGTGCCTTGAAGTATGTCCCGAACGTCTGCATTATTTGTATTTTTTGACACTTTTTAGTGGTCCACATTCTCGTGGTTCTATATTCACAAACATTTACCTGCTGCAGGGAATGCAAAGCTGAAGAAAACATGTAAATAATTTTAGTCTTAATGCTAACTCCCTGCACATAAATCAAACCCCTGCGCCCTTGTCTCCTTTTAGCTAGTAAAAAAGAGTCAGTGATGTTTGTCATGAGTTAACTCCTATTTTTAAATTGCAAGGGCTTTCAACCACCATATATAAAGTTCTTTCCACTTCAATATGTGCTCCTCTGCCATGGTGTGATGATTTTGAGGGTCCCAGCATGTAAAAGATAGCCTTTGTCTGTATCTGGATGAAGGCTACCAAACTTCATCTTTCCCAAATGCAGAATCTGGAGGCAAACAAAAATAAAGAAATGCCTTAGTTCACAGTGAATGAACAATTACTCCTCTGTAACGTATGTGAAAAGATTCAGTATCAGTGGTGGTTTGGATACCTTTGGCAAGAGATGGATGATATTGTTTTTCATTTGTTTAAGTTGACTGTTTTATCTTTTTCTATTTAATGTTCAAGAACCATGGGCTTGTAATGTATTAACATTGCATTGTACAGTGGTAATACTGATGTAAAATGTACAAATTCACCAATGTATATGTAAGAGAATGACTCTCCCTATCTAATACTAGCTTTCACACCCCTCATTTACACGTTTCTACATATATTTATATGTGTACATATATATAATGCACCTTTGGTAGGAACAGGAAAAGAAGAATAGATTTATTTTGAAAACGTCTAATATTGGTAAATGAGGGAAAGGAGAATCAGGGCGAGCCTGTTAGAAATAAGCCCTGGGTCTTCCCATTTCATTCATTCTAACTTTCTGCCGTTCGTATTGTTAGACCAATAGAACCATATGATTTTCACAAATCTTATGACTCCTGCTTTGTGTTCCTCCTCTTAACATTGCCCTTCCTACTTTTCTTAAAAACCTTCTTTGTATTTCCTCTTTTTTTATTGTTGCCCCTTCTTGTGCCTTTTTGTGTCACCTTTTATGTCTGTGGCCTCAATTATGATTTTACACCCCCTTCTCAACTTTAAAATTCCCTTTTTAATTTTTCTTTTTTTTTTTAATACTTCTCTGACCTGACCTCTTCTAGTTTATTATGATATAATCCCCCAATTTCTCTGTATGCTTCTCCCCAGCTCCTATGTGGTCTACTCCCCTAGGTCCTCTGTTCTTGATCCCCTGCCTCCTCCTCATTGCTCTGGCACCTCTCTACTGCCCTGATTTCTTGCTGATCTGATCTGCTTCTCCACTCATTTTATTCTTTTCTTATATCGTTTGCTGTTGGTCTGCTTCCTGTGCCCCTTTCTGTCTTTTCTTCCACACTACCCTTCCTGACCTTCTTTTATGAACACCACCATGGTCTTCTCCCCAGAACCCCCTTGATCTTCTCCAATGTGCCCCTTCTTAGTTTTCTCATCTGCGCCCCTCCTTGGTCATCTCCCCCTCACCCCACCTTTGTCATCTCCCCCACACCCCTCCTTTATCATCTCACCCACACCCTTCCTTGGTCTCCTTCCCTAAATCTCCTCCTTGGTCTTCTTCCCCTCACCTGTTATTGGTCTTTTCCCTTTCTTGGACTTTTCCTGATGCCCATACTTGCTCTTGCCCCACACCTATTCTTGCTCTTCTCTCACAACCCTTATGGTTTTGCTTAATACACTTACTAAGACTACTCTCCGTTGTGCCTTTTCCATTGTCTAACCTATGCCCTTTTTCGACTTTTTATGCCCCATCCCGTTTCTTGGCTTACTCTACCCCACACCATTTCTGAGTTTTCTCTCTCACATGCCTTTTCAATCGTTTCTTTCCTTCACTATTCTCGATCAGTTCTACCCTCGCTCCCTTTGCAGGCCTGTTGTCCGCTGTGCACTCTGTTGGTTTGTTTAATCCTGTATCCTTTATCTGTTCTCTCCTTAATCAATCTTTTCTCCATTGCAGTTTTCAACAGGGTGTTTTCCCTGCACCCTGTGTCAGAATACTCCCCCATAGCACTTAGTGTGGTTCTTCTCCGCACTGAGTGTGAGACTGTACTTGGCCATTACAGCACCTTGTGTTGCCTTCTCCCACGCACAGTGCTTCGGCCTTCTTCTGTTCATTACACTACTTCCTAGTCCCCTGTCTCCATCGTGATTCATTTCTGAAAACCATTTGTTCTTCATGGTTATTGCTTGCCTTAGCCTTTCCCTACCCTTTGGCCTTCTACTTCTATGGCTAATGCTTCTTTTCCTCTTTACTTGCTGCTTCATTGATCTTCACCTTAACTTCTCCCTTTGACCTTCACTTTCCCCTTAGCTTCTTCCTATCTGCAGCTCATTTTGTCTCCTACTTCTACCCTTTTTTCTTGGTATTTTCCTGCTGTTCTTCTTAGGTTTCTTTTCTTCTTTGTTGGTTACTTGATCTTTCTTCTTCCTCGCTTCATTTACTCATCGTTGATTTTCTTTTCCTCTCATCCCTTGCCTCTTAATTGATATCTTCCTTTGCATCTCTCCCATTATAGTGTAGCCGTTTGACATTGTAATGCTCTATTTTGCCTTTCCTATCGTTCTTCTAACCAGTTCTGTCTCTTACCAGTTGAATTCCTTCCCCTCACTTTCAATACCTCCCAACGCTTTTTTGATCCAAAATATTGTCATGTCTTCACTACTAAAGGTAATTTGCTCAGTACCTTCTGTCTTTCCATTTCATTCCTCTACTTTCCAATATGTATTTATATATATATATATATATATATATATATATATATATATATATATATATATATAATCGTATTTTGTGATCCCTTCTGCGCATTCATATATTCATATTTTTTCAAGACATTGAGGTCAACTACAGCTCATGCATGCTCATCCAAATATTTCTCTAATGCATTTTCACAAGCTGTATTCATTAGGTCTCTTGATAAATGCTGTTGTCTTCACTTATTTGCTTCACAGATGGCTCAATAGCTTTCCCCTCATAGGGAAGCTACTACAGGCACTCGGTTTGTATCCCTCCCTTTTTGTGCCATTTTATCTGAGTTTGCAGATGATGCACTATACTTCTGGTTCGAGGCATATGGGCTGCAGATGGTACATTTATGAATAGATCGCCATCTGGTGTTGGGCTCGGATGATTGCACTTTGTTTTTCTTCTGGAGAAGTCTTTGTCGTCATAGGTGACTCCTCCTCTCGGTGTTAGTGCGCATGGGCATCGGCTCCATCCTTAGATTGTTTTTTTCCGCCATCGGGTTCGGATGAGGATCGAAGCGCTCCGGACCGACTTCAACAAAGAAGGTTATAACCGGCGCGTATTCCTTTCCAAATCGACGGTATCGTTATCGAACGCGACTTCACTCCATACCGACGCGATTCGAAGGACGACGACTACGGGAAACTCGACGTAGTCCAGCCCGGGGTCCATGGAAAGGACTCCATTCAAAAAATGTCCAACGTGTGGTGCTAAGTTCCCACACAAGGACCTACACGAAGTGTGCAACCTCTGCTTGTCCCCTGAACACGAATCCAGGGACTGTGAGGCCTGTGCAGCGTTCTCGTCAAAGTCGACGATTAGAAACCGTCGAGCCCGAAGACACGAGGTATCGAGAATGCAGTCACAAGCAATCCCGGAGCTGTTCGAGGACCAGCAACCAGAAGAGGAGGAAGAAGAGGCCGACGAGGCGGGGTCAGAAGCGGACGAGTCCGACGTCGAGGAAATCGACGTCCAACAAACCGTGAGTGACGACGTCCCTTTACCGAAAAACAGACCCCGCACGGTGTCGACCCCGCCCTCGAGCCCGGTCAGACAACCGAAAAAAGTTTCCAACGCCCCGCCTTCGAGCCCGGCAACGAAACAGAAACCGAAACACTCGGTTCCCCATCATAGTGGTTCCGGTTCCGATAAACCAACCACATCGACACCGAAGCACCAAGTCAAGGAAAGCTCGAAGTCGAAGCAGTCCATGTCGACACCGAAGCACGCTTCGGCGCCGAAAACACCCTCGACACCGGGGACATCTTCGATACCGAAGAAGTCGGATCCGAACAAAACTTCGGCACCGAAAATACAAATGGACATTTCAAAGAAAAGACACCTTTCGGAACCGAAAACTGCGGTACCGACACAGGAACACGGAACGGATCCTAAACAAAAGACTTTGTTTATTGACCCAAAGACTGGCAAGGTAGTCACAGAGCTACCTAAAAAGAGGAAACATGAACATTTGGACGACAAGGCTCATCCAAAGAAGAGAACAATGGGGACGAATACAACTCCTCCCCCTTCTCCCAAACCTCACACACCATCTCCGCCTATTCCTCACAATAGGCCAGATATTCCTCCCACACGTCCATCTACACCTACAACAGATGGAGAAAGTGACACAGGGGAGGGGGGGACACCCTGGGGATGATGAGGACACAATCCCAGAGGAGGCAGACCCATGGGAGGAGTATAATGTGGGATCAGGTAATGATACCGACCTTGAGTCATATCCCTCAAAACCTTCACCTCCTGATGACAATACTGGGTTTGCACAACTCATTACTAGAGCAGCAACATTTAATAAGGTAGACCTACATACAGAACCTCTAGTACAGGACTTCTTATTAGAGACACTACCTACTGCACAAAGAACATCAGGAACACTACCAATGCTAAAAGGCCTTCTCAGTCATATATCAGAGATATTCAAAGACCCAGTGAGGGCTAGGGTATTGAACCCAAGAATTGATAAAAAATATAGGGCAGCTCCAAAAGACCCAATATACATTAAGGGACAAATTCCTCTAGACTCACTAGTGGTCACAAACGCTCGCAAGAGAGCAAACTCTTTATCTACGGGAGAAGCGCCACCTCCTGACAAGGAGTCTAAACTAATAGATGCCTCTGGCAAGAGAGTAGCATCTCAAGCGGCAAACAGTTGGCGCATAGCTAATACGCAAGCACTACTTGCAAGGTATGACAGAGCGCATTATGATGAGTTAGAAACACTCATCAAACATCTCCCTAAAGAACATCAAAAGAGAGCTGATCAACTTATACAAGAAGGGAAGTTAATTACTAACACTTCAATAAAGTGCGCCCTAGACGCGGCAGAAACTGCGGCAAGGTCGACAAATACAAGCATCATGCTAAGGAGACATGCATGGCTCAGAGTGTCAGGATTCAAACAAGAGGTACAAACCTCGTTACTTAATCAACCTTTTGATGGGAAAACACTTTTTGGCACAGGGACAGATGAGGCCCTAGAAAAAATGAAAAAGGATACAGAAACGGCTAAATCAATGGGAGCATTGCAGCAGCCGACACAAAGAGGTTCCTTTCGTAGATCCACCTATAGAGGAGGATCCAAAAGTACAGGTACAAACCAACAGCAAACCTCTTTTACACCTACATCACCCAGAGGTAATTCTAGAGGTGGATACAGGGGTAACAACAACAAGGGTAGAGGTCGCGGAAACAACAACAACCGCAACTCTCCAACCCCAAAACAGTGACTTCATAGAGCTTCCCCCAGACCATATAACACCGGTAGGGGGACGCCTATCACAGTTCCTACCTGTCTGGGAAAACATCACATCAGACAAGTGGGTAAGACAAATTATCCAACATGGTTATTGCCTAGAACTCACAGCTACCCCACCAAACATCCCCCCCAAACAGCGTCCAATGAAACAAGATCACCTGACACTGTTAAAACAGGAAGTAATATCACTGCTAGAAAAGCATGCCATAGAGAAGGTTCCACAGCACCAACAGGGAACAGGAGTATACTCACTATACTTCCTAATCCCCAAAAAGGACGGGTCTCTAAGGCCAATACTGGACCTAAGACCTCTCAACGCATACATAAATTCGGAACATTTCCACATGGTCACGCTCCAACAAGTACTTCCTTTACTGAAGAAAGGGGACTTTCTTTCTACACTGGATCTAAAAGACGCTTACTTTCATATCCCTATTCACAAAGCCCACAGGAAATACCTCAGGTTTGTGGTAGAAGGACAACATTATCAGTTCAAAGTCCTCCCATTTGGTGTCACGACGGCACCAAGAGTGTTCACAAAATGCCTGGCAGTGGTAGCAGCTCACCTAAGAAGACAACAAATTCATGTCTTCCCATACTTGGACGACTGGCTAATAAAAGCCAGGTCGCAAGAGGAGTGTCTGCAACACACACAAAAGACAATTCAGCTACTACACCAGCTAGGGTTCACGGTGAACTACACAAAGTCACACCTACAACCAAACAAAGTTCAACAATATCTGGGGGCTACCATAGACACAGAAAAAGCCAAAGTGTACCCCAACCCAATAAGAGTCCAAGCAATGCTTACAATCATTCAGAGATTTCAGCCACAACACTCACTAACAGCAAGAGTGTTCATGCAGCTACTAGGCATGATGTCATCCTGCATACTGCTAATACCATATGCAAAACTACAAATGCGTCCACTACAAGAATGCTTAGCGACACAGTGGAATCAGGCTCAAGGACAGATTACGGATCTGGTGTTGGTAGACGACCGCACACACTGCTCTCTGAAGTGGTGGAACACAACAAACATTACCAAGGGGCGGTCGTTCCTAGAGCCAATTCCACAGGTGACAATAACAGCAGACGCATCGCTCACCGGATGGGGAGCACATATGGACAAATACACAGTACAAGGAAGGTGGAGTGTGCAGGAAAAAACACTGCACATCAACTATCTAGAACTACTGGCAGTGTTTCTAGCATTGAAAGCCTTTCAGATACATGTTATCCACAAAGCAGTCCTGATCAGAACAGACAACATGACAGCAATGTATTATATTCAAAAACAGGGGGGGACGCACTCTCTCCAATTATCCAGACTAGCACAGGAGATTTGGAGATGGGCCATTCCTCAAAACATCTATCTGTTAGCCGAACACCTACCAGGAGTTCAAAACCAGATAGCAGACATCTTAAGCAGACAGTCGGAACAAATACACGAATGGGAACTGCACCAACAAATACTGCAGCCATTCTTCCAAAGATGGGGACAACCAGAGATAGACCTATTTGCCACTCATCAGAACGCAAAATGCCAAAGCTTCGCGTCCAGGTACCCACATCACCTGTCGCAGGGCAATGCGTTATGGATAAATTGGTCCAACAAATTTGCATACGCTTTTCCCCCTCTCCCACTAATCCCATTAGTGGTCAGGAAACTGCAACAACATTCAATGACCATGATACTAGTAGCACCCACGTGGGCAAGACAGCCGTGGTTCACCACGCTCCTGCAACTCTCACAAGTGCCACATCAAAAGCTACGAATTCTACCCATGCACCTTACACAGAACCATGGAGAGATAATGCACCCAGATCCAACTCAATTGAACTTAGCGATCTGGCTCCTGAAATCCTAGAATTTGGGTACTTAGATCTCCCCCCAAATTGCATGGAAATAATTAAACAAGCGAGACGTCCAACCACCAGAGCATGCTATGCAGCTAAGTGGAAGAGGTTTGCTATACACTGCACTAATAACAATATCAACCCTCTAGACGTATCAACAAGGGAGATTATTTGCTACTTGTTACACTTACAGCAATGTAATCTAGCGTACACATCTATCAGAGTACATCTAGCAGCTATAGCAGCATACCTACAAAACAGGCAGCGCATATCACTGTTCAGAGTACCAGCGATAAAAGCATTTATGGAAGGTCTTAAAAGAGTCATTCCACCAAGATTACCACCTGCCCCAGTCTGGAACCTCAACGTAGTACTCACCAGACTAATGGGGCCACCCTTCGAACCTATGCATAGGTGCGAAATACAATTCCTTACATGGAAGGTGGCATTCCTTATAGCCATTACCTCACTCAGAAGAGTAAGCGAGTTACAGGCATTAACAATACAAGAACCATTCCTACAGATACACCAGAATAAAGTGGTTCTTAGAACAAACCCAAAGTTCTTGCCTGAAGTAATTTCAGCATTCCACATCAATCAGCCAGTGGAATTACCAGTCTTCTTTCCAAAGCCACAGACGGTGGCAGAAAGGGCTCTACATACACTAGATGTTAAAAGAGCCATTTCATACTACATAGAAAGAACACAAGGCTTCAGGAAAACTAAACAACTATTTGTAGCATTTTCCCCAACACATAAGGGCAATCCTATCTCTAAAGCAGGCATCGCAAGATGGATTGTAAGATGCATACAAATATGTTACATTAAAGCAAAGAGAACATTAACTGTTACTCCTAGAGCTCATTCCACAAGAAAACTAGGAGCATCTATGGCATTCTTAGGGAACATTCCCCTAGATGACATATGTAGAGCAGCAACTTGGTCTACACCACATACATTCACAAAGCACTACTGTGTTGATGTACAGGCTGCACAACAAGCCAGAGTGGGCCAAGCTGTATTAAAAACTCTATTTCAGACAGTTGCGACAGACACTGGTGACCACCGCTAGGGAGGTAACTGCTGTACAATCTATTCATAAATGTACCATCTGCAGCCCATATGCCTCGAACGGAATATGCTACTTACCAGTATGCATCTGTTCTTGGCATAGAGGGCTGCAGAGTGGTACATGCCCTCCCTGCCTCCCCGGAAACCTGTGTCTGTCCCAACATTATCTTATTTAGATACATTTACATGGGCATATCTTTATGTACTACACTACACTACTCCATCTAACCCTACTATGGCAAAACAATCTAAGGATGGAGCCGATGCCCATGCGCACTAACACCGAGAGGAGGAGTCACCTATGACGACAAAGACTTCTCCAGAAGAAAAACAAAGTGCAATCATCCGAGCCCAACACCAGATGGCGATCTATTCATAAATGTACCACTCTGCAGCCCTCTATGCCAAGAACAGATGCATACTGGTAAGTAGCATATTCCTGCTTTGACATAGCTTATTCTTTGTGTGTACACACCACCCCTATCAAAATTCATGTCTTGATATTTTGTTTTACCCAAGTCTCCCCAAAAACGAGTGCCAACTTTTCAAGACATGTCAGCCTTTTGTTCTGAGATGGAAGATCTGTCTCTTAAATGCTGATTGAAACCACAGTATTAGAAGATTTGACAATCGGTTTATCACAAGAAATGTTTAGTGTCCCACTATCTCAAAAGTAGATGGGTAAAAATAATTGAATTATAGTCTAAGATCCACACAATCTTGAAGCTAGAAGTATATCCTGTTAAAACTTTGAATTCTGCAGGTAAAATGTTAGCATCGAAATTAGCTTGTAGCACTACTCGTGTTGCTCACTTGGAGAGTCCATGTAGTGACTCTTGCCCACTGCGTATGCTGCTGCTAGAGTCACTACTATTACCCAAAGAAAGAGACTCATAAACTCCTATCGAGCTTTTCTGCTGCTAAATAGCAATAGTGAGCCTGCAGAATAATGGATGTACATAGCTTATTCAGCTGTAGCGAGTGAAGAGGACGACCATGGATTCAGTCAGGCGCTGAACCATCTGCACCAAGTCCATCTTGTGTTCAACCTTAAGCCATGGTGGAAAAAAGTTTCATTATTGGCAGCCTGGTAGCAAAGTTCAGGTAATGCCTTTGGTGCACATGCCAACCTGCTCATTTTTGTGTATAGCCCATGCCTCAGATAAGAAGTAGTCTCTTTTAAAAGTGGGGTTATGTCCGATAATGTGGCCGGGTAGGACAATATTCAAGTAGAAAAAAGAAGAGGACCCGGTCACTGATTTTTCTTCTGCTATCTTTTTTATTTAGAGCAGAGTCATACACTAAGGTATTTAATCCTTAGATATGTATTTTTATTTTAAATAGATGAAAAAGAAAGATTGCATCAATTTACATAATTCTGACAGTCCGAAGATTTACTCACTGTCCTACACACAGACACATATATTTACAAGTGACTACAAACATACATTACTATAAAAAACAGAAAAAATTAAACAATTGTTATAAATGTTTAATTTTTCTGTTTTTTATAGTAATGTATGTTTGTAGTCACTTGTAAATATATGTGTCTGTGTGTAGGACAGTGAGTAAATCTTCGGACTGTCAGAATTATGTAAATTGATGCAATCTTTCTTTTTCATCTATTTAAAATAAAAATACATATCTAAGGATTAAATACCTTAGTGTATGACTCTGCTCTAAATAAAAAAAGATAGCAGAAGAAAAATCAGTGACCGGGTCCTCTTCTTTTTTCTACTCAGATAAGAAGTAGGACATCACATTCTTCTTCAAGAGCACAATGTGAGCAGTAGGCACTGTATGCAATCTTGAGCAGGTTAGTAATCCATTGTATCTGTATTAACCTCAACTAGTCCCAAAGTCATGATAATGGATTAAAAGGAAGTGAAGTCATTGTGCTTTCTACTATCCCAACAATCTTATTTGTGCTACAGGCCAGTGTCACTCCTCCTTACTGCTGAGTTTTTTGTTCTGCCCACATTCTTTGTCGCCTCTCCTCAACCACAAATATTTGCATGTCCTTGGAGTCCATTGAAAAACCTCTTACATTGTTTTGTCTCGTTTAATGTTACTGTGGGTAGCTCTATCCGGTTCTGCTGTAAGATTAAGAAGGGCTTGATATATAAAAGTTATGTTTGGAAAGTTGCCTGTTTTCTTCATGTATTTCTCTTTCCTTGCTTGCAGTATAAGACGAGTAAAGAAGGCAGCACCGTTGGTATCACCGTGTCCCATGCTTCCATGCTGGCACACTGCCACGCCCTAACTCAGGCATGTGGATATTCTGAAGGTATGTGATATTTCTATTGTTCAGGAAACCCTAGAATGGTAGATTACATTTGTCTAAAGTAACAGGAATCCTTTGCTATTTTAGGGGAAGGGTGGGGGACTGATGATTCATTACTATTTTTGCTGTTTGGGGGAAGGTCATAACCAGAGAGCTAGTGGCAACAGAGTATATGTGAGACTCTGAGAAACTAACTGGCTTCTTTGAAGCGGGAGAGGCCAGCATATGTGCTATATATAAAGGAACAACTCTCTTATGAGAATATGTGGCATTGTCCTAAAGGAAGTAGTATTAGCCCTAACTTTGGGTGAGGGAGGTTGGGTTGGAGATAAGTGTGTTGAAAATACTGTACCCCTGTTAAGAAAATGTGACAAAATAATGTTCACAACAATCTGCCAAGAATTGATGTGAATTGGGACATTTATAGTTTTGAAGGGCACCCGCCTTACCTTTTGAGAAGTATTTCCAAAGCATTACAACAGATTTCTAAAATGGGAAGGAATCTCCTCTGGCAAGACAGGGTTCTGCAACCTAGATAAGAAGGATTAGTGTTTCTGTTCTTTTTTTTTTTTTTTTAAACAGATTTTATTAGTTGCATGACAGAAATACATCGCGGAATTCTCTGAGCACCAGAGACAATCACTAGAGCAAATGATCAATAATACAGCATGCAAACATTTTCATAGGCGGTGAATCAGGAGAAGAGTGTAATCAAAGAAATGTCCAATAGTACCAGAAACCCCTCCGCCCTCGTCCACCCACCCTCAACTCCTCCCCCCCACCCCCCAAGTGTTTCTGTTCTTTTGTTATGTAACCACTAACTCTGGCATATGTGAAGTTCCACTCTGGCCGGGAAGGGTAGAAACTACCCATTTCCGATTAGAGACTTTGCAACTCTGTATAGCAGGCACATATGTATTGTGTGGTCAAACTCTGACTCACAGTTGCTGTGACTGAGTGAGACATTGCTTTAGAGAAAGGTTTACTTGTAGTTTGCGGGGCCACAGCTTTGATGTGGCATTAAGCGTCTGGACAGAACATTTTATACTATTAATGTGCATATTTTGTTCAGCCCTGTAGTTCAAGTTTCTCTGCTTTCAGCTGAAACATTAACGAACGTTCTGGACTTCAAGAGAGATGCTGGTCTTTGGCATGGTGTCTTAACCGTAAGTATTCAACAGCATGTGCCAGTGCAAATGAATGACTGTTGTGTCCCTTGATGCACCACATTATCAGTGGATGAGGTAGTGTGATGAGCTTGGAGCAATTGTATTTTCTTGTATCAATATTGCGTCTGTAGTATGAAATTCTCAGGACAGAGCCCTGCATCACGTTTAGGTATTTGGGGCATTCCTTGCAGCTAGTCATTTGGAAGTGGATGGTTTTTCTGAGAGGGAGAGGTCTGCAGCATCCAATCTATTTACTGTAAATACAAATTATAAGCACAAATTGTGTATCTAAAATATGTTCAGAAACCCACGACTGCGTAATTCAGTTTACTGTGCTACTTTCCATAGTGAACTGGGATTTCCTTGTTCGTGTTATCTGTAGGAAGATGTAGCATTTAGCTTCTGATAACATAAACCTGCCTCTAAATTTGACTAATGCAAAATTTCTCCTCTCTACCCTGTTTCATGATATGTATGTTTGTAAGAGAAGGTCTCCCAATTGTAGGATTAATGCCACTTCCCTGGTCTCTAATTAAGCTTGCAAAACATAGTGGACATTGCTTTTTATGGGCTGAAAATATGAACTTCATGATGTTTCCTAATCCAGCCTGAACATATCCAGCAAATTAGTAGATGCCATCAATTCCTCAAATAACTGCCTGTGGTAGACTTTCCCACCTCGTAAACTGGAGCATATGATTAGTATGAGAGGAGAAACCCATAGTGAAACAAATTACTCACTCCTATACGCACTGAGCTGTAAACCGAAAGCAGATACATGTTGTTTATAACCTTCAGCGGTTAGAAAATTGAGATTACACATTTCACTCACTTTTGATGCTGTTGAGGTTGTGGTTAGTAGTGCGACTATGCATGCCTAGATGCTTAATCCCAAGGAGTATCAATTTTGTACAATATCCCCAGATTTCAGTCTGTAGCTAAAAAATACATTTCCCATTAAAGTACCGACTGACACTCGAGAGACCACACATGCTTGATTAGTGTATCATACGTCACTTGAAGTGGTGACTTCTACCTTACCAAAGGTTTTGCCATTGTTCCTGAAATTAGCTTCTTTTAGGCACAAGAAGCTCAAATGTCCCCGATTCTTTGTTATTTGCAGTAAATTGGTATTCTGTTTCACTTGATGACGCTAATTTGTGGGCTGTGCAATCAATGCACATGTGTACTTAAGTAGTCCTTAGGATTGCTGCATTTGTGTGTGGGAGTCTGCCCCACCTCTGTCTTGCAAATAGTTTAGAACTTATGTCCTGGTAAGTTCAGGCTGTCAGTTGTCTTGAGGAGTATTGGTGTCAGCAGCTACTCTGCTATATTGCCGAAGATGGAGGCTAAAAATCCTTACTTGGCTTAGTCTCTTATAGACTGTCGATTTTGAGAAGAATAATGAACGAGTAAGCACAGGTCACACTCCGCAGTCATACCAGCTTCCAGGAATCTAGTGCCACTTTAGGGTGGATTTGTCTCTTCCCTCCTATACTTGACTGACTGCAAAGTTACCCACATGCTAAGTCAGTACCCATCCTTCACTTTCTGCACGCACCTCTGTCAGTATCTTTGCTACCTTCGTGTACCATTACTGCCCAGCTGGACGAGTTTAGACCGCCACCTCCTGGTTGCAGCTCCCTTTAGTTGCTGCTGACAGTCTCTATTACTGCAGTTCATCCGTGCCCTTGCAAGGCCACATAAGAGTGCATAGTTGGAGTTTTCTTATTTGGTACAAGATTTATGTTACAATTTTACCACCCTACCTCTCACATATACCTTTTTTTGAAGTAGGCATAGTACTTCCAGTCTGCTTTTAGACAGACTGTCCCCAAACATGAAGGGTTCCTAATGGTGGTTCCTGTCCATCTTAATGTAATTTCACCATACATGAAAACACTGTGAGGTGTATTATCTCTTCTTTCTCTATGTGAATTGTAGAAGTTCTCTAGAGGTATGGAGTTGTCAATTGTCAGGCATTTCTCACTCTCAATCATACATTTTTACTTTTTGCTCAGAGATTCACAGATGTGTTGAAGCATTAATCATTAAGTTATGCTTTTGGTGTACCTTTTTTTTATGAGAACAAGCATTGACTGCTGTTCTACTCCATGCTGTTTCTGTTGCTTGGAGCCCAGGAAGGCCCATTCCATCTGAAATGGTGCTTCAATCTCTACTACTCATTTCTTCCCATTCCCCTGGAGTTGTCTTCTGTAGACGCTGTGTCAGGACCAGGGATGGCAAGTTGTCACCACAGACAAGCTATGTAGGAAGCTGGGTTTCTGTTGGAGTAACCCCCCACTTTTTGTCAAACTACTGAGGTACTTTGACTCTATGTGCCCTTAGTCCCTACCAAACAGGTTCCCAGGGCCTGTGTTATTTCCCAAAGGTGTACATTGTACCCCCAATTGGCACCTCTGGCCACATGCCAGTCTCTGTAAAAGGTACCATGGGTGCCAAGGGCACTGTGGCCAGGGAAGGCCTCTAAGGGCTTGCACACTTATTGTGCCACCCTTAGAGGCCCTGAACCTTTACACACACGCACTGCTATTGCAGGCTGCGTGTTTTGGTGAAGAACAAAGTAAAGAGTCAACATGGCACACATCCCGTGTGCCATGCCTACAACCCACTGCACTGGCATACATCAGCCACCCCGCTAGCTGGGTGCCCTTTACCAGTGGTGAGAGTACAGGTGCATGAGCCCTGTACCCCTACAGTGTCTAAGCCAATTCTTAGTCATTGTAAGTGCAGTAAGAGTATATGGTGCTGGGAGTTTGTCATTACGAACTCTACAGCACCGTAATGGCTTTACTGAAAGCTTAGAAGTTTGGTATCAAACTTCACAGCACATTAAACCCATACGGTTGCCAGTGTGGGATTTAATAAAACATGCACACAGAGGGCACAGAGGGCATCTTAGAGATGCCCCCTGAAAAACGACCTAACACTAGTGTCCAGGCTGAGTGGCTGCTCGCCAGCTGCCACCACCAGACATGTTTCTGGACCAGAGCCTGCTGCACTCATGGGTCTGAAACAATGCACATCCTTGGACGAGGTGCCATGCTTCCTCCCTCAGGATGGGCGCGGTCCACAAAGGGGAAGATTCAAAGGCTTGCCACTTTTGTGAACTTCTCCAGGTCCTTTGCTGCTTCCAGCAACTGGCCCCCACTGGTTCTAACTCCCACTTTCGACGGGAGAATCGGCGGGAAACCCAAGTGAGGAAAGGAGGTGTGCCCGCCTTTGCCAACTCACCCCTCAGGTGGGGAGGCTAGGTGACGCACAACTCTAAGTTCCCGCTATCTTTCAGATGGGGGGGGACCCAGCCAACCAGAGTGAGGCATATGCCCCCATCCCACTGGAGGGTGGCATAATATGGGGTGTACCCACCTCAAGGAAGGTACTCATTGGTCCCAACCTTTACTTACCTGTAATGTCCCTAAGTCTAGTATTTAGGGGCACCCTTGAACCTTGCCTCCTCAGACAAGAATCGACTAAGAAGAAAAGAAGGAGGACCGAGGAAGCCGTGCCAAAACTAAGAAGAGGAGGACGCCCACTGACTTGGCCCCAGCCCTCCGGCCGGTCCCCACCTCGAACCTGCAGAAGCGAAACTCCGTTATGTCCTGCAGCCAGCAACCTCAAGAACCCTGAGGATCTGCCCTGCCTTCCACAGAAAAGACTCCGTCTCCCGTGAGCACCGGATTTGCTCACCAACAGACTCTGGCTCTTCCAAATCCACAAATCCGTGCCACTCTGCGCCTGTTGCCCACAGCCCGAGTTCGAGGGGCCCAACACCATGAGGAGGTCTCCCCGGCGATTCTGACTCGAGATCTGGTGATCTCTGACCTTTTCTCGAATGTCCCAGCAACGCCTGCAGCCTTTTTCTGGAGGGTCCCCCGACCACGACAGGAGCTGATAATGAAAACCTGACGCCTAAAGACACACCTGCACCCGAAGTCCCACGGCCTTGGGTGGCCCAACCGACGGTGTTCCAGCATCCCCAGGCATCCCAACTTACCTCTCCAACCGGTGGTCACATCCAGAAGATCTTAGTTACCGAGCCTGCCGTCTTTGTTGAAACCAGAGAATATCCCATTGAAATCAACAGGGCACCCAGCCCCCAACCAGCACCCTGCACCCAGACACCCCAGCGTCGCTGCAGGTGCACTTTGTGTGCTAAACAGGATCTCCCTTTGCCCTGAGCCTAACACCAGGAGCTTTGATCCCACAACCCAGTGGCCTGCTTGCTAGCAGCCGCCAACCGAGGCCCCCTTGGCTAACATATGGCCTCAGCACTCTGCACCTGGCCACCTTAGTGCCGCTGAGGTTGCTTTTAGAATGCATCCTTGACCCTGGGGGGACTCTTGTTCAAACCCCAAAGACGGAGTACTTACCTGGTAAGCGACAACTTAATTTCTCTCCATAGGAATGCATTGAATGTTTTTCCTTGAAAAATGTGCTAAGTGTGGAGTTGATTTGTATGAAAACCTGAAAAACTACAACTGTACAAAACTGATTTTGCTTACCCTTTCTCTAGAAATGTCCCTGTGTGATTTTTATTTTTTTTATTTCTTTATTGCAAGTTTCTTGACATACTTTACAACTGAAAATAGTTACATCACATGTACCACTCCATACAGTGAGCAAGACATTCCCCGGTCTGGGGTTAATGAATCAATACGAGTGTCCACTGAAGCGTCCATTAAACCTTCAATCAGCGAAAGCATCATCAACATGTATCACGTTGGTAATTTAATAACTTGTAAACAAACTCCCCCCATACTTAACCATCCCCGCCCACACCAAGTCCACCCATCCTAAGGCCTAGTGAGCAGACATTCAGGTCGGGTATCCTCCCGCCTCACCTGTTGTCTGTGGGACTCTGTTCCATCCGGACTATCTCCCATGGCCGTCGCCTGTGTAGAGCTGGGGGCGACCCCGTCTATCTCCTGGACCATTAACCCCCATGCCTGTAACACCTCCTGGGGTTTAGCGTCCCTCCTAGTACTACGCATGTGCCCCATCTCCGCCAGTGCCCATTTCTTCAGATCCGCTTTCCAGCGTGCTGGTAGTGGCCTCTGCTGGGTCAACAAGTGGATTGCTATTCGTCGTCTGGCCGTCACCAGTCCTAATACTAGGAATTTTCTACTGGTTTTGCGTTTGGGGTCTCGGGGGGGGGGGAGTCAGTCCCAGGATACAGGTGCGTACCTCCAGAGCCACTCTCCAACCTGTGATCCTGGGCAGGTCCTCTAGGGTTGTTACCCAGAATCCCTGGATCGTCGGACAGGACCATACCATAAGTGTGAAATCTGCCGAGTCATAGTGGCATCTGGGACAACAGGAGGCCCGCGAACTGTCAATGGTGTGTAAGCGTTTGGGAGATAGATACGTCATGTGGATCATATTGTATTGGATCTGCTTAATTCTATTGGAGACTCCCACCTTTCGGATTCCCTCATGAATCTTCTCCCAGTCCCATGGTGTTATCTCCTGTTGGCTCACGTCCTGCCATCTAGTCTCCACCCTAAGAGGTGCACCTTTCCTGTCATCCCTAAGAGCCCTTTACAGATGCGTGATCAGCTTCCGCCCGCCCGCCATGGTAATCAACGTGACCAGGATATGTGTGTGCTCTGGGGCGTCCGGGAACGTAGGCCATAGCTGCCGTGCCATTGCTGCTATCTTGGCGTACTGTAGGAATTGCCCTGGGCCTAACTCAAAGGATTCCACTGCTTCCTGGTACGTAATGAACCGCTGTTCTGGGTAGAGATCCATCAGCATAAGACAGCCTCCTGCCTTCCATTTGTCTACGGACATTACGCGTTCCATACACGCGAAAGGTGGCATCAACCAAAAATCCGCCTCCGGAGCGAAGGGTTTCACTTTGATAGTTTGTTTAATCACCCTGGCCCAGACGGCCGCCACTAGGGGGGCCTTGCTTCTGGTGACCAGCCGAGTGCCACAAAAGTGCGCCCAGCTGTCGGACCCCGTAAGTGTCGGCTAGGAGTGAACGCTCCCATGAGGGGTCTGTGTTCAACCAAGCCACTGCATGCTGTAATTGGGACGCAAAATAATAAAGTTCCAGATCCTGGATTTCTAAGCCACCTTTACCCCAAGTGCGTTTCATGAAGTAAGCGTAGGAGCAACGAATCAAGGTCTTTGGAAACCTGGTGCGGGATTTCGAAGAAGGAGCCTTGCATTGTGTAAAAACATTGTGGCAGTACCACCATTTTAATAAGGGCAATCATCCATCAGCAAAAGTGGAAGTGTGTTCCAGAACTCAATACTGCCCCGGAGACCTCTGAGGATCCTCCCCATATTATGTTGATAAAAAATGCGCAACACATCGGGCACCCAGGGGATCCCTATCTCGGGGAGCTGTACTCCGCCCTGCTCAGTCGCAGACCCCACCAAGTATAGTTGGGATTTGGTGTTGTTGACATACAGTCCAGAGATCTCGGCAAATTGGCCTAACGCCGTCATCAGTAGCGGAAACGAATGTGTTGGCTCCCGCAGGTATACCAGCGCGTCATCCGCGTACAGTGATATTACATGTTCCATAGCCCCCACCCGAATACTACTCCCCTGTAGAAACCCACAAAGATGGCACGCCAACGGCTCCATGGCGAGGGCGAACAGCAAGGGGGACAGTGGACACCCCTGCCGCGTCCCTCTAGCTATAGAATAGCCATCCGAGACATAACGCCCCGTGCGGACCCTAGCCGTCGGCTCAGTATAAAGGAGTTTCACCCAGTTAACAAAACTCTCGCCCAGCCCCATTTTTAACAGCACCTGCCATAGATGTTTCCACCGGAGTGAATCGAATGCCTGTTCAATGTCAAGAAATACCAGGGTGCTCTGCCCGACCCCCTCTTCAAGGGACTGCATGACGTGGGCCATGCAATGGATATTCCGAAGCGTGTTCCTGCCTGGGATAAAACCAGACTGGTCGTCATGCACCAGTTGTCGAAGATACGGAAGCAGTCTGTTCACTAAAACCTGGCTAATAATCTTCAGGTCGACATTAAGCATAGATATCAGCCTATAAGAGGCCGGGAGCAAGGGATCCTTCCCCGGCTTGGGGATTATTACAGTCAATGCTTCACGCATGGAGGCGGGCAGCATACCTGTCTCCTCTGCCTCCAGGACTACTTCCAGGAGCCGGGGAGCCAGGGTCCCCCCAAACTCCTTATTAAGTTCCGCCGCTAGGCCGTCTGCGCCAGGGGACTTAGCTGTTTTCAAGTGTGCGATCGCCGCCTTCACCTCTTTGCCCCGGAAAGGCACCCCTAAGGACTCCTGGCTTTCCGGGTCTAGGCAGGGCAGGTCTACTTCGGTAAGATGGTTTTCCAGAGATGGCAGGGCGGTAGCGGGCTCGGAATATATTTTCTTGAGGTGTGCAGCAAAGACCGTGTTTGTCTCCTGTTGGGTGTAGACCACATAAACCCTGAGCAGACCTAAGGGCTATTATTGGGGTGGGCTGAGTCTCCTCCCTAATCAGGCGTGCCAGTAGGTGCCCTGCTTTGTCCCCCTCAGTGTACCACCGACGTCTGCTAGTGGATCTGTTTTATTTGCCCAATGCCTCCCATAGCTCCCCTACCTTCTGTCTTTGCTCCGTCCACTTAGTCGGTCCCTCTGGGTCTGTGGGGAGGGCCGCCTCCAGAACCTTCAAGTGGTCCTCCTGATGTGCTAGGTCCCGCTCCAAAACTCTCCTCACTCCCACCTCCATGTCCACACATATTCCCCGCAACACCACTTTCATTGCGTCTCATTCAAATGCCCTCAAACTAGCTGTGTTCCAGTTTTCCTCAAAGTAGCCGTCCAACTCTGTTGTGTGCGTTTCCTTAAAAACCGGGTCTGTCAACGCTTTTGTATTAAGTCTCCACAAAGGTATTTTTGAGTGTGGGCGGCCCAAAGTATAGGCCACCAGCAGAGGGGAGTGGTCAGACAGATAGCGGGCCAGGTACTGCGTTTCTAAAATCCGACCGGCCCCTGCTTCTGGTACGAAACAATAATCTAATCCTGCGGTAAGTATTAGCCGCCGGGGTAAAACAAGAATACACCCGGCTATCCGGGTGGCGGTGGCGCCATATGTCCAGCAAGTGATAATTATTAAGCATTTGCTGCATGGCCGCGCGAGTCTTGGGTTTAGCGTCTGGTCTTGGAGGGTGTCTGTCCCAATCCCCATCAATAGCACAGTTAAAGTCTCCAGCCACAATCAGTTCTACATCATGTGCCAAATCCAGGTTCCCCAGGACCTTCCCCAGAAATTCCCCATCATCTGCGTTTGGGGCATAAACATTCACTAGGCACATGTGTCCCCCATCCAATGTCCCTTCCACCACCACATAACGTCCATCTGACTCCGGATAGCAGTTCAACATTTTGAAGGGGGACCCCCGGTGCCACCCACACCAGTGCCCCCTGGCGAACCCGAATAGGAGGTCAAAAAAAAAGGGGCCCCTCCACCTCCTCTGAACATACTTCAGGCAATCCCCCCAGAGATGTGTCTCCTGTAAAAAGGCCACACTTATCTTGAATCTCTGTAGATAGGTCGCAATCCGAATCCTCTTAATTCTATTGTTAAGCCCCCTAACATTCCATGTTATAAGCTTGTAAGCCTGCTGATCGCCTGCCATAAATAGTGATTACTAGACACCCATGGCCCCCGGGGGAGACGGGGAATGGACTGGAAGGGGTATCTTCGGGGGTCCTCGGCCTCCCTCTGAAAGCTCTCCTGATCTCTGGTGACCCGGCATAAAAACATCCCCAACAAAGAACAATAACAATAATACAGAACAGTGGATACAATCCCTCCCCCCCACCCCTAAGCAGTAGAACTTCATTCTCAAAGTCCAACCGTGGTCTGTAGACCCAGGACTCCGCCCCATAGCCACCACCCTCCCCTGAAACCCCCCACAACCCTGTAGGCAACACTAACAGTCAGTCGAATGTACTACCCCGTCTACGTCGTACAGCCAAACTGCCTGGTGCCGCGCGGCCCCGCCTGACCAGCGACCTAGCCAGGCTGACACAGCACACTGCAGTCGGAGTGTCTAGACTGCTTAGTGGCGGATTAGCATCTCACTCCCCGTCCGCCCTCCCCGATGGTCTCACCCCCATACATTCCCCACAGATGAGGATCTCCTCCTGCCATTGCACAACAAGTTTGGGCCAATCCTCCGATGGGGTCCATACTCACAGTGGCCTACATAGACTCGTCGACCCACCATCCCACAGTTGGCCGACCACATCAACAGACGTAGGCGGCTCAGGAACCACCTGCATTCGGTTCAGCAGTGCCCTCTGGTTCTGACTGAGTTTCTTGGACGAGGCAAAGTGGGGAGAGCTGATTCGGAGTTGGTATGCACCCCAACTCCTCCCTTAGGGTGCCAACCAGCCCCACCAGGATGGGACCACGATCCGACTCCCCCTACGACTCAAGACGGTGTTCTCCAGTGCGACGATTCCGATTCTGTTGTCTGCCGCTCCGCCTCCTCTGCTCTTACCATCCGTGCTGTATATCTCCCCCCCCAGACCTAACGAGTCCATCCATTCCACGGCCTCCTGCGGGGTATTGAAAAAGTGGACCTTGTCAGTATATTGTACTCGGAGCCGAGCCGGGAACATTAGGCTATATTTGATATTCAGCTCTTGCAGCCTCCGCTTAACGCCCAGAAAGTCGTTTTGTAAGTCTTGGACTCTTTTGGTGTAATCCGGGTAGGTGTGAATCTCCTGGTTTTCGAACCACGGGGGGCCATTCTTGCGGATGAACTGCAGGATCACATCCCGATCCCTGAAATTGAACAAGCCTGCGATCAGGGTTCTAGGCGGCGCCCCAGGTTTCGGGGTGGTGGGGGACCCAGGGATCGGTGGGCCCGTTCTATCGCTAAAATCTTGGAGAGTTGTAGGCCCGGGAGAGCGGTGCCGATCCACTCCTCCAGAAATAAGTCCGCTGCCGGTCCCTCCGCCTTCTCCGGAAAACCCAAGAAGCGGAGGTTGTTCCACCGTGAGCGTCCATCCGCATCTTCTGCCCTATCCTCAAGAAGGGAGTTATGTTCTTGCAGTGCGGACACCGTCGCTTTTAGGTGTTGGACCTCCATCCGCAGGGAGGTCAGGTCTCCCTCCGTGGTAGTGACCCGGTCTGCCACCTTTCGCAGATCCAGGCGTAGGTGGTTGATGTCCATCGCCATGCCATCCATTTTCGATTCTAGTGCCACTCGCGAGTCCCTGATGGCCTCCAGGATGTCTTATCTTGGGCTGCGGCTCCCCGCGGCAGTCCCTGCTTAGGGTCTGGCCTGTTGCGCTCCATTGATGATGGTCCTGGTACTGTGTATTGCATAATTTTATTTGTTTGCGCTCCACGAAGGGGTCTGTCCCTCCTCATTGTCAGCGCTGGTCTGTCGGAAGCCGTCACCAGAGTTATTTTGCACCGCTGCTACTGGCAATGCGCTCCGCCGCGTGCCGGGCCAGAACCGGGAAGTCTTCGTGTAGGCCGCTCACCATTTTCAACCCCCCAGGCAATCTGTCAGTGTCCAACGAAGAAATATCCACGGGGCCCGTCCTCTGAGGCCTCTAGGCCACCCAGGGCCGCCGCAAAAGTCGCCGTCCCGCAGGGGGACGAACTATCTCTTTCTTGTGCCCCTATAGCGATCCTCACCGCAGCCTCCAAGGCAGGGTCCGCCCGCCCCGGCTATCCCAGGAGTCCAGGATCAGCCCTTTCCAGCAGCTCCTCCACCCTCCGAGGGCCACTGCCTGTCAACCAGTAGCCAGGCCACTTGTAGCACCTGGGGTCGCCTGCCGTCCTCCCTCAGCGAGCCTTCCAACAGCGTCGGCCAGAGGCAGCGTGCTCAAGCCTCCCGACCTCAATTAGCGCGTCCCCGGGCACCGTCAGTCTCAAACACCCTCTGCGCCGTTACCTCCGTCTGGGCCCGATTCGGAGGGCCTCCAGGCACAAGGTCGTCGCATCTCCCTGCCGAGGTCTCTCACCAGGGAGCCGCCAAGAGTGCAATCCGGTCTGGGAAGCGCCTCGCCACGGGTCCTGATGCCGCCAGAAAGGATTTTCACAACACGGGGCTCCCGCGTCCCACTGACGCCCTGGGGTCACGCAGAATCCGGCCCCGGGGGCTGCTCCAGGCCTCTATTTCCAGGCTCCCTCAGGATCCGACCTCCACCTACGTGGTCCCAGAAGGCCCAGTGTAGCAATCCAGGATCGTCAGGCCGCCGGTAGCCCCACTGCACGGACCGCACAGCTGGGGCCGACCCAGCACAGGCGGCCAACAGCCGAGAGTCAGGCTGATCTCGTCAGCGCCGCCATGCTGTCCGCAGCGTGACCGCCAGCTCCTCCAGGAAGAAAGACCGGTGTTCAGGTCCGCTGAGAGTGCACTCCACACGGACCCAAGGCACGGGACCAGGCGGGGCTCCTACCCCCTTCTGTGGGGCAATAATCAGCAGTCTGCCTGGATTAGGAAGGAATTCAACTCGTGTGGGCAGGAGCTGCTCTACTCCGCATCTAGCTGGCCATGCTTCCAAGCCACGCCCATGTCCCAGTGTTATATCTAGGCATATCACACGGAGTAGAAAAAGTAATTTAAAAAGTAACTGAAAAGTAATCTGAAAAGTAATTTCGACATTTTGACTCATCTGTGTTTCAATCAACTGGTTGTGAACCTGCATTCGATTGTAAAACACTGCATAAGATTTTGCAAAGCATTTATTTAACTTATCTGTGCCAGGCTTGGCTTGGTTTTAGAAAACAAATAATATTTGTATACAAAACAAATTGGTATGAGTTCGGTCTTTGAGTGTGTGACACATTACCACAAATGGAGAGTATCGTGCTATCTACTTTTACCTCTGCCTACCTTTGGGGTTCCACTGGACTCTGTGCACACCTCATTTTGGTATAGTATATACTGAGCCAGCTTTCTACAAGCAGGACATCCAAATGGTCCATTGGGACTATGCCCTGACCTTTCTTCTACCCAGCTGTACCTTACACCACCAACAGGGTGGCTAACGGAGGAATATATGTCTATTTTGTGGCTGAAAGTGCAAGTCCTATTAGGCAGAGGGGCCGTAAGGAGCGTTCCAGCATCCGAAGTGTGACCTGGATGCTACTTCCTTTTGCCAAAGAAGGACGGGAGACTTTTTTGTACTTTAGATCTTCGCCCTTTCAGTGCTTTCTGTGGAAGGGCAAATTCAGGATGCTTGTTCCTCCTAGAGCTCATTCTACACGCAAGCTAGGAGCATCTATGGCATTCTTAGGAAACATTCCCCTAGATGACATATGCAGAGCAGCAACTTGGTCTACACCACACACCTTCACAAACACTACTGTGTTGATGTGCAGGCTACACAACAAGCCAGAGTGGGCCAAGCTGTATTAAAAACTTTATTTCAAACGGTTGCGACAGACACGGGTGACCACCGCTAAGGAGGTAACTGCTGTATAATCTATTCATAAATGTACCATCTGCAGCCCATATGCCTCGAACGGAATATGCTACTTACCAGTATGCATCTGTTCTTGGCATAGAGGGCTGCAGAGTGGTACATGCCTTCCCTGCCTCCCCGAAAACCTGTGTCTGTCCCAACATTATCTTATTTAGATACACTTACATGGGCATCTCTTTCTGTATTCTATTACACTACTCTATCTAACCCTACTATGGCAAAACAATCTAAGGATGGAGCCGATGCCCATGCGCACTAACACCCAGAGGAGGAGTCATCGATCCCGTGACGACAAAGACTTCTCTAAGAGAAAAACAAGTGCAATCATCCGAGCCCAACACCAGATGGCGATCTATTCATAAATGTACCACTCTGCAGCCCTCTATGCCAAGAACAGATGCATACTGGTAAGTAGCATATTCCTACCAGATCACTTTTCTGGAATGCCACAAGTGGTGTCTGTGGTTCACAGTGGGCCAGGGGCATTGTTTGCGGCGCTCCCTTTTGGCCTCAATAGTGCTCCTCTGGTATTTACGAAAGTGATGGCTGAGGTCTTAGCACACCTTCGAAGGTTTGGGGTTCGTCTTCCCCATCTTCATTGACAGGATGTTGAAAGCGGGTTTGCACCTGGCAGTCATTCCTAGGTCACCTCCAGATGACAGTGAATCCCAACAGTGTTAGGAGGTTCACCATCAACATGCCACAGCCATACCTGACTCCGTAGATGTTCCAGTACTGTTTCATGCCTTTTCTCGGAATGGAGTGTTCAGGGCATTCAGGCTATGATCCCAATGTTTTAGCCTTAAGTCTGAAGCTCAGTGAGAATGAATATGATGAATCTGAGGCTGCTAGGCCTGCTCATCTTTGAGTTCCTGCTGGCATATGTAGGGGGGATCTGCATTCTCATTGGGCCCATCACCAGGTGCATCTGTCTGATTGTATCCAAATTTCACATCAGACTGCAAAGAATGTCAGGATGTGGTTTCTAGACTGTGACATGGAGAGGTGGGGATCAGAAAGCCCAGTTCCACTTCAGTTTGTTGGAGTTTAGGGCAATTTGCTTGGTGTGTATAGCCAGCCATCCTAGGAAAGCTGGTGCAGCTGTTCACGGACAACACTACCGCCATGTGGTACTACAACAAAAAGGGTGGAGTCTGGAAATGGCTGGACTGTCTCGGAAATTCTCTGGTGCTGGAACACTTTTACCCCAATTTTGAATACTAGTTACTGATGTCCTGTCTCAGAAGAGCCCTGCTAATGTTCTCTGACCCTCAGAACGGTTTATTTTTAATTGGCATATACCCAATTGGCATCATCGGACTTACTTTTAAGTCCTTAGTATATGGGACCCAGGGCTTGCAGGTTAGAGTGTCCCCTCAGGGACTGCAGCATTTGTCGTGCCACTCTGAGTGGGACAAGTTAAAACATGGCTCCCAGACTGGATCAACAGGTTTAAACTTCAATCTTAACTTTGCCATTTAAGGTAATGGTAAAGCCCAATTCTGCCCTTTTATTATATATGTCACCCCTAAGGTACAATTGTCAAGTCCTAAAGGCAGAGTGCTGTATATTAAAAGTTGGAATGTGTACGTTTTAGCAGTAAAAACCCTAAATTGCCTTTTTACATTGGAAAGTCTTGTAGCCTCATTGGCAAATTCATGCTGATTTCTCACCCCTTCTAACTTCTGATTGGAACTACTAGAGTTGGTACTATAAGGTATCAAGAGTCCGTTAATTGAATCTGCTTCAATGGGTAAATCGAATTTAATGTCGCTAGTGGACAAAGTGCAACTTGAGAAGTTGTCTCTTTGGTTGCCCAGGATTTCCACTGACCATTTACGGTTGCACACTAGGACTGTCCCCTGAGACCGCTTTCTGCCCTCTTGGGGAGACTTGTGAACAACTCCCAGGAAAGGTCGCAATAAAGTCCTACTGTAGGAAAGTGGCCCTTTTTGACATGGTCACCCACACTTATTGCCTGGTATTTAGTGCAATGTTGACTGGAAATGCACTGGGTGCCTACTGTCCAGGTCCCCAGTGCTAGATCTCTTTCACAAAACTGTACAATTGTTCCCCCAATTGGCAATACCTTTGCACCCCTGTTAGTTCCCAGTAAATGGTACCCCAGGTATCTAGGACATTGGTACCAAAAAGGTCCCTAAGAACTGCAACATGTATTTTGGCACCCTAAGGGACTCCTTACCTAGCTCATACAGACTGCCATTGCAGGCTGCGTGTCTAGATACAGACAAAAGTGAAAATACCAACATGAAACACAGCCCGCTGTGCTATGCCTACAGACACTGCATGCGGTATATGTAAGTCACTCCTACAGTTGTCCTTACAGCCCTATGCCAGGGTGCCCTATACTGCCTGTGTGGACATATCTACATTCCAGTTCAATTACTGCCAGTACAAGTGACCAGGTAAGCCATTTTACATACATGTGCTAGACACAGGTTCCTCAGCTACATGATGGCTTCACTGAAACAAAAAATATTAGGTATCACACATCTTGTATTAATGAACCCACAGTAATTTCAGTGATTGGTTTATTAATACATGCACCCAAAAGGCACCTTAGCGGAGCCCCCTGAAATCCTACCAACTACTAGTGTGATGGCTGACTAGTCCTGACCATCTTACCACCAGAGACGAGTTTTGACCCCCAGGGGTGAGGGCAAACACTCTCAGTAGGTCCGGAACGTAGCCTGCTCTGGCAGTGGGTGTTTTACACCCCCTTTCAGCAGGATGACCTGTACATTTTCATTTTAAGGCAGGGGGCTTCAAGGAGCCTGCCGCTTTTGGTATGCAAATTTGGCTTCCCTCAGAAGGATGCCACTCTCCAAGCTCCTCCCTCCCCCGACCAGGGCACATTTGGCACCTGGACAGGTAGGAAAATTAGTAGTCAGAGAGGCATGTTCACCCTCAAGCTAATTCCAACCCCAAGGTGGGCTACCTGATGTGGTCATGAAATTTCAGAGTTTGCCATCTTTACAATGGCAGAATTAGGAACTATGGACAGGGGATGCCCACTTCCTAAAGGAAGTGGTCATCTAGAGGGCATAGTGACCCCAGGGGTAAGTAGCCCATTGGCTACTACCCTACCCTCCCCTAAGACCCTTAAATTTAGTATTTAGGGGAGCTCCTGGCTCCAGGAAATCAGACCCTGCCGACCTGAAAGAAGTAGACGTACACTGAAGAGTGGCAAGAACAGAAGACAGGAACTGATTTGGTGCCCACCCTGCGGCCTATCTGCTGTCCTTGACTGTTGTGCCAAAGACGACTTGTCCTGCTGCCTGAGCCTCCAAAAACCTGGGAGGGTTTCCAGTCTTCAACTGAGACCCAGGAACTCCAGTAGAGTAGCGGATCTGCTCCCCTTCATCCTGCAGTCACCTCCTCCAGCTGGAAGACCCATGAAATATCATTCCAAGGCAGGGAGCTTCAAAGAGCGCACCACCTTTGGTATGTGAATCCGGTGTGCCTCTGAGTTGAGGGGATGTCAACCCTCCTGACCAGGGCACATTTGAAGCCTAAACGGGTGGGAAAATTAGTAGTCAAAGAAGTATGCTCCCTCAGGCTGGTTCCACCCCTAATGTGGACACGAAAATCAGAAGTCTGCCATCTTGGTGATGGCAGAATTAGGGACGCTGGGATAGGGGTATGCCCACTTCCCACAGCAAGTGGTCATATAGGGGGCATAGTGACCCCAGGAGTAAGTTGCCCATTGACTACTGCCCTACACACCCCTAACGCCCCTAACTCTAGTATTTACGGGAGCCCCTTGCACCAGGAAAGCAGATCCTGCTAACCTGAAAGAATAACCCTGAAGAGCTGCAAAAGCAAGAACAGAGGACCAGAAACTGACTTGGTACCAACCCTGCCAGCTTGACCGCTGTCCCTGACAATTGCGCCAAAGACTACTCATCCTGGAGCTGTTTTGCCTCCAAAAGCCTGAGAAGACTGCCAGCCCTTCTCCCAAGGCCCAGAAACACCTGTGGAGTAGTGGAGCTGCTCTCCTGCATCCTGCAGGCACCCCAGAAGAGCTGCAAGGACTCCAGACTGCCAAAAACCTGACATTGAAAGCACCACTGCACCTGTGCCCCCTAGCCCAAATTGAAGTGGGCCAGTGGTTCCAGCATGGTCCCCAGACCCTCCAGACTCAGCCCACCTTGGATCACCCAGATGTGGACTTCACAGCGCTCCCTGTAGCCACATTGTGCATGCCCACTCTTCCGCAAGTGTCTCCGGTGACACAAACCCGATGTCTCAGGACTCCTCTGCACCCAGACGCGCCAACCTGAGGAGAAGATTACCAAAGGTGTCCCCATGTCCCTGAGCATCATGAGACCTGAGCCCATTGTTGGTTCAGCCAGACTGGCCCCAGTCCAAACCTGCAGCCTCTTTGTTTCTGGACTGATCCCCATTGACTGCAACAGGCACCCAACACTGTATTACACCTCTGCACCCGCCGCCCCAGTGCTGCCCGAGGGGACCAGTGTGTGCTGCCTTGGACCTTGCCCCATACTCAGAAGCTCCAGCACGCTGCTGCTCAAGCCCAAGAAATTAAAGAAGCTTAAAACGTACAATCGTACATTCTCTGGCATCGCCCCGAGAATCTGGAACTCCCTTCCAGTGGATACAAGACTTATTCCTTCTACTCTTGCCTTCAAAAGGGAAGTCAAAACTCTACTTTTGAACAAACTGATCTAATGATCTATTCCCTGAACATCATGCCTTGCTCCTAGTGCCTCTAAGTTACTGATTGTGTACGGTTTTCTCTTGATGTATACGGTTTGTTCTTGATGTATATTGCCCTTCCACCTTCCTTTGCCCACCCCAGTCTCTGCCTTATCCTCTTGTCCACTGCCTCACTGTGTCCATGTTTTCTCTCACCTACCTCTTTTCCTTTGTCTACTTATAACTATGTAAAGCGCTCTGATACCCTCCGGGGTCATGTTCGCGCTATACAAAACTTTTCAAACAAACAAACCTTAAGTCCAGGAGATTGGTCTCGTAAGTCACTGTAAAGAACTTGTATGCAGTATTTGTTTTTCTTCCATAGGATAACATTGCCCCCTCTGAACTATGTTTTGTCTTTTGGAAATAAAATCAAAACGTTTCCAGCTATTCAGGATGGAGTTAAAGGTTTGACAAACCTATTGGTCCTAAAGCGGTTGGTAATTGTATTACACTGTGAAGTCGCACAAACATCATATAACACACCCCATTTTCTCAGTATCTGTAAACTATGAATTCAGCAGATGAATTCATCGGCCGACATCTAGCGAACTATGGATTGCATTTCACTTGGAGGTGGTGCAGAGCATCATCAAGCAATGTGAGAACCCTGGATTAATCTATTTGCTAACACTGAGAACAAGCAATATCAGCACTTTTGTGTGCTGGAGTTGCCAAGAATGTTCTCCCTTGAAGACTCATTCCACACGGAATGGAGCATGGGACTCCTGTTTGCCTTGTTCTGAAAAAGATCAGGAACAACCGGGCCCAAGTCATCCTAGTGGTGTCGGATTGAGCCCGAAGAGTGTGGTACCCTAAACTGCCTGGACGTGAGCATCTGTCCTCTGATCAGGTTTCCTCTTCAGGAGCACCTTTTTTTTTTTTTAAATAAGGAAACCATAGGAAACCGTGTTTATTCAAAGAGTACAGCATAGGATTACATGTGTGCAGTGTGCAACATCATGACTGGAGGGAATATTGCCAGATCTCTTAATCCCCATATAAGTAGACCGCAAGATGCTAATGATATTCTGCAGAATTAACTCAACTGACGTCCCCTTCAGAATGGAGCTGAACGTACCTTCCGGTTTCCTAAAACATCACCTGCCATTGAGAATTCTATGAATGAGGCAATAGATAGCCATGCTTTTTTTTTCCTTTTAAAGTTTATATACATTTTTAATGCGCAGCAGCTTCATATGTTTTGTCTTGCTCAACTGATCGCAAGTATTGCGTCAAAGGGTCCCAACTGTGGCAGGGAGCTCATCTGTGTACCACCCCAAATTTTTCCTGCAATATACCAGGTCACGGAGCCATTTATCAGGAGATGGGCCTGTTCTGCTCTCCTATGACATCGCTACTCGCCTTTTTGCAAGGAGTAATGCTATTCTCACCAATTTTCCCATGCTACCTTTCAGGGAAGGCACTAGACCCAGCAGACATACATGTGGAGAACATTGCATCGCCACCTGAGTCATGTCTATCAATCTGTGTATTACAGCAGACCAGAACCCTGCCACACATTCGCACTCCCAGGATAAATGCCAGAAGTCAGCTCCCAGTTGCCCACATTGTTTACATTTGTCATTATCCCTGAGCCCAAATGTAAACACTTTTTGTGGTGTGTAATATACCTGATGTATATATTTGAAATGAATTATGCGTAGATTCCCATTGGAGGTGAGAGCGCTGGTTAGTTGGCAACAGTGTTCCCATTCCTTCAGAGTGATTTGTGGGGTGAGTCGCTCGTTCCACTGCTCCAGGCTTTTATTAAGGGGCAGAAATTTCTCATCTCTAGCTGCTTGATAGGGCTTAGGGATCAATTTGCACCTTGTCGGGCTTGTCCGCACAATGTGAAGTGCCTGTAGGGTTGGGGGTTCGTCCGGAAGCGTGGTATATTGAGCTTGTAGCGCTCTATTCAGTCTATAGAAGCTGAAGAGGAACAATGAGGTCTTATTGTGTATGTAATTTAAATAATCTAGCATAAGCAATGTGCCGTTGGGGAAGAGATCCTGGATCCTGCATTTTGTCGATTCACACCAGTGCAAGGTCACGTATGGCTCCGCTTTCCTGCGTTACTGACATGTCCGCGTGGTATGCGATGGGCGTATATAGGTAGCTTCGCAGCCATAAGGCCGAGTACCTGCCAATCCGCTATCGTGGTATCAATTGTATTGATTTCGTGTCTGGGGATACCCCTGCGTGTGTAGGTTAGTATGGATCGAAGGGGGATAGGGTGCGCATCTCCATCCTCTACTGCAACGTGCGGTATAAAGTCGTGAGAATTGTACCAGTAGTAGGCATAGTGTGTGTGAGCGCATAGATAATATAGGTGTATGTCAGGCAAGCCTAAACCCCCTTTCTTATAATCTAGGGTGAGGGTCTCCCAGCTTACTCAAGCTTGTTTTCCTGCCCTGACTAGTCTGAGAAGCAATGATCGTTCTTGCTTAAAGATTTTTGTCAATGAAATGGGTATGTTGCTGAACAAGTATAAAAATTTAGCAAGTACAACCATCTTAATAAGGGCTATGCGATCAGCCAGCGATAGTGGTAATCTCAGCCATCTATCTTTCTTCAGTAGGGTGATAATTAGTGCTCCTCTGAGCGTGGGCGGCAGGCAGCCCGGCTCGTAGGCTTCAGAATACATTTCGAGCAGATAAGGCATCGATTCTTCAGCAAATTCTTTATAGAATTCTCACATGAGGCCATCAGGCCCGGAGCTTTTTCGTTCGTAAGGGCTTTTATCATTGATCGGATTTCCTTCGCCGTGATTGGCTGACCCAGATAGTCCCTATGATTATCAGACAACCATTCAATGGACACATATGCTAGATATTCATGAAGCTCTGTATGGTTCAATTCACCCCGTGTTGTGTACATGCTTGCATAGGTATCTCTGAATTGCGTTACAATGTCCTGTGTATTGTAATGATCTACACCAGCGCCATCTGTGATTTTGGTTATGATGTGTCTTTATGCACAAATTGATTTTATTAGCGAGGTTATGTCCCCGGTCTTACGCCCTCCCCATATGCCAGGGCTATATGACTCCTGGACAAATAATGAATCTTGTCGACTGTCAGTTTGTCATATTCTATTAGAGCTTCTTTGACTTTAGCTAATGTCTGTGCATCAGGTGAGCTGTCATAGTCCCGTTCGAGCCCGGCCAGAGTGGTTTCAACTTAAGATAGTTGACCCCTATTATCTTTTAATATGCCCACTGAGGCGCAGCTACATGTGTCCTGTATGGTAGCTTCGAATGGCTCCCAGAGTGTTGCTGCACTATCAACCGATTCCTTGTTCAAATCAAAGTATTGAGCAATAGCTTTGCGGATTGTGTGCACGTACAGCGGATCTAGGAGCGCTTCAGAATGAAAGTGACAGGTAAATTGACGGTGGGTGGTTTGTGGAATGTGCAGGCTGACAGTGTTCGCGATAGTCCTTCAACTGTGGATACCCAGACTTTGCACTCTCACTGATCAAGCTGCAACCTGCTGCCATGTGCTGTTGCAACATGTGTGCCCTCCACCCTCTCAACATTGTGCATGCATCTAGTAGACCCAATTCATCCATTCCCTCATTGAGTACCCGGGCCGCTTTTGGCGAGTACCCTCTCGTACCGCTTGATTTAACCTTATTGGGGTCTAGCTGCATGTTGAAGTCGCCGCCCCACAGTATAACCGCCTCAGGCCAGTCTCGTAATGTGGACCTGATACGCTCAAACAGTTCTGGGTCGTCTACGTTGTGACCATAAACATTCACAATTGTCAACAGGATACCAGGTAATTTACCCTGTGTTCTAGCATACCGTCCGGCATCATCAATACAGCATCTGGTCATCGCGAAAGGAAGATTTTATGAGTGTGAGTACCCCTCTAGCATAGGCAGAGTAGGAGGAAGCCAGTCTGTATCCTACCCCTTATGTCCCTATGTTCGCTTCTGTATACTTCGTGAGATGCGTTTCCTGTTCACATCATGGTGATCTAGATATGTGACTATTTTCCGTATTTTTGGGTGAGTTGAGTCCCCTTACGTTCCACGTTAAGAAAGTAATCTTTACGCTAGCTAGTTGCGGCATTCAAGTACATTGTATGACATTTATGGCATTCTAGTGTTATACGGCATGTACATAAAAAAATTCCGTTAACTGAGTCACCTTTAGCCATTTTGTTCAAACCCCCCATCCCCACACTTCCCAAATCACCCGCTCCCACTTCAGCGTCCCCAACTTGCTAAAGCCATCCCTTACTACCCATAACATGTCCCTCATACAACAAATGAGAATCAACAAACTGTGGGGAACACCCATGTGGGAGGTCTGGAGCGCAAATCCCCCTCCGACTGTCGCACTAGAGGAGTCCCTGCGATCATCGTCTGCCGTACTAGGCAAATCTCAGCTCCGCTGCTTGAGAGATTTGACGTAGTCCATCGCAGCTTTTGGTGTGGTGAGGATTTTTGGTTTCCATGTGCAGTCGCGCCGGGTATAGCATGGCATACTTGTCGGCAATAAGGATTTTTTTTGACAGCTTGATATTCCTTTTGTGCTTCCTGCACAGCTATTGTAATGTCTGAATAAAACGCCTTCACAAGTTATGGTGCCTTTCTCTCTTGCCATTCGGAGGACAGCGTCCCGATCTCCATAATTGAGTAGGTGTGCAATTATAGGTCGCGGAGGGGCGCCCTGGGTAGGACAACTAGCCAGTGAGCGGTGCGCTCGTTCTACTATCAGGACTGAGGAAAAGTGCTCTGCTGAAAATCTGTTGCAGCAATGCCTCTACATAAGACGCCAAACGACCAGTGTTGGGTGATTCTGGTAGGCCCGTGATCCGCAGTTTATTTAGTCTACATCTGGCCTCCAGGTCTTCATTCTTGGCCTGTATAACTGCGAGCACCTTTTCCATGGCTAGTGTCTTAGAGTTCATTTGTTGTAGACCGTCCTCGGTGTTTCTAAATGTGCGTTTCTGCTTCCCCCAGGCGGAGTGGCGTGCTTATCCAGCTTTGTGGACATGTATTCCATCCGCAAATTTAGATGGTCTATTTTACCATCTATTGACTGCGAATTGGCTTGTACCGCTTGAAGTATTTTTTCAATGGCGGTAAGGCTTTCATTAGGAGTATCCAGTTCTGAGTCTGATGCTGCCTGTTGCTGTGTTTTGCAATTTTGAGGTTCAAATGTGAGGCGGGACTGGCTTCGCTCTGTTTTTCACATGGTTCTGGTATGGCAGATCTCCACACAGGGGCTCACTCCGCCCTCCGCTCAGCAGCGCACACGCCTGAATGGGAGAGGATAAACTGAACGTGATCAATTCTGTCAAGTGCATCAGTAGAGCGAGAAGGTAACGAAGCCCACCAAGTGTTGCTGCTTAAACAATATGCTGTGTTGCGCCAATCTCACCAATTAGAGATCAAATAGTATAGGTTTAGTGTTGTAATGCAGTTACCCTCCGACTGGCTCCTGGCCCGGGGCTCCATGAAGAGCAACTGACTATATTGTGAGTGCTGGGTCCTCTTGATGAGCTTCTGGATCAATTGAGCTGCGCTCTTCTCTTTGCCAACACCTGTCTAGTCCAGCTTCTCACAACAGGTGCATCCTGGTAAGCGTTGTTAATGCAGCTGGGCTCAGGGTTTCCTGGCTGATCAAAGCGTTGCATTAGCTTTATTAGACACCTCGGGCGCACCTAATTTTGCCGCAATGTTCCAGGTTGTCGTTACCTGAAGGCCGAATTCTGTCACACTGTGCAATGTGGTGACGTGGCGCTTCTGGAATGGGGGCAGCCACTGTTATGACGTAAAGAGTATTTTCCGCTCTTGTACCAATGACTGTGTGATTTTCGCACCCACTTTGGACCAAACTTTGCCACTGGGTGGTTTCTCGCGGCACCGCTGCTTTGTGAGGGCCGCCAGAGACAATAATGCTGGGCCCAGTAAAGATCAACGTTCGTGCCGGTCGCCGCTATAAGCTGGCACCACTCACCGTACCCACTTCGCAGACTACAGCGATCAGGAGAGAAGACTATTCCTCGACGATTGGGGCTGAGTACGGATCTCTAAATTGATCATGTGGTGGGGGCCCGACTCCTTCAGCGCCTCCTGCTGACTGCGCACCTCGGGCCTGGATCAAGATGAGGCCCACAATGTTGATAGATGCACTCACACTGCCAGATCGCCTGCTCTTTTTCCGTTGGGCTCTCCCGCACAGTCAATCGCCAGGCGAGAGCTCCACTGTACCCCGGTCGTGGGTGCTGATTTCCAATGCAGTATTTTTCCTACTGTTTATTTGCAGCGGACTGTTAGTCCGCCATGATGGTGCCGCAGCCTCGAAACCTTAAACCTTTCTCGACATTCCGGAATGCTCTTTTTTCTATTTATCCACTTCTAAGGAAGCAGGAGCTGGTGCGCTATTGTGCGCTGTTATTTTCAGGTTTGTAAGCTGATGGGAACTCCAGGATTGTTGGTGAAGTTTTTCTTCGGCAGGCGGAGCTGCTCTACAGAGCAGCCATCTTGCGGCGCGCCCTCTAGCACACCTCCCCCACCCCTCCTTTCAGGAGGATTTTCTGTTGCAGAGGTGTAGCAGGGTCTTTTTCCGGCCCGGGTCTGCGCAATCTGCATTTCCATGCATGGAGATTGAGTGGCAGCAGTAGATTTCTTTTGACCATCCTTGTGAGGTTATTGTTGTAATTTTTGCAGCTATTTGTCCCCCTTCTAAATCTGTGTACACTGG
This sequence comes from Lissotriton helveticus, assembly GCF_964261635.1. Classification (NCBI taxonomy): domain Eukaryota; kingdom Metazoa; phylum Chordata; class Amphibia; order Caudata; family Salamandridae; genus Lissotriton; species Lissotriton helveticus. Next base: position 979,768,185 of record NC_136061.1, on the reverse strand, counting down.
TCATTGGGACAAATTCTAATTTCTGGCTTGGTGCGGCACCAGCCTCGTTGAGCCCCACTTCAAGCCTAGTTGCCTTGAAGGACTGTCATTTGTTTTGTACCTGGCCCAGCAAAGACTTACTTTGGGCACTGTTGAAGGTTATTTGTTGGCCTGTACAACTGTTTTGTGGTTGCTGAATCAGGTTTCTCTATTTAAATCACCCGTTATGATGTGGTTTTTCAAAAGTTCACCACACTTATTTCCACCAAAACCCTTTGCCATAGTAGGGCTTGAATTTTGTTCTTACTTTTTGATGTGTAAAACCTATGAGCTGATGCACACTTTATTATGTCTTCTAACCCTGAAAATGATCTTTCTGATTCCCATATTATCCACTCTGTGTATGAGCTAGCTTCAGGCTCTTTCCGACTGACTTTTCATATTGGGAAGGCTATTCACCCTTCAGGCTTTCTTTACTCTGCCTTGTCTCTCGAACCTGGAAGAGAGACTCCCAAGAAAGTGCTGTGCTTTTACACACATTGCCCCAGGGAATAACGGTTGGGCAATTAGCTTTTTGTAGAATTCTCTGGTGCAAAGAAGTGCAAGGCAATGCATAATGGACTACCTCTCAATGGTTTGTTCTCTGCATTAAAATCTGCTACACATTGGCTAAGAAACAATCTAGGGATTTGCCCTAACGATCCAACAAGTACCTGGGCTCAGGGTACAAAAAACAGAAAACTGGTATCATGTGGGAACAAATGGTTTTGCATCTACCACAGTGAAACTATCAATTGATCACAGGTACAGTATATATATTCACAGAAACTTAATATATTCTAACTTTGTCACTAGCAAAAACCAGGGAGGTCCTGAATAGGCCCAACTAAACGGGTCGGAACGCATTGACTTTCTTGTATTGGAGTAGTCCAATTGTTAAAAATTTGGACAGGACTTTCCCTTGTGTGCTTCCTAAATGGACTACCTTTGATGAACAGGAATCGCAGCCATATCCAGTTATATATTTCTTGGAAAATAGATGATGTATAGATGTGATGTACAGTGAATGTGTTTCTATGTTATGTGTAAGATAATGTTTTTCTTTGTCAGTGTCCAAATTTCACCACTGTACTCTTAAAAACCATGAGTTTTGGTTTTTGCACGTGACAAAGTTAGAAGAAATTACTTTTGTGTAAATATCTATACCATACCAGTGATAAATTTATATTTGCCTGGAGGTAGTTGCGAAACCATTTGTTCCCATATGATACCAGTTTTCTGTATTTTGTACACATTGGCTAAGAAGCAACCTCCAGCAGGCATACATGGTCTTCCTACGACAGCTAAAGCTGCTACCACCGCTTTGGCATGTGGAGTGCCTTTTCTGGATATTTTTCAGGCGGCTAGATGAGTGTCGTATCACATGTTTGCGAAGTACTACCTCGACAGTCCGATCCATCGAGAGGGGTATTTTGATCTCACAGTTCTGCAGAACATTTCCGTCTGAGCCAGTTCACAGAGCCAGGACCTGAGGAGGTACTGCTATTGTATCTATTCACAAAGGGTGTAATCAGCTGTTAGATGTATCCATCAGAAAATAAGTAATATACCTTTGGTAAAGCTGTTTCTGGTGCTCGGTTTATCACTTGAATGAGGTTGGTTCGTAACTGCATGCAGCCACATACCTGCGTTTGTTGCTTGATGCACCAAAGAGGAGGTTGAGCTTCCAAAGGTATGGTTAGCAGATGTGTTGCGCTTAGCACTATCACCTGCACAGCAAGACTTGGCTGTGGGCACTGTTAAAAGTTATTTGATAGCCTTTTGGCCTCCCTTTGTCTACCTGATCAACCCTTACTATTTAAGCCTCCTATTGTTTTTTGATGTCTGAAGGGATTCAACCATTTGTTGCCCCCTTCACTGTTCACAATGGACACTTAATTTATTAGTGACTTTCTAAAGCGTTATACTACTCTTGTGGACATCCTTGGTGCTCGCTCAATGTCATGCTCACTTTCCTGATGTTAATCTTTTTAGCACATGCATAGTTGTCCCTTGAATTTGCACACTCTGATAATTGTCTCTTTCATCGCCATTACTTCAAATTGGTGTGTGTTATCGAGCTGCAGAATTTTCTTTTTTTGTTTTAACGTTTTTATTTAGCATTTTAAAGAAAAGAACATATGACACAATACATTTCCAAATAAAGCGTTGTGAAGAAGGAATAATGGAAGGCATGGCTCATGCCCCAGTCAACTGGTAATGTCGAAACACAATCTCGCTCAGAGTACATAGAAAATCCTCAAACGAACCCAATAAATCATAGTCAACCAGTTGGAAGGTCAGTTCCTGATGAGACCCCCCTCTGTGTCTGGTGGAGACATGATTTGAATGTCAGATGCCCTCAAACTTTTGGCCATTGCCATGTGCCGCCCTCCCACCCGTTGTAGGCGCTATATTTAAGTATTATCGGGGCACCATATGACATTGAACTTGGCTACTCGATCTTGTATTATGCGTTTTTGGTGCAGCCTCCTGTCACTTCATTCTTCCTGACAAACTGGTCTTGCAGTTGAAGGCTTCCTGCATTCCAAAGGTAGTTCCTCCCTTTCTTTGTAGGTCTGTTGATCCTCCTGCTATCTTCTACTCACCTCATCTGTTCAAGCAGGAGGAATGATTAGGTTGTCTGGAACTTTATACCGATCTCAATTTTTATGTTGTCCGGACCCACTAGTTTAAGGTGAGTGACCAACTTTTCCTGTGCTATGCTGGCTCCAGAAAGGCAGAGACGATTAAGAAGCAGACAGTTTCCAGCAGGATCATCCTGTTCGTCTTTGCCAAGAAACTGCCTCCAGGAAAGCATTGGAGTTCATTCCACTAGGCTAAAGGCTGCCTCTTCACAGTTGTAGGTCGTTCTTGTGTTTTACATTTGACGTGCCACAGCATGGGCTTCGGTCTATATTTCTTCCATGTATTGCTTGTAGGAAACTGGCTCTATATATACTACACCAAAATGAGGTATAGTGTGTATAAAGTTCAGGTGACCCCAGAGGTAGGCAGAGGTTAACGGTAGATAGAACCTTACTCTCTATTTGTGGTAGAGTGGTCGAGCAGTAAGGCAGTATCAGATGACAATGTTAAGCATTTGATGTACACACTCAGTCAGCAAATGAATTCACACACTCAAGAACTGAACTCTAGGCCAATTGTGTTTGTATAAAAATATATACTGTTGTTTTACTTTTAGAACCAAGCAAGCCTGGCACAGGTAAGCATTAAATGCTTTACAGTAATAAGTAGCTAATTGTAGAACAGTTTGAAAATGCAATAGAACTTGTTGTTTGATTTACAGAGGATGCAGTAGGTTGCAACACTTAGCAAATACAATACATTGGAAAGAATAGGCTTTTTCAGTAAATTGCAGTAAAGTTATTTTTACGTTACTTTTCTAACTCAGTGCTGGATACCTAGATTCAGCACTGGGACATTTCCTGTAAACAGGTAAGTAATTCCGTTTTGGTTATTCGCATGATTTTTAAAGAATATCTTTACATTTCAAAACTCCACACCAGTCGTTTTTTGGAAGAAAAACAGTGCATTGAAATGAATATGCTTTTTCAGTAAATTACAGGTAAGTTACTTTGTACGTTACTTTTCTAACTCAGTGCTGGATACCTAGATCCAACACTGGGACATTTCTTGTAAATAGGTAAGTAAATAAGTTTTGGTTATTTGTGCGATTTTTAAAGAATATTTTTAAATTTCAAAACTCCACACTTTTTGGAAGAAAATTGTAAATATCCTATGGAGGAAAACGAGGTTATCAGTTCACAGGTAAGTAATCGACTATGGGAGTTAAGGTTCTGGGGTTAGACTCAGGGGTCCCCCAGGGTCAGTGATGCACTGTTGTTGCACCTTCAGCGGCACTAGGGCGGCCGGGTGCAGAGTGTTGAGCCCTAATGTTATCCAATGGGGGATAGGGAGCCTCTGGTTGGTGACTGCTGGCAAGCAGATCACTGGGTTGTGGGAGCAAAGCTCCTAGGGTTTAGGTCAGGGCAAATGGGGAAACAAAGTAGCACAAAAGGTGCACCCTCAGCGGCACTGGGGCGGCCGCTTGCAGAGTGCAGTTTTGACGTCGGGTGCCCTATTGTTTTCTATGGAGAACCTCTGGTTTGCAAAAACACTGCAGGCAGGGAGACGAAGAAGTCTAACCCCAGAACCTTAACTCCCATAGTAAGTTGGAAAGTTAAGGGTTGGTTAGGCACCGTCGGTTTGGGCACACAGGGGCCGTCGGTTGCAGGGGTGCCTTTTGGGGTTGGATCTTCTTTGCAGCTCCTAGTCGCGGTTAGGGGGGGCTTCTGGATTTTGCCTGCCGCCGTCTGCTTGAGGCAGGTAAGGGGTCGCCGGATCTCGGGTCAGGATCGCCGGGGTGAACTCATCGTGGTGTTTTTCCACTCGAGCTCGGGCCGGGTTCAGCGGTTGCAGAGCGGGCTGGATTCGGGGTCTCTGGCTGCTGCTAGAGGTTGCAGTTGAACAAATCCGGTGTTTACGGGAGAAGCAGTCTTTGGAAGTGAAGGCAGGTAGGTCCTCCAGGGTTTTCGAGGTTGCTGGTTGCAGGACACACTGGGATTTCGCAGGAGCAGGTTTGAGGGGCCTGTAGGGCTGGGGGCAAGTCAGTGGGTGTCTTCCTCTTGTTAGATGGCTGCACAGCTGTTCGGTCCTTCTTCTTTTCTTCTTGTTGTCAGGCTTTATCTGAGGAAGCAAGGTTCAGGGTGCCCCCTAAATACTAGATTTAGGGGCCTTACAGGTATGTGAAGGGCAGGGACCAATGGGTCCCTTTCCTGGGGTGGGTACACCCCCTATCGTTCGATCCTCCAGTGGGAGGGGGGCAGGAGCATGTCCCTGGTTGGTTGGGTCGCCCGATCCTCAAGATGGCGGGGATTTAGAGTGTTCTTCTCCTCACCTCCCCCACCTGAGGGGTGGAGTTGGCAGAGCGGGGCACACCTCTTTCCCTCACTTGTTTCCCCCCCCCCCGCCCCCCCCGGCTCTCCCGCCCAAAGTGGGGGGTAGAACCAGTGGGGACCAGTTGCTGAAAGCAGCAAATGGTCTAGGGAGGCTCACAAAGGCGACATGCCATTAAAGCTTCTCCTTCGTGAACCCTGCCCATCCTGAGGGAAGAGACTTGGCACCTCGTCCCAGGATGTGCATTGTTTCAGGCCCCAGAGAGCAGCAGACTCTCGACCCAGGGGTCCAGACACATGTTTGGTGGTGGCAGCTGAACGCAGCCACTCAGCCTGGACACTAGTGGTGGGTTAGTTTCTAGGAAGCATCTCCGAGATGCCCTCTGGGTGCATTTTTCATTAAATCCCACACTGGCATCAGTGTGGGTTTAATGTGCTGAGTAGTTTGATACCAAACTTCTCAGTTTCCAGTGTAGCCATTATGGTGCTGAGGAGTTCATAATGACAAGCTCCCAGCACCATATACTCTTAATGGCAGCACTGCACTTACAATGTCTAAGAATGGACTTAGGCACTGTAGGGCTACAGGGCTCATGCACCTGTACCCTCACCACTGGCATAGGGCACCCAACTAGAGGGGTGACTTATCTGTGCCAGGGCAGTGGGTTGTAGGCATGGCACACAGGGATGTATGCCATGTCGACTCTTTACTTTGTTCTGCACCAGAACACGCAGCCTGCAAAAAAAGTGTGTGTGTGTGTGTACACTGTGTGTGTGTACACTGTGCGTGTGTACAGGGCCCCTAAGATTGGCCCAATAAGTGCTGCTACCCTTAGAGGTCTTCCCTGGTCACAGTGCCCTGAGTACCGGTGGTACCATTTACCAGGGACTGATCTGTGGCCAGAGATGCCAATTGGGTTACTTTTGGGGGGAAGAACACAGGCCCTGGGAACCTGATTGGCAGGGACCCAGGGCACACCAAGAAATAGTGCATCAGTAGTCTGGCAAAAAGTGGGGGGGTTACTGCAACATAAACCCACTATCCTACATTGCTTTCTTGACTTCGAAGTCTGCAGAAATAGCAATTTTACCATATAAGAGTTACAGGACTTTCTAGATTGGACACCTTATTTTAGACTCACCACCTGGGAGGTAGTGCTTTGGTAGAGATTCAACAGGAGAGGAATCTTCAGGTAGAAGTATCCATCAGAAGAACAAGTTATGTACATTCTGTAACGATCTTCCTGGTGGATACTCAACATTCCGGACAGAATGGATGTATGACATTACAACGCATGCTTTTACCACGCATGCCTTTACAACGCGGTTTTTACAACGCAAACCTTTACAACGCATAGAGCTTTGGGGTGCTGGATAGTGAATAGTTTAATTTACTATTCCAACTCCAGTCCCTGTGGACACTAGGGAAGGTGTTGGATAGTAAATTAAACGTATTCCCTATCCTAGAGCGCCCCCCAGTGCAATGCGTGGTAATGGATTGCGTTGTAAAAGTTGCGTCGTAAAGGCACTGCGTGGTAAAAGTTGCGTTGTAAAGGATGTTTCCCATTCTGTTCACCTACTGCCTCTCAGGAGTGAACTTGCAACTGTCAATAAGGTCCCAAGTTACGTTTAGAACACTGTAACTTCTGTCAGTCTATTTAACCTCATCTCTGCTTTGGAGGATGTAGAAACATGGACTGGAATTTGTCATCGGCATACCTTACATTTCTCCTTGATGCAACTTCCCGGGTAGAACCTGAGACGGGGCAGAGGCAACACCTATTGCCATTTACAGTTTACACATACAGTCTGATACCTTAAAGGATTCTAATGGTGAGCCATCTTCAGAAAAATGTATCCGTCAGAAGGATTCTGTAAATAACTTGTTCTTCAGGGCATACTCTGCACTTGGCATGTGGCTTTGTTACCGGCATGTAACTTTGTTACCAACATGAGTTTCAGGCTCTACCGTACATATCTCAGCAGAGTGTCTTGTGTGATGAAATTAGGAAATTGTCCTAGTTAATGTGTTTTCATGATGCATTCCTATCTTAGTTTTCCAGTTTGTCTACGAGTTTGATGACTAAATTGTATTATTGATAATGGTTTATTTTTATACTGTTCTTAATACCATCATTTTGTGTTTCCTACATGGTTTAAAAATAGATATTATTACCTGATGTAATTGTACTTTGCCAGAAAGAAGGACTCACATTCCCTTGCCAGTTTTACATCTCGTAACCTGTAGGCCAAATGTCCACAAGGAGCATAGTATTCTCCAATCTTACATCCTACAAGTTTTTGTCTTTTCGTGTATGGGTTTTTCACACCAAGGTTATATTGATAGTGAACATTGCTCTTTGTTAATGCCTTTAATGACATTATTGAATTTGCTGCGCCATCAAGTTGGCTGAGAGTTGACACTCATGGGTGCTTGTATGGAGTAATGAGTCAACTGTCTTTGCCTGCAGTGCTTCCTGTATGTTTGCCTTATGTCTGAAGCTGTATGCCATCTGGACTTTTCATGCAATGCTTGTTGTATGTTTCTGTTGTGTGTGCTATTGAACATTGCATGAAGTGGTTAGTGTTTTCACTAGAACGATGCCTGTGCTAGCTAGCTGGCTTTGCCATGCAACTCATGTGTTGTGCTTTTCTTGGGTCTAGATAGTGTGCTTCTAGAACTCTGCTTGCAGTACTGACTGTGCTTTCCTGTGTGTAGCTGTGTGTAGCTCGTGTGTTTCAAAAATTGTTTTGTTTGCATTCATCTTGCACCTGCAGTAGTGTTCATTAATTCTCACTATGTTCTTCTCTAGCCAAAGCAGTGCATGCAGTGCTCTGTGTTGTCTGTGTCCTAAACTGCGTGAATTGGCTGGCAGTAGTGTCTCCAAAAGTGAAGTTTAGTGGGGCATACATTGGGCTACAGATAAAACTAGTGGGGCTGCCTGCAACGTTTATATACAATATGCAATTAAAGTGCTTACATCTGACTTAATGTATGGGTGCATATATCTGCATATTTAAATTTAGATGAAGTTATCCAATCACATAGACGAGACTCCAATGTTTACTGGGTGTTGCAAGGTTTGTAATGCGCTTGCTGTGTGACTCGAGCAGTATTCCAATTCAGGTTTACCTTGAAGTGTTGTGGAAAAGGCAAAACAAATGGCGGAAAAACGAGCAGAAAAGGTCAAACAGAGGGCAGAAAAGGCAAAACAGATGGCTGGAAAACGTGCAGAAAAGGCAAAACAGAGGGCAGAAAAACAAGCAGAAGAGGCATAACCGGACAGAAATGCAAGCAGAAAAGGCAAAGCGTGACCCGGACTCTGAGGGGGAGGAAGAGTAGCGGATGGAGTTGAGGGTGATTGCTTGAGCAAACCTAATGCAGCACCATGACGCAGTAGCTCGCCTATGTATTGTCTAAAGGGCACGGAGACTTGCTGATGAGAGGAGAAATGTGGAAATGTAAATAAAAAGTGATGACAGATGTTTGAGGGGAGGGGGGGGTTTGTATTGTATTTATAGGATAATTACACTTCTTAGATAACTCATAATGGGAGAAACTAGACGAACTATGATAACTGAAGCAAAGTTACATGGGAGAGCGGAAACAAACTTTGGATAGGTGATCTGAGATGCAAATGCAGAATGGACTATGCAAATTAATACTACAGGAGATGTATCGGGCGATTACAGATGTCACAATATGAGCGCATCATAAGAAATGTGTAATATGCCTTCAAAATAATAAAGATTTTCAAAAAAAAGAAAAGGCAAAGCGTGGCAGAAAAGGGCAAAGCAGGGCTAGAAGCAAGCAGAGGAGGCACAAACACAGCAAGAAACAAGCAGAGGAAGGACAAACAAAGGGTAGCAGGTAGACAGGGAACAGAGAGTAGTGGACTGCGGACAAGCTGGACAGGAAAACTGTTGCAGGTTGAGCTGGTGCAGGACCTAATCATGAAGTTATTCTCTGTCAATAGCCCTGTTTCATTCTTTTAGGCATCGTCACTTTGAACTTGATTTGTTTCCTGGACAGTTTGTTGGTCGGGCTATGTATGCTGTAGTCAACATGTGAGCGCCTGCTCCTCAGAGGGGCACACTAATGGATGAGCTTTTGCATGCATTGGTTGCGGCTTGATTGCTCTCATGAAGGTGTTGTCTTGCAGTGTCCCCAGTGCATTTGTCTACCTAGGGCAGTGTGCTGGTTGAGTTTAGCATGCTCTGCTCACTGTGTGTTTGCTCTTTCATCAGAGCAGTGAGTAGGTTGTATTTTGTCTGCAGTGATTTCTGTTTGCTTCTCTATATGAAACAGTATGGCAGCCAGGTTTGGTATGTGCCTGTATTGAAAGCGGTGTTCAGGTTTCTGTTTCCCTGTGTCCTGAGGTTGGTTGATTTAGCAATTGGTGCTTGCTGTGTTTTTCAGCCATACATACAGTAGTGTGAATGGCATGTGATGCCTGCCCATGGCTGCCTGGAGCACACTGCTAGCTAGGTTTGGTACTGCAAGTTATGTGCTTGTCTCTTGTACTATGTTCACTAATGGCATTATTTTGCAGAGCGTCATGAACAGGATGCATGTGCTGAGTGTCCCATATGCACTGATGAAGGTGAACCCCTTGTCCTGGATCCAGAAAGTCCACGCTTACAAAGGTATATATAGCCCGTAGCTTTGAAAGTTGTTACAGAAGTGGAAGGGACATTTTGTCTGGCAGTTGATGTGTAGGGAAGGTTTAGAAAGCTAATGGGGAATCCATTTGCCAACAGCTGATCAATAGCTATGGCTTGACTTGAGTTTTTTACAAGTATATTGCACTCCAACCCATGGCAAGATACACTTTTTCCGGGATCTTAACCTGTACTCTTGGTCTAAGTTGAATATGATTTGTGGACATAGAGTCTCACTCTATTCTGAATGAACGTATCAACCCAGTATTACATATGCTAAATTTTGCATCACAAAAACCTTGTCCAAATAACAATTGTAACTTTATTTAGGTGAAATAAATGTTATGGTTGGGTAACATTGAAATGTTTGTGGCATGCCGCTCAATAACTTTAATAACATTGATATAACTACAGGTATAGAATATGGAAACTGTGTCTACAAGGGTTGCTTTGTGCAACAAGTGTGGTATGTTTCGGCAGCAGCAGTGTTATATGACAATTATGTCAGTATGCACTGTGATGAAAGGGACTAGTGGTGGTTTGGCACTACAAACAAAAACATAACACACTCAAGTGGTGTTAGTTGAGAATGGAGCTTTTGGAGTTTACAATTGTTTGTCACCATGCGTTCCATGAAATGAATGCTACAGAACCCTCTGTTCAAGGCATGTGTGGCTGTAAAAACACATGCTTTGCATACTCCTGCCATCTAGTGTTTGGTCCAGATATTTGCAAGTTGCTTTTCTTCGAAGAAGTCTTTCAAGTAACGAGGTAATGTCACACCTCTGCTTGGTTATAATGCACATGGGCATTGACTCCATTGTTAAATTGTTTACTTCTTCCATCAGGTTCGGACATGTATTACAACGCTCTGGTTCGAGACCGTTTTAGGGATCCTCTTAATGCGTAGTCCACTCTACTGTTGTCAGTGTTGTTTTCAAACCTGTTTTACATCCCAGCGTATCGAAATACAGAAAATGTTCATTTGTCGGAACACTCCATTCCCTGCCTTTTGGCCTTGCCTATCCAGGCTACCTTTCATTCAACTCCATCGATGAGACTCTGCTGATGGAATGGACTCCCTTTCAATTCTGTCCTCTGTGCCGTTCCTAGTACCGACCTTCACAAGGTCTGAAATCTGTGATTCTCCCCCTAGCACAATGAAGAATATTGTGAGGCCTGTTGGTCGCTTCGATCCTAAAAGACCTTGTGGGACCATCGGGCATGACGCAGAGATGTGACATAAAAAACATGCCGGATATCTTTGGTCCACAAGATTTCGAGCCAGAAGAGGAAGATCTGGAAGGTTCAGCTGCTGAAGAGGAACGGGCCTTTTCGGTTCTAGATTCGGGGTTAAAGATAGATTTGGAATCACTCGATCTTCCGCCGGGTCAAGGTGCTGTGAGTACTCAAAGCCTTCACCTGCCCACACAAAACCTTCGGTTCCCATCAGACAAAAGGCTTCTGGGCCATCAATGCTATCTGGCCATAGTATGCACTGAGAATCTGCTTTGTCCTCCAGCTCAGCACCGAATTCATATATAAAGCCTCCCAGTTCTGCCCAGATCTGAGATAAGCACTGCACCTCTCCGGTTCTGAAAGTGAAACCAGGTTCTGTTCCAAAACCTTCGGCACCAAAACAGAAATTGGCTCCTACAACACTCCCAGAGACTATTTCTGAGACAATGCAAGAAAGACTTGATCCAAATCAAAAGCAGATCCACATACTCCCAGAGAATAGCTGCATTGTCGCGGTAACTGCATCAGTGCATTCTTCTAAGAGGGAGATCTCTTTCCATCAGGACATGGGTCTCCGAATACCTTTAAAAAAGAAGGAAATGGACAAAGCTACTAGTCCCCTGCACCCTGTTGCTCCTTTTTCTCATTCTCATATACCACCACCTCCATCACCTGTACCTCCTGTACTTCATTCACTACATAATCTTTTAAACGTTACGCCTCTGGCTTCTCTACACACAGACCCAGATGTAGGAGGAGATGACCATCATGGGGCACTGCCACCACCAGACCCATCGCAGGATTATGATGTTGACCCTACAGGTGACACAGATCAAGCCCTACAGCCTACCAAACCCTCACCTCCAGTCCATATTTCGTCATTTCAGGAGCTCATAGCTAGGGCAGCAGCTTACCATGGGGTACACTACTTAAAGAGTCTATGGAAGAAGATTTTTTATTTGAGACATGATGGAATACACTCGGAACATCTCAAACTCTTCCAATGTTAAATGGCATGATGTGCCATACAGATGATTTTTTTAAAGACCCTACACATGCTTGCATCATTTCCCCTAGGGTAGATAACAAATATAGAGCTGCACCATCTGACCCAGTTTTTATTAGAGGCCAGTTTCCACCAGACTCCCTAGTTGTTTACAAACTACAGCAGACGCACCACACGCACCACCTCCTGATAAAGAATCCAAACTTATAGATGCATCAGGCGGGTGAGTTGCTGCACAATCTGCCAATCATCGGCGAATTGCAAATGCACAAGGATTGTTGGCCTGGCAATATCTCCTGGAGGAGTATAAAAAGAAGGGACAAGAATTAGTACAGGAAGGAAGAATAATTTCCCACTCCTCAATTAGCTGTGAACTGGACTTCGCTGATACTGCCACCAGAGGCATCAATACAGGCATCCTCCTACGGCGGCATGCCTGGCTGCATATCCCTGGATGTAAGCCAGAAGTTCAACAAACTTTATTAAATATCCCTTTTGATAAGGAGCATCTCTTCGTCCCACAATTAGATGAGGCCTTAGAGAAAATTTAAAAAAAGATACTGAAGTTGCCAAATCCATGGGAGCGCTTCAAACACCAAATGATCGAGGCTCCTTTTGCAGCTCCTCTTATAGAGCAGGTTCCAAAACCACTTTCACAGATGCATCCACATCTTCCTACATGCTACAAACTCAACCCTTTCCCTCTAGAGGATATTTCAGAGGCAATTACAGGGGTAACCGCTCCAAAGATTGGGGCAAATGTATATACTCCCAACAACCCGTAATGCCCTATCTGGCAACAAACAGTGACTCACTTATTATTACCCCCGATCACATTACAGCTGTCGGGGGTCAACTACAGCAGTGCCTTCCCACCTGACAGTCAATAACTTCAGACAGGTGGGTGTTGGACAGTAACCCACATGGTTATAGCCTGGAGCTCATCAGCAATCCTCCAAATATTCCTCCTCGCACCCACAAACTCTCTCTGGAACATCAATAACTGCTCAAACAGTAAGTTAAAGCTCTATTACTCAAAGGGGCTATAGAGCCAATTCCTATACAACACCAAGCGTCGGGGTACTTCCTGTACTTTCTAATTCCCAAAAAGTATGGTTCCCACATGGCCTATTTTAGATCAAAGGAGGGGGGGGGGCTAGGGAGGGACACTATCTAAAGCTGTCACGCCTCTGCCAGACTGCTTAGGGCAGTACATCACAAAAAACATCTGTTAACGGAACACCTCCCAGTAACAGACAACAACTTTGCCTACCTCCTCAGCAGGATGTGACAACAAGTCCATAAGTGGGAACTCCACCCTCAAATTCTTCTCCCATACTTTCACAAATGAGGGTTGCCACAAATAAACCACTTTGCGACAGCAGAGAACGCAAAATGCCCAAACTTCGACTCCAGGTTCTGTAGTAGGGGATCTCTGTGTATAGACATAATCTAGTGAATAGTCCCGCCCATGTGAAGGGACCCCGGAGCAATCAAAAATAATCTCTTAAGCCGTCTTCTTTGCAGTCCTGCATAGACACTTAGGAGAAAATCAAAGACAAATAATGCAGCCTATAATTACAAGTCTACTCTGGCCATTACTCCAACTTAAAGTGAAAAGGATAGCCAAATAAAATCAAATTTAACACATATTGCCAAGTTTCACTCATAGAGAAACTTCCCTTCACCAAAATCCTTGAAATGATAGAGAGGAAGGGTTGGACAGACAAGCCCCCATAGGCTGCCATTATGTGTCTGGAAAAGGGATACCGTGCCTTTAAGGAACTCTCCAGAGACCCTCGGTATCCCAGGATGCTCAGCCAAAGTCCTTTTACTTGCAGTTCTTTTTCCGGCTCCTGCTAGCAGGACCCTGGAGCATTGAGCTCTCCCTTTTTGGGTATTTCTTCAATTTTTGGCACTTTTCCATTGTTGTGAGTGTTTCACTCGATGTCTGGGGTCTTCCTCTTCCATTTGCTGTGTTTTTTAACCATTTTTACCACCTCTTTCTGTCGGAAATGCCAGCTTTTATCGACAAGTACCCTGAGGGTGGTAGGAAGAAGGCTAAATCTGACCCACACAGAGTATGCATACTCTGTCTCCCTTCCACCCATGTCCCCGACTCCTGTGATATCTGTCACTCTTTCTCCAAGAGGACCCTGCGTGACAGGGAGAAGATGAGTCTCCAAGGCCTGGAGTAGGGGAGACATGAAGAACCAGGTGGGACTTCTGGGCATGGAGGGACTCAGTCATCATCCTCTGCCTGTGCTTCGGCCTATGGGGGTCTCCCCAGTCAAGTAAAGGCCCAGAAAAGGCACAGATCCCGGTCGATGTCGATAGCTTTGACGTCGAGAGGTATGACCACCATCTGCTCTCCGTCGACCCAGGGCTCTGGGTCCAAGGGGCGTCGCCGCTCGACGTCAAGGGGCAGGACGTCGAGACCTCGGACGAGGTCGACATCGACGACTTCAACGGCGTCGACACACCATCGAAGTCGAGATGAGTCCAGGAGGCGACAGCGTTCGCCGTCGAGGCTGTATCACTGTTCGCCGTCGACACGACGGTCGATGTCAAGAAGAGGCAAGTCGACTTCAAAGAGAAGATGTTCGACATCGAGGAGTGCGTTGACGTCTAGAAGATCGACGTTGAGAAGTAGAAAGTTGAAGAGGTCGACGTCAAGGAAGGAAAAATCGACGTTGAGGTGACGATCAAGGACCAGGACAGTGTCCCCGGCCTCAGTGGTCAGTCTGTCGTCTTCATCGGCGAGATCCCGGTCGCGCCGGCGCTCAGCCAAAAAGAGGTCTGCCTCCAGAACATCTTCTTTGAGGCCTGCTCAGAAGAAGAGGAGAGTGGTGAGGTCATCAGAATCGGAGTATTCACGGACCTACTCACCTTCTAGGCCCAGGACGCCTCCACCTCCACCGCTGCCTCCGAGGATGCCTCCTCCGCAGCTTCCTCCTCCTCCAGCAACGATTCCTCCTCCTCCTCCTCCTCCACTTCCACCGCCTCCTACACCGCCCCTGCCTCCTCTTCCACCACTTCCCCGACCTCCACAACCTCAGCCTGAGGTTCCGACTCCTCCGCTTCCGCCTCCTCTAAGATCGGCGGCTCCGGCGAAGCCCAGGAGATCTAGATCAAGATCTAGAGGAAGGGATCGCACTCGCTTTAGACACCGCTCCTCCACAAGGTCTCGTCACTGCCATCGGAGAGCCAGGCCGCGGTCCCGGTACACGGGCTCTTCGAGTGACCGGAGGTATTCTCCAACATTATCGGATTCCCCTCCTACGAGGGTGTCACCTGTGGACGACATTGTGACATTTCAGGAGTTGCTGCTGAGGGGGGCAGCGAAGTTAGAGATCACATTGACGGTACGCACGCCATCTACTTCTGTGACTTTGCACAAATGGCATCTCTCTCGCCCGTTGTTGCCCTTGGTGCCAGGACTGGAGGAACCGGCCATGAAGCTGTTTCTGACCCCAGCTTCGGTGAAGTCGGCTCCATCTCGGCTGCAAAAGAAGTACAGGCCCCCTGATACTGAGCCGGCGTTCTTGAGGTCAGATCCTGTACCGGATTCTGTCATCGTGACAGCAGCCAAGAAACAGCATGCTACTGCTCCGTCTTCTAAGGTGCCTCCGGACAAGGAGAGCCGTCAGATGGATTCAGCCGGACGTAAGGTTTGCGGTATGGCTGCCACATCAATGAAAGCTGCGAGTGCCTCTGCGCTCTTGGGTCACTATGACCGCGCTTTGTGGGAGTCTCTGCAACAGTTTATCGAGCTCCTCCCGAGGGATAGGAGGGAAGACTTCCAGGAGATATTGAACGAGTGCATGATGGTCTCCAATCAAGTCATCAGCTCTGCGGCGGACGCCTCTCTTCTGGCGGCTCATGGTTATTGCCATGGTATTAATTTAAGACGCCATTACTGGTTTCGCCTTACCTCTCTCAAATCGGAGGCGCAGCAGAGATTCGCAAATTTGCCATTCTCGGGATCGACGCTCTTCGGGACGCATGCGGATGAGGAGATGGCCCGCATGAAGGCGGAAGTAGAGACATTAAAGGCCGTTGGTTTGGAGAAACCAAAGGAACAACGGAAGTCCTTCCGTCCGTTCCAGAGGAGATATGGTTCCCAGAAGCGAGGACAAGGTGGTCAGGCTGGCCAGCAGCAACAACAGCAGCAGTAGTACCAGCGGCAGCCTTTCCAGAAGCGTCAGAGGGGCAGAGGCAGCCAGCTGTCCTCCTCGGCGAACAAGGGCCCGGCTGGGTCTAAGCCCTGAGGTGCTACTTCCCCCTCGTCCGTTACCCGCTCCGGTGGGGGGGAAGCATACAAAATTACCTGGCAGAGTGGAGAAAAATTACTCCGAACAAGTGGGTGCTGAATATTGTTTGCAATGGATACAGTCTTCATTTTGTCAGCCCTCCTCCAGCAATTCCACCGGTTCGCTCGCAGTTTCAGCTGCGCGAGCTCCAAGCGGAGGCCGATACCCTGTTAAGAAAAAGGCCGATAGAAGACGTCCCTCTGTCTCAAAGGGGAAAGGGTCTTTACTCACGGTTCTTCCTGGTGCGCAAGAAGGACAAGAACGAGTTCAGGCCCATTCTGGATTTGCGACAAGCAAACAAATGGATTAGAAGGGAGAAATTTTGCATGCTGTCTTTGCACCAGATCTATCCTCAGCTACAAAGAGGAGACTGGCTTTGCGCAATAGATCTACAGGATGCGTACTTTCATGTGCCCATTGCACAGAAACACCGGAAGTTCCTGCACTTTCTAGTCGGCACCAATCACTATCAGTACACCGTACTACCGTTTGGACTGAAGTCTACACCCAGGACTTTTTCAAAGGTCATGGCGATGGTGGCAGCGCACCTGAGAAAGAACAAAGTGTTTGTCCACCCGTACCTGGACGACTGGTTGATCAAAGCCTCCACCTTCCAGGAAGCGCAATTGCACTTCAACACCACGGCCGTTCTGTTGAACCAACTGGGGTTACACATAAACTTGTCCAAGTCTGTTCCGACTCCTGTCCAGTGCCTACAGTACTTTGGAGCCTCCATCGATACTCTTTCAGCAAGCGTGTCTCCTTCGGAGGAGCGACGCTTATCGATCCGTCGGAAGGCTCAGGCTCTCATAGCTGTTCCATCTACGACAGTGAGGACGGTGTATTCTCTACTGGGGTCGATGGCCTCTTGCATCTTCCTCACGCCACACGCATGCCTCCACATGAGGCCGCTGCAGCAATGTCTGGAGGATCAGTGGGACCAGAAGCGGGGGAGCTGGGACGAAAGGATCCGTCCATCCCCTCACGCTCAACAGCCCCTGAGATGGTGGTGCTCAGCAGAGAATCTCCTCAAAGTGGTTCCATTCCACAAGGACATTCCCATTCAGACTATCGTCACGGATGCTTATCTCCACGGCTAGGGAGCGCATTCTGACCATCTACAGAGCCAGGGAATGTGGTCCCCCGCGGAATCCACGTATCGCATCAATTTCCTGGAACTCAGAGCTGTTCACTTGGCACTGAAGGCCTTTCATCCGTCCTTCCAGACCAACTCCTTGCTTGTACAGACGGACAATACGACCACAATGTATTACCTCAGCAAGCAGGGGGGCTCGACAAGAAGCGCAGGCGATCTGGCACTAGTTGCTAGCCAGAGGACTGACTATCACGGCTACCCATCTGCCAGGTGTGCAGAATGCTCAGGCGGACGCATTCAGCAGGCTGGTGCAAGAAAAACACGAGTGGGTTCTAAACGACAAAGTGCTAGGAAACATCTTCGACAGGTGCGGCCCTCCGGACTTAGATCTGTTCGCCACCGCCGAAAACAGAAAATGCCGAGACTTCGCCTCCAGTTATTATCAACCGGGGACTCTGGGGAACGCCCTATGGATCAGCTGGTCGAACAGCTTTCTGTACGCTTTTCCACCCATTCCCCTAATTCCGGCGGTACTCATCAAGCTGTCTCAGTCCAAAGCACGGATGATCCTCATTGCTCCGGAGTGGCCCCAACAGTGGTGGTTCACGGACCTACTTCACCGGTCTCTCCTACCCCACCTGCGGCTGCCATGTCAGCCGGACTTTCTCACGAAGTTCGGGGGGGCAGATGGTACACCCCAACCTCTCATCGTTGAGTTCGGCGGCATGGCTCCTTAGATAGTGCAATATGGACACCTGAATCTGCCTGACGATTGCATGAATATACTCAAGGAGGCTAAGCGATCTTCCACAAGGACTTCCTATGCCTACAAGTGGAAGAGGTTCTGCATCTGGTGCACTTCCAAGAACTATGATCCGACAACCTGCCAGGAAGATGTCATTCTTCCATACCTTTTGCATTTGACTCAGTCTGGCCTTAATTTTCGTTCTATTAAGGTTCACCTCGCAGCATTAACTGCGTATAGGAAATGCCCTTCACAGACATCCTTCATCTAGATCCCTGTGATAAAAGATTTTTTGGAAGTATTGAAAAAAGTGTTTCCTCCTGTTCGGCGTCCTTCGCCTTCATGGGAGCTGAATGTGGTGCTGTCCAGGTTGATGAAGTAACGTTTTGAGCCTAGTCATAAGGCTTCACTGCAGCACTTATCGTGGAAGGCGGCTTTCCTCGCGGCCATTACATCGGCCCGCATGGTGAGTGAAATTCAGGCATTGTGTTGCCAAGAACCTTATACTGTATTTCATGCTGCTAAGGTTGTGATGCGTACTCAGCCTAAGTTCCTTCCTAAGGTGATTTCTGATTTCCATGTTAATCCGACTATAACTTTACCTACGTTTTTCCAGAATCCTTCCACTCCAGCGGAAAGGTCTCTGCATTGCCTGGAAGTCAGAAGGGTGTTAAAAATCTACTTGGATAAGACCAAGGACATTCGTAGGTCAGACCAATTGTTTGTCAATTATGGGTCGGTCAGGACTGGTCTTGACACCTCAAAACAGTCCATCTCGAGGTGGATTGTGTCCTGTATCCAGTTATGCTATCAGAAAGCTAACAGGACCTTAGGGGGTAAACCTAAGGCTTATTCTACCAGGGGCAAAGCAGCAACAACGGCTTTGCTACGTAATGTTCCCATTGCAGATATCTGCAGGGCTGCCACTTGAAAGTCGGTCCATACCTTTGCTAAGCACTACTGTCTGGACTCTGATGCCAGGGCAGATGCTCAGGTTGGGCAGGCTTCGTTGAGAAATCTGTTTGCACAGTAGTGGTTTTGTCTTTTTCCTCCACCGCCGGATTGGTTTGTTGGGATGGGCTTGCCATTCTATTCACTAGATTATGACTATACACAGAGATCCCCTACTACAGAAGGAGTAGTTTCTTACCTGTAACTCCAGTTCTGTAGTAGGGGTATCTCTGTTATAGTCATAAGCGCCCGCCCTCATCCCCGGTGGAAAAAATGATAATGTACTGTTTGCTACAGGCCTTGCTTTATACACCTTCAAAAAGAACTGAAAGTAAAAGGACTTTGGCTGTGCATCCTGGGATACCGAGGGTCTCTGAAGAGTTCCTTAAAGGCAGGGTATCCCTTTTCCAGACACATATTGGCAGCCTATGGGGGCTTGTCTGCCAACCCTTCCTCTCTATCATTTCAAGGATTTTGGTGAAGGGAAGTTTCTCTATGAGTGAAACTTGGCAATATGTGTAAAATTTGATTTGATTTGGCTATCCTTTTCACTTTAAGTTGAAGTACTGGCCAGTGTAGCCTTGTAATTATAGGCTGCATTATTTGTCTTTGATTTTCTCTTAAGTGTCTATGCAGGACTGCAAAGAAGACAGCTTAAGAGATTACTTTTTATTGCTCCGGGGTCCCCGCACATCGACGGGACTATTCACTAGATTATGACTATAACAGAGATACCCCTACTACAGAACTGGAGTTACATGTAAGAAACTACTCCTTCCCACACTCTCTATCCAAGGGCAATACCTTATGGATGAATTGGTCAGGAACATTTGCATATGCTTTTCTGCCTCTCCCTCTTCTTCCATTTCTGGTACGCAAGCTCAGGCAGATGTCTCTAACCTTATTGTAGTAGCTCCCACATGGGCTTATCAACCATGGTTCGCCACAATACTTGAACTTTCAATAGTTCCTCACGAAGAGGTTTACCTCGACTCAAACCTTCTCACTCAGAACCATGGCAATATCTGACAACCAAACCAGCTAAACCTGCAGATTTGGCTCCTGAAGTCATAGAATTTGGAAATCTAAATATCCAGCAGAATCCATGACCATTCTTAAGGAAACCTGTAAACCTACCACTAGAGTCTGCTTTGCAGCAAAGTGGAAAAGATGTCTTATTTACTGTAATATCCAAAAGATGTATTCACTCAATGCATATATACAAAGCATTATTTGTTTTCTCTTGCATTTACAATGTTCAGGCCTTGCTTACACTACTATATGTCTACATCTTGTGGCAGTGGCTGAATATCTTCAAAACAGACAGTCTCTAACGTGTTCGACTTACATTTCTATCCATCACCTTCTGCTGACTTAGACTTGTAACAAAACGCGTTAAGACCTCATTGTGCGCAGAAATGTCCCAGAGGTTTAAAATCTGCGGCTGCCTGCGAACCGTGGAAACCCCTCCGTGTGACCACACGTTTGGAAATGCTGCTGACCCTGAAGGCAGTCTGGGCATTACTGCATTGTTGCATTGCCCTCATTGAATTAGCCTGGTGCTCGAACAGGGGGTCAGTCAATGGCCTGCCTTGCTTTTGCCCTGTAGACCCCCCTCCTGATTTGGGAGGCAGGCGCGTGGGGTGTAGTGTGTTGTGGCACAGCAGTGAACAGGGCGCGCTCCTCCTTGCACACAGCCTGGCTCTGCGGGTGAATAATTTTCTCCATTCTGCTCTTCACGAGTGACGCGATCTTACCCTGGCATAGACGGAGGCCTGTTCCCGGGCACCCTGGCACAGCCCATCACAGCTCTTTGGGCGGCATGCACACCGTGTGCGGAGAGCGGGGGGACTGGAGGCATGTGTCCGGTGGGAGCTCCGACTAGACGCCGCTCAGGGAACCAGCTAGTACAAGCTTGCACGGGCAGGCCTCCCTGGCGCAGAACGGAAGTCGGAACTGATGCATCGCGGCATGTGCACGACGGTGTGTTAGTGTACACATCCGTCCGCCTAGGAAGAGGGAGAGAGGCGCTAGACAACGGAGCAGGCCTCCTTGAAGATGTGTGCGGAGATCGGTACCAACTGTGAGGTGGTGGCCGTGTGCGGCACACGGCGGAGGTAATGGGCCACGGGTTACAGGTGGTGGCGGGCGTCGCACAGACCAGGAGAGTCTGTGTAGACAGGGCCGGCGCTAGGCATGGGCAGTGTGGGCAGCCGCCCAGGGCCTCGCGCTCAGCAAAACACAGGGGGCCTCGCGCCCCTGTGAAAGGTCACACTTTCACAGCTCACTTCAGGGCCCCCGGCAGCGCCTCGGGCGCCTTGGTTAAGTACCGGCCATTCTCGGCTCTGTTTGGGCATTTTGTATCCAAGCAACAGAGGCCCCTTTGTTTCTTTCGAGCACCAGCCGGACACAGGTAAGAGAAGGTGGGTGAGGGGAGGAGGGAGCAGCCAGATCAACTGGCTTTTGTTATACTTCGAATCTTGGTAGGGCAGTGTCTTGTATCTTAAAATGTATGCATAAGCAATATTTGACTTGTACTGATCTGACAGGGGGGGCAATATTACATACACATCGAAAATATATTTACTGTTGCCATCTAAGCTAGGTACAGCTACAATTGAAGCACACCCCTTCAGCTGACGTTTTTTTTTTTTTTTTTTTTTTGCTCTCTGATGAGCTCTCTGCAGTGTCTTGGGAAGTGCCTTGTTACGGTTTGAAGGCCCAGGGGAGGGGGGCCCCCTCCCAGGGCCTCATAGCACTGTGTCGAGCTGGAAGGTCATGGTGTGGGGGCCCCCTTCCCTGGGCCTTGTAGCCTTCGGTGTCTGTTTCAGAAAGCGCAGAAAGAGTGTAGGTTTTAAGCAGGACTCATTTATATATTGGTGATACATTTGGCAAGTTAGTGAAGGTGGCAATGTATGCCTCCAATGAGCCTGTCCTGGACTACAAAATTATCATCTTTGTAATGTGGGCATTGTAGCCATCGGTGGCTATTGGGCAGGAAGCAGAGACGTGAAAAAGTAAGTGAAGCAAAATCAGTTGCAGTGGAAACCACGTTCATAAATTACTAGTAGAACAGCACCTTGCCGTTTAAGTATAGTGGACCTTTTAAACAAGCATTTGCAATGCAATAGGTCTCGCATTAGGAAAGTTTGAGCTATTGGTCTTGTAAATGACAATTTTATTATTTATGTCTTGGTTTTGAAAATAGCTAAATTAATAGCTTTGTCATTTACAATGCCAATAGTTATAACTTTCGTAAATGTGACACCTTTAGCATTTGTAAAGCAACATGTTTTGTATTTACGTGACTTAGATGTATTGATATTACAAATAACAATGGCTTTTAATTTTTTAATTAATTAATACTTAAATAAAAGTGATTGTAATTTATAATGGCAACAGCTTAAACTTTTGTAAATAACTTTTGTGAAGATTATGTTCAGTGTATTTTATTGTGAAGAAAATCCAAGAACAGAAGTGAAATATTAACATCGTTTTGTGACATTTGTAATAAAGCTTGAAACATTGAGAGAATGTATTTGAACCAGTTGTTGTTGAATGGTTGCACATATTGATGCTGTGATGGCGCGGAGTGATGTGGTGGCGACGAGTGATGCTGTGGCGGCGACGAGTGATGCTGTGGCTTTCAGTGATGCTATGGTAGCGCATAGTGATGTTGTGGTGCCCCTGAGTGATGCTGTGGTGGCCGTGAGTGATGCTGTGGTGGCCGTGAGTGATGCTGTGGAGGCCGTGAGTGATGCTGTGGTGGTGCTGAGTGGTGCTGTGGTGGTGCTGAGTGGTGCTGTGGTGGTGCTGAGTGATAATGTGATGGCGCTGAGTGATGCTGGGGTGGCGCTGAGTGATGCTGTGGTGGTGCTGAGGGATGCTGGGGTGGCACTGAGTGATGCTGTGGTGGTGCTGAGTGATGCTGTGGTGGTGCTGAGTGGTGCTGTGGTGGTGCTGAGTGATGCTGAGGTGGCGCTGAGTGATGCTGTGGTGGTGCTGAGTGGTGCTGTGGTGGTGCTGAGTGACTTCTTGCAGTGATCATTTCGATGGCCATGCTATCAACTTCTCAACCATATTGCTTCAAAATGCATTTTATCCTCTAGTCCTGAAGTACGGCATGGACCAGAAGATGCTCTTTATGCGTTACTGGCAAGATGTGTCAGTAAATCAGATGCTCACTCCTGACCTGCGGTTCCTACACGTAAATCGTGCCTAGGCAAGCTAACACTTTTAACCTTCCAAGGTCGGTATATTACACACCCTTAAAGATTACGTAATAGTAACGCTCGCCACTGCACAAAAAGTCTGCTCTACATTGCTGTTCACTACCGGTAGGTGAGGTGGCCTCCTCTAGAATTCTCTGCGCTTCAACACTCGCCAGTCCTCTTATAGCTCCTTACTCATCTCAAGCACCTATGACCTAGGATACTAAGATTAAATGTTACTAAGTTATGTTACGTCATGATGGTACCTTGACTCTACAACTTGATAGCAAAGCATGCTGTTCCGTCTCACAGTCCTCATACCCCACTATGCGATTGCTCCTCTTTCTTCTATACTGTGCCTGTACTCTTTGTTTGAAAAATCTCAATTAAAAAGATGCTGAAGCCCTTTGAGCCCAATGGGCAACGTGCCTGATCCTGAGTAATCACTGTTGTAGGTGCTAAGCTTCCTGGTGCAAGGTCGGCGATCTTTGGACCAATCTATGTAATTTTCACTTTCAAACTAAAACCAGCAGAATCAAAAAGTTTTAACTTGTCAGCTAGAAGAGCCATGGGCCAGATGTTCAAACATTTTTGTGGTTACAAGCGATCTGGTTTGGAGTTTGTGACCTCACTGCATTTTGCAACAAGCATTGTGTTCATTCTCTCAACCTTGTTTCATTGCAATATTTAATTTTATCTACTTTTTATAATAAATTGATATTTGCTCACGTGTTTTCAATCCCCTCTACTTTTTGTCCATGTTACTGATATCCACATTAGTTAGCTTCAGTGATGCCAAATAAGATCAATAGTACTGCGATGTCGCTTTCTGTGATGTCACTTCTTGTGACGCAATATGCAACAAGGGGGGCCTCGCATCTTCCCTTTCGCCCGGGGCCTCAGAAGGCCTAGGACCGGCCCTGTGTGTAGAGCCTGTGTTTGTACTCTGCAGACGTGCAGTAAAGTGCCTTCCGAGTTTTTAAGGCTCCGGGGGAGGATTAGCGCGTGATAAATGTCGCAATCAGCCGCGGTATTTACAGCCACAAGAACGGGGTCCTCCAACTGGGGTGCGTGCAAGGAATGACATGGAAGGCACGGGACCAGGAGTAAAGGGGGCTCCTGCACCCCTACTACACCAAGCACAGATCCCCGCGCACAGCAGTGTGTTGTGCTCCTGCACCGGTCACGCGCTGTACCTACAAAACATTACACAGCAACACTTCACCCACCACACAACAGAGGCTTCCGGCCCTCTGGTCTCCTAACTCCTCACCCCTGGCCTTGTGATCCCTCCACTACACCCAGCGCAGATCCCCGTGCACACAACAGAGGCTCCTGGCCCTCTGGTGTCCCAACGCCTCACCCCAGCCCTCGTGAGTACCCCACTACACCCAGCGCAGAGCCCCTCGCACAGCAATGTGTTGTGCTCCTGCACGGGTCATGCGCTGTACCTACCAAAACATTACACACCAACACTTCACCCACCACACAACAGAGGCTCTCGGCCCTCTGGAGTCCTAATGCCTCACCCCAGATGTTTATGTCATTAAGAGTGGCTGATAGCTGGCATACAGCTACTCTATAACAATATTTAATAAATGTGTTTTGCAGGCATACGTGCATGAGTTAGAGGCCCAGTTATTCCCTATGTTTTTCAGAGGAGTGCTGCTCGTGAACAGATATAAGCACACTTGCCCGAGTCACTATGCAGTTACAACCAACACCTCCAGAGGACACAGTAATTCACATTGATTTTGAGACGACCCTTGCAAAATGTTCCTCTTGGGGGTTTTATTCACTGAAGAGGCCTTGCAAATATCGACGCTAATTTCAAAGGTGCAATCTGTATGCATCCATTGTTTTGTTTTTTGTCATTCATCTACTTTGATTGACAGAATTGTGCCTCGCTTCTTTTGTGCCTTTTTTACTAGACACCAAAGAGCAGCTTCTTGGTGTGGTCTCGAGTGAACTATGTTTATTTAGTGTACCCAAAAAGTAAAATCACAACTTGGCACCTCTATAAATTTAGCACTATCTAGTTTTATATAGACAAAGTTTGCTTTAGAGGTCTTGTAACCACTAAATGGGTAACAACCATACAAGAAAATGTTAAAAAATGTAAACGAAACAAACCCATATTATAGCAGATTCAGTCACATGTGTTCCCTTACTGTCAAGCTAATGAACTGTTTGTGAACCCATACCCCCTTTTTAGGTCTCGCCTGTCGATGCGCATGCGCATCGAGCAAGGCGAGAGTATTGGGACTTATCCGCTCTTTATCCACACTGCAAGGAATCGTGGCGATTCCTTGCAGTGCCCGTGACTTTTAAGCTCAATGCGCATGCGCATTGAGCTTAAAAGCGCGTGCACGTCCGTCTTTGTTTACCCGCTCCGCCCCCTCCCCTTCCCGCCGTCTCGCATTTCCCCTGTCGCACTTCTCCTCCCCCCTCTTCCCTCCGTCTTGTTTATTGTACCCGCTCCGCCCCCTCCCCTTCCCGCCGTGTCGCATTTCTCTTCCCCCCCTCCCCTCTCTTCCCTCCGTCTTGTATGCCACTCGCAACGCTCCCTGTCTCACACAGATCCGACATTAGTTCATGTTAACTTTGTATGTGGTCATCGATTCTTTAGGATGTTAAAGTTCACAAACTGTTCTCCTGCTTGCAATTGACAATGTACATAACATGTACTGTATTGCGCAAAACACATCCTGCTGACAAATTAGTTAATCCCTAAGCTATAACACGCAATTCTCTGGACTACAAGTTTTTACCCGCTCCGCCCCCTCCCCTTCCCGCCGTCTCGCATTTCCCCTGTCGCACTTCTCCTCCCCCCTCCCCTCTCTTCCCTCCGTCTTGTTTATTGTACCCGCTCCGCCCCCTCCCCTTCCCGCCGTGTCGCATTTCTCCTCCCCCCTCCCCTCTCTTCCCTCCGTCTTGTATGCCACTCGCAACGCTCCCTGTTGCTGTCTCACACAGATCCGACATTAGTTCATGTTAACTTTGTATGTGGTCATCGATTCTTTAGGATGTTAAAGTTCACAAACTGTTCTCCTGCTTGCAATTGACAATGTACATAACATGTACTGTATTGCGCAAAACACATCCTGCTGACAAATTAGTTAATCCCTAAGCTATAACACGCAATTCTCTGGACTACAAGTTAATTTCAACAGGTATGCTCGAGAAAACCTCCAGTTCCAGGTTTTAAACTCAGCGCCATACACAGGTTAGAACGTGCATGCTAGCACGTTGGCCACGCCACGCAGTATTTAAACAGGACCTCACACGCGGCACTTCACGCATCACCAGCCACATCAAGAAGGAGATAGACCCTTGCAGCTCTGCTCGAAAGTAAGTCTGCCCCACTTTTGCTCTCGCTAGACGGCAGAAATCACCATTTTAAACAAGACACCTTACCGGCACAAGTCCACGAAAGACCCGTATTAACAGCTCACGGTTTTTTTTAACTGATTGCACCCAATGTTTATGAGGATAACAATTACCGTTGGTCCTCTCTTTAGACACTTCCTGAATCACGCTAGGTAAAAAGAACTCCGCCCGCGCCTACTATAATGACGCTTATTCTGCATGTTTATTGTTTTCAACGAGTGGCACATATGGCCGACCAACTGCATTATGAGCTACCTGAGACATTCTGATGTTAGGTTTTCCTATTCTTTATCCCCGCAGGTAATCGCTTTCGCTGCACTTAACCCCCACCCCCCCCATTTGCAGCAGCCCTACTGTCCTGTACCTGTACTCACAGTGCAAGCACCCAGTGCAGCCCAATCCAGACTTGCAGCAGCCGTACTGCCGCTGTACTCGTACTCACACTGAGATCAAGCAGTGCATCTTCTTAATCCCTACTTGCACAACTCCCTACTTTTTCATTACCAGGACACCAAGCAGTTGTCCAGCCTTGCAACCTGACCTGCAGCGCCCCCTTATGTCCCAGTACCGAAGCACACACACATACAGTCCCGTCACTACCCTAACTGTCGGACGCGTCCCAGCATCACTAGTTTGTGGCACTCACCCTAGACCCCCCGAAAACAGCAGCGCCGTGTCCCGCTGCTCGCATTCTTCCCTGACAGCACCGCGCATCTTGCCCGCCTTCGGCTCGAAGGAGATTATCCCCCACAGCTGCCCCGGAGCGTGGCGGGAGGAGGGGCAGGGACCAGATAGACTCGCCGCCTCCCTCCGTCCAATCGCATCGTCTGCAATCTGGTATCAATAATTTAATTTATAGGCACGATAAACGCTCCCAGCTCTGGCCGGTGGGGGGATTTGCTCAGCGTTTTTGCATCTGTCTAATTTGATGTGGTGTAATTGGTTATTTAGATCCGCTCACCCACACTCACCCTCACTCACCCTCACTCACCCTCACTCACCCTCAACCCCTCACCCTCACTCACCCTCACCCACACTCACTCACCCTCAACGCCTCACCCTCACTCACCCTCAACCCCTCACTCACCCTCAACCCCTCACCCTCACTCACCCTCACTCACCCTCACTTACCCTCAACCCTTCACCCTCAACCCCTCACTCACCCTCACTCTCACTCACCCTCACTCACCCTCAACCCCTCAGCATCACCCTCACTCACCCTCACCCTCACTCACCCTCAACCCCTCACCTACCCTCACCCCCTCACCCTCACCCTCAAACCCTCACCCTCACTCACCCTCAACACCTCACTCGCCCTCACCCTCACTCACCCTCAACACCTCACCCTCACCCTCACTCACCCTCACCCACCCTCACTCACCCTCAACCCCTCACCCTCACTCACCCTCACTCACCCTCAACCCCTCACCCTCACCCACCCTCAACCCCTCACCCTAACTCACACTCACCCTCACCCTCACTCACCCTCACTCACCCTCACCCTCACTCACCCTCAACCCCTCACCCTCACACAGTGCAATAGGTCTCGGAGCATTTGAGTTAGAGCTTTTAGAAATGTTTATGGCTTTTTTTTTTATTCTTTAGCATTGGCTACAGGAAACAAAAATGCTAAAGATTTACAAAAAAACCCATAAACAATCCTAAAAGCACTAACTCTAATGCTGCGAGACCTA
This sequence comes from Lissotriton helveticus, assembly GCF_964261635.1. NCBI lineage: Eukaryota > Metazoa > Chordata > Amphibia > Caudata > Salamandridae > Lissotriton > Lissotriton helveticus. The sequence goes on along the minus strand of NC_136061.1, from coordinate 979,739,941 downwards.
TTGCATTTCCAATGCTTGTTACAATGAGCCTACTAGTCAGCACATGCACAGTCTGTTGTACGGCAGACTGTTGCTTACCAAGAACATAGAGATGCTTGGAAGCCCGCCCATTGCTTGAAATTAGTTGGCTATGTCCCTCCTACTTAGATTGACAACTAAAAAGAAACAAGCATTTGCAATGCAATAGGTCTCGCATTAATGAATGTTTGAGCTAATAATAATGCAACACCAATGGCTCAAACTTTCAGTAATGCGAGACCTATTGCATCATAAATGCTTGTTTAAGAAGAGTGGTCAAAAAGGTGGTCAATCTTGTTGAATGCACTTGTATAGTGCACTATCTGCGAAGTGAGCTCTACAAAGAAATTGGTTAGCAGAACAGTTGTTATGCGATTGCAGATATGTAAGGCACAGTGAATAGTGATATGGCACTGTGATGAAAGTAGATAAATTGGTTGTAGTGTCTTATTGTGGTGAGCCATACGTGTCTAATTAGCTAACAAATATATAGATGCACAACAAAATAGGAATAATCCTTTAAACAAGATGGATTCATACTTTAGATGGTCTGAGAAAGAGTTTATTTTTTAATTCATCCAGCTCAGGGTATTTTCCCTTTGGTTAAAGAGCAGAACATACCAACATATTGGGTTAAATAGGTAAAGGCAGAGGGTGGTACTGTGGAATGAAGTGGTTAGACTAGCCAGACCGTGAATTAAAGTGATTGTATCTTTCGAAAATAAGTACTAGAGAATCCGTTCAACTATAACAAGGAATGGTTAGGGTGGGAGCAGTATGTGGGAAGGAGCAGTATCACAATATACTGTTAGGAAAGAAGCCATAACATAGAGGAGTCATGAGATAAGGCAATCATAATGTATGTGATCAGAGAAGGGTTGCATGTAGTGGAGCCGTACAGTAGCTTAAGCTGCACTCTTTCCTACCCCTCGAATTTGGAATTTGGCACTCTCACCATTGCTGTTTGAGATAACTATCAAGTGAGAAATTCATGCAGTGATGAATGACGAATGAAATAGCCTTTTCCCCATTATATTAGTTTGGCCTTTCAGCTTTCATTTTTGGTCCTTATTTACCAAATGCATGATTTTACATCAGTGACCGTGTGATTCTCCAGAGCATTGCATACCCTTTTCCCTTTATGTTTAGGTTGAGGGTACAGATAATTTGGTTTGCCTTGAAACTCCCTTCAACAAGAAGTAGGATACAGGATGCAAGTCCTGCAATGACAAAGCTTTAATCTTCCTTTCTCAGACACAGCTACTTAAACCGATTTTATTGTTAAATGCCTTTCTCTTGTGTTTCCCCTTCCCATATTTCTCAACTTTTGATTCCTTCCTTTTAGCACGTGTTGCTGTGGTGAAGTCTCGGGACATGCACTGGTCACTCCTTGCACAACGTGATCAGAGGGATGTGAGTCTGGCCTCTTTGCGGATGTTGATTGTCGCAGATGGAGCTAATCCTTGTACGTATGACTGAAGCACGAGCCGAGTAGCCCACTGTGCTTTATATTTTTCTGCTGCCTTCCTGCCCACTATACATTGTTAGGTTGAGTTCCATGTCAATTAACTGGCACTAAAAGATAATTGTAAGTGTGTCTCCCTGTTTTCTTATTGACTTACTGTTTAAGGTTTTTTTTCTGATGATGGAGAAGTAATTGTTACCCATAGAGACCATGTTTGTCATGTAACTCTGCACGTGTAATATTGTTTGTGATTACATTGTTTCTTGATAATTTTTTTACTCTGTCATCCTACTCTCCATCTGTCCAGTCTGTATGCAAACGAGTTCCATATGTTCCTCCATGTACCTGGCCTTGTCACCGAGGCCCCTGATAAATCTTAACCTTGCCAACTGTCATGTCCTTTCCTCTATTTTCGGTCTAGATTTGAGAGAGTGAAAAGCTCTCTTGCACTATCTTCTTGTGAGGAAAGATTGTAGTTCTCATTTTTCGTATTCCCCAGTCCTACTTTTTTATACTTAACAGGAGATTCTTATGCCTGCTTTTTTTGTGAAAAGCTTAATGAACTCCTCAGTCACCTTCCTTACCTACGAAGTATGTGACAGGATTTAAGGCATGCATACAATTGGAGTAGCTGAACTGCACTAAGCTAGAGTTGTATGTTTTGGGGATATTTTATTTTATACATTTTCGAGTTTTATATAGCTGGCACTTGACCTGAAGGTATCCGAGCTCCTTACAGAGTTTGCAGGGAGCACCTTTACAAGGAGTACACAAGAAAAATATTAGGCATACAAGGTAATAATATAACTTCGAGAAGAGTTTAGATGGTTGAAAAAGTTTGGAGGTAGCAATGGAGGGTTGTTTCGGAGATTGGAGGAATAGAGGAATAGATATTTCCTGAGGTAGTGAGGATCGGGCTCTTTGATGGTTGGAGGGGAAGTGCAACAGAGCAAGTCGATTTTTTTTAGGATGGTAGGTTCAGGTTTTTGTTGTGGACAAATGATTCAAGTTTTTTGTTTTTAAAGTTTAGGAATGATTGATTGTCACTTAGATCTTGTGGCAGAGCATTCAGATTCTAGGTGCATTTCCAGAAAAGGAATGGGTGAGTAACACTGTTCGCCCCAAGTGGGATATGTATGCCCAGACGTGAGTCCCTTGCTCACTGTGCCACTGGATTCAAGCTAGCCTGGCTGAAGAAGGGTGACATACCCTGAAACCGGTCCCAGGATGCTTGTTTCCGGTCCAGGGAGGGCCTGTCAGTTCGGTCTGGACTGTTCCCATGGTGCACAGGGTCAAGACTGATTTGCGTATGGCTGGGTCCAAACTGGGGTGGCGTAGTGGGCAAAAGAACAATGGATTTAACCCAGATCTTTTGACTGGGGGAGAATGTTTGCATTGTCAGCATTCCCTCCATCATTTGTTTGCTGTAACACAGGATTTTAAGGCATGCATAAAGTTGGAGTAGCTGAACTGCACTAAGCTAGAATTGAATGCTTTGGGGATATTTTCTTTATTTAATTTTCGAGTTTTATATAGCTGGCACTTGACCTGTGGGTTTCCGAGCGCCTTACACAGTTAGCAGAGAGCACATTTACAAGTAGTACACAAGAAAAATATTAGTCATACAAGGTAATAATATAACTTCGAGAAGAGTACAGAGGGTTGAAAAAGTTTGGAGGTAGCAATGGAGAGTTTTTTCAGAGATTGGAGGAATCGATATTTCCTGAGGTAGTGAGGATCGGCTCTTTGATGGTTGGAGGGGAAGTGCAACAGAGCAAGTCGATTATTTTAGGATGGTAGGTTCAGGTTTTTGTTGAAATCATTCAAGTTTTTTGTTAAAAGTTTAGGAATGATTGATTGTCACTTGGATCTTGTGGCAGAGCATTTCAGATTCTAGGTGCATTTCCAGAAAAAGAATGGGCGAGTGTTTTTTTTCTTAAATTTAGGCATGATCAGAAGAAGAGTGTTTGAGCTATGCAGAGGCGTCTTTTGGCCAGCTTTTGACAGTTTGATTGCAATATAGTTTGGTGTTCCAGTGTAGATGGCTTTATGGGTTATGTAAGCTGTTTTGAATATACTTCTCTCTTCAATTGGTAGTTAATTGAGTGTTCGAGGCATATGAGCTGCAGATCACACACTGTGCATAGATCGCCATCTGGTGTTGGGCCCGGATGTTTGCACTTTATTGTTCTGGAAAAGTCTTTGAAAGTCACGAGATAGGTGACTCCTCCTTTGGACCATAGTGCGCATGGGCATCGGCTCCATCTTCAGATTGTTTTTTTCCGCCATCGAGGTCTCGGATGTGTTTCTCGCGCTCCAGTTCGGAACCGTTACCGATTCTGCTTTCGACGCGCAATCCTTCACCCGTTCGACGCTATTGTTCTCGATACGCAAATCCTAGTTGTCACGCATCTCTCCAACTTCGAAGTCTGCGAATCCGGACTTCGACGAGGGCCTTCGAGACTACTTGGGCCTTCGTATCTGGATCATGGAAAGGACTCCATTCAAAAAGTGTCCTCAATGTGGGTCGAAGTTTCCCCACACCGATCTGCATGAGGTGTGTAAGCTCTGCCTTTCTCCGGAGCACAAGGCCAGAGACTGCGCAGCTCGTGCATCCTTCCGCTCCAAGCAGACCATTCGAGATCGCCGAGCTCGGAGGGAAATGGCTCGCTCCTGGACTTCCATCCCCGACGAGGCTCTGTCTCTGGCGATGCCATGAAACTCATCTTGCCTCAACCTAAGAAGATGAAGTCCCTCAGGGGAGACCGCCCGGGCTAGTTCCTATTCTGACGTAATCACATCCTCCTCTGCTCTTTCAAGATCAGCCTGCCTCTCCTTCTTTTTCCCGGCTATCGGGGAGAGCATTTCACCTCGAATTACTGTTTTATACGCCTCCCAAACAATCTGTGCAGAGTCCACCAATTCTATATTTTCCTGGAAGTAGTGATCCGCGACTTTTACCATACTGCTCCGGGTGTGTGGATCTTTTAGGTACCATGGATTAATGGGTGCCACTCTACCTGCACATTCCCTCTCCAGTCTCAGCCACACGGGGGAGTGATCTGAAATGCCCCATCCCAAATGACGTATTTCTCGGATGGTATGGACTTGCGCTGCCGGTAACAGGTCGGTTGGGAGGACAACAGGTCGCTGTGATGTCGGTCTAGGTCCCCGGACATCACAGCGTTAAAAGTCTCCTCCCAACACCAAGATACCCAGCGGAAGAGTGAGAAATATTGCGCCTAGGTCTTTAAACGTTTCCAATTGCAGGCCGGGAGGGACATATACTGAGACCAAAGTGTCCGTCTTCCCCTCCCATTGGCCCGAGACCCCTACATACCTGCCCTGTTTATCTGTCCACGTGGCTCGTAATGCAAAAGGAAACACATTTTTAACAAGTATACCCACTCCCCGCGACCCTGAAGTGAATCCCGCATGTGCCACCAGTTTATCCCCCCTCCTGTGCAAGGCCATACATTTATTTCCTATCAGATGGGTTTCCTGTAAAAGGATCACTTCTGGTGCATGTCGTCTGATGAATTGGTTCACCATCCTCTGCTTTATTTTTTCCCCTAGCCCTTTGACATTCCATCTAAGCACTTTAATCCCTGATCTGCGTCTATCGCTTGACATCTAGCCTCTGTAGTAGTCTTGGTAGCCCTGCTCCGCTTTTTGATGTTGTCGAAGAAATCAATACTGCGAACCACAAAATTCCAACACTGAAAAACAAACCCATCCCCTCCCCACTTCCCCCCTCCCTGCACCCCTGCTCCTGGCTTTTGCTCATCCCAACTGGCAGAGTGCCTGTCGCCCTACACACTAAAACTAACAGATAACTAAAGGGGAAAGGAAGCTAGTCACCTGCGATTCAGAAAAGGGGGTGGTGATGAACAGAGTGTCTGAATTAAGCAGACCACTCTTACCCAGTCCAAAGATCAGGGCTTGATCCATCACCGTTATTTAGCTCACTGCCCCATCCCAGCTCAGAACCTGGCTATATGCAAATTAGTCTGTCCCTGGCCCAGTGCATCATGGGAACAGGGCAGACCAAACTACCAAGCCAATTCTTCACCAGAAAGGAGACAAGCTTCCTGGGACCGGTTTCTGCCATTTCAGGCGTCGTCGGCCCGGCTTGCTTGAATCCTGATGGAGCAGTGAGCAAGGGACTCATGTCTGAGTATACCCTGCCACACCTATAGTGGCCAAAAACGATTCAGAAAAGGGGGTGGTGATGAACAGAGTGTCTGAATTAAGCAGACAACTCTTACCCAGTCCAAAGATCAGGGCTTGATCCATCACCGTTATTTAGCTCACTGCCCCATCCCAGCTCAGAACCTGGCTATATGCAAATTAGTCTGTCCCTGGCCCAGTGCATCATGGGTAAACCCTTCCACGCTTAGGGTGGACAAAATATTTAACAACAAGGGGTGGTGATGGACAGAGTTTCTGAATTAAGCAGAATACTCTCACCCAGTCAAGAGATCAGGGCTAGATCCAACACCGTTTTTTTAGCTCACTGCACCATCCCAGTTCAGAACCTGGCTATATGCAAATTAGTCTGTTCCTGTCCCAGTGCATGATGGGAACAGGGCAGACCAAACTACCAAGCCAATTCTTCACCAGAAAGGAGACAAGCTTCCAGGGACCGGTTTCTGCCATTTCAGGCGTCGTCGGCCCGGCTTGCTTGAATCCTGATGGAGCAGTGAGCAAGGGACTCATGTCTGAGTATACCCTGCCACACCTATAGTGCCAGAAACCGGTCCCCGGAAGCTTGTTTCCTTCCCAGTGTAAGAATTGGCTTGGTAGTTTGGTTTGCCCTGTTCCCATCATGCACTGGGACAGGAACAGACTAATTTGCATATAGCCAGGTTCTGAACTGGGATGGTGCAGTGAGCTAAAAAACGGTGTTGGATCTAGCCCTGATCTCTTGACTGGGTGAGAGTATTCTGCTTAATTCAGAAACTCTGTCCATCACCACCCCTTGTTGTTAAATATTTTGTCCACCCTAAGCGTGGATGGGTATACTCAGATGTGAGTCCCTTGCTCATTGCACCATCAGGATTCAAGCAAGCCGGGCCGACGACGGCTGAAATGCCAGAAACCGGTCCCCGGAAGCTTGTTTCCTTCCCAGTGTAAGAATTGGCTTGGTAGTTTGGTTTGCCCTGTTCCCATCATGTACTGGGACAGGAACAGACTAATTTGCATATAGCCAGGTTCTGAACTGGGATGGTGCAGTGAGCTAAAAAACGGTGTTGGATCTAGCCCTGATCTCTTGACTGGGTGAGAGTATTCTGCTTAATTCAGAAACTCTGTCCATCACCACCCCTTGTTGTTAAATACTTCTCCACGTGGGCTGGTAGAGCATCCACCGGTCGGCCACTTGCAGCTTTGCGGGAGCTGCAGCCGCCAACTAAGGCTTTATCTATAGATGCCCCCCCCTCCGAGGAGGGGGGGACAGCAGCCACTCTCCCACCGTCCCGTGAAGGGCAGTCAGGCGCCCATATCCGATGAAGTTGGTGCCAGGCACCGACACAGTTGCGTTGCGGGGCCTCAGTACACCCCGATCCCAGCCAGGAGCGGGCTCCGGGGGGGGGGGGGAGGCCCCCACCAGCAAAGACTGCCACTCGCTCCAGGTGATATCGGCTTGACCGGCGATTTCCGGCCCGAGCCCCTGCTGTTTTCACACTCCGCGCCGGCCACCTCACCACTCCAGACCCCGGCTTCGAATCCCCGGGAGGCCTTAGCTTACGGAGCTCAGTGCTCCGGTTTCCTAGATCGTCGGGAGGTCGGGATTTCAGCGGCCAGCTCCGCTTTCCGTCCTCTTTCGATCTCAAAGCTTCTAGGGCAGGATTACTGGCAGGATGGTGGCCTTAGGGGGAAACGGCAGCGGAGCCGAGGTCTCACACGGACATCTTGGTCCAGCGCGTGGCTCCTCCCCCTCCGGGGCTTTATTTAAATATGCAGGGTGGTCCTCGGCAGTCCTAGGCAGTGCCTTATTTGTTTGGAATCACATGGGCACTACTTATGGTGTTGTACAACTGCAAGAGTTCTAAGAGTGTATCATTTTATAATTACCCAGGCTTCATTTGACTAATAGTCAGTTAGATTATGTTTGGTAGGTGCACTCTAATATTAGATAAGTTTGTCCTTAAAACCTCCTATAAACAGATGATTTTCACAATAATTATTAGACAAGTGTTGTCAGAAAAAGAAGACCTATACAAAAAAGTAACCTTTATTAAAACATAAATAAATAGAAACGTAACTTTAATAGAAGAAACAGTATAATAAAAAAAACGTGGGTTTGACTCCAGTGGAAGCAGCGTAGGAAACCTGCAAGACAAAAATGAAACATAAGTATGTGTGCTATGTGGAAGAGGTAACGAAAGGTAGTCCGAATGAAAGGACGATAGTGAGAATGGAAGGAAGGGGGAGTGGGTGGAAGGGAGAAGGGGAGGGAGAGTCAAAAGAAGAGAGGGTGGAGGAGACAGAGCGTCGGCCTACTGCACCCAGCTCTTAGTGTTTACCCTCCCGTCACCCGTTTGTCTAGGACGCTGGGGTCAGCGAGAAAGAGTGTGGTTCAGCAAGTCATTAAAATGAAACACATGAGGCCAAAGATTATGGGCCATATTATCAAGGGCTTTAGCGGCAGGAAACTGTCGCTAACGCAGCGATAAGGGGTTGATAAAATGCCCTTGTGAATCCCCATAGAAGGCCAGGTTCTCGTGTGAACCTGGGCTTCTATCAAAGAACGGTGATAATGTTATCGCCGTTCTTTGATAATATAGTCGTACATTATTAGCTACGTGAAAATCGCTTGCATGCACCTGTGCACCCAGTGTGCTGCACCCCAGCCCCTTCCCCCGCACTATGCTCTATTGTAGGTCTTGCACACCGAGGCTTCACTGCTCACCTGCCACCACCGGTGTGTCCCACGACGTGTTCGTGCAAGCTCCGAGTCTGTGGTAGGTTTGTACAGTACACCAGGTCTCCAGTCGGGGACGGTGTCTTGATACCACGATGGAAGGTATCAGAATGCCCAGGGCATCATTGCGGGGTCAGCTCTCGCTTCGCCCTTCTTGAGGCAATTAATGGAATGTCTGAAAAGGGAGAAATAATTAATGGTGGAAACATCTGGCAGTAAATGAAGGTTTATTTCAAGATAGAAAATAGGAGTTAAGTGCATCCTTCGTTTTTGAAGTACGATCTACCAACTGTTAGTGGTAATCGTGGTTCAACGAGGAGATGGAGTGCTCGAGAATTCACAAAGTTAAATATTTATACGTTATACGAAGGTTTATATAGAAAGGAACAGAGCGCATGCTAGAAGCATAATGTGCGTGTGTAATGCAGTGGCGGAAGCCTGTGTGCATGTACGCTTAGTAACGAGCTCACTACAGTGTCCTAAAAGCAAACGCCACGTGTCTGTAGGGCAGCGCTATCTGCTAGTTCAGGCCTACAGTACTATCCAGTTGGTCCTTAAAATGAGACAGATGTGACTGAATTAGGTCAGAGATCACATCATTACGCACGGCAACATCGCTTTTTCGCATGTGCGCCCTCAGGGTGATGCACCCCTACCTCCCGCAGCATTCCGCTCAACAGTAGTCAGCATTTTATAATGGGTGTATCAAAGTTTATATTACAGCATCAGTATGTGCATCAGATTGTCACGTGGATGATGTCATCAGTAATGTCATCAGTGATGTCATTTGAGATGTCATCAGTGATGTCATCAGTGGTGTCACTGACCATGTCATGGGTGATGTAATAGGTGACATCATGAGCAGTGGATTGCGGGCGTGCAAGTTAGTTAGCTCATCTAACTATAACAGGTGAATTTCTCTGGTTTTATAGAAGTCAAGTGTTCAACTAACTATAACGTCCCTAAAACCTATGTTTTTTTAGTGAATATATATATATATATATATATACCAATGGTTAGAGGGACGTTATAGTTAGTCTGACATTTCACTCATACAAAACCAAAGAAATTCAGCCATTATAGTTAGCTGAGCTAACCTTAACTCGCGTCCCTGCAGTGCATTGTGGGGGTCACGAGTTATAGTTAGCTCAGTTAACTAGAACAGTGGAATTTCTCTGGTTTTGAATGAGTGAACTATAACGTCCCTCTAACCTTTGTTGTTTTCCATGAATTTCGAAGGTTTTTAAAATGCTAATGCCGAACTATAACGTCCCTGTAACCTGTGTTTTTTTCAGTGAATATATATGTTCGAGGCATATGCGCTGCAGATCACACACTAGTGCACAGATCGCCATCTGGTGGTGGGCCTGGATGATTACACTTTGTTGTTGTCCTGGAAGAGTCTTTGTATGGTCGATGACTCCTCTTCAGATAGTTTTTTTCTGCCATCAGGCTCGGATGTGTTGTTGCTCGGACTCGTTACTGATCTCCTTTCGACACCCTTTCTTTGATTTCTACCATCGGTATCGTTTTCTATCACGCCTTCCTTCATACTCACGTCGAAAAAAGCCTGCACTTCTCGATTCCGATGACCGTCGTGCCGTTGGGCCCAACTGCGCCATTGGGCGTTAGGCTCATGGAAAAAAACACCCTTCAAGAAGTGCCCTCAGTGTGGACACAAATTCCCCCACACTGATCTACATGAGGTGGTCAATCTGTGCTTGTCCCCAGAGCACGAGAGCCGATTGCCATTCCTGCGCTTCGTTCCGGTCCAAGCAAACTGTCCGGGACCGACGAGCGCGAAGAGTCATGGCACAATCCTCTTCATCAGCACCAGACTTCATCGTCGAAGAGACTCCAATCGATCTAGAGTCCGAAGAAGAACAGCAGGAAGAAGTTGTTGTTTCCGGAGCAGAGGATTCATCTTCTGTAGCCGAAGAGCAAGCAGACAATGACGATCCCGTTCCAGCTGGTCAACAGGACGTGAGTACAAATGTCGACCCTGTTCACACCCCCACACTAGGCCAGGCTTCGGTTCCACCTCCACCTCCAGGTGCACACCGATCACAAACTTCAGACGCTCCGCCTTCCGGCTCGGCAACGAAGACTACCAAAAAGCCTCTCGGCGACTCAGGCTCGAGTCAGCCTGTCGGTCCCGAAAAACGAAAAGTACTTAAAACAAAACTAACTCCGGCACTGAAACTAACAACGGTACCCAGATTGCTCGAGCCAAAAACAAGCTTGGCATTGAAACCAAGTTCCACACCGAACACTATCAAACCGAGCCAACTCGGGTACCGAAACGATTCAAACCAAAGTCCACTTCGGCACCGAAACACACTTCGGCACCTAAAGCTGTCGACCCGAAACGAGCTTTGGAACCAAAAACTCCGGATCCGAAAACATCCGATCCGAATAAAAAGCAACAGCCAAGGAAAGCTTCCGACCTCAAGTCTTCGGAACCGAAACTGAAATCTGCTCCAAAGACTGTAATAGACCCTGCTGAAACTTCTAAACAACTCTGCTCCAAGCAAGAAAAGTCGGTGCCGTTGAAGGACGCTTCCACAGAAGAGCTTTTCCGTCCAGATCCAAAACAAACGAGACTTCTGATTCATCCAAAAACTGGACATGTCATTACTGCGCCTGCTAAAAGGAAGCAGGACTTTCCCACCACACCTCCAGTCCCCCTCAAAAAGCATGCTCAAACTTCTCCTATAAGGGTACTTTTACCACTTCCAGAAGAACCAGACCTTGATATTTCCCCTGTACATTCACCATTGATCCCACACAGCCCTGCACCAGCAGATGATGATGAGGATGATTACTCAGGGGGGGATAGAAGATGACCAACCACTAGATGACCCAGATAATATTCCAGAACCACCATATGATCCTTGGGAAGATTATAATGCACCAGATGCTCCAGATCTCCCACAAGATGACGCATACCCTTCTAGGCCATCTCCTCCATATGACACTATAGTGTTTACACAACTCATTCATAGAGCAGCAACCTTTCATGGGGTTGAGCTACACACTGATCCAGTAGATGACGACTTCCTTATGGACAGATTATTACCATCGCATAAAACCACAACCATCCTACCAATGCTTAAAGGGGTTGTAAAGCACGCACCTGAGGTATTTAAAGACCCTGTCAGGGCCAGGGTAATTAATCCCAGGTTGGAAAAAAAGTACAAAGCAGCTCCAAATGACCCAGCATATATCAAAGGTCAGCTGCCACTAGACTCTTTAGTAGTCTCAAACGCCAGGAAAAGAGCTAATTCACAGAGAACAGGGGATGCTCCACTCCCTGATAGTCAAAACTTCTAGATGCTTCCGGTAAACACATCAACTCTCAGGCAGCCAACCTCTGGAGAATTGCCAACACCCAAGCTCTATTAGCAAGGTATGAGAGGGCTCGCTACGATGAGCTTGAAACCCTTATGCAACATTTGCCAGACAAATATAAGACCAGGGCCTCTGATTTAATACAAGAAGGTAAGGTCATTACTAATACTTCCATCTGTTGTGCTTTGGATACTGCTGATACAGCCTCAAGAGCAATAAATACCGGCATACTATTACGTAGGCATGTCTGGCTGCGCATCTCTGGTTTCAAACCAGAGGTACAAACCAGTATTCTTAATCAACCTTTTGACCAGCAACATCTTTTTGGTCCTACAGTTGATATAGCACTAGAAAAAATGAAAAAGGATACTGACTAGGGGCTGACAGGGGGCCAGAGATGCCAATTAGGTATTTTGTTTCAGCATAGTTTTTAGGGAAGGAACACAGGCCCTGGGTACCTGATTGGCAGGGACCCAGGGCACACTCAGTCTAAGCACTTCAGCAGTTCAGAAAAAAGTGGGGGCATACCTGCCACCCACCGGCAACTGGTAGCCCTGAAAGGTCGGACTAGGAAGACTTAGAAGCCGATGCAGAGGGGACACTGGTGGACTGGCCTGCCCGCTTGCCCCCAGACCCACAGCGCTGGGTACCACGTCCCCTGCCGCACAGAGGTTGTGTAGCTTGTGTCGGCGTGTGGCACTGGGTAGAAGATGGTGGGGCATCCCTTCCGTAGCCACGAAAGGAGCTCTGATAAGGCTCGTGTTTAGAGTATAAAGCCAGTGGGATCCGCCGGAGGTCAGTGTGAAGGATGGTAGAGCGGGTGCGGGATCTCGCCTTACACGGAAGCAGTCTACTCTGCGCTTCTTTACCCTGACCGGCTGGAGTGACTTCTGACAAGAGCGCACCCGATCTACCATCCTTCACTCTGACCTCCGGCAGATCCCACTGGCTTTATACTCTAAACACGAGCATTATCAGAGCTCCTTCCTAAGCCAGCTTTTAACACCATTATCCCGTCATATCTACACTCTGGATCTGACCTGCGATTACCTTCCCAGGCTTCATACTACGTGCTTTATACCGGACCTAAAGTCTACCCACGCTTCCTATGGTCCTAAGCCTGGCCGGGTTGGAAATATCACCGGCTAAGCGACCTCCTTTTCATTCACTTGAAAGTTACAGCCCTGATGAGTCGCATTGCTATGCGATGAAACATGTGTCGGCTGGATACACAAGAAATTAAAGAAGATTGTCTTTGATATGATGTTTTCTCTGACAGCTTATTTTTCAATTATGTGTTCACTTCCTGCTCATGTATAATATGCTTTAGAATTTTTTTGAATAATATTTACTCTCTGGTTGTGTGCAATGGGCACTTGTTTTGATGTTTGTAAAGTTTGTTCAGTGAACAGACGCACCACGGGGGGTAATAGGGCTTATCCCCTCGCTCATTCGCACCAACACCCAATACTGCAAAAATTGGAATAACCTAGCGTTTACTTTGCAGAGCGCCCTTTCCCTTAACCCCTTAAAAACCCTGTTCTCCTGTTACATCTTTGGATTTGTAACTCGTTTGAGTTTTATTGTAAACGTAGTTTCTGCTGCAAGGTTAAAGTCTGTCTGATTTATCCGTGCTCAACTTGCAGGTACTTTTGTAATCTGTGTTTGTGACATAGTTAAGATTTTTGTACAATTATGCTGTGTATCACTGTAGTAGTTTTGGTGGTTGCTTGAGACTGTTCAGATAGTGATCTAAATGTTTGTTTTATATTCATTGTTTGTCAAAGATCTGTGTTTGTTTAAAAATGTATCGGCTGCACTGTCGCTGTTTTGTTATAGTTAGACTGTGAGCTATATGGTGTAGAACTTTTAACGTGGTTTGATGTGTAGTAGCCTTGTCCTATATATTTAATTTCTTAAATATTACTAAGACTTTGATTTATGTTGGATTTGAATAAAGCTCATCTGCTCTCACTTAGATATATACTTTGTTTATGCTGAGCTCCTCTACACTCGTCTCTTGAATTGTACGGGAAACACCCATTACAAAGTGGCTGTAACCATGCAGTACCTTTACCACGCATGCATAACAATGTATGCACTGCTACTAGGTATAGCTATTACCAGACATTTTTTTACAACGCAGCGTACGTAGTAATAGCTTTGTGAGCAACTGACGTGCTTTCGGGGTTGTTGTGGTAAAGGTACTGGCGCGGTGGTGTCATTGGAGGAAATGGATCCGAAATATACCAGCTAGACAGCTGCACTGCCACGTTAATGGTTAGGAACTCAGTTGGTCACATTTGTACACACATAGTTAGTTTTCCTTCACTCTCTCACCTCATAAGACAGGACTAATAATCCATGCTTTCTTCTCTTTGCTTCTTTGCTGGTTTGTTTGTGTATCTTTGCCATCTAATGTTTCTCAAACTGGTAAACATAACTGCTTCTGTTTTCCTTCTTGTTTCATCTTTTTGATGCAGGTCTTCTAACCTGTATATTCAGTTTGTTAAAAGTTATAGAATTCAGGCAGCACCAGTATGCAGGACGGAATTACTGTGGCTGCCCAAGACAGATAGCATTCATTGTTTGGAATATCTTTTGTTTCCGATCCCTCTGTAAAGTCTTTGGTAATAGGGCACCTGAGAATGTGTTAAATTTGCAAAAGAGCTCGACTAGTACTACCTGCGTCTTTTTCTGCACAGTGTGTCGCATACATTTGATTGAACAGCCTGCTATTGAATGTTTTAATATTTCAAGATCCTACGTAGATCTAGAGCTGACTTTAACCGCATGCGCGCTAGCGAAATTCCGCTCCTGTGCTGAGTTTTTTAAAACCGCACTTTACATGACGAGCTGGGCTCGTCATGAGCGTGCGAGGAGGCTACCTCATGACGAGCCCAGCTCGTCATCGGCGTCGAAGGGGTTAATGACAAGAATCTTTGAGAATACTTGCCATTTGGATGTTATGGTTCTCTTTTTTGACATCATGGTGTCTCTTCATGCAGAAGAGCCTTTTCTCCAGCTGAGGGAGCAAAAGCTAGTGCACTCTGAATCTTTCAGTTCTGCCTCCGGTTTGTCCCTGCTGGAGGATAGATTTAAGTTGACTTTCTTTCAAGGTGTAATTTGAAAACTGCTTTTGTAGAACATATGTAGCTCAGATCTCCTAGTACGTCATTGAGTTTCCCTTAACTGCTAGACAGTTGTGTTGTCTGTGGTATGCTGGACATACTATCTTCCGAGATGTAAGATCTGTACTTCCCATACCTGCTTTTATAAGTTGCAACCTGCTCCTTCACTCGCTTATCATGGTTAGCTTATAAAGTCCTACTCTGATGCGCTGATATACCTCCGCTATTTCTGTTGTCCGTTTTGGTCATTGTGACTGCATTTTCCATATTTGACAGATGATTCCATGACTGTTCTTGTCATCTATTATATCCCTGCTCTGTGAGCTTGTCGGCTTACTTGGACTCCTTCCTTTGCCTGTCTTGATGGATCTGTTTTTACTGGTCAGTTTATTAAACCTCTTCTTCACTCCTCCTTAGACTACTATTATTGCCCAGAAATGTCTTCTCAACAACAAAGAGTGTGTGTAGTGAAGAGCATTTTCCCTAATCGGTTGCTCAAGATATTTGACATAATCATGGGCTATCCAAGTTTGACAGTCCTTTTTTAGGTCTCACCCTGCGATTGCAGGCCAAAGGCCTGCTGTCGCAGAGCGAGACTATTGCAATCATTCTCGCTTTCAAGGACTGAAAGGGAGAGGACAAGAGACTGGCACGCGCACTCAGCAGCAGCCTGCCGGGATCAGGTCGCGCGCGCGCTCCGATTCCGGCAGGCTGTTCACAATACGTGCAAACACACATACCGCCCCCCCCAACCCCGCCGAGCATACACACACACACGCACGCACACACACACATACATACATACATACATACACAGAGAACCCCCCCCTACACACACATCCCCTACCTTGTCTCGGCGTCTTCGAGCTCCCTTACCCCGCTCCTCTGGTGCGCGCGCACCACTGGTTTCGATTCCCGCGTCGGCTCCTCTGTGGTGCGCGCGCACCACAGATTTCTATTCATTGTTTATTTCAACAGCCAATCAGGAGGCAGAACTCCTTGAAGCCATGCTCCCTCTCTGGTCCGCCATCATTTGAACTGCACGGTGCGTCGTGCACCCCTGCAAAAACGGCAGCATGGGCCAATCACCTTGTTAAATTAGCATCGGGCCTTTAAGTAACAATGAAGAGTTTCTCTTTGAACACGCGCGTTTTCAGGCACGTCCCTGATTTCATCTTCTCGAAGGTGGCAACCCCAGCGGCTGGCATTTACCAGACCGATTACAAGAACCAGGAAATAAAAATCCGCAGCACTTTGCAATTAACTCAACATAATTATTGTTAGATTAGAGTGGAATGATATTTTCCATCTACATTTTCACCAAGGGTGTTTGTCGTGACTAATGTGTTATTAAAATGAATGCCAAAGCAATTAATAGTGCTATTTTTTTTTCGGAGTGTTGCCAAATAGAGGATGTACTATTTTCCGTCCTAGAGAGAGCGAGCTTCCACGGCGGTAATAGGAACTTCACGGGGAGCCTTTACGAGGCTGGAATGGAACAGTGGGGCCAGTTTTCTGCTCTTCAGTTCCACTGCGAGAACACGGCCCTATTCACAACACGGTTTGCGCTTGTACGTTTGACTAGTGTGCGCAAAGATGTTATTTACGAGTGTAAAGCGGGTTTGCAATTTACAGAAGCCAGTTTCACACTGTAAAAGGATTTACTCGTGTGGAAATGTGCGTGTATCTTCTCCCGTGGTTGAGAAAGGGGTTGTTACAGAGCGAAAACGCCCTGGAAGTTTGTGACACCCCTAAACTTACATGTTTGTGTGCTTTTACGCCATTTTCTGATTCCTTACAAAAAGCCTTTGCAAGGTTGGGAGGGGGAGAGAACCCCCCATCACCTCGTAAAAAAAACAAAAGATGCAAAAAATGTGTTCCTTCTAGAAACAAACAGACAAGAAATCATGGGAGGCGGGAAACCAGCAGTAGTTTCAAACTTCAAACCCATTGTCTCAGGGATCGCTTCTCAGTTCTTCAATGGTATCCCAGAAGATTATTTCATCTTAGTTATATTCTATTTTTTGTGTATTGTACATAGCACCTCAGCAAGCTAACTTTGGTCTTTGTGTTTGATTTGAGAGTGGAAGTCCTCTGTGTTCATGGGGTTTGAAGGACCAACTTTGACCTATAGTGCTGCCCTGAGGGGATGGAAGAGTCTTGCGACACTCTCACCCTATGTGCACGCTACGTGTGCCATGGTTTGTATGGGCCTCCCCTTAACACAGGCACGCTATGCTTGTTAGGTACAACTGTGATTCTAATTCTGTTTCAGATGAAAGCTCCCAAACCCCTCCCCTCCCCTCCTCCCCCTCAGCGACGTGACTTCCATTCATACAGCAGGTGCAGTGGCACCGGGACCCAGAGGGGCCCGTTGAGCCCTGATTATTGCTGTATTTTATAATTCAAACAGCAATCAGGGTGGCCCATTACTTGCACTAGGCCCATGACACGCTGGCTACGCCACTGCCACTCACAATTTAGGGTGCAAATCACATCTTAAATATTTGCTCCCAGGATTTGCTGCAAGAAAACCTGCCACAAATCGCGGGAGTAAATTGCGCGAAATTTCATTTTATTGCACCCTCCATTAGAAGAAATATTGCCTGAATGGTTTATATGTAGGTTTATCTAATTGTTTTGACTACCAACATGTTGCACTTTATCCTCTGCAGAGGGTTTAAGACACTGTAAGCAGACGGAATTTCAGAAAATAAATGTCATAGACCAGACCAGCACAGCACCACCATATCAGCTTGACTCAGTACCACCTCAGCATCACTGATCACGGCACCATTTTAACACCACAGCATCAACACAGCACCACCTCCGCATCAGTACAACACTTGCAGCACCTCCCCAGCATCTGCACAGCATCACTTCAGCACCAGTCAGCGTCACTCATCACCACTGCAGCAACACCACCTGAGCTTCACTCACCAGTACTTGGGCACAACCACAACCACAGCACCACCTCCGCATCACTCAGGCCCAGCGCAGCACCACCCCAGCACAGTACCACCTCAGTATCACTCCGCCCCAGGTCAGCACCACCTGAGCACCACCGCAACACCAATGCATCAGTGCAGCAATACCTCAGCACGTTTCTGCATCTGTGCAGCACCACTTCAACACCAGGCACGGTCACTCAGGACCACTTCAGCAGCACCACCTGAATGTCACTCAGCAGCAGCTGAGCACTACTACAACCATCAGCACAACACCTCAACATTATTCAGCCCCAGTGCAGCACTAGCACAACACTACCTCAGCACCACCTGACTAGTAACACAGCACAGCCTCAACATTAGTGCAGCACCAGCACAGCATCACTCAGCACCAGCACAGCATCACTCAGCACCAGCATCTCCTCCGCATCACTCAACACCATCTCCTCAGCATCACTCAACACCACCACCTCAGCATCACTGCACCACCTCAGCATCATTGAACAACACCTCAGTATCACTCAGCACCACATGAGCACCACCTCCGCACAAGCACACCACCACTTAAGCACTACTTCAGTTTAACTGATCTGAGCACCAGCACAGCAGTACCTTGGCATTAGTGCAGCACTGCCACCTCTGCATCAGCATAGCACCAGCACAGCATCACTCCGCACCAGCGCAGAATCTCCTCTGCATCACTCACCACCACAGCACCACCTCTGTATCAGCACAGCACCTCCTCCGCATCAGTGCACCACCAGCAAAGCACCAACTCAGTACCAGCGCAGCCCCATCACAGCATCAGCGTTGCACCACCTCAGCACAACTTCAGTATTAGCGCATCACTCAGCACCACTTCTGCACAAGCACACGACCACCTCAGCACCATGTCAGTATAACTCAGCATCACCTGAGCATCAGCATTGCATTATCTCAGCAACAGGAAAGACAAACTGGAAGACAGTGTATATATTAATTTTCTTTTAATAGGGTTGTTCGTTTGTACATAATGTTAACTTGTTTACTGTATGTATGTAAAGCGCTCTGATACCTACGGGTCAAGCTAGCGTTATATAAAACTTTTTAAATAAAAAAATAAATAAAAATTGTAAATGACAGAGCTATTAATTTCGCTATTCTCAAAACCAACACATAAATAAAAAAATTGTCATTTACAATACCAATAGCTCAAACTTTACTAATGCGAGACCTATTGCATTGCAAATGCTTGTTCCTGCTGTCCAGCATTTGGTAAAGGAGATGAAGTTCATAAAATGTTTGAGGTAATAATAACCAGCTTTTCTCGTATGACCTGCCAAGTGAATTTAGCCAATTCATTTTCTAAATTGCGCTTTCCTTCGACTGTTCATTCAGCTGCTTTCATCCAACATATTGTAGGTTCATAGGATGAACCAGGATGTCTGCATGGTAGGTGAACATATATGCTGTTCTTCTCTGTCCTATATTTTGGGAAGTGTGTGTGTTAAGGGCAGGTTCCAAGAAAATCACCTGCTGCAGATTCACAGGTCTCGAGCATTCTGTTTGCATGGCAACTTTTCCCTACTCTGCCCTTGACTCACGGCATCAGAAACATTACAGGCCTATGGTCCACCATTCATCTCACTTTGTGCACCACAGCTTCACTCAGACCCATTGTACAGCTCTTCACTCAAGGATGCACATTCTGTGTCTTTGAGGTTCATAATCTGTTTATTAACCCTAACAGGTTCACATGTACTTATATATTCTCGGGGCAAAACAAGATGTAAGTGGGTAATATGTTCTCCTTTTGTGTTTTCTTTAATTTAGGGTCCATTTCCTCATGTGATGCATTTCTCAACGTGTTCCAGGCCAGAGGATTAAGACCTGAAGTCATCTGTCCATGTGCGAGCTCATCTGAAGCCTTAACAGTTGCTATTCGCAGGTACCTGTACTTCTGATGCATGGAAATGTGCTTTTCGCCAGGATCATTTATTCCTGCAGTATGGCAAACCAGACTCTTGCAGAGGAAATTTGCATTCCTTAAAGGGAAATACACATTATCTGATGGAGAATGAGCATGACATATGGAATGTTTTGCATGTTCTAGTGGTGAAATGTGTATTAGTCGAAAGAATGACGAAAGGTTGGTTGGCAAAACTTTCAGAGTGGGTTAAAAAAAAAAAAGCATTGTTCTCCGTGGGATTTAAGTATGTGGTGATCAGCAACCCTCACTCGCAATTGACATCAAACTTTTATTAATGTACTGGTCTGACTTTATTATTAGGTTGGTCTGAATAAGGAGAGAGACTGACTCGGCTGAAAGTTACAGCTGCTCTGGCTTTTTAGAAATTGTTGGTTTGGAGTCTTGGTGTGCCTGTCTCAGCTGAAGTAAGTTGAAGGGAGACATCAGTAGGGTAGAGTTGGCTACTTGCTCTTGCTAGTAATTGGTGTAACAGTAGGCAGCGTATCAAATCCTGCAGTAAAAATGAACTATTGGCAAGGAGTGAAGAGATCGAAGGATGACTGGGAAGATAAACATCCCTTTTCAAAAATCAAACTTAGAGTAAAAATCTAAATCCGTTCTTGGGCTCCCCTCTCCCACTGCCCTTTGCAGAGTAAATAAGGCTACAGTTCCTAGATAGATTTTTAAATGCTGTTGAACGTACCTTTGTGCTACATGCACAGTGCCACCAGCACAGATTTAACAGATTGTGTTGGACTCTCACTAGTCATGTGCAAAGTGCCTTACTAAGTTAATTTTTTATGTGGGTGCAAACCATGAATACTTGCAAAGTGCTGCCAATACTTGCTGAATATTTGATTACAGTTGGTTGCCTCTCTGACATATGTTTTGTGCCTTTTGGGTATAAATATGTTCAAGGCATGTATGACTGTAGATGCACATGCTTTGCATAAGTCCACGGTCTAGTGTTGGTCTCGGATGATTACAAGTAGTTTTTTTTTCTTCGAAGAAGCTTTTCGAATCACGAGGCTGTGACACTCCTTCTTTTGGTAATACTGTGCATGGACATCGACTATATTGTTACATTGTTTCTTTCTGCCGACAGGTTCGGATGTACTCCCTCGTGCTCTGGTTCGCCAGTAGATCCCTTTCTAGGCGGTATTGCCTCGATCGCATAGTTTTTTTTTTTTTAATAATATTTTTATTTGCATTTTCAACCAACATAAGCATAGCTGGATAAGTCACAGGTAGTTAACCTCACACCCAGGCGCTCCCCCTCCACCTCCCCACCATCCACAAGAATGACATCATGAGCATCAATTCTACAATAACCGGCCACTTCATGAAGTACATAGTTATACAATACTCCGCTACCCCCCACAATTCACCATGCATTTCGGTCCCACTGCCGGTATTACGACAGCTTGAAGGATAGCTTCATCCTTTAGGACTCTTACTGCATCAATCTGGTCCCAGACTCCCATCGAGACCATGGTACCTGCTCCATTTACCCCACACTGAAAATTTAGGGGACAACCTCTAGCTTTGTAGGTGATCCACTCAGCCGCCATGTACATATCCATCCCCCTCCTCCATTCTCCCACCTGGGGAGGCGCTGGTGCTCCCCATGCTCGTGCCACGTCTCGTTTTGCCACCACCAGGGCCAATATTACAAAGATTAAATGTGGGCGGCTCAAATCTATATCTGTAGTTATCCCAAGTAAAACCATTTTTGGGTCCAATGGGAGCGCCACCTCTAGCACCTCACTCAGCTCCCCCAATATCTGTGTCCAGTAGGTGTGGATTATAGGGCCGTCCCAGATGATATGGTAGAAGGTCCCTTGTGGGTGTCTACACCTGAGGCAGGAGGAGTCCCCAGCGCGACCCATGCGGTGCAGGCCGGCCCTGATCGTAACACACTCTGTGCAGTATCTTATATTGTATGAGCCGTAGTCGGGATTTAATCGCGACCTCTCTGTGATGCATAAAGGCTGCCTCCCAGTCTATTGTGTCCATCTCGCCCAGGTCCTGTTCCCATGTTGCTCTCAGCTTCCCCAATCTGTCCAGTGTGTTATTATTCAGGGTCCTGTACGTCACTGATACTAACTTATTGGGTTCCCGTTCTTGCAACAGACAACCCTCCAGTGGGGCATATTCTGGCAATGCAGAGGTGAGCACCCTCTTAGCCCCGATGCATGGCGCAGTTGCGCATATTTGAGGAACTTAGTTGGGCCCAGTCCATATTCTGCCGCCAGGGTCCCTTAGGGTTTACATTTCCCCTTTGCTACCAGGTCCCCCAACATGGAGATGCCGATATCGTCCCATCTCCTAAAACCTGTGAATTTTTGGAGCTCCTTTAACCAGGTGCAGGTCCATATTGGAGTCTGTTTGGTAGGTTTATTTGACCACCCCATCATCTTTGTTGCCCTGTCCCAGACCTCTATTGTTATTTGCGTAGCCTGGAGTAATTGCCTCTTACCCGTCCCTCCATACACATAATGGAGACTATTGCGGCGATCCATGGTGTCTCTTTCTAGCTTATATGCGGGTGATACGCAGGTGCGTGAAGCCAGTCATTGATCGGTGCCAAGTGTTCAGCCCAGTAATGTGCCAAGTGTTCAGCCCAGTAATATGCCTCCACATCTGGTAAGGAAATCCCTCCATTGTACTGATTTCCCTGTAATGTGTCTAGGGCTATTCTCAGTTGTTTCCCTAATCACAGCAATGAGCGTAGTTCCGCATTTATTACCTTGAACGTCAGCCTGGGGAGGGGGAAGTACTCGTTCTGTAAGGCATACAGGAAGCCAGGCAATATGATCATCTTTAACATTGCAGCCCGGCCTAAGATCGTGAGAGGAAAGGCCTTCCACCTAAGAGCATCCTCTGCAAAGTTCCTAATCACTCGTTGAATGTTCGTTTGATAGGAGATGTCGGTCTGTTGTCAGATAGATCCCTAGGTATGTGAACCCTGTCCGGGTAATCTGGATGGCGGGAGGCAGAGGGGGCCACTCCCCCCCCCATCGCATGGGCTATACAGTATCGATTTATGCTAGTTTATCGTGTATCCCGAGAAGGAGCCATACCGGCCCAGGAACTTAAACAGTGTAGGGTCTGTCGTGGCTGGTTGGGCCACATACAGAAGAATATCATCCGCATATAGCGACATTTTTCCTCCTGTATGTCGGCCTGTGATATATGAAATCCCTGTATCTCGTCTGTCTGCCGGACCTCACAGGCCACTACTTCAATGGTGAGGGCGAATGGTTGTGGGGACAAGGGTCAACCCTGTTGTGTCCCCCTGCTGATAGGGAAATCTTCAGATATGATCCCGTTCACTTTCACCCGGGCTCTAGAGTCTGGCTATAGCAGTCCCACCCATTTCCTAAAATTGGGGCTGATGCCGAACTTGACCATAGTCACCTCCAAAAAGGGCCAGTGTACAGCGTTGAACGCTTTTTCTGAGTCCAGAGAGAGAAACATATGTGGTTCCTCTCGACCCTTTACCTCCATGAGCCAGTAATGTGTTCTTGTCAAGTTTTGCCTAGTCGCCCTGTCTGGCAGGAATCCCGACTGGTCCTGGTGAACCAGGCCTGAAATCACCAGGCATAGACAAAGGGCCAGGACCGTCGCCAAGAGCTTAGTCTCCACGTTCAGGAGGGAGATTGGTCTATATGACGCACAGTCCTCAGGAGGTCTGCCCTCATTATATATAGGTACAATCGTAGCCATCCTTAGGTCCGATGGGAGGAGACCCTCCTGGGCCGCGTCCCTAAAGAGCTCTAGGAGGTGGGGCGTCAGCAGATCCACACCTTTTTAAATAAATTCCGCCGGGAGTCCATTCAGACCCAGCGACTTCCCTGGTCGTAGCCTGGCTATCGCCTCCCTAATTTCATTGGCCGTTATGTCAGTTTCAAGGGTCTCCTTATCCTCGTCCGACCGAGGTTTGGACGGTAGACTGGTAGTCCATGATTTCTTCTGACCCACCCAATTCCCTAGCTTCATAAAAGTCCCGGAAGTAAGTGGCAAACGTCCGAACAATCTGGGCATCTTCTCTCTGTAGCTGACCCTGACCATCTACCACCCCTTTAATCCACCTGGCGTCCCTTTCCTTACGGCTTAGCCAGGCCAACAGTTTCCCGGACTTGTCCTCAACGTCCTACAACCTGTGCAGGGTTGCAAGAGCCTGCGCTTTGGCTTCATCCGTCGCCAAGGCTTTGTACTGCTGTTGGGTGTCCGTCAGGCACCGAAGCACCTGAGGGTCTCTCCCCGACAAATACCGCCGCTCTAAGTCAAGAATGTGGGTTTCCAGGGTATTAAGCTCCTCCTGGGCTTTCCGTTTCCTCAGGATATTCGGTTTTGGGCCCTATCGCGGAGTACAGTCTTGTAAGCCTCGCATACCGTCACCCCAGACTGTACCGAGCCCACGATTTCTACAAAGTACACTTTTGTGTCAGCCCTAAGGCCCTGTACTATCTCATTATTCTGTAGGTCCCAAGGCATCAGTCTCGCACCCAGCCGAACCAAAAGAGGCGAATGATCCGAGAGACCCCTCGCCAGATACTCTGCTTCGTCTTCAGCCCCAAGTTCAGGTCTAGGGAGGAAGACATAGTCCAGTCTGGAATGTACCCGATGCGTCCCGAGTAATATGAGTAGCTTCTGGTAGTCGGGTGCAGCCGTCGCCATACGTCTGTCAGGCCTAGTGTGGTCATAACCCTGGCCATGGGCGTAGTCTTGGAGCCGTCCCCGCCTGTCCCCGAGCGATCCATGGGAGTGGACAAAAAGTCATTAAAGTCCCCACCTATGATGTGTAACGTGCCTGGTGTGTCCAGCGGGACATCAGCGACTCAGGAGAGAGTCCTAGATTGGTGTTTCGGGGGAGCGTAGATCAAGGCTATCGTGACCCTCTGTCTCCCCCATGTTCCCGTCCCTCCTACGTAAGTCCCCTGTGGGTCTGTCCAGGTCCGGGTACCCGTGAAAGGCGGGGACTTTTTAGTCAAGATAGCTACCCCCCGGGAGCCTGTTGTATAACCCGCATGTGCCTGTACCTTATAAGCTCCCCTTGCCAGAAACCCGCACTTCGTCCCTTTAAGGTGGGTCTCCTGGAGGAGGACTATATCCAGGTGTAATCGCTTAATATGTGTCGTCACCAGTCCTCTCTTAATCTTGTCCCTCAGACCATTCACATTCCACGTGAGGACCTTGTGGGGTTGTAGGGGCCAACCACTAGCCCACCCTCGGGGGTTCCATCCACTGTCACAGGGCCATGGAGTAATGTGTATCCAGTTTCTCTCTGGCGGGGGGTGGGTGATATGTCTGCATATCAGTGCGATCCTGCGGTCAGTGTGCCAATCAAACCTTATACAAAACATAACCCAAAACATTCCCAACCAGAAAACAAACGCAGCCCCCCTCCCCGTCCACCCCACCTCCCCATGACTGATCCCCGGCAATATGTCGGGGAGTGGACTTTTAGGGCAGGCAGAGGTCTGTCGCCCTCCGCTCCCAACCTTTACCACAAGCTCAAACTCATGCAGCAGTCCCAGACCCATCAAATCAAAGTCCAGAAAGATAAGGTCAAAGACGTCAGTGCAAGAAAGGAAAGAAAGACAGGTAGAAAGAGTCAAGAACAGCAGAGATAGATTAGAAAGAAGAGGGCATGCGTCCAGCTTGCCTGCTCCAGTATCTCTTAGTCCAAACCACGGTCATCCCTGTAGGCCCCTATTCAAGAGTTGGAATCCGGGGGTTCACGCCAAGGAGTGCATCGAGGGGCCCACCAACTCCTCCACTCCGGAGGAAGAGTGTTCGCTCTCAGTTCCAACATCCTTCTCAGTGTCATTGGCCATCTGAATCTGTCCAGAGGAGCGGAGCGCATTAGCTCTCGCTGAGAGTACGGGGCATACTTGGCTGTGTCTTTTCCACTTTAACAGCTATAACTGGAAAATGACCTGCTGATGGAACGCACTCTGTTGCGTTTATATCCGAATTGCCATTCCAAATGCACATACACCAACCAGCATTTGGTCTGTAATTTGTCTCTCGCCCGAACATTGGGTGAATACTTGTGAGGCCTGTAGATCATTCCGATCTAAGAAAACGCTTCAGGACTAGTGTACAAGGTGACGAGAGATGCAGCGCAGACAAGCTAGCGACACACCTGGCATATCTGAAAGAAAACAGTTAGTATTAGATTCCTTACCTTAGAATATCCCCAGGCATCAGACTGGATCCGGAAACTTTTGCGTAGCAGTACCCTTGCGCGTCGGTAGGCGTCGTCTGCGGCTCCGCGTCCGTCGTCAGTCATTGTTCCCGGGAAGACGTCGCCGGAGTACTTAGACGCCGCCCTCGCCCGCTGACGTCAGTTCTTTTTTCCGCGCCAGCAATCGCCGATCCGGAAAAAGTTGTACCCTAGTCAATTTTTGGCTAACTTTTTCGATCCTTTTGATCATCTTTTCGAGTCTCTCGACACCGACGGTGCCGATAGAGATGCCCGGGTTCAAACCCTGCGTCGATTGCAACCGACTGATGTCGGTTACCGACCACCATCTCCGGTGTCTTCACTGTCTGGGCCCAGATCACGACGACAAGTCCTGCTCCGACTGCCGGGCCCTGACGTCCAAAGCTAGACGGGAGCGTTCCCGCAAGCGACTCGAGCTCCGGCAGTCAGCCCCGCGCCGCTCGAGGTCCCGGTCCGGAAGGAGGTCGAGAGACCGGTCGCGGGGCCGGAGTCACCACACCGGGAGTCGTCATCGGTCTTCGGGCTCGAAGTCCTCAGGTAAGAGGCACAAGAAGTCGCAGAGGCGACATAGCTCTTCTGAAACAACCCCCCCCCCCCCCCCCCCCCCGACGCTAGCGCGACGCGGCCGGGGGTTCGGGCGACACCGCCCCGCGGCTCCGCCAGAGCCGCAGGCGTCGCGGCCTGCTCCATACCAGCCGGTCCCTGGGCAGCACGCAACGCCGGAGGAGATCGAGGCCTTCCTCACGGCCACCGTCCCCCCCCCCCCCGACGCTAGCGCGACGCGGCCGGGGGTTCGGGCGACACGGCCCGCGGCTCCGCCAGAGCCGCAGGCGTTGCGGCCTGCTCCATACCAGCCGGTCCCTGGGCAGCACGCAACGCCGGAGGAGATCGAGGCCTTCCTTACGGCCATGAGGTCGCTCACTCTTCTGTCAGGTTCCGCGGCGGAGCGGCCCCAACTGGGTCCCCACGCGGGCCGGGTGCTTCGGCCCCGACACCGTCGGCGACTCGGTCTCAACGCCGCAGGGCCCTGCCGGATCCGGGTCGCCGCCGGTCGACCTCACGACCTCGCCGGGGCTGGCCCCCAGGGTGTCGCCCCCGGCACCGTCCCAGGACGCCGCCGTCCCCGGTCCTACCCTCGATTCGGGTCCGCCGCCGCTCTCGACGCCGATGGGAGAATTTTACTTCTACGACCCGGCCCGTCCTTTGAGCCTGAGTACCAGGCGATGGGTGACGAGGTGGATTGGGAGGGGTCCAAGGACCCTCTGACACGTGAGTTTCAGTGTTTTCAGGACTGGACAGGTGAGCTTAGGTAGGCCAGTGGTCTGGACACTTCGCCCGACACTGGTTTTGTCTCCCCTCCTAGAGTGGCTATGGAGGAGGGGGCTGCCTATAGTGTGGTGCTGATGCGGGCTGCCAAGGCCTTGGGCCTTGAGCTCCCCGTCGCGGCCGTGAGGACTAACCTCCTCACCGAGGTCCTTAAACTGCAGACAAGCTCGGCCGAGCCTCTGCTGCCTTTTAATGAGGCCTTGTCAGACGTTCTTCTGGGCACGTGGTCCAAGCCCGCTACAGGTCTGCCTGTAGATAGGAACGTGGCCAGATGCCACCGCCCGGCTCCGGGCGACCCTCGCTTCCTGTCCACCCACCCCACCCCCGAGAGCCTGGTCATCCAGGCCTCTAACTCCCAGACCTCATTCCCGTCGGCTCCCCCCGATCGGGAATCCAAGAGGTATGAGCAATACTGGAAGACTGTATTCTCCTCCCTGAGTTTGGGATTGCGGTCTGTCAACTCCGCATGCCTCTTGTGCCGTTACACCCACTCTCTGCGGGACACGGTCGTGGACGTGCTGCCACCATGTCCGGAGGAGGCCCGGACTAAACTCGCCCAAGCCCTTGCGGAGGCTCGAGATGCAGCACGGTATTCCATCCGGTGTGGGCTGGATACCACGGACTCACTGGGCAGAGCGATGGCAACGACGGTGGCGATTCGTCGCCACGCCTGGTTGAGGTCCGCCAACTTTTCGGCTGATGTCCAAAACACCCTTATGGACATGCCGTTTGATGGCCGTCGCCTCTTTGGCGACAAGGCAGACCATGCGCTTGAGCGCTTTAAGGACTCCAGGGCTACGGCCAAGTTCTTGGGTCTCTCGGCCCCGCGCCAGCAAACGGCTGCTTTTCGCCCCTTTCGTGGCCAAGGAAGGGGCGCCCCCACACGTCATGCCAGCCACGGGCCACAGACTACCATCCAGCCCGGTGAGTGACGTGTAAACCACTGTGGCGGCGGTCGGGGACAACGGCGAAGCCAGTCCACACCTGCCCCTGCAGCATCCGCCTCAAAACCCTCCTAGTCTGTGCTTTCAGGCCCATGTCATGCCAGTGGGGGGCAGGGTCCACCATCACCACCACCACTGGCGCACTGTCACATCGGACAGGTGGGTGCTGCAAATCGTCCGAAGGGGCTACTCCCTCCCCTTAGAGGCGTCCCCTCCAGCCATGCCACCACAGTATCACCGCGTGTCGGGGGATCACTTGAAACTTCTACAAGAGGAAGTTACGGCCCTCTTGGCCAAGGGGGCCATCGAGTGCGTTCCAGGGCCAGAAGTAGGGTGTGGTTGTTACTCCCACTACTTTCTGGTACCCAAGAAGGGCAAAGGGTGCCTACGCCCTATCTTGGACCTACGGAACGTCAACGGCTTCCTCCGGAAGGAGAAGTTCAAGATGCTGACACTGGCTCAGGTCCCTGCCCTGGACCCTGGAGACTGGATGGTAGCGTTGGACTTATTTTCACATACCTGTCCTGCCGGCCCACCGACGGTTCACGGTAGGCCACGAGCACTTTCAGTTTACCGTGCTCCCCTTCGGCCTTACCAGCGCCCAACGGGTGTTCACGAAAGTGATGGCGGTGGTCGCAGCTCATCTGCGCAGGTTAGGGGTTTCAGTCTTCCCCTACCTCGACGACTGGTTGTTGAAGGCGGACTCGCCGCAGACAGTCGTCCGCCACCTCCAGACTACGGCCGACCTCCTGCATCTGCTTGGGTTCTCCATCAATGTGCCGAAGTCACACCTGTGTCCCTCTCAGAAGCTCCTCTTCATCGGAGCGATTCTAGACTCGGCGCAGTTTTGGGTTTATCCTCCCGAACAGCAGGTGTCGGATATTCAGGCTCTGATCCCGATCTTTCAGCTGTTATCCCGAGTCTCAGTTAGGTTGACGCTGCGGCTAATGGGGCTGATGGCCTCCTGCATCCTTCTGGTGCATCACGCCCGGTGGAGGATGCGGGCTCTGCAGTGGGACCTGAAGTTTCAGTGGGCCCAGCATCAGGGCAACTTTTCCGACCATGTCTTGATCTCGGAGGCACTGCAAGACAGTTGCATTGGTGGCTCACGGACCGCGATTGGGTCAGTGGCAGATCCCCCTCCCTACCCCAACCGGAGCACGTTGTTGTGACGGACGCGTCCCTCCAGGGCTGGGGAGGCCACATGGGAGAGGCGGAGATCAGAGGCCTATGGTCTCTGGCGGAGTTCCAGCTCCATATCAACCTTCTGGAGCTGCGGGCGATCCGGCTTGCACTGAAGGCATTCCTCCCCTCTGTCTGGGGGAGTGTAGTGCAGGTGTTCACGGATAACACCACCGTTATGTGGTACTGCAACAAACAGGGCGGTGTGGGGTTGTGGTCCCTATGCCAGGAGGCTCTGCGCCTCTGGCAGTGGCTGGAACATCAGGGCGTGTCCCTGGTGGTTCAACACCTGGCAGGTTCCCTGAACGCCAGGGCGGATGAACTCAGCCGTCGGTGCATGATGGATCACGAATGGCGTCTGAACCCGGACGTGGCGCAAGGCCTCTTTCAGCAGTGGGGAGAGCCTTGGTTAGATCTATTCGCCACAGAAGAGAACGGGCAATGTCATCAGTTCTGCGTGTTGGAATTTCCAAGGCGGCACTTGCTCGGAGACGCTTTTCGTCGCGAGTGGAGCTGCGGTCTGTTGTACGCCTTTCCGCCTATACCACTTCTGCCCAGAGTGCTGAAGATCAGGCGCGACCGGGCCCAAGTTATCCTTGTGCCTCCGGACTGGGCCCGAAGATATTGGTATCCAGAGCTACTCAGCATGTCTGCCTATCCCCCGATTTGTCTGCCTCTTCAGGAGGACCTTCTGTCGCAGCAGCAGGGGACGGTCCTCCAGCCGAACCTGTCCAGTCTCCACCTCTTTGCTTGGAGATTGAGCGGCGGCAGTTGAGGCCATTTGACTTGCCTCCTGAAGTTTGTACTGTGATTCTGGCAGCCAGGCGTCCCTCCACAAAGTCGGTGTACGCCTGCAGGTGGAACAGATTTGTGGCATGGTGCACAGCAAAGGCTGTGGATCCACTCTCTGCCCCCCTTTCTGAGCTTCTCCTCTCCCTTCTTTCTCTTGCCCAGCAGGGCTCTGCTCTGGGCGTAATCAAGGGCTACCTTTCTGCCCTTTCCGCCTTCTTGAGGCTACCTGATCAGCCTTCTTTGTTCAAGTCCCCGATTGTTAACAGATTCTTGAAGGGCATCACTCATATGTTTCCCCCCTGTTCCTTTCGTGATGCCCCAGTGGGACTTGAATCTGGTTCTAACTTACCTGATGTGCGCTCCTTTTGAGCCGCTTCATAACTGTCCTGTCCGTCTTCTTACACTTAGACTGCTTTCCTGGTTGCCATCACCTCTGCCAGGAGAGTGAGTGAGCTCCAGGCTCTTTCCTCTAAACCTCCTTTCCTTTCTGTCCATCCGGACAAGGTTGTGTTGCGGACAAGACCCTCTTTCCTGCCTAAGGTAGTCACAGCCTTCCACATCGGGCAGTCCATCACCTTGCCCACCTTCTTTCCACCTCCGCATCCCTCTAAAGAGGAAGAGCGGCTCCACCGTCTGGACCCAAAACGTGCGCTGTTATATTATCTGGATCGCACACGCCAGTTCCGGGTGGATGACCAACTCTTTGTTGGTTACGTGGGCGCTAAGAAGGGGCGGGCGGTGTACAAACGGACCATCTCTCGGTGGGTCGTGTTGTGCATCAAGGCATGCTATTCTTTGGCTAAGAAGGAGCCTCCTGTTGGGCTGAGGGCCCATTCCACTCGGGCCATGGCGGCTACTACTGCCCTGGGCCGGGGAGTCCCCTTGCAGGACATATGTCAGGCAGCTACGTGGGCCTGGCTGCACACGTTCGCAAGACACTACTGCCTGGACAGCCAAGTCCGGAGTGATGGCTTCTTTGGCTGTTCCATCCTCCAGGACTTTCTGGTGTGATCATTGGTTCGCAGACCCACCACCGGGGTTGGTATTGCTGCGGTATCTATTCTAAGGTAAGGAATCTAATACTAACCTGTTTCTTTCAGATGCACAAGTTACTTACCTTCGGTAACGATATATCTGTAAGAAACAGTAGTTAGTATTAAATTCCTAACCGCCCCACCCATCCTCCCCATTCTGCGAACCGATATCTAGGGTTAAGGTCATCCCCTTTCAGGGCCCTAGTTTCATGGCACCAGTGTTGGTTTTTATCATGGCTCTGCGGAAAAGCTGTGTATAAGAACTGATGTCAGCGCGTGAGGGCGGCGTCTAAGTACTCCGGCGACGTCATCCCGGCGCCGACGACGGACGCGGAGCCGCAGACGACGCCTACCGACGTTCAAGGGTACTGCTACGCAAAAGTTTCCGGATCCAGTCCGACGCCTGGGGATATTCTAAGGTAAGGAATCTAATACTAACTACTGTTTCTTACAGATATATCGTTACCAAAAGTAAGTAACTTGTGCATTTGGTTGATAGGAAGGAGAGGAAGCTTCAGCAGCTCTAGAGGAATCCCTATCCATCCACAGATTCTGAATTGGAGGACGAACAAATTTCAGTCATCCTGGGGTATTCCAAGAAGCGTTGGACCGTGAGTACACCTGCCCCATCTCTGGATCCAAAAAGTCAGCATCGACCGATAAAACTGCTCCCGTGCTGCCACTGCACAAAAGCCCGTGAGCACTGAATAACCTACTTGGACACCCTGCCCTTTGGCTCGGTGCCGAAACATTGTCCAACAGCAGGTGCCTCTACCAAATTAGATTAGACACTGACGCATAAGACACTCGGTTCGTTCCCAAAAGACAAAGGGCACAGCACTTCAGCTCCAGCCACTCTGGCATCGAAAACAAAACCTCTTCCGGCACAGAAATGCTATACTTTTGGTCCGAAAACACAACCGGAGCCGATTCTCGAAAGCATACACAAACGGCTTGACTTATAACGAAAAACTTTGCAAATACAACCCTGAACAACGAAGATTAGTCTTCAACCCGCAACACCTCAACCTTGTAAAAGACAATTCTTTCGAAGACAATTGATGCTCCACAACTACCTCCCCAAAAGACACAAGCATTTGCAAGGCAATAAGTCTCGCAGTTTTTAAACCTTGACCTATTGGTATTGTAATTGACAATGTTTTTTATTATTGCAGTTTTTTCAACACATAAATGAAAGCCATTGTCATTTACAATGCCAATGGCTCAAAATCTCGCAAATGCGAGACCGATTGCATTGCAAAAGCGTGTTTATTTTCTCTTGAGTGCTCCTGCACTTCTTTACACAAGCTGCCAACTGGCATCTGCTTGATTAAATGAGCAGTAGCAGCCCACAGCCTGCATCCTTTTGACATTTCCACTGCCTGCTGCCGAAAAATGGAAAAAGGCTGGATAGCGAGGTGAAGGTAGCAAAATGAAATATGTAGGAGGTTGATTGATTTGTCGAGAATGACACAACCTCTAGTGCGAAGCCGGGCTTGGAATCCAGGCTTTAAAGTCTGCCCCAAAGTCCCTAGAAGCATCTGCTACAATCCGAAAGAAAGATACTAATGAAACTGTTAGGATTTTTCATTTGATATATAACATCTAACACTACAAGAATATGCAAGATAGGACTGGGACTTGTTTGACTGAAATATGTTATGTTATGTTAATCTGGGTCTTGTAGAGCGCTCAGCTACTCAAACAGAGTGTCCCGGCGCTATCAGACCCAACAAGGCACAAAACAGGGAGAGATGGACTTTATTGACAGAATAGCCAAGTAAGTTTTGAGCTCCTTTCTAAAAGACAGCAGATTGTCAATCTTCCTTAGTGCTAGTGGCAAAGCATTCCAAGCCTTGGGCGCAAGATATCTGAAGGATCGACCTCCAGTGCGAGCACGCCTAATAGCCGGGATCGTGGCCAGCGATAGTGAAGCTGAGCGCAAGGCTCTGGCCGGATGGTGAAAACTGATCCTGTGCCTTAAATAGCGGGTACCCATGCCATGCAAGGCCTTGTGCGCAATTTTAAGGCTCTTAAAAGCGATGCGTTTTCTAATGGGCAGCCAGTGAAGAGATTTCAGAAGCCTCGCGGCGTGGGATCTCCGGTTAAGACCAAAAATTGCCCGGGCTGCAGAGTTCAGCACCACCTGCAAGCGAGACAGAAGATATTCAGGCAGGCCAAGAAACAGCACATTTGCATAATCCAACCTGGATCCAATCAGGGCTTGCACAATCGTCCTCCTATGGGCAATAGATAGAAGTGGGAGGAATTTCCTCATCATTTTTAGGAGACCAAAACACTGACCCACCAAGCTCAGAATCTGCGGTTTAGAAGTAAGACCATTGTCCATCTTTACTCCGAGATTCTTAGCAACCGCGGTATCTGTGGCAGGTGGAAACATGGCTGCCGGCCACCAGGACTTCCAGCCGGGATCAGGAGGACAACCAAAGAAAAGGACCTCCGATTTATCAGAGTTGCACTATATGCAAATGAAATATAGTCTCCTACTTCAATGGAAGAATGATGCTCATGTCTCCACATCAGTATGCACAGCTGGCCGTGACACGGTGGAAAATGATATGGACACTTTAATGACTGTGAAATAATGCCTCTGAATGTGAAAAGGTGACACAACAGGGAGTGCAGAAGTGTAAACAGTTTGCAGCATAGGTGGCCCTTTCACCTCATACTTCACTCCATCCACACTGTAATCACCCTGCCTCCAGGAGACACAACACCCTTTTAAATGAGGTCATTAACCGAATAATGTTCACATCAAAAGTGAAAGAACAATGTTGCAAGTCAACAAATTTCTCATTTCACCAGTGCGATCAAATGTGCACATTACACACATATTATACAACACCGCTATCAACTTGAATTCTTTTTAAACCGTAATTATTTGCGAGAACCTGTGTGCGTACCTTTTTTGTGTGTTCCCGCCAGGCATCAAATCCAAAGCAAGCAGGAATAGCCCTGGAAAGATGCCCAAACATGCTCAAGTCCTACCAAAAGAAGCTCAACGCTAGATAAAGGCAAGGACAATAAATGCAAGCTGCGGCAGAAAGTAACAATCAAAAACAAGCTAAAGAAATGCTTCTTTACGAGCACATGCTGCATTGCCGTATCTGCCATCGTGCCCCCGGCTTCTTTGAAATTGAGCTACCACGCTCGTACTCAAGCGGATCCAGATACTTAATTTCATGATCTGGACACGGCTCGATTGAAAGCATATCCAGCCACAATTTTATAAGAACTGCTGAGCCCGCAAGAAAATACCCACTAATGCGATAAAAGGCATAGTGTAAATAATTGATGTGTAAGACAACAATGATGATATTTCTTGTCCTGATGATGATGCCCTATACCTAAAAAAGGCATCGAAACGTCGTCGACCACAAAACCCCATATGCAATATGATAATGCTATATTGTTAAATGCGATGGTGTGTTTATAAGATTTTGAGTCTGTAACACTGACTACAAGTATACAGACAGATTTCTGCTTTGCCCTTTTGGCCATTTTTTCGTTGTCTTGAATGTTGTGGGTCACGGCTGTACCCACTTGTTATTTATTGGTTCTCACATCGTACTTTATTTACCAGAATGCTAAAAATAAATTTCTTGTCCGGCTGGACAAAAGACATATCACTTATTAGGTGTATGATTATTGTTTCTGTACATTATTCTGTCCATAAATAGGGACCACCGTCCTGTGAAAAATGATACTGCCCAAGGTCCCTATGGCATACCTTTTGGGTTCCCTTGTCTTCTTGTAAACGGATTTAAAAGGCATTTAGATATTTCCCTTGCTAGTGACCTTGCTGCTGCCGATCGCTATGGTGTTTGTGACCAGTGGCACCACTGCTTCTGATTAGTGGAGGCGGGGTCAGTGGGTATCATGTGAGTCCGGGGACGCAGCAGTATCGGAGGGCACAGACCAATATAATGAAAGTGAAAGCGCGGTATGCAGTGCTGTTAAAAATCATTCAATCAATCTTTGTAAAGTCGAAAATAAAATTTGCAGCCACCACTTTACATATTTAGCGCAGTTAGCAATCTATTATGAAAGTGAAAGCGGGCATGGAATGCTGTAAAAAAAAAAAAAATACAATGAACAAAAGAAAAGCACGTCTGCCATTATCCCAGCTCAGGCGGCCATGCTGCTTAAATACAACACGTTGTGGGAGAGAGAGAGAGAGCGTGTCCTACCTGCAACAGCTAGCAGAAGAAAGACAATTAAGAAAATAGTGCTCCCAGGTTCTCATTAAAGCATATGCGTAACAACCTAAGTAAAAGGGACAGTCTTCATGGGAGGTTACAAATGAAGACAAGGCGGTACTAAGGAGGGACTAACAAGCCTATTAACCAATCAGAAGCCAGCATTTATGAGGGACAATGACACAAGCCTATGAAAAATATGGGCGGAGGGTGGGCTGGGCTCAACTACATACTCCAATACTGGATGCCTCGCAGTGCAGTGCATACACGCTGCCCAGGCTTGACCTAAAAAAGAACTTGACACAGGCTCTTTACACATTCCTGTCCCTTCCTCTTCAATTCCACCAACACTACCCCAACCCTCCTCTCCACCACCTTCACCGAAACATTCTGATGAAGACGATTTCTCACCACATTCACCCATAATAGATGATGACAATAATACAGGCGAGGACACGCAGCCTGGGGACCCCAGGGACACTAATGACTTTGAGCCACCAGGGGATACAGATCCAGACCTCTATCCTGCACAACAACCCCCTCCAGATGTAGCTTCTGCTTATCAGGTTTTAATAGCTAGGGCTGCAATATGCCACAAGGTAGCCCTACATAGGGACCCCATAGAGGATGACTTCATCTTCGAGACCCTCACTACTGCTCAACGAGGAACCAAATATTTACCAATGCTCAAAGGGGTGTTACGTCATCCAGATTAGCTTTTTAAAGACCCCGTAAAATTACGAATAATCACACCAAGGGTTGACAAAAAATAAAAGACAGTTAAGACCAGACTCCTTGGTATTAGCCAATGCTAGAAAAAGGGCTAACTCACAAACAACTGGAGATGCACTTCCCCAGACAAGAGTCAAATCTTATTTACACCTCCGGAAAACGAGTTGCAGCCCAATCTGTTAAACATTGGAGAATTGCCTATAGCCAAGCCCCTTTAGCACAATATGTCGGGCCCCCTGGGATGAAATGGAGGAGCTCTTTCAACACCTCCAAGAGGAATACAACAAATGGGTCATGAAATAGTCAATGAGGGGAAGTTAATTGCTAATAACTCCATCAAGTGTGTGCTAGATTCTGCAGACACTGCAGCGAGAGACATTAATACCAGCCTTCTCCTCCTTAGGCTTGCTTGGCTGCATCTCTCAGGTCTTAAACCTGAGGTACAACAAACAATACTGAACCTTCCCTTTGACCGGAAACAACTGTTCGGCCCTTGAAAAAATGGAAAAAAAGACAGCGGTCGCAAAATCTATGGGGACC
Organism: Lissotriton helveticus; assembly: GCF_964261635.1. Taxonomy (NCBI): domain Eukaryota; kingdom Metazoa; phylum Chordata; class Amphibia; order Caudata; family Salamandridae; genus Lissotriton; species Lissotriton helveticus. The sequence continues at coordinate 979,703,150 of NC_136061.1, read as the reverse complement.
CTGCAAACTCCCGCATTTCTTGGGTCCTTTTGACGATCAACTTTCAAACAGGCTGCCAGATCTGCGTCTACAGACATCACAGGGTCCTCCTACAAAAATCAAGGACAGTCATCCACCTCTATAACCTTTTACTGAGGCTCATACAGACAACAATTACAGAGGCCGCGGTTACGGAAATGCTACCTATACCGCAAATACAAACGCTAAACAATGATATACTCATTCGCCCCCCCCCTCCCACTGGCCCCCCGTGGCCGACCCCCCCCCCCCCCCCCCCCCAGACCTTCTAACACCTGTCGAGGGATATCTTCAAAATGTTTACACAGCATGGAAAAACATTACAACATCAATGGGTGTTGGATATTATCCAACATGGCTACTGTCTGGAACTCTTTGCCACACCTCTAATTATAACGCCTTAGAAGGACAAAATGTCAATACAACACCAAGCTCTCCTCAAACAAGAGATTTCAGACCTCTTACTCAAAGGAGCCATAAAGCCTGTCCAATTTCAACATCAGGGAACAGGAGTATATTAAAAAAACTTCCACATTCCCAAATAGGACGGCTCACTTTGACCCATTCTTGACCTCAGTCCCCTAAATCACTACATCCTATCAGAACATTTCCACATGGTCACCCTTCAGGAAATGATACCATTGCTACAGCAGGAAGACTTCATGTCTGCATTAGACCTTAAAGAAACCTGCTTCCATATACCCATGTATCCCTCGCACCGCAAAAACCTGCGGTTTGCCTTCCACGGAAGACACTATCAATTCAAAGTGCTTCCCTTTGCAGTCACCACCTCTCCATGGGTAGTCACAAAATACTTCGCAATACTGGCAGCACATCTGTGCAGAGAAAAAATTAACACCTTGGCTGCTTGTCAGATCCATCCCCTGTGCTGGACCTTAATGTAAATGGGTGTGGTCATGACAAGCTCAGCTCGTCATGAGCACCCTAGAGGTATACCTCATGACGAGCTGAGCTCGTCATGAGCAGGAAGGGGTTAATGTATTTCTTTATGTGGACGATTGGCTTATAAAAGCAAACCGCTCTTACCTTTGGAGCCAGCATACCCATGAAGCATCCTATTACACCAACTAGGGTTTAACATCAACCTGCAAAAATCCCACCTACAACCATCCCAAATACAAACGTATTTAGGGGCAATGCTCGATGCACAGTTGGGGGTTAGCTTTCCCAAATACAGCCAGAATACAAAACATTCTAACACTAGTCCATCAGTTTCAAACTCGCCTTAGTTACAGTCAGAACACCAATGCGCCTTTTATGCATGATTGCATCTTGCATCGCAATAGTCCCTCATGCACGTTAACAAATGAGATAGCTGCAAGAGTGTCTCTCACGTTAATTACCACTCACAAGGTCAGCTTCATGCTGTAGTGATGGTAGACAGCCTCACACATCACTCTCTGCGGTGATTGAACTCACAGAACCTATCAAAAGGGCAGCTGTTTCTAGACCCAGTTCCCCAAGCCATTCTTACCGCAGATGATTCACTGAAAGGATTTGGAGCTCACCTTCAACATGTAACAAGTCAAGGTGTATGGGACTCCAAATACCAGGGTCTTCATATAAATTACCTGGACCATCAAGCTGTCCACCTGTCATTGAAAGCGTTCATACCTCACTTAAAAACAAGGTTGTCTTAATCCAAATGGACAATGAGAACCATGTATTATCTACAGAAAGAAGGGGGGGCTCACTCCCTACAATTATTGCGCCTAGCTCAGACTATATGGCGCTTAGCAATACATCACAATATTATTCTCCTAGCAGAACACGCTCCAGGGACAAGCAATCAAGTTTCAAATCTTCTCAGCAGGACGCAGCAACAAGTCCACTCAAGGAAAGTCCACCCCAGAGTCCTCCTACCATACTTTCACAAGTGGGGGTTTCCACAAACAGACCGGTTTGCAACCCTAATAAACGCAAAATGCCCAAACGTCTCATCCAGTTTCCCACAGCCGCAATCCAAGGGCAATGCTCTATTGAAGAACTTGTCCGGGATATTTACCTATGCTTTTCCACCTCTCCTACTACTTCCATCTATGGTCAGAAAGCTAGGGTAGACATCCCTCACCCTAATTCTCATAGCTCGAACTGGGGCTCATCAGCCAACGTTCACCACTCTACTGGAACTCTCGCAAGTTACCCACGGGAAACTTCCCCCTCAACCTGGACCTTCTCCCTCAGAACCATGGCAAAATCAGACTTCCCAATTCCAAGGAAATGAACCTGCCATTTTGCTCCTGAGGTCATAGTATTTGGATACCTAAACCTATTACAACAAAGTATGGATATTCTTAAAGAAGCACTTAGGCCTACAACTCAAAAATGTCACGCTGCCAAATGGAAATGATTTGTGCTATACTGCCTACGTCAAAAAGTAAACCCTTTATACAAGTACAAGTACAGACAATCATGTGTTACCTGTTGCATTTTCAAACCTAAAGTTTAGCATACACTTCAATACGCCTACAACTGGCTGCCATTGCAGCCTATCCAAAATAGGCAACATATTTCTTTATTTAAGATACCAGTCATTAAAGCTTTCATTGAGGGACTTAAAAGGGTAATTCCCCCTACACTTCCACCTGCGCCAGCTTGGAATCTCAACATTGTACTAGCAAGGCTCAATGGGTCTCCATTTGAGCCACTGCATTCCTGCCTACTTCAATATTTATCTTGGAAGGTAGCATTTTTAATAGCTTTCACTTCACTCAGACGTATCAGTGAGCTCCAGGCGCTAACCTTAGAAGAGCCGTTCTTTCAACTCCACCGAGACAAGGTAGTGCTTAGAACAATCCCCAAGTTTCTTCCCAAAGTAGTCTCTCCTTTCCATATTAATTAATCAGTCGAATTACTTTTCTTCTTTCCACAACCCGATTCTGTTGCAGAAAGAGCTCTCCATGCACTTGATGTTAAAAGAGCTTTAATGTATTATATTGCCAGAACAAAAACTTTTCGGAAAACTAAGCAATTATTTGTTGCCTTCTCATCTCCTCATACTGGAAACCCAATTACCATGAATTGAATTTCCAGGGGTATAGTCAAATGTATTTAAACTTGTTACACTAATGCTATAAGACTTTTACCAGTTCCCCCTAGGGCTCTCTCAACTCTTAAAATAGGAGCCTTTATGGCATTCTTAGGGAACTTCTGCATTGCTAACATTTGATAAGCAGGAACATGATCCACCCCACACACCTTCACAAAACATTACTGTGTCTTTGCACGCCAACAATCCAACGTTGGACAAGCAGTACTTCGTACTCTCTGTCAAACAACTGCAACCTCCGCAGGCAAGCCACAACTTTGGGAGAGGGACTGCTTTACAGTCCATGCAAAGCATGTGTATCTACAGCCACACATGCCTCGAATGGAGTATGTTACTTACCCTGTAAGCATCTGTTCCTGAGATGTAGTCCTCTAGATGTACATGCGCCCACCCTCCTCCCCGGATCCCTAGTAGGTCACAGTTTACTGCTTTATTTGACCTTACATCACATTCCTAGCATTGACATCACATTACTAACATTCTAAATCCGCATTATCACTAAAAGGGAGGAGTAGCACAGCCTTGTGACTTGAAAAACGTTTTCGTACAAACACAACTTGTAATTATTCGAGCCCATCACTATATGGGGAACTTATTCAAAGCATGTGAATCTACAGCACTACATGCCAAGAACAGATGCTTACAGGGTAAGTAACCTAATCCTTCTGCTTTGTATTGCATATATTGCCCACATCCCTTGATCTTTCTCTTGTCTGTATTTTTAGACCACCAGACTTGGCTGGGCCACCTCCAGGGAAAGCAGTTTTATCTATGAATGCGCTTAGTCACAGTGTCATCCGAGTTGACACAGAGGAGAAGCTTTCTGTTCTCACAGTTCAGGATGTTGGGCAGATCATGCCAGGAGGTACGTAGGATCCGTATGACATGTTTTTTCCTGTTCAAGTTGCAAAACTCCCAGTTGAACACAGGCTAAAGAAAGCTTTCATTGTTTAAATATATGCAAGCAACAGGGCTAGTCATGTTATAGTTACATTCTGGGTATGTAACTTAGCGTTGCAATTTCCACCAATTGATTAGAAACACGCTTCACACCACAATGTTGTCAGTCATATGATAAGCAAATCAAACACAAGATGTTAACTTGTGGCATGGTACCTCCTGTATCTGGATGCCATAGTGGCATCACAAGAGGTGTCTGTGTGTACCCCTGGGCCAACCTTAAAGTTGATAGATAACAGGATACATGCCGAGTGATAACACTCGTCACCTGCCTATTGATCTATGATGAATATACAGGACACACACATTCAAAAGCAAAGATGGAGCGCATGCATCCATTGATACACAAAGCTATTGATGGCAACATAATGACCAGCAATACAAGGCAACAATTCAGAGGTGGAGACACAAGGCACATGGCCATTGTTGGGGATACATGGTAAATGATCAGTGAGATGGAATCGGTTTGTGCTGTCATTGAGGAGAAATCGTGGCACACAGTCAGTAAGGAGTAGATGGGACACAAGTACAATGAGGTGGGAATGAGGTAAGTGATCAGAGAGGGAAGCACGTCAAGTGATCAGTGAGGGGGAAATGAGGCCGTTGGTCAGTGGAAGAAACCGTGCCAGCAGTCAATGAAAGGTAAACCGGGCAATCAGTTGAGAGGGGAGAAACTAGACAAGCAGTCATTGAGGGGGAGAAGGAGCAAGCGGTAAGTGAGAGGGAAATGGCAAGCTGTCATTGAGGAGGAAATGAGGCAAGGAGTCAGGGAGGGATGGATGGATAAGTAGTACTGAGGGGGAACCTGGTCAAGCAGTCAGTGAGGTGGAAACTGGGCAGACAGTCAGTGAGGGAAAAACTGGGCAGAATGTCAGTGAGGGAAAAGCTGGGCAAACGGTCAGTGAAGGGTAAACTGGGCAAACCATCACCATGGAAGACAAAAGGCATGCAGCCAGCACTGAGGAAATAGGACAAGCAATCAATGAGGTGGAAACCTAACATGTGGTCAGTGAGGAGGAAGTAGAAACCAGGCATGGGGGCAGTGATGGAGAAGTAGGACAAATATTCAGTGATGGGGAAATGGCAACTTTTAGCATGTGGAGAGGAAAATGTTCTTACGGCCTGTGAGTGTGAAACTGGGAAGATGGTCAGGGTTGCACAGACAGGGCACCAGGCCAGTGATCGAGATACAGGGCACACAACCAGTGATGGAGATAAAAGGTGATTGGCCCACTAATGCAAGATGGAGGACAAACGCCTAGAAAAGCACACAACATTGAGAGGCCACACCCAGTTTTAGAAAACAAAGTGACAAAGGCTACCCTGACATTCACTTACACTGAGTGTAACAGGTAGTGAACATAAATACGATCCACACTATGTGATTTAGATATGTAGGACATCCTGTGACCCACAACCAGTGATAGTTCAGTCAAGCATCCAAGACTATAGGTATCAATGGCATCTTGATGGTCACTGCTAACAGGGATACATATGGGACATGCCTTGAACACCAGATGATTAAGATAATGGGTGCACAGATAATACGCACATCCATGCGTTGGATGAAACATGGTTTATGTTTACCACTTTTCTGCAGTAAGTGATTTACAGCTCATACTTTGTCAGTGGCTGAAAGAAACAAATGGCTTCCTTGGCACACACCCACAACCCACATTGCTAATGGATATGCGCCACCCCTAGCAATGTTACACGCTTAATCGTGCAGAGGTGCCTGTGTCATCCATAACATTCACACCTAGTGTTAAAGGGGGAGATTCATACGTCCTTGGCATACAAACTCTGCAGAACAGATCCCTGAATAGCTACTACTATGATGAATAGAGCAAAAGGTGCATTGACAAGCAAAGGAAACATTTGATGACTCGTATGAGGTTTCCCAAGAGACTGGTTTTTAGAAGAAAAAAAGATCTCTGAGCACTAGACTGTTTACATGGGTTTGAGGCCTCAATGGGTGCTGTGGTCTCCTACCTGCTGGTTTTCGCTATGTTAGTTCGAGCTGAAATAGAAATGTGCCACATGAGACAGTGAATTTGTTTTTACTCTACAACTTGTCCCTTGCAGCCAGCGTGTGTGTTGTGAAGGTGGATGGGCCTCCATATCTATGTAGAAATGATGAGGTTGGTGAGATCTGCGTCCGCTCCACTGCCACTGGGACATCTTATTATGGACTGCTGGGAATCACAAAGAATGTGTTTGAGGTTAGTCACATAACTTTCCCACCATCAGTTGTTTTGTTGACATGAGAGGCTGCTTAATCTGTCTGGGGCGGGGCCAGTGCATGTCTTTAAAGGTGAATTCTGGTAATCTAATTTAACAACATACATGTTTACCATTGTTTTATTTACAAACATAGAAGCTTTCCAAAATTGGACATTTATGAAGACAGAGGTTATCTAGTAAGAATTCACAACAATTTAAGTATAGAAGTCGTTACTAGACTAACCAGCTGAGGTGTCTTTATTAGAAGATGAGAAAAAGTATTGATCTTTGCAGCATATTGGTTAGTTTGAGTACTTTCTAAATGTGATACAACTGATACAGTGCCGCATGAACGGTGAACGGTTACTTTATAAATTACAAAAATGGAGATTCAAACTGATTAATTATTGTAAGATGTGCTTCTGAGGCCAGCCATCAGTGACCGTTTCTGATTCCATCTTTCCTGCTAGAAGGCTAGAAAATACAGATTAGGGCACTGCTGTTACAAATGGACACCATCTAAATGCATCCAAGCTAAAATTGCATACATTGGTTAATGAGCAAAATAACATATTTAGTCTATAATTATATGCACCAAGTTATCATTGGGTCTGTTTAACCCCAAGCTGATCATGACTGCACGTAGAAACACTGTGACTTTTTAAAACATATTTATTTTAATCTTTTTGTTAATAAATGCAGAAAGCATTAATGTCAAATGAGGATGTGTAGTAGTATTCATTTTCCTAAACGTTGTAACAAATACGATAGAGGTATAAATGAAAACTACTATTTATGGTTGGGTAAAATTAAGGTTTGGAAGAAGGGAACTGGCAAAAAGCTGGATCACTAACTGTTTTCAACTGTCTGGGTATTTTACTGCCTTCGTTACATCTTGATCACTTCACCTCATGGTTTTGATTTAACATTGAAAGTGGCCAAACCCCTAGCGGCGGTTTGGACTCACACAGGCACTGCTCAATGGGTTAATACTGAATAAGTTATCAATAGTACTCAATTGTAACTCGATTTTAAACAATCTCGTTTATGACAAAATACATCATGTTATTTGTAATCACTTTTTTCAAATCAATCTAATCGCATGCATCACAACATTATTTTTGTGAAACGAGCTTTGATTATACAAACAATGCGATGAACAGCCTAAACATTCACTACGTATGACTTAATCATCAAACTCATAATTACGAACAAAGCATAAATCCAAATAAAAAACACAGCCCGCCCGATGCATTTCGGGACTCCCGTCCCTTCGTCAGGGGCCACAATCTGAAAAAAACATTCAACAAAACTTTAATCAGACTCTCTTTTTGTACTCCGCACAATTGAAACAATTACCATTAGAAACAGTTGTATACAAGACCCAAAATCACGCCCAAGCGTATTCAAAACACGGGCAAATGCCCATGGAACATAAACCATTATCTTGACAATATTCCATCATGTCCTGTGTGAAAAATCCATTTCTGTCTCTATGGAAACACTACACTCGAAAACATAGTTTAATGACAAATAGGTACCTTGATTTCTTCTCCTTCCTTTTGTGAAAAAGAATTATCCTGCTTACTTCACTTCTGCAAAAGCAACAATAATACAACCTGTCACTCTTATCTTAATTGAATGGTTTCCCCTCCTGGTTGCAATATCTGGGCTCCTTACCACCTACCTCTAGTATGAGAACGGGGCGCTACTGTCTGGTTGATGATTTCTCTTGTGTGCAGGTTGAACGTTGATCTAGCCTTCCTGCAACATTAGAATACTAGGTTGAGTTCTACATTCAGCCCCATTTCGCTCTCTATCCCCGCAATCTATTATCTCTTACCTTCAATCAAAGTCTAAGTTCGTTACGCCTTTGTGTTTATCTTCCTTGTGGATTTCAACTTTCCTTAACTGACGGAGCTTTCATCTGTTAAACCACGGTTCAAGCCTAAAAGCGAGAAACCGAATTTTACACACGCCGTTCCTCCACATTCTCAATAAATGCTAAACTAAATACACTGCGATAACTGCCCTTACCTTCACGCTCCCCCTCTCCGATAGTGAGAATCACTGATCAACATGAACCGCCCAGCTATCCTTCCGGTATACAAACCAAACGACCTAAAAGTAGGACTACTCCCGTTTGTAATCCACCAGTGCCGCCATGTTGGAAAAGTATTCTGTACACTGCCGAGATACTGGTTTATACTAACTCGGATCCCCCTATGTGGTACATTCGTAATCACCACTCACTGATGGACAATCAGCTCAGGTTTACTCCCGTTTCTAATCAGCCAGTGCCGCCATAGTGGAAAAGTATTCTGTAAACCGCCGAGATACTGGTTTATGTTAACTCGGATCACTCACTGATTTACAATCCGCTCGGATTTAAAAGCTTCACTTATACACCAGAGTTGAAGCAACGTGTGGCTTCTTCATCTTGATAACATGTAAATAAAACACTTATTCTCACTACAGTGATATCTGCATGTATACCTGCTAGAACACTATAATTCACGGTGTGGAGACTACTATTCTGATTTTTTAGCTAAGTTTAAATTCCAGCTGTTATTTTGTTCCATGAACATTCTGCCCGCCCCCTTCACACGCCAGTGCCTGATCCCGCATCTCCACTGTATCCATGGCAACCGTGTCAACCAACCCATCTTTATGCTCTGAACTGAAACCTGTTGATATCTCCTGCTCTGCTGATTATGTATAAACAGGATTAAAAAAAGGGAAAAATGTGTCAATGCAATGTTGCTTAGTGAGTGTAACTGAGAGTTCCTCATTATAATTAAAACAAATGAATTCCATAGTAGATCTTATAGAAAGCATCCCATGTCAAGTTTATCATTGAGGGCGAACGGCGTCAGTGTGCTCAGTGTTTTGATCCAAAAGATCTCTCTTTGTAATAGTCTCTTTACATTATCTGAACCTTGTTGTAGTTTTATTTGTTCTATGATCTGGAATTGTAGTTGAGCGATAGTGTGTTTTGCTTCATCCCAATGTACTGCCAGACTAGAACTGCTGCTTTTGTTTCTAATTCTGCTTTTGGGTTCAGATAATCGTGTTTTCATTTTTCTATCTGTTTTTCCAACATAAAGCAAGCAGCATGGGCATTTGATGGAGTATACTATGTGGGATGAATTGCAGTCGAAAGCTTGTTTTATCCGGAATTTCTTTCCTGTTCTTGGATGTGAAATGATATCTCCTTTAATCACATTATTACAATGTATGCAATACCTCAAACCGAAGTCACGGTGGGAGCGCCAGATGAAACTGCTGTTGGCCCGTGTCTCCAGGTCGGTGTCGTCCCAGCGTCTGTCCCCTGCCACGGAAGCCAGGAGCCGCCCATGCCGCCTATTCCGCCTGCCACATCGCCCTTCGCCATGACCCCAAGGTCTCGCCCTTCGCGCCGACCCCGCCCCATTCCCCTAGGGAGCACATGGTGGTGGAGGTCGACCCGGCGCCGCCTGTGTCCACTCCGGGGCCGATCGACGTCGAATCGGTGCCTATGGTGGACATCACGGCGCTGTGACCGGCCTCGGGTCCTTGATTAGTCTCCAGAAGTTCCTTCCTCTTCGGAGGTTTGTCATCTCCTGGTCTCTTCTTCTCTGGAGACAGGGCGCTGCATTGCTGCTTTTTCATCAGCGTCTTCTAGGGAGGGGCTCTTCGCCGTCCCCGCAGCCTCAGTCCTCGGACCCTCTTTTCCGCAGTTCGTGGTTGGTTCCTCCACCGGCTTCTCCGCCTTCCCCACGGGTTCTACAGGTCACCACTCGTTAGTGGATCCCCCACCTTTCAGGGGCTGGCTGCTTTCCCCTCTAGCTGGACTTGGGGACGGACGGCTCAGTTTGCAGCTGTCACCCACGGAGGAATTGCCTTCTCCCCCACGACGGCCTACGGAGGCCAGTGTTGCCTTCGTTCAAGCTATTTCCACGGCCGCTGGCATTTTGCGAATGGGTGACCCCGTCACCCCATTCCCTACAGATAATCTCTTGGAAGTTCTCCACCAGGGCTCTGGTGGACGGGAACTCTTCTTCCTTTCGAAGCATCGCTCCACAACTCAATTTTGGGGGTGTCCTGCCATGGGTGATCCGGTGCCTCAGCCGCTCCTGCATCGCCACCGTCGGGCTCCGCACGACCTAGTCTGCCTTTCCTTCCACCCTTCTACTCAGTGCTCTCTTTTCCGTCCTTGCCTGTGGTGTTGTTTCCTCTCTCTCGGGGGGGGGCCCGTTGGTTGGATTCATGGGGGCGTAACATCTTCGCCTCATCCAGTGCTGCTTTGCGGGTGCTCAACACTTTTTGTGTGTTGATCAGGGCTACCTCCAGCCTGTGGAATACCGTGAAGTCCCTTCTCTCTCATGTCTCCCATGAGGGTGCCCGTGCTAATCTACGGCACCATGTGTTGGATGGTTGACGGTTGGCTGCGTTTATTCTTCATGCGGCTTTGGATGTTGCTGTTGCTCTCAGCCGTGCTATGGCCACTTCTGTAGCCCTCCGTCGCCACGCTTGGCTTCAGGATGCTGTTTTTCCTGGGAACATTAGGGAGCGTCTGGTTGACCTTCCCTTTGATGGGGTCCTTTTGATTAACACTCATGGGGACTCCGCCATTCAGCGTCTCCTTGCGGGGCTCCCTCCTCCTCTGGGGCTTAATGGGAGGTGTTATCCCACCTGCTTCCGGGAATCTGGTTTTTTGAGTGGCCCGTTAGTATGTTCTGTGTGATTAGACGTGCCTCTGGGGTCCCTTCGTTGGCCCCTCTCTTTTGTTGGCTGCTGGTTCAGCCCTTTTGGCAATTGTGTATTTTTTTGCTGATTACTAAGCCGTCTGTGGTTCCTACAGCAGGTGTTCTGTTCTTGTTCTCTGATGCAGGATTTCTTCCCTATGAGTGGTTCCAATGTTTTCTTTTGAACGTGTCTTATCCTATGTGGGGTACTTGTAGCTATTGTATAGCTCTGTTCTACGCTGGAAGGGTGTGGACTCCCCCCTTGCGGGTTCCTCACCTTTCCTGTTGTTGCTGTATACCGCTGGTGCGGTTTCTTGCTCTTGTCTGGACGTAGCTTGCACTTCTCCAGGTTCTGTCCTTTTCAGTATCCGCTGCATCGCTGGACCGGCTTGGCATGCCATCTGCGGCGTTGCGTAGTGGGTTTCCGCCCTTTTTTTCGGCGTTTCGGCCTGGTCCTCTGTCTGGTGTTCCAGGCGGGATTGGATTCCTAATTTTTTCTCGTGTTCAGGTGGACGGCCTTGTCTGTCCTCCATACTTCTCCTCCTTTCTTCTGGCTGGTTCCATTTCTTCGTGGGTTAGTTTTGTCTGGAACGGTATCCCTTTATGGGTGGTTCTGGATTTCCCTGACCTTGCCTTCATCTTGCGCTCGGTCTGGTCTGGGCGTGCGGCTTCTTGGTGCTTGCCGGCTGCGTGATCCTGCTCTTTCTGGTCCTCAGCCGGGGGCCTTGGCGTGTGCTCGTTTGCTCCTGCCTCTTGTTCTGCTGGAGCCTTACGAGGCTCTTGGCTGTGGAGACGTTCCTGCCTTGTCTGCTGGCTCGAGGCTGGGGCCGGTTAAGCGGTCCCCTTCACCGTGTGTGTGTTCTCCGGTGGAGGGCTTTACCTCCATTTCTACGTCTTCTTCTTGGAGTTTGGGGTGCTTCCTTTCTTCCTCGGTATTCCTCTGCCATTGTCTGTCACTCCGGGGCTTTCTGGCGGATGTACCTGGTACCTTGGATGGGCTAGGGGTATCCTGGCCTCCCTTCGCCTCGTCCTTTTTTCCTTCTGCTTGGTGGGGCTGGGCCGCCCTTCTTGTCCCCATTACACATCCCCTGCTGGGGCCCTGTGTTTCTTCCTACTGGGAGGCTCTCTCGCAGGCCCTCCTCCCTTCTGGGTATGGCTAGGGTATCTATTGTACGTTAAGGAATCTGCGGCTAGTAGTCTCTATCAGATGTACGAGTTACTAACCTTCGGTAACGATGTAGCTGGTAGAGACGATTCCAGCCACTGATTCCTCCCTAGTGGGATGCTCATTCTGTTTGTTTGATCCACTCCTTCCTTTCTGGTGATTGGTTGGTGGGTTCATGGGCACTTCTGCGTCCCTGCACCCTGATCTTTCAGTGTGGGGCCTACTCATGCTCTTCTCCCTTTTTCAATGCTTAACATTTCTGACTCTGCAGTCCTCTGAGTTGGGGTCTTGGCTGTGCCTCGACCCTTAGCTCTGGACAGGGAATGCGCTTCTCCTTGCTGGTGTTGTCTTGGGGTAAATTGTCGTTACTCTTCTGTTCACGGTCTATAGACTGGGGTTGCAGGCCTCTTTTTGTCTGCTGTGACGTTTTTCACATGCTTTTCTGCCCCCAGGCAGGATGTTGTGTTTCCTTGCAGGGTTGCTTTGCAGTAGCTGTGCTCTGCTCTTCCCTTCTGTGACTTTCGGTGCCATAGTGCCTGGCGCTCTCCCGGATGGTGCTGTTCCTCACCATTCGTTTCTTCCCTTTCTGTTTGTCTGATTTTTTTGCGCACTGTTCCCATATTGTGATAGTTTTTTATTTATGATGGCTCCGCGTTGTGGTGCGTAAAAGTTCTCAGAAGAAAACGGCGGAGTCACGTGGTACGCAGAGATGCTGTGGCAAAGAACATTTTCTGGATCCAGTCTTACGTGGATAATTCCACGTTAAGGAATCTGCAGCTAGAATCTTCTCTACCAGATACATCGTTACCAAAGGTAAGTAACTCGTACGTTGAAGCATGTGCTTAGGTTTCTTTGTAATCCACCATTAGTTATTGTTCATATCCTGCTATTGATCAGTTAACTAATGCTGAGAAATCCTCACATTTCTCTTTTTTGTCATTGTATGCACAGCTGTGACCATTTATGTGGTTTGTTTCCTTCTCTACGTCTGTCATTCAAGTGAAGAGAGCCTTTGGTTCTCCTTCCAGTGTTGAAAAGGTAGTCTTTGTGATATTTTACTTCTTATGTAGTTTTTAAAGTGAATACACATCCAGTTCCCTCACTTTTATAACTCCAAGTTGTTACATGGCCATGCTTGGGTCAGATGTCTGCCTAACTAGGTAGGGAAGTGATGACTAAACGTTTTCAGCTTCTTATTGGTTGTTTGCCCCTAAGTCTCACTGTGACAGACTTCCTTATTTTGTTGGTCACCAGAGAGGGCTATTGTTTTATAATGGCTCTTGTAATGAGGTATGTTGAAGTCTGTTTCTCTTGTTTGACAGTTCTTGCCTAGTGAAGTGTAGGGTCTTAATTAAAAGATTTTGCAGATGTGTTTGCTGTGGAATTGTCATCAGTGTGGGATTCAGAGTTGCTGTCCTGGCTGAAAGATTTCTTCTCAGATTTGTGTGCCTGCCCAGCACGTACTTCTGTCAGAGTCTGGTCCTCTGACTGAATTGTACCCCCTGAGCTCAGTTAGACCGGGCTATATATCTATCTCTGAAAAATACTGTCTTTTTGAGTTACTGAAATGTGTTTCTGACTCCCCAGAGGACCCCTGTCCTCAATTTTTTAAACTGACTGCCTTATTGTAAATCCCTTCCTAAGCAGGATGTGGAAAGCCTCTTTGAAATCTGGCATTTTTCCTGCTTTATGCTGCCGCTGCCAAAGAAGTCTAATGCAGACCCTGGGGTGCTCTGCAATTTTAGACCCCTTTCATTGCTACCAGTACCTGCAAAGATCTTGAAAAAAGTGGCTTATCGCTAACTGCCTTCCTTTGCTGAAGCTAATGATTTGCTTTGCAACACTCAATCTGGCTTCCGCACAGGCTATAGCACAGAGAACGCACTACTGGAAGTGTCCGAGACTGTCATAGAAGCTCTGGGTGGCGGTCCCTCCGCTATGAAAGCGATTCTAGACCCATCTGCACCATTCAACCCAGTAGCACATGCTGCCTTGTTTTGGCTTTCAGGGCACTGCTGTCATGGATACGATTTTTTTTTTAGAAGATCGATCTCAATGGGTCTTCCTTTGCCCATTCTCATCTTCACCTAAACTTTTGGTTTGTGGGGTGCCACAGGGCTCTGCCCTCAGTCTGCTGCTTTGCAACCAGCCTCTTTGGCCACCCTTATGGAGAGCAGGCGAGGGAAGGTCACTTCATATGCAGAACACAACTTGTGTTTTAATTTAGAGAACATTCAGAAGCAGCCTTTCGCAATTTCAAAGAGTGTTTAAAAGGCATTGATTAATGGATGGATGTAGGAAGCGCTGGCTCTGTGTATACTATACCAAAGTAAGGTATGGTGTGCACAGAGTCCAGTGGATCCCCAAAGGTATAGCAGAGGCTAAAGTAGATAATACCTTACTCTCTTTTTTGGTAGAGTGGTTGAGCAGTCAGGCTTATCAAGAGGGCGGTGTTAAGCATTTGTTGTACCCACTCAGGAAAGAAAAGATGTGTCACACTCGAAGATTGAATCCAGACCAATAGGTATTTTGTTGTTTTATTTCTAGAACCAAGATTTACTTAGTAGTGGGTAAATTAAACCATTCATACAATTTTATTTTTCAAAAACAGTGAACACTGCAGTTTAGGAAACAATTTGTAAAATGTTAAAAAGGCTCGTAATTACTTTTAGATTGCTTTTGGATTACTTTGTGATTACTTTTGTAGTTTAGCATGAAACACACTCCTAACACAGTTTAAGCAACATAGGGCATTAAAAAACAGGTTAACTCTTGTGAAGACACTAAGTTACTTTATGTTGCAGTACAAGACACTCTGGCACTAACAGCTGCACTAGGCAGCGGGGGCAGAGTGAAGGGTGCCAGTGTTAGCCAATAGGGTTAGAGGGCACCTCGGTTGGGGGCTGCTCATGGGCAGGTCACTTGGGAGCCAACCTCCTAGGGTTAAGGTAAAGGCAAAGGGGTCCACAACACCAGCGGCACAGGGACTGCCAGGTGCAGGGTTCTCAGGAGGTGTCTGGAGCCAGATGCTTCTCTATGGAGGATGTCAGTCACGGAAAAAGATTGCAGGTTGGAGCCAGAAGACAGGATGGAAGGAACCAACGACTGGAGGATGAAATTGAAGAGTAGCTGAATACCAGGACACAGTCAGTCGGGAACCTCAGGACTCGGGGGCTAGGGGTGCCCTTTTGTGTCAGGTTCTTCTCACCGGTTCCAGATGCGGTCGGGGGCGGGCCATTTTTGGTGAGGCTGCAGGCGTCAATGCTGGATCACAGGTCAGGATCACCGGTGGACCTCGCTGGGTTATTGGGCCACACAGACTCGGGCTGTGGGCTTTGGGTGCAGAGTGGTGATGGCTTGCAGATCCGGCTGGATCTGTAGTCCTAGTTTAGGTTGGTGTTGGAAAAATTCATTGTCCACAGGAGGTCAGCGTTCTTTGGGAAGGCAGGGCAGGTCTCTGGTTTTCTTGGAGGCTGCTGGCTGCAGGACCTGCCGGGTTCAGCTTGTAGGGGTCTGAAGCAGGAGAAGGGCTGGTAGAGCTGGGCCAAAGCATTTGTCTTCCTCCTCTTATGCAGCACGGCTCTTCTGTCCTTCTTCTTGTCACGTCTAATCTGCCGTCTGGCTTCAGTGCTACTCCCTTAATACTGTATTTAGGGGTGTTTTAGGAGTCTTGCGGTCAATAGCCAATGGGCTACTGACCATAGAGTGACTATACCCTTGGTGTGCTCACCCCTTGTGAGGGAGTGGTCACAATCCCCAACCCTGATTTGCGGGTGCCTGCCATCTGCAAGATGACATGCACTGAAGGGAGGGCTTCACCTCGCCTCCCTCACCAGAGTGGTGGGTTTGGCAAAGGTGGGCACACCACCTTGGTTTTTAAAAATGTTCCTTCTCATCTTCCAAGTGGGGGGTGACAGGAGAGGGTCTGCTCCTGATAGCAGGAGAGGCTGGTGTCACATTGCAAAGCCAGCAAGGTTTTTGAAGCTCCCCTTCCACAGATGGCTCTCGCCCTGCCCTGGAAAGGCTTTGTTTTTGTGCTAATTGTGGAAAGAATGGCACAGGTTTTAGGGATTTGATTGGCAGGGACTCAGGGCACACTCCGTCAAAGTGCCTCAGAAATCCTGGCAAAAATGGGGTCAGGGGTTACTGTAACAGAATCTTACATTTGACATCAACTTTTTTAAATTGAACACAAACAAAATAGAGGTGCTTTGTTGCACTCAGATGGCTCCCCCTCCATCTAGCCTCTGGTGGCCCATTGAATTGAATCTTCCACCAGCACCGGCCACTTCAGATAGAAATTTAGGGATCGTGTTTTACTCTGACCTTTCCTTTGCTACCCAAATTCAGCAGATTTCATAGTCCTTCTTTCTGAAGTTAAGATCATACAGGAAGCTATTGCATCTTCGTCCAAAAGAGACCCAAAAGATTGTAATCCACGCCCTTGTGACATCGTGTTTGGAATACGCTAACAGCTTATATCTGGATATTCCGTCTTTCTTGACTCTTAGACTCAAAATGATACAGAATGTGGCGGCCAGGTCGATTTGATGGGTACCATTTCGTTATCACATCTCCCCCCATTTGAAACAGCTTCATTGGCTTCCGATAGCCAAGAGGGTTGAGTTCAAAGCCCTGAGATAGGCATTCCGAGCCATTAGGGGCAAAGGTCCATAATACCTGAGAAATAGACTTTGACAGTACCTTCAGGAGAGAGCCTTGAAATCTAATCACCTGTGACTCATGCGCATCGCTAAGTTTGCTAAAGTTTCTAATCGCGTGGTGTACTGCTTTCATAGAAGGACATCTCGCACACCCTTGAGTTACTCAACGGAGTTGTCCGTTAACCGCCGGTCCATTCTGACTGCTCCGACCATGTTTTTCTCCTAGAATTGCAATCTTGTTATAACACATATGTTCAGGAAACTTCAAGAACGCTCACATCTGCCTTTGCCACTATTCCTCCATTGTCTAAGGAGCTCGCTAGCTTCCATCGGCATCTCTCTAAGGCATTAATTGATATGTCCTGAAGATGATTCCAGTCCATTTGGACAAATAAATATAGACATCCTTGTATTTCTATATCTATGTTGATTAAATCTTACCGTGTTGTGAGGGACCGTTGTTTTTGTAAAATAACTTGCACCCAAGGTCCCTGACCATCTATTGGTTCTCTTGTTAATGTAAAACCAAGGTTCACCGAGGTGGTAGGTCTTTCTCGGTACTGATGGGCAGGCTTTGGTACACCTTGACTATCCATCTTCGCATGGCCGTGTCCGAACACTGTTTCAGTAAAGATGAAAAACCTGGCACATTAATCAAGTGTAGATATGAGTGGGTGAGCCTGTTCTTCAGTCTTGCTTTTGAGCACCTGGAAACTTCTGCTGAGGCAGCCGTGCACTGTGCAAATGACTGATTGAATGACCAAGACGTTTGTGATGATCTGACTGAAGTCCAAAGTTTCTCCTATCTGTGTATTTTATTTTCCTATATTAGCAATTGGGGTTGTCCGATAAACCACCAAGACTCAAACTTAATCCGAACTATTTTTTGTGCAGTGCAACCTTTGTCCTATCCTACTTCCCCATTTGCCCTGAGCAAGTGACCATGAGCCCAGCTCCCACAGCCGCTTGGCCTGCTAGCCAGGAGCCACCAACCGAAGGCCCCCTGCCTCTCATTGGATAACATTGGGTCTAACTACCTCTGCACCCGGCTGCCCAGGTGCCGCTGAGGGTGTACCAACTGTACCTACCTGACCCTGGGAGACCCCATAGTCTATGCCCAGAACCTTAACTCTGCGATACCAAAGGGGATGATGGACGGAGCGTTTGAGCAAATCAAACATTCACCCCCAGTCAACTGATCTGGGTTTAATCCATCACCATTCTTTAGCTCACTCCACCAACCCAGTTCAGACATGGCCATATGCAAATCAGTCTGACCCTGTGCCTCATGGGAACAGTCCAGCCTGAACTACCAAGGCATGTCTTCCCTGGACCGGAAACAAGCATCCTGGGTCTGGTCAAGAGATATATTATTTGACTAGGCTATGATTGGGCATAATCCATGAACTGGTGACATTCCCAAAATATCGAAAATGGCAGAAAATAATTTATAGTTGTCCATGTGATGGGAAATCCACTCCTTCCACGATGCACTTTGTAGTTCTGCAAGTTTTATCGCGATATTCGGCGAACATTTTTACGACCAATTTTTATGGAAAATAAACTAGAAGGATGCCATGCACTTTATGTGTACCTTTGATAATGAATTAGCATGTTGAGCTGTTGCAGGATACATCATTTGGGCTATAAAAAGGAGGAAATCCCTTTTATCTCTGTGAAAAAGTGGCTCTAGATGTACTGGACCAAAGTAAGTTACAGTGTGTATAGAGTCCACAAACCCCAGAGGTATAACGGGGGTATAAAGTCAGGGCTGACCTTACTTTCAAAAGTGGTAGCTTCGTCGAGCAGTAAGGCAGTACCAGAGTACAGTGTAAAGCATTTGTTGTACACAGTCAGCAAAGGTTTTCACACACTCAAGGACTGAACTCCAGGCCAATTGTTTTTATATCAACAGATATAGTTGTTTTATTTTAAAAACCAACAGGTGTAAAAATATACTTTTCTCAATATGAGTGATCTCAGAAGAGTACTTTGCAGAAAGGCAACAAACGGTGTAATCACTATAGGTACAGGGGTTGCAGTAGGCAACACAATTCTAAACACAATTTAGCATTGAGCTCAATGGGTTTTTCTACATAAATGCAGGTAATTACTTAATAGATTACTTTTGTAATCCCAGGACTGGATCCTAGATTTAGTCTTGGGGTCTAAGCTGGAAACAGTTTAGTAAAAACGTTTTAGTTACTGCAGTGATTTTTAAGGAATAAAAAGAAATTTCAAAAGTTCACACAAACTTTTCAAGGGAAATCTGGCAATGTTATCCAAGGGGAGAAAATTCAGGTTGCAGGTAAAGTATGATCTTGTTACTTTTGTAATCCAGTACTGGGCTCCTAGGTCTAGCACTGGGGTCGCAACCTCAAACAGGTAAGTAATTACGTTTCAGTATTTCGTATGATTTTTAAAGAATATTTCAAGTTTTCAAAAGTAGACAGAAGAAATTTCATAGAAAAGCAGACAATGGATTCTTACGGAGAAAATACAGGTTACTAGTAAACTCGGTTAGGATTACTTTTGCGATTCAGTACTGGGCTACAAGGTACAGTACTAGCTTCTCTCCTGATCCCAGGTGAGTACTTCGGAATTCGGTTGATTTTATATGAATATTTTAAGTTTTTAAAACTTCACACTTGGAAGATTTTTCAAGTCAAACCAGTCAATGTTATCCAGTGGCAGGTAAGTGAGTTACCGGTTACCAGGTGAGTACTCAACTGGTGAATTTAAGGTTCTGGGCATAGACTCGGGTCCCCCAGGGTCAGGTAGGTACAGTTGGTTCACCCTCAGCGACGCAGGGGCGCCGGGTGCAGAGGTAGTTAGGCCCAATATTATCCAATGGGGGGCAGGGGGCCTCCGGTTGGTGGCTGCAGGCTCGGGGACGGAGGATCTTCTGGAGCTATCAACACTTCGAGGGGTAAGTTGGGATCTTGGAGGATAGGTAGGCACCCAGGAGTTGGGCACAGGGGCCGGGGTGTCTTTTGAGGTCGGGAAATCTTACCCCCTGCTGGTCGCGGTCGGAGGGGTCCTCTGTCCTGAGGCTGCAGGCGTCGTTGAGGTTATCGAGGAGGGTCTTTGGACACTGGACTTAGGGTTCCAGTCTCCGGGGGGACGTCCTCGTGGTCCTGGATCACTCGGGCACGGGCCGGGCTTGGCGGGTGCAGAGTGGGTTGGTCCGGAGCTTTCTGGCTGGCACCAGGTGGGTTGTTGCAGCATAGCCTCTGCTGATGGGAGTCCCAGGCTTTAAGAGGGTCAAGGCAGGCAGGTCCTCTGGGTGTCCTAAAGTTGCTGTCCGCAGGAGTCGCCAGGATTAGGCAGGAGCAGGTTCCAGGAACGACAGGCCGGTAGGGCTGGGGCCAAGTCAGTTGTTGTTGTCTTGTTGTTAGCAGCTGCACGGCGGGTCTTCTTCTTGATCTTCTTTTCTTATCGGGATCTGAGGAAGGAAGGTTCAGCGAGCCCCTAAATACTGAATTTAGGGTCGTTACAGGTAGGGCAAGTGCGGGGACCAATAGGTCTCTCTCCTGGAGTGGGTACACCCACTAGCCTGCTCCTCTCCTGTGGGAGGGGGGCAGGAGCCTAGCTGTGATTGGGCAGGGCTCCCCATCTTCAAGATGGCCGGAGCCCGGGGTCATGCTTCACCTCGTCTCCCCACCTGAGGGGTGGGGTTGGCACAGGCTGGCACCCCCCCTCCTTCCTGACGTAGTTTTTCCCGCAAGTCTTCCCACCAGAGTGAGGGTCAGGACTGGTGGGGGCCAGTTGCTGGGTACAGCAAATGGTCTGGAGAAGCTCACAGAGGCGGCAGGCCTTTGAAGCTTCCCCCTGCCCATCCTGGGGGAGGAGACCTAGCACCTAGCCCAGGATGTGCATTGTTGCAGGCCCAGGAGAGCGGGGGCTCTCCATCCAGGGGTCCAGCAACATGTCTGCTGTGTGGCAGCCTCTCAGTCCGGACGTGGATTGGGGTTAGGTGTCAGGGGGCATCTCTAAGATACCCTCTGTGGTGCATTTTTCATTAAATCCCACACTGGCATCAGTGTGGATTTAATGTGCTGAAAAGTTTGATATCAAACTTGTCAGTCTTCAGTGTAGCCATTAAAGTGTTGTGGAGTTCGTAATGTCGAACACCCAACACCATATACTCTTAATGGCATCTCTGCACTTACAGTGCCCAGTAATAGCCCTGGCACTGTAGGGGCACAGGGCCTATGCACCTGTGCTCACACCACTGGCATAGGGCACCCAGCTAGAGGGGGGACTGATGTATGCCAGGGCAGTGGGTTTGTGGGCATGGCACACAGGGATGTGTGCCATGTCGACTCTTTGTTTAGTTCTGTACTTAGGCACTCAGCCTGCAAAGGCAGTGTGTGGGTGCCAGGGTACAGGGCCCCTAAGGGTGGCACAATAAGTGCTGCAGCCCTTAGGGGTCTTCTTTGGTCACCATGCCCTGGGTACCTAGGGTACCATTTACTACGGGCTGACAGGTGGCCAGAGATGCCAATTGGATTTTAGTTTCAACACAGTTTTAGGGAAGGAACACAGGCCCCTGGGTACCTGGTTGGCAGTAGCCCAGAGCACACTCAGTCAAAACACATCAGCAGTCAGAAAAAAGTGGGGGCATACCAATGCAAGAAAGATGGCACTTTCTCACAATCTCTGCATAATTTAGTTTATGAAGATGACTAAAAGGCAGAGATCTTCAAACTGTGGGGCGCGACCCCCAGGGGGGCCGTGGAGTCCTGGGAAGGAGGTTGCGCATTTCCAGGCCTAATTCTGCCTGGAATACAAAACATGTGGTCTTTATTTTGGACAAAGACAACCGTGATCGTTAAAATGCTTCAGCTGATGTAAATTGAGTCTTGTGCTGTAAAACGAAGAGGCCCAGCAGAAAGGACAATCCTTCAAACAAGCCTTCATGCCTCGGTACCTGCTTGCCTGAATGAAATGCAAATCTGGGCTAGGAGTTAATCTGCAAATGTAAAGGATGCTTGGGAGGGGTTCTGGCTTTAATTGCTTTAATCACTCCAAGCATTGTGTTTACGCAGAGCCGTGTTTATTTTTTTGCATGGTGGTTAACAACTGTGATATGTAGTGTTTGCTTTTTTTAATCATAACTGTATTTACCCAGCTCCTAGGACTCCTGGGGAGGAGTTGAGGGACAGTTATGCAATCCAAATGCATTACTTATGGTCTGATACAACTCAAATCTACATTTTGGAAGCACCATTTTATCCTTAAACAATTTGCACAGTTTGTAGTATAGTCTACCTTCTAATGTGTGTAATGCAGGTATGCAATAATGACTTACACATTCACAGTGCTTTCTGTCACAGGCTGTGACCTCATAGCACTAAAAATACACAAGTCACTATACTCCAATACTCCAACCAAATTGAATTATGTGTCTCTCTGGTTACACACATATCTCTGCAGTGCAATAAATAAAAGGTTTCATAATGTAATAAGACCCCTGACCTCCTGGTCAGAGACCTGCTCTCCTACCGCAGCTCTGCTCCTAAGTGCCTTTCACTGCGCAGGTAGGTGTTGAGGCCCTCCTCCACCCACAGGCTCCTGCCTACGCCTCATCCCTGGTGGTCCATGCTCTTATGCGGGCCGCTGCTGTCTGTGTCCGTCTTTGGGTAATTTGTCTGCCTCTGTACCCGTGTCTGTCTTTGTGCCATTTCACCGTCTTTCTGTCTCTGTGCTCATGTCTGTCTTTGTGCCATTTCCTGTCTTTGTGCCATTTCCTCTCTTTCTTCTTTCTGTGCCTGTTTTCTATCTTCTTCTTCTTTTCTGCTAGTAATTGTGTCCTCTGTGCCCTTCCTGTCC
Source organism: Lissotriton helveticus (assembly GCF_964261635.1). Taxonomy (NCBI): domain Eukaryota; kingdom Metazoa; phylum Chordata; class Amphibia; order Caudata; family Salamandridae; genus Lissotriton; species Lissotriton helveticus. The sequence goes on along the minus strand of NC_136061.1, from coordinate 979,680,488 downwards.
CCATGCCCCCTGCCCTTCGTTTTCCCACCGCTGGTGCCCCCGCGGCTCCTCCCCTGCCAGTTTTCCACCTTCCGCTTCCCGCCACCCAGCTGCGCTTCCGTCCCCCTCCCCTACTTAATGGCGGCAGTTATAGTGCCGCTAAAGGCAATCCCGTCCGCCCCAGCGCCTGGGACCTTGGTTCTCAATTGCCACAGATCAGTACCGGACACCACCCACGGCCTGTTCTCCTGCTGAATATCCTTCGCCATCAACAGCCCCCCACGGCCGCTGAACCCACAGCAGACGCCCGCACCACGAAAGCCCTGACGTGCATACTCCTCAACGCACGCTCCCTCCACAGACACGCCACGGTTATCTGGGTCTCTACTCGATACCCTCTCGCCAGACGTCGCCTTCTTCATGGAACCATGGTCCAACGTCACCTCCGCCCGACATCGTCACTGCCATCCCTGACAGATACAAGATCCAAAGACAGCCCCCACCACCCAGGAGGAGGATTCGCCATCGCACCCAAGAGATCCCTCCAACTCGGCACCTACAGCACTAGCGACCCACTCTCCAACACAGAGCACCTCCACTTCCAGATCCAAACCAGCCCTAGGACCACGCTGCGCGGGACCCTTGTCTACAGACCCCGGAGCCTCGCTCCTCCACCACCACCTGTGCAGACATCGTCGCACCCTACGCCATCGCCTCCACGGACTACATCTTCATCGGAGACCTGAACTTCCAGCTCGAAAACCGCAGTGACCCTGACTCCACCACCCTCCTCGACAACCTCAGACTGAAGCAGCTTGTCACCACCCCCACCCACGGAACCGGACACACCCTCAACCCCATCTTCACAGGAGGGACTAACATCCACTTAAGCCACACCATGCAGCCCCTCTGGACAGACCACCAATGCTTACACTTCACCTTCAACACCAACACCGCACCCAAACCTGCCCCGAAGGAACTGGAGCAAGATCACAGAGAAACACCTCCGCACCACCCTCCTCCATACCCCCCCCTCCACCACTACTGACGCCAACTCTGCTGTCAAAGAACTACTCCGCTGCATCTCCAGCTGCGCTGACAACTCCCACCCCTCCGCCACCTGGTCAATCAAAACCCCCTGGAGGCCGCCTGGTTCACCACGACCTCCAAAAATCCAGGCGTTCCTGCTGACGCCTCTAGAAACTCTGGCTGAACAAGAAAACCACCAAAGACCTGAACAACTACAGGAACGCCATGAATGAATACCACCAGCACATAAGAGCTACTATGGGGACCTTCGTCAATAACATAATCACCTCCAGCGCAAGTAACGCAAAAGAACTCTTCAACGTCATACAGCAATTCACCAAACCCCCCAGTGAAGCCACAGACGTCATTCCATCCCAGGACCTATGCAACAAGCTTATCTCCTACTTCCACTTGAATATCAAGGCCATCTACAACAACTTCAGCGAACAGACTCTAGACACAACCCCCATTTCCACTAACAACAACCGGTCGATCATCACCACCTGGAAAACTGCCACCACTGAAGACACCACCAAGACCATGAAGAACACCCACTCAGGAGCCCCCTTGCACCCCTGCCCACCGCACATCTACCACAGAGCTGCTGCCACCATAGCTCCCAAACTTGGCCGGTCCATCAATGCCTCCCTCGAATCCGGCATCTTCCCCGACAACTGGAAGCAGGCAGAAGTCAAGCTCCTGCTCAAGAAACGCTTGGCCGACCCGACGGACCGGTATCCTACGCCGGCGACACCCAGCTCCTCCTCTCTCTCACTAAGAACCCCGAAGACACCAGACTCCGCTTCCAAGAATGAATGAAAGAAGTTGCAGCCTGGATGAGCGACAGCTGCCTAAAAATGAACTCGGAGAAAACCGAGGTCCTCGTCCTTAGACCCTCCCCCATGGCATGGGACAGTTCCTGGTGGCCCCCTGCCCTCCGAAACCCCCCCACCCCGATGGACCATGCCCGGAACCTCTGCATCATTCAAGACTCTTGCCTCACCATGACCCACCAGATCAACGCCGTCGCCTCAACCTGCTTCAACTCCCTCTACAAGACCTTCAAGTGGATCCCCCACGAATGCAGGAAGACCGTCACCCACGCACTCGTAACTAGCAGACTGGACTACAGCAACGCCTTCTAGGCCTGAATCCGCAAAACCCTGCTATACAAGCTCCAAACCATCCAGAAATCCGCAGCCAGACTCGTCCTCGAAACCCCACAACACGAACACACGACCCCGCACCTACGAGTCCTCCACTGGCACCCCATCAATAAGAGGATAACCTTCAAGCTACTCACCCACGCCTACAAAGCCCTCCACAACATCGGACCCAAATACCTCAACGAAAGAGTCTCCTTCCACGTACCCAAAGCAACCTCCGCCGTCATCTCCCTGGCAGAGACCCCACGCATCCACAGAACTAGTGCAGGCGGAAAAGCCTTCTCCTACGTCGCAGCAAAGGCCTGGAATGAGCTCCCAGTCAACCTCCGACGCTCCCCCACTCTGCACACCTTCAGGAGGAGCCTCAAGAAATGGCTTTTCAATTAATCCGGAGCTGCCCCGACCCAATACCCCCCCCCTGCGCTTTGAGACCCGCACGGTGAGCAGTGCGCTTTATAAACCCCTGATTGATTAATTGAACAACTTTTTAATTTATTTTTCATTTAAGCTACCAATTATTCTATATGTAGCTGCCTGATAATGAAAGACCTAAAAACTAACCTAGTATTTTGGGGCTGATTTATGAGAGGCTTGCGCCGCCAAAGCGTCACATTGGTTGAAGCTTCGGCGGCACAAGCGTCTCGATCATATCTATGAGGCGAGGCAAAGTCACCCTGTGTGGCTTTGCATGGCCTCATAGATGTGGAGTAAGACAAAGCAGCACAAGTTGACGCATTGCCTTACTCTATCTAGTTGGCATTCCATAGACATTGCGTGGGTGTTCCCATGCCACACCCATGGTTTTTGACGCTGCACCAGATTTGAAAACCATGTTAACCTGGGGCAGCACCAAAATCTTATGCCTCCCCACAGCAGGTGTAACGAGGAGAAATGTTTTCATTTCTTCTGGTTTTTTTCTCTTTCCATGTGTGCTGCACACATGGAAAGAGGAAACCCCCTCTCAGGATTGTTTTTGTGCAGGTAGCGCTAACCTGAGCCGGCCACCGCTGGATAGTTGGCAATGCTGAGCAGGACCAAGTTCTCGAAAAAAAATTCGGAGGGGGGGGCGGGTTGTTGGGGGTACTTACGCCTAATATTTTCTGACAGGGGGGTCTCCGCATCAAAAAGTTTGAAGACCTCTGCTCTAGGGTGATCATTTTAATTCTGAGAAAAGTAGGATGTTTTTACTAATTGAGTTTTAACAACATATTAAATGCGTTTTAGAACTGTTAATGTATGGTATCATGTTTTATTATATGATGTTTTGTCTTTTTTTTCCTCTTAATTTATGTACTTTTATGGATCGACAAAAAGATTCAGAATGAAGTTATTTGATTGATTGATATCTACAGTCAGTCACTGGTTCCAAAAAGCCTAAGCATTGTAGGGCCATTGCGAAGTCATGACGAGAATGCACAGTTATTAAACGTAATTTGAAGCCTGAACCAATCAGTAGATTGTAGATTTTAAGTGCACTTGTAAAGAGCAGATATGCACATTGATGAACATGCAAATTGATGTTATAGAACATTGAACCAGACTGAGGCCCAAATAATAGTGAAAGAAAGTTTTTAAATGATCATGTAGGGAAGCCAGGTTTTAGTGCATCTCTTGAAGTTAGATGATTAGTAATATGTCTGAGTTGCAGGGGCAGAGAGTTACAACCCTTTACAGCCTGAACCCCACATTAGCGGCTGCTTTATTTGGCATATTTCGAATTCGGAGTCACAAGAATATTGCTTACAGAGAAGGGCAGTGATCTCAGAGGAACATAATGCCAAAATCAATCTGAGGAAAAAGTAGGGAGAGTCATAAAGTATTTCCAGTGGAGGAATCATACAATTTTAAATCAAATCCTCTTCCTAACTGAGAGTAGGTAGACCAGGATATACTGAGTTACAGAAGTCAATCTGGTACTAAATTAGAGCACTCATTGCTATGATTTTGTGTGGAAAGCTCCTGGAAGGAAGTTAATTCTGTGAATGACTCTCCAATAAATAGAAATAATTTTTAGACTCAGAGAACTGATACGCTAATGTCAGTTTTGTGTCAAATAAAACGCAGACATTTCGAACTACTTTAACTGGCCATGCTCCCACATAGCAAGGTAGTCCACTCCTGATATATGCTATTGAAGCTATATGGGTCATAAAAATCTGTTTTGTTCTGGTTGAACTTCAAGCAGTTCACACAAGAAATGTTTTCAAGGAAACCGTCCCTCCCTTTGATGTCCAACAGTGTCCCCGTCATCTTTGTACATGGAGAAGGAAAATAAATTTCCCTATAGAAGATCAGCCACAGGTATTCTCTAAGTGTTAAACAGCAGTGGAGAGAGAACAAAATCCGAGTCACTCTACATATTACTAACCTGAATGTGGAATCAAAGCTATGCAGTTGCACTGTTGGCTACCTGTTTTCAATAAATAGGGATACCCACTTAACTGTTTCCTCCTATATTCTTATCTGCCAGCCTTTTTAGATGTGACAGATCTAACAATATCAGGGTCTGACACGAACCAGCATCAATCAGCATCCTAAGTTCGTCCAGCAGAGAGGTAATAACAAGCTCTGTGGCCATTCCTGGATGAATCTCAATTTTCTGAAGGCTGGCAGAGTCCTCTGACCTCCCATAAAATGTGTAGGTGTCTAGACACAGCCTTTTCCTGAGTTCTCCGAATAATGAAGTCTTATTTTTCCATTTGGGCAGACTATTTCTGATTTTAGTTCTCTAGGATCTGACCTAGAGTCCAGTGAACTTTTACTAAAGCTACAATTGGTCCAAAAATGGTATACTTCACTATAACTATAACTTTACTGATATAAATGTCCAGAGAAGAAGCCTAGACGGCCAGATGTTCATTTGTTATACCTAGGGTTCCATCTCTCTTGAAAACAAATCAGAATCTAACATTTGGGACGCACTGTATCACATAGGTGCTAGTGCTGAAAAAGGAAATCACAGGGTCACCTGCATATCTATAATGTAACAGGTTTCCTATTACATGGGAAGAGGAGGATGGGTTCAAAGCCTTCCCATTAGTACTTTGGCTCAACCGATTTATCATCTCATCCTGGCAGTGGTTATGAAACAGACTTTTTCCAATACATTGTGCTGTTTGGCTAGTTAAACCACCAGTTAATCATCTGGTAGAGACAAATATCATCCGGACCCACAGGAGTCCTTCTACATAAGAAGATGGCACACACAGACAGGTTCTGATATTGTCATTATGGCTGGAAGGAAGCTTTTTCACTTTTGGCCTACCACGGATGGCCTGTGAAAAGGATAGAGAATAATCGAGATACCCTAGCTAGAATAGGTCGTTCCACTGCAGTTTACAACATGAAGACTGACCACTCTACAGTGGTGTTGGTTAAACATGATAGCAGTCATTGGGATGAATCTGAGGTAACAAGAAAAGGGGAAATGTATTCTTGCTGGTAGAGCGGACCATTGTAAACATCACTATTAATAAACAGGATTTGACATGCCAAAAACAACTGTTAGGCAGCTGGCCATGTGAACAGAACTCAAGGGCCCGTTCCATATAAGGGTTTCTGAATTTCTTCCTGCATTACATGCCCACTGTTGTGGTATATTTGGCACAGTCTTCCATTGGTAGTGAAACCTTTTTTGATAAAAAGTACAATGATGCTCTTAAGGAAATTATGTAACAGATTCATAAAGTCCCATGGTGAGAACTTCCTGATCAGTACTCAAAGGTCATCCAACAGAACGGACATCCTTCAGAAGCAGTCCTTTCTGTCACAAGGGTTACATTGCAGCAGATAAATGCTACTTTGTGGAGGTAGATATGGAACAATAGTATTGCGGGAGAGATAGTACTAGAACCAAAATCTTCAACCCCAAACTACAACAGTATAGAATGTCCTTAAACGTTGTACCTCATTTGACAGGTAGGTTTGGGTTCTTCCCAAGCAAAAGACTGTAGCTTCAACCTGGCCTTTGCTCACCTGCTAATTAACAGACTCACTTCAAAATGCTTTAAGATTTTACATTAAACCTAAAAATAATTGGCATGTGCTCCGTTTCCAACTAGTCTCATATCATTCACTTAACAATACTCCCTCCTTCTCGGCTCTTAGACACTAAAATCCTTGTGACATAATTTCCATATGTGATACCATATTACACAACCCCTCTCACTGTCTTTTTCTTGCCTGCTCAACATGTGCTCATACGTGTGTTAGTAAACATTCCCACATCATCTGCACCAGAAAATGATTCCCCTGTCCCTTCAAAAAGAAAGTGTACAGTCATCTCCACTCCTGCTTCCCTCAACCAGGCTCATACCAGCATGGCCCTATTTCACTTTAGCGCTCATTCCCACAAAACTGACAGCTTTTCATACACTCAACCGATCCAAGTAGTCGCGCTACCAGGACCTGTCCCTCGCCAGACCCTCGCTGAGCAATGATAACATAGTTATATTGCTTACTCTGTGTGATAACATTTCTTTGAGCTTGGGTGTAGTCAGTGATTATGGGGTAGTATCCTGTGTGAATGCTCTAGGCTTGGGCCTGATCACTGTTTGTGGGAAGGATTAATTTCTTAATCTTGTAATTTTTTTTTTTTGTAGACCATTCCAGTAACTGCTGAAGGACTCCCTGTGTCAGACTTCCAGTTTACAAGAACAGGATTGTTAGGCTTCATCGGACCAGTAAGCAAATATTGTTTTTCCATTGTTGACAGCAAGTGTACAGCTTCCAGGGCAGTCTCGGTTTGTGGTAACTTAAACATGTGTCCAGAAAACATGTGATCCTTAGAGTTAGACACTCACTGCTTTGTAGATATCTTATAAAAAAATCTTCTACCCTGTTTGAACTAATCTTTACAGTGTTTGTTCACCCAATAAGTGCTGTCAACTGGAGCAGCCATTGGTTGTTGGGATACAACAGTGCATTTAGGGTGTCTGAATTTTGTTCTTTTTGTGATTGGATGCCATGTTCAAAGGTGAATATTTATATGCTGAAGTTGGTGGTGTTAACTTTTTTAAGTGAACTCTGCTGGGAGTTGAGTTTTCTGTGTTCTTTGTCGTTGAGTGTGAAGGACTGCTCATGAATGTTACTTACTATTTGGATTCTGAAGGTTGTTTCATTTTGTCTGAGCTCTGCTGTGCGTCACATGGTTTTGCTTTCAGAATCATGACCGTCCAATTTGTGTGTGCTATGTCACTGGGTGTTGATCTTCTCCCTTGCATTGTATTGGGTGCATCCAACAAAACTCTCTCAAGCATTGCTTTGTTGTTGTTCTATCCATTAAGCAGTTATTCAACTGCATGGGGTGTTAAACAAAGTAAAATAACATATTGAGTCTTTAAGCTACACTTTGTCATGTTCTTTACATTATGCCATTGGGTTTTAGCTTCTGTGCCAGATCTTCAACATACAGTTGTTGTGCTGCCCATTTTTGAGTGTGTTTTCATGTCAAGCACTCACTGTAGCTTATTCAGCTTTGACCATTTGGAGTTTTGTGAATTTTCTTTTAAACATGTGCTAGAAATTATGCTCTGTTCTAAATCATGGGCTTTCTCATAATGTGCATCTTTGAGACCAAAGCCTTCTTGGTGAGAAAGGATGGTGATGTACAGGCACTCTGCCAAGAACAGAGTAGTGAAAGCCACACCTCCTTTTCCCCGAACTATTTGCACTCAAGCATCCCTGTGACAAGTCATTCATTATTGAAGTTGTGTGCAACCTGTAAATGTTGTTTGGGTTTCTTGGCATCAGTATGTTAAGTATTCACGTTCTGTGTTGGATACAGCTGGGCACCAAAAGTTTCATTCTAGTGAGAGTCAGTCTCTTTTGCTTTGTCATTGTGTATGTAAGTCTACTTTTTAGTGTCCAGGTTCTCTATAGAATATTATTGGCGGCATGCCCTGTACATGGTACATCATTTTTGAGAGTGTTCGTAGGTTTTGTTAGGTGTTGTTGGACTGGTTCTATGTTGGATACTATAGAAATGTATCAATTCTGTGACACATGTTTAGATTATGTGTTGGATTTTGTTTGATGTCAGAATGACCTTGTGTATATCAAGATTCTTTGTTGAAATTTGTCTTTCAAATTTCTGTTTTGATGGTGTTTGGTGAAAAGGTTCTTTGTTGAATGTTGTTGGTGTGCAACATATTAACCTGCTGTGGTGCGTTGAGGTGCTTCATCGGATGAACATGTTGTTTTTTGGTTCACACTGTTTTGGATGATCTCTTTTGAAAATCATGGGGTTTCAAGAACCTATGTTGCTATCATTTTCTTTTGCTTTATTCCTTGAATATTGTTTCCTTTACTTTTGTGTTGCACGAAGAGATTCTCTCTGGACTGTTGGTGGTGTCGGTGTTCAGGGTTTTTGTTACTTGTAACATTTTTTATGCTATCAGGTGTCACTGTTCTCTTATGTATCAAGGGTTCCATATTGGATGATATTGTTCTAACATTCTTAGTCTTTGTGTTCAGGACCATTTGGTATTCGTCGTGGGGAAGATTGATGGTCTGATGCTAGTAAATGGGCGCAAACACAATGCTGACGATGTCGTGGCCACTGCACTCGCGGTGGAACCTATGAAGTTTGTCTACCGGGGAAGGTGAGCTATTTGCAGATTTATTGTTTTTACCTTTTTTAAGTGCATATTAATCAAACCTTTCACAGTGCCTTGAAATGTGGTCAACTCCTGTTTTGGCTTACTTCCTGTGAAATCACTTTGGCATTGAGTGCCTCACATATGACATTAATTACATGCGTTGGCATGAGAGATCTATAGCACTGAAAGGAACACTAAAACTGTGTCCCATGTTCTCAGAGTTCTGTTTTATGATTAACTGGTATAAAAGAGCCTTTTATTTTGGTCATTTGGAAAGGGGATGACCAGCATAGTGTTGGACCCCTGAAGCTGGAACTACCATGTATACTCTGCCCTTTCTTGGTGCAGTTTCTCACCACCAAAAAGTTAAGAATTGTTTTTAATTCTACTTTATTTCCTGAATCACCAGTCTCCCTTATACACTCTGTTACCTTGTCCTCTGAACTTAGCTGTAAGAAATTCAAATGAACCATTTATAAATAGTGTACATGTTGGTTGTCTGTTGCCCAATGAGTGTGTGTGCTTCCTTCTTTTAGAAGATTGTTATTTGTGCATAGAGATTGCATGCATGTGAGTGCGTTCGCACATAGTGGGTTGTTGCTTTGTACCACTGTCCGCTTAGTCATGGAGTCTTTCTCGAGCTAGGACTTCTCAGATTACCAGATATTACATTAACACTTTGCAGGTGCCTCACTGATGGGACCGCATGCTAAGATGCACTCGCTAAAAGTGAAGGTGCAAAGAAAGACAGAACCCCGCAGTGACCTGCAAGAAAACAAAAGGACAAATTAAAAAGGCTCATATCTAACAACCCTCCTGTTCCCTGGAAACATTTTGATGACTAAAAGCAAACTGGCTCGCCAAACAGTTGCTCCTGGGGCATAGAAAAGTGGTGGAAATGAGAGTTGCAACTGTGGTGACCATGGAATCTGACAGGATTTGTGCCTTTCATGTTGACTCTATTTATATGAAATTCATGCAAGGTCTGCTTCTAATTTCTGCTGTGAAAAAATACTTTCAAGCAGACAACAATACATTGATATAGTGTCACTTCATTTAGATACATTAGGGAAAAAGACTATCTTTAGATTATTTTCTAACATCTTCTATTTTTGTTGCAGAATAGCTGTATTTTCTGTGTCTGTGCTACATGATGAGAGGATTGTGCTGGTGGCAGAGCAACGGCCTGATGCCTCGGAGGAGGACAGCTTCCAGTGGATGAGCAGAGTCCTACAGGTAGCATGCATTACTTCACATCTGGCTTATAATGGGCTTCTGATAGTTGTGCTTTCGTTGAATAATGTAATGTGCAGTATTTTTTTACAATTTAACTTTTCCTCTGTCCCGTAATACCACCTCGTCCTGACAGTGTCTTCTCCCATTGTGTGTGTTGTGTATACATCTGTTTGTCTATTCTGCCTTTTTCTTTTCAAAACTTTATTTAGCATGACTTGAACTTAGCATTGTACAGAGTAATAAGAGCATGAAGCAAGTAACGGCCATCGGTCAACATTTACATCTAATTCGTATTAATTTTCTGTACAAGCGATGTCCTCTCCGCTCTCTCTCTTGCTTTGAGTCATGCCCTTTTTAACCTATGAACCCAAAACAAGTAAAAAAAGAAACCCCTCCCAACTGTAATATAAACACATCCCCCTCACCTTACCCTCCCCTGGTGGTGGAACGTCTCTCTAAAAGTCTTTGGGTAGTGGGTCTTGCAGTATAGCATAGGGCCTTGCCCCCTGTTGGACTTGCCGGGCCATCAGGTCTTATTTTGTATATGGGAGTTCACCCAGGGAGAGATCTCCACTTAGGGCTGGAAAATATGTGGTGCTCTTATGGAAGGTGGGCAGACCGCTAATGGAAGACCACTCGAGAGGAAGGAAACCGGCGGGCCCCATCGATACTCAAGATTTTTATAATCATCCCTAAAAATGTCTGCTAATCTTTCCATTGTGATGATTCTCCAAAGCTGAGAGTGCCATAGTGACACTGCTGGAGTTTCCCTTTTTTTCCCAGGCTGCCGCTATCGTTGTTTTGGCCCCCCCTATGCAAGCCCATGGGATTGCCTTATCCGCTCGTGACTGATGCTCTAATCCCGGATCTCTGATGCCTACAAGGGCTTCCCGGATCTCTGATGGCTAGAAGGGCTTCCTCGATGGAAGTCGGTATGGGGTAATTAAGGATCGTCTTGATGTGAGAGAGGATCACCTCCCAGAAAGGGCGGATAGTCAGGCAGTCCCACCATATGTGAGGAAAATCTCCAAGAAGTCCGCAATCGCGCCAACAGAGATCAGAAGAGTTTGGGAATATCTTTTTAAGTTTAGTGGGGTAAAGGTACCAATCAAATAGGGTCTTGTAATGGACCTCTCTGAGACTCACTGAATGATTGAATTTGGTTATATCTGACCAAAAAATGCCTCCACTCCTCTTCTGAGACCTCTAATTATTTGTTCCCAGAAGGACATGTAGTGGGCTTGTGGTGCCGACAAGAGTAGGCCATACAGAAAAGAGATCGCTCCCTTCATGGAGCTAGCCTTCTGGACCCAACGCTCTATCAGGGTGTGTTCTCTAGTAGCAGCCACCCGTATCCGGGGCTGGAAGACCCAATCAATGTTTGAGTTGGAGATAATGAAAGTGCTTGCTGCTTGGACCTGGAAGTCTCTTTGGCAACTTTCGAACGTGACTACATTGAAGTTGTGGAACAGGTCTGACACCATCAAACATCCTCCCTCACGCCAGGTGCCAAATGGACCATCTTGCAAAGCTGGTGGAAAGTCGGGGTTGAAGTGGATAAAGGTATATGGTGAAGGAAAGGATGCCAACCCTCCTTCCCTCATGATGTCCCAAACACTGAGCGTCGTGCGCGTAGGGGTGCTAATGTATTGACGGTCTATCTTTTTTTGATCTCCAAGGAATATCCCAAATCGTCCTGCCCATTATCGCCCTATCCATCTTAAAACTTGGAACGCCAAGCGTGCTCTCTCCCCTTGCCATATGAATTTGGTGATTAGGGACCGCAGCTTAGGGAGTAGCTCTCTGTCTAGGTCTACGGGAGGGCCTGGAACAAGTAGAGTAATTTTGGGAGCAGCTTCATTTTAACAGTGTTTATCTGTCCTAACCAAGAGATGAATAGTGGCTTCCAGCATTTGAGGTCTTGTTGTAGTTGGGTCAGCATCGAGGGATAGTTGGACTTGTAGAGGTCCTCCTCCCTCGGGGTAAGGGGAATCCCTAGATACTGGATAGGGCATTTGACCCATTGAAAGGCGGACTGACCCTGAAGTTGCCGGACTTCCCCGTCTGGAACCGTAAGATTCACTATGAAGGATTTGGACGTGTTTACCTTAAAGCCCACCACTTCTTTAAATTTATCTTATTCTGTCCGTAGAGCCTGTAATATTGGGCATGGGGCAGTAAGCGTCATTAAAATATCACTGCACTGCCAGAGACTCAATGCTCAAAGCTAACAATAAAGAGAACAGTGGGCACCCCTGTCGCATACCCCTGCTCAATGTGAATTGGGGCGACTGCGACCCATTGACCTGTACACTCGATTGTGGATGCCTATAGTTCGGCCGAACCATGTTAATGAAGCTTTTCCCCAAATCCAACTCTCTGCATGGTTAGAAATAGGAAAGACCAATCCATCCTGTCAAAGGCCTTCTCTGCGTCGAGGCCCACCAATAGCGCCGGGATTTTGAATTTGGTCGTTTTTTCGATCAAATGAATGGTCCTACGGATGTTATCGTGCATTTGCTTACCTTTTATGAAGCCAGATTGATCAGGGTGGATTAGTTAGGGCATTAATGTGTCTAGTCTCGCAGCTAGTATGGCAGAGTACGGTTTAGCATCAAGGTTTAATAATGCAATAGGACGGTAAGACGCATAGTTATGTGGATCCTTCCCTGGTTTGGGAATCACCGAGATCAACCTCAGCCATGGAGTTAGAGACTGTTACTACTTCCACTATTGCATTGAATAACCGGGTGAGGTGTGGTGTAATTTCCGCTGCAAATATTTTATAAAATTGAGCCATGAGCCTGTCAGGCCCTGGTGATTTGTGTAGCTTGAGTTTAGAAATGGCTGTCCTCACTTCCTCCTCAGTGATAAGTCCATTTAGCCTATAAGTATTGTTGTTGTTGAATAATATCCGGTTGAGTGCCTGTGTATAAGTCCCTATAGAACCCCTCAAAAATGTGCGCTTTGATGTCATCTTCATGGGTTACAGTGCCGTCCCTATCCTGAATACCTCCTATGTACTCGTGTTCCATTTTCTCGTGCAGTTGCCTTGCTAGATGAGTTCCTACTTTACCTCCCTGCGAATAGGATGCTTGCTGGAGCCTTAGCAGTGTGTATTCTGCCCTGTTTGTGTAAATAGCTTAATTTTCCCCTTCAATGCTGCGAGTTGCCACTTCAGGATTTGTGAAGGTGTTTTCTTATGGTCCCTTTCCACTTTCTCCAGTACCTCCTCCAATGTTAGTCTTTCCGCAGCCCTCCGCTTGTTAAGGGTGGAGTTTAGTTCTATACATTTACCCCTGAGGACTGCTTTGAATGCATTCCAATTATTCTGAGCTGAAGTAGGCTGGGGAAGATTAAGCTCAAAGAATTCCGAGATGAAGTTTCGCAACTCGTCTCTTATGAGCCTGATCCTTGTCACTGAAACTGGGAAGTACCATCTACGAGAGGGCGCCTTGCCATGTCCCCATGACAGACTGATAGTTACCAAACTGTGGTCTGAAATCGTGATGGGGAGTATCTTCGCAGCTTCTAAAGAGCCTTTAAGGGATTGGCTTTTAAAAATATGATCCAGCCTAGAGTAAGTCGCATTTACTTTTGAGAAGAAGGTATAATCTTTGGTAATGAGAGAGATTGCTTGCCATGCATCCTGTAGGCCCAGTGCTTGCATTTTCTGCTTGTTCCCTTTAGAAAAGAGGCTTGTAGTCGCCCTCTGAGTGTGTGTACTATCCATGTCAGCTTGCCAAGTCAAGTTAAAGTCGCTCATGAGTATCGCTGGATCCTCCGCAAACCCGCCTATTCGATCGAGAAGTGAGGTAAACAATACATTTTGACCTGTATTGGGGACATATACGGATCTGAACGTACAGAGTCTGCCTCTGATTCCCCTTTACCTTGATCTATCTGCCCTCCCGATCTGATTTACTAGCCTCAGTTTGAAACTTCGTCGAGCTGTGAAACAAAAAGGCAACACCCTTTTGTTTGGAATTAGCAGATTATCAATATACTAGTGGATAGCTTTTGTGGCGGAGACGCATCTCTTCTGTTTTTTTTAGGTGAGTTTCCTGCAGCGCGACCACTTCAAACTGGTGGTCTGAAAGGTATTTCCAAACTTTTTGCCTTTTAAGGGGCGAATTCATGCCTTTTATATTCCAGGAGGCTATTGAGACCATTTTACCAGTCTCCACACCCCATCCGCCCCGCGCTCCCATGCAAACCACTGTGCCTCCACTGACCTTCACTGATAATTGTGTACATTCACCTGTTCTAACAGTGAAAAGTGCCCCAGCAATATCCACATTTAGCGACCTACCAACCTTCTTCCGATCCCACCACCTACCTACCCCCACCCCCCCCTTTAGAAAAGGAAAGAAAAAGATAAGCCCATCATAAACCCTCCGCTGAACAGCCAACGGGCTCTCGTATTTCCTCCCATACTCTTGATTCCTTGGGTCTTGAGGAAGCTATACCAGGATAAAGCCCACACTGTTGGCATTGTTGTTGTCTAGCTAAGGAATTTGTGGTACATAGACCACACTTAATTTGAGCTGGGGCTTGCCAGTGATGGCCACCAGCACTTATTTTTGGTAACTCCCACTTATTTTTCTGCATAATACAAAACAAATGCAAGAGAAGGGAAAAACACACAAAGCGGAAAGACGCCATAAGAGAAGGATTGAAAAACCATCAAAAGGAAGAGAACAGGAACCTTCAAGAGTGAGATAAAGGGGTAGGGAGTGTCTGATAGTGGAGTAAAGAGGCATGAGGTGTGATTTACGACTACCCAGCCTTGGTATTCGGCTCACTGACATTCAATTGCATGTCTGCTAACTTCTGAGCAGAGCCCTGAGCATTAACACTCATTATTTTACATGTTACGCACTGTATGTAGACCTTTTTCAACTCTCTCTGTGTTCCTGGTCCTGAGGACTTTAGTGGCTTTTCTGCCCAAGGTGGGGACCCCTTTCCATCTGGTGCAATCTTGTGTATCAAAATATGTTATGCCCTACCTAAAAGGACCAGCGGGAGAATATGCGCTCACTTCTCCATAGCGAAGTGTTCAACATCAGCATTTGCCAGGAGGGTCTCTGTGGCTTAAATTTGTCCTGCATGGGCATATCTTGACATTTTCGGTAAGCATTATTTCTTGGATTCAGAATAGAGAAGAGATGACATGTTCTGTGCTGAAGGATTGCATTTACTGACCATTTTTTCAAGCCCACCACCTGAGCATAACCAGTGTGATGATATACCTAGGTAATCCTCCAACTCCCACAATAAGTTATTGATCCACCATGATGTTTCTCCAGTAAGTGCAAGGAGGCTAGATGTTTTTTGCATGACCACAAGTGAAACCATGTAATCACTGAAATATGTGCCTTGCAGGTAGCAAAATTATTAGGGCATTGTTTGTAAACCATTAAGCGTGTTGCCTCTATTAATACCATGTTATCATAAAATACAGTTGACAACTGAAACTGACAAATTTGTGCATTTACTATTTGTAGTTGCATGCAACATTACATGCATGGCAATATATAGTTTGCATTTCTCTATATCTAAATTCAAGATAAAATGCTCTATGGTTTTCCAAATAGATGTCTGTATGAAGAAAGCAAAAATAAAATAATAACTAAAACTTGTGTGTATAGATATTAAACGTGTTCATCGCAGTCATTGAAAGGAATAGTTGATAGGCTCATGAGTTTGGCCATGTCTTAACTGATTGGAGATGACTGCGTGATGTTGGAGGGGAAAGATTGGGAGAGGGTAAATTGGGGGAAGGGAGCAAGGTTGAGAAAGATGATGTGGGCAAGGGTCAAAGGAGTGAAAGCTTCCAGGGAGTAATGAAGTGTGTGGGGGTAGGACTGGAGAAAATTTCATAGTTCGGATAATTGAAGAATATTAAAGTGGTGATGATTAAGGAGGTGATGAATGCTGGTTACTAATTTGTGAACGTTACATTGGTGATGACTAATAGTCTTCTATTCGGCAGGCTATAGACAGCATTCACCAGGTGGGTGTGTACTGCCTGGCTCTGGTACCTGCCAACACCCTGCCAAAGGCTCCCCTTGGTGGCATCCATATCTCTGAAACTAAACAGCGCTTCCTGGATGGGGCGCTTCATCCCTGCAACGTCCTCATGTGCCCCCACACCTGCGTAGGCAATCTTCCCAAACCCCGTCAAAAACAACCAGGCAAGTGCTTCCTTTTTTCTGTTGTATGTGTTGTAATCCACCTATTACTCGGTCACCTAGCTCTAAAGGCACACATTTTAGGAATACATTAAACCCTAGCATAGCCACATCAATTTTACCCAATGCCTACTAGAGGTCAGCCTCTCTTATCCCAGCACCTTAAAGATTTGATCCTTTCTCCCATAAGATTGTTGCCCTGTCAGATATTTGCTGCGCCATTGGTTTCATTCTTTTTCCCTTACTGAAACCTTCTTTCGGACTTAGTTATTGGCTTTCGGGTTTGGCTTGGGTTATATATCAATCGGGCTGTGGTTGAGGGTCGTTTTATAGTTCATTCACTGATTTGTTTTTTTCTTAGTGTGTGGAGTCTTAGTGTTTACTCATTTTTTCTCTCCACTTTCTCCATCATTGAGATTTTTTTGGACTGCACTTCTCTTGCTGGGAATTGTGAGCTTATTTTGCTTCTAATTTAAGCAGTGGTTAATTTGCAAATAGTAATAATAAGTGCTGGGCTCTTGTCAGGAGGCAGCTTGCACCATCCCATTTCTCCTGTTAACACCGCCTACAACGGAACCAACTACTAACCATGAATAGGGAGAGGATGTGGCCAGACCTGCTGACTTCAGGTCTGGGGAACCAGAATCAAATCTCGGTGTCCACTCAGCATCCCGTGATTCTTGGAAAATCACTTAATATCCTGTGCCTGCAAAAAATGAGTGTGTCCTTAACTGGTGCTCACAAAAAAGCCTCCAATTAGATAGAGTTTGCGCTATAAACACCAGTGTTGATGATTAGGTGCCGGTGCTGAGCACCGGAAACCACCGGCTCAAATTAAGCACTGCATTTAAGCATAACACTATTTTTTTTGTATGTTTTTTTTTTGGTGGATCATGCTGAGACCCTCCAAAAATTCTTCCACAGTCAATACTCATTGCCACACTAAGTGCAGATGAGTCTTGACTTATGTATGAGGATTTGTTTTAAGCATAACACTTTATGCATTTCTGACTCTCTTGTAGATGTTGGTCCGGCTTCCATGATAGTCGGGAATCTCGTTGCTGGAAAGCGAATTGCTCAGGCTTGCGGGAGAGATGTGACTCAGCTGGAAGATAATGAGCAGGTAATGTTCTGCTTTCCCACATTCAACCTGCATTCTGTGTATAGTTCACAGATCTCTCTAACATCAGAGCCAAGATATGAACCAGAGCACAGTTTGGATAGCTGAACAATATAATGGTATATGCTCACACCCATTGAACTGTCCTCTGGAGGCTGTGGTCCCCATTTGTTAGATAACCTGTTTCAGTATATTGTGTCCTCTATTGCCTGTATCAGCCCAAGCAGAAATATTACCAAGCTTGTTATTGTTGTCTTATGTCATTGTATCACACACAGACTATAATATTTTGTATCTCAGGCTTTACCAACTCTGTCCAACTTCTACCTTTGAATAGTTCTAGTATGGCAAACACATGGAAAGGGAGCCCTTTTTATGGCCAATAACTATCCTTGTGTCTGTTAACAAGCCTGAGTAGTCAGTGCCAGAGCCTCAGAATGTCTGTCGGAGTGCAGGCTGAATGTGCCACATCTCTGAATTCATCTGTTGTTTACATTCTCTTCCACAGTTTCTGCACGCTCTCATTAGCATGTGGCTTTAAGTGCAGAAAGGATGGTGATCTGTTTTAAGATTTGTTTTTGTGTCTTATAGAAAATGCCTTTCTATATCTAGCCATTAATCTCACAACCGGATAATAATTGTTATACCAGCCTTTGGGTCCATTAGAGGTGATGCCAATCTAATATATGCTCAAGTTCTCCATAGACCATTGTTCCAAATTGAGCATGCAGAGAATCTCCTGCCTTTAAAGCATTAAAACAATGTGGGTGGAATGAAATTCTTCGATTATGTACTATGCACTTAAGAGATTTACCAGACACTTGCCTTCTTCATTCACATTATGCAGTTCCTATACCTGGCTGATGTGTTGCAATGGAGAGCACAGACGACCCCTGATCATCCACTATTCCTGCTGCTTAATTCCAAGGTGAGAGCTTCATATGTCAAGTGTAGGGTCACCATAAAAGATACCGTGGTTGGATATTTTTTTTTTGGGGGGGAGAGGCTGGAGTGGGATGCCATGCGATGAGATGGGAGGGGAGGGAGGGTGTGTGTGTGTGTGTGTGTGTGTGTATGTATGCGTGTGTGTGTTTTTTGTTCTGTGTGTTTCTTTGTATGTATGTGTTTTTTTGTGTGTGTTTTGTGTTTGTTTTCCTTCATCTGCAGTGCTGATAGATTACCCCACCAGGATATATTCAGAGCAGGGCAGTACTGAAGGGTGTTTAGAAATTGACAGTATATCTACAACTCAGGGTCCAAAGATATGAGAGGCACAAACAGCAGGAATGTACGTTGGGTTACATAGTTCTAATATGCTGAGATTTTGACAACAGGTCTATGCAACTGTTTTATTTACTTTGTCGTCTCTCCAACACACAGGGCACTGTGGCCAGCACATCAACATGCATGCAGCTGCATAAGAAAGCGGAGCGAGTAGCAGCTGGTCTTTTAGAAAAGGCTAGGGTCAGTGTGGGGGACCACGTGGCACTGGTGTACCCTCCAGGTAAGGACATAGATCTCAGTCTTTGTAGTCAGGGGCACAAAATTGCTCTGATATTGCCTTCATGTAATGACAATAACTCAAGTTCTCAGTGTGCGGGCCCCTGAGGCACAGTTCATGGTGTGAGCCTGATTCGATTTGTTGAATCTACTTAACGGCGGTGACGCCCGAAAAGCACTTGTGGTGTTGGGTTGACACAGTCTGTCTCTGGTTCAGTACTTTTCCCAATATTAATTTCGAACAGTGGTGGATTTCTGCCTGTAAATGGATTCATTTCATCTCTGCATGTGTGCTTTAAATTTAGATTGATGGCTATTGAAGGTAGGCCACGTTGACTTTGTAACAATGCTGGCTTAGTCAGGTAAGAAAGAAGCTCACAATGATTACAAATAATACTCATCACTTCGTGTGTCTCGTGAGGGATAAGTTCTATCCTAAATCTAATGTCAATCATCAGCCTTGCTCAAGAGGGACCAGAATGCCAGAAATTAACTGTGACGATTTTACCAGACATTTTTTTTTTATGCACCAGAAATTTTGTGGCAGTCCCTGAATTTGTTAAAATTATGCTTGTGCTCCAGTTATCTCATTCTTACTTGGATCATGCCTGAGTTCCACATACAACATGCTCAGTTACTGCATGAAAGACTTTTTTGTATCCTCTTATCACTGTTGTTTATCTTGGAGGACTGCATGAAATGCTGCAAATGCCCTCCCAGGATTACCCAAAAATAGAGAGGGGGCTAAGTTATGGATCTCTGTTAAAATTATGAATACACTGGCTTATTTACAATGGCATGACAAGGGTCAATTGTCATACATTCTTCACAGTGTTGAGAAATTTTCGTCTTCCACTGATCTGGATGCTCAAGCCCTTGTGTAAACCAACGCACACCTTTATATGAGGGTTCACAGTAAGAAACCAATATTACAAAAACATGGCAAGGGTTGAGGATTAGGTCACACTTTGAGTTTGTGATGAGAGAGTATACAAGGAGGAGTCACTAATATTGGTTCTCTTGAATGTAGATGACTGACTCTTCAGTTGAGCTTACAGTTCTGTTTTTATTAACAACTATGACAGGGCTAGTTAGGTTTAAGCTAATTCTAGTAAGCTCCAACTCTTACCGTAACCCCTTTGTCCCTCTATTTGTAGGTGACATCTTGATTTAATGCTGACAGATGTGATAAAGAATACTACACAAGCAATCTTAATCTCTTTGATATCTTTCCACTGCAGTAAATCATCCAACAGCAGCATGGATGCAGGATAGTTGTTTTTCATTGTAGGAAGGTGGATATCTGACTATATGGTTACCCCAAGTTTTTGCCTTGTGTTTTGCTGGTTTTCGACTTAGTTGGCCTGGGATCCTGCTATTCAGGGCCCCAGGCTATCTGCTCTCTCTATAAAATGGACTCCATGTACTTTAGGTACATACCAAATTGGATATTGGGTCACCTCTGTGAGCCCCTGTATAGTGTACCATAGGTACCCAGGGCATAGGTGCATCCAAGGCCTACCAGGGGCTGAAGCATGTATTATGCCACAGGCTGATCACTCAGCTTGGGTAAGGTGGTGTAATCACCCCTTACTTAGATATAGTATTCCTATATGTTCGAGGCATGTGGGCTGCTAAATTCATATCTTTTGCATTAGATTGCCGCTATATTTACCCACATATATAGACACATATACACACCTATAAGTCACTCCTGTGGTAGGCCTCGACAATCCTGGAGGCAGAGTGCTTGGTTTTATGTGAGGGGGTGCCCTAGCATGAGCTGAGCCCCTCTGCAGCTTTCGGAACCTTCTCCTTATAGCTGTTCCATGATATAGCCATACCATATACTCTTAAGTGCATTATAATCCTCGCGGTTAATGCTAACTTTGGTTTGGCTTTATCAAAACAGGTCGTGTAAGGTGCCAAACACTTTGGAATACTACCCCCCCCCCCCCCCTGCCACAGACACGAGTCTGACCTCCTGTAGCTGGGGGAAACTCCAGCAAGGGAGGCCTGGACAATAGGTTTCCTGTCGAGGGAGGTGCTAGCACCTCCGTACTGTAGTGTATTGGGGCAGGGTGGGTTGAATAGAAAGATGCTTTTCCAGACACTGCCTGGGGCACACGAGGTGCTCCATGTATAGCCCGGTTCGAACCAGTTGCTGGGGCACTCCAGCCCTGCTCTGGCGCGAAACTGGACAAAGGGAAAGCGGTGTAACCACCCCCTTCTAAAGGTCCACCCATATGAGGGACCTAGCAGGTAATCCAGCCCCTAAAATCATTATAAAGAAAGGAGCTGTGTCTAGAGACATTAGATTATCCTGGACTGAAACTTTGAAACTGAACTCTTGGACCTTCGACGTTCTATACCGACTAGAAGACTGAAGACATCTCCCTTGTGGTCAAGGAGTGACCACCCTGTGCAAACAGGCACCACCAGTAACTTGCCGGTTTGCTTTGTCGACGCTCCTGCCGGAACCTGAAGACTCAGCGACTCAGGAACTGGACTCCCACACTTCTCCGACTCCGATCTACATCCACAGCAAAGCTGAGACGCGTGGCGGAAAAAGTGGCGTAGGACCGGACACCCTGGACATCCTGCATTTTGCTAACTGCTCGACTCCCGAGGTACCCTCGCAGTTGTGCATTGGGGTATGAGAAGCCACAGACCCGAGCGCCATTTGCACCGAAGCTCAGCCCTCCACACTCCACGAGTGCCGCGTGGGGCCTGCTCTTGCCTTTCAGCTCGACGCGTCTTCCCGGTTGCTAGCCCGCTGGCTTGTTAGCCCTCCGAAGACTTTCTTTTGAAACTACACCGCTTTCCTGGTTGCTCCAGGCTTGCTCCAGCTTCCCTGCAAAGGAGAAGCTCCCCAGACCTTGCTGGTCTGAACAGAAGCCAATCTTCACTTCCTTCGTGGATCGCGTTTGCCAAGGCTTGTTGGGTCCAATCCGGATACCGACACCGCAGTCAACTAGATCCTTCGTGGGACAGCTCGAATCCAGCTCCTGGTCGTCGTCGACGCCTCCTGGTCCTCGTGGCTGCAGAGACAAGCTTCACCTCCTCACCTGAGATCATTGCGACATCGCCTGGTTCCTTCCTGGTTCCTTCCTGGTCACTGGCTAGTGACCCAAACTCTGTCCCCTCTGCTTTCAGGTTCTTCACTTCTTCGATCCACTCTTGGATCCACTTGGACACTCTTCCACTGGCCGCCTGCAACACTTCTTTTGCAGATCTCCATTGAAAGCATCGACGAAACCCGACACGAAACGACACCTATGCACCCGGCTTCCCTGGGTGAGGTAACTCAAGTACTCCAGTGCTCCCCTGGGTATTGACTCTTCAAGTGTCCTAGTTAAAAGGGGTTTCACCGTAGTCCACCCGGAAGTGTCCATAATCGGTAACTTTGTAACTTCTTCATTCTCCATTATAAGTCAATGGTAACTCGCGACTGTGTTTAGACACTGCATGCATCTCCCGTGGGTCTCCTACTTCCTAACCTTTGGTTGTCTAGGGTAGCCCCAGCGATTCCCCAGGCCCTAGGCCTATTCACTAAATCTGAAGTGGTTCTTATACCACTTACTTAGTATATGGTTTGTGAGGCCCCTAGGGCAAACTGTATTTGTGTAACCCATCGTATGCTAATTGAGTAACTTGTGATGTACTGCGATCTCTGACCTCATAAAGAGTGCAGAGGGGTTGTGTTAGAAATAAATACATTTGATATATACCTTGTGTGGTGTCCTTTCATTTGGTATTCAAGGGATTATAATTGGTAAAACAGCTTGCTTCACATGCTCTCTGAAGTATTAGCCTATGACTGCTGGTCCATGCTACCACTAGGATAGCTTGTCTATAAGGTTGACTTTACAACCACCATCACTAAGGGTCGTTTAGACTGGTGCAAGGTGCCCACTAGAATAGTGGACATCATATGCCAGGCTAACTTCTCACATTCATGAGTGACATTTGGTGACATATGTACGCTAATGCATAATTAAGAATATGAAAGTTATGAAGTATTGTCTTGTTCTGTTATCCTGATCCAGCAAATATAAATTGTGTGTGTTTAAATAGTCATTACCATTGAGTCTTTCTTTCCTATTAACAGGCATAGACCTCATTGCAACATTCTATGGGTGTCTCTATGCAGGCTGTGTTCCCATTACCGTTCGGCCACCTCACCCACAGAATCTGGCTACCACTCTGCCCACTGTCAAGATGATTGTAGAGGTAAAGACTGTCTCTTTTTGATACACTGTGCGAAAATGGGGGAATATTCAGTCCATGTAAGAAGAGAATTTCATTAAGTGGTGACATTTCACCAAAATCAAAGTGGATGTATATAGTATCTGTGGGCAAGCTAAGCCTTTTCAAGTGTATGATAATTATTTTAAAAGTAGGCTTTACGTTTAACCACACTTACCAAATGCTCTGAGGCAAAAAGCCATAGAAGGTTAGTTGATCAGTGATGCGCTGAAGTACCCTACTGTGAACCGTGCTGTGTGACCAAAAGGCGACTTTTCTGTTGTATGTTTAAAAGCCATTTACAATGAGTAAAGCTCATTTTGGGGGGTCTAGCCTGCATATAGCTTGCCCCATTCCCAGTGGTCAAAGTGAGCACTGCTAACGCAAAGGGATCCCTAGATATTGCCAAAGGTCTAATGGGCAGCTACATTGTTCTTCCAACTCTTTCCATTTGTATTACTCACAGGGATAACAAAAGGAATAGAGTTTGAGGTCCACAAGTGTTTTATGAAATCAGTGATGCAGCGCAATCAAGTGTTCGATGAAAACACATCCCTGTATTTTTTGAAAGGAAACAAATAATATTTATGTATTAAAAAACAGATGTTATAGACATGTTAAAAGATAACGAATGTGTATGGCATGTGTAGCTTTAGAAGCTCTCCCCGGTGATTGCAACTGGGGCTGCGAGCTAATCGCGTGTTTACCAGTGATTTACAACTGAGACTGCATTTTAATAGCGTTTTTATCAGGATTTGACAATACTTGCACATTGATTGATAAATTCTATTTGGGGGCTCTTAAAACTGAGAAATAACTGGGGAATTATACTAGGCACTCTGACACCCTTGACACGCTTCTTTTAATCTTTTCCTACCACTGTTTGGGGCGATCTGCTCACGCGTCTGGCAGCGGTGGGCGCCATCTTGGGGTAGCGGGGTCAGCGCTCTAGTCGCGCAGGACTCCCGCCCTCCCAGCATACTTAAGGTAGGCTCCCGGTGGCCGCTTTGCCTTAGAAGCTCTCCCCGGTGATTGCAACTGGGGCTGCGAGCTAATCGCGTGTTTACCAGTGATTTACAACTGAGACTGCATTTTAATAGCGTTTTTATCAGGATTTGACAATACTTGCACATTGATTGATAAATTCTATTTGGGGGCTCTTAAAACTGAGAAATAACTGGGGAATTATACTAGGCACTCTGACACCCTTGACACGCTTCTTTTAATCTTTTCCTACCACTGTTTCGGGCGATCTGCTCACGCGTCTGGCAGCGGTGGGCGCCATCTTGGGGTAGCGGGGTCAGCGCTCTAGTCGCGCAGGACTCCCGCCCTCCTCACCCGGTTATAAAATGTGCGTTATCACCAGACGGCGCAGCGGGCTGGCGCAGCGGGCACGCCGGGCGCGCGCCGAAGCCGCGCCTAAGCCAAGCCCGTCTGCGCCCGTCCGAGCCTGGACCGAGCCCAGGGCCTCCTCCCTTACATCTTCGCCGTCAACAAGGTTAGTTTATACTGCTAATGAACTTCACAATTAAAACAACACTTTACTGAAGGTGCATGCTCCCCCGACATGCTTATTAGCTGACCCCATTGGAGGGCCATTTCTATGTACTTTGTGCACTAATAAGAATTCGATAACCCTAACCCCAAAACCCCAGAAACTGATACATGCTGCACTAATTAACGCCCGCTCGCTTCCTTGTCACAAAATTGACATATTGGAGTTGCTTAACACCTATGCTATTGACCTCCTATTTCTGACCGAAACTTGGGGAGACAACGCATCAGGGCCGGATTTTAAGGCTGCCGTGCCAGAAGATTACTGTGTCCATAGGCAGGACCGTATCTCTGCCCATAAAGGCGGGGGGATTGCAATAATATACCGCAATTGTCTCCGCGTTAAAGCCATTGATCTAAAACACAGGAGCTGTGAGGCGCTTGCCTTTACGATCACTCTTACTTCCAACCAAACATTCACAGGTACTCTTCTGTATCGACCTCCAGGCTCTCGTTCGAATTTTCTCTCACAACTCCATCAACTGAGTGAGCTAGCTGCAGACCACAAATACTTCACTGTTCTGGGAGATTTTAATTTTCACCTTGAATCTTTGTTAGATAAAGATACCGATCAGCTTATCAATGATCTTCTCTCTGTAGATCTCGAACAACTGATTACAGCTCCAACACACGAAGCAGGACATACGCTTGATGGCATATTTACTAACAATCCCCACATTATCAAGAATAAAATACTTCCCTTAACGTGGTCTGACCACTTTGCCATTTTATTTGATATCCAAATTAAAACCACAGCTCCCAAAAATACATTTCAGAACCCTCATTTAATCACGAGAGACTGGAAAAATCTAGACTATAATCAACTTGCACAGACTCTTACTGATGCCTTCTTGGGTATTGATAATGTAACTGACCCCAACATTGCAGCTACCACATACACTTCTATTCTAGAAGGGGCTTTTTCCACTTTAGCCCCATCTAGAACATTCAAACACAACAGGAAGACTCCTTCGGCCCCATGGTTTACTGAAAATCTTAGACTTCAACGACAACATTGTCGTAATACAGAGCGCCATTGGCGCAAATACTACAACCCATCAGATAAGACAATTTATAAAGCTGCACTTCATAGCTATAAGCAGAGCATAGTAATAGAGAAAAACATCTACTATACCACTCAAATAGATCAAGCTAGATGCAGCATGAAGAAATTGTTTGAAGTTGTAAACCACCTTGCCGAGCCACCTAACCCTCCTACTGAAACATCTCAAAATCTTTGTAATGTATTGGCTGATTTCTTTTCTGAAAAGGTCACCTCTATATTCAAAGACTTTAACCCACATGTCAATACTACTGATTCTTCTAATATTCAGATAAATGCGAACCCGATAGTTTTTACTGAATTCACCAGGATAAATCCACAATACATTCACAAATTAATTCAGTCAATCAAATCTGGCTCTCCTCTGGACCCCTGCCACCCTTCCATACTCAATAATATTTCTAATATTATTACCATACCATTGACACACATCTGCAACATTGTTTTCTACAGGTTCTTACCCCACCATCTGGAAAAACACCATAATCAGGCCACTCCTTAAGAACCCTTCCCTGGACCCCTTATTACCTTCCAGCTACCGTCCTATTGCTTCTCTGCCATTTCCAGCAAAGATTTTCGAATCGGTCATGAATAAACAACTGTCTGACTATATTCAAACTAACGACCTGTTAGATGACACCCAGTTCGGCTTCCGACAAGGTCACGGAACAGAGACTGCCCTAATTAAGGCGGCAGATGAAATAAGGGCCACAATGGATAAGGGTGGACAGGCTGTCCTGATTTTGTTGGACTTGTCGGCGGCTTTCGACACGGTCGATCACTCTACACTGATCGGCCGTGTCGAGGCCATCGGTATTAAACACAGAGCCAGAGACCTTATCACATCCTTCCTGGCTGACCGCAAGCAGGCAGTTAAGTTAGGTACTTTCACTTCACCTACCTTCAGCCTTCCATGTGGAGTCCCTCAGGGTTCCTCGCTAAGTCCGACCCTTTTCAATATCTATGTTTCGGACTTAGCGAGGGTAATAAAAGAGTATAACATCAACTTAACAACATACGCCGACGATACCCAGTTGGTACTTTCCATACATAAAAATGGACCCAATGTTGCAGCAAACTTCAAGAACGGTATGAGGGCCATTAGTAGTTGGATGGCTTCCAACTGCTTAACACTTAATTCATCTAAGACGGAGGTCATGCTCTTTGGAAGTATTCAACCTCTGTGGTCCCCCTCATGGTGGCCTGAGGAACTGGGAACTCCACCTCAACCAGTCAGTAAAGTCAGAAATCTGGGAGTAATATTCGATGACAAACTCCTTTTCCACCATCACGTGAACGCTGTAGTATCATCATCCTTTAACATCCTTAGGAAAATAAAGAAACTTTTACCATATCTTCCCATAGCTACAGGAAAAACACTTATATCCACACTGGTGTTTTCACGTACTGACTACTGCAACGCCCTCTTCCTCAACGCACAAAAAAAGGTAATTTCCAAATTGCAATTGATACAAAACGCTTCCGCCAGAGTTTTACTGGGCATCCCTAAATATAGCTCTGTCTCTGGATATCTGGACCAACTGCACTGGCTTCCAGTCAGAAGTCGCACGAAGTTCAAGGCCCTTTGCATTGTCTACAAGGCAATAAACAATATGGGACCCAAATTTCTTAGAAGTTCCTTTAAGCCTTTGGCAACCCCCAGAACGCTGCGTTCCAATACGGCTCATATGCTTCAGATTCCCAGAACTAGGAAAGTTAACTGGGGAGACAGATGTTTTGCCATAGCAGCGGCAAAATTATGGAACTCCCTCCCTTTTAATATAAAAACCAGTCCATCTCTGATTGTCTTCAGAAAACAATTAAAGACTTGGCTGTTCTCTCAACGATATGATCTATAAATCATTCTAACCTCAGTCCAGAAGTTCTAATTACTGGTATCAGCTTTTAGCCTTTAGCGCCGAGACACCCAAGGGTAATTGGAGCGCTTTAAAAATTGCAATAAATAAATAAATAAATAAATTCTGCTGCCATTCAGTGTTGTGCTCGGACATATGCAACTTGTTTTTCTTCAAATTCTTTCGAGTCACTCAGTATAGTGAGTGACTCTTCATGCAGTTGGTAATAGGCGTTAGCATCAGCTCCATTGTTAGTTTGTTTTCTTCTGTTATCTGGTTCGGATGTGCATCACTTAAGCTCTGGTGCAACGCCACGTGGTGATCATTATGGGATCATTTCAGTTATTCCATTGGCAAGAGACAATTGTTTTTTGCATTCGGTTCACCTTTGTTGTAGCTCCGATCGGTTGTGCAGCAGAGGACTCCTCGTTGTCCCCATCACAGGGCCTCACCCCTCTAGGCTGGCTCACCAGATTCCGTCCTTGCGAATGCAGACACTGTGATGGACTCTCTTTCAGTACTGTCCACAGTGTCATTCAAAGTACCTGTGGACAGACCACACACAGGTTCGCAATCCCTGTCTATTGCCAGAGTATGAACCAACCGCCTGCCTCGCCTTCTGGTCCAAGAAGAGTCTCCGGTACCAGCGCAACTGGCGACTGGTTCGACACACAAAGGCTCGTCAATAGAACAATGACACTCTAGACCTCTTTGGTGAGGATGTTCAAGAGGAGCCGGAGGCCAGCCTTTTAGATGACCAGCCGCTTCACTTGAGCCGAGAGTCGAGTTCTCCCTTGGCTGCTGAGACCGATGACCTGCCTCAGCTGGGTCAACCCCAGAAGATGTTGAGCATGAGTACAGTTTCCTAACTGGCTACCCATCGTCCTCGTTCACAGGCCGAACTCTGCTCCCTTGGGGACCAGGTGTCGAGCCTACAACCCCCGCAACAGCCATGTGGTCTACCACTGCATTCTAGTCACGGCCGGCACCGACACAGAGCTTTGGAGCCGACTTTGCTCCCAGCACCGAAACAGCCTCACTTGACCTCTCCTTCCTAGGTGCCATCAGCTCCCTCAACGGCTACAGGTCGCTCGATGCCAGCTCCAAAATCTCTTTGGAGCAGAAATACTGCTCTGCGCCGAAATCTCCATTATTGCAAAACTCACTCGTTGTTGACTCGACCAGCCAAAGCTCCTCTTAGGAGCACGAGCAGCCTATTCTTTTGCGTCTTGAGGAGGAGTTAGATGCTCGGCAGAATATAATTTTCATTCACCCACAGAAGGGCAGACGTTCAGCAGAACCTCCACCAAAGGTAAAAGACACCCCTCCCCCACCCCACTAAGAGAAAGCTAATCTTTGAAGAGCAATTTGCCCTGGAGCCGTGATCAACTCCAAAGCTGAAGAAGCACCAGGACCGGGGCACCAGTCCTCTTCTTTCTTGTCCTCCTCCTAGTCTCCCTCAATCTCCTCCTCCTCCTTTCCCCACGTCCCCTCTTCCTCTGTTATCACAGCCTCCTCCATCCCACCACCAGCACATAGACAACCTCCGCAACTTTCACCAGAGGCCTTTCCACATTCATCTAGTGTGGGGGGGGGGGTAGCCCTCAAATCCTTTGGTTCTCTTCCAGGGGATCCTCATCAATAGTCTATTAGAATATTCCCGCCCATGCGCGGGACCCCGGAAACACTATATTATATGTGCCCCACATATATATACTCATATATATATACATATATATATATATATATAAAACAAGCAATTGCAGCCAAAATAACCATAGAGCTGGATTATGCTGTAAAGAATTTCCACCATACATGAAACATATGCATTAGAAACATGAGAAACAACATCAAAGATTGCTTTGAAACTGTTTTAATGCTGAAAAAGCAGTAGAAATTCTTACTATATCCTGAAAGCATAGAAAGCTCCCAGGCTGCATTGGAAACACACAGTCTAAAAGACTGAAAAGCTAACCTGTAGCGGCATGCTACAAAAAACTGACACCGTGCCTTTAAGGCACTCATGACCCCCAGTATCCCATCATGCCTCAGGGGTGACAGTTGGGTCAGTTGTTCTTTCCGGCTCCTTCAGGAAGGATCCTGGATTCACAGCTCCACTATTTTTCTGATTTCTGACAGAAAATTCTCTCAGACTTCTACTTTTTCGACCCTACTTCGACGTTTTTCATCTAGTCAAGTAGGGTTTTCTCTTGTTGGTAAGCTTTTTCTTTTGAAAATGCCTGCCCTTTTTGACAAATGCCCTTCTTGTGGCAAGAAGAAGGCCAAGACAGACAGCCATGAGGTATGCATCCAGTGCTTACCTGAAGACCATGACCCAAGGACCTGCCCTCACTGTGGGTCTCTGTCATCAAGAACTTTAAAAGACAGAGAGAGGATTCGTGTCTATGTGCTAGCCCATAGGTCTTCTAGAGGGAGGTCCCCAGCCAAGAAGAGCTCCAAGAGGTCAAGAGAACCTTCAACGGGCGAGTCTTCTCGTCCTGCAGCTTCAGCGCCGGGCTCGGCGCTGAGAAAGGAGCAACCGGTGGGTCATTCGTCGAAAAAACGACATTTATCACCGTCGACGGCGGGCTCGCCGTCAAGAAGATCAGGTATGTCGTCGTCGAGATGTCAAGACCCTCCGCCATCGTCAACTCGGCGACGATTGGCGTCGAGAGATAAGACCCCTCCGCCGTCGTCAACCAGGCGGCGACCGGCGTCGAGGGGCGTTACACCTCTGCCGTCGTCAAGCAGACGACGACAGGCGTCGAGAAGTGTGACCCCTCCGCCGACGTCAACCAGGCGACGTTCGGCGTCGAGGGGTAAGGAGCCTCCGCCTTCGTCGTCATCACGACGTTCGGCGTCGAGAGCTGGCTCACCTCCGTCGTCGCAGGCTAAGCGACCGACGTCGAGAGCCCTGAGTCCTCCGTCGAGAAGGACATCTTCGCCGTCGCGTCATCGTTCGGCGTCGAGGGCGACCAATACCACTCCGCCGACGTCACGTAGACATTCGAAGTCAAAGACAACTCCGTCGTCGGCAACACCACGCCGGTCGACGTCGAGAGACCATTCCTCACGTCGTAGGCATACGACGTCGAGATCGCCCGATCCACCGGCGCCACAGAAACAGTTGCCGCCAAGGGAAAGGACTCCGTCGACGGTGGGACAACACCGGTCGACGTCGAGGGATCATCATCGCTCGGAGTCGAGGCATGAACGATCCAGATCGATGTCGAGACACCTTGAACGAGGATCCAGGGAGGTTTCTGTGATACTAGTGACTGAATCAGCCTCCCGTCATTCTTCTGGTTCTCCCAGATCAAGATCCAGAAGTCCTCGCAGATCTAGAAGTCCTTCCCGCAGACCTCCCAATGAGGTTGTGCAGTTGTCTCCCAGATGGAATAGGCCTCTGCACCATTGGCGAGACTCGGGGGCCACAAGACGGCTGCAGGAATATGTCAGCCCAGTGCACAGATCTCCACTGCAAAGACTTGTCGACGAAGTGGATAGACGCAGCCCTCCCAGGCGCAGAGAAGGATCGCCTGCGAGACAAGCTGCATCTCGTTCCCCTGCACGAAAAGACCGTTCAGGAAGGTCTCACGAAAGGAGACGCGACCGTTCCCCTAGACAGGTTGTACCAGCCAGAAGATCACGAGAAAGAAGAGCTTGAACACCAGCTACTTCTTCTACCTCTTCCATCCGCTCTTCCACATGGGATTACTCTCCTACCTTAGTGGATAGCCCTATCTCTAGGATTTCCCCGGTGGACGATATTAACACCTACCATGATGTCCTACAGAGGGGTGCTCTGAAGTTAAACATCGAGATGTCTGTGCCACAGGTCTCCACGACAGTGATCTTTGAAACCCTTCACCAAAAGTCGGGTTCTCGTCCAGTGTTACCGTTGGTCCCAGGGATCATGGACCCTGTCAATGATGTGTTCTTGGCCCCAGCATCAGTAAGAGCGGTTCCGGCTTGCATTCAGAAGAAGTATAAAGCCGCACCCTCTAAACCAACTTTTGTGAAAACAGATCCTCCCGCCGACTCAGTAGTAGTGGCGGCGGCATGAAAGACCCACTCAGTCTCTTTCTCCTCCTCAACTCCTCCTGATAAGGACAGCAAGTTGCAAGACTCGTGGGGCCGCAAGGTCTGTAGTTCTGCCGCTTCGACGCTTAAAGTTTCTAGCGCGGCTGCACTTTTGGGAAGATACGACAGAGCCTTATGGGACTCAATGGAACGTTTTAAATCCAAATTACCTAAGGAGGACCAGCAAGACTTCGAGGAGACCCTAACAGAAGGAAGTCTTGTTGCTAATCAGATGATTAGCACTGCTGCAGATGGAGCGATACTGGCGGGGCATACCTATGTCCATGGGGTATGTGCCAGACGTTCTTCGTGGCTGCGCCTGACAAGCCTCAAGCCTGATGCGCAACAACGCATTCTGAACCTCCCGTTTACCGGCACATCTCTTTGGCCAGCACACGGATGACGAAATGAGTCGGATGAAAGCCGAGCTCGACACCGTCAAGGCAGTCGGCCTAGAAAAAAAGAAAGTTCAAACGCCGTTTCAAGTCCAACAGAGGCAGAGGGGCTCAACAGAGGGTTCAAACCCCTCAGTGGTCCCAGAACAAACCCCAGGGCAAGACCCAGTTTCGGGGTGGTAAAGCCAACCGAGGTAGAGGAGGTCACCAGCAGTCCTCTACTTCGACTAGAGGAGGAAAACAATGAGCTCTGGCTCCCTCTGGCGCCGTTGTCCACTCCGGTGGAAGGAAGTGTTTCAAAACATCTGGAAGAGTGGAACAGCATCACGAACGACCGGTGGGTGCTGAATACACTGCGCAATGGATATGCTCTTCGTTTCCGTGCGCCTCAGCAGGACATTCCCCCAAAGAAATCTCGTCCGCACCAACTCGATCTGCTCCGAAAAGAGGTGAAGGCTCTTCTACAAAAACGAGCTATAGAAGAAGTGCCTCCCTCTCAAAGGGGAAAAGGAGTCTACTTCAGATACTTTCTTGTCCCCAAAAAGGATCAGGAAAACAAGTTCCGGCCCAACCTGGATCTTCGTGTTCTGAACAAGAACATAGTCAAGGAGAAGTTCCGCATGCTTGCTCTTCACCAAATATGTCTACATCTGCAAGTAGGAGATTGGATGTGTTCGATGGACTTGCAAGATGCCTACTTCCACATTCCAATTGACATGCGACATCGGAAGTTCCTAAGGTTTCTGATAGGCAACAAGCACTACCAGTACAGGGTCCTGCCTTTCGGGCTAAAGTCAGCGCCGAGAGTCTTCACCAAATGCATGGCAGTGGTGGCAGCCTTCCTGCACAAAAAAGGGTTTTTCGTCTATCCCTACCTAGACGACTGGCTCCTAAAAGGCCCATCTCCTCAGCAGGTAGAGAACAACTTACACCTTTGCCTGCTACAATTGCGCAGACTCGGCCTCCACGTCAACATGGAGAAGTCAGTAGCGCTACCGACCCAATCCTTACACTACCTGGGCTCCGTTCTGGATACAAAACTGGGAAAAGCGTATCCTTCGGAGGAGAGACTGTTTTCTATGCAGCAGAAGTGCAGAGTTCTACTTCAATCCCAGAATCCAACAGCGCGTCAAGTGGCGTCTCTGCTGGGTTCCATGGCGTCCTGCATCTTCCTAATTCCTCACGCCCGGCTGAGGATGCGACCTTTGCAGCAGGCTCTAAAGGATCAATGGGATCAGTCGACCGGGCTCTGGGAAGACCGGATCTATCTTTCCCAGGTGACGAAGACCTCCATCAAATGGTGGACTCAACCCTCGCAACATTCTGGTGGGAGTGCCTTTTCACCAATCTCTCACAACACAGTCTATAGTCACAGACGCGTCTCTCCAGGGCTGGGGAGCGCACATGGGGTGTCTGCAGATTCAAGGAAGGTGGTCAGAAAAGGAACAGACCTACCATATCAACATGCTAGAGCTTCGAGCAGTCCATCTGGCTCTGAAGTCCTTCCTTCCTGCACTCGAATCACACTCAGTTCTGATTCAAACGGACAAGATGACGACCATGTTCTACTTGAACAAGCAGGGCGGAACTCGGTCGCGTCCTCTCTCCCTGGAGGCACAAGCCATATGGCACTGGCTGCTTGCACGGAACCTCACAGTAGTGGCGGTGCACCTCCCAGGAGAGCTAAATGTCAAGGCTGACGCACTCAGCAGGCACTTCGAAGATCAGCCAGACTGGGTGCTGCACGACGAGGTGGTGGCAGACCTTTTCCATCGCCTGGTCATCCAGAAATAGACCTGTTCGCGGACGACGAAAACTCAAAATGCCACGCCTTCGCGTCCAGATTCCACCGTCCAGGGACAAGGGGGAATGCCCTTTTGATGGACTGGTCAGAGACATTTGCTTACGCATTTCCTCCTCTGCCCCTGATTCCGAAGGTGGTGTCCAAACTCATCAGATCCAGCATGACCATGATCCTAATAGCACCGGACTGGGCTCGGCAGTGGTGGTACCCGGACCTTCTACAGCTGTCGGTGTTTCCACCCAGGAGACTGCCCTGCAGGCCGGACCTGTTGACCAAGATGGGGGGGAAGATTCTTCATCCCGACCTTCCCTCACTGCACTTAACAGCATGGCTCCTGAGATCATACAATACGGACATTTAAATTTGCCATCTGATTGTATGCACATTTTAAAGGAAGCAAAACGACCCTCCACTAGAACGTCTTATGCGTTTAAGTGGAAGAGGTTTTTTCTTTGGTGCAGAGAACGTCACTTTGATCCCTCTTCAGCACAGGAGGAGGTGATTCTGCCTTACTTGTGGTACCAAGCGAGATCTGGTCTTAAGTATGCTTCAATCAGGGTGCACCTCTCGGCCATTACGGCTTATAGGAAATCTCTTACTCAGCCCTCCTTCTTCCAGATGGAGGTGGTCAAGGACTTCTTACAGGGGTTGAAGAAAGTGTACCCCCCTGTTAGAAACCCTTCTCCTCCGTGGGAATTAAACCTAGTGTTGTCTAAGTTGATGGGCCCCCCCTTTGAACCCATCCACAGATCTTCCTTGCAACACCTCTCGTGGAAGGCGGCTTTTCTAATCGCAATTACTTCAGCGCGCAGAGTCAGTGAGATACAGGCGCTGAGTACAAAAGAACCCTACACTGTTTTCCATCACAACAGAGTAGTCTTGAGGGCGCATCCATCCTTTTTACCTAAGGTTGTCTCTGATTTTCATATAAATCAGTCTATTTCTCTTCCTTCCTTTTTTCCAAACCCTACGACCCCAGCTGAGCGGTCGCTGCACTCTTTAGATCTCAAAAGGGGAGAGGTGTGGCGCCGTGGCCAGGGCGACTGACGCTTGAATCTGGGGATCACGGTTCGATCCCCGGCTCTGGCGGCAGGTTAGCCCAGCACCATGTGACTCTGGGCAATAGCTTGCTTAATCTTCCCGACGGCCCCCAGCGCCTAGAGACCCTTACGGGTGATTGTGCGCTTTACAAATGTGGATTATTATTATTATTATTATTATTATTATTATTATTAATAAAGAGTCCTTAAATTTTATTTGGAAAAGACCAAGGAGAGTAGAAAGACGGACCAATTGTTTATCAACTACGGTCCACTGAGGACGGGCTTCCCAGCTGCCAAAAGATCCATCTCCAGATGGATCGTCTCCTGTATTAAATTGGCTTATCAGCTTGCAGGCAAGCCCTTGCTTTTGTCACCTAAAGCTCACTCTACTAGGGGGAAAGCGGCAACAGTAGCTTTCCTACATGATGTCCCTATGTCAGAGATATGCAAGGCTGCAATCTGGAGATCAGTTCATACCTTTACAAGGCATTACTGCCTAGAATCTGATTCCAGGACTGATACTCAAGTAGGACAAGCCTCTTTGAGGAATCTATTTGGGTAGTCTGCGGCCTGTACAAGCTTAGTTTTTCTAGGCTTAGTAATGCTATTACTGTATTGTTACTCCTTTGCCCGCAGGGAGATGAGGTGAGGCTCGCTATTCTATTCTAATGCTTATGACTATTGATGAGGATCCCCTGGAAGAGAAGGATTAGTTACTTACCTGTAATCCTAGTTCTCTTCCAGGGGTATCCTCATCAAAGTCATAAGCAACCTACCCGCCTCCCCGGGCAAAGGATCTTTATTACTTTAGAGATATTGTTAACCTATTTGTTTCCATGGTTTTTCAGTCTCCGAAAAGAACAAATGACCCAACTGTCACCCCTGAGGCATGATGGGATACTGGGGGTCATGAGTGCCTGAAAGGCACGGTGTCAGTTTTTTGTAGCATGCTGCTACAGGTTAGCTTTTCAGTCTTTTAGACTGTGTGTTTGCAATGCAGCGTGGGAGCTTTCTATGCTTTCAGGATATAGTAAGAATTTCTACTGCTTTTTCAGCATTAAAACAGTTTCAAAGCAATCTTTGATGTTGTTTCTCATGTTGCTAATGCATATGTTTCACGTATGGTGGAAATTCTTTACAGCATAATCGAGCTCTATTGATATTTTGGCTGCAATTGCTTGTTTTATATATATATATATATATATATATACATATATATATGAGTATATATATGTGAGGCACATATAATATAGTGTTTCCGGGGTCCCGCGCATGGGCGGGAATTTTCTAATGCTTATGACTTTGATGAGGATACCCCTGGAAGAGAACTAGGATTACAGGTAAGTAACTAATCCATCCTTATGAGGCTCCATATGACTCTGAACCTCGGGGTAATCTGTGGGATGACTATAATGTTGTCCTGCCACGGGACATTGACCCTCATCTGTACCCTGCCAAGCCATACTCTCCCGATGACACCACCTCGTGTCATGAGGTTATTCACAGGGCGGAATCCTTTCACATGGTTGCATTTACAAACAATCCCTGTTGAGGAGAATGTTCTCCTTGAAATGCTTTCTAATACCCAGCATTCCACCCAGTATCTCCCCA
This sequence comes from Lissotriton helveticus, assembly GCF_964261635.1. Classification (NCBI taxonomy): domain Eukaryota; kingdom Metazoa; phylum Chordata; class Amphibia; order Caudata; family Salamandridae; genus Lissotriton; species Lissotriton helveticus. Next base: position 979,644,008 of record NC_136061.1, on the reverse strand, counting down.
TGCTCAAGAGCATGTTAAAATCCACTCTGGACATCTTCAAAGACATGGTGAAGGACAGAGTAGATACTCTGCGGGTAGATAAAGCCTGTGCACATAGTGCCCCTCAACCACAACTGCTCCGGTAAGAAAAAACCCGACACCTGAAGACATCACGCACCCGTTACCCCTCGGCCTTGGAGAATTGGATCAAAGGTGTCCCTCCGTCTTGAGCATCACAAGGCTTGAGCTCACTTGCTGGTTCAGCCCAACTGGCCACCTGGCCAGAGTCTGCAGCCTCTCTCGCAGTGACCAATCTCCTTTAAAATACATTGGGCTCCCGACACTGACTTGCACCCGGCCGCCCCTGTACGGCTGGTGGTGTACGGCTGGGGTCGGATCTTGCCCACCACTCATCTTAACTCCTGGAGATTGGTCTTGTAAGTCACTGTTCTCTACCTGTTTACAGAACTTGTTCTTCCTTCCATAGGATAACATTGCAGAACTCCGATATTGCAGTTTCACTTTCTAAAGTGAAAAGAAATTATATTTAAAAACATACGTACCTGAACGATTTCCCTCTGGTGCCTAAACGTATATAAAGATCCTTGCTGTTTTTATAAAGTGATGTGGATCTCCCTCTTAAGTCGTGTGTGTCATTTATTGATCATTGTGTGTGTTTCCAAACATCTTGCACTACTGTTTATTAAGCCTAAAGCTGCTCGATACACTACCCTCTAATAGAGCACTTTGGAATTGCATTGCAAGCTTCTGTCCGCTTGTAAGGGAACCCTTGAACTCTTTACAATGTATGTCAGATTTTTGATGTAGCACATAAAGAGACGGCTTCCTACACCATTTACCTGCTAAACCTTCTGATGCCCTTTTGTTTGATCTTTTGCTAGCCCAGCAAGGCCTTCAAGTGGGCACAGTGAAAAGTTTATTTGTCGTCTCTTTCAGCCTACTTGTGCTTACCTGATCAATCCTCATTGTTTAAATCACCAGTTGCAATGCATTCTCTAAAAGAGTTAACACGTTTGTCCTCAAACAACTTATGATGCCTCAGTGGGACATTAATCTGGTTTTGACATTTCCTATGTGCACACCTTTTAAGTCAATGACAGTTGTTCCTTGAAACTCCTCACACTGATAATCATATGCCCCGTGAGTGAACTGCAGACACTGTCAATACAGCTTGTTTACCTCAGTATTTTCCCAGACAAGTTGTGAATACTGGCAAGCATTCCTTCCGAATGTTTCAGTCTGCCAGCATTCTTTACTCTGCCTCATCCCTCAAAGAAGGAAGAGAGACTCCCATCCCATACTAAAGAATATCAAGTTGACGTTCAGCTCTTTATTGGATTTTCAGGTGTGAAAGAAAACAAGGCATTGTAAAAGAAGACCCTGTCAAGGGGGGTAGTCTTCTGCTTAAAAATATTCTATGCACTGGCCAAGAAACAACCTCTTGGAATGCCTGCGGTCCCTTCCACCAGGGTCAGGTGGCATTGGCAAGGGGGCGCCTGTTCTAGATAATCTGCCAGGCTGCGACGTGGACATCGGTGTATACGTTTATGAAACACTACTGCCTTGAGAACCATCAGGAAGGTCACTTCACCTGCTTGTTTCTGTAGGACTTTTTGGTCTATGTCCACACCCCAGATACTTCACTTCTGAGTGGTACTCCTATGGCATCTATTCTAAAGGTGAGGAATCTGCGTAAAAAATTATTCTACGCTCAGCGTCTGGGGGCACTTAAAGAGAAAGATACAGGAAACGGACATCAGTGTACAGGGATGGGGCTTACACATAGTTTTGCAGCGGGAATCTTTCTGGATTCACTATGCTGTGCATTATTCCGCGGTCTTGTGGTTGGGTCCGGATTCGTAGTCTTTTCTTTGTTTTTTTGTAGCCCAGGTGGGCGTCGGCGTCACACCCCCTTGGGTGTATTTCCGATGACGTCGGCATGCTTCCTGCGGAAGCTCCCACTCTTGGGTGCCATCTTCAGATTCTTTTTTTCCGCGGTCGGGTCTGGATCGTTCCCGTTTGGGCTCCAGACATTTTTGGAGAAAGAAGAAAGGAAAAGACAGAAAACACAAGGAGAAGTCATCTGAAGACTCCAGGAGACTTCATCGACGAACAATCAGCAAGGAGAAGGCGTTTTTCATCGAGATCCTCGACGACCGTCGACGAACACGCGACCAGGGAGGCCCTGGACGCTCGATGATGGACAACACGCCGTTCAAGTTCTGCCGTAACTGCCACCACAAGTACGCGCAGAAGGACCAGCACCCGGTATGCAACCTTTGCCTACCGGTGGATCACGAAAGCGGGGACTGCAACGCCTGCTCCGCCTTCGCCCCGAAGACCCTTCGTGTGAGAGAGAGACAGAGGGTAGCGCACGCCACCCTGCAAGGGAAGGCCCCGACTCCGTCCCTCTACGAGCTGGGGATGTCCTCCGAGGAAGAAGACAACGCTGCCGCCGAAGACGACAGCTACACGGTCGTAGAGACCAATTACACGAAGACTTCTGATAAGGTAGGAGACTCTTCGGCCCCCAAGAACCCGAGAGACTCTGAGTCTCGAAAAATCGAGGGCAAGACCCCGAAAGCGCCGACGCCAAAAAAGGCGGCGTCCGCGACTACTCACAGGCCCAGCGGATCCTCCGAGAAGGAGTCCCCGGCGCCGAGAGCTGCTGATCAGCAGAAAACGTCGAAAATCGTCCCCGAAAAGGATCGATCGACGCCGAGGGAGAAAGACCCTAAACTAACGACGACGACCAGAGACCCAAAATCCGGTTCGAAGTCGACGTCGAAAACTGCGACACCGAAAAGCACGGCACCGAGCCAACCGCCGAAAAGAACGGCTGATCCATCGGACGCGGAACACGCGGCCGAGATGGAGAAGAAGAGAAGGCGCCTCGAGGCCGAAATGGAGAACATCATGCAGCGGAAGAAAGATTTCGACGCTAAGATAAAAGCCTTCACGATCCCTCACAAGACCAAGCCACCGGTGGTGGAGGTGGTCGAGGAGGAAGACGAGATCGCAGAGGAACAAGACCAGGACGTCGAGGTGGTCGACGACCAAGAAGGGTACGAGAATCCCTACGATAGTTACAACTATGGGGAGGAAGAGGACAGCAGGACGGACGCAGAGTCGCCACCCTCTGACCTACAGGAGGTAGATTACATAGATGTCGACACCGACAGCCCGGAGGAGGCGGTCGACACATACCCCTCGAGGCCCTCCCCGCCGGACGACATCGGGGCCTACACTCTGTGATAAAATCTGCCGCAGCAGCATTCAAGCTCAAGCTCGACGAAGAGAAGCAGAAAGCAGACTTCCTTCTAGAGACATTGCTCCCAACACAAACAAGGAGCCAGTACCTTCCAATGCTCGACAGCGTCTTGGCTCAGGGGAAGGAAGCATTCAGGGAACCCGCGACATGCAAGGCAGTAACTCCCAGAACATAGAAAAAGTACAAACATTCCTCAAAGGACCCAGCCTACATTCAGGGCACGGTCTCCGCAGACTCCATTATCACGGCCACAGCAAGGAAGAGGGCTAACGTACCCACTACCTCGGGTCCACCACCGGATAAGGAGAGCAAGAGGATGGATCTGGTGGGCAGAAGGATCGAACGGAATGCCGTGACCCACTGGCGCATGGCTAATTCCAACGCCCTGATAAACAGGCACATGTACCAGATCATGGAGGAGCTGGGGCAGTTGGTGAAGGACCTGTCCCAGGATGCCAGGCAGAAGGCCGAAAAACTGGTTGAAGAAGGGAAGAACGCGGCAAATTCTTGCCTTAAGACGGCCCTAGATGGGGCAGACACCGCCAGCAGGCTCATGATGATGGGTGTCACGGAAAGGAGATACGCCTGGCTCAGGATCTCAGGTTTTAAACCGGAGGTGCAACACAACATCCTGAGCACACCGTTCAACGGCGACACGCTTTTCGGAACAACAGTTGATGAAAAGCTCAGTCAACTGAAAAAAGATAACGAAACAGCAAGATCCATGGGAGCATTGCAGTTCATAGGCATCAAAAGGGGCACCCCGTCACGGAGGCCCGGCGGGAGAGGTGGAAACCAGCCAGGTACATCACACCAGGCTTTCCAACAAGCGCACCAGGCAGACTCGCAGGCTCAACAGGGGCAGCGTAGCAGTCCTGGCAGTACCAACAAAGAGGCCAGTCCTTTCGTGGGAGAGGAAATGGACGTGGACAGAACAGAAGAGGGGGACAGCAGCCCGCCTCTAAGTGACTTCAAAAAACTCTGTGTGCCCGCCCACAGAAAAGATCCCAGGGGGCAGCACGTACAGAGGGGTCAAGACAAACTAGACACCTACGACCACATGACACCAGTGGGAGGAAGATTAAGATTTTACCTCCGAGAATGGAGAGAAATCACATCAGACAAATGGATCCTCAACATTATCCAATTCGGATACTGCATAGAGTTGGAGGGGAGGCCAACAAGCAGAAAACCAAAAAGAAAAACACTAGCAAGCAAGCAGCTGCAGTGTCTTCAGGAGGAGGCAAAGGAACTCCTGCGAAAGCAAGCCATAGAACGGGTACCCTTCAAGGAAAGAAACACAGGAATATACTCAACGTACGTCCTAGTACCAAAGGTAGACGAGACAATGAGACCCATTCTGGACTTACGGTTCCTGAACAAATTCATAAGAACGCAAAAATTCAAAATGACCTCCCTGCAAGAGGTGCTCCCACAATTGCAGATCGGGGACTTCATGGTCACAATAGACCTCAAGGACGCCTACCTGCACATCCCAATGAACAGAAAGCACAAAAACATGCTCAGGTTCACCATTGGAGAAAGCCACTACCAGTTCAGGACACTGGCCTTCGGACTAAAATCAGCACCAAGAGTTTTCACAAAGTGCCTCGCAGCAGTCGCAGCGCACCTACGAAGGCAGGGAATACACGTATACCCTTACCTGGACGACTGGCTGGTGAAAGCAAACTCATACCAGAAATGCAAGCAGCACGCACATACAGTGACGAGCACGCTCATAAGCCTGGGGTTCTCCATCCATTGAAAGAAATCATCAATGGAGCCGGAACAAGTGAAGATCTTCCTGGGAGCACAGATCAACACCTTACAGGGCAAGGTGTTCCCCAGCGAGAAGAGGGCGAGGGCGCTGGTGAAGGAAACTCGCCTCTACCGGAAGGGACAAGCTCGGACAGTGAGGACTGCGAGCAAGATCATGGGCATGATGGCATCATGCGTCCACCTGGTACCAAATGTACGACTCCACATGAGACCCATTCAAGAATGGCTACAGGAGCAATGGTCACAAGCTACAGGCGGTTGGGAGGATCTAGTGGTTGTAACGCACGCAGTGCAGAAGGAGATGGCATGGTGGACCATGGAGAACATAACAAGGGGAAAGCCTCTAACGCCCCCAACGCCAACGGTGACCATCACCACAGACGCATCCCTGAAGGGATGGGGCGCTCACATGGAGGAGCTCAAGGTGAGGGGACTGTGGACGCCAACAGATGCGGCAAAGCACATCAATGACCTAGAATTGAAGACAATCTTCCTTGCACTCAAAGCCTTTCAAACAAGACTGTACAAACACAAGGTGTTGATACAAACAGACAACACCACTGCGATGTTCTACATCAACAAGCAGGGGGGCACACAGTCAGCCCCGCTTTCAACGCTGGCGCAGGAGATATGGAGATGGGCCATCCCTCTCAAGATAGACCTGCTAGCCATACACCTACCAGGGAAGGACAACATACAAGCAGATTGGCTCAGCAGACAGACATCGGCATCCCACGAGTGGGAGCTCAATGATCAGGAGACAAGGTGCCTGTTCGACAGATGGGGGACACCATCGGTGGACCTGTTTGCCACACGCCAGAATGCAAAATGCCAAAACTTCGCATCCAGGCAGCCCGAGGAGGGGTCACTGGGGAATGCCCTATGGGTAGATTGGTCAAGGACATTTGCTTACGCCTTTCCCCCCGATACCACTGATGCACAGAGTGCTGAGCAAGTGCAGAGCGAGCAACATGACACTGATACTGGTCGCACCACAGTGGGCGAGGCAGACATGGTACTCGCAGATCATGGAGATGACACAGTGTGCACCCCACAGATGCAGCAGGAGGAAAGACCTACTCTCCATGCAGAACGGAGAGAGGCTACATCCAGAGCCAGAGAGCCTGAGCCTAGTAGCGTGGCTCCTGAGGACATAGAGTTCGCACATTTGAGACTGCCAGAAAGCACCCTGAGGGTCCTTCGGGAGGCAAGAAGGCCCAGCACTCGGAAGTGCTACGTTGCGAAATGGAAAAGATTCACAATATGGTGCAGACAAGAAAGACTTCACAATAAAATGAAGAGGGACTCCACAGTGCTAAAGTACCTGACGCACTTGCTGGAGAAGAACCTTAGCTCATCCTCTTTAAGAGTTCACTTGGCAGCGATAGTCTCCTACACAAGGGGAGAAACTGGCAGGAGTTTCTTCACATCACAGGTGGTGAAGAGATTCCTAGAGGGAGCGAAAAGGATCGCACCACCCAAGCGGGTGCCGCCACCTGCATGGAACTTGAACATAGTCCTAACGGAACTCATGAAAGAGCCCTTTGAACCACTTCACAAGGCCTCCCTAAAAATGCTAACTATGAAAACAGCTTTCCTGGTTGCAATAACGTCCTTACGCAGAGTAAGCGAGCTTCAAGCGCTGACGCTACAAGAACCCTACATACAAATACACAATGATAGGGTTGTGATGAGGACTGACCCACACTTCATGCCGAAGGTGGTATCCAAATTCCACATGAACCAGTCTATACAGATACCGAGTTTTTTCCAAAAACCAACAACTAGCGCAGAGCAAGCTCTGCACACCCTGGACGCCAGAAGGGCAGTCATGCACTACATTTAGAGGACGAAGGGACACAGGAAAACAAAACAGTTCTTTGTGTCATTCGCCAACAGCTTCATGGGGAAAGCAGTAACCAAAAAGACCATTGCACGATGGATCGCACAGACAATTGAACTTTGCCACAAGCGTGCAGGACAAGAGCTGGCAGAGGGGACACGTGCCCACTCCACTAGGAAGAAGGGCGCTACAATAGCCTTCCTGGCTAACACACCCATACAAGACATATGCCTGGCGGCAACATGGGCCTTCGGTGCACACGTTCACGAAGCACTACTGTGTGGATATACAAATGAACAAGGAAGCTCAAGTTGAACAGAAGGTGCTACAGCACATATTCAATACCCAACGCTCATCTTCCACCCAGCCGCCACAGAGATGAGAAACCGCTACAAAATCTATGCACAGCATAGTGAATCCAGAAAGATTCACGCTGCAAAACAAATAGTTGTGTTACCTGTCGGTGTAGTTTTGCAGCTTGAAGATCTTTCTGGATTCACTAGCGAACCCACCCACCTCCGCCAGAAAGATGAGGCTGGAGAGAGAAGAGGTGGATATAAAAAAAAAAAAAAAAGGAGATATAAGGACTTAAAGTACGAAAGCGGTAAAATATCACCTTCATAGAACATTGCCATTACTTCGGAAACGGAAGAAACACGGAAAAAAAGAACCCGAAGATGGCGCCCAAGAGTGGGAGCTTCCGCAGGAAGCATGCTGACGTCACCGGAAATATACCCAAGGGGGTGTGACGCCGACGCCCACCTGGGCTACAAAAAAAAAAAGAAAAGACTACGAATCCGGACCCAACCACAAGACCGCGGAATAATGCACAGCATAGTGAATCCAGAAAGAACTTCAAGCTGCAAAACTACACCGACAGGTAAGAAAACTATTCGCTCCACTCCATCACATCCAGGATGGCACAGAGTCATCGTGGAGCAATATGGCACTACCTGCTGGGGCTCTGGAGCATTGCTAAAGAATTCTCTTTATCCATTTTGCAGCTGGGGATTCTCTAAAGTTGAGGAGCCCATTGTTTGATAAGATATCCACCAGGATTAGAATTACTGACATTAAGTAACTTGTCTTTTTTTCGCCTTGTGCTTCCTGTTTTGGATGTTTTTATTTGTGCTTCACATTGTTTTATATATTTTACATGGTTTGTATAGTATTCTTTGTGTGCTAACAATGTTGGGTATAATTCTTTTGTACATAATTTTTGTTTGTGCTTCTTCTATGTAGTGCATTTTCCTTTGTTTTTTCACCTGTATTGTATATTGGCCCTGCACTTTGCCACTACTGTAAAATTTCGTTTGGGCTTCATCCATATGGTATGTTTGCATTTCTCTGTTTCTATGCACTTCTCTTATGCTTCTGTGATTGGGACAACACTGCAATATAGACAGCACTGCAATGTAATTTAATATCGAACCTTATCTTCCGCAGGTTAGTAAATCTACATGTATCCTCACCACACAAGCAATAACTAGACTGTTACGATCCAAGGAAGCGGCTGCAGCTGTGGACATTAAGTCTTGGCCTACCATTCTGGACACAGGTAATGATCTACTCGCCCGAGTCACTGGTGAGGTTAGATTATCCAAGAGCCAGCCATGAGTCTACTCCTGCATTGTGCCATAATACCCTTTTATGTTTCTGTCTGTTGCTGTATGTCTTCCCTCAGTGAGCTTGACAGTAATGCTACGCCCCAGAAAGTACTCCGTTAACTGTCTGAGAAATTAGAACTAGACTTGCGAGGGTGACTTCTGTAGTAGGGGATCTCATAATCATGTGAATAGTCCCCCCCCCCCATGTGCGTGGACCCCGGAGCACTCGAAATAGTATCTTAAGTTGTCTTCTTCTGCAATCCTTTGTGAGAAAGTGCCATCTTTCTTGCCTTTTTTCTGAACTGCTGATGTGCTTTGACTGAGTGTGCCCTTGGTTCCTGCCAACCAGGTACCCAGGGCCTGTGCTCCTTCCCTAAATCTGAAACTAAAACCCCCATTGGCATCTCTGGCCACCTGTCAGCCCCTATTAAATGGTACCCTAGGTACCCAGGGCATGGTGACCAGAGGAGACCCCTGAGGGCTGCAGCACTTGTTGTGCCACCCTCAGGGGCCCTGTACCCTGGCACCCACACACTGCCTTTGCAGGCTGAGGGCCTAAGTACAGAACTAAACCAAGAGTCGACATGGCACACATCCCTGTGTGCCATGCCCACAGAACCCACTGCCCTAGCATACTTCAGTCACCCCTCTAGCTGGGTGCCCTGTGCCAGAGGTGTGGGCTCAGGTGCATGAGCCCTGTGCCCCTACAGTACCCAGGGCCATTCCTGGGCACTGTAAGTGCAGTGATGCCATTAAGAGTATATGGTGCTGGGAGGTTGTCATTACGTACTCCACAGCACCATAATGGCTACACTGAAGACTGACAAGTTTGGTACCAAACTTCTCCGCACATTAAACCCGCACTGATGCCAGTGTGGGATTTAATGTAAAATGCACCAGAGGGCATTTTAGAGATGCCCTCTGAAATCCTAACCTACAATCCACGTCTTGGCTGAGTGGCTGCAGAGGCTGCCACACAGCAGACATGTTGCTGGACCCCTGTTTGGAGAGCCTCCCGCTCTCCTGGGCCTGCAACAATGCACATCCTGGGTGAGGTGCTAGGTCTCCTCCCCCAGGATGGGCAGGGGGAAGCTTCAAATGCATGCCGCCTCTGTGAGCTTCTCCAGACCATTTGCTGTACCCAGCAACTGGCCCCCACCAGTTCCAACCCCCACTCTGGCGGGAAGACTGGCGAGAAAAACTACGTCACGAAGGGGGGTGGGGGGGTGCCAGCCTGTGCCAACCCCACCCCTCAGGTGGGGGAGACGAGGTGAAGCACGACCCCGGGCTCGGCCATCTTGTAGATGGGGAGCCCTGCCCAATCCCAGCCAGGCTCCTGCCCCCCTCCCACGGGAGAGGAGCAAGCTAGGGGTGTACTCACCCCAGGACAGGGACCCATTGGTCCCTGTCCTTGGCCTACCTGTAACGCCCCCAAAATCAGTATTTAGGGGCTCCCTGAACCTTCCCTCCTCCCGATACGAAAAGAAGAAAGAAGATCAAGAAGAAGATGACCCGCCGTGCAGCTGCTAACAGAAGGACGACAACAATTGACTTGGTTCCAGCCCTACCAGCCTGTCGATCCTGGAACCTGCTCCTGCCTAATCCCGGCGACTCCTGCGGACAGCAACCTTGGGACACCCAGAGAGACCTGCCTGCCTTGACCCTCTTAAAGACTGGGACTCCCATCAACAGAGGCTGTGCTGCAACAACCCACCTGGTGCCAACCAGGAAGCTCCGGACCAGCCCACTCTGCCCCCGCCGAGCCCGGGACGGGGCCAACCGAACCAAGACCACGAGGACGTCCCCCTGGCAACTGGGACCCGAAGTCCAGTGCCCAAAGACCCTCCTCGACGAACCAGCCGACGCCTGCAGACTCAGAACCAGGGGCCACCCCAACCGCGACCAGCCGAGGGTAAGCTTTTCCGACACTCAAAGACACCCCTGCACCCGTCTCCCTACATCCCCCTGTGCCTCCCTTTGGGGTACCTACCTGTGCTCCATGATCCCAACTTACCTCTCAAAGTGCTGGTCGCCCCTGGAGAGTCTCCGTCCCCGAGCCTGCAGCCTTTGTTTCTTTTTGACCTTTCCCATTGGATAACACTGAGCGCCCGACGGCTCAAGAGCACCCTGCACCCAGCCGCTCGAGTGCCGCAGGCTGTGCCACCTTTGTCCTACCCTACTTCCCCCTTGCCCTGAGCAAGTGAACAGGAGCCCAGCTCCCACAGCCGCTTGACCTGCTAGCCAGCAGCCATCAACTAAAGGCCCCCTTTCCCTCATTGGATATTATTGGGCGTACCTACCTCTGCACCCGGCCGGCCCTGCGCTGCTGGGGCGGAACCGACTGTACTTACCTGACCCTGGTGGACCCCTGAGTCTATACCTGGAATTTTAACTTCACCAACCAAGTATTCACCTGGAAACTGGTAACTCACTTACCTGCCATTGGATAACATTGGCCCATTTTGACTCGAAAATGTTTTAAGTGTGAAGTTTTGAAAACTGCAAATTTTCATATAAAATCAGCCGAAGTCCGAATTCTGAAGTTCTCACCTGCAAGCAGGCGAGAAGCCAGTACTGTACCTTGCAGCCCAGTATTGACCCGCAAAAGTAATCCTTAACGGGTTTACTAGTAATCTGTATTTTCTCCTCAGGAACCCATTGTCTGCTTTTCTATGAAATTTCTTCTAAGTGCCTACTTTTGAAAACTTGAAATATTCTTTAAAAAGCATACGAAATACTGAAACGCAATTACCTACCTGTTTTAAGTTCAGACTCCAGTGCTGGCCCTAGACGCCCAGTACTGGATTACAAAAGTAACGCGATCATACTTTACCTGCAACCTGAATTTTCTCCCATTGAATAACATTGCCAGATTGTCATTGAAAAGTTTCTAAGTGTGAACTTCTAAAACCGCTTTATATTCATGAAAACTCACCACAGTAACTAAAACGTTTTTGCTAATCTGGTTCCAGCTTAGACCCCAGGACTGAATCTAGGATCTAGTCCTGGAACTACTAAAGTAATCTGTACTGTAATCAACTGTATTTTTAAGTTAACAATCCATTGAGTTCAATGCTAAAGTGTGTCTAGACTTGAGTTGCCTTCAACAACTCCTGTACCTATTGTGCTCCCCAACTTTTTTGCTTCCTTGCAAAGTAATTACATGAGAGTTCTCATAATCTAGTAAAGTATAGTTTTATGCCTGTTGCTTCTAAAAATAAAACAACTATATCTTTGGATATAAAACCTATTGGCCTGGAGTTCAGTCTTTGAGTGTGTGAAATCCTTTGCTGACTGAGTGTGTACAACAAATGCTTTGCACTGCCCTCTAGGACTGCCTTACTGCTCGACCAGGCTACCACTTTTGAGAGTAAGGTCAGTCCTGACTTTAACCTCTGTTATACCTTTGGGGTTTGTGGACTCTATACACACTGTACTTCCTTATTGTCCAGTATATATAGAGCCACTTTCTCACATCCTGCATAGACACTTAAGAGAAAATCAAAGACAAATAATGCAGCCTGAAGTTAACAAGGCTACACTGGCCAGTACTTCATCCTGAAGTGAAAAGGATAGCCAGAAATATCAAAATTTAAAATTTTGGTAAGTTTCACACCCAGAGAAACTCCCCTTCTCAAAAATCCTTCGTCATGATAGAGAGAAAGGGTTGGACAGACAAGCCCCATAGGCTGCCATTATGTGTCTGTAAATGGGTGCAGTGCCTTTAAGGAACTCTCCAGAGACCGTCGGTATCCCATGATGCACAGCCAAAGGCAAGTTACTTTCAGTTCTTTTTTCTGGCTCCTGCTAGCAGGACCCTGGAGTATTGAGCTCTACCTTTATTGGTATTTCTTCAAATATTTGAGCTTTTTTGTAAGTTTAAGAGTTTCATTCGACGTCTATGGCCTTTCTCTTCCCTTTGCTGGCTTTTTTGGGCAGTTAGGCCACTGCTTTCTTGTCAAAATGCCAGCTTTATTTGACAAGTGCCCTCAATGTGGCAGGAAGAAGGCCAAGTCGGATTCTCACAGGGTGTGTATACTCTGTCTTCCATCTTCTCATGTTCCTGACTCCTGTGTTATCTGCAAGTCATTCTCCAGGAGGACCCTGCGTGACAGGGAGAAGATCTGTCTTCAAGGCCTGGAGCAGAGGAGACAACGGGTTGCAGGTGCGACCTCTGGGCATGGAGAGAGTTTTTCTTCTACCACAACCCATGCATCGGCCTCTGGGGGACTCCCCAGTCAGAAGAAGGCCCAGAAACGGCACCGGTCCCGGTCGACGTCGATGGCTACGACGTTGAAACCAGGTATGCCGACGATATGCTCCCCTTCGACCCAGGGCTCTGGGTCTAAACAACGTCGAAGATCTACGTCGAGGGGTAGGACGTCAAGACATCACAGTCGACATCGACACATCATCGTCGATCTGGGTCCCGAAGGCATCGGCGCTCGCCGTCGAGGCGACACCACCGTTCGCCGTCGACGTGCAAGTCGCTGTCGCGTCGACGCCACCGAGAAAGTAGACGTCGAGAGGAGATACGACGTCTAGAAAGTCAACGACTGGAAGGAAGTCGATGTCGAGAAGGAAGTTGACGTCGAGACGCCGTCTGAGCTCGTCTTCAAGGGGCTTGTCACCCTCTGTGGTCAGCATATCCACGTCTGACAGCACTAGGTCACGGCGGCACCAACGTTCGCCATCACGGTACACTGCCTCTAGAGCTACCTCTTCGAGGCCTGCCCGCAAAAGGAGGAGAGTGATTCCTACATCGGACTCTGAGTACTCAACGACCTATTCACCATCTAGGTCGCCAGTGCCAGACCAGCCTGTGGCTCCTTTTAGGACGCCTACACCTCCTCCTCCTCCTCCTCTACCTCCTCCACCGCCTCCTCCACGCTTGCCGACGCCTCTGCCACTTCAGCCTGTGCCGTTGGTCCCGGACTTGCCTAGAAGGCCGAGATCTCGGTCCCGGCCGAGACATCGCTCTCGCAGCCGGCGCAGATCCTCTACCAGGTCTCACCGTCGTCATCGCCACTAGAGGTCACGGTCCAGGTACACTAGGAACACGGATTCCTCGAGTGGTGGAAGGTACTCACCGACCTTGTCAGATTCTCCGCCTACGAGGGTGTCACCTATCGATGACGTTGCCACGTTCCAGGAGGTGCTGTTAAGGGGTGCAGCGAAGCTGGGTATCAAGCTGTCTGTACCTTCCCCTTTCACGTCTGTGATTTTTGAGATGCTACAACGGAAGCAACTCTCTCATCCGCTGCTTTCTTTAGTGCCTGGTTGGGAGGAACCAGCTATGGAACTGTTTCTGGCACCTGCCACAGTGTAGTTGGCTCCATCAAGACTTCAAAAGAAGTACAGACCTCCGGAATCTCGGACCTGGCATTCCTGAGGGTGGATCCTTCTCCGGATTCGGTCATCGTGGTGGCGGCGAAGAAGCAACACTCGACAGCCCCATCGTCCACCGTACCACTGGACAAAGAGAGCCACAGACTGGATTCTGCAGGGAGAAAAGTCTGCAGCACTGCGGCCACTTCAACGAAGGCAGCAAGCTCGACTGCTCTCTTGGGCCGATATGACCGCTTCTTGTGGGAGTCTCTTCAACAGTTTGTTGAACTCCTTAGGGACAAGCATGAAGACTTTCAGGAAGTCCTCAAAGAAGGGATGATGGTTACAAACCAGATCATCAGTGCGGCTGCGGACACCTCCCTGCTGGCAGCCCATGAGTATTGTCATGGTGTGACTCAGTGGCGTCACTCATGGTTGCGGCTTACCTCCCTGGAGCCGGAGGCCCAGCAAAGGATTGCTAACCTGCCCTTTTCGGGTTCCACTCTCTTTGATGCCCATGCAGACGAGGAAATGGCTCGCATGAAGGCGGAAGTGGAGACACTCAAGGCTGTTGGCTTGGAGAAGCCTAAAGAACAGCACAAGACTTTCCGTCCCTACCAACAACGCTATTCACAGCGTTTCCAACGAAGGCTGGGTCGTCCGGCTGGACAGCAGCAACAACAGCAGTTTCACCGGCAGCCCTTTCAGAGGCGTCAAAGGGGCAGAGGCAACCAACAGTCCACATCAGGGAATAAGGGCCCGGCGGGTCTAAGCTCTGAGGGATTAGTTCCTCCTCGTCTGTTACCCACTCCGGTGGGGGGAAGCATTCAGAACTACCTGTTGAACCTTGCTTACATTAGGGGGTTAGGGGTTTTCCCCTGTCAAGGGCATGAACCAAAAAATACAATCTACGCTCATATGCCGGTCAGTAAGGGATTGGGACTCTTTTACCCCTATCTCAACAAACATTGTGATGGATGCATCTCTCCACGGCTGGGGAGCGCATTCGGACCATCTTCAGATACAAGGTACGTGGTCCCAGACGGAGTCCACGTATCACATCAATTTTCTAGAACTCAGAGCTGTTCATCTAGCGCTGAAGTCCTTCCACCCGTCCTTTCGGACCATGTACAGATGGACAACCCCACCACAATAATGTATTGCCTCAACAAGCAAGGGGGCTCGAGATCGCGCACACTGTTTCAGGAAGCACAAGCGATTTGGTACTGGCTGTTGGCCCGGGGACTGACGATAACGGCGACCCATCTGCCAGGTGTGCAGAATGCTCAGGCAGACGTGCTCAGCAGGCTCGTTCAAGAAAATCACGAATGGGTCTTAAACGACGAGGTGTTGAGAGACATTTTCGCAAGGTGGGGCACTCAGACATCCACCTGTTTGCCACCGCAGAAACCAGCAAATGCCGAGACTTCGCCTCCAGGGTTTACCATCCAGGGACGCTGGGGAATGCACTGTTGCTCAATTGGTCGAACAGCTTTCTCTACGCTTTTCCGCCCATTCCCCTTATCCCAGCAGTGTTGATCAAGCTGTTCCAGTCCAGGGCCAGGATGATCCTCATTGCTCCGGAATGGCCTCGGCAGTGGTGGTTCACCAATCTCCTACACCGGTCTCTCCTGCCTCATCTTCGACTTCCGTGTCGGCCGGACCTTCTCACGAAGTTCGGAGGGCAGATGGTGCACCCCAAACTCTCGTCACTGAATTTGGCAGCATGGCTCCTGAGCTAGTGCAGTATGGACATTTAAATCTTCCTCAGAACTGCATGGAGATCTTAAAAGGAAGCTAAGAGGCCATCTACAAGGACGTCCTATGCATATAAATGGAAGAAGTTTTGCATTTGGTGCGCCTCTAAAGATGCAGACCCTACATTCTGCAAGGATGACATTCTACCGTATTTACTGCATTTGGCTCAATCTGGCCTTAATTTTCATTCTATTAAGATTCACTGAGCAGCTTTAACTGCGTATAGGAAATGCCCTTCACAAAATTCCTTTTTCCAAATCACAGTCATCAAAGATTTTCTGGAAGGTTTGACGAAGGTGTTTCCTCCTCAGGCGTCCTTCGCCTCCGTGGGAGCTGAATGTGGTGCTGTCTAGACTAATGAAGGAGCCTTTTGAACCTATGCATAAGGCTTCTCTCCAGCATCTATCCTG
This sequence comes from Lissotriton helveticus, assembly GCF_964261635.1. Classification (NCBI taxonomy): domain Eukaryota; kingdom Metazoa; phylum Chordata; class Amphibia; order Caudata; family Salamandridae; genus Lissotriton; species Lissotriton helveticus. Next base: position 979,628,012 of record NC_136061.1, on the reverse strand, counting down.
GAAGGCGGCTTTCCTTGTGGCCATAACGTCGGCTCGCAGGGCGAGTGAGATTCAAGCTCTCTGTTGCGAAGAGCCCTATACTGTTTTTCATGCTTCTAAAGTGGTCATAAGAACTCACCTTAAGTTCCTACCTAAGGTAGTGTCAGATTTCCATGTGAACCAAACAGTCACTTTGCCCATGTTTTTTCGGCATCCTTCCTCTCCGGCGGAGAGGTCCCTTCATTCTCTTGATGTGAGAAGGGGGTTGACGTTTTACTTAGATAAAACTAAAGAGATTCTTAGGTCGGATCAATTATTTGTTAATTATGGATCAGTCAGGACGGGGCTTGCTACCGCTGAACACTCCATTTCTAGGTGGATTGTGTCTTGTATACAACTGTGTTACCAGAAAGCTAACTAGACTCTAGGGGGTAAGCCTAAGGCTCACTTGACCAGATGCAAAGCTGCTACAACGGCTTTGCTGCGTAATGTTCCCATTGCAGACATCTATAGGGTTGCCACTTGGAAGTCCATCCATACCTTTGCTAAGCATTACTGCCTGGACTCGGATGCCAGGGCAGATGCTCAGGTTGGGCAGGCTTCGCTGAGAAATGTATTTGCACAGTAGTGGATCTTTTTGTTTCCTCCACCGCTGGGTTTGATTTGTTTAGGATGGGCTTGCCATTCTATTCACATGATTATGACTATACATAGAGATCCCCTACTACAGAAGGAGTAGTTTCTTACCTGTAACTCAAGTTCTGTAGTAGGGGTATCTGTTATAGTCATAAGCAACCCGGCCTCTTCCCCGGTGAATGAAACAATAATATCCTGAATGCTACAGGCCTGACTTTATACACCTTCAAAAAGAACTGATAGTAACTTGCCTTTGGCTGTGCATCATGGGACACCGAGGGTCTCTGGAGAGTTCCTTAAAGGCACGTACCCATTTACAGACATATAATGGCAGCCTATGGGGCTTGTCTGTCCAACCCTTCCTCTATATCATAACAAATGATTTTTGTGAAGGGGAGTTTCTCTAGGTGTGAAACATACCAAAATGTAAAATTTTGAGATTTCTGGCTATCCTTTTCACTTCAGGATGAAGTACTGGCCAGTGTAGCCTTGTTAACTTCAGGCTGCATTATTTGTCTTTGATTTTCTTTTAAGTGTCTATGTAGGTCTGCAGGAGAGGTCAACTTAAGAGACTATTTCGATTGCTTTGGGGTCCACGCACATGGGCAGGACTATTCGCATGATTATGACTATAACAGAGATACCCCTACTACAGAACTGAAGTTACAGGTAAGAAACTACTCCTTTCTCACTTCCCTGCCCAAACCCACCTGCCAACCCACACACATCTGCAAAAGCCCTACTTTGTGAGGAAGCGATCAGCTATAACCTCCATGTGACTGTCATTCTGTAGCCCGCTGCCCTCCCACCCCCCTCGCACCCCAGGGCACTTCCATTGCCCTTCCTGGGTGTATGAGCTCAGTGAACAGGGCTTCAAACTGCTCAGAAGCTAGATCTTCTTTGCGAACTGAGCGAAACAAGGTCACACAGAATTGAGTCGTGTCTTCCCCCTCGTCAGTCTCTTGGACACTGTGGATTTGGATACTGGATAAGATTGCAGGGCCTGTTTCGTCAGGGCCGAACTCTCTACCCATTTTTTCAGGACATCGTGGCCTGTGGTAGTGTGTCCGATGGTGGGTGTCTCCAACTGCCCTCAATTTGTTTTGCTGCCTCAAACCTCCTGTTCATATATAGGCTTATATAGCTCTGCCATAGGTCGATGCGCTCCCAACAAGAGCTCACATAGAGGAAGGAAAGGAGCTCCATCCAGTGCCTACACTTTGGAAGGAAGTGATTCCTCTATAGTTTGCTGTTGCACCAATGCATGTGGGATCTATAGGGCTGGTATGCAGGACGAGGTGGGCAAGGCTCGAATTAATTGACGCTCTCCCCCGGTATAAGACGAGCCAATGCTTCAAGCAGCCTTTATGATTGTAGGAGTGGGTGTGAATGCTGAATGCCACCGGGAGGAAGTTTGTAACTAGTGGAGGTGAGTGGTAGAGCCACGCTGAATGCAGCAGATAATGCAGTAAGTCTTTACTGTACTGTTACTCCTCCAGACAAACACTGCAAAAAGATCAGCTGCTAGTTGAACCTACAAGCTCTTACGGAGCAGCTCTTCCTTCCGGCGGGCACGCATAGCACTTCATGGCGACCACTTTTTCAGTGTTCTGGGGAGCGCTCAGGCCCAAGATGGCCACCACCATTCGCCCCTGAAATGGCAATCTGTAAGAAACAGTTGTTAGTAATAGATTCCTTACATTAGAATATCCCCAGGCGTCAGACTGGATCCGGAAAGTTTTGCGTAGCAGTACTCCTGCTCGTCGGTAGGCGTCGTCCGCGGCTGTCGTCGGCGCCGTGATGAAGTCGTCGGAGTACTTAGACGCCGCCCTCGCGCGCTGACGTCAGTTCTTATACACAGCTTTTCTGCGCCAGAAACGCAGAGCCATGATAAAAACCAACACTGGTGCCATGAAACTAGGGCCCTGAAAGGAGATGACTTTAACCCTAGATATCGGTTCGCAGAACGGGGAGGAAGGGTGGGGCGGTAAGGAATCTAATACTAACTACTGTTTCTTACAGATATATCGTTACCGAAGGTAAGTAACTTGTGCATCTGAAAGAAACAGGTTAGTATTAGATCCCTTACCTTAGAATAGATACCCCAGCAATACCAACCCCGGAGGTGGGTTTGCAAACCAATAATCACACCAGAAAGTCGAGGAGAACGGAACGGCCGAAAAAGCCATCTCTCCGGACTCTGCTGTCCAGGCAGTAGTGTCTTGCGTACGTGTGCAGCGAGGCCCACGTACCTGCCTGACATATGTCCTGCAAGGGGACTCCCCGGCCCAGGGCAGTAGTAGCCGCCGTGGCCTGAGTGGAATGGGCCCTCAGCCCAACAGGAGGTTCCTTCTTAGCCAAAGAGTAGCATGCCTTGATGCACAACACGACCCACCGAGAGATGGTCCGTTTGTGCACTGCCCGTCCCTTCGTAGCGCCCATGTAACCGACAAAGAGTTGGTCATACACCCGGAACTGGCGTGTGCGATCCAGATAGTATGAGAGCGCACGTTTTGGGTCCAGACGGTGGAGCCGCTCTTCCTCTTTAGAGGGAGGCGGAAAGAAAGTGGGCAAGGTGATTGACTGCCCGATGTGGAAGGCTGTGACTACCTTGGGCAGGAAAGAGGGTCTTGTCCGCAACGCTACCTTGTCCGGATAGACAGAAAGGAAAGGAGGTTTAGAGGAAAGAGACTGGAGCTCACTCACTCTCCTGGCAGATATATTGTTTCTTACAGATATATTGTTTCTTACAGATATATTGTTACCGAAGGTAGGTAACTTGTGCGTCATGGGCAGTTCTCCTGTTCGTTCCTGCTGTACTTTTTAGTTTAGAATTTTTTCGCAGCCCACCACTGGGGATGTATATTTATTGAAATGTAAGGAATATGCGTCTAGATGTCTCTATCAGATGAACAAGTTACTTAACTTTGGTAACACATTATCTGGTAGGGACTAGATGTAGTTACAGATTCCTAAACAACCCATCCATCTCCCCGCCCTGCAGACAGATTTCTAGGGTTAACGTGACTCCCTTTCAGGGCCCTAGTTTGGACACACCAGTGTGAGTGCACTTCATAGCTCTGCGCTCCTGACGTGGAAAGTCAGGAAAAGTTACTCACGTCAGTGTGCCAAGGTGGCACCTATGTAGGTGACGCAGATGTCATTTCTGGTGCAAACAAATGCGACAACGCCACGCTGAGCTGACCGATGCAATCTACTGGTGCGCAGATGTATTGCTCGAAGAAATATCTTCCATATCCAGTCTGACACCTGGGAAATGCAAAGGTAAGGACTCTGCGGCTAGATCTTGTCTCTTCCAGATCAATGCGTTACCAAAAGTAAGTACCTCGTTCTTGTCAAAAGCAAAAAACTGCCTGAATGTTCTAGTTATTAACTTTTATTGTAAGTGTCATATTGCTTCTGAATTTGTGACTGCACATCACCTCAAGGAGTAAGCCCAGCTTGCTCAGTCCTGCTACCCTAAGAGAATCGAGCACTAAAAGAGTACTTGGTCTTTAATTTTTAGAGCAACAGTATTTGAGACCAAGGATACCAGTAGCAAACAACAGTAACAGTTAATTTCCCTGCATATCCTGACAGCCCACGTATACCAAGAAAAGCCTTCCATAAATTAAGACAACATTTTCAAAAATGTGCTTCCTTTCTGGCACTCTTAACTCTTATCTTGTGTTAGACTCTTCCCATTTCTGTCACATATAATCCTTGGTTAAAAATCTCCTATACCAGTCTTCTAACCTCTTCACAGTCCCCCTTGTTTTACCTGTTGCATTGTTGGAAATTCCCTTTGTCTTACATGACATTTTCTAAGCATGCTCTCTGTTGTATGGAACTGCTTAACATCAGCCACATCCACCTCTTATCCAGGTTTCTCTTCTCCCTATTCCGACCTCATGTGAGGATTTTTTTCATTTTGTCCTCATTCACTACTCTGTTTGATCTAACTCATGAAAGTAATAGTTTTCTCTGTCACCTTTTCGGCGGTCTCCCCCTCTCAGAGATGCTATTTGTCAGCCGTCTTTCTGTCAAAATATGACCCTCTAAAAAGCCCTCCCCTTTTTGTTGCATCGTTTACCATCTCTGCTCAATGCACTTTCACTGCGCAAATTCAACTTATAAATCTTGTTTAATGATACTTCTGTAACAGTTGCCTGCTTCACAGAGAAGGTGTTTTGATGCAGTGCAATCTGCTGTCTCCCCTTTCAAACTCTGTCGTTAAATCCTTGTGCAATGATGACATTCAAACCTTCTAGTCTGTGAGATAGTGTTGAATTTTACAGCTCCTTTATCTTTTTGCACTTACCAAACTGTAGTCTTTGTTTTATTTTAACAGATGACCTAGCCAAAAAGAAGGTGCTGAATATTTATTGCCCTCCCTCTCCGGAGACCTTGGCCTACCTGGATTTCAGTGTTTCTACCACAGGGATCTTAGCTGGAGTCAAGGTAGGAGCACTTGCCTGTTCTCTGTCTGACATTTCTGAAAGTTTAATCTTAAGGATAATTTACTTACATGTGTGCTTTTTGTTTGTTCCAAGTAAACTTTCCTCACTGTCTGTTCTACAGATGTAGGGACGGAAGCCCATTGCACAGCTTTGAACAATGGTACCAGGGGTGAAATACAGGCCCCTGCAGCTCCTGCAATGCAGGTGGGCCCCAATACTTGAGTGAGCCCCCAAATCTTAAGTTGACCCCCTTTAAGCTCAAAGCGAGTCAATATATATGTGATATATGGGAGACGGAGAAGCCCCTCAACACATTATGCAGGGGGGACCCATCATTTTCTGTTACGCCTCTGAGCAGTACTGATCTGCCCTTGCACACTTTTTTCCATCGTTCTGAGTTTTGCCTATAGTTAGCTGCAGTCAGCTGCAGTCGTGTTGGCAGAGGCAAGCTGTTCAATGTTATTTTGGTTTTTGGTTTCAGTCCGTATCAGAACCACACTCTGCTTTAGGGAGAAGCAAATGTTGCCCCCATTCTGAGTGAGAAGTTGCTACGACTGTCTCAACAAGGCTGTTTGGTGACTTTCTGTGAGGGTAGTGGTATTCTAGTCCGGTGCAACTCTAGTGTATCCTTGACAAATCAGAACTGTCTTGACCCAGGCCTTTAGCCAATTAAGCCACTGAAATGCAGCCACTAACAATGACAGGATGCTCTTCAAAGATTGAAGTGTCACACAAACTTTCAAATTTTGCATATCCACTAGTTGGTCCTGGCATAACCCCTTGAACATAACAGTGGCATAAGTACTGGGCCCTTCAACCAATCTGGCAGTGCAGACGCCTATAAACAAGTGTATGAGAGAGCACACTGGCCCAAGAGTGGAATCTGCTGGAATGATATGCTTCCTTCAAACTGGGCCTAAGTGTTGGGAAACCTGCTTGATCCGTTTTGCTCCTGTGACACGGGAAAAAGGAGGGAGACTTACCTACCTGGATAAGGAACCGGAGACTGATCCTTGGGGAAACCTGCACAATGCTGAGATGCTTAAAGTAATTGCCTGAAGACCATTAGAAAGAATGAGCATGCCCAGAAGCCAAGATGGTGCCATTCCTGTATAGCTGCCTTTTTTTTAGCTAGAGATGGATCCTGGAAGTTAATAAATCTCAAACCCCTAACATAGGGTCGTGTTTGCTGACTAAAGGAGCAATGTAGAAACAGTATGCGATACCTTAACTTCAACTTGTTTCAGAAATACAGCCTTAATGCTTTTAAACTTGTGTTGCTCAAAAAACAATTTTGACATAACTTAATTTCAGGAATAGATAGGAATTTATGTAGCACAAATGCAGTGAAGGCAAGTAAAATCAATTGTTATATTGGATTTTTATTATTTTTATGTCACAAAAGGGGCTTTTATAAAATTGTTGCATTTCTAATAAGCTAATCAAGCTCCTGGTGGCCTTAATAACCTTTCCAGCGGTTAAACCCGTAGAAATCTAGGTAGTTGGCCTCCTAAACTAGCTTTGAGGCGGTGTTTTGAAAGAGAAGATTCCAGTTGGGATCAGATCTGTCATTTTGGATGTCATAATGGCCTCCCAGAGAAGGTCACAGTGAGTAAAAAACAGGAGGACAATGTGCAGCATGTTTCTATGGATTCTCCCAGAAAGATTCATCAATCACAGCTGAGTACTACATTCAATACTTGTTGAACAAAACTTTCCATTTGGAGAGCTGGCTGGAGCAAAAGATGGAAGATGAACTGCTCAAATACTTCTCAACATCCTTGATAAAAGAATGAGAGATGTCTCCTTCTTCGCTTTGAAACCCCTTAACAGTAAAACTACTCTTAGCATTAGGGAATCCAGACTCCTGCTGCCCTACATGACTAAAGAAGGTCCAGGTCTTTCAGGAAAGAGAACCTAGCTACTGTGGAGCCTCTTCTACTGTAGTTGTGAAGCGTGGAACAGCTAAGAAACAGAAATTTTGTCCACCTGGAAGAAAATCAGAAAACTTGGACTTTTGGTTGAGGGCCTAAAGGAAGTGGAGAAAAGCCTCCCCTCACTCCCTCCCATTTGATCATATGGCCTACTGTCTAAGAGCTATTTATTGGCACTTTTAGAACTTGTGGAGCACCAGGAGGAAAGGTGCAGGATTTTTGAAACTGCAAACTGTTGTTTGCAGAACCAATTTGAAAATGTGAACATTTGCTTTCAGCAACGTGTTTTTGAAATAATGACATTTGCAGCACGTGAGTAATGCTGTTTTTGGGTAGAAAGCTTTTGTTCTGAAAAAGGAACTATCCTGAAAACTATTATCTGTGGGCATTGTTTGTTTTCAGTGTCAAAAATGAATGCACTTCTGGACCCTGAGTGCCTGTTTTAAAAATCCTAGCCAGGCCGCTAGTGTTTTTTGAAAATTATTTCACTGTCGGAAACTGCTTTAAATGCACAGAAATCCAACTTATTTTTTTTTATATATCCTGATCTCTTGATCAGATTTGCTTCGTTTGGCTGCCATCATACACATTACATTGGCTTGTTGGTGCACAAATTAGTTTCAGAATTTTTTCAGTTAATCTTTTCCCTTTAATGATGGTTTAATGTTACTTTTCAGACATCACATGAAAAGCCTACTTTTAGATTGTTGAACTTTGAGTGCTTAGCCACAGCTCACTTCAAGATTGATAAAACACATAAACGGTGATCGGAGAAATGCTTGCAATAAACCTATCCATTGACAGCTGCTCGGGGTAGCATTTTAACCCAGCATTCTTTTGTGCACCCTACCACCTCCGTTTGAACCCAGCCATATGCAAATCAGCCGTGACCCTGCGCCATTTGGAACAGTCCAGCCCGAACTGCCAGGCCAGGTCTTCCCTGAACCAGAATACAAGCAACCCAAGGCCGGTACCTATGCTCTATATTAAGCAATCTGGTTTCCTACAACACTTTCTTTTGGGAGTCAATTGTGGGAGCTGGCTCACTGTTTCCATCTAACTCCTTAAGAGATCAGCTTGGTCCTTAAGTAGACTTTGTAACCCAGTTACCTATAGATTTTGCTCCTACCCAAAGTCCAGTGACTGAACACCATTTTATCCATAGACGTCGATTCACCAAAATGTCTGGGGTAGCAGAAGTGATATTACATGTACTTTGACCCCAGTAACATCGCAGGAAGTGACATCATATGGACTGTGATGTCTTCCCAGCAGTGATGCAATGTGACTTTTAACCCTGGTGATGTTACAGGAAGTACATCACTAAAGGTATAAATTCTACAATCTGATAGAGATGTCTTGCCGCAGATTCTTTAACTTAAAATATCCCCAGGCGTCAGACTGGTCCGTAAAATTTTGCGCAGCAGCACCTCTGCGCGCCGGGGGTCGGCGCCGCATGGCTCAGCATGACTCCGCCCTGATGTCGTCCATGGACGTGACGTAAGCGGAGCCATATGTGATCCGCCGACATCCGTTTTCTTCTTTTCTGAATCACGATGCAGATACTGGAAACCAGCAGTTCCTGGCCTAGTTTTGGGCCTTCTCGACAACGTTGGTATCATACCGGAACAGTGTGCAATGCCCTCCGGGTTCAAAGCCTGTGAGGCCTGTGCACGTCAGATGTCTGGCAATGATACGCACCTTATTTGCATGTGGTGCCTTGGTGTGCACCACGATTCCAAGCAATGCGGCGACTGTCAACCGATGAAGCCGAAGTCCCTTCGGGAACGCATTATGAAGCTGTTGGCCGCACGGCGGTCCGGCCCAGCCTCTTCTCATCGCCGCTCTCTTCAGAGGGGGTTCGTTCCCGAGGCCGCTCCCACAACAGACGCCCTAAAAATGGTAAGCAGAGCCACAATTGTCCACTGAGGTCCACCTTCTGTAGGCGTGCCGCTGGCGCCCATTCCTCTCTTACAGGGTCAGCTACGGGAGCTCGGAGGTCACCACCTCCATACCCTCCTTTTCCAGGAGTTGGAGTGACGCTCGCCCAAATGGAGGCCTACTCCCGGACTCTTCAGGCTTACTTTGAGTCCCCCTCTCTCCCTAGCGCACCTTCGGGCCCCACAGAGGCGGAGGGTACTTGGGCTGGGCCCTCATCGGCGGATCCTTCCCCGACCAGGGTTGTGTGCACCGACTCCGGAGCCGAGGCGACGATGTTGGGCCGCGGTCCAGATCGTCCTGGTCGCTCTAGCACACTCTGCCAGTCAACGCATAGCCCTGTGCGGCTTCCTGCGCGGACGGCGGAAGCAGCGACGCCGGGCTCTGCGCCAGGCTCACACCGCCAGTCAACGCATAGCCCTGTGCAGCTTCCTGCGCGGACGGTGGAAGCGGCGTCAGCATGCCGGGCTCGGAGCTGGGCTCCACGTCGGACACGGAGCCGGGCTCGATGTCCTAACCCACACCCAGCTCTAAGCCTGATCCCACGTCTGGGGCAACGCATCATCCGACGCCGGTCGACGTCGAGGTAGCGTCCCTTGTGGCGGCCGTCAACATCCATTCGACTCCGACACGGCTCCCACCGACTCTGCTGTCGACGCATCCATCGCCGCCGGTGTCCATCTGTTCATCGATGCCGGCGTCCATGCCTAGGGTTGACCTTCCTCCGGATTCCTCGCTTCTGTCTCCTCAGCGGGGTCGGACGACACCGGTATCTGCTGCGGCCCTTTCGGAAGCTGCTGCTTTCCCTGGTTGGGAGCCGCTGGTGCAGGTCCCTAGTGTGGCATGGCCTTCGGGTCGTTCCGAGCCCCGCTCTTTATGGCAACTGGGAGGATTAGTCTCCAACTGTCTCCCTCAGACGGCCTCTTATCCCCTCCTAGAGTGACTAATGAGTTATGCGCGGACTGTCAACCGGGCGGCTGCTATCCTCTGCTTTCAGCCTCCTGTGGTACCCCTCATGCCCGATCCCTTAATGGATCTGCTTCATCTCGAGCCCATTACCGTGGAGCCCTTGCTACCCCTTAGGGGTGCTTTATTGGGAGTCCTGCGTGGCGCATGGGCACAGCCCTCTTCCGGAGCCCCAGTTGATCGGGCCATTGCTGGTAGGCACTGTCCTGCCCCGGGGGATCCACTTTGCTTGTCCCTCCACCCTACCGCTCAGGGCCTGGTAATTCAGACGGCTTTTGGGCTACAGGACTCCTCCACTTTGCCCTTGTTTCCTCCCACCCATGAATCCCAGTGGCTGGATATATGTGGAAGACTGCTTTTGCTTCTTCTAGCACGGCCATCCGCGCTTTAAACACTACATGTGTGTTTGCACATGCGTCCTCCGCACTCTGGAACTCCATGGCTAACCTTCTTCCTTCCCTTCCGGAGGAGTTGCGTCCAGAGCTTTTCCGTCTTGTTCTTCACGGCAAAGAGATGGCACATTTTTCAATACGTTCCTCCCTAGATACCACAGACTCTGTGGGGCGTGCTCTTGCACGTTCTGTGGCTGGATGCGCGACAGTCGATTGCCTGATAATATTCGGGAGTGCCTCCAAGACATGCCGTTTAACAGAATAGACCTTTTTGGGTCCCATGCGGATTCGGTGATTTGCAGGCTTCTGTCGGTGCTACCGTAATTCTGCCGTATCACTGGCTGACTTTCTTTTTCGGTTGCGGGTCTTCCTTTACGGCCTGGGTTTTATCAGAGACAGGTTGGTGTCTCTGTATGGTGTGTATTGCTGATTGTTTTCGTTTTCAGTCGTCTGTCTGTCTGTTTTGCCAAGAGGACACCCCTTCTTGCCAGGGGTTGACCCTTGCCCTATGTGCGGTATTGGTTGGTGGCAGATGTTTGCATGTGCCTTTGTTCACTCCTGTGGAGTTTTCATTATGGGTATCCCTCTGGGATACATATACCCCATTACTGCGTCCCGCCGGGTTGCATCGCTCTGTTGTCTGTGGTGTTCCTACTCCTAGTCTAGGTCTATGCTGTGTAGTATCTACCTTGCATGGCCTGGTATCATGCTTTTTGTCACATTGTCCGTCTTTTGGCGCCTGCCCCTTCTGGGTTGTTCTCGCCAGTAAGGAGTTGCCGTGGGCCTCTCTGTTTCGGCTTATCCCCCAGCAGTTATCTCCACATCTGCACTGCTTCCACGCAGGGATTTCTACGTTTTGCTGGCATTCTTACTGTGGCAGACTCGTGGAGCTGGTTCTCCTTGAACTCTGCTCTCCCTGGCGTCTAGGACCCGTGAGTTGGTCCTGAGTACTCCCTTGTTAGGCTAGTCTTTTCTTCTAATTGTCCTGCGAGGGGACTGTTCTCTCTTCCGGAAGCAGAAGCTGCTTATAGCCTGGACTAGTTCCACTTTCTGTATCAATGCGGGTACTTTCGAGCGTACCCTAGTCCCTGGGTTGGGCCGGGTTTTGGCATCCTCTTAAGGCTGTTTCTCCACCATGATCTTTCTAATGGCTTGTGCGGGCTTTCCTGCCTTTGTCTTGGCCCTGTCTTCTGACATCACCAGATCTTCTCTGGTTTTTGTGGCCCGTTGCCTTTTTGCTATTGTGCGCATGTCAGCTGTTCCTGCTGTCTTACTTCCTGGTGCTTTTCTGTTCTGGTACTTCAGGCACCCTCTGGCCGTGTATAAGCGTCCTTTTGGTTGTGTATGGGCATCCTTTCACTGCTCTTACACATGTCTGGCTGGCGAGGGTCTCAGCAGTTCTCTTCCTCTGTGGTACATGCCATACCACTTACCAGTCTTTTGGGCCCATAAGTTCAGTTCTACTTCTTGTTAGGTGCTGAACTCCCTTTTCACACCAGTTTCTTTACTGAGTGTGTTTTTGTTCCATATCTGTCCTTGCTGGGCAGGGGTCAGTATCCTGCTGCCTTCGTATCTTTACAGGAGCAGGTTCAACAGTGTTTTATGCTGTTCGAGTTGTTTAGCTGGGGCTAGCTCTGACTTCTTGTCGACACCTTGGATCATGCGGATCCTTCATGCCCCTTGGCTTGTCTTCTTTCGAAGTTCGGCATTTTTTCGCAGCAGCGTTCTGGCTTGTTGTTTTCCTTCTCTCATCCCCTCTACATATAGGCGTCGTCGTGTTATTCTGGATGGGCTGTGGTGCCCTAGCCTCCCCTTGATTCCCGCTCTCTTCAGAGCATAGGGGTCTGGTGGTTGGCTGTGCTGTCATTTTTGTCCCCACTGTGTTTCGCCCTTTGGTTGGCGACACTCTTTTGGTCATCTCATTGATGGCTAGTTTATCTTTGAACCTTAGTGGAGTTCAGTACAGTCCTGCCTCCTCTAGGGGTATGGCTTTGGTATCTATTCTAAGTTAAGGAATCTGTGGCTAGACGTCTATCAGATGAACAAGTTACTTACCTTCGGTAACAATGTATCTGGTAGAGACATAGTCTAGCTACAGATTCTTTAACGCCTCCCTGTCCTGCGACAAATTTTTCAGGTTGGGCTTCTTGCTTTCGCCTCCCTTTGGGTGGCTTTATTCCTCTGCGGGGTGACGTCTTCTCTTCAGTCCGACTCACGAGGCTACATTCTGTTTTGTGGCTCTTCTCTACCCATCCTTGCGAGTAGACGGTAGGCCCAAATGCCATGTGTACTTTACAACCCTTACCCTGGGTTACCCGATGTGGGTCTAAATCCTTCTACCCCCCTCACCTCCCCCCCCCCCCCCGTCCTTCCCCTCTATCTTCTTCAACTGCTTGAGGTCTTTTGTCTCCCCTGCACTCTAGCAGTTGCAGTCTCTGACAATGCTGCACTCGGTAGGTCCCTTATTCGGATCTGATGTCTCCTTTTGGGTGATGCCTTATGGTAAATTGTCCTTACTCCTGGGCTCTGGACTGGTTGTCCTTCACTGTCATATATTTTGGTTGCAGCTTATCTGTCGGCTGCTGTGACGGTTCACCAAGGAGCTATGGCTGAATGGTAAGTCTTGTGCCTCTGGTGGCACAGGCTCACACAGGCCAAGGGTTCGAATCCTGCCTCTGCTCTGCATCTTCTTCTACCTCCGGGGGAGGTTTTGGACTTAACAATTGTGGGGGCCCCTCCCAGAGTGGTGCTTTGTTCTTTTCTCTCCTTCAGTGTACAATATACGGTGCATGGCTCTGTCCTTCTATGGTGATGTTTTCCACCATACCTTGTTTTTCTTTTTCTGCACACTGTTCCCATAGTTCACAGTTTTTGGTGGTGGCTTCGCTTTTTGACGCGGAAAAGTCTTCTGACGAAAACTGATGTCAGGGCGGAGCCGTGCTGCGCCGCCCGTCCTCCCGCGCGCAGAGGTGCTGCTGCACATTTTCCGGACCAGTCTGGCGCCTGGGGATATTCTAAGTTAAGGAATCTGCGGCTAGACTATGTCTCTACCAGGTACATTGTTACCTAAGGCAAGTAACTTGTTCATTAGTGCAACATTAATAAAATAGATATATCATTCATACCTTTATCATATCATGCCATGCCTCGGTCAGGATCCCTTTCACCTCCATATCTGCTATCTTCTTATCGCCTTCCTTCCCCATCTTCCTCTAACCTTCAACTTTTTATGTCATACTCATTACTTTAACAGTTTTTCTACCTGTGATGTGTTCTCCTCTCTCATTTCACCTCTTAACTACACTTTTATAAACTACTCTCTCTTATTATCATAGTTCTATTGCCTGTTTCCTCCCACTACCAAGTCTCATTCCTGTTGTTCACATATTTCTCATCATATCTCCCTCTTATTATCTCACCTCTGTATCAGAGGGGCACCCTTCACTTAACTTTGGGTTCAGATTTTGCCTCTTACTTCCAATTTCAGCACTCTTATTTTCTTAGACTTCTATCTCCATATTTCACATTCACCTTCATCTTTTCCTTTTTCCCTCCCAACTCCACCTCTTTCATTATCACCACCATTCCCTTCACTGTTAGACCAGCTGTCCTGAGTTCTCTGTTAGCTCCCTTAAAATCTTCACCCTTGTCTTCGGCAACTAACTGTAGCTTTATCTTGATTCGCCCTCTCTCTATTTGTCTGTTATACCTCCCCTACCACCCCACCTACCTCAAACATTCTCAGATGGTTGAATTACTTAAGGCATGCATTTACTACACATGTCTTTGCCATGCATCCATTCCACGCGTTGCCTTTACAACACAAGCGTTTACTATACATATGCCTTTACCATGCATGCTTTACAACGCAAGGTAAGTATGCAGAAGGTAAGTGGAATCCCTGTGTACTCTATAGATGTGTGTGTGTACATAATATGCGTGTGTGTGTTTTTAATTGGCAGGAACCTACCCCCATTTTTTAATTACTTCACCATCCCACACCCCTACCCACCCCTAAACCCTAAAAACACCCTCATCCCCCAATATCCCTATCCACCCATAAAAACACCATTACCACCCAATACTCCTAACCACCACTTAACCCTAAATATATAATATATATATGTGAACAAGGCTCCGGGTAGAGCCGAAACGTTATGGCGACTAGCACGCAACTTTACAAATAAAGATAAGCACTGGAATCAAGGTCTGTGTCTGTGCTGTTTGGGCGGGCGCTGGAAGCGAGCAAGCCTCGATGCAGAAACAGAATTTGTGAATATATATATATATATATATATCTAACACACTTAGCTTACATATACTTACCTTGTGATGTAAAGGCATATTTGTTGTAAAGGCTTGCATTGTGAAGGCATTGCATGGTAATGGATGCGTGGTAAAGGCATTACGTTATAATGACCGCGTTGTAAAGACTGTTTCCCTTCTCTGACATCAATCTTCCATATTCCATCTTACTCTGTCAGGTCTTTTGTTCAATAACTTTTCTCTTACCTCCACCTTTCCTAGTTTTCATCTCTGCTCATTCTTGCTCCTGTTTCATCTCCCACTATTCTAGGAAAAAAAGCTTGACATCCACAGAAAGCACTGTGGTCTTGGGAAAGATGCCATCCAGGATGCCTTACCATCTCATGGACAGCCTGTTGAACAGGAGCGGCTGTTACGCAACGGCAGAGGAGCTTGGCCCCACTCACTGCAGAAGAAAAATAAAACGCTAATAAAAGAATTTTAATATCGTTTTATTTTTCTCAGACCACTAATGCTGCCAAGACGAGGGCGGGGCAGGCCGGGCATCCTGAGTGGCAGCCACCAGGGGGAAGAGGACTTGTTTTTATTAGAAGCGCATATGATGGTTTGGCCGGCCAAACCATCATGCACACTTTGATTTCTCCAACCAAGCTGTATTGTACATCCAGATGGAGAAACACCAAAGGGTACGAGTCGCTCACTGCGCGACTAACCAGGCCGCTCAGACCAATCCTGGCGCTGCTCTCATGCTGAGAACAGCATCTGGATTAGATGGGAGTGGCCTATGGTCTGCCTCATACTTCTTCACCGAGGTGGCTGGCAGCAGGAGCGGCAACTTGAGGTAAGTGTTTTTTTAATTATTATTTGACCCCCTCCTCCACTCGGGCTGCCACACCAGTTTATTTTGACAGTAGCCGCTCCTATTGCTGGGTGATCTGGGTTTGTTGCACTTCATGCATCCACACTCACATCAACGACAAGCCAAAGATTCAGGACATTATGGTCCCTTGTCCTCAGAATTACGCATACCCCGTGCACGGATACATCCTTGTGGTGAGGTGGGCTGGGTGCAATTACTGGGTATTACGGAGTGAAGACTGAGGATACCTTTAGAAAATAGGAATTACGCAAGAAATCAGAAATATCACACCCTATTATTCCCCTTGTTATTCCCTATTTCAATTCAAAATTTCACCCACAAATTTCAGCTATTATCTGTGGCTGAAATGTCCAAGTCAAATGCACCAGAGTCAGTTTCAGCTGTGAGCTCTTCAGAATTTTAGAACCCTATTTTGTTAAACTTCACCTCACCATTCTAGGGGATCTAAATTTTCATTTGGATGATCTGGGGGCTAAAGACACTTCCACGCTGGTTGACTCATTGGAAGCATGTGAGTTTACCCAATTGGTGAACAGCCCAACCCATCGGGCTGGCCACATCCTGGATGGTGTGTTCACCAACGAACCTAGACTCTCAGCCGGTCCCCCCGTGCCTTTGGTCTGGTCAGACCATTTGGCAGTGCCTCTTGAACTAGCATCTTTCCCTGCAGAGACGCCTATGCCGGGTGTTACTAATAGAGGTCCCAAAAGGAGCTACAGGAATATTACTAACGAAGCCCTTGCTCCCTACATAAGACTTAGTGGTTACTCCTCTTCGAGAGAAGCTGGTGAGGCGGCTCGAGAGCTTGCTAATTCCATCACTAAAGCTGTTGATGAGCTAGCCCCCGCATCTCTTCGATACTCGGCGCGGCGTAAACCTTCAGCTCCCTGGTTCACGGAGCCGTTAAGACTTCTGAGACAGAGCTGCAGGAGACAGGAGAAAAGATGGCGAAAATCCTGGGATCCCACCGAAAGAGAGGCACATAAACGCCTGCTGCGAGAATATAAGGCCAGAGTAATTAAGGAGAAACAGGAGTTCTTCTCTAATCTCACTACATCCCTTACCTCGCCTAGGGAACTCTTTAAGATTGTGGACTCTCTATGTTCCCTTCAAGTGCCTGATCCAGTTGTGGGCTCACAGGAGTTGTGCAACAAAATCTCAGAGTTTTTCCATAAAAAAATCGAGGACATCTATCTTGCTCTGGAAACTCAGAGAAGCACTTTGGGGGATCATTCCTCCCTAGCCCTTGCCAACTTAGAGTCCTGGTCGAGAGATCCCACCAAGACCCTCACTCACTTCCCGCCGCTCTCCCTGGACGGGCTTGATCTCCTGCTGGACAGGACAAAGTCGGCTTCCCCTCTGGACCCCTGTCCTTTGAAAGTTTTGAAGGTATGTAGGGACACCCTTCTGCCGCCTCTTCTCGAAGTGATGAATGGTGCCATGGCTCAGGGTACCTTTCCTTCGGCCTGGAAAAAGGCGATAGTGAAGCCCCTTCTCAAAAAGCCCACCCTGGACCCCGGACAGCTTAAAAACTTTAGACCCATATCTCTGCTACCTGCCCCGGCAAAAATGCTTGAATCACACCTGAATTTTCATCTATCCACTTTCCTGGATTTTTCGGGGTTCCTGGATAGCTCCCAGCATGGATTCAGGAAATCCCATAGTACTGAATCGGCACTTACTATGGTGGTGAATAACATTCGCCTGAAGGTGGATCTGGGTCAAACCACCGTGTTGGTCCTACTCGACCTTACAGCAGCATTTGATACCCTGTCTCCCTCGACTTGAATATCTCGTCTGAGGGAGGCAGGGGTAGCGGGGCCGGCCTTGAGCCTTCTGGACTCTTTTTTACATCTAAGAGAGCAGAGGGTCATGCTCGTAGAATTCCTCTCCCCTGCCAAATCCTTGCAATATGGGGTGCCACAGGGGTCGGCTCTGAGTCCGACCCTATTCAACATCTATGCTACCCTCTTGCTAGGCTAGTAAAATCGCAGGGGATGGAGGTGGTGTCATACGCCGATGACACCCAGATCATGGTGTCCCTGGCTCACTCTGTTACTACATCCGCGGACAACTTTAGGACATGCATGCAGACAGTCGTGGAGTGGATGATCCAAAACTCCCTAAAGTTGAACGGCGATAAAACAGAGGTCCTGGTCTTTGGCAAAGACCAGGATATTTGGTCTAGCGAGTGGTGGCCTCCTTCTTTGGGAACCTGCCCCACTCCCTCCTAATCGGCCAGGAATCTCGGCGTTATATTTGACACCTCGCTGTCCATGACCCTCCAGGTCAACAGAACGGTGGCCACTTGCTGGGGGGTCATCAAGATCCTTAAAAGAATCCTTCACTATCTGTCCCCCCAGGCACATAAGCAGATTGTGGTGGCATTGGTGGGTTCCAGGTTGGACTACTGCAATGTACTTTATGCAGATTCTAACAAGGGCCTCATCCAGCGCCTTCAGGTTGTGCAGAACGCGGCCGCGAGATTCGTTCTGGCACTACCTAATGCATCCTCTGCTACAATGGCTAGGAAGAGCCTGCATTGGCTTCCCATACAACAGAGGATCTCATTTAAGCTCCTGTGCCTGGCCTATAGAGCTCTCTTGGCTGGCCCCTTGGATCCCTTCTAACCCGCCATGTCCCTAGTAGGGCTCTCCGATCCGCTGAGAGGAATCTGCTTGTAGTTCCCTGCGCGAGGAAGGCCAGATGAGGTAGTAGAGCATTTTCCATCGTTGCCCCTTGGTTATGGAATGCCCTCCCTTGGAGATTAAGGCCCAACCGCCCCTGGCCCTTTTTAAAAAAGCGCTCAAAACTTGGTGCTTTATCAAGGCCTACCAGTAAGGATTCATATCTGTTCCATCTAGCATTCTTTTTTGGTTAGGCGCCTTGACGCCCATTGGGCTTAGTAGCGCGCTATAAATCGGATTTCAATTCAATTCAATTCAATTCAATTCAGCTCTGTGCAGTTACCACGGATCTTGTAACCCAAGTTATGCTGGTTACAGCAGCTACTTGCCCCATAAGGATTACAGTGAGACTTACAAGGAGGCCCTCAGAGACTTTTCTTGCTGGAATTTCGTTCATCTCCAGGCAGCACAGAAAGTTAAAATACACTTTTCATGCAAGTGGGTTATTGGCCACACCTGAGAGGAGCTCTATACCTTCCTTGTAAGGACATGCATAGCATGGGGGTTTATTCAGCACTCCCTGTCTCCTACGTATGAAAGTGTTCTTTGCTTATGCAGCAAAAGGGCAACACACTGTGGTAACCAGAACCTTGGGGGCAGCTGTGGAGATGTCAATTACACCTTTGCATGACAGCATCATTTTAATTTATTAGTGTGTGGTTTGCGTTTCAGATTGTCTATTTTACAGAGTAATTATTTTTTTAAGTTTGTTGGACAGTCTAATATATTAAAATTTTCCAGTTTGGATGGTGCAATCGAAAGTAAACAGGACTCGTTAGCGCCCTCTTTCTTTCTGTTTCTGGCACTACTTTTATTTCTAAGGGGTTACAATGGACATCCTTGGATTCGCTATGGTACCTTTAAGGACATCCATGGAAAGTCTTCCTGACCTCACAGTTTTCCCCCATATTGCTTTGGCATTTCTCTTTTGGACTTGCAATTAAGTGATAAAAATTAAATCAACCCTTATGCGGTAAAAGGAAATTCTGCTCAAAAGTAGATCAATTGATATTACAGGTCACCAAAAGGCCTGTCCCTCAAGGGTGGGATTTCCACTTGCTGGAAAACAGGAGCATTGTTTTGCCATCATGAAGCCCTAAGGCATACACTTTGCGCTATACAAATATTTTACAAACGTATTGAGTGCGTGGTGGCTGAGGACTGTAGGCTGCCATGGAGGCCACAAGAAAGTCCCCCGCTGTGGTGAAGGTTCTGTTTTTCCTCCCACCTTCATTTAAAAAAAAAAAAAATCCTTACCAGCTTTTCAATTCATGAAGCAGTCACAGTTTTAAAAACAAAGATTAGAGCCTCCTTACAACTTTTCACAACTGAGTATTTAATAGCCAGTAAAAGCCCCTGATTATGGGTTGAGTTGAAGAGATTTCCTGTAAGGAATTCACTCTACTCAATCATGAGCAGGCTGTTGTTCCTACACCTGGATATACCATGTGCTGGGACATCAGGTCATATTTTACCGGATGGAAATTCCTGTTGGTAAAATAACTTTAGGAAGGGGCTGCATTGCAGTCTGGCCTATTGCCCAGCCTCACTCTCAAGCAAAGGAAGCATGTAATGGTCTTCCACAAGTCGACATCTCCCTTTTCCCCTCCCACCCTTCCCATCACCTTATAGTCCCACACTGAAGCCCCTGCACATATTTACCATCTGCTCAGAGCAGGTGTTAAATGTGTGTGTTGCACTTCTCGGATTAGGAAATACTGTGCAAAATTCTGCCCCGTAATTTTGGGTCTGCACAATTATTCTTAATTCCAAGAGGTTTAACTGAGAACTTCTTGGTACTGATGAGGTGTTACCCCAGGAAACTGGAATTTACAGATGCAGTATTTGCGCCCCAACAGTACCAAGTTTGGGCTAAAGGTACATAAATTAGGCATTGAAATATCACACAAATATACAATCAAGCTAACAGATCACTTGGCAGCAAGGCCAGAATGGCCATATCGGGCATTTCCGTGGGAGACTGGAAGGGTGGGGTGCCGGTTTTGTTACTGGGGGCCAGTTTTGTTACTGAGGGATGATAAAGTAGCAGTGCAGCAGTCCTAAAAGCACCCGCTGCAGAGTTCTGTGAATATTTAGCAGTTTGCAGGCAACAATAAAAGTGTCAAGATAACTCTGGAAATTAATGTACCTGCTAGAGAGAGATCTGAGTTCTGTCTAGTGGCAATTTTGACTCATCTAAGGTAGCGCAGAGGGTTGATATGCCTGCTGCAAAGGACATGTACCATGCATTTCACAGAACATTATTTTATTTGCTTAGCTCAATGGCTTATTTTTTTTCCCCACAGAGACCCCTTTGTTACTGTGCCTTTAATAAATTACAATCGTAACTAGTAGAGTGAACTATGAACTGCCATCAAAAAGCTGCATATAATCTGTATGGCACAAGTTAGAAAGTTATGTTTATTCCCAGTCTTTCATTATCTTTATGTTGCTAAAAAGGGTGTGTTTGAGTAGAAATATATTCTTAGTAAATTCAACCCTAACCACTGTGTTACTTTCTGAATCCTGAGTTTGTGCTTCTCAACTAACAAACACTCTTTAAAAACAATGCATGCCAGTATGGATGGGATGTGAATTCTACACATTCTGTAGTGCCCTTTGTGTTAAGTAACATTTTCTATACACTGATTTACACTCCTATGATTCATTGTATGAATGTATGTGATGTAAAGTACTCCGACACACTACAGTGGTATGAGAGGCACTATGAAACAAATTAAATACTTGTAAGAGAGGGGCAATGGAGAGGTGAGAGGCACTGTTGGAGACTGATAGTGAGAGAATCATTGAAGAGTCCCAAAGAAGATTGCTGTAGCCTGGTGCATTGTAAGGTCATCATTTACTATGTTTTAAAAGCTAATATCGTTAAATACATACTGAAAAATGTGCTGTAGAATGCACCATTTTTGCCCTTTGTTCCCTAAATGTCTTGGGGTAGAACCTCTCAAAACCCCTTGTAGTGGTCAGGATCGCTCGCTATGCACCGTACGGGGGCCGGTCTGACAAAATTTGCCAAGGCTTCTTTGGGTCTCCAGTGCAGCCCTGCTTGGCAGGTATGTAATGCTGTAGGAGGAAGATAATCACACATTAGCTTGCAAATATAAAACAAGCATTTACAATGCAATAGGTCTCACATTTACGAGACTTTGAGCTATTGGCATTGTAAATGACAATGCATTTTATTTATGTGTTGTCTTTAAAACAGATAAAAGGCATTGTCATTTACAATGCCAATAGCTTAAAAGCTCTCAAATGCAAGATCTATTGCATTACAAATGCCTTTGGCTCCTGTGCTATAAAAATGCAAAAACAACACTTGATGGACAGAATGCAGAACAATTTCATACATTCATCCCAGTACAGAAATCTGGGCCTAAATCCATCGTTTGTTTGCTCACCACACCACCCCAGTTCAAGACATGGTCATATGCAAATCAGCTTTGACCCTGTGCCTCATGGGAACAGTCCAGCCCAGCCCGAACTGCCAAACCATGTTTTCCCTGGACCGGAATCAAGCATCCTAGGACCGGTTTCTGGCTATCAGCCGTCATCAGCCATTTTGCATTTGTCACCCCGAGTGGGACGGGTATGCTCAGACGTGAGTCCCGTGCTCTCCACGCCACTGGAATCAAGCTATCCTGGCTGAAGATGGCTGATAGCCAGAAACCGGTCCTAGGATGCTTGATTCCGGTCCGGGGAAGACATGGCTTGGTAGTTCGGGCAGGACTGTTCCCATGAGGCACAGGGTCAAGGCTGATTTGCATATGGCCATGTCTGAACTGGGGTCCTGTGGTGAGCAAAAAAACGATAGCTTTAGGCCCAGATCTCTGTACTGGGGTAAATGTATGACATTGTTCTGCATTCTGTCCATTAACTGATGTTTTTGCAAAGTCTTTGTGGGAGCGGTCCCGAAAGCTGCTGGAGGCCCGGCAGTCGGCTCCGCGCCGTTCGAGGTCCCAGTCCCGTGGGAGGTCGAGGGACTGTATACAAAGTCATCATCATCGATCCTAGGGCTCCAAGTCTTCACACTCAGGGTCAGGTAGGGCGAAGCACAAGAAGTTGAAGAAACGTCATCATTCTCAGGACTTTCCCCCGCGGCTTTGGCGGAGCCTGTGGTGGTGTCGCCGCTGGCCTACCCACCCTTTACGGGTCCGTCGGCGACTCTGGGCCAGAAACAGGAGTTCCCGTCGGCCATGGCTCGCCTCTTTGGGCCATCGGCTCCCGCTGGTGCGCCTTCGGGCCCCTCGGTCCCGACTAATTGTCCTCGTGTTCCTTCTCCTGCGGCTCCGGCGTCGCTGCCGGCTTCGGCCCCAGCGCCGCGGGACTCCCATGGATCCAGGCCTGGATCCCGGTTGACCTCATAACACCTCCACCGACATCGACCCAACTGACATCGACCCCACCAGCACCACTTCCAACGTCGCCCGCTCCTCGGGACGAGGTCGCCCCCGTTTCAGCCCCGAAGGGGAGGTTGCGTCGGGCCGGCGCCGGTCGCTGCCGTTCTCGACGTTGCTCCGGGATTTCTATCCCCATGTCCCTGCTCCTTATTTTAGGCCTTTGGAACGGCCTGAGGAAGTAGGGGAGGACTGGGAGAGGTCTGAGGACCCTCTTGCAGCTGATTGCGAGGAAGATCAGGACTGGGCAGAGGAGTTTGGGGAAGCCAGTGGTCTGGATACCTCACCAGACCTTGCTATGCTGTCTCTTCCTACTGTGGCTACAGAGGAGGGCGCTAGTTATGCCGTGGTGTTGCGTAGGGCGGCCGAGGTACTACACCTCGTTCTCCCTACTGTGGCCGTCAGGACAAACCTCCTGACAGAAGTGCTTCAGCTAGCGGCTACTTCTGCGGAGCCGTTGTTCCCCTTCAACGAAGCACTTTCCGACGTTCTTTTGGGCACCTGGTCCGGGCCCACCATAGTGGCTCCTGTGGATAGGAACATGGCCCGACGACATCGCCTGGCTCCGGGTGACCCCATTTTCCTCTCCCAACACCCCACTTTCTTCTCCCAACACCCCACCACAGAGAGATTGGTTGTCCAAGCCTCTGCTTCCCCGACTGCCTTCCCTTCCCACCATTGGATAGGGAATCCAAGAAACTGGATCAGTTCGGAAAGAAAATGTTCTCTTCCGCCAGTTCTGCACTGCGATCCGTGAACACTGCATGCCTCATGGGCCGTTATTCTTACTTTCTGTGGGATACAGTGGCGAACGTGCTGCCTCAGTGTCTGGAGGAGGCCCGGACAGCTCTCTTCCAGGCTGCTGCAGAAGGGAGAGACGCAGCTAAGTTCATGATACATTGTGACCTTGACACCGTCGACTCATTGGGCAGATCGATTGCGACAACAGTAGCGGTTCGACGCCACGCCTGGTTGAGGACAACTGGATTTTTTGGGGATGTCCAAAACGCACTTATTGACATGCACTTAGATGGCAGTCGCCTCTTCGGCGACAAAGCAGACAGTGCGTTGGAGCGGTTTAAGGACTCGCAGGGTACGGCCAAGTCCTTGGGGCTGTCTGCAGTCCGCCCTCCTCCGCCTTCTGCTTCTCGCTCCTTTCTTGGCACCGAAAGGGACGCCCGCAGCGTTCGCAACAGAGCCACAAACCTGCGCAGCAACAATCTCAGCGTAGCCACGGATTCCGCCATGGCGGACCTAGGGGCCAGCGGACAGGTCAGTCCACCTCCACCCCGGCTCCTCTGCCTCCAAACCTTCCTAGTCTGAACTTTCAGACCCACAATACGCCAGTGGGTGGCAAGCTCCGCCATCACCTCCCCCACTGGCGGACCATCACATCAGACAGGTGGGTTTTAAGGATGATGGGGAGGGAGTAGCCCCTCCACACTGAGACTACCCCTCCAGCCATGCCACCTCGGTATCACCGCATGTCGGGGGATCACTTGGTGCTTCTTCAGCAGGAAGTTGCGGCCCTCTTGGCCAAGGGGGCCATCGAGCGCGTTCCGACGCCAGAAGTAGGTCGTGGTTGCTATTCCCACTACTTTCTGGTGCCCAAGAAGGACAAGGGCCTGCGTCCTATTTTAGACCTCCGGAACGTCAATCGCTTCCTCCGCAAAGGGAAGTTCAAGATGCTCACTATGGCTCAGGTCTTGTCTGCTCTCGATCCACAAGACTAGATGGTAGCGCTGGACTTGCAGGATGCTTATTTCCACATCCCTGTCCTGCGGGCCCACAGGCGTTACCTGCGGTTCACGGTAGGCCACGAGCATATTCAGGTCACTGTGCTCCCTTTTGGCCTTACCAGTGCACCTCTGGTGTTCACGAAAGTGATGGCGGTGGTTGCAGCTCATCTGCACAGATCAGGGGTTTCAGTCTTCCTCTATATCGATGACTGGTTGTTAATGGCGGGCTCGCCCCAGGCAGTCGTCTCCCACCTCCAGACTACGGCTGACCTCCTGCATTCGCTGGGGTTCTCCATCAACGTGCCGAAGTTGCACCTGGTTCCCTCTCAGAAGCTCCTCTTTATCGGAGCGGTTCTAGACACGGCGCAGTTTCAGGTTTATCCTCCCGAACAGCGAGTCTGGGATATTAGGACTCTGATTCCAATCTTTCAGCCCTTTTCCCGGGTTTCGGTTAAAGTGGCTTTGAGGCTGCTGGGCCTCATGGCCTCCTGTATCCTGCTGATCGATCATGCCAGATGGCATATGCGGGCTCTGCAGTGGGACTTGAAGTTCCAGTGGGCGCAACATCAAGGGAACCTGTCCGATCACGTCTAGGTCTCGCAGGACACTGCACGACAGTTGCAGTGGTGGCTCACGAACCGGCATTAGGTCAACGGCAGATCCCTCTCCCTTCTCCAACCGGAGCTTACAGTGGTGACGGATGCGTCCCTCGAGGGATGGGGTGGCCTTATGGGAGAAGCGGAGATCAGAGGCTTCTGGTCTCTGGCGGAGTCCAAGCTCCATATCAACCTTCTGGAGCTTCGGGCGTTCCGGCTTTCACTGAAAGCATTCCTTCCCTCTGTCAAGGGGAGAGTAGTGCAAGTGTTCACGGACAACACCACCGCCATGTGTTACTGCAACAAACAGGGCGGGGTGGGGTCGTGGACCCTATGTCAGGAGGCTCTGCGTCTCTGGACATGGCTGGAACATCAGGGCGTTTTCCTGGTGGTTCAACACCTGGCAGGTTCTCGAACTCCAGGGCCGACAAACTCAGCCGCAGGTGCATGGTGGACCACGAATGGCGTCTTCACTCAGAGGTGGTGCAAGGTCTCTTTCAGCAGTAGGGAGAGCCTTGGTTAGACCATTTAAGTACATTTGACTGGGTGGTGCAATCATAGGGGGTGCCAAGTTGTGCCGGCATGACCTATTTTCATGGTGGTTCTTACAGGCGCGGCTCGCTGTTATATGCAAAAGGGCTACGCCCCCTTTACTTTCCCCCTAATTATTTTAACAATACCTTTAGTAAAATCCAGTTTAAAAAATGCCAATAAGCCTGCTGGCTGTGCGAGCCTCATCTGCTTCGTTTGCACTTCATTCATTATCTAGAGCGTCTGCGCAGCCTCCTTACCAGGCTGCCAATCAAAAACTGCTGGGCTGAGGAGCTCACAGGCAAGTGGAATATGGCTGTATAAGTAGTAGCCATATTCACTTTTTTAATTTATGCAATCAGCACGAAAGAACAAGAATAAAGTTTGTGTGTCCGTGCTGTATGCATATTTTTTATGTTGTGTGACACTAATTCGTGTGTTTTGTTTGTTTTTTCCACTGCACTTACTTTTGTAAACACATATTTGTTTTCACTTGAACACTTTTCTTTGAGCTTGATGGCACCAATGATGATAATAGGGCTATTCTGGTGAGTTCCTGCCAGGTGCCCCATTGGTGGTGCGCCTGTGAGGTGCCATCTCGCTTTCACACATTTTTTTCACAGTGGTATATGGTTTCACATCTGTCTGTTTTAAAGGGACGGGCTTTTTTAAGTTGGGCACGAGATTGATATACCCCCTACCCCATAATCATTAAAAGAGGGGAGGTAGTTGTAATTGATTGCAACGTGAGGGATATCATTTCTAAACAGTTTAAGAGAAGAGTGCCTGTGACCTAGGTCATAATTGGTTTTGTGACCTGAGGAGCTCACAGACCTGGAGTCTGTGAGGTCATCAGTCTGATTAAGCAACAGTCATCAGCACTGCGCTCCTCCCACTGAAGACGTGCTCGAGAATTTAGTCCTGGGCGCTTCAGGTTTACGCCCTGAAGCGCCAGGGGCTACATGTCATTCAGTAAGTGAAATCAAGTCACCCCACCCTTTCACATGTCGTCACAATGTGGCGACATGTGAAGGGTGGGACGAAGGCTTGAAACAGGAAGTTGAAGACTTCGTGCTGGTGTACTGAGTACTGTTCTGGCGCAAATTATTCTGGACTCACTGTACACGCACCAGCTCTCAGATTCCAAAATTCCTATCTGTTCCAACAGTTAAGCCATTTCTGCAATGTTTATGTACAAGACTTGGTGCAGGAGACTGCCAGCTGATAAGAGAGGTAAGAAAGGGAAAGAAGGCAAGAAAAGTTATTGAAAGGAAAGTGTGGCAATAAGAGAATCTTTAAACGTTATTTACATTCCTGATTTGTGTAGCTCACACCACTTTAAATGTATGCAAATATGTTGAGGAAGAAAGTCTTAGAGGAAAACCGAGCACAGTGTGTGATTTGAGCAATGGAGTTATAAGTAGAAAAGTCTTACGTTAGACACGGGAGAACATTGACATTTGGATTCATGAGGGGGAGAAAGATGGAAATTTGAGCAAATTAACTAGAGAGATGGTAGCATTGCATATGTAGCAGGGTGGCGCATATTTTTGCTTGTAGTGGCAGGGATATTGCTTCCATTCCCAGATTTCAGTCTTGACCCCTAGTGTAACCCTGGGCAAGCTTTCACTTGTGCCTGATTCTGCGCAAGCTTCTCACTGTGTGGCAGCTTCTTTTAGACCTGAAATAAGGAAGGTTAACTAGTTTACCCTCAAGTACCAAGGGAAATCTATGAGCCTACATGTATCCATGTGTACCAGTATGTTATCAGGAAAGCATTCTGCTGTTTAAAAACAAGTTTGGCAGAGGTAAAATTCATACATATAAGTATTGTGAATGGTTAGAGCAGCACAATAAATATGTTTGATTGGAGAGAACTTATAAATCACTTTTTGCTTTCGTTTGTAGTGTGAAGGATAACAAAGTTTGCATTTTTTTAAAGCCAAGTTCGCAACCTTTGTTTGCCCACTGGCTGTATTTAGTGGCAGGTACCTATGTGTGATAGTTTTCATTATATTTACTTGCATATCAGTTTTAATAACGTTCAACGTGCCTGGCTACAGATATGCAGCACTGAAGTGCTGTTAACATTCCAATATATTTCAGTTTTTTAACAGTCAGTCTTTAAGTTAAGGGTTGAGCTCTTAGTTTCCATTTCAGTGCTTCCACAGTTGAGATTCAACTGATAAAATAGTCTTGTGGGTTAATCTGTTCACTTGAGTGTGAATCAGAGTCGATTTATCATCACACTAGGCTGCACCTTTCCAGAACTTGCGAGTTTTTCATAGTAACACCATGACCGTGATACTTATTATGTGGAGTACTGTAGAACACATTTCGGTTTGCCCAGTCTTTATCTGCAACTACAGTTAAGGCACCTTATGGGAACTAGTATCCAAAAAACTGAGCAACGGATTCTCACAGATAAACCTGAAGTCTAAGTTAGATCTAAATTATATCTTTAAACCAGAGGTCTAAACTTACCTTTGTGAATCGGCCCTAGATTAAGCAGGTAATCTTTCAAATTACCTCTGAAAAGATGTTGTGTGCCTTTGGCTATTTTTCAAACTCCTCCATGTTTTATTTACAATGGGGCTGATGCTTTTAATTCTCATACATTCCTTCAGTTTTCGTTTTATACTTTTGTTTATTTGATGTTTTCAGCTTTTTCTCAGAGTTATATTTAATTAATTACCTCAAGTGGCTGTTTACCTATTATCACTAAATGTTAATAAACCTAAACAACAATTTATAGGTGGACCTTTTGGCGTTTGTTAACCCTGATCCAGGCCTGCTCTATGAAGCCACAGAGGAGACACCAAATTTAAATTTTTTACATCAAGGTCTCTTACTTGGTTCCTGCAGCTCTGGAGCAGTCAGGCTTTCTTGGCAAAACTTTAGATATGTCTGTAAAACATATTTTTATTAAAGAAATTGTGCTGGGAAATTCACCATTATCCCCATTTTTTTTAAAGGAAATTCTTTTGGGGAGATCCCCCACCTTTATTACTTTTCCTCTCACTCAGAAAAATGTATGATTTTATCTTGCGCCCCACTGCTTTCAGACTTCACCAGACGCCACTGGGTTCATAAGAGTCTAGGTACGTGTCAAGAGATTTCTACTTCTTTCTGGATGCCGGTTTCCAGGGTGAGTTCTGTAGTGCAATATTGTCCACGCCTCTGAGATGGGTGAACCAGTTGATCCAGCCTTTGTGAGACGTCTTACTTGTGTCTTTCCAATTGGCGAAGGGCATTTTCACTGCTGTTGTCAGTAGTAGGCCTAGTAGGTCTTTATCGGGTTCAGATCTCAAGTCTGTGCACATAAATGCCATGTTAAGGGTGGAAAATTATTTTGTTAGCGTCCAATCAAACAAACCACTTATAAAACCAAATATTTTCTCCCAGAATGTTTTAAGTATTGGGCAATGAAGGATAAGATGTGCTAAATCCCCTTTTTCCTTGTTACAGTTCCAGCATACCGCGTCATCCTTGAGGCCCAATGAGAATAAACGGGCCGGGGCCCAAAAATCCTTGAGTTGCAGCCAAAATGTTTGTGAGAGCACCGGGGAGATCTTATTACGTCAGGCCGAGCTCCGTAGTGTGGACCATTTTTGTTCGTTATGTGTGGCTTTTGTTTGTTTATCCCGATAGGCAACAGTCTTATCATTCAGTTTAGAGGATTTTGGGCAGAGGAGTTTGTAGAGCTGTGAGACCTGGTGCCCCAATTTATTAATATTTGACACAAACCGATTGATGGTTGTGAAGCGGATAGTTTGGCTTTTGACAAGGCTGTTCTCATTTTCAAAAAGTTATAGAATTCAATGTCAGCTAGGTTATATCTTAACTTGAGGTCTGTGAATGTAATAGGGTATGTTTCGTTTTCTAGTTGGTAAAGGTAGTGGATACCTTTCTCAATCCATGTATCGAAGGTTAGGCTTTTCCCTTTATACAAAATCTTGCTAATGGCCCAGAGCGACTCCATTTTCGAACCTTTGATGCTATTCTCCGGCTTCTTTTCTACTTTTAGTAGTGCGATTTTTGTATTTTTAAAGATGGACTTGGAGGTGTGGGGTTATCTATTTGCTGTTAGTAGAGCCAGGGGGCTTAGGTTATTCAGGATGGCCCTCTCTACATGTAGCCATACCGGTGTGTAGTCGGTAGGCGGTGATATCCAAAATGAGCCTTGTTTTGCCAGAAAGGCTAGCTGGAATATTCTGAAGTCTGCTAGATTTACCCCTCCTTGACTTTTATCCAGTCTTAATTTTTTTATACTCATCCGTGCTTTTTTCCCTCGCCAGAGGAATTTAGAGATCAGGATGTCAACTTTGCGGTGGAAATCATCTGTGAGGAGCGGGAGCATACTGATCCGATAGTTGATCGTTGGGGTGATCCTCATTGTAATAGTTTCGATTCTACCTCACCACGTTCTAAATTTTGGAGACCAGGACTCCAGAAGTCTCTTAATCTTTTCTAGAAGTAGTTTCTCATTCTGATGTAGCATGTCCATTAAGTCTCTGCCAAAGTTTATACTTAGGTATTTGATATATCCTATTTGCCAGGCTGAGCCCGACACACTCAGGGTGCAGTGAATATTTAGTGGTTTGCATTCTGACTTGTCTCTTTTTTTTTTTTTTTTTTTTTGCAGAGTTTTATATAGCGCGAACTAGAACCGAACCGAATCTGTTATCAGAGCGCTTTACATAGCACCAGTTACGTTACATGAGGACACACTTTCATTTTAGGCACGGGGAGATTAAGTGATTTGCCCAGAATCACAGGGGGTTATTGGCGTCGTTACCGAGACTCGAACCAAGTTCCCCAGGTCCGAGGTCGAGCGCCTTAGCTGTTAGGCCAACCCCTCTCCCCTAAATAGGGGAGAGGGGTTGGTCTCTGTTTAGTTTATACCCTGAGAACCTGGAATATTTTGCTATTGTCTCCATCAGGACCTCAATTGATGTCTTTGGTTGTTCAATTACTAATATGTCGACCCCATAGGTGGCTAACTTTACTACAACTCCATTGATATCGATCCCCTTTATTTTCGTATTTAATTTTATATCTTGGATAAGGGGTTCAAGTGCAAGTAAGAATAATGAAGGGGATAGAGGATATCCCTGTCTAGTACCTTGTTGCAGTGTAAAAGGCTCAGAGAGTGACCCATTAATGACAATACAGGTTAATGGTTCCCCGTGCAGAGCCATAAACATCCGTATATATCCCGCCCCGAAGTGGAACGATTGCATGCAGCGTTCCAGGAAAACCCAAGAGACTCTATGAAAGGAATTCCCGCCATCTAATGTGATAGCTACTGCCAGTTCATATTTAGTGGTCACATGCTCTAATATGTGGCAGAGAAGTCCGGTGTTGTCATTAGACATTCGAGTGCACAGGAATCCGACCTGGGAGTTGCGTATTAGTTTGGGGAGAAAAGAGTTGAGTCTGATTGCCAGTATCTTAACGTATATTTTGCAGTCCATGTTGATAAGGGATATGGGTCTGTAGTTTTTTGGTAACAGTTGGTCTTCACCTCCTTTGGGATGACTATTATGTTAGCTTCTGACAGGGTTTGTGATACTGCCCCCATAGAGGCTGAGTGGTTAAAAACTTTTTTCATGGTTGGTTTCAACTAATCTACGAAGGTCTTGCAGAACATGGCTGTAAACCCGTCCTGCCCAGGGGCTTTATTTTCTTTCAGTGATTTGACTGCCATATCAATTTCGGTATAGTTAATTTCTTGACCTAGCCTAAGTGTATCCTCGGTGCTTAGCTGCGGTAACCCGAGTCTATCGAGGTAGTTTGTGCACTCCTCTAAGTTAAGGTTCTGATCGTTTTTGTAAAGTTCTTGCTAGAACTCCTGAAAGTTCTTGAGGATGTCTTTGTGTCTTGTGTGGGTTTGGTTGTTAGAGAGCCTGTGATGGAAGAGATGGCAAACTGGTTGCGTTTGTGTTTGAGGTAGGAGACAAGGAGTTTCCCTGCTTTATTGGCTTCACAAGGGTTAAGGGCTTTGTATTTATTACTCCACAGTCCCGCCCTCTCACTCAGGATTTTGTTGTATTCGTACTTATTTTCTGTTCATTTTGCGAGGATCTTGCTATCATGTAAGGACCTTGCATGGTCCATTTCTAAACTCTTGATCTCCTGCTCAAGCTGTGTTAGTCTCAGGTTTGTACTTCTGTTTATTTTTGTCTTTATTTCAATTATTGTGCCTCTGATGGTCGCCTTCAGGCCGTCAGTGTGGTGGTGCTAGTCCCTGGGGTGTCGTTGTGTTTTAGGTAGTCTATTATGGCCTCCTCAATCTTTTTTTTGTTCGCGGGCTCTGAAAGTACATCACTATTAAAACACCATCCACCGCTCAGTTTTAGGCTAATACATGAGAGTTCTAATACTATTCTTCCAGCTGTCTGAGTGTTCGATTAGATCTGTGTGAGCCCCAGAGATTAGTGTATAGTCTATCCTGGTGTAATCTCTAGTGTCCGGATGTTGGAGGCGCCATGCATCCTTCAGGTTAAATTTGGAGCAGATATTCTGGAGTACAGCATGCACGTTCGTAGGGGATATTGACAGGAGGATTGTCTGTCTGTTATGTGGTTCAATGGGATGTTGCAATCCCCTGCTACCACCATGAGGTCGCTTTGGGGGAAGCTATCTAGCGTTCTTGACACTTAAGACCAAAAGGACGGGTCGTCCACGTTGGGGCCGTATATGTTTGCTACATGGATTAGCTCCTCCCCCCTTCTCAAGTGTGTCACCAGAAGTCTGCCCTCACTATCGTGGGACTGTGAGTCTAGTGTAATGTTGGATCTTTTGGATATCAGTGTCATTACCCCTCGCTTCTTTTTGACGGCGAGCAAGCTATCTGTGAGATCCAGTTACCTCTCACTAGTTTGGCATCCTTCAGGGATAGTTTGGTCTCTTGTAGTAGGATTATATTACCTTTAGTTTTAGCTAGGTAGTCTATAATCTTTCCGTGCTTAATAGGGTGGTTAAGACCTTTGACATTGAAGGACACTATGTTGTTGTCAGTTGCCAGGGTGAGTGTGTTATTGCAGGCCATCAACTAGGGTGTAGTGTGGTAGGAGCCTCCGTTCTATGATCATAATTCTCAAAATCGCGATCTCGGAATTTGAAGTTGAGGGGTGGCAATATTTCCTCTACCACCCTTCTCCCAAGGTACAGTACGTCTACATCCCCCAGGCGTTCTGCAAGCAATGTAAATGTCATCTCTGGGTACTCATGAATGCCAGGGCTCTCAAAGACGTAGATTACCAAGGCATGCTGTATACTTTATGTATAGTAAATAGAGGACAAAGAGAAAAGGAAGATAGAGAATATAGAAAGCCAAGATCTTAGAAACCCTAGTGCGGATTGCCCCACTCCCGCGCGCCCCTCCCCCCCCCACTGAAAAAACACGTATGTCGGAGGTGCGACAGCAGGGTCGTTGTCCCGCATCTCGGAGAATAGCTGTTGGGTAGTATGTTTCGCTGTAATCCCAATGAGTTCCTATTAGGTGTGCAGTCTCTCTACGTGTTTAGGCTCATACCTTGATACAACACACAAATACAGCGTGTTGGAGCAGAGTGGCCATACAGTATAGTCGGCTATAAAGGATACGATGCTATGCCCTTAGGTTGTGCTTCGGTTTCTGTTGTCGTCGGGCCGACGTCGCAGCATTGGCCTGAGATCACTACCGAGTTAGCTATTGCGTGAGTTAGTGAGGTATGCAGTGGTTGCAGATCCCATCTTGTCATACTGTACAAGGTGAGGTAGTTAGTGAGGTAGATAATGGTTATGTTATTGATTCCTTCTTAAGAGTAGATACAAGTACTTGGCTCTGCCGTGAGGTAGAGCTTCAAACAGTATTCAGTTCCGGCGACGATCTCCTTTTGCTGGAGCCGGCTTGTGACGTTTCCATGTCTTGAGATGTTGGTCTGTCCAGGAATGCAGCCAGGTCCTTGAGGTCACTGAAATGGTGATGTCTACCTTTGTCGATTATCCTGAATTTGGCGGGTGCAACAAATGAGAACTGGATGTTTTTGCTCCTGAGTTTATCGTGTAAGGCAAGGAATCCCTACCTGGTATCGACCGTGGGTTTAGAATAGTCTTGTGTAAGAAGGATTTTCTGACCTTTTCATAGAATCTAATGATTTTTACGTGCATAGTTAAAGATCTCAGAAGCTTACAGATGATAGGCTGGGCTGCTTGGTTTGTTGTAGATTTAAACGTGGGAACTCTGGATGCCCTGTCCAGTTCAAATGCCTATCGAACTTGTAAGTTTGGGGATCAAGTCCTCGGGAAAGGCAGAGCAAGAGCCCTCTGTGTCTTCTGAGCCCTCTGGGACGTCAAGTACTCAAATGTTCTCCCGTCGGTTACGGTCTTCAATCTCCGCTGTCTGTTTCTGAAGTGACAAGGTAATTTTGGATTGCGCTTTCATCTCCTGGCTTGAGCTGTAGGTGGCATCTTCACTGTATTCAGGTCAGCTCTGACAGCTGCGATCTCAAGTTGGATCGCGTCCGTGGTGTTTTTTGTGGTTTTCGCCAAGTTGTGGACATCAGCTAGTTTTTTTTAGGATCATGTCTGGGGTGCTATTAATGTCTGGTTTCTGTTTTAGCTGTTGTTGCAGCCTCGACTCTCTCTGCCATGATTGTTTCTGTGATTTTGTCTTTGGAGTTTCTCTGTACTCTCGATGTATTTGTTGTTCCTGCTCCTGTTTCAGTGTCCTTGTGTCCGACCAACTAGTGGTAGCTATCCCGAAGCCTTTGCAGTCTCTTATGGCCCCTGTTGTTTGGTAGCTTCCTGTGGGTTCTATTGGGCGCCTCCCTGTTGGGTCGACTGTCTTCCGTGGTGTGTACTTTTGTTTAGAGGGTGTCTGGTTGTGGTATCTGAAAGAAACAGGTTAGTATTAGATTCCTTACCTTAGAATATCCCCAGGCGTCAGTCTGGATCCGGAAACTTTTGCGTAGCAGTACCCCTGCGCGTCGGTAGGCGTCGTCTGCAGGCGTCCCCTGCGGCTCCGCGTCGTCGGCGTCGTGCGCCGTGATGACGTCGCTGGAGTATATAGACGCCGCCTCCGCGCGCTGACGTCAGTTCTTCTTTTTTCCGCGCCAGTTAGCGCAGATCCGAAGAGCAGTACTCCGGTCTTTTGACCAAGTTTTTTGTTAACTCTAACTCTTTCTTCAGGTGCCGGTAGGATGCCCGGTTTTAAAAGTTGCGACGGGTGCGACCGCCTGATGTCGGTCACCGACCACCATCGACTCTGCCTCCGGTGTCTGGGCGCGGACCACGACGTGGAGTCCTGCGTCGACTGCCGGGCCTTGACAAGTAAAGCTAGACGGGAGCGGTCCCGCAAGCTGCTCGAGCTCCGAGTGTCGGCCCCGTGTCGAGAGCGGTCCTGGTCCGGTCGGAGGTCGAGGGAGCGGTCGAGAGAACGATCGCGGAGCCGCCATGAGCGCTCCGGGAGTCGCCACCATTCCTCCGGTTCCTCAGGTAAGCGACACAAGAAGTCGGGGCGTCGTCATCGTACCCCCGACTCACCCCGACGCCCGCGTGATGCGGCCGGGGGTTCGGGTGGCCCCACCCCCGCGTGGGTCGCCGACGCCGTCTGCCCCATACCCGTCGGTCCCTGGGGAAGGCGCGTCGCGCGAGGAGATTGAGGAGTTCCTCATGGCTATGAGGGCGATGTCTCCTCCGGCGGGGCCTACGGCGCCTGCGGGCCCGTCGGTCCCGTCTGGGGGCCCGAGCGGTTCGGGTGCACCTGCCCCGACGCCGCCGGGTGCTCCGGCCACGGCGCCGCCGGCGGCTCCGGCCCCGGCGCCGCTAGGCCCTTCAGGGTCGTCGCCGGCTGGTCCACCGGCCTCTCCGGCGCCGATTCCATTGGGGCAACCCGTGGTGCCGCCTCCGTGCGGCGCCGTGACTCCGCCGTCGGTTCCGGCCGGCGTCGGGGCGCCGGCACCGCGCGGCGCCACCCCCGTTCCCTCTCTGACTCCTGATGCGGAGTCGGACCGGCATCGTCCGGCGCCGAGTCCGGCGCCGTTGGGGCCCATTGGCTCCGAGGAGCCGGTCTATATCGTCGACTCGAACTATGGCGATGAGGACGATTATGGAGAGGGTTGGGAGGGGTCTGAGGACCCTTTGTCACGAGCCTGCCAGTATGACGTGGACTGGGTAGGTGACTTAGGTGATGCCAGTGGTCTGGACGAGTCGCCCAACCCTGGGTTTGTCTCGCCTTCCCCTGTGGCGTCGGAGGCTGGGGCTGCCTATTCGGTGGTACTGATGAGGGCTGCCAAGGCCTTGAGCCTTGAGCTCCCCGTCGCTAAGGTGAAGCCTAACATCCTCACCGAGGTATTTAAACCGCAGTCATGCCCACAGGAGCCTCTGCTGCCGTTTAATGAGGCCCTGACGGATGTCCTTTTGGGCACCTGGTCCAGGCCCGCTTCCGGTTCACCGGTTGACTGAAACGTTGCCAGGCGTCACCGTCCGTGTTCGGACGACCCTGCCTTCCTCTCCACCCATCCCTCCCCGGAGAGTCTGGTGATCCAAGCCTCCACTT
This sequence comes from Lissotriton helveticus, assembly GCF_964261635.1. Taxonomy (NCBI): domain Eukaryota; kingdom Metazoa; phylum Chordata; class Amphibia; order Caudata; family Salamandridae; genus Lissotriton; species Lissotriton helveticus. The sequence continues at coordinate 979,592,047 of NC_136061.1, read as the reverse complement.
CCCAGTCCGCATTCCCGTCGGCCCCGCCCGATCGGGAATCTAAGCGATATGACCAATTTGGCAAGAAGGTCTTTTCGTCTTTGAGTGCTGGACTGCGGTCTTGCAATACCGCATGCCTCTTGGGCCGCTACACCCACTCTCTGTGGGATACGGTCGCGGAGTGTCTGCCGCAATGCCCGCAGGAGGTGCGGGACAAGCTCAACCAGGCCTTGGTTGAAGGCCGGGACGCGGCGAGGTATTCCATACGGTGTGGTCTTGACACGACCGACTCGCTGGGACGGGCTATGTCCACGACGGTGGCGATTCGTCGCCATGCTTGGCTGAGATCCGCCAACTTCTCGCCGGATGTCCAGAATGCCCTCATGGACATGCCTTTCGATGGCAGTCGCCTGTTCGGTGACAAGGCGGACAACGCGCTTGAGCGCTTCAAGGACTCCAGGGTCACGGCCAAGTCCTTGGGTCTTTCGACCCAGCGCCAGCAGACGGGTTCGTTTCGCCCCTTTCGTGGCCAAGGAAGGGGCGGTCCCACACGTGCTGCCAGCCACGCGCCGCAGAACGCTCCTCAGCGCGGTGGCGGCCGTGGATTCCGCCGGGGTGGCGGTAGAGGGCAGCTGCGAGGTCAGTCCACACCTCCCCCCGCAGCAGCCTCCAAATCTTCCTAGTCCGAGCTTTCGGGCCCATGTGACGCCAGTGGGTGGCAGGGTTCGCCATCACCAACTCCCGCTGGCGCACGATTACGTCGGACAGGTGGGTGCTGCAGCTCGTCCGAAGGGGCTACTCCCTCCCCTTCGAGTCCACTCCTCCAGCCATGCCACCGCAGAACCACCGTGTGTCGGGGGACCACTTGACACTTCTGCAGGAGGAAGTTACGGCCCTCTTGGCCAAGGGGGCCATCGAGCGCGTTCCTGGGCCAGAAGTAGGGTGTGGTTGCTACTCCCACTACTTTCTGGTACCCAAGAAGGACAAAGGGGGCCTACGTCCTATCTTGGACCTACGGAACGTCAACGGCTTCCTCCGGAAGGAGAAGTTCAAGATGTTGACTTTGGCTCAGGTCTTGGCTGCTCTAGACCCACAAGACTGGATGGTAGCGTTGGACTTGCAGGATGCGTATTTTCACATCCCCGTCCTGCCGGCCCACCGGCGTTACCTGCGGTTCACGGTAGGCCACGAGCACTTTGTTTATCGTGCTCCCATTCGGCCTTACCAGCGCCCCACGGGTGTTCACGAAAGTGATGGCGGTGGTCGCAGCTCATCTGCGCCGGTTAGGGGTTTCAGTTTTCCCCTACCTCGACGACTGGTTGTTGAAGGCGGGCTCGCCCCAGACAGTCGTCCACCACCTTCAGATGACGGCAGACCTCCTGCACGAGCTGGGGTTTTCCATCAATGTGCCGAAATCACACCTGTATCCCTCTCAAAAGCTCCTTTTCATCGGAGCGGTTCTCGACTCGGCGCAGTTTCGGGTTTATCCTCCGGAACGGCGGGTCCGGGATATTCAGGCTCTGATTCCCATCTTTCAGCCGTTGTCCCGGGTTTCGGTCAGGTTGACGCTGCGGCTTCTGGGGCTGATGGCCTCCTGCATCCTTCTGGTGCATCACGCCAGATGGCGGATGCGGGCTCTGCAGTGGGACCTGAAGTTTCAGTGGGCCCAGCATCAGGGCAACCTGTCCGACCATGTCCTGATCTCGGAGGGCACTGCGAGACAGTTGCAGTGGTGGCTTACGGACCGCGATTGGGTCAGAGGCAGATCCCTCTCCCTTCCCCAACCGGAGCACGTAGTTGTGACGGACGCGTCCCTCCAGGGCTGGGGAGGCCACTTGGGAGAGGCGGAGATCAGAGGCATCTGGTCTCCGGCGGAGTCCCGGCTCCATATCAACATGTTGGAGCTGCGGGCGATTCGCCTAGCACTGAAGGCATTCCTCCCCTTTGTCAACGGGAGTGTAGTGCAGGTGTTCACAGACAACACCACCGCCATGTGGTACTGCAACAAACAGGACGGTGTGGGGTCGTGGACCCTTTGCCAGGAGGCTCTGCGCCTCTGGCAATGGCTGGAACGTCAGGGCGTGACTCTGACGGTTCAACACCTGGCAGGTTCTCTGAACGCCAGGGCGGACAAACTCAGCCGTCGGTGCTCGGTGGATCACGAATGGCGTCTGACCTCGGACGTGGCGAACGGCCTCTTTCAGCAATGGGGAGAGCCTTGGTTAGATCTATTCGCCACAGAAGAGAACGCGCAATGTCATCAGTTCTGCGCGTTGGAGTTTCCAAGACGGCACTCGCTCGGCGACGCCTTTCGGCGCGAGTGGAGTTGCGGTCTGTTGTACGCCTTTCCGCCTATACCACTTCTGCCCAGAGTGCTGAAGAAGATCAGGCGCGACCGGGCCCAAGTTATCCTTGTGGCTCCGGACTGGGCTCGAAGATACTGGTATCCCGAGCTACTCAGCATGTCAGTCGGTCCCTCGATCCGCCTGCCCCTTCAGGAGGACCTTCTGTCGCAGCAGCAGGGGACGGTCCTCCACCCGAACCTGTCCAGCCTCCACCTCCATGCGTGGAGATTGAGCGGCGACAGTTGAGGCCATTTGACTTGCCTCCTGAAGTCTGTGATGTGATTCTGGCAGCCAGGCGTCCCTCCACAAAGTCGGTATAAGCCTGCCGGTGGAACAGATTTGTGGCATGGTGCACAGCAAAGGCTGTGGATCCCCTTTCTGCCCCTCTTTCCGAGGTTCTCCTCTTCCTTCTTTCTCTTGCCCAGCAGGGCTCTGCTCTGGGCACTATCAAGGGCTACCTTTCTGCCCTTTCCGCCTTCTTAAGGCTACCTGATCAGCCATCTTTATTCAAGTCCCCTATTGTACTGAGATTCTTGAAAGGCATCACGCACATGTATCCTCCTGTTCCATTCGTGATGCCTCAGTGGGACTTGAACCTGGTTCTGACATTCTTGATGTGTGCTCCCTTTGAGCCGCTTCATTCCTGTCCTCTCCGTCTTCTCACTTTAAAGACGGCCTTCCTGGTTGCCATCACCTCTGCCAGGAGAGTGAGTGAGCTCCAGGCTCTTTCTGTTAAACCTCCTTTCTTGTCCGTCCATCCTGACAAGGTGGTTCTTAGGACTAGGCCTTCTTTCCTGCCCAAAGTAGTTTCTGCTTTTCACATCGGGCAGTCCATCACCTTACCCTCCTTCTTCCCGCCTCCGCATCCTTCAAAAGATGAAGAGCGGCTCCATCGTCTGGACCCAAAACGTGCGCTTTCATATTATATGGATCGCACACGCCAGTTCCGGGTGGATACCAACTGTTTGTTGGCTACGTGGGTGAGAAGAAGGGAAGGGCGGTACAGAAACGAACCATCTCTCGGTGGGTCGTCCTGTGCATCAAAGCATGCTACTCTTTGGCTCGGAAGGAGCCTCCTGTTGGGCTGAGGGCCCATTCCACTTGGGCCACGGCGGCTACTACTGCCCTGGGCCGGGGAGTCCCTTTGCAGGACATTTGCCAGGCGGCTACATGGGCCTCGCTGCACACCTTTGCGAGGCATTACTGCCTGGACAGTCAAGTCCGGAGGGACGGCTTCTTTGGCCGTTCGGTCCTCCAGGATTTTCTGGTGTAGGATTGTATTGGTTTGCAGACCCACCACCGGGGTTGGTATTGCTGGGGTATCTATTCTAAGGTAAGGAATCTAATACTAACCTGTTTCTTTCAGATGAACAAGTTACTTACCTTCGGTAACGATATATCTGTAAGAAACAGTAGTTAGTATTAGATTCCTTACCGCCCCACCCGTCCTCCCCGTTCTGCGAACTGATACCTAGGGTTAAGGACATCCCTTTCAGGGCCCTAGTTTCAAATGGCACCAGTGTTAGTTCTCACATGGCTCTGCGTGTTCTGGCGCGGAAAAGCTGTGTGCAAAGAACTGACGTCAGCGCGCGGAGGCGGCGTCTATATACTCCAGCGACGTCATCACGGCGCACGACGCCGACGACGCGGAGCCGCAGGGGACGCCTGCAGACGACGCCTACCGACGCGCAGGGGTACTGCTACGCAAAAGTTTCCGGATCCAGACTAACGCCTGGGGATATTCTAAGGTAAGGAATCTAATACTAACTACTGTTTCTTACAGATATATCGTTACCGAAGGTAAGTAACTTGTTCGTTAGCTCTAGCTGTGGGCTGCCAGCGGTAACGGTTCCTTCTCTATGTCTATGTCTATGTTGTGTTTTTGTTTTGGAGAGCGTCAATGTTTGGTATCCACAGCTCTGTGTTGCCTCCAGTTACATTTTTGGTCTGCCCTCCATGTTGCACCTCTATAGAAGGTCCCTGCTGTCAAGGTTGATTTTCGTCGCCCGGGTTAGCGGTTAGCAGCAGCCTGATTGACTTAATTAGGGCCCACTTTGCGCAGATGGATGAGCCAGGGTTGTTGATGTGGTGTCACTGCTTTCTTATGGTGCTGTTTTGGAGATCCACACTAGTGTGTTGCTCTACGGTTTCGTTTATTTGGTTTGTTAGGACCGTAAGTGCCCGCATGACTCTTGCCTTACGTGATCCATCCTTAGCGCTGCAATTCTGATATCTAACACAGCACTGCTTAAGAACCGGGGATAATGTCAGATTCCCTGCATCCTTCTCTCATCACAATTTAATGATTTTGCCGGTCTCTTTGACACACAACTCTCTGCATCCCTAGGCCAATTAACAATGTTACGTCATCGTATTTAGTGAACTGCTACACCATATCTTGTTTTTAATGGATACACATTTGTGTTTCTTTGCTTGTTTTATTTGAACTTTTACTTACATGTTTTGTTAGTGTTCCTCTGAATGAAAACTGCAACTTAATAAAATTAAAAGAAATAACGATTTTGCAAGAACTTTAGTCTGACTAAAAACTAGAAAATCAAGGACTTCTGAAGTTTGAGTCGTTCCAAACCATGCCCCATAGGCTAACCCTGACCAGAGGGCTAATGTTTGTAGAAATCCTGGTCCTAGAGGTAAGGAGCAATGGCATAGGGGGTTCTATCTCTTCCCTTAAGTTGTTCAGTCCTGTATATCTTTTAACTGTTCTTTTCACTCATCTGCTAAATAGTCTCCTTCTTTTTCTAAAGTAAAGCACTAACTTGACATTTATGATACTGAGGGTAATATACTGTGGCCTACTGAATCTGCGATTCTATTTCTCCAGTATTTGGGGTGTCTTTCATAGATTCACATGCCTGAATCATTCCCCGTCGTCGGAGTAGGAGTCCCACGGTATATAAAAAAGCAGTAATAAGCCATTTGTACATAGCAAATAACAGTTACAATAAACCAGGAAGTGAAGTAGCCTCAGCTACCAATGAAAAAACTTCCACATTAGTGACCATCCAAGTCATTATGTTAGACCAAACTGCAGCCAATCAGGCCACAGCTCCCACCTAGGTATTCTCCCCAGAGACCCAGGCTGTCAGATTTTTTACCGCACGTCGTGTGATAGGGAGTCTCTCTGAGCTCTGCTCAGTTTATTCTTCTACTTTGAAAGTTTCTTCTTTCCAACATGTCCACATCTAAGTCCCTTTTCAGGGCTTGTGACTCTTGTGGCAAGGCAAGGCTCTTCAAGGAAGACCCTCATTCTCTCTGCATTTACTGCTTGTATCCAGACCATCAGGCTAAGGAATGCAAGATTTGTCGCACTTTTCCAACAAAAACCCTCAGGGACAGAGAGGGTCGCCTCCTACTATGGATACAACGGAATAAGGACAAGGATTTGCCACTCTCTGAGGTAGGAAGTTTGGCCTCTATGTCTTCTATGGGATCTAGGAAGAGAATAGCTGAGGGTACAGTAATTACCCCTAAGGCTAAGGTGGCGAAACAGGCCCAGCACGCTGCTGAGGAACCTTCAACTTCTAAAGTGAAGAAAGCCTGTCAAAAATCTGTCAAACAGCCTGTCATTAAAAAGACTGTCCCTTTATTGTCACCTCAGAGGCCTACAACCAAGGCAGCAGCTTCTCTGCCGGTTTCCTGTCAGACTGCCACTACAGTGACTTCTACTGTGACCTATTCCTCACCAAAACCCTCTTTGGTGGTGTCCTCGGTGTCCTCACCTACTTATGTGCATGTTCAAATTCGTCCCATCTCGTTGACGAAGAAAGTTTCACCTACCGTCGACGAGCCTCCGTCGACGAAGCCCTCCTCAGTGTCGAAAAATCCCTTCCCGTCGACGACGACACTACCGTCGACGAAGAAAGCCTTGCCGTCGACGGCTTCACCGTCGCCGAAGCACCCGTCGACGGACTCCTCGTCGACGAGGAAGACTCCGTCGACGATCCAACCGTCGACGAAGAAGACACCGTCGACGGCCCCGTCGACGAAGTCGTCGACGACGGCCTCGTCGACGAAGAAGATCACGCCGTCGACGGCCCCGTCGACGACCCCGTCGACGGCCCCGTCGACGAAGAAAAATGTTCCGTCGACGACGAAAGGTGTTCCGTCGACGACGACGACGTCGTCGACATCGAAAAATGGATCGTCGACGAGACCTCTCCAGCCACAGTCGTCGACGACGGCGAGTTCGTCCCTCACGGCCAAGTCAATGCCACAGGACTTCTCGGTGGCCCAAGGGAATCCAATGACGCCAAAACTGTCAACTTGCACAGATCTTCAAGTATGGTCTGCAAAGAGCAACCCCATATCGTTGCCTTCTCCAGCCACCACTGCGGCGATTTTACAACGCCCATCACAGTCTGCATGTATGTCACCACTCACGATGCCAGACAGGCTTTTGGATTCCGACGAGGACTCTGGTGGAGACTTATTTCCGGCAGCTACGAGTCCATCTGACTTGCTCATACACGTTAAGGAACAAGAGGAAGAGGAGCAGGTGACGCAACACACAGGGTTGGATCCTGCACCCCCGTCAGGGACACAAATGCCCATGGAATTATTTAGAAATTTGATGTCCATGTTGGATGACTATTATCAACGATTCCCGCCTTCGGAATCGGGCGAATCGCACATCACTTCCCCCCCGCCTAGAGGAGCTCCGCATTCAGTCCCTCCTAACATGGAAGGATCGGTACATGCCCCATCCATGCCGGTACCATCTACTCAACCGGTGGATGACAACTCTGAAGAGGAGGCTCATGAAGAAGGAGAATTGGATGACTCGGATTCGTCGGAGTATGAGGATTATCAGGCTGACTCCCCTGCTCCAGATGAACAGCCGAAGGCTGAATCACCACCGGTGGATATTGCAAATTTCCATAGGATTATGGATAACGCTACCAAACGATTTCTCATTACCATGGAGACAAAACAGGATGATTGTTTCCTGTATGATTTCAAGAATCTCTCCCAAAGACAGAGCTGGTCGATACCGATCATAGAGTTTATTTGGAAAGAAGGTCTGAAGATCATGGCCACTCCAAACTCTTTACCTCCAGTTTTGCCACGAGTGGATAAAAAATACAGAGCGCCTGCTTCTTCACCGGCTTGCCTGATTGGACAGGCCAAGACAGACTCAGTCATTGCTCAAGCAGCTCAAAAAAGGGCGAAAAACCCATCATCTCAAATCTCCACGCCTACAGACAGAGACGGAAGACGACTCGATACCATTGGCAAAAAAGTTTCCACGATTGCAGCAACCACAGTAAGGGTTGCTAATTCTATGGCGATTCTTGGCCGATACGATAGGCAAATGTGGTCTGATATTTCGCCTTATATTAAGAAACTGCCTGAACCGGACCGGTCTGAGGCGATCAAAATTTTACAAGAAGGGGAGTGTGCATCGTCAGAGATCATTGACGCCGCAGTGGATGTAGCAGCTACAGGCTTCAGACAATTGGCAGGAGCCGCAGTCCTTCGGAGAGAGGGATGGTTGAAATCTACATCCTTTAGACATGAAGTACAGTCCAAGGTCTTAAATATGCCTTATGATGGCGAGTTCCTATTCGGCTCGCACGTGGATGAGGCTTTGCAGGCCATCAAAAAGGATACTGAAACTGCACGATCTTTGGGCACTCTGCAGTTTTGTAAATCTTCCTTTCGTGGCGCAAGAGGAAGGGGAAATTTCTCCAATAGGGGAGGATATTACCAACAGCGCAACTACACCACTTCTCAAAACACACAGAGGTACCAGCCATATAAGCAACAGCCTTATGGCCAAAGACGTAACTCTTACACACAGCCCCGAGGAAAACCAACATATCGCGGAAGAGATAACACCAACAAGAAGTGAAGTTCACTTCCTGCCGCCAAAGTGTCCCCGCCAAAAACAAATTGGAGGAAGAATATCCCAACATTACTCAAAATGGTCCAAGATTACTACAGACAAATGGGTGCTGGATGTGGTATCCAAGGGACACATTTTAGAATTTGTAAAAACCCCTCCAAATTCTCCTCCAAAAGGGCCGCCCCCAGCACATCTCAAGGAGCTCTTCATCCAAATCAATTCCATGATTCGAAAAGGGGCAATCGAGAGAGTACCTCGACACCAGAGAGGGACAGGTTTCTACTCTCGTTTTTTCTTGATACGCAAAAAATCAGGGGAATGGCGCCCAATCCTCGATTTGCGTGCCCTGAACAAATTCATCAAAAAATTGACGTTCAGAATGTTAACACTCCAGGAGATCCTACAGTTTTTGGCAGAAGGGGACCACTTGGCAACACTCGACCTTCAGGATGCCTACTTCCACGTCCCTATCTTCCCCAGACACAGGAAGTTCCTAAGGTTCAGAGTGTCTGGCAGGGATTTCCAATTCAAGGTGCTTCCCTTTGGACTACGTTCAGCCCCGAGGGTATTCACGAAAATGCTAGCACCCGTAGCGGCGCACCTACGATTGCAGGGAATTCAAATATACCCTTATCTGGACGATTGCCTTATCAAGGCCAATTCCTACGCCACTGCAAGCGACCATGTCCAACAATGCCTTTGCCTGTTTCAAAGCCTGGGGTTTTCAGTGAACTTCGAGAAGTCAGATCTAATTCCATCTCAAAGAAAGTCCTTCTTAGGAGCAACGCTGGATTCCAAGCTCGCCCAGGTCTTCATGAAAGGCAGAAAAAAATCAGAACGATGGCAACCACACTCCTCAGAAAAGAGTACGTTTCTGTTCGGAGATTCAAATCTTTCCTAGGGATGATCTCTTCGTGCATCCCTCTCACTCCAAACTGTCGTCTGAGGATGAGACCATTACAAGAGGAACTCAGTCACCAATGGGTGCAGATATCGGGGTCCTTCGAGGATCTCATTACACTGACGCCTCGAATGAAGGACACAATCCTGTGGTGGTGGAGTCAGGCACGCAACCTACAAATCGGCTGTGCCTTCCTCGCAGAAGTCCCAAGGTTCATCTTGACCACGGATGCCTCCCTAGAAGGTTGGGGCGCTCACCTTCAAGGGATGACGATCAGCGGCAAATGGGACGCTCAACAGAAGAAATGGCACATCAATCTGCTGGAGTTACGAGCCATTTTCCTCGCCCTAAAATCCTTTCTGGCAATCCTACAAGGCTCCACAGTGTTGATTCGAACAGACAACACAACGAGCATGCATTACCTGAACAAGCAGGGGGGCACAAGATCAGCCCGGTTGTCTCAACAGGCTCAAGAGATCTGGACTTGGGCTCTGGATCACGACATCAACTTGTCAGCGGTGCATGTTCCGGGAGTAGCCAATGTACTGGCAGATTTGCTGAGCAGATCCAAGAACAGCACTCACGAATGGGAACTGCATCAGCCGGCGCTGGATCGGATCTTCCAGAGGTGGGGTCTCCCCGATCTGGACCTGTTTGCAACTTATCAGAACAAGAAATGTACTCACTTTGCGAGCTGGATTCCCCACAGGGACTCTTGCGGGGACGCTCTTTCACTCAATTGGGAACGGATCTTTGCCTACGCCTTCCCGCCAATTCCGCTAATACCCAAAGTCATCAAGAAAATGAGAAAGCAACCGTGTCGAATTATCCTGATTGCTCCACGGTGGCCACGACAATATTGGTTCACGCAGCTTCTCCTTCTATCAGAATGCGAGCCAATTCAACTGCCCCGAATTCCACACCTTCTAACAATCCAAGAAGGCAAGGTGTTTCATCCAGACCCTCAATCTCTGAAATTATCGGCTTGGCTCCTCAACACCACGAGTTTGCGCACTTGAACATTCCACAAGACTGTCAGGAAGTCCTGGCCAATGCTAGGGCGCCTTCCACAAACAAAACTTACAAACTAAAGTGGAAACGTTTCTGTGTTTGGTGCCAAACTATGAATTTGCATCCAATGACTGCGAAGCCAGAAGCGATATTGCCCTTCTTTTTGCAGCTCGCTAAATCAGGTTTGGCGCACTCAACACTTAAAGTGTTCTTAGCCGCCATATCACGATACCGTCAGGACGGTAAGACTTCTCTATACTCCTCAAGGATAATACAACAATTCTTTAAAGGCTTATTTCGTATGTTTCCACCTGTGCGCCGGCCACCTCCATCTTGGCATTTAAATATAGTCCTAGCACAGCTTCTTCGCCATCCCTTTGAGCCTATTCATAAGGTCGATCTCAAGTTCATCACTTGGAAGGTTGCATTACTGCTGGCACTAACATCAGCCAGACGAGTGAGTGACATGCAAGCATTCACCACTAAGCCACCATTCTTGCAATTCACACCTGACTCTGTGATACTACGCACCAACCCGAAGTACATGCCCAAAGTACCATCGGATTTTCATCTCAATGAGCCTGTGATACTTAAGACATTTTTTCCCAATCCGCAGTCACCAGCTGAGCGGACTTTACACACATTAGACATTAAGAGATGCCTTAAATTTTATCTTTCAAGAACAGCTGCCATCAGGAAGACGGATCAGCTATTTGTGGCATATGGCAGACCAAGACAAGGCTGTGCTGTTTCAAAACAGACTATCGCCAGGTGGGTCTCATCCACGATAGGGTTATGCCATCAACAAGCAGGTAAACCCTTACAGACCTTACCTAGAGCCCATTCTACAAGAGCAGTCTCCTCTTCAACTGCGTTATTTGCTGGTGTGCCTCTCCCGCATATTTGCAGAGCAGCAACATGGTCCAGCAGGCACACATTCACGAGGCATTACTGTCTGGATTCTTCAAGCGACACCGATGCCTCGGTGGGGAGAGCAGTCCTGCGAAATCTGTTTCAGTAAGGTGAGCCTCTGGTGTTCTCTCCCACCTCCTTTCCACTCTTTACGCTTTCTTATGATGTTGCATTGCTTTCTGTTTATGCATGATAACTATGTTTTGGCGTATAAGAGCGAGATATTGTATTACTGCTAACTACTCGGATTCAGGCATGTGAATCTATGAAAGACACCCCAAATACTGGAGAAGAACAATAGTTACTTACCTGTAATCTGTGGTTCTCCAGTATTGGTGTCTTTCATAGATTCACATGCACCCACCCACCTCCCCTCAGAGTCTCACCCAGACTGTTATGATATAGCTGTATATACTCTGGTACACTCCAGTGCTACAAAAATCTGACAGCCTGGGTCTCTGGGGAGAATACCTAGGTGGGAGCTGTGGCCTGATTGGCTGCAGTTTGGTCTAACATAATGACTTGGATGGTCACTAATGTGGAAGTTTTTTCATTGGTAGCTGAGGCTACTTCACTTCCTGGTTTATTGTAACTGTTATTTGCTATGTACAAATGGCTTATTACTGCTTTTTTATATACCGTGGGACTCCTACTCCGACGACGGGGAATGATTCAGGCATGTGAATCTATGAAAGACACCAATACTGGAGAACCACAGATTACAGGTAAGTAACTATTGTTCTTCTCTTCTGCAGTAAATCTTGACTGCTTAACCCCACTTTTCTAAGACAGACAAATGCCTCTAGGGAATAAGTTTGCCACCTAGAGCTCACAGTACTGCTTGTTAACCGCTGACTTTAGGAGGACATCAAGAATTCACAGTGCAGATGATGTCTAAAGACGCTGGGGTCTAGCATTGATGAATTCTAAAGCTGAGACTTGCGGGCTTTAGTTTTAGTGGCGGGATGGGTGGGTGGTAAGTGGGTGGATAGATCAATGGGTCTGTCGGCTGGGGATTTGGTAGTTGGATGGTGAGTGAATTGGGAAGGATTGGTTGTCATATTCATTGTTAAGATAATAGGAGTGATGAGGAATTAGTGGATTAGAAAGGGGTAGGTCAGTAGTGAATAGACTGTCAAAGTTAAATGTGGATTGAGAATGGGTCAATGCTTGGTGACTTGGGATATGAATGCAGCAGTGAAAGGCAGTTTCTAATATGTTCGGAAAATGGGATGCCAACAATTTACTGCCTCTGCGCCTGTGTTGATATCTATAGTAGACCGAACCTTGATTTGATATAAATGGTATGCCCTGGATCCCCAGTAACATGGTAATCTTAGAATCCTAAGTACATGAATGGTGAAAGTAGAGGAACAGAGATGCATGAATGGCACAACTTTAGGATAAGGTTAATGTGGTGGCCCAACAATCCCAGATGCATGAATTAGAACTACTTGGGTTCTCAGGTTAATTACTGACATGGGCTCATATACACTTGTGTATGGATGAGGTTGCTGGATCCTGCAGGGAACTGCACATTTTCCTTTGTGCTCAAATGTGAGTTAAGAACATAAGCACTAACCTAAATGCACTAACCCAAATATACCTTTCAGATAAGTCTGCCCTCCCCATTCCTCAGTGGAGACCTCTTCTACTACCTCAGTGAGACATTGTGGCACATTTTTGTTATCCATATTAATTTTCAGGTTTGTTTGTTAGGTCATTAGTCTTTTGTGAACTCCTTTAAAGGGTTCTTGCTAGCATGGCACTGTCTGCACAAAGGCACCGTCTGCACAAAGGCACCCAGACACTTGTAAAGTTTTCAGCAGACTTGACGTTCTTTAGAATAAATTACAGGAGAGCATTTTGAGGACTGGCTGAGAATCCCATCATGCCTCCTGAGCTGTATTTCTTGAGTGAAGTTCTATGAAGGGACATGATTTGAACATGATGAATAGGCTGGCACTTAGTATTAATTCGTTCTTTCTCCTCCCCTCATTTGCAGATGTCGCATGCAGCCACCAGTGCCTTATGCCGATCCATCAAGCTGCAGTGTGAACTCTACCCTTCCCGACAGATTGCCATCTGCCTTGATCCCTACTGTGGCTTGGGCTTTGCGCTTTGGTGTCTTTGCAGGTGAGCTCTTTGTGATTTTAAGTATGTTTTCCTGTCTGACATTTCCTGTACATATGCATACATTCAGAGACTACCAAAGTGAGGCATTATTTCCCTACCAGCGGCAGCACTTGGCGACCCTGCTTTATCTTTGAGAATTACCCTTACTTTAACTGGATTTTGTTAATTCTAGGTATCTAGAGTAAGTAATATTTTATATCACAATTATTTACAATCTTTGCAAATAAATACAAGCACAAAGACTACTATCATTGACATAATGCAAAATTATAAAAGGATTGTAAAAGGTGGCCTTGAGATTACTCTGTGATGACATTACCAGACACCAAGACTATTGTTGCTATCACCTATGTGATCTTATGTCACAAGATACTAGGAGTGTAGGTATCTGCTCACAGCAGGCATGTAGTGATCAAGAGACATGATCATAAAGAATACGTTATCTAAAAATGTTTTAAGAAATAATTAGTTAGTTGAGAATCAACACTGCTTAACATGGTTTTATAGCTTCTGGGCAAGTTTGGATGTTTAACTTAAAGAGAGGTTACCCTACAAATTTCCTCCTTGGTGCTGTGATTTCTTGCCAAATGCAGGCTGTGTGGATCAATGTCTCCTTGTGGACTTTACACAGTTGCATACTATGTATGTCTCACACCGGAGGTGGATTTAATTAAGTCCTTTTCTCTCTATAGAGAGAAGTAGATTCCAATACGGTTGTGTTAGCTGGTTATAAACTCATATTAAAAAAATAATTTTTTAACAGATTAATCATTAGGAAAATAATATACATTTTGTTTGTCTCAATGCTAGATTTTGTTTGTGGCGGAGGAATAGGCATGGCCTAGATGGTTCTAAATAACAACATTTCTAAAGAGGCTTCAAGGAATAATCTCCATGGGTTCTTAGTTTCAGATTTATTTATGACCTGGTACAGTAGGTACTTTAGTGAACCTTCTGGGGCCTCGCTAAGTCTAGTGCAGTAGGCAGTGTAAAAATCCTTCAAAATGTGTGCTTATTTATCCAAATTGAACACCAGTCATATTTCAGCTTGTGAAGAAAAATCCGGAAGCCCAAAGAGTAACCTGTATGTATGACATTGGGCAGTGTCTAGCTATTTTGCACATTTCCTATTAAAGATGTCTTGCCAAAAAGCTAGTGTAGGCATAGGTTTGCTTCAAATTGCTCGCAAGAGTGAGTTCAGTTTTGTGCTAGATAGCTTTTCAATGAATGCTAGAAAGAAGTATCTGAAAGAGACACGTTAGTGATAGATTCCTTACCTTAGAATATCCCCAGGCGTCAGACTGGATCCGGAAAGTTTTGCTTAGCAGTACCCCTGCGCGTCAGTAGGTGGCGTCCTGCGGCTCCGCATCTGTCACGGGCGTCGTAAGCACCGAGATGATGTCACGGAGACTACTTAGGCGCCACCCATGCACGCTGACGTCAGTTCTTTCTTTTTTCCTCACCAGCGAGCGTGGATCCGGATTGAGCAAGTACCTTAGTTACTTTTTGACTACTTTTGAGACTTTTTGTCTCCCCCTCTTTTTTCTCTGGTGCACGTATGGATGCCTGGCTTTAAGTCCTGTGGGGCCTGCCTCCGTAATATGTCGGGGGCGGACCCCCACGATGTTTGCCTCTAATGCCTGGAGACTGATCACGACTCCCGGGACTGTCGATCCATGGCCTGAAGTCCTTGAGGGAGCGGCGCCGGAAATTGCTGGAGGTCCGGCATTCGTCCCACCGTCGCTCCGGGTCTAGGGGGCGTTCGCGGGAGCGGAGCCGCCCCTCCTTGGGCTCCAAGTCTTCACCTTCGGGTTCTGGTAAGCGAGGTCAAAGAAGTCAAAAAAGCGTGTTTGTTCTCCGTCATCCCCAGTCGCTCCTCGCAGGCGGATGAGGGGGACAGGGGCTCCGCCCCTGCAGCTCCTCTGGAGCCTGGGAGTCCCACGGTCTACCCACCCTACCCGGGTCCGTCGGCGACTCCCCAACAGGTGCAAGAGTTTCTTGCTGCCATGGACCGCCTTTTCAGGCTCAGGCTCCTGCCGGCACGCCTTCGGGCCCTGCGGTCCAGAGTCCAGACCCTGTCAACCCGGCGGGTCTGCCAGCAGATCCAGCGCCGGCGCCACAGCCCTGTTCATAGCGCCGGGATGCCCCAGGGTAGCTGTGCGCTATATAAGTTTTTTAATAATAATAATAATCCTATGCCGTTGGCTCCGGCACCACAAGATGCAGTGTTTCCGGCGCTGCCCTCGGCTCCACCCCCGGCTCCGCATTGGGTGCCGTTTCTTCCGCCCTTGCCCCATTTCCAGGACCATTTTGTTCCTGCCTGGGATCTGCATTGGGAGCTGGCACCGGTCCGGCCCCGGCCGGTGCCGTTCTCTGCGCCGTTTCTGATGCCGTTTGTCCTTTCCCTGGCCCTGCCGCCACGACTGGCCCCTCAGGTACCAGAGGCAGAGGAGGACTGGGAAGGATCCGAGGACTCACTGGCCCCGGAGTCACACCGTTTGTCCTTTCCCTGGCCCTGCCGCCACGACTGGCCCCTCAGGTACCAGAGGCGGAGGAGGACTGGGAAGGATCCGAGGACCCACTGGCCCGGCAGTGTGACTCCGAGCAGGATTGGGTGGAGGACGCCGGTGACCTTGATGTCCCTATTGACCCGGGGTTTGCCTCTCCTCTACCTATGATGGAGGAGGGCGCTTCCTACACGATGGTGCTCCGTCGGGCTGGTGAGGCCCTCAACCTTGACCTCCCCACAGTGGCCCTCAAAACCAACCTCCTCACTGAGGTGATTTAGACTAAGTTGGGTTTGCACAGCACACAAAGTCCAGGAAGCCAAAGTTATATGAAAAAAGTTGCTTCTTTATTGAAAAATTATTTTGTATTTTAAGACCATTCAGATCAAGATATCAACTAACTCGTTTTGCTCCCACATTGGGAGCTTCCTCAGGGCGAAATAAATAACAGACGGTACAGTCACAATTCCCAAGTGTATTGGTCAGTACGGCGATATCGTTGATTCAGTAGAAAACAGAACAATATTAATTTGGGCTGCACTCATCCATGTATTCCTGTAAATCTCCAGTATCCAATTCTGTCCAGAAGCTCATGAAGATGGCGATCAGGCAGGAGGATGATATATCACCGGTCCCTAGCTCTAAAGTCGGTTGCAAACCAAGCAGAAAGAGAAAGGTTTCTGAGATTCAGGCTAGTAGTGTCCAGCGGAAAGGATCAACTCCATTTTGTAAGAGAACGATTAAAAAAAGAGAGAATGCCCAATAGGGTCTAGAACAGGTACATTTGATGTAATCCAAACGATGACTTTCAGATTCAGAAACCGTATACGTCACGTTGAGGTGCACGGGAGATGGAAACTTTAGTAGATGAATTCAGAAGATATCGCTGGAGACTGCAGTTCAGGAAAATCCGCATGTATTGCATAGCGTCACCCATCATCCAGGGCCTTGTATTCCGTAAAATCGTGGCGTGCCGATCCCATGCGCGAAAAAAAGACCTCCCAACCGGGGCCCTCAAATCAACCTCCTCACTGAGCTGCTCCAAACAGCATCTACTTCGTCGGAGCCGTTGCTTCTCTTCAATGACGCCCCATACCGACGTCCTCTTGGGCACTTGGTTACGGCCAGCCACCTCCCCTACCTCGACGACTGGTTGTTGAAGGCGGGCTCGCCCTAAACAGTCGTCACCCACCTTCAGACTACGACTGACCTCCTGCACCTGCTGGGGTTCTCCATCAATGTGCTGAAGTCGCACCTGAGTCCTTCTCAGAAGCTCCCCTTCATCGGAGCGGTTCTGGCTTCAACACTGTTTCGGGTTTATCCTCCCGAACAGCGAGTCCAGGATATTCAGGCTTTGATTCCGATCTTTCGGCCTCTATCCCGGGTTTCAGTCAAGTTGACCCTCCGGCTTCTGGGCCTGAAGGCCTCCTGCATCCTGCTGGTGTCACATGCCAGATGGCATATGCAGGCTCTGCAGTGGGACCTGAAGTTCCAGTGGGCACAGCATCAGGGCAACCTGTCCGATTGTGTCCAGATCTCGGAGGGCACTGCTCAACAGTTGCAGTGGTGGCTCACGAATCGAGATTGGGTCAGTGGCAGAACCTCTCCCTTCCCCAACCGGAGCACACATTGGTGACAGATGCGTCCCTCCTGGGATGGGGAGGTCACTTGGGGAGGCGGAGATCAGAGGCCTCTGGTCTCTGGTGGAGTCCCGGCTCCATATCAACCTTTGGAGCTGGGGGCGATCCGACATGCACTGAAGGCATTTGTTCCCTCTGTCCGGGGAAGTGTGGTGCACGTGTTCACGGACCACACCACCGCCATGTGGAATTGCAACAAACAGGGCGGGGTGGTGTCCTGGACCCTATGTCAGGAGGCTCTGCGCCTCTGGACATGGCTGGAACATCAAGGCATTACCTTGGTAGTTCAACACCTGGCAGGTTCTCTGAACGCCAGGGCAGACGAACTCAGCCGCCGGTGCTTGATGGATCACGAAGGGCGTCTGAACTCGGACATGGTGCAAGGTCTTTTTCAGCAGTGGGGAGAGCCTTGGTTAGATCGATTCACCACCGAAGAGAACGCGCAATGTCATCACGTCGCGAGTGGAGTGGCGGTCTGTTGTACGCCTTTCCGCCTATACCTCTTCTGCCCAGAGTGCTGAAGAAGATCAGGCGTGACCGGGCCCAAATCATCTTTGTGGCTCCAGATTGGGCACGATGATACTGGTATCCCGAGCTACTCAGCATGGCGGTCGATCCCCCAATCCGTCTGCCTCTCCGGGATGATCTTCTATCGCAGCAGCAGGGGACAGTACTCCCCCCGAACCTGTCCAGCCTCCACCTCCATGCGTGGAGATTGAGCGACGGCAGTTGACAGCTTTCGACCTTCCTCCCGAAGTCTGTAACGTTATCTTGGCTGCCAGGCATCCCTCCACTAAAACGGTATACGCCTGCACGTGGAACAAATTTGTGGCATGGTGCACAGCAAAGGCTGTGGATCCCCTTTCTGCCCCTCTTTCTGAGGTCCTTCTGTTCCTTCTCTCTCTGGCCCGGCAGGGCTCTGCTCTGGGCACTGTCAAAGGTTATCTTTCGGCCATCTCTGCCTTTCTACGGCTTCCAGATCAGCCTTCTCTTTTTAAGTCCCCGGTTGGTAACTGCTTCCTCAAAGGCATTACGCATACGTTTCCACCCGTGCCTTTTTATAATGCCGCTGTGGGACTTGAATCTTGTCTTGACCTTTCTGATGTGCGCTCCCTTTGAGCCCCTTCATAACTGTCCCTTACGTCTTCTCACTCTCAAGACTGCTTTCCTGGTAGCTATCACCTCTGCCTTAAGGGTGAGTGAGCTCCAGGCTCTCTCTTCTAAACCTCCTTTCCTCCCTGTTTATCTGGACAAGGTGTTTCTGAGGACCCGTCATATTCTTTCTTGTAAAAGGTTGTCACGCACTTCCACATCGGGCAGACGATCACTTTGCCCACCTTCTTTCCGCCTCCGCATCCCTCTAGGGAGGAGGAGAGGCTCCACCGTCTGGACCCAAAACGGGTGCTTGTTCTCTATCTGCAGCGTACGCAGCAGTTCCAGGTGGATGACCAGCTCTTTGTTGGGTACGTGGGCGCCAAAAAAAGTCGGGCCGTGTATAAGCGGACCATCTCCCGGTGGGTCGTTCTGTGCATCAAAGCATGTTACTCCTTGGTTAAGAAGAAGCCTCCTCTGGGGCTGTGTGCCCATTCCACCAGGGCAACGACAGCCACTACTGCCTTGGGACTCCGCATTCCCTTGCAGGACATTTGTCAGGCAGCTACGTGGGCCTCGCTGCACACTTTTACCGAGCATTACGGCCTTGACAGTCAAGTCCGGAGAAACGGCTTCTTTGGCCGTTCTGTTCTCCAGGACTTTCTGGTGCAATCTTGTTCGCAGACCCACCACCGGGGGTTGGTATTACTGGGGTATCCATTCTAAGGTAAGGAATCTATCACGAATGTGTCTCTTTCAGATGCACAAGTTACTACTTGTGTAACGATATGTCTGTAAGAGACATTAGTTAGTGATAGATTCCTTCACGCCCCACCCATCCTCCCTGTTCTGGGAACTGATTACTAGGGTTAAGGTCATCCCTTTCAGGGCCCTAGTTTTATGGACCAATGGTCCGTATCTCTCATGGATCTGCGTTCCTGACGCGAAAGTCGTTTACAGAACTGACAGGGCGCATGAGTGGTGCCTAAGTGGTCTCCGTGACGTCATCTCGGCACTTACGACGCCAGTGACGAACGTGGAGCCGCAGGATGCCACCTACTGACGCGCAGGGGAACTGCTAAGCAAAACTTTCCTGATCCAGTCTGACGCCTGGGGATATTCTAAGGTAAGGAATCTATCTTTAACTAATGTCTCTTACAGATATATCGTTACACAAGTAGTAACTTGTGCATTCTGTACTATCGGCGTAATTTTCATGGCCGCCACTTGCCTTTTTGTACTGCTTATTCATCCAGCCAAATACCTAAATATTTAAATCCACTGATGTTTCCAGCTTATTCTGATTTGATTGCCAGCTTCCTTTCTTGTGGATCTTGCAACAGAAAATTACAACTTTTATCTTGTCATTATTATTTTCTAGACTGTCATCTGCCTCCCTTTCCCCCTCCCTCGGCTATCAGGGACTTCATTGGTTTTCGGGCAATGAGCATATAATAGGGTTAATGCCCATAAATCCATGTTGACCTTGAATAGTGAGGCTGGTAGTTCCTTAGGGCCACGGGTCCCATCTTTTCTAGTGAACCTTATATAGATTTTACTTTTGACATAGAAATGTTTACCACCTGTTGTTTGAGTACTGGGGTAGCGATCAAATCTTCCTGGGCACGGTCTGAGATTGAAAATGGAGAACCTTATCTGCTCCGTAGGATTCTTTATATATATATGTGATGCTGTCTTGTGGAGGAAGTCCAGTTTGGGCAAACCCAAGCGTGGGCTTGGTTCTTGTGGGTCTGATGACCCCGCTGGCACCGTCACCTCCCTTGAACCCGGGCTTGGAGCAGGGGTGCATAGGTGGTTTGAGGTTTCAGGTGGCAGCGGTCACAGACACATGTCTTAGTCTTTGTTTTTCAAAAGAGGGGCAAACGGGACAGCTGGGCATCTCACAAAGTGGGTCTCACTGTCCCTTAAGTTCCTCGAAGTGCAGGTCTGTCTTCCTCGATGTTGGTGTCCGGACTGGACACAATAAGCCTTGGCTGCTGCAAGACTTCCGATACCCGGCTATTTTTCATGTGTGGCTCCAGTTTGACCTGGTGTCCTCCTACTCAGTGGAGAGACAGATATGACCTTCAGGGGCACAGATCCTCTTTCTTGGAGGCTGCTGCATCGGGCTGGCCGGGGAGCAGCAACTCAGTGGACTGCAGTTTGCCTCTTTGGTACCCGCGGCTGCAGGGGATTACCTCTTCTAGTCCAAGGGAGTTTCTTCAGGCAATTGGTAAAGCACTGGCAACCCTCCGGATTTCTTGGACACTGCACAGCAGCAGGGCTAGTCTGCTTCTTCCATAATTGTTGGGGGCAGTAGTCAGGCAGGCAGGGTTGTTGCCAAGTCAGTTGGTGCTCCTCAGTTCTCGTGACAGGATTCTTCTTTGTCCACTTCTTCTCTTGATCAATCTGAATCTAAATACTCAATTTAGGGGCGTTCAGGGCTCTGGAGCATCGTAGAAACCAACAAGATACCCACACCCACACCCTGGGTCACTACACCCCTAGATGACCACTTCCTATGGGGAGTGGTTATCACCCTGTCCCAGAATTCCTAAGTTTGCCATCATCAAGATGGCCAACTCTGAAAAATTGTGTCCACTTCAGGTAGCCCTCCCTAGGGGTGGTTCTGGCCTCCGTGGGCATGCCTCCCTGACTAGCTAATGTTCCCACCTGTCCAGATGCCAAAGGGCTCTGGAAAAGGGAGGTCGGCTTTTTCTCCTATGAGGGCAGTCAGACCCGCATATCAAAGACAGAGGCTTCTGTGAAGCTCCAGTGCCTTGCAATTCTAATTAGCAGGTTCTGACCTCATGAGAGTGGATGCCCTCACACATCCGCTCATCTTAATCTTCACCAGAAAACCCGGGTGGTACAGGAGTCATTTTTCTGGAAGTAAAATCCAGATGCATTCCCGACCGCCCCGCTCAATAAGCTTCGAAAAATGTGAGACAGTCTGAAAAAATGTGTTTCCGGCCAGCAGCTTTGTCCTAAAACCAATGAATGCAAAATGGCTGCTTGTAAGGTCCACTCACACTGTCAAACGTGGTGGTTCCAAGTCTTCTGAATTACCTCATTGACCACTTCACTGAGGTGGTGTGGGAGGGCCAAAGTGCCTCACTTCAGATTATCGGGGCTGGCCTGGACACAGTGGACTCTGTGAACAGGACTATGAGTTCCTTAGTCGCCCCGAAGAGGTACCCTTAGTTTATTCCCTTCCAGGTTCCCCATGGATGTCCATGGATGGACTGCACCCTATTCTCCAGAGCCTCCACCTTCATACCTGGTGATTGAACCAGGGCACCTTAGCTACTTTCTTTGGACTTTGCAATGTTGTTCTGTCAGCTCTTCGTCCCGCCACAAAATCGGTCTGTTGTGGTAAGTGGAACAGATGTATTGCTTGGTGTGTGGAGCAGAACTTGACCCTTTGAAGGCACACCTGATGGGGGGTCTTCAGTTTTGCATTGTCTTTGGCTATGAAGGTTGTGCAGTGGGTACGGTCAAGGAATTTTTTGCTGCCTTCTCAGCATATCTCTGCCTTACAGACCAGCCATCCCTTTTCTAGTCACCAATTATAATGACGTTTTTGAAGGGATTGACAAACCTTTTCCCTTTATGAAGCCTCACTGGGACTTGAACCTTTTCTTGGCATTTTTGATGGGGGGTAGGGGAGGGGGTCCTTTGAGTTGCTAGTTAAGGTTATTCATATTTATGACAGTTTTTCTTGTATCCAATACCTAAGCAAGGTGCATAGGTGATTTGCAAGCACTGCCTTACACATGTTTATTCCTGGACAAATCGGTCCTCTGAACTATAGCAGCTTCCTTTCCCAAGATGGTGACCACTTTCCCTCTAGGGCAATTGATTACGTCTCACACCTCTTTCAAGGTGACTATCCCTTGCCCCTCCCCAAACCCCCTCCCCACCAAGTCTATTGTCCGCTTATTCCTAATATGCTTGGGCTATGAAATCTGAAGAATTGTGGCCTCTGTAGATGTGTAGAACAAATGCACCTTACTCGCTGCAGTGGATGGGATGCTTATCAAGAAAGTCCAAATGCTGTATTATATGCACACATGTTAATACAACTATCTTGAAATGTTACTTAGGATTTCCAGTGATTGAGAACTATCGTTACAATGTTTGAGGCCCGCGATTTAAAGATTTTCAGAGCAGGGAGTAGTTGGCTTTGGTGGACTGGTGAGGCTCTGCAGTCAGTATGACATCAGGGAGGATCTATGGGGGAAGGGTTTCCAGATCTGGCCATTTGCGAAAGAAGTTGAAGGTTTGGACTTAAACCTTCAGATTACTATACGTTTAGTAAAAGATGGAGCACCTCTGTAATGTCTATCCTTCTACTTGTAGCTTCTGGGTGTGAGTTACATGCAGTTTGCAATGCTCTTGAGAGATGATGTATAGAAAGATAAAGAAGTGAGGGCAGTGCCAATTTTAATCATAAAACAATTACATGCACTCCATAGGTATCTATCACAACTCAACTTCCTATTGCACTCAGAATGAGCACATAAAGAACAACATTAACCATGCATTTATCTTTATCAGTTATATAAAATATAGTGTACTTACTTTCTAGCAACAGTCATCATTTAGTACAGGATCAGCTGCTTTCCTGATGGAACCCCTACACTACACTTAGGGTCCCCATCTGGCCCGTGAAATGATTGAGAGAGATTTAGAGCTTAATATGTATGGCTAAAATGTTGTCTGTTCTCTTTCAGCGTGTACTCTGGACACCAGTCCATCCTGGTGCCTCCCCTCGAGTTGGAGAGCAATGTGTCGCTTTGGCTGGCCGCTGTCAGTCAGTATAAAGTCCGTGTCACCTTCTGCTCTTATTCCGTTATGGAGATGTGCACCAAAGGTGTGGGTACTCAGACTGACACTCTGCGGGTGAGTCTCAAACTGGCAATCTCTACATTGATGTGCATTATGCCTCTGAATAAGGCTCTGCTGTTGAGTGCTATTTTTCACCAACTGATAATCTATGTATGCCTTTTAGTCTCAGGCTGATGATGTGCATATGAATGTAAATAAAAAATGCATTCTGTACTGATACAATTCCAGATAAGTATTAGAGCTGTTATGCAAGGGAATATGCCCTGCATTTCTGAAGGCTGCTGTCAATCAATCAGGGGTTTATATAGCGCGCTACTCACCCGTGAGGGTCTCAAGGCGCGGGGGAGTGTCTCCGGGTCAGTTGAAGAGCCAGGTCTTGAGATCCTTCCTGAATGTGTACAGGGTCAATGATTGGCTGATGTTCACAGTGAGCTTGTTCCAGGTCTTGGCTGCAATGTAGGAGAAGGCTCTCCCGCCCATTCTGATTCTGCGGATGCGTGGGACTTCTGCCCGGGCGAGGTCGGCGGAGCGGAGGTTCCTCTTGGGTACGTGGAAGGATACTCTCTCGTTGAGGTATTTGGGTCCGATGTTTTGGAGTGATTTATAGGCGTGACTGAGCAGTTTGAAGGTTATTCTCTTCTCGACAGGGAGCCAGTGGAGGTCTCGTATGTTTTGGGTCATGTGTTCATGCCGAGGTGTTCCGAGGACCAGTCTGGCTGCTGCGTTCTGGATGGTTTGGAGTTTGTGTAGCAGAGTTCTGTTGATTCCGGCGTAGATGGTGTTGCCATAGTCCAGTCTGCTGGTTATGAGGGCGTGGGTGACGGTCCTTCTGCAGTTGGGGGGGGGGAATCCATTTGAAGGTCTTACGGAGGATTCGAAGGCGGTTGAAACTGGTGGAAGTGACAGCGTAGATCTAGCGGTTCATGGAGAGGGAGGAGTCAAGGGCGGTGCTGAGGTTCCGAGCGTGGTCTGTAGGGGTGGGAGGGTTCCAGAGGGCAGAGGGCCACCAGGTGTTGTCCCAGGCGGAGGTGCAAGGTCCGAGGATGAGGACCTCGTTCTTCTCTGAGTTGAGCTTCAGACAGCAGTTTTTCAACCATGCTGCCACGTTATTCATTCCTTCTTGGAAGCAGAGGCTGGTGTCTTTGGGATTCTTCGTGAGCGAGAGGATGAGCTGGGTGTCGTCGGCGTAGGATACGATGCTGAGCCCATGCTGTCTGACGATGGCGGCGAGGGGGCCATGTAGATGTTGAAGAGCGTAGGGCTGAGTGATGATCCCTGGGGTACTCCGCAGTTAATTTCTGTGGGATCGGAGAGGAAGAGAGGGAGTCTAATACTCTGGATTCTGCCTGAGGAAGGATTGGATCCAATCGAGGGTGGCTCCTTGTATCCCAGCGTCGTGAAGTCTGGCTGCGAGCGTGCAATGTGAAAAGATGTTGAAGGCTGCGGCGAGGTTTCGAAGGATGAGGGCTGCAGTGTGTCCCTGGTCGAGCAGTATGCATATGTCGTTAGTGGCGGTGAGGAGGGCAGTCTCAGTGTTTTGGTTGCTGCAGAATCCAGACTGAGGGGAGTCTAGGATGGAGTTTTCTTCGATGAAGGGGGTCAGTTGGGCATTTACGAGTGTCAGCTGGGCATTTACGAGTCTCTCAGTGACTTTGGCCACAAAGGGGAGGAGAGAGATGGGCGGTGTCTGGCACTGGTTCGCTCAAGTTGTCGTAAAGGACCTTGATCTTCAGGTGGATGTAGGAGCTACGCTTGTTGCAGGGTTCCTGGGAGGGTGTGATGTCGTGGCTTCGCTGGTGGGTTTTGCGAACGTCTGTATGACTTTGAACAGTTCCTTGGCGTTGGTTTGGACTTTGTCTCTTATGAAGGTCCGTTTGGTGGCTCTAATGCCCCGGTGGTATTCCTGCAGGGCGCTCCTATGGTTGTTGCGTACTTCAGCGGTTTTCTGGTTTCACCAGGTCTTCTATACGTATCTGCCGGAGCGTCTGGCTTCTTGAAGTTCTGTGATGAACCAGGTAGCCTTCAGAGGGTGTAGTTTGGCGGGGTGGCGGAGGGGTGCAAGCTTGTCGGCGCAGCAGGAGAGCCAGCGGTGAAATTCCATGGCTGCGGAGATGGTGTCGATCATGGCGCTGGGGGGGTTTTGAAGGAGGGTGGTGTTATGGTGTTCCTCTGTGACCTTGCTCCAGTCCCGTCATGATGGGCGTGGGGCTGGCTTGGGTGCCGTGGTGGTGTTGAAGGTGAAATGGGCGTAGTGGTGGTCCGTCTAGAGGGGCTGGATGGTGTGGCTGAAGCGGATGTTTGTTCTACCCGCGAAGATGGGGTCGAGGGTGTGTCTAGCTCTGTGCGTGGGCGTGTTGACCAGCTGCTTCAGTCCGAGGTTGTCGAGGAGAGTGGTGGAGTCGGGGTTGTTGCAGGTTGTCGAGGTGGAAGTTCAGGTCCCCCGAGTAGAATGTAGTCCATGGAGGTGATGGTGTGGGCTGCGGCGAGCTCGGCGATGGTGTTATCGGGCTGGGTGCGAGATCCTGGTGGTCTGTAGATGAGGGTACCGTGTAGAGTCAGCCTGGGGCTGGTCTGGATCTGGAAGTAGAGGTGTTCTGTGTTGGAGTGGGGGTCACTCATGCTTCATGTGGAGAGTCGGAGGGGGGTCTTGTGTGTGAAGGCGAGACCTCTTCCTGGGCGGTGCGGCAGTCCATTCTCTGGATCTTGTAGCAGTCGAGAATGGCATTGGCGATGTTGGGACCAGAGGTGGCGTTGGTCCAGGTTTCCGCGAAGAAGGCGACGTTGTGTGAGAGGCTGTCGATCAGGTCCCAGATTTCTACGGCATGTCGGTGCAGGGAGCGCACGTTGAGTCAGGGGGCAGGGCCGCAGGGGCAGCAGCTGCGGGAACAAGTTCAAATGTACACAGTAAAAACACTGTAAACAACACACAATGGATCATGAAATAAAGAAAAAGAGAATAAAGGGGGATAACTATACAAAACGGAACGGAAGGCAGAAGAGAAAAGACCCAAGGTGTGCTGCCGGCGCAAGATCTGCGAGTGGAGGGGCTTTGAGTCGGAGCGGTGCGACTGCGGGCTGGAGCTGCTGGGGTGTGCTGGCCTGGACCAGAGGTCGAGGCATTACACACGCTCCCCCACAGCGATCGGCATTAAGTAGGGGAGGGGGGTGTGAGTGGGGCTGTGTCGGGGACGGGCCGCAGGGGCAGCAGCTGCGGGAACAAGTACAACAGTACACAGTAAAAAACATTGTAAACAACACACAATGGACCTGGCAATTAAATAATAAGAGAGTAAAGGGGGAATTACTATACAAAACGGAACGGCAGGAAGAAGTGTAAACACCTGAGGCGCGCTGCCGGCGCAAACTCTGCTTGTGGAGGGGCTCCGAGCCGGAGCGGTGTGACTGCGAGCCAGAGCTGCTGGGGAGTGCTGGCCTGGACCAGAGGTCAAGGCATTACAGGTGAGCTCCTACTACAACTCAGACTGTTGCTCTGTGGGCGAGTGTAAACTGTGTGCTGCTGTCTACTACAATCTAACTTACATGCTGGCATGCTGCATGTGTAATGCTGCACAAGTGTATGCGTTGTCCCGTATTTTTTTTTTGCTGGTATGTGCATCTTGGTTTGCGAACGGGTACTTTGTACGTGAACGGTTTCATTTAAAAATGACATATTGCTGGTGGATGTGTTCTGTCTATGTTCGAGGCATGTGGGCTGCTGAATTCATATCTATAGCATAGATCGCCGCCTAGTGTTGGGTCCGGATGATTGCACATTGTCGTCCTGGAAGAGTCTTCGAAGTATCACGAGATAGGTGGCTCCTCCCCTGGACTACAGTGCGCATGGGCATCGACTCCATCCTCAGATTGTTTTTTTCCGCCATTGGGTTCGGATGTAATTTCGTTATCTCCAGTTCGGAGTCAACATAAACTTTTCGAGGCCCGAAGGCCTTTTTCATACCGTCGGTATTGTTTGCGTTCGGTGCCCGGTTCTATTCCGACTCAGTTCCCGAGTTGGATATCCAGGGAGTCGCGTGACTCTTCGGTGATCGAGGCCCGGTCGACGCAGCAAGACCCTCGACAACATGGAACAAAGCCCGTTCAAGAATTGTCCTGTGTGTGGATCCAAGTATCCCCACATCGACGTCCACCCGGTGTGCAACAAGTGCCTGTCGACGGACCACGATGAAGCCAACTGTATGGCTTGTTCCAGGTTTCGTTCGAAGAAGACGATTCGGCTTCGGCGCGCGGCGCGCATGGAGGCCCGGCAGTCGGCCCCGGCACCAGTGGACATCTTCGACTGCGAAGAAGCAGACGAACACGAAGTTCAGATGCAGATTTCACCTCCAACGGAGGACATCGACTACGACTATGATGCGGATGTCGAAGGCCTAGACGTAGAAGAAGTCGTCGACGAGGTAGGAGACGACAATGAGGCCTATGGGGCCATGGAAGATAGCTCAGAGGAAGAGCTATGCCCCGTTCGAACAATTACAAAGGCTCAGGTCAAGGGATCGCCACGCGGCCTTACCCAAGACCTTCTACCAGGATCCACGGCCCCGCCTTCAGGCCCGGCTACGGACACTTCGGTGGAGCCGCCATTGTCGAAAACGAAACCAAAAGTGAAACCTTCGGTGTCGACAAAACTGAAAGTGGTTGAAACGCCATCGAAACCGAAGACGTCGGCACCCTCGTCTTCCGAGGTGTAGGGGCAACCCAAGCCAAAGAAAGTGGTCGACCCGGTGAAGTCGGGCAAAGGCGTCGAGCCGAAGTTGGTCAAGGGCGTTGAGCCGAAGTCCAAGAAGGGCGTCGAGCCGGAGTTAAGCAAGGGCGTCGAGCCGAAGTTGGTCAAGGGCGTCGAGCCGAAGTCCAAGAAGGGCGTCGAGCCGGAGTTAAGCAAGGGCGTCGAGCCGAAGTCCAAGAAGGGCTTCGAGCCGAAGTCCAGCAAGGGCATCGAGCCGAAAACTGGGGACCCGAAACAGGTTACCCAGGCCGCCGATCCGAAACAGTCGGCGTCGATGTCTGCTGTCACGGAAGGGGGGGCGTAGCGCCCCTAAGAAGGATGCTCCTACGCCTCGTCTGGAAAAGACCAAGTCATCGACGCTCGAGTCTTCACATGTTAGTGAGCCGAGGTCGTCTGTCGGGTCGACGAAACCGTCCGCTTCCTTTACGAAGCAGGTCTCGGACTCCCTGAAACGTATCAGGGACAAGGCTTCGACGGAAGAACCAAAGACACCTTCCGCCCCGAAGCAATCTGTCCCATCGTCTAAGTCTTCGACGCCAATCCTCTTCACGCTGCCGCCGAAGGTGGCACTGAAGGCCTTCGCACCACGGTCGGTGCCCGAAGCGCACTTGCAGTGTTCTGCGGGGTCGAAGCCTACTCACCCGGCTGGGGGCTTGACGCATCGACCACCATTGGTTGAGGAGCAGTCTGAGCGTTTCATCGATGCCGACACCGGGAAGCTTACGCTTTCCAAGAGGAAGATTACGGCGACACAGCCTTTGGAGTCATACACAATTCCTCTAAAGCGCAAAAAGCCTGCTTCAGATTCACCAGTCTTGGTCGAGCCACTGGTTCCTCGGACTCCAAGAATTGCCACACCCTCACCAACTTATTCGGATGTAGAGGATGCTGGGGATGATGACGAGGAGTACAACTTTCCTGCCAACACAGATCCTGATGAACAACAGGACTCATGGGCAGGGACAGGAGACCAGGGGGAATCAGCAACCCGCCCATGACCCTCAGGTCTACAACGTCAAGACCTCTCCCACTGAGGATTCTGCAGCATTTAATGCCTTAATCGAGAGGGCAGCAAAAAAAACACGACGTTCAGCTGCATGCTGACCCTGTTGAGGTGGACTTCCTCTTTGTCACTTTTTCAACAGCTGAAAAGACTGTAAAGACTCTCCCAATTTAAAGGGGGTCCTGAAACATGCTGCAGACATTTTTAAGGAGCCCACGCGGTCCAGGGTTGTCAACCCTAGAATTGAGAAAAAATACAGACCGGCACCTAGCAATCCTACCTACATCAAGGGCCAGTTGCCATTGGACTCTCTGGTTGTTTCTAATGCCCGCAAAAGGGCGAATTCGCAGACCACTGGTGAAGCTCCTCCCCCGGACAAAGAATCCAAAGTGCTGGAGGCATCAGGAAAGAGAGTGGCAGCTCAGGCGGCCAATATCTGGCGTATCTCTAACACGCATGCACTCTTGGCTAGATACGACAGGGCGCACTACGACACACTAGAGACCCTGTTGCAACATCTACCAGACCAATATACAGAGGCAGCGGAGATGCTTATCCAGGAAGGGAAGCTCATCTCCAACGCTTCCATTAAGTGTGCACTAGACGTTGCGGACACTGCAGCCAGGGCAATCAATACGAGTGTGATGTTGAGACGTCAGGCATGGCTTCGAATCTCCGGGTTTAAGCCGGAGATACAAACTACCATCCTGTACCAGCCGGTAAACCCTGACAGATTATTTGGTCCTGAGGTGGATACCACCCTG
Source organism: Lissotriton helveticus (assembly GCF_964261635.1). Classification (NCBI taxonomy): domain Eukaryota; kingdom Metazoa; phylum Chordata; class Amphibia; order Caudata; family Salamandridae; genus Lissotriton; species Lissotriton helveticus. Next base: position 979,562,299 of record NC_136061.1, on the reverse strand, counting down.
GAAAAAATAAAAAATGATACCGAGACTGCTAAGTCCATGGGAGCTCTACAGTCCCAACAGTTTCGAGGGAGCACTTTTCGTCGCTCAGGCAATAGGGGTGTTACCAGAGGCCAGATGTCCCAGCAAACACAATTCAATAAAGGTGGGGCGCAATCCTCTTACACCAAGCAGAGTAGAGGAGGTTACCGGGGCAACAGCTCCAAGGGCAGAGGCAGGGGCAACAACAACTCCCGTTCCTCCGCCTCCAACAAACAGTGACGCCCTGTCACTGCCCCCGACCATTCCACACCTGTCGGGGGGAGACTCCAGCAGTTCCTGCCAGTCTGGAAATCCATCACCACAGAGAGGTGGTTCAGGAAACTTATCCAGTTTGGTTATTGTTTGGAGCTCACATCCACTCCACCCAACATACCACCAAAACACCGTCCTATGTCCACGGAGCATTTGCACTTATTGCAGCAGGAGGTTCTTGTCATGCTGCAAAAGGGCGCAATAGAGCTCGTGCCAGTGGAGGAAGAAGGCACAGGAGTGTACTCCCTGTACTTCTTGATCCCAAAGAAGGACGGGTCCCTCAGACCTATTCTGGACCTCAGGCCCCTGAACCAGTATATTCTCTCCGAACACTTCCACATGCTGACGCTGCAGCAAGTTCTTCAGTTGCTCAATCAGGGAGACTTCCTCGCAACCTTGGACCTCAAGGATGCTTACTTCCACATTTCGCTCCATCCATCACACAAGAAATACCTCAGATTCACCGTTCTAAATCGGCATTACCAATTCAAGGTCCTTCCTTTCGGAGTGACCACGGCACCCAGAGTGTTCACAATGTGTCTGGCGACAGTGGCTGCGCACCTCAGAAGACACAACTTACATGTCTACCCTTACCTGGACGACTGGCCGGTTCAGGCAAAGTCAGCCCAGCAGTGCGCCGCCAACATGTCCCACACCATTCACCTTCTTCGCGGTCTGGGCTTCTCACTGAACTATCCGAAGTCGCACCTTCAGCCGGCCCATGTGCGGCAGTATCTGGGCGCGACGATAGATACTCTGGCGGCCACGGCTCAGCCAAATTCAGTGAGGATCGACAACATCCAGTCGCTAATCTGAAAGTTCAGACCGCAACACTCCCTTCCAGCGAGAGTGTTCATGCAGTTGATAGGCATGATGGCCTCCTGCATCTTCATAGTCCCGCACGCGAGGTTACATATGCGTCCGCTCCAAGAATGCTTGGCGCATCAATGGACTCAGGCTCAAGGGCGGTTGAACGACCTAGTGTTGGTGACTGGTCGGGCATACAACTCTCTGCATTGGTGGACTCCACACAACCTTTGCAAGGGCCGACCGTTCCAGGAGCCTGTGCCACAGATTATCCTGACGACGGACGCATCTCTCCAGGGATGGGGAGCTCATGTACTCCACTACACGGTGCAGGGACTATGGACGCAGCAGCAAAGGAAGATGCACATCAACTACCTAAAACTGATGGCAATCTTCATGGCGCTGAATGCATTCAAAGTACATCTGTGCAACAAGGTCGTGTTGATCCGGACGGACAACATGACGGCCATGTACTTCATCCAAAAGCAGGGAGGTACACACTCTCCACAGTTGTCTCATCTGGCTCAGAGCATGTGGAAGTGGGCCATTCAGAGGAACATCTTGCTCATGGCGGAACACCTCCCAGGCAAGGACAATCAGATGGCGGACCTGCTCAGCAGGTACAGCCACCAAATGCACGAGTGGGTGATACATCCATCAGTACTCCGCCCGTACTTCCAGCAGTGGGGTCATCCAGAGATAGACCTGTTCGCCACAAGGGAAAACGCAAAATGCCAAAGCTTTGCCGCCAGGTTCCCTCACCCACAGTCGCAGGGCAATGCGATATGGATGAACTGGTCAGGCAGATTTGCGTACGCTTTTCCCCCAGCGCCTCTCATACCGCTAGTGGCAAAAAAGCTAAAGCAACACTCGATGACACTCATCCTGGTTGCTCCAACGTGGGCACGCCAACCATGGTACACCACGTTTCTAGAACTGTCTGTGGTACCGCATCAACGGCTGCACCTCACACCCAGGCTTTTGACGCAGAACCATGGCGACATTCAGCATCCAGATCCGCAACCGCTCAATCTGGCGATCTGGCTCCTGAGGTCTTAGAGTTTGGCTACCTTGACTTGCCTCCAGAATGCATGGATATCATTCGGGAGGCGAGAAAGCCCACCACTAGAGCCTGCTATGCAGCGAAATGGAAGCGGTTTGTCGTTTACTGTACTGAACACCACATCAACCCGCTAGATGCATCCATTCCCAACATCATCTGTTATTTGTTACATCTTTACAAATGCAATCTGGCATATGCTTCCATTCGGATACACTTATCCGCCATAGCGGCTTATCTCCAAAACAGGCAGCATCTCTCCATTTTCAGAGTGCCCGCCATTAAAGCCTTCCTAGAAGCACTAAAGCGGGTCATCCCTCCAAGGACCCCGCCAGCTCCCGTATGGAACCTCAATGTGGTCCTCACCAGGTTGATGGGCCCACCTTTTGAGCCTCTACTTTCATGTGAGATTCAGTTCTTAACGTGGAAAGTGGCTTTTCTCATTGCCATTACGTCTCTACGACGTGTTAGTGAGCTGCAGGCGCTCACTGTACAAGAGCCATTCATTCAAATTCACTCTAACAGGGTGGTGCTGCGCACTAACCCTAAATTTCTTCCTAAAGTGGTTTCGCAGTTCCATGTCAATCAGACCATTGAACTGCCCACGTTCTTTCAAAACCCAGAGACGGTGGCCGAAAGAATGCTCCACACTCTGGATGTCAAACGAGCTTTAATGTACTACATCGATAGGACCAAAGCATTTAGGAAGACACAACAACTCTTTGTTGCCTTTTCGGCCCAGCACAAAGGCAACCCCATTTCCAAAGCAGGTATAGCCAGGTGGATCGTTAAGTGTATGCAGATTTGCTATCACAAGGCTAAGCGCACTTTAACGGTCCCTCCCAGAGCCCACTCCACCCGCAAGTTGGGGGCCTCTATGGCTTTCCTTGGTAATATCCCTTTGGAAGATATTTGTAGAGCAGCCACATGGTCTACACCACATACATTTACTAAACATTACTGTGTAGATGTGCACTCCAAGCAGCAGGCAGCTGTAGGGCAGGCTGTTCTTAAGACACTATTTCAGACTTCTGCAGCTGGCACAGGCGGCCGCCGTTAATGGAGGGACTGCTATGTATTCTATGCTATAGATATGAATTCAGAAGCCCACATGCCTCGAACTGAATATGCTACTTACCAGTATGCATCTGTTCTTGGCATGTAGGGCTGCTGACATTCATATCACCGGCCCTCCTCCCCGGCGCCTGTAGCGGCTGCAGACTTATTTACACTTCCTCTTAGCATGGCCATCGCTTACACTGTTACACTCCATCTTTGCCACAATGGCTAAAAACAATCTGAGGATGGAGTCGATGCCCATGCGCACTGTAGTCCAGGGGAGGAGCCACCTATCTCGTGATACTTCGAAGACTCTTCCAGGACAACAATGTGCAATCATCCGGACCCAACACTAGGCGGCGATCTATGCTATAGATATGAATGTCAGCAGCCCTACATGCCAAGAACAGATGCATACTGGTAAGTAGCATATTCATTTTGACACGTCCTCCACCTATGCTGCTGTGTCAATGTTACTCAAGAACAGAATAGCTTGGAAAACTGCTATCTTTTGTGGGGTACAATCAAGGGTGAGGCAGGGCACAGACAATCTGAGAGCAACAATATATTACTTAAAGGTTGATGTTCATTTATGTAGGACTGCACACTTTGAGGATTGCCCCTTGCAGACAAACAACCAAGTTACAGGATGAAACATGAGGTTGAACATTTGGAGGTCGAGTTTGCAATTTGTTCAGTATAATGCGCACAGTAACTACAAGGGCATCACTGGCTCCCTGAACATCCAGCAGGAACTCACTCCCTGTGGAAAAGCTCTGGAGCAGAGATGGCATGCAGCATTTGGAGTGTTAGAGATACACTGCCAAAAAAACAAAAACAGGAGGCCATTGTGCCACTAATCCTAAACCTGAGAAAGCCTGTGAGGTCCCAGGAAAGCGAAATCAGTACTAGAGTCAGCAAATGTAGATAAGTGAATTTAATGAAGAGCATATGGTGTAGGTCCATTATTACAAGAGCGTAACATATATCTGAAAGAGAAACGTTAGTGATAGATTCCTTGCCTTAGAATATCCCCAGGCGTCGGACTGGATCCGGAAAGTTTTGATAGCACTACCCCTGAGCGTCAGTAGGTGGCGTTGTGCGGCTCTGCGTCCCTCTCTGCCGTCGTATGCGCCGAGATGACGTCACGGAGACTACTTAGGTGCCACCCATGCGCACTGACATCAGTTCTTTCTTTTTCCACGCCAGTAAGCACAGATTCGGTTAGAGCACGTACCCTAGTCACTTTTTGACTATCTTTTTTTGGGACTTTTTGTCTCTTGTTGGTCTTCTCTGGTGCGTACGGATGCCTGGTTTTAAGTCCTGTGGGGCCTGCCGTCGCAATATGTTTGTGGCGGACCCCCACGACGTCTGTCTCTACTGCCTGGAGCACGACCACGACTCCTGGTCCTGTCTGAGCTGTCTGTCCATGGCCCCGAAGCCCTTGAGGGAGCGGCGCCAGAAGTTGCTTACATTTCGGGACTCGTCCCAGCGCCATTTGCGGTCTAGGGGCCGTTCTCGTGATCGCTCGCTGGGCCACCATCACCGCTCCTCGGTCTCCAAGTCTTCACCCTAGGATTCGGGTAAGAGACAACACAAAAAGAAGTCGAAGAAGCGTTGTCGCTCTCCGACATCCCCCCCGTTGGTCCTCGGATGCAGACGAGGGGGACAGGAGTTCCGCCCCTGCGGCTCCTTCCACGGCCTACCCGCCTTACCTGGGTCCATCGGCGACTCCCGCACAGGTGCAAGAGTTTCTTGCTGCCATAGACTGCCTGTTTAGGCCTCGGACTCCCGCCGGTGCGCCTTTGGACCCTGCGGTCCCCTGTCAGGATCTGTGAGAAAGTGCCATCTTTCTTGCATGGTATGCCACCACTTTTTGCTGAATTGCTGATGTGCTTTGACTGAGTGTGCCCTGGGCTCCTGCCAACGAGGCCTGTGTTCCTTCCCTAAAACTGTGTTGAAACTAAAACCCAATTGGCATCTCTGGCCACCTGTCAGCACCGGATAAATGGTACCCTGGGTACCCAGGGCATTGTGACCAGAGAAGACCCTAAGGTCTGCAGCACTTATTGTGCCACCCTAAGGGGCCCTGTACCCTGACACACACACACACACTGCCTTTGCAGGCTGAGTGTCTTGGTGCAGAACTAAACAAAGAGTCGACATGGCACACATCCCTCTGTGCCATGCTCACAAACACACTGCCCTGGCATCCATCAGTCACCCCTCTAGCTGGGTGCACTATGCCAGTGGTGTAGGCACAGGTGCATGACCCCTGTGCCCGTACAGTACCCAGGGGCCATTCCTGGGCACTGTAAGTGCAGTGCTGTCATTAAGAGTATAAAGTGCTGGGAGGTTGTCATTACGAACTCCACAGCACTATGATGGCTTCACTAAAGACTGAGAAGTTTGATATCAAACTTCTCAGCACATTAAACCCACACTGATGCCAGTGTGAGATTTAATGCTAAATGCACGACATAGGGCAACTTAGTGTTGTCCCTGAACCTAACCTACAATCCACATCTTGTCTGAGAGGCTGCCACACCGCAGACATGTTGTTGGACACCTGGGTAGAGAGTCCTCCGCTCTCCTGGGCCTGCAACAATGCACATCCTGGGCAAGGTGCTAGGTCTCCTTCCCCAGGATGGGCAGGGGAAGCTTCAAAGTCATGCCGCCTTTGTGAGCTTCTCCAGGCCACTTTCTGTACTCAGCAACTGGCCCCCACCGGTTCTGACTCCCACTCTGGCGGGAAGACTGGCCGGAAACCCTACGTGAGGAAAGGTGGTGTGCCAGCCTGTGCCAACTCCACCCCTCAGGTGGGAGAGGCGAGGTGAAGCACAACTCCGGGCTCCAGCCATCTTAAGGACGGGGAGCCCTGCCCAATCACAGATGGGCTCCTGCCCCCCTCCCACATGAGAGAAGCAGGATAGGGGGTAGTGCCCAGCCCAGGGACTGTAAGAAAGTGGCTTTGTATATACTGGACCAAAGTAAGGTACAGTGTGTACAGAGTCCACCGTCCCCAAAGGTTTGTCAGAGGCTAAAGTTAGATATAACCTTACTCTCTAAAGTTTTAGCTTGGTCGAGAAGTAAGGCAGTATCAGAGGACAGTGTAAAGCATTTGTTGTACACACTCAGTCAGCAAAAGGTTTCACACACTCAAGAAAAATTGTTTTGTATCAAAATTTATTTTAGAACCAACAAGGTATCAAAATATACTTTCTCAGAATGAATTACTTTAGTTTAAATACTTTGCTAGTAGGCAATAGACTTTTTAAGTGCAGTAGTTAGAGTTGTTGCAATGGGCAACACAATGCAACATTGAGCTCAATTTCTAGTTAAATGCTATCGGTTAATTTATGGATTACTTTTCTAACCACAGGACTGGATCCTAGATTCAGTCCTGGGGCATCTCCTGTAAACAGTTGAGTAAAATTGCGTTTTGGTTTCAGCAGTGATTTTTAAGGAATATTATTGTATTTTAAAAGTTGACACATAGAATCACCAATGTTATCCTATGGGAGGAAATTCACTTAGCAGGTAAGTAGTGTTGTTGTTACTTTTTCTTACTCAGTGTTGGTCCTGGATCCAGCACTGGTGCATCTCCTGCAAACACCTGAAAGAATGCGTTTAAGTCATACAGGTGGTTTTTAAGGAATATTTGTAGTTTTTGAAAATCGACACTTGGAAACTTTTCTGGTGAAAAACCAGACAATGGACTCCTATGGAAGGAAATACAAGTTACTGGTAAGTACGGTTAAAATTACTTTTCAGGTTCAGTGCTGGGTTAAAAGATGCAGCACTGGGTTCTCTCCTGATGACAGGTGAGTAAATTGGGATTCGTTGTTTAGCTGATTTTAGGTGAATATTTCAAAGTTTCAAAACTCCACACTTAATAGAATTTCCAAGTGAAACCAGTCAATGTAACCCTATGGAAGAAAAGTGAGTTATCGTCTTTTGGGTTAGTACTCGACTGGCACAGTTAAGGTTCTGGGCATAGACTCAGGGGTCTCCCATGGTCAGGTAGGTACAGTTGGTACACCCTCAGCGGCACAGGGGGAGCCGGGTGCCGAGGTATTTAGGCCCAATGTTATCCTATGAGAGGCAGGGGGCCTGCCGTTGGTGGCTGCTGGCTAGCAGGCCACGCGGCTGTGGTAGCTAGGCTCCTGGTCGGTCACTTTTTCAGGGCAAATAGGGAAGTAGATTAGGGCAAAGGTTGCACTGCCAACGTCCACTCAGGCGGCTAGGTGCAGGGTGCTTTTGACCCGTTGGGCGCTCAATGTTAATCAATGGAGATCTTGGAAGGTGAACAAAGGCTGTAGGCTCTGGGACGGAGATTCTTCCTATGCAGAACCAAACTCAGCGTGGCCCTGGAGGCCGCCATGGCGTCTCCGGGTCCGGGGGCCGGCGTGAGCGCCAGTCCACCTCCGCGACATCTGCCTCAAAGCCTTTCTAGTCTGAGCTTCGGGGAGCACCCCACGCCAGTGGGTGGCAGGATTCGTCATCACCTTCCCCATTGGCTTTCTGTCACTTCCGACCGGTGGGTGCTGCAACTTGTCCGGAGAGATTACTCCCTCCCCTTCGAGTCTACCCCCCTCCCCCCAGCCATGCCACCTCAGTTCCACCACATGTCAGGGGTCACTTTGCGCTTCTCCAGCAGGAAGTCAAAAAAGGTCGGGCAATGCACAAACGGATCATCTCTCGGTGGGTCGTTCTCTGCATCAAGGCCTGTTACTCGTTGGCTAAGAAGGACCCTCTTCTGGGGCTGCGTGCCCATTCTACCATGGCAACCGCAGCAACTACTGCCTTGGGACGCGGCGTTCCCTTGCAGGACATTTGTCAGGCAGCTATGTGGGCCTCGCTGCACACGTTTACCAAGCATTACTACCTTGACAGTCAAGTCCGGAGAAACAGCTTTTTTGGCCGTTCTGTTCTTCGTGACTTTCTGGTGTAATCTTATTCGCAGACCCACCACCGGGGTTGGTATTGCTGGGGTATCTATTCTGAGGTAAGGAATCTATCACTAACGTGTCTCTTTCAGATGCACAAGTTACTACTTGTGTAATGATATATCTGTAAGAGACATTAGTTAGTGATAGATTCCTTACACCCCACCCATCCTCCCCGTCCTGTGAACTGATTACTAGGGTTAAGGACATCCCTTTCAGGGCCCTAGTTTCATGGCACCAGTGGTCAGTTTCTTGCATGGCTCTGCGTTCCTGGCGCGGAAAGTCGTGTACAGAACTGAAGTCCGCGCGCGAAGTCTCCGTGACGTCATCTCGGCACATACGACACCAGCGAGGGACGCGGAGCCGCGCGACGCACCTACTGACGCGCAGGGTTACTGCTAGCAAATCTTTCCGTATCCAGTCTGACGCCTGGGGATATTCTAAGGTTAGGAATCTCATACAGATATATCTTTACACAAGTAGTAACTTGGCTTTAGTTCCTGCGTGGATCACAAACCCCAACCTTTATCCTGCCTGCCCATCCCTCTCGCCAGATGACACCACCTCTTACCATGAAGTCCTCAACAGGGAGGCCTCTTTCCACAAGGTGGAAATGGATAAGGATGCCATGGAGGAGGATTTTCTGATGGAAACCCTCTTGTCCTCTCAGCATTCTATACAGTACCTCCCAATGCTGAAGGGGTTGCTCAAACCAGCTCCTGATATTTTCAATGTACCCGTTAAAGCCCGGTGGTCACTCCTTTAAGAAAAGTAAGAAGATTGATGCTGCTGGCATATGTGTCGCTGCTCAGTTGGGTACCCATTGGTAGATTGTTAATACATTTGGATTACTTTCCAGGTATGACAGAGTACACTAGGGTTAAATGAAGGGCCTCGGATGCTGCTGACACTGCCGCAAGCTATATAAACGAACAAGGCTTGGGTCCTGTCACTACCTGGCCTGGACCATTACAATACCATCAAACAAACAAAGTGACCAGGTATGTTGTTATAATCCAATTAAATAGAACCCTAGACAATCAATTCTAAAGTCTGCGTGCTGCAACAATTGTGTTTTAACATGTTATGTGCATTTAATGTTAATGTTTATTCACTTACAATGTCCATCCAAATGATGTGTCGCCCTTCTCATGACATTAAATGATTGGGTGAATTTTGCTCTTCAAAAAGTTGGAAGTCAAAGTGAAGTAAAGCACGCAGACCTTAGAATTGATTGTCTAGGTTTCTATTCAATTCGATTATAACAACCTACCTTGTCACCTTGTTTGATGACACTGCGGCACGTGGCAGTAATTCCAGCATCCTCACCTGTATGAATGCTTAGCTCCGTGTCTCTGGCTTCACGCCAGATGTCCAGCAGCATCAACTTGCCCTTCGACAGAAAACACCTCTTCAGACCGCAGGTTGATCAGATGCTGGAGAAAATCAAGGACACGACAGCCAAGGCAACAGGTGCCCTTCAAACGCCCTCCCCTTGTGGGTCATTTTGGCACCCTGCCTACCGAGGTGGCTCTAAGGACACTCCCTCAGAGGCTTCCACCTCCTTCTAACTCCAGCAGCCTTAACATCCCTCCACCAGGGGTTATATTCGTGGTACATAAGGTGCTCCAAAGGTAGAGGTAGGGTGGTTTCGCAAGGGAACTGCCCCCACCAAACAGTGATTTACCCCTACTTTCCCTGATCACATGACATCTTTCGGGGATTGCCTTCAAGGGGTCTGAACCACATGCAAGCATATCACCTCAGACCAGTGGGTGCTAGACACGTCATGGTTAATATTGATGCTCGCTTCCTCTCCTCCCAACAACCCACTCGCAGACACATCCTCTCCCAACAGCACAAACTCCTACATCGGAAAGAGATGCATGCTGCACTCTTCAAGGGTGCTACAGAGACAGTGCCACCACACCTACAAGGCACAGGGATGTATTCCCTCTACAAGGACAGTTCCAGCAGGCCCATTCTAGAATTCAGGTTACTAGACGAGTACATCCTGTCAGAACACTTCCCCGTGCTCACTTTAGAGGATGTCTTATCACTACTGCAACAAGACGACTTCATGACTGCCCTCGACCTCAAAGATGCCTACTTCTACATTACAATTTCCCCAGCTCACTTATGCTACCTGCTGTTTGTGGTAAGTGGCAAATATTATCAATTCATGGTGCTGCTGTTCGGTGTCACCATCGCCCCCAGAGTTTTTTCAAAGTATTTAGCAGTGATAGCCACATACCTACAGCGCAAGGGCAGCCACATGTTACCTTACCTGGATGACTGGCTGATCAAGAGTGCAAATCATCAGCAGTTCTCGCACATACTCAGGCCACTATAAACTTTCTACACGACTTGGGCTTTACCATCAAGGACACCAAGTTCCACCTCCAACCCCTTCAGATTCAGCCCTATCTAGGGGCTGTCCTCAACCCATTGATGGACAGGGTCTATCCCAGTCCTGCAAGGGGGGAAGCCTTCCAGGCGTTGCTTCGTTTTTTTCAGCCAGACCACTGGGTCACCGTCAAAACAATAGTACTCCACTTCAGGTTATACATGAGCCCGTTGCAAGAATGCTGAGCGCAACAGTTGTCTGAAGCAGAGGGTCATTGGGAAGATCTAGTGTTGGTTGGAAGCAGCACTTATTGCTCTTTACAGTGGTGGAACAGATGCAACCTGTTGCAGGGGTGGCCCTTTCTCGCCCTCATTCTGCACACCACCATCACAACCGACTCCTCCTTGATGGGGTGGGGGATGCATTTACAGGCACTCACTGTCCAAGGTCAGTGGCCACCCTTTTCACCTGGGTAGTCCCATCAATTGCCTAGAACTTTTGGCTTTTCAACTAGTGATCATTCGTACAGGCAACAGTACTGCCATGACTATCTACAAAGGCAAGACGACACTCTCTCTCTCCTGAGTGGACTGCGTTAGCTATGAGCATTTGATGGTGGGCGTTCTGCCACGTAGTTCATCTGCTGATGAAGTACCTTCTGGAAGTGGACAACAAATCTGTAGACCTCAGCAGGATGCAGCAACAAGACCACAAGTGGGAACTACATTTGCCTGTACTCTCAAGTACTTCTGGCGGTTTCTCAAAATGGACCTTCACCACCCCAGAAAATGAAAAATACCCAAGCTTCTCCTTCAGGTACCCATAGTCCATGGGCAATGCATTATGGATGATCTGGTCCGGGACATTTGCCTATGCTTTTTCGTCTCTCCCACTTCTTCTGTCCATGGTTCGGAAACTTCAGCAGACCTCTCTCACCTCATCCTGGTGGGTCCCACATGGGCCAGTCAGCCCTGGTTCACCAGCCTTCTCAAACTCTGTGGTTCCACATGAGTGGCTCCCCGATAGACCAGACCTTCTCACGCATAACCATCGAGAAATCAGATTCCCCGACCCCTAAACCCTCAACCTTGCGATTTGGCTCTTGAGGTCATAGAGTTTGGATATCTAAACCTTCCTTTGGAATGCATGGACATTCTTAGGGAAGCATGCAGATCACCACCCATGCCTGCTATGTTGAAACGATTCATCCATTGCAGCCTATCATGGCACATTGACCCTTGGCAGCAAGTGTCCAGGACAATGTTACCTTCCACACTTGCAGGCATGTGGCCTCACCTACACTTCCATTCGGCTCCACTTAGCTACAGTGAGTGCCTATCTTTAGTATAGGGAACACATATCCCTCTTGGCAATCCCTGTTATCAAAGCTTTTATGGAAGGTCTTAAATTAATTATTCCTCCAAGGGTGGCCCGGACCTGTTTGGAAGTTAGGCCAGTTTTCTTTCCCTAACCGGATTCAGCTGTAGAAAGGACTCTCCATAATCTGGATATGAAGCAAACTCTTATGTTCTATGTAGATAGAACAAAACCCTTTTGCAAGACTCAATAACTTTTTTTGCCTTCCGAAATCTGCACAAGGCACAGGCTCTTTATTAATCAGGCATGGCCAGGTGGATTGTTAAGTGTATTCAAACATGCTATGCAGAAGCCAAGAGACCTTTGCGTATCCCCCCCTCCCCCTCCCAAAGCCCACTCTACCTATAAAAAGTGGGGCCTCTAATGGCCTTTTTAGGGAACATTCCTATAGCTGTTATTTGCAAAGCAGCTTAATGTCACACTGCACACTATCACTAAACCTTTTTGTGTGGATATTCTGGGGCACCACCAAGCAAATGTTCGGCAGGCTGTACTCTGTACACTTTTTTCAGTAATCTGCAACCTCCTCAAGCTAGCCACCGCTTAGCACTGCTTAACAGTCTATGTGCAACATGTGTATCTACAGCCACACATGCTTTGAAGGGAAAATGTTATCCTGTAAGCATCTGTTTGTGGTATGTAGTGATGTAGATTCGCATTTACCCTCCCTCCTCCCCGGAAGCCTTTAGTTGTTGCAGGTATCTTTTATCCTACAACTTTTCTCTGCCTGGTCATCTCTCTTCTGTATTGCTGTGCTCCATTTCCATTCTAACCAGCCGTGCGGAAAGCAATTCCACAGTGGAGCCACCTCCTATGCTCACTGCCAGCAAAAATGGCATCATAGTACCTCGTGACTCGAGAAGACTTCTTTGAAGAAAAACAACTTGCACACATCCGGGCCCAACACTAGATGGCAGGAGTATGCCCAGCCTGTGAATCTATAGCACTACATGCCACAAACAGATGCTTACAGGGTAAGTTATATTAATGTGGTAGAGCTGGGACAGCAAGCTCTCTAGCAGCCCTGTAGGCTCTTCCGCAGTGGTGTCAATAGAGGAATCTGATGAAAGGTGTTCCTTTTACTCTTGCACACAGTAGCGATGGGCTCCTCCCTGATGGGATGGGGATAGAACTGTGTCTTAGAAGGATGGTCAGGTCTTTTCACCTGATCCAGACAACACAACCAGCATGCATTTTCCAAGCGCAAACAAGGTAGAAATTCTTTGGTTCAAATTCCATACTATCTAGCAGTGACTGATGGCACAAAAGTTCTTGGTAACAGGGTGTCACCATCCAGGTGTTAGAAATGTGGAGGCATACACTTCTAGCACATGAGTTCAAGGATACGAATAATGGCTCTGGAACAAAAACCATTAATGTTCCACAAATTGGGCTTGAATGGCATGCCCTTTTGGTTTCACTGGATACACCCTGATATACTCAGTTTCTGAAATGGCAAATCAGGTGTAGAAAACATATGGCAAATAAAAGGGAAACAAGTTCGCAAGTTTTTATTGTTTGAGACTTTGTTTTGTTAAAGTGTCTCATGGTTAGTGACAGCAAACAAATATAACCATAATCATTTTAATTTGATCATATTTATCAATTTGTGTATATTTCATTGGTGTTTTAAATAACATTTGGTTATTACAATGTTTCACTTCAGGAATGAAAAAAAGATTTCAATTCAATTTGAAGCCTGTAACTCCTTCAGGAACATGTTCCCATTCTATAATCCTATTTGTCATGGAGAGTACAATATGTATTGCATCCGTAATCCCATAAAATAATTGACACTATCATTTGTGTCAATAGAAAAACTGAGCAACCTTACCTGGTCCTGTCAATACATATCCCCTTGACTTAAGAGATATCAAAGCTTTATTCTCATTAAACTGCAAAAACACCATGCACCGCCCTACCTACCTGCCGTGAGGGCAACGGCTTGACCAGCACAGTCCAGCGCCGTGAGGGGAACGGCAGCCACGCACAGCAGTCCATCTCCACCGGGTCACAGAACTCCAACCCCCAGGTGCCCCGGCGGCCGAGTCGCGTCCCTGACGCTACCTTCGCGCCTGGAGGCGCCTGAAAAACAAGGAGCGCCGAGCGCTCAGGGTCCCCCTGCACCGCCCTACCTACCTGCCGTGAGGGCAACGGCTTGACCAGCACAGTCCAGCGCCGTGAGGGGAACGTCAGCCACGCACAGCAGTCCATCTCCACCGGGTCACAGAACTCCAACCCCCAGGTGCCCCGGCGGCCGAGTCGCGTCCCTGACGCTACCTTCGCGCCTGGAGGCGCCTGAAAAACAAGGAGCGCCGAGCGCTCAGGGTCCCCCTGCACCGCCCTACCTACCTGCCGTGAGGGCAACGGCTTGACCAGCACAGTCCAGCGCCGTGAGGGGAACGGCAGCCACGCACAGCAGTCCATCTCCACCGGGTCACAGAACTCCAACCCCCAGGTGCCCCGGCGGCCGAGTCGCGTCCCTGGCGCTACCTTCGCGCCTGGAGGCGCCTGAAAAACAAGGAGCGCCGAGCGCTCAGGGTCCCCCTGCACCGCCCTACCTACCTGCCGTGAGGGCAACGGCTTGACCAGCACAGTCCAGCGCCGTGAGGGGAACGGCAGCCACGCACAGCAGTCCATCTCCACCGGGTCACAGAACTCCAACCCCCAGGTGCCCCGGCGGCCGAGTCGCGTCCCTGACGCTACCTTCGCGCCTGGAGGCGCCTGAAAAACAAGGAGCGCCGAGCGCTCAGGGTCCCCCTGCACCGCCCTACCTACCTGCCGTGAGGGCAACGGCTTGACCAGCACAGTCCAGCGCCGTGAGGGGAACGGCAGCCACGCACAGCAGTCCATCTCCACCGGGTCACAGAACTCCAACCCCCAGGTGCCCCGGCGGCCGAGTCGCGTCCCTGACGCTACCTTCGCGCCTGGAGGCGCCTGAAAAACAAGGAGCGCCGAGCGCTCAGGGTCCCCCTGCACCGCCCTACCTACCTGCCGTGAGGGCAACGGCTTGACCAGCACAGTCCAGCGCCGTGAGGGGAACGGCAGCCACGCACAGCAGTCCATCTCCACCGGGTCACAGAACTCCAACCCCCAGGTGCCCCGGCGGCCGAGTCGCGTCCCTGACGCTACCTTCGCGCCTGGAGGCGCCTGAAAAACAAGGAGCGCCGAGCGCTCAGGGTCCCCCTGCACCGCCCTACCTACCTGCCGTGAGGGCAACGGCTTGACCAGCACAGTCCAGCGCCGTGAGGGGAACGGCAGCCACGCACAGCAGTCCATCTCCACCGGGTCACAGAACTCCAACCCCCAGGTGCCCCGGCGGCCGAGTCGCGTCCCTGACGCTACCTTCGCGCCTGGAGGCGCCTGAAAAACAAGGAGCGCCGAGCGCTCAGGGTCCCCCTGCACCGCCCTACCTACCTGCCGTGAGGGCAACGGCTTGACCAGCACAGTCCAGCGCCGTGAGGGGAACGGCAGCCACGCACAGCAGTCCATCTCCACCGGGTCACAGAACTCCAACCCCCAGGTGCCCCGGCGGCCGAGTCGCGTCCCTGACGCTACCTTCGCGCCTGGAGGCGCCTGAAAAACAAGGAGCGCCGAGCGCTCAGGGTCCCCCTGCACCGCCCTACCTACCTGCCGTGAGGGCAACGGCTTGACCAGCACAGTCCAGCGCCGTGAGGGGAACGGCAGCCACGCACAGCAGTCCATCTCCACCGGGTCACAGAACTCCAACCCCCAGGTGCCCCGGCGGCCGAGTCGCGTCCCTGACGCTACCTTCGCGCCTGGAGGCGCCTGAAAAACAAGTAACACCTCTCGCAACGCGAGACGCGCGCGGGAGCGCCCGGGGCTAAGCCCGGGCAAAGGGCGGGCCCTCTACGGCCCTCTAAGGCCGGATAAGGACGGGACGGGCCACCCCCCTTGGTAGTCACACTTGATTGCCCAATTTCACGAAGGTAAATACCATCTCGTATTGATATTTTGTCATAATTCGCTCTATAATCTTTTATCGCCATGACTTCCAAGGGGGATCATTCAATTAGTGAAGCTTGCAATAGGCAAACGTTCTCTTTATTAGAGGAGTTAAACCTCCTATGCCAAACAACCTACGCTACATTGTTAACCCCCCCTCCGCCCAAAAGCGTTGGTGTACTTCCAGACAAGGCTACAATCCTAGATCCCTACATACTATATAACAAAGCCTGCAGCCCGATCGCTCCATGTCTTGAACCCTCCAAAGCCCAAGCTGTGAAAAGGAAAGAAAATGGCGTAAATCAAGGAGGAAATGATCCCACAATTCACAAAATGTGCTTAAGTCCACTCATTTCTAACTTTTCACTGAACCCACCGACTCCTGAGCACCCAGAGCCCATGGCATCTCCTCCTTGTTCGCACATATTGCCCCTTATTGAACAACTGTTTAGCTCAATGATTACCCCCCTGTTAGAAAAAATTAACATGCTAGGGGATAGGCTCTCTGGTATAGAGAAAACCATTAAGTTAAATCCGCTGGGGGGTGAAGGTAGTGACATACTTAATTGCCCTAAATCAACTGCTATCCAACCAGGCTCTAAACCATCTGTGCAGGGCAAAGGACATCAAACACAACCTGCTGGCCCTAGTGTACCAGGGCAAAAAATAGCTAAACACTCTGCTACAGTCTCCCTCTCCCAGCCGACTGTACCTAGAGTAGGTCACAAGAAGGCTAATTCTATTCACTTACCACCGGAAGCGGCCCCATATGTGTGCATCCTTGCGGGTGTACCTGCTCTCCCACGTGGAAAGCCTGAGAGACAACATGATCTAGTTAATAAAACTAAATTCTGGCTGTCAAAAAATAGGCCTCTCCCTTGTAACTTATACGGAGCAATTAGGAGCGTCAGAAGGGTGAGCTGGTTGGGCTCCCTCCCCAAAGACCTGCCTGGGGACTTGGTACTTGTGAGATTCAGAGACAGTAACATTGTCCCTTACTTGAAAACTAGGCCGCCCCAAATAAGAGACGGCCCAATATCCATATGGGACTTACATGATTTTTATCCCAACATCGTGTGTTCTCTTCCTTTTCCGAGATGGACATGTAAAAATGACTAACCACGAACTCTGTTGATACTGCCTCAACTCTGGAGCAGAAAAGAAATTTTAGGACTGGGACACTACTGTACTATATTTTGGTTTAGAATGGTCTGTGTGTTAGTGATGCAGTTTTTTTTATATTGACTTTTGTCCTCTTTTACTTCTGATTTTGAAACTTTTTTTACAATGTAATTGATGATTTTAAACCGAAATTTTATTTCTATCTTTATAACAGTTATAATTATGTATGCTTATATGATATTTCTTTCTGAATATCGAATAAAGCTTATTTTGAACCTTTGAACCACCATCATTTATCTTTAAAAGGTAATAATCTAATAATATCTGAATTTTGTAAAACTTCATATTTTGTAATATCCTTTAAATGCCCATGCTGCTGATTCCAAAGGTCAACATCACCCTGAAACAGTCCAAAGAATGATCCTGATCATCCCGATTGCTGTAGAATTGCCTCAGTGTTACAGATTACCACATCTGCTCCAGATGTCTGAGAGGCCAAACATGAAAGCCTGCTCTCTCCCCCAGGTTCTAATCCAATTTACTCCAGCACAACGTTCCTTTTCTTAGTTTAACAGTCTCACTCTAGAATTCCTCCGAATGGCCATCAGAATCTGCCACGTGGATGCATGATAATGTTAATAGAATTAAAACGTCCATCTACCAGTCTCATCATATGTCTTCTGCATCTGATTCCTGCGGGCAACCAGAAGGAAGAGCTAATTTTTTTTCTTTCTGTACATTCTCCACTTAGCTCAATCAGGCTTTCAGTTCTTTTCTGTAAGGTATACCAGGCAACTATTGTAGCTGTCGAAAGTGTGCCTCTTTGGTCTCATTTTAATGGTTTGTGTAATAAATATTACTGAAGGTTTTTAAATGTTCTAGGTAGGAGACCTTCTATTCCATAGAAGTTTTTAATTTTTTTCGCACATTGAGGAGTTCCACCTCTTTCTATCTCTACTGAATCTTCCTTCAAAAAACACTAAAATGTGGCTTTCTGTCCAGAGCCAGTGAGTTTTAAGCGTTATGTTTTTTGGAACCACATGCTGTGCTGCATAGAAATAAGGCACCTTTAAGGATACAGCCATCCTTTCTCCCTAAAGTGGTCGCGTATTTCCATGTCAATCCAATCTTATTTATTTCCACCTTTCAAAATCCTTAGAAGGGTGGTTCTTTGATCACAATTACTCAAGCAGAATTGTGGATGGATGCTGTTATGTGTGGCCTGTGCTCAGAGCCTTGTGATGTTATTGCCAATTTCAAGAGTTAACAGAATGAGAGGAGTCTACGCTCAGGTTATGTGGCCCAGCGTTTGGAGGGGAGCTGATGCCCAGTGGATCGTTCCCATTTAGTGTTGTTCATGTAGAGACCACACATTACCTGATACATGCATTGGAACAGGATGGCAGCAGTAATCTGGATTACAGCAATGGAGTCCGACCTCAGATCTGTTTCTCTTCCTCCAGTTAGCAATGGGGAAACTGGCCAGTTGAGTGAATGGTCAGTGCATTCTTTGGGCCAGAGGAGAGGACCATGTCTCTTTGAAATAAAGGGTTGTTGTGAAGCACCCTATAAACAGTATGCAGGTTGTTTCAGGAAGCCTTCTTACAAATGGCTTATGGGTGGAGGGGTTTTGAACAGCATGCCCTGTAAACTTTTGTAGAGGCTTCCAAAAGAGCACACAGTTGAATACAATTAAATTAAAATGTGTTCTTAAAGTCATCACTATTAAAAAGGAGATCAGATATAAAGACAAAGGTTCATTTTTATTGATAACATTGTGCCTTGGTTCTTGGGACTCTAAGATGTTTGCAGGCCCTTGTGTGACTTGAAATTTGAGGCATCAGATTAGTGTTCAGCTAAATGTTGGTTCCAATATTCCAATCTGAGGGGATTGTGTTTAATAAAGTGGGGGAAGCCAAGGAGTTTTAACCTAGTTTAGGAATGAGGCCAAGCCAATGTAACTACAAAAAAGATGGTGGGGGGTATCAGTGTGTGTGTCAGCCCCTAGCCTGTACCCTATGAGTGTTGTGGAATTAAGATGCTGTTAGTTAGTGGAGGTCCTGGAAACACTATTGTGGGATTAACCAGCCCCTTCCCCTGCCTGTGGCTAATACTCTGATTTGTCAATGGGATAGGTTTGGCGTCTTGGATGTTCCATACATTGTCCACGACCCTCCCATTCTGTTGTGGTTTTAACCGCTTAAATTGTTCCTAACATATGATTTTCTGGGAGCCATATGAGGCTTTCTTAGCAGAATTGCTTCTTTTTTCCAGTAGCAGTTTTTCAGCCACAGACTGCTTCAAGAATGGGGAATAACAGCCTAACTGTTCCATGCCGGCGTAGGAAAGTGTCTGGCAGAGTTGGGGCCACAACTGCCTGTGTACTCAAAATCATTCTGGTCGGTCTTTCTTTGCTTTCTCACAGAGTGCTGGCTCTGCAAGCTATCTGCGTGGAATTGCTGGGCCTTCAAAGAAGGGCATTAGAGCTTGCATGTACAAGCTGCATGACTGTGTTGTCACGCCCACAAAGGCAACACGAAGGTGAACCAACAACTTGTGCTTCACAACTTGTGTTCTACCCATAAAGCACCGGGACACATCGGCTTATAACGGAACACCATAATCACACTGTATACAGGCCACATCTCACAACCCACCCCTGTTATGGAGGAAGAAGTGAAGGTCTCCCATTCCAGATGGGATTTTACACAGAGTGGTTCGGTGGACACGAGTCTGAGTTACAGGTGAAAAAACCTGTGCCCCATACTAGAGCCCACAATCACCATCTTCTCCATATGCGAGTGAGGTGGCAGTAGCCAGCAGCCACTATGCATCAGTGTGTAATTCCATGCCCAGAAAAGACTTGTGTTTTTCTATTTCAGCAACAGAAACATGGAGCACCCTTAGTGGACCCTCACCGTCAAATCCATTGAAGTTTAACAGGGCAAATCAAAAAATGTCACATTGGGCCAGGATAGTACATAGTTCTTTTCCATGTGAGGATAGTCTGTTTCTGCAGCTATTAATAATGTGCTGTTTTCTTTCTTTCATTGCCTAGGTGAAAGGAGTGAACCTTTCATGTGTGAGGACATGCATGGTGGTAGCAGAGGAGCGGCCGAGAATTGTACTGACTCAGTCATTCTCCAAAATCTTCAAGGATCTAGGCCTGTCAACTCGTGCTGTGAGCACCACCTTTGGATGCCGGGTGAATGTGGCCCTTTGTTTGCAGGTGAGAATTAACTCCACGGGTCAGTTGTCCTCAGTAGGGCATGCAACTGGTGAATAAATCAAACAAAATTGTGCCTTGATATATATAGCACATGGAGGATTGTAGTTCCAACCTCCTCTCTTAGTTCCTGAACCATAACACTACTTAGTGTGGGGGAATTGGGGAGTATTCCTTATGTTAAACCGAGTATTCTCATATCAGCCTCTGCTTCCACTGCTCTTATTGTAATGCTAAGAGCCCATCACTGCATTCATTCCCAATATATTCTGGGAAATATGCATTCTGTTAACCTGTGGTTTACCTGCATTAGTTATACTATTACTATACACTCTTTCTTAATAGCAAAATGTAGGTACCTTGCCACCTAATGGTTTAAAAAAAAAAATGTTTTGCATGAAGATATCATTTATTCCTATACCATGTCATACACAAGCTGCTCACAAACCTGGCATTCATACAAGCCCTTCACCAGTTCATCAAATTCCTTACTCATTTTGCCTCTGTGCGGCAGCACTGAGGCAAAGCCTATTGGAGTTAAAGATATAAAATGGCTGTCAGTATGTTGCTAAGCAGACAACACACTACTTTGTTGTGTAAGCTGTAAAGTGTATCCTTCTGCTCATAAAACACGGAATTCGGTGCAGCAATCCCTTGCCAACCTCACCCTGTACATGGGGACGTACTAGTGGAGAGAAGTGAATCTGTTTACCAATGCCTCCGTTGTGCCTGCACTGCCCCTTCCCACATTCTCCTTGTTCCTTGTTATTCCAAGCTGCACCAGGTACCTGAATCGGATAAATCCCCTGCACACCTGCCAGTTGTTAAGGCCATGGACTGCCAAGTATGAAGCCATGCACATTATACCAACGTGTTTGGGCCCAGCACCTTCCTCTCCTCAGACACGAGCATGAAACATGCTGTTCTTTTATGCAGCGGCTGCCCTTCTTTAAGGCGGAGGAACGCCGCCCCACTACCACCGTAAAATTAAACAAGTTTTATTATCCTTTTATTTGCATCTCCCTGGACCCGCCCCCATTACTCTGATGAGTCTTGGGGGCGGGTCCAGGGGATGACGTTGCTGGTGGGGGAGTGGCGGGCACTCCTTTCACTGCACATGAGGTGTTTGGCTGATCGTCTCAGGCCGGCCAAACCCTCATGCACAGTGATGCCCTCTCCAGCCCCAACTGGGTTGCTGGGGCTGGAGAAAGCAGGCACAGGCTTCCAGTCTGCCTAGGAGAGCAAGTTCCCAGCTCTCCGGCCAATACGAACGTTGCTTTCATGCAGCGTCAGGATTTGCCGCAGTGCAGTCTGGGAACCTGTGTCCAGAAAAAAGAAGAGCGCGATGCGGCTGACAGCAGCGGCGTTCAAGGTAAGTTTTTTTTTTTGCCCCCTCCCCCCCCCCCCCCCCCCCCCCCATTTAGGCTGTGTAGGTTTCTTTCCTCGCCTATTTCCAGCAATTCACCTGCCTAAATGTCATCTCTTGCCTAGCGAGCAGTCATCTGATGCACACCTGCACTCTATGGGCTGCTATCAGTAGAGTTCCCTATTGGCCCTTTTTGGTTCAATGCACCGTCAGAGTGCATCTTAGCGTAGAACGTCTTAAAATGTAGGAGTATAAAGTGAACTGTACTTCCAGCCAGTGGCATAACAAGATATCCAATAACAAGATATCCTACCCATGGCCACTCCACTTTCAAGGTAGAGGTCATCACTTTCCTTTGGCCAGTGGTGCCAGATACCCTGGCAAAGTGAAAGCAACTGGTTACATAACCACTTTTCACCATTGCCAGACAAACCTATTCATCATGATGTAGCCGGGGGTACAAGGAAGGCACACCCACTTGGGATCTAACCTTTTTCAACCATGGTGACTGTATTACATAGGCAGGTTGAACTCAGATCCTTGTTTAGGCACAGAGGTTTCACGCTGGCATTGCACTGTAGGATTGAGCACATCCTTCTTTATGGACATGGTGGTGCAGTCCCATTGCTCTGAGGGAACAAGCAAGTCTTGCGCCTGAGCTTGGCCCTAGCACCAAGTCTCTGTTTGCATGGTGAATAGAGCTCTTCTCCTGTGGGTTTCTTCAGACACATTCTAACCAAGTCAATCTAGCTTCTAACTCCTCTGTTGAGGAATGGAGGACAAGCCTGGCTGGAAAGAGTTTGCACAAAATGTTCCCCTCTCTATGACACAAAAAACACAAGCATTTGCACGGTCATCCAATGGAGTCTTAATGGGAGGTTGCTGCTATAATGTAGGTACAGTAGCCTCGAGGACATGGACTGTCCTCGCCCTGTCACTCGAGATTTTGGGAGAGCAGAACTTTGCACCAGACTCCCAGTGCAGCCACAGATTGAGGTAGTACTCATTCTGTTTTAGGGAATGTGGACTGTATTTGAACAAGTAAAACAGGTTTGATCATTTAGTTGGGGAGCAGCTGAACCTTGACCTGACTCTGTCAGCTCATCTAACCTTGGACCTAAGTGCAAGCTTTTGGTCTGTTTTCTATACTTGTATCACATTCCTTGTTAAATTAAGTGCCGGTCAAGGAGACTACTACAATCCATCCTCTCCTTAGTTTCCAGGCTCACATAGCTGTTCCTAACTTACTTGTGACATCTCCCACCACTTGAACACCAGTCCTAGGCTCCAGCCCATCTTCCTGTAAACTGGCCGCACCCCATTTTCTTGTCTCTGATCCTTTCATGACTGCTCCATCCCAGACAACTTGTAGCAGCAAGATTCCCACAAATCCTTCTCTTTATTAAGAGGCTTCACTTGGCGGATCCAGTCACTGACCCAGATACGGATTCCCATAGTGTAATCCAGGAAGATCTGCTTGCCAAGACCTTAGAAGCTCAGTCCATTCACACCATGTCAATCTCACAGAGATTAAGGGTATCTATGCTGTCGTGGCAGCTTTGACCCTCCCATTAAAGCCATTTCTAGCCATTGAGTCCTATGTCCTTTTACATGTCTTGTTGCAGTAGACCTTTCGTGGGCTATACCAAGAACTTAAAGTGGTTTTATAGTCAGCCCACTGCTTTTAGTGGCTGGCTTTGTTGTCACTCTCAATTGCTTTCTTCTTATTCAGTACCTTTCCTTCATCTTCTTGTGTTTTTCCTCCACTTGAGCCTAGGCTCTTTACCATCTTTTTGATTGGTTGATTTGGATCCATCTACTTCTCATTTTTTGAGAAATATGTTTTCTTTTTCGTTAAGCATTCCATGAGCGCGCAAGTGTTTCCTTGCTCTCTCTCCCTCTTCTGTGGTTCCTTTATGCCAAATACCCACCCCTGCACTACATGTTGCTCTATCGCCATTGTGTGCTGCTCTCTCTCTCTCGTAGTTCTCCCTCTACCAATCCCATCTCCCGTGCAGCGTATGGCTCTCTCCCAGTGTGCTGCTTTTCTCCTCCTTTAACCCTACTCCCCCGCCAGCCTAATTTTTATTTTATCACCTTGCCCACACCCCGTTGCTTCCCCCACCCGCTCCTACATTGTGCGTCAACCCATTCAAGTCCTTTTTAGGTCTCGCCTAAGCAGCACGTGTGCTATCTCTTCTAGACATGCTGTATTCAGGATATGGGCATAAAGCCCCGCTGTGAGAAGTTGGCCTGATGTGCAGTGCTCACTATTCTAGTGATCACTATATATCAGTCCAAACAACCCTTATTGATGATTGGTTGTAAGTCAACCTTATAGACCAGCTATCCTAGTAGCATGGATACGAGCAGTCTAAGGCTAAGACTCTAGAGAGCGTGTTAAGCCAGCTGTTTTACCATCACATTACCCCTTGAACACCCAGTGAAAGGACACCACACAAGTTGTTATGAAAATAAACAGTGTATTTATTTATAACAAGACTACCCTGGCTCTTTATGAGACAGGGAGCTAAGCACACAACAAAACTCTTACGAAAATACTTTTAAGTTAGCACGTTACACAAATGCCCGAGGGGCACGAAAAACCATATACGCTAAAAGTGGAATGCGAATTACTAGCAGGTAAGTAACAGTTCTAATAGGCTTTGGAATCGCTAGGACTGGACTAGGGAATCATTAGATTACTACTAGGAGGCCCAGGGGACTCGGGTGCAGAGTGTGCACTCTCACGCGGGATGCGGGACAAAGTCTATGGAAGCTAGAATTCACAAAGTTAGTGTTCACGGGCGAACCCGACCTGGTAGGGAGAAAACGACAGTGGATCCTGACCCTTGGATAGTGAGGCTATGCTGGGACACCGGAGTGCCGAAGTTACCTAGCCCAGGGGCTGCAGCTGCATAGGTCTGAAAAGACGTCGGGGATCTCGTTGCCGGACCAGGAGCCTGGAAGGAAGAAGTTGCTGGCAGGCGACCAGTGAAGGAAAGTTCGATGGATCCAAGCCTGGATCAAGGAAGAAGAAAACCTGAAAGCAGAGGGGACCAAGTTCTTGAATCACTAGCCAGTGATTAAGTGGGCACCAGGATGGCACCGGGCGAAGTCACCGCAGTCAGGTGAGTGGGCGCTGCTGGGCTCTGCAGTCTCTCGGACCAGGAGGCGTTGTCGGCGACCAGGATGGAGGTGCGAGCTGTCCCACGAAGGATGAAGTCGTCGGCGTCGAAGTTACCCAGGAGTGGGCAACAAGCCTTGGCTAATTCAAGCCCACGCGGTGGACTCAAAATGGCGTCTTGAGTGGACCAGGAGGGTCCGGGGTGCTCCTCTTCTGGAAGGGAGCAAGGGCCAGTCTGGAGCAACCAGACCAGCAGCAGAAATGTCGTCGGGCGTCGTCAGGAAGGCCACAAGCCAGCGGGCTAGTAGCCAAACAACGCGGTGAGCAGCAAAAAGCAGAAGGGCCCCACGCAGATCGTGGAGATGCTGGGGGGCTGCTCTTCGGTGCTGGAGCTGCTCAGGGTGGGGGCTTCTCGGGCCCCAAAGCACTCACCAGGAATTCACTCGGCGGGCTTGCTGTTCAGAAGTCGTGCAGTCTTGAAGATGGCCGGTCCCTCGAGGTCTCGTCACACCCACGAATCTCAGCGTGACTGATGATGCAGGTAGAGGTCAGAGGTGCCAGGGAAGCCGGTTCTCGTCGAGCTGGGCAGTCGGATTCCGGAGGAAGGACTTGCAGCAGACCGCAGTGTTCTGTAGATGGTGCCTGCGGATGCAGGGTGACTACTCCTTAGTCACAAGGGAGAAATCTTAGGAAGAAGTCTTGAATTCCTTTCGTGGAAAGTAGTTTCAGGATTCAAAGATGATCTGATTTGGAAGGGGGCCAGTCTCTACCTTTATCCTGTAAAAGGGGGCTGGCACGCGACTAAGTCCTGCCCTATGGGTGGGACTAGGAGGGGGGTGGTTACACCCACTTCCTTGGCGGGCTTTTCCCCAGCACAGGGTCTGGAGTGACCCTGGAACTGGTTCCAGCCAGCCTATGCACAGTGAGCACCGGGGTGCCACGTGCAGTCACCTTCCTCTAAAGCCCTGCCTACCTACAATACACAAAACCCTGTCTGGGACGGTGCTGGCACCGCCCCTGGCAGGAAACCCTTTGTCCTTATCTCCTGCTCTGGGAGGACTCCCAGCAGCAGGAGGGCAGACTTGTGTCTCGGTGGCAGCATCCATTTTGTGGATGCTAAGGCTCTGTCTGACTTTTAACCGGGTTATAGGTTACAGGCATGTCGTGTCCCTCTAGAAGGGTGGAATGCTAACCCCGTCGCCAGAATTGGCGAGGGGTTAGTATTCCAATTCGTATGACACCTTACTCGACATGTTTTGATAAAGCGATACCAGAGTTGGCACATAACCGCGAGGATTATAATGCACTTAAGAGTATATGGTATGCGATATCATGGAAACGGCTAAGGGATGGATCCCGAAAGCCGCAGACAGGCTCAGCTCATGCCAGAGCACCATCTCACACGATTCCAAGCACTCTGCCTTCAGGATTGTTAAGGCCTGCCATAGGAGTGACTGATAGGAGATCTGTGTGTCCATTTTAGGGTTAGATATAGGTATACTATATCTAAAGCAAAGGGTGAGTACACCACCTTGCCCCAGCTGTCGTGCAGCCAGTTGTGTCAGTTTTAGTTAGTCAATCCAGGGGTGGCACAATACATGCTTCAGCCCCTGGGAGACTTCTGGGTGCACCTCAGCCCTGGGTACAGGGACTTGGAGAGGGCCCAGGGCCAATTCAGTACCTGAGTACAATTTGGATAGAGAGAACAGCTAGGCTGTGGGTCTGATTAGCAGGCCCACAGCCAGGGAAAGTCGTAAACCAGTGCAGCAAAAAGCAAAAATCTGGGTGATCATAGGATTGCAGACCCTACTCTCCTACATGACCCCCCCCCAAACTTTGGGACAATAAACTAACCTTGACCAGGTGAGTCTTCTTGCTCTAAGTGGAAATACCTGGAGAGCCCATCAGCATTGCTGTGATCAGTCCCAGGTCTATGCTCCACTGTAAAATCCATCCCCTGTAGGGAAATGGACCACCTAAGCAGTTTGGGGTTTTCACCCTTCATCTGATTTAGCCACAAGAGGGGCTTATGGTCTGTCTGAATGGTGAAGTGAGTGCCAAACAAGTAGGCCCTCAGCTTCTTCAGGGCCCAGACCACAGCAAAGGCCTCCCTCTCAATAGCTGACCAATTTTTCTCTCTGGGTGTCAACCTTCTACTAATGAAAGCAATAGGCTGATCATTACCATCAAAATTCAGTTGAGACAGAACAGCTCCCACACCCAACTCAGAAGCATCTGTTTGGACAATGAATGGCTTGGAGTAATCTGGACTCTTGAGGATAGGTGCTGTGCACATGGCCTGCTTTAGGTCATTGAATGCTTTCTGACAGCTTGCTGTCCACTGAACTTTCTTTGGCATCTTCTTGCTTGTCAGGTCATTAAGGGGGGTCACTATGGACCCATAATTTCTGACAAACTTCCTATAGTACCCAGTCAGGCCCAAGAAAGCTCGAACCTGAGTCTGGGTGATTGGAGGAGTCCAGTCCTTGATGGCCTGTATCTTACTCTCCAGTGGCTGAACCTGGCCTCCACCTACAAGGTGGCCCAGGTATACAACCTGTGACTGCCCTATCTGGCACTTTGTGGCCTTGATAGTGAGGCCTGCCTTTTGCAGGGCCTCTAACACTTTCCTCAGGTGGACCAGGTGATCCTCCCAGGTGGAGCTAAAGACAGCAATATCGTCAAGATAAGCTGCACAGAAGTCATCCAGCCCAGTGAGGACTTGATTCACCAACCTTTGGAAGGTGGCAGGTGCATTTTTCAGTCCAAAGGGCATTACCACAAATTGATAATGCCCTCCAGGGGTAGAAAATGCTGTCTTAGGTTTGGCTTCCTCAGCTAACCTGATTTGCCAATACCCAGCTGTCAAATCAAATGTGCTTAAGAAGTTGGCAGAAGCCAATCTATCTATAAGCTCATCTGCTCTTGGTATTGGGTGGGCATCAGTCTTAGTGACTGCATTGAGGCCTCTGTAGTCTACGCAAAACCTCATCTCTCTCTTACCACCCTGGGTGTGAGGTTTTGGCACTAGAACTACTGGGCTAGCCCAAGGGCTATCTGAGGGCTCAATGACTCCCAGTTCCAACATTTTCTGCACTTCAGTTTTGATGCAGTCTCTAACATGATCAGGCTGTCTGTAGATTTTACTCTTGACAGGCAGACTGTCTCCAGTGTCAACATCATGGGTACACCAATCAGTTTGGCTGGGTGTCAGAGAGAACATATGTCGAAAGGATTGCAGAACTTGCCTGCAATCCTGTTGCTGATGTTCAGTGAGGCTGCCACAAAAGACAACACCATCAACTGACCCATCATCAGGATTCTGAGTGAGCAGGTCTGGGAGAGGGTCACTCTCTTCCTCCTGTCCCTCATCTGTGGCCATGAGCAAGCTCATGTCCTTCCTGTCAACATATGCCTTGAGCCTGTTAACATGGAGCACTCTGAGAGGGCTCCTGGGAGTTCCAAGGTCCACCAAGTAGGTAACCTCTCCCTTTTGCTCAATGATGGTGTGGGGCCCAGACCATTTGTCTTTCAGAGCTGCTGGGGCCACTGGCTCCAGCACCCACACCTTCTGTCCTGGCTGGTACACAGTCAGTACAGCCTTTTGGTCATGCCAAGCTTTTTGCAGTTCCTGGCTGGCCTCAAGGTTTTTAGATGCCTTTTCCATATACTCAGCCATCCTGGAGCGGAGACCAAGTACATAGTCCACTATGTTGGTTGCAGGCTTTTTGAGAGGTCTCTCCCATCCTTCCTTCACCAAACACAGGGGTCCCCTTACAGGATGCCCATACAGAAGCTCAAAAGGGCTGTAGCCAACCCCCTTCTGTGGGACCTCTCTGTAAGCAAACAAGAGGCAGGGGATCAGGATATCCCATCTTCTCCTAAGAGGTTCAGGTAGTCCATGAATTATCCCTTTCAGGGTCCTGTTGAATCTCTCAACAAGCCCATTGCATTGTGGATGATAGGGTGTGGTGAACTTGTAGTTCACACCACACTCTTTCCACATGGCAGTCAGATATCCTGACATGAAGTTTGTACCTCTGTCAGAAACGACCTCCTTAGGGAAACCCACTCTGGAGAACACTCCAACTAGGGCTCTTGCCACTACAGGGGCTGTAGTGGTCCTAAGGGGAATAGCCTCAGGATACCTGGTGGCATGGTCCACCACCACCAGTATAAACTTGTGTCCTGATGCTGTCTGGGGTTCCATTGGACCAACAATGTCAATCCCCACTCTTTCAAAGGGAACCCCCACCACAGGTAGTGGTATGAGGGGGGCCTTTGTTGTGCCACCTGACTTACCACTGGCTTGGCAAGTGACACATGAGCGACAAAACTCCTTGGTATTCTCATTCATATGGGGCCAGTGAAAGTGTGAGACAAGCCTGTCCCAAGTCTTTGTCTGACCTAAATGACCTGCAAGGGGAATCTCATGGGCCAAGGTGAGAAGGAAACCTCTCAGAGACAAGGGGATGACCAGCCTCCTGGTTGCACCAGGCTTGGGGTCTCTTGACTCAGAGTACAGGAGTCCATCTTCCCAGTATACCCTGTGGGCACCTGTGGCATTCCCTGCAGCCTCAGCAGCAGCCTGCTGTCTGAGGGGTTCAAGGGAAGGGCAGCTCAACTGTTCCTTCCCCAGGTCTGCTCTGGAGGGTCCCCCTGAGCCCAGAAACTCAACTTGATCAAGTTCAAGCTCTTTAGGCTCAGTTTCCCTCAGCTCTTCTAGATCAGCCTCCTCAGAGACTTGATCCTCAACCTGGGGCAAGGGGGAAGGCAAAGCCTTACCCTTACTGCTCTTCTTCTTGGGAGGTGTCTGGTCCATAATTTCAGGATCCAGCACCTGTTCAGTGGGGCATCTTCTGGCCTGTGACCTAGTCACAGCAAGTACATGTGCTGGCAAGCCTAACATCTCCATGTGAGTCCTCTGCTCCACTTCTGACCATTGTGATGACTCCAAATCATTGCCCAACAAACAATCAACTGGGAGGTCTGAACTGACTACAACTTTCTTTTGTCCCTTCACTCCACCCCAGGAGAAAGCCACAATTGCCACACTATGACTAGTAGTGACATTGCTGGCATTGGTCACCAGGAAATCAGTACCTGGCATGATCTGTCCAGGGTCCACAAAGTTAGGTGTCACCATGGTGACACTGGCACAAGTGTCCCTATAGGCCTGAGCCATCTTGCCATTAATCAAAGGTGTCTGCCTGTATTTGCCCAAAGTATTGGGACTTATTTCAGGGGACATATCCATGTCCCCTGTACAGACAAGGACAGCCTGAGTGAGTGTGCCAACTAAGTTGTCAGACCCCTCAGTACCCAAGGTTAACCCAACTAATGCCTTGGGAGTGACACTACCACTACTGACTGTACTAGGGGGTGCAGTTGCTTTAGGAGCTGTAGTGGCAGGAGTTTGTCCTCCTCCTCTTTTGGTGCACTCACTAAACCAGTGAGATTTACTTTTGCAGTACTGGCACCACCTTTTTGACTGGCCTTCTTGAGTCTTCTTCTTCTGGGAAGCCTGACCCCCACCCTCTTTGGTTTGTTGGGGACCTGGTGAAGACTTCTGGTCATTTTGCTCATTCTTAACATTACCCTTCTGGTCTGCTTTCTTCTGACCACCCTGGTTCTGGTTCTGGTTCTGCTTGATCCTTGTCCTGACCCATTTGTCTGCCTTCTTTCCCAATTCTTGGGGAGAGGTCAGATCTGAATCAACAATGTGCTGGTGCAGCAACTGGTTCTGACAATTGTTTAAAATTTGTTCTCTCATCATTAGATTATACAATCCTGTGTAATCTGTAACCTTGCTACCCAGCAACCAGCCCTCCAAAGCCTTAGTGGCACAATCCACAAAATCAGACCAGTCCTGAGACTGAGTTTTCTGGGTGTCTCTGAACAGCAACCTGTACTGCTCAGTGGTTAAACCAAACCCATCAACCAGTGTATTCTTCAGGACCTGGTAATTGTTAGCATCCTCCACTCTTGTAGTGAGGAGCTTATCTCTACCTTTACCATCAAAGGAGAGCCACAGTATAGCTGCCCACTGACTCTGGGGAATGCCCTGCACAGTGCAGGCCCTCTCCAGAGCAGCCATCCATTTCTGGATATCATCCCCTTGCTTAAAGGGGGGCACTATTTTAGTCAGGTGTTTAGTATCTAAACCCTTCTCTCTATCTCTTGGGAGATTGCTGCCACCAGTGGGAGCTAGCCCACTCATCTGCTGCTCTCTTGCCAGGGCAAGCTTCTCTTTGGCCAGGGCAATTTCTTCCCTTTCAATCCTCAGTTCAGCTTGTCTCATCCTAGCTTCATGCTCCTTTCTCTGAGGGGAAGTAAATCTCCTCTGTGGAGGATTCCTTCTCCCCTGAGAAGAGGCATTAGAGTGCAGAGATCTATTGGAGTCCCTAGAAAGAGATCTATCTCTCCTAACTCCAAGGTTAGGCCCACTTCGGGTTAGTACTGGGGGGCCCCCAGATCCTAGCCCAAGTAAGTCTAAGTTGGTCCTAGTTAGCCTTCTGACTACCTCAAGACCCTTGTCTACCTCATCCCCAGAGAGTACCTCCTGATCCTCCTCCTCAACTGCTGAATCAGTGTTGTGGAGATCTGGATCCCCAGAGGTTCCCTCTAAGGCTGGCATGTTCTCATGTAACTGAGAAAGCTTTCTGGCATCATATGTCTCTAAGAGACCTATCAGAAAGGAAGTGGTGGGGTTAGACCCCTGCTTCAGTTTTCTGGAGACACAGATCTGTCTCATCTCATGAAAGCTGAGAGCTGCATATCTTGAAGTGACCTGTGGAGGGTCAACACTGACCAGGGGAGTCTCAGTAGAGTCCTCCTGAGTCGACATGCTTTTCTAGTGAGGTGTAAGTGGTGCACTTACCTACACTATATGTTTGCCTACTGATCCCTTGCTAGAGTTGTAGTTTAGGGTGTGCTAAGCCCTAGGAGCTACAACAGCTGGTTCAGTAGAACTCAGAGTATTCTAAGCTAAGTTATATGTACCTTTAGTACTTATGTGATCTTTCACAAGATATTCTTAGGGCATGTGTGGTAAAACAACAGCAAGCTCAAATCCCAACCGCTGCTCACCAATGTGAGAAGTTGGCCTGATGTGCAGTGCTCACTATTCTAGTGATCACTATATATCAGTCCAAACAACCCTTATTGATGATTGGTTGTAAGTCAACCTTATAGACCAGCTATCCTAGTAGCATGGATACGAGCAGTCTAAGGCTAAGACTCTAGAGGGCGTGTTAAGCCAGCTGTTTTACCATCACATTACCCCTTGAACACCCAGTGAAAGGACACCACACAAGTTGTTATGAAAATAAACAGTGTATTTATTTATAACAAGACTACCCTGGCTCTTTATGAGACAGGGAGCTAAGCACACAACAAAACTCTTACGAAAATACTTTTAAGTTAGCACGTTACACAAATGCCCGAGGGGCACGAAAAACCATATACGCTAAAAGTGGAATGCGAATTACTAGCAGGTAAGTAACAGTTCTAATAGGCTTTGGAATCGCTAGGACTGGACTAGGGAATCGTTAGATTACTACTAGGAGGCCCAGGGGACTCGGGTGCAGAGTGTGCACTCTCACGCGGGATGCGGGACAAAGTCTATGGAAGCTAGAATTCACAAAGTTAGTGTTCACGGGCGAACCCGACCTGGTAGGGAGAAAACGACAGTGGATCCTGACCCTTGGATAGTGAGGCTATGCTGGGACACCGGAGTGCCGAAGTTACCTAGCCCAGGGGCTGCAGCTGCATAGGTCTGAAAAGACGTCGGGGATCTCGTTGCCGGACCAGGAGCCTGGAAGGAAGAAGTTGCTGGCAGGCGACCAGTGAAGGAAAGTTCGATGGATCCAAGCCTGGATCAAGGAAGAAGAAAACCTGAAAGCAGAGGGGACCAAGTTCTTGAATCACTAGCCAGTGATTAAGTGGGCACCAGGATGGCACCGGGCGAAGTCACCGCAGTCAGGTGAGTGGGCGCTGCTGGGCTCTGCAGTCTCTCGGACCAGGAGGCGTTGTCGGCGACCAGGATGGAGGTGCGAGCTGTCCCACGAAGGATGAAGTCGTCGGCGTCGAAGTTACCCAGGAGTGGGCAACAAGCCTTGGCTAATTCAAGCCCACGCGGTGGACTCAAAATGGCGTCTTGAGTGGACCAGGAGGGTCCGGGGTGCTCCTCTTCTGGAAGGGAGCAAGGGCCAGTCTGGAGCAACCAGACCAGCAGCAGAAATGTCGTCGGGCGTCGTCAGGAAGGCCACAAGCCAGCGGGCTAGTAGCCAAACAACGCGGTGAGCAGCAAAAAGCAGAAGGGCCCCACGCAGATCGTGGAGATGCTGGGGGGCTGCTCTTCGGTGCTGGAGCTGCTCAGGGTGGGGGCTTCTCGGGCCCCAAAGCACTCACCAGGAATTCACTCGGCGGGCTTGCTGTTCAGAAGTCGTGCAGTCTTGAAGATGGCCGGTCCCTCGAGGTCTCGTCACACCCACGAATCTCAGCGTGACTGATGATGCAGGTAGAGGTCAGAGGTGCCAGGGAAGCCGGTTCTCGTCGAGCTGGGCAGTCGGATTCCGGAGGAAGGACTTGCAGCAGACCGCAGTGTTCTGTAGATGGTGCCTGCGGATGCAGGGTGACTACTCCTTAGTCACAAGGGAGAAATCTTAGGAAGAAGTCTTGAGTTCCTTTCGTGGAAAGTAGTTTCAGGATTCAAAGATGATCTGATTTGGAAGGGGGCCAGTCTCTACCTTTATCCTGTAAAAGGGGGCTGGCACGCGACTAAGTCCTGCCCTATGGGTGGGACTAGGAGGGGGGTGGTTACACCCACTTCCTTGGCGGGCTTTTCCCCAGCACAGGGTCTGGAGTGACCCTGGAACTGGTTCCAGCCAGCCTATGCACAGTGAGCACCGGGGTGCCACGTGCAGTCACCTTCCTCTAAAGCCCTGCCTACCTACAATACACAAAACCCTGTCTGGGACGGTGCTGGCACCGCCCCTGGCAGGAAACCCTTTGTCCTTATCTCCTGCTCTGGGAGGACTCCCAGCAGCAGGAGGGCAGACTTGTGTCTCGGTGGCAGCATCCATTTTGTGGATGCTAAGGCTCTGTCTGACTTTTAACCGGGTTATAGGTTACAGGCATGTCGTGTCCCTCTAGAAGGGTGGAATGCTAACCCCGTCGCCAGAATTGGCGAGGGGTTAGTATTCCAATTCGTATGACACCTTACTCGACATGTTTTGATAAAGCGATACCAGAGTTGGCACATAACCGCGAGGATTATAATGCACTTAAGAGTATATGGTATGCGATATCATGGAAACGGCTAAGGGATGGATCCCGAAAGCCGCAGACAGGCTCAGCTCATGCCAGAGCACCATCTCACACGATTCCAAGCACTCTGCCTTCAGGATTGTTAAGGCCTGCCATAGGAGTGACTGATAGGAGATCTGTGTGTCCATTTTAGGGTTAGATATAGGTATACTATATCTAAAGCAAAGGGTGAGTACACCACCTTGCCCCAGCTGTCGTGCAGCCAGTTGTGTCAGTTTTAGTTAGTCAATCCAGGGGTGGCACAATACATGCTTCAGCCCCTGGGAGACTTCTGGGTGCACCTCAGCCCTGGGTACAGGGACTTGGAGAGGGCCCAGGGCCAATTCAGTACCTGAGTACAATTTGGATAGAGAGAACAGCTAGGCTGTGGGTCTGATTAGCAGGCCCACAGCCAGGGAAAGTCGTAAACCAGTGCAGCAAAAAGCAAAAATCTGGGTGATCATAGGATTGCAGACCCTACTCTCCTACACGCCCACTTTCCGCTCATCTTTTTAATTGGCTTTTGTCCCTGTACTTTGTAAATGGTGGCTTTCCATTAGTCAGTAGGCTTAGTAGTCTCTCTTTAGTGCCGCCTTGTTTCTTCTTGTAACCTCCCATGAGGACACCCCCTGTTACATGTGTTGTTACTCCCTAGATTTTAATGACAGCCTCAGGGCATTATTTTCTTAAAGGGCTTCAGGCAGGACACACACTTGCTCATAAGCAAGGCTGGCAGTGGTTACTTTACTCACTAGCACTTCTTACATATATATGAGACCTTCTTTAAATGTAACTTCAACAGCTCCACACAGAGTACAACCTAATCCCGAATTAATGTAATAATTATTTTGTCACATTTAAAAGCTACTAATTTTATATATGGATATAGCTATTTGAATGTACCTGTGGTACTATCTTGTACGTAAAGCATTATGGGTAGGGTGGATTTACCATATCTTCTGCAGGATGCAGTACCATCTGTGGACAAAAGAGGTCCCTTAGGACCTTTTTTGTCCACATATGGTATTGCACCCTGCAACATAGCTAGTTAAACAAGCACTGGCGTTGCCAATAGGTCTCGCATTAGGAAAGTTTAACCTATTGGTATTGTAAATGACAAATTTTGTATCTGTGTTGGTTTTGAAAATAGCAAAATTAATAGCTTTGTCATTTACAATGCCAATAGTTTTAACTTTTGCAAATGTGACACCTATAGCATTTGTTATGCAATATGTGTCGTATTTACGTTACTTACATAGTTTTGCAATCAGTCATCCCCTCTGGTAACCTAATTCTCCGACCAGCACATTCCTGCTTACAGTTCAACAGGATTTTACAATATGCGCATTCAGACGTTTTTATTCCATTCCCTCACTGCCTGGACGAGCCCAGAAGTGCTGGGGCTGAGGGCAGACGGGGTCAACCGACTGGCAGACTGAAGCGACGTGAGACTAGAGCTGAAAACAGAAACAAGGAGTGTGGCAAATGGCCGGAGGGAAGCCGGATGGGGGCAGGAGAGCTGAGATACTGGCAAATGGCCGGAGGGAAGCCGGATGGGGGCAGGAGAGCTGAGATAGCGTGTTAGGGGAGGAGAAGCCGCAGAGCGCACGCTGGGCGAAGCCCTTTGATGTGCTGTGCGGCCGTGAATGCGCGTGCTTGTTTGCTCACGTGATTCACGTGAACTTAATGAAAACCGCACGAACGAAACCCTTGGTTTCACAAGTTTTTTGAGCACTTGAATTCTCGCTCCCTCAATGCGCTTGCGCGCATTGATAGGTCGCGAGACCTAAAGCATGGACATTTAAAATGCCAATAACTCCAACGTTGCAGGGTGCAGTACACTATGTGGCCAAAAGAAGTCCCATGGAACCTCTTTTCGCCACATAGTGTACTGCACCCTGCAACATGGCTAGGTAAAAAACATTGGCATTTATAATGCCAATAACTTCAACTAATGCGAGACCGATTGCATTTCCAATGCAATATGTCTCTCATTTGTTAAAGTTAGAGCAGTTGGCGTTGAAAATTACAGTATTTTTTACTTTTACTTTTTTATACTATTGGCAATAGTGCTATGCAAATATAATAACTCCACTGCAAATAACAAAACATAAGTAAAAAACATTGTTATTTTCAACGGCTCTAACTTTAACAAGACCTATTGCATGGCTTCCGGCCTGCTCCGCTTGTTGAAACATACTTTAGCGCAAATCAAAATGTATTTCTTATTCACCTTGCAAGTGGTGTCTGCCATTATGAATCAGGAAATTAAGAAAATGGTGCCCATGCCATTCAGTGGAAGGGAGGTGCCTCCTGAATGACGTGGGTACCAGTAACACCATGGCACATGTGTGTGTGCGCCGGCATTACACTTTTTTTTTGTTTTGCTGATGCTTCACAACATTGCCAGAAAGCATTGGCCAAGCCAGTAGCTCCCAAAGGTGAGACTTGTTGACTTTGTCACTGCTTCTTGATAAAGAGAATGCGCCTTCGGATTAGATGTAGGAAATTCCCTAAATGTTACTTATGTTATACTTTGGTAAATTTAAATCAAACTTTCTTTTTCGTGAGCTTATTCAGTTGAAACTGTCATGTGGGTTATACCATTCGATATATACTACGTGTGCATGCATCTATGATGCAAAGACTGTATTTTTCAGAGAGAAGAACTTGTCAACGGACCCATACTAAACTCTACACGTTGAGCAATATAACGGACTTACTGGAAACCTAATATCTCATTTAACTGCTTATCTAAACAAGGTTTTTAAATCCTGATGTGGAACCTATTGTTGTAGCCGAGTCTGTCCTGTGAATTTGTGTTTCAAATCAAAGCATAGTTTTTGGGATGAAAGTTGACCTATGCGGGTGTTGGGTTATTATTTAGCTGTAGTATCGTTGCCAAAGCGTAGAAGGGGTCCCTGCTCTTTGGTTTGACAGCTGTCATCTGTTGTGGGAAGAGTGCGGGAAAACGTCCTCCCTCCTCTTTGAAAAGAGACCCTATTATTTCTTTAACACATTCACTGTGTGCTCTGTGCTCACTGAAGAAAGTATTTTTTACCAGCATGCAAGGAATGGTGTTTTTTTTTTTACTATTGTGTATTTTTTTGTGTCATGCACAATAAAAAAGTAAGCCTCTTGTTTGTAAATAATGTTTTTTTAGAGTACTTTAATTGTTCTTAGCCCCAAGCAGAAGTAAGTTTTAAGCTTGCACATTTGGAGCTACTGTATGTTTTCAATTACAGGATATGAATGTCCGACTAAATGAAGTGGTTTATCTTATTAAAGATGTGCACCAGGCACATGAATAACTGCTGCATCCTTTTTGAATGAGCAAATTGTGCTATTAGTTTGATCTAAGTTGAGTTCAGTTTGGTTCATGGTTCTCACGATGGTATCGGGTGACGTGTTTAAGCTGTAAAGTGGATAAGACAATTCCATCAAATATAATAATTGGAAAGCCTTGGTGCCACCACGCAGTGCTTGCTCATTTTAGGTGTCGGTGTGTGTAGGACAGTTACAGTTTTGCACTGCAGCGCTTTCGTTTGCACGTGAAAGTCACTACAAGCACTGTAAATAAGCGCTACATGTAAATGCAATTCAAATCCTTCACTGCTTGGGGTGGTCAATGACATGAGTGAGATCCAAGAGCAGATCATAGGTTTTGGGGAAGAATATAGTTTTCAGGCAAGAAAAGCACATTTCTGTTGATTGTGGAAATAATGCCTTTGCAAACAATGGCGTTGCAAATGGCATGCGATCCTTGTCATTGAATACTTTTTCTGTCCTAAGATCAATAACTTTGACATTTGTGCTTATAGCTACTCTACTGTGTGCTTCTTTTATATCAGTTCCTCCTTTCAAAATACGTGGCTAATTAAAAAAAAATTGGGCATGAAAGGGGGGCACTCTGTGGCTAATCACATATTCCCTCTTATCCATCGTAACATCAATTTATAACATGCTCTATCAGAGCAAGGGAGAGGCATAAGAGAAAATAACTTGCACCATTCTTTCAGGACACATTATTGTTTACTAGCCACTTTCTCACCTCTGAGAAGATCAAAAAACAATGCTCACACACAGGTTGTATGGAGTGTTCAAAGACAATGATGGAAAAAACAGATCAGACTGTCCAGTGTGTGTCTTGGACTTGTTTGTAGACAGGGCCATTTCTACGTGTTTTGCCGCCCTAGGCGAGAATTGAAAACTGCCGCCCCCTCCCTTTTATTACCATCACTTTCTCCCCCTGTCATCCAGGCTAGGGAGGCACCCCCTCTACTGCTGAACCCTTCTATGTTACTCTCATTTACTATCGGGAAACACGATCACAACAGGCCGGCATGCAAACAACCTCAACGAAAGTCCCAGGCCAGACCTTTACGGTAGCCATACACTCACAGAACTATGTACACGGATGCCCATTAGAGCCTTGTGTTTAAATACCACCAAGGCTTTAAGTGCACCTTGTTTTAAAAACCAGAAACAACAAAAATAGTAACTTGCATTGCTCACTCACCCAGTACCTGTCCTCAGTACCCATCAGTGAACACAGACATCAGGGCTCACTTGATCATTACCTGCCCTCAGTACCCCACAGTGAACACAGTCTTCCGTGCTCGCTCGGCCAGTACCTGTCCTCAGTACCCCTCGATGAACATAGTTTTCAAAGCTCACTCGGCCAGTACCTGTCCTCAGTACCCCACAGTGAACAAAGTTGTCAATGCTCCCTCGGTAGGTACCTATTTTCAATACCCCTCAGTGAACACAGTCTTCAATGCTCACTCGGTCAGTACCTGCCCTTAGTACCCCTTAGTGAACACAGTCTTCAGGGTCACTTGGTCAGTACCTGTCCTCTGTACCCCTCACTCAACATAGTCTTCAATGCTCAATTGGTCCGTATCAGTCCTAAGAGACCCTCGGTGAGTACCAATTCTGAGCGCCAGTCCTTAATACCCTTCCCTATTGTGCCACTCCTCGTGCGCCTCTCCTCCCTCGGGTCTTTCTCTTCACCCCTCACGTCTCCTGCACGTTTCCCTCAGCTCTTTTCACGCCTCAGTTTGTAGTTGTTCCTCTGCACCTCTCCCCTCTCTCTCCCTTTGGTCCTCCTCTGCACCTCTCCTCTCTAAACTTCCCAGTCTTATCACCTCCTATCCTCTCCCGGGTCCTCTCTTCTCATTAAACTCACAGTGATAATTAGTTTAACAGGGAAGGTTCTACTCTACCCAAAACCCCTCTCTTTCCCTTTATGGCTTTAGAGAGGTCATCCTCTCTTTGTAGTTAGAGTGTTGAAATGCAGGTTTATACACACACCTTCGACTATGTGCATGGCATGTCCTGTTCTTTGTGCTACAAGCACAATTCCCAATGTTCTGCTGTTTTTTGTTAGCTCATGATAGTGGACACGGTCCCTCCTGATCGGGTTTTTTGATTTTTGCTGATGTCTGTGTTATACATACACTTCTCTGTCCCCGGCTGCTTCCGTGATTTTTTCTGTCTGTGATGTACACACAGTTCCTTTGTTCTGTTGTTTTTTAGTTCTGTGTATTTGTGTTACGTACACGATTTCTTCTGCCTGGTTTTGTTTGTTTATTTGTTGATGTGTGTTTAATATATGCTGATTTGTTGGGTCTTTTG
The DNA here is from genome assembly GCF_964261635.1 of Lissotriton helveticus. NCBI lineage: Eukaryota > Metazoa > Chordata > Amphibia > Caudata > Salamandridae > Lissotriton > Lissotriton helveticus. The sequence continues at coordinate 979,522,656 of NC_136061.1, read as the reverse complement.
TGCTTCCTATTATCTGGTGTCTGTGGCACACACACGGTTCCCCTGCCCGCTTTTGTATACTCAAGGAGTTCCCTGTGCCAGAGTGTGTTTTTGGTAGTCCGTGAGTTCGGTTTTGTACAGAGAATCCCTGCGCTGTCTTGTTTTCGGTAAACCCTGTTTTCTTCACCATACAATCTGTTTTCGCAGTGTTATTTGTGCTAAGTACACTTGTCCTTGTGTATTTCGTAGGTAATTCGAAACCGTGTGCATTTTTTTGCGAACGTGTGTGTCCTCATGCGCTCTTAAATGTGTTTATCTCCACGGGCACCTTTAACTGACCGACACATTACTTTTCTTTGGATATTTTTCTTAACCGCCTCTCAATGCAGTTATTTTCAAATGCCTTCGGTAGCTTTATGTGCCAAACCGTGTGATTTCTGTCTCCTGGCCGCGCAAGCTCGGTTTTGCTTTTGGTTATTTCCAGGGCCGTTTCTACCATTAGGTAAGACAGCCGCTTACCTCTACCTCCGTAGCCTCAAATAAAAAAAAATCCCCCTTTTGCCGCCTAGTGTTGCCTAATGGTAGAAACTGCCCTGTTTGTAGAATAGCTGAGGGCCACCATACAGCGCAGAAGACTGGCATTTAGAATGGTGCTGTGGTAGAATTTGAGGTGGAGAATAGTGTTTACCTTTGAAGGAGGAAGAGGGCCTTTAGAAATAAATTGCGGTGCTATCTGTTAGGGGAGAACAGGGTGCTTGTCTTTGAGAGCAGGGATGGTATTTTTTGGGAAAGAACAAGCGTAGTGACATTTTGGGGTGGGGTGAAATTGTGTGCCTTCGTAACTTAGTACAAGACATTCTTTTAAACAACACTCTTTTTTTGAGGGCAGGGATTCTTTTTTAATATTTTGGGTGGGCTGGTCAAACTACATTGACCCGCACTTTTACCCCAGTCTTAAGACTTGACTTTGATTTCAATGAGACCGCTATATAGCGAATAAAGGAGCTGAGCTGTCCTTAAAATAGCTGTATATAGGAACTTAGGTTGATTTTGATGTTTAGCAGTGCGTGGTCTTGTGTTTCATGTCTGACCATTTCTGTGCACCTTTCTCCATGCTGGCCTCTCACTGCCATCTACATAGTTGGCTAGTCGAACAGGCTGGGCAAATTAGCTGATGAGGTACTGTGCTGAGCTCCTTGATTTCATACTTACCTGCTTTTCTTTAGAAGTATTTTAGGTAGCAGGGAGCGGTCTTGTGTCTGTTTGCTCTTTATGCACCTCACTTCCCTATATTCGACCATCCTCATGAATAATTGCTCAGTGACAGTGATACTTGAATAGCCAAGTAGATGCTGCATAGCGTTCTGTTTTAGTTGTTTGGCAGTGTCACTGGTCCCTGCCTAATAATGTGGTAGTCCTTGTACAACTAAGGCATTTCTGTGTTCTGCTAAAACTTTCCTTCTATTCATATGCAAAGTCTCCAGTCTCCAGAGGTGTGAATGTATATTAGAATCATATCCTTCTTCCAAAATGAAGTTCTTCACAGGAATACCACCATTTGAAAAGAGCTTATGAATTACTGCATTATCAAGAATCTAAGGTATGAACCCCACAATGCAAGAAGGACTACCTCTCCTATCTCCTCCTTCAGTTTCTCTCTAATACTACACATAGATTTGCCTTTTGAGACATGTAATTCCAGAGGCAGGCAGAGCACCAGATTTCACCAAGACTGTATAGCCTGCATTTCTCAGCTCAATACAATTTCACTATTTTCGTGGTGGTCACATTAGATGATGTTCATGAAGAAAAGTAATAATACTGGTGGAATTATAAAGTGCTAAAGTAGTAAACCTGCAAAATATTAGCATTGATGGGGCCTCCACATCTTTCATTTGTAGGTTGAGCAAAAAAGGTTAAGTGTGCTAACAGCTGAATCATGTCTACTATTAAGAGGTGGAGTTCCAGGAGAATTTGGGCCTATACCCTATACCCATGACATCTTTCAGGGCTGCCAGATTTGCCACTATATAGGTCCTCCAAACTCTCCTTGGAGGGGGCCTGGCTGTACTCGGATCTATTCTACATCTCACTAGCACATCTGCCCTTCTCACAATTAACTTACCACTCTGTCTGTGCACCATACTTCTGCCTGCCCAGATAATTGGAAACATCTTTTTTTATTACAACTTTTCCCAGGTGTAGAGTTCTAATGCCTCTCTTTTTCTCTAATTCTCAAGGTTTCTCGCTCTCCTCTATCCGTCCTCTCTCCTTGCTGCCTCTTTCTGCTACACACACACACACACACACACACACACAATCACCCAGAATCACCCAGCTGCAGTATCCAGTACTACACCGATTCACCTGATCTTCTGACTTAAAGAGAGCATGAGCAGAGAGTGATGAGAGGGCCTCATCAGTTAATGTGGGTCCTAAAGCTCTCTTTTACCTTAACTTTTGTGGCAATACTTGTTGTGTGACCTTGCTTAACCTTTATCACTTCATGTCCTATTCATGCTAGGCTTGGTTTGGCTGCTGAAAAGTTCACGTGTGCTATTGTTATGATGCATCCAGGTGGCTTTTTTGATGCTACTTTATTTATTGTTTTATCAGATAATGTGTTACTTGTCTAAAAGATTCTACTGAATTGCTTTTCCGAACATTTTCTAGGGAACGTCAGGCCCTGATCCAACCACTGTGTACGTGGATATGAGAGCTCTTCGCCATGACAGGTACAATTGACATTGAATATTGTTATACAATCAGTAGTTCCTGATTCACAGTTACAGAGTTTCCTGGAGTTAGATCATGCATGTGTGAAACGTATTGTAGATCTCAGCTTGTGCACTAACCGGCCATCTAGTGTTTGGTTTGGAATATTAAAGAGTTTAAGTTTCAGTTTAGATAATGACTGGATACATGTATAGAGTAGAAAACAAATATAAATAAAGCTATACCTTATAATCTTCTTTACATTCGATATGACGTCTCTCCTGATTTAGTAACTCACACCGCCGAAAAAGAGCCACAAAACAAGGTGCCACTGAAGGGCCATCTCCATCAGAGAAAGCAGAGGTTTTGATTATGTGGGGAAGAGAGTTGTAGTGGGTGTAACAATCTTGTTGCATAGCAAACTCTAATACATTGATCTGTTTATATGACTGTTCCCAATGTAAGCGAAAGGTAGATCTCTCCGAAAAAGTTTGAAATAAGGGTGATGAAACTGTTGCTGATGGGAAGGTAATGTTCATAGCATGTATGGCTGTAGATACACATGCTTAGTGCTCCTATACCCACCAGCGATGCTCATCCTTTAGACAAAGATAGCAAAAAGATTGATGCAGCAGACAAAAGGGTGGCAGTCAGAGCAGCGACTCTGTGACAGATAGCTAATTTGGTGTTATTCCCATCACTTTTTGATAGGATGCAGTTGGAGGATATTCAAGTGCTCCTTAAACATCTCCCAGAGCAGTATAGAAAATGTGAGAATGAGATTGTGTCTGAGATCAAAGTCATCTCTAACACCAGCATTCACTGTGCATTAGATTCCTCAGACACAATCTAGGGGCATCAATGCCAACATTCTTAGAGGTCATCCCTGGCTCTGTTCCTCCGGGTTCATGTCTAAAGTCCCACAGCATCTCTTCAGCCACCTGTTTGACAAACTGCTTAACGTCATCCTGCCTTGTAATGTTGGGCTTGGATGTTTGCAAATTGTTTTTCATTGTAGAAGTTGCACATGGTTACTGAATCCATATTAGATTGTTTTATTCCCCCATCTGATTTGGATGTGCACTCTGAGTTCGTGTCCTGAACCCGTTTTTCGTTGGGCCCATTTAGTTGCTTTTTGGATTCCATTGTGTCAGATTCACCTGGAACTTTCATTTAATGGCACCTGTGTACTTTCTGCTGCACTAAAGACTAACATCAAAGTTCTGGGGTGTCGAGGGCTTTGTGACAATTGGGATTTGAGAACCTCCTGAGACCTTCTTCACCAAAGAATGCTGCATGTGTGATAGAACTGACTTTTTCAGAATTGCCCTCGATGCCATTCAAAATATTCGTGGTCAGACCACCATAATGTGTGCAACGTGTGTATGTCTTACGTCCACAACGACGCCTCCTATCTGTCCTGCCTTACCTTCAGATTCAAGAAAACCCTCTGGTATCGAAGGGACTGGGACTGAGCACACAGAAAGATGTATCAGCAGAGCACTTCTGACACCACAGACCTCTTTGGGAAAGAAGATCCCCTCAGTGTTGAAGAGCAAAACATGGCTTATCTGGTCAGACTGCGTGATCAACACTCCGTCCAGAAACAGTGTCCTTCAATGAGTTTTACACCAAGGAGATGAAGGACATAGACCTGGTGTCAATGACCAGCCCTCGCTGCAACACCACGCTCAGGGTTGTGAGTATGCTTTTGGCCCCTGCAGCCCATATTAACAGACATAGGGCCCAGCAGAAGTCTCACACTGAAGTGGAGTACCATTGCAGATGGTATCTAGCTCCAAGCACAGAAGCAAAAAAAAGCAAAGCCGCAGAACCACGCTTCCTTCAGGTTCTGGCCAGCACAGGCAAAAAGCTTCAGGCCAAGCAAACCTCCACACAAAGTTGTCAACCTCCATCAGCTGTCAAGTCCAAGCCCTTCCAAGGGCACAGAGCAGCACCAGTCCCATCCGAAGCTGGCACCAGAGGCTACATCTGCACCGGTGCTCAAGTCTCAGTTAGTGCCAAAACTCTCCTCAACGCCAAAGCCTTGAGGCCTCCGAGGCTCCAATCCTATGACTGCTCCAATAAGAACTGGATGAAAAACAGAAGAACTAGTTTATTTGCCCAGTTACAGGCAAAATCTTGGTGAAAACATCTCCACCTCCGGAATCTCTTCCTCGGAAGAGGAGACTGGCATTTGGGGGGTGGGGGGGGCAGTCTTCTGCAGAGTCACCTACAATAGAAATGAAAGAAGAGTCACCAGTCCTCTTCCTCAGCCACACAGCCCACCCCTATCACCACCACTAACCCCCCCAACTTCCCCCACCACCATGACACCCATGCACACCACTTTGCAGACCTGCTCAGCTGGATGCATCCACAAGTGAGAATGTCCCCCCAGGTCCTACACAGGTACTTCCAACCTTGGGGCTCCCATCAGGTACACCTGTTTGCTACCACAGAAAATGCAAAATGCTTGCTCAACCTTTGCTGACACATACCGATTCCCAGAGCCCATTGGCAATGAACTATGGATGATTGGTCAGTGATATATGCCTATGGTTTTCCACCTGTCCCACTGCTTCCCTTTGTGACAAGGAAGCTCAGGCAATCATCAGTAACTTTCATATCTGATAGAGACTACTAGCCACAGATTGCTTAACGTAGAAATATCCCCAGGCGTGAGACTGGATTCAGAATTTGTTTTGCCCCAGCATCCGTGCGCGCCGGCATCAACCGACTCCGCCCAGGCGTTGTCAGCGTACGAGACGTCAGCAAGGTCACAAGTCCCACCCCGGCGCGCCTACGTCAGTTTTTTTCCTTTTCCGCGTGCAACGCGGAACCGGTTCGTTCTCCGGGCCTGTTTAGGCCTTTCCCTTTCGCTATTGAGCATGTTTGTGGGAACAGTGTGTGGATGCCTTCGGGCTTTAAGACGTGCTCGTCTTGTGGCCGCCTGATGTCGGCGACGGACTCTCACCTCATTTGCATGTGGTGCTTGGGGAAAGATCACGGCTCCACTGATTGCGAGGCATGCCAACAGTTGAAGTCGTGGCGGGAGCGCCGGATGAAACTTCTCTCGGCTCGCATGTCCAGATCGACTCGGTTAACTCGATCAGCTTCTGCGGAAGGTTTTTGAAACAGCTGTTGTTGTCGTCATCGTCCTCATCCCTCTCCTAAGCCGCAAGAGTGACGCTCCCCTGTTGGTAAGTGTCGCAGTGTGTCCCCGAGGGCTGGTTTCCGGCCTGTTGGGGGTGTGGGCTCTCTGCGGATGATGCTGCCCTCCGTATCGCCCCCCTAACCACCGTTTCCCGGTGAGGGGGCATCGAGAACCCAGATGGAGACTATGCGGCGGCTTTGCGGGCCTCGCTGGCTTCTCCTCCTCCTCCTTCCCCTCATGGGACGTCGGTGGATCCTTTGCGTTGTGCGGGGCCCTCCGTGGCGTCGCCAGCGGCTCCGTCGCCGACTGGCTCGGCTCCAAGCTTGGAGGATGTGGTGCCATTGGGGTGTGGCCCTTTGGGGGTCCCTCCTTCGGACCATGGCGCCTCTGCTTCTCCGCAAACGCCCGCGGGAGTCCCTGTGGTGTCACGGGAGGTCGCCGGGGATCGGGTCGCATCCCGAGCCCATCTGGGCCCTATGGGCAGGCGGCGAACTTGTCTGAGGCCGAGGTGACGGCGCTGGCGGCTGTTGGCCCTGGCAACGCCACAGGGGTCGGTGGACCCGCCTCGTCCCATCATGGATCGAGGCTGGCGGGGGACCCCTCGTCCCTCCCCGGGCCCCTCTCGTCCCTCCACGCAGGTGGCTGCCTCGTCGGAGGTCGAGTCGGCGCCGTGCCTTCGCCGCCTCGGCTCTGGCCCAGCCCTGGACTCCTGCACCGTGTGGTGTGGAGGAGGCCTGTCTGGCGTCTCCTTTGGCGCCAGATGGTAACATGTGCAGATGTTATGCTAACTCTTTTATGACAGAGTTACATTATGCCAAGTGAGCTAAATTACAGTTGGATCAGCAATCAAAGTTGATTATTTGAGCAGAACCAAGTCATCTTTTTTTAAAGGTAAGAGTAGTGCCTACTGTTACACATTAATGCCAGATGAGTGTGCTGGTAATTTGAAAAAACAGCCAAAGTTGACCACTTGAGCAGTCCAAGATTTTTCCTAGCATTCTTAAGCAAAAAGAGGTCTAAATCTTTGTCATTGTGTTGCAGTCCAAATGCTACTCATTTTCCTGAAGGCCTTGATTGCGAGTTGGGCAAATATTAATCGAATCATTTCGAAAACCCAAGGCAGAATTTAACCCTGTGCAAGCCATGGTGAAACACAAAATGGTGAACAGGGTACTACAGTCAGAACAAGAGTGATGCGAGCTGTTTCATATCACCCTAATGCCCTCGCCTCTTGAGGCAAGTCCATGCTGGTTTTAGATAAGGCCCTTGTAATGCCAAGCTAGAATAATTTAGGATTTTCCTTCTCTTATTTACCACCCTCCAAGACATTTTCACTTTAATTTTAATAAGGAATTGCATTTCATGGGACTAAAACAAATGGACAGGCCACTTTAACAAGCCCACCATCAACTTAGTATTCAGCAGAAGCAAACTGCTGGTGAAGGCCGTCAAGCAGTGTATCAGCCGCATCCCACAATCCGCTACCCCACCTTCAGTCATCATATGCAATGAAATTAACCTCTTCTTCACAGTCTAACATCACCAGTTCATCATCGTCATCCACACTGTCTTCTATACCTAGCCGTCATAACAGTCTGAATAAACCCTAATTAAGGCAAAATCGTTTTTTGTGGTCCGGTTCAGAGAGGTCCAAGCCTGAGAGTTTGGGCATGAATGTTTCAGTTGGAGCAGGGTCAAGACTTGTTTGCATATGGCTGGGTCCGATGGACTGGGATACAGCCCTGAGTAATTATCAGTGGCTGAAATAAATTCAAGCATTCCATCCATCAAATTTGTATGCATTTCAGTGCAATGCTCTAATTGGAATGGGTTTGTTCTGTTTGCACAGTGTGCCACTGGAACCAAGCTATTTGATAAGGGTGAAACTAATCTTGTGTTCCGGTTCAGGGAGGACCTAGTCTGGCAGTTCGGGCTGGATTGTCCTATGGGGCAGGGTCAAGATTGATTTGCATATATCTGGGCCTACACTGAGGTGGCATTGTGTGCAAAATAACAGTGGATTGGGATACGGCCCAAGTAACCACCAGACATGAAGATTAATTCAAGCATTTCATCATCACTTTTTGTGTACTTCAGTGTGACTCCCTAAATGAGACTGGTATGCCAAGACCTAGGTCCTTTGCACACTGTGCCACTGGAAACCAGCTATACTTGAATAATTAGCCCTAATAAGGGCGTAATTGGTGTTGCGTTGTTTATGTTCTGGTTGAACAAGTTACATATCTATGGTAACCATCTTTCTGGTAGATACTCTTATATGCCTGCAGATTCCTCCACTATAGAACAAACCCAGGAACCAGACTAGATCCAGAACACTTCAAAGTTATTAATTTGCCGGTAGAGGATGCTGCACCCAGTCGACGCCAGATCAGTCTTCACCAAATCAGTCTTGATTCTGCTCCAATAGGAGCAGTCCAGCCATACTACCATGCAGGTTCTTCCTGACTCGGAACACAAGCAAACCGAGACCCGTTTCACTTTTATTATGGCTCATTTGTCAAGTGTAAATTGGATCCAGTGGCACGGCGTGCAACTCGCCTTTCAACAAACCAACCCCACTTAACTTACTTACTTACTTACTCTGAAGTATACAAAAATGTGATGATGAATGATCAAATTTATCTCAGTTACTGATAATTACTCCGCTACATCCCAGTCTATTGGTATTTAGCACGCCATGCCACCTCAGATTGCAAATCTTTTTTGCCCCTACTTTAATAGGAACAGTCCAGTCCGAACAGCCAGGCCCTGTCCTCCCTGACCCGGACCACAACGATGGATTGGGCTACAGCTCAAATAATTACCCATGGTTGAGATTAATACAGGCATTCTATCCATCACTTTTTGCATGCTTTACCATACTAACTGGTCATTCTTCACCAGAATCTCCCACACAGACCACTCCAACATTCTTAACTCACTCAAATCCACCTCCTACAAAAATGACCTGCTTTGCTCCTTCATCAGCAAGCTCTCTGCAGGGAAAAGCCCTCAAACCGTTCTCCACATTGTCAACATCGTGCTAACCCAGAACACCTTCCCAGACACCCTCAAGACAGGACACATCTTCTACATGCTGAAAAAGCTACACTGGATCCATCCGTCCATGCCAACTTCTGTCCTATTACCCACCTCGAATTTATTGGAAAAATCACTATGAAGGTCGTTGCCACCCAGCTATAGGAGCACAACGGCACACATAACCTACTCCAAAGTTCTTCTTCGAGATTATACCATGCTCCAAGTAGTCAACAACACCTTCTTCTTCAACAACAAGAAAAACCTTACCTTCTGGCCTTGCTTGATTGCTTGATCAGTCTGCAGCTTTCAACACTGTCGACCAGGCAGCATTGATTCACACCCTGAAAACTTGCATGGGCTTCATTGGCACAATCCTAAACTGGATTACACCCTCTCCTCAAACTCGCCAACCAACAGCAACTCATTCAGATAGGAACTACCAGATCCTGTACGCACTCCCTGTCACCTGTTTATTTGGATGGGAGTTAACCCCCCCCCCCCCCGATCTGTGGCCTTGCATATAATTATCATACACAGGATTGGTAGGAGGGTGGTGATGTTTCTTCAGAGGGCTATGTTGAGGATCTACAGAATAAATTAGCGTTGGTGACAGGCCTCAAGATATCTGAAAAACACTGGAGGTGGTGTTTGAAATACACAGCTAAGGTGTCCAGGATCCCACGCTTCAAATTAACTCACTTCATTTATTTACATCACACATACCTTTCTCCAGAGCAGTTAGGGAAAATATATTGGGGGCTTGATACTTGGTATCCCAGATATATTGTACTGAATGCAAAATGTTATCACAAGGTGTGGGAATGCTCAATAATTGAAAGATTTTAGGAGACTGTCTTACCTACAAAATTACTGGCAATAAAGTAACATTGGCACCGATGTTGTGTTTGCTGTATCATTTCCCATGGTTCAAACGTTAAATACAATCTGGGGTTTCTGAATCTAGCGTTTGTTTTGGCAAAGAGGCAGCAAGCCATGTCTTGGAAGGCCACATTGGCACTATGCATTAGAATATGTTTGAAGAATGTATGTAGATGGACACAGGGCGAAGTTGCCACCTGAATAGTAATATATAAACAAACGGCCAGGGGCATGTTACACACAGTGATGGATTCATTCATGATTATGATAGAAGAGCTGTGAGATAAATAAACACTGTGAGGTACTTAGGATCTGGAGGGATTTGGGGTGGCGGAGGGTATTAGCCCCCTAAATGCTCTGCCTTTCTTTGACACTCAGTGCTGAGCCCTTTTTTGGCTATTTGGGGTAGTTCGCGCGTAGGGCTACATTGCTTTTTTCCCCACTCCAGATTTTTATCCTTTTTTCCCCAATGTCCAAGGGGGTTTCTAAAGGTACCCAAGGTTTGTGAATTCTCCCTGGAGGGGACTGAGAAAATAAGCTAAATATTTCGGAAAAGAGTGATCTGGATAAAAAAAAGTGTGTGTTTTTTCTCCTAAAATTGGCATAAATGAGCAGTTGGTTTGCAGTGCTAAAGTCGCCATCTTCCCAGTTGTCAGGGACACGAAGAGCTGAATCAAAAAAACTATTTTATTTACCACTGTATTTGCTTTTTTTTCAAAGAGGTAGCCCATTTTTAATTTTTGTGCTCTCAACCTACTTCCGGCTTGTGGCGTACACCACACCAGTGTAAATCCCATGGGTGATCCAGGAAAGCTATAGATTTCTGAAAAGTAGACAAAAATCAGAATTCAACATGGGGTAACGTGTATATCCCTCAAGGTTTTCCACCAAAAACTAACTTAAAATGAAGAAATATTGAAAAACAGTAGGAAAAGAGGGTAATTTGTAATGTTTTCATCTGTAACTTTTTTTACCGATGGCCGATTTACAAAATCAGGGTAACATTGTGTCCACTAGATCCTTTTGGTTGTGGGGGATATAAAGGTTCTCCAAAAACCCAAGGTACCTAGAGCCAGCAACTGAACTGAACGGTACAATGGTTTTCATTGTGTACCTGAGTATAGACCAATGCATATGGTGAAATATGTTGAGCGAAAAATGTTTATCAAGGAAACCTATGTATTTCTGAAATTGGCACAAGATATAATTAGGAGCAGTGGTTATTAGTACAACCCTCAATTTGTGGACCTGTACTAGCTTATGATTTAGAGGGATATTTTCATAATGTCTTCTTTCTTACAACTGGCTCACATTTGGAATGCGCAAATGCACCGAAACACAATTGGTAATAACAAATGTTCTACTATTCTATGCTCTCACATTACTTCCAATAAAAATGTTTTCTCACTTGTGTGGTAGGCCTTGTGCCCGCGACAGGAAACGAAACAAAAAACAACATGAAAGCATCATGTTTCCACACTGAAAATGGAACCTTTTTTCACAATGTGGAGAAGTGTGGCTCACTGGTTAGAGGAGGCAGACCTGGAAGCAGAGGTCAGCCCGGGACCAGGGTTCAATTCTCGGCTCGGCGGGGTCTTGAGTCCTAAAATGTCCATGGACTCGACAATTCTCGCTCCGGTGCCTACTCGATTCACGGGTTCACACTCTGCGACTCTGGGCAATAGCTTGCTTAATCTCCACAACGGCCCCTCGCGGCAGGATGCCTGGCTTTCACCTTGCGGATACCCTGCTGGGGTTATCTCACAGGGGAATACCAGGACGGGTTCCCTAAGCAAGCGCTTAGAAACCGCTCGGTGATTTGCGCTATATAAATTCCTGTACATTTACATTTACAGTGTGGGTAGCTGTGGATTTTGGGCCCTAGTACAGCTGGCACCTAGGGAAACCTAGAAGACTTGCACCTGGGGTAATCCAAGGTCAGGTGACTTGCGTGGCTCTCACCAGGTTTTATTTTTCCTTCCCAGTATTGGAACTTTCATAGATTCCCATGCTTGTGTATCATTCCCCGTCGTCGGAATGGGAGTCTCGGTAACAAAATAACATAGCAGTAGGTACAAAAGAGAAAGAAAAAGGCCTAGGCCTCATTCCCGTTTATAGCATATCCGCCTCTTTTTGTAAAAGAGACCAAACTAAGCATCAGCCAATCAGAAGAGCCTAACCCCATAGAACCCTCCTGAAGGAACATCAGAGTATTTCGGTACTCCTGTGGGTATTGACTATCCTAGTGTCCTAGTTTCAAGTAGCTTTTCCCTAGTCCATCCGGAAGTGTCCTAAAAGAATTAGTTTCCATTTCTTTCGTTCCCATTCTAACTCTATGGTAACTTGCGTGCTTGTAAAGACACTGCACGCGCATCCCGTGGGCCTCCTGCTCTCTATCCATTGGTAGTATAGTGTAGCCCCAGCGATTCTCCAGGCCCTAGGCCTTTCCTTTGTTCGTGACGTGGTTCTTATACCACTATTTTAGTATATGGTTCGAAGTGCCCTTAGGGCATTACTGTATTTTGTGCAACTTATTGTATTTTAATTAAGTATCTTGTATTCTGCTGGTGCCTCTGACCTCATAAAGAGTTCAGAGGATTGTGTTAGAAATAAATACATATATATTTTGATATACAACCTGTGTGGTGTGCTTTCACTTGGTATTAAGGGGATTGCATATGGTAAAACAGCTGGCTTCACAATACCTCTTGAGTTTAGCCTAAGACTGCTTTGTCCATGCTACCACTAGGATAGCTGGTCTATAAGGTTGACTTTACAACCATCACCATAAGGGTTGTTTGGACTGGTGCAAGGTGCTCACTAGAATAGTAAACATCATATACCAGACCAACTTCTCACACTCACCCTTCCACACCAGCGGAGAGGTCACTGCATTCTCTGGATATACAACGGTGCTTAAAATTTTATTTGGATCGCACCAAAGGATTCTGTAAATCTTCCCAAATGTTCTTTGCTTTTGGTGGTCCTCGCAAGGGCCTTCCTCTTTCAAAACAAAGTATTGCGAGATGGATTTCCAGTGCCGTTCTCCATTGCCATTCGACAGCGGGTAAGCCGCTGACCGGCAGGATTAGAGTGCATTCCAGAAGATCGGTGGCTTCTTCGACAGCTCTCTTCGCGGGAGTGCACATCAACGACATTTGCAGGGCTGCGACTTGGAGCAGTGTGCACACCTTTACAAAGCATTACTGCTTGGAATCCTTGACACAGGAGGACACGGTTGTGGGCCAGGCAGTTCTGAGGAACCTCTTCCACTAATTGGTGAGCTTTCCTTTCTATCCCACCTTCCTTTTTTACAGCACATTTTGTATCTTCATGTAATGATGGCTATTGCAATGTATGTTTATGCCACAAAATGTGTTTATTGCTGACTGCTTGCTACTCTGATACAAAAGCATGGCAATCTATGAAAGTTCCAATACTGGGGCAAGAAAACAAGTTACTTACCTGTAACTTTGGTTCCCCAGTATTGGTAACTTTCATAGATTCCCATGCGCCCACCCACCTCCCCGAGGAAAGCTCAGCCTTCAGCAGATATGATGACTGTTACGCACCAGCTATGAAAATCTGAGGCTCTGAGGTTCCTGCAGGAGGGTTCTATGGGGTGAGGCTCTTCTGATTGACTGATGCTTAGTTTGGTCTCTTTTACAAAAAGAGGCGGATATGCTACAAAAGGGAATGAGGCCTAGGCCTTTTTCTTTCTCTTTTGTACCTACTTCTATGTTATTTTGTTACCGAGACTCCCATTCCGACGACGGGGAATGATACAAAAGCATGGGAATCTATGAAAGTTACCAATACGGGGGAACCAAAGTTACAGGTACGTAACTTGTTTTCTTCTTACCCAGAATCTTTTGCGACCCTCAAACTTTGGCTAAAATAACACATTTTCACCACATTTCTGTGATGAAAATTTCTGGAATCTGCGAAGATCCACAAACTTCCTTCCATAAAGCATTCCCCCATATCTCCTGATAAAAATGGTACCTCACTTGTGTGGGTAGGCTGAGTGCCGCGACAGGAAACGGCCCAAAATGCAACACGGATGCATTACATTTTTCCACTAAAAATTGTCATTTTTTTTGCAAAATGGGTAATTGTGGATTTTAGGCCCTGGCTCAGCCACACCTAGAATAACCTAGCATACCTACACATCTTGGAAAACTAGACGTACAGTGGAGTCCAGGAGTGTGTGACTTGCATGCCTTTCACAAGGTCATTTTACCCAGAAGCCCTTGCAAAAGTCAAACGTTAGTCAACACACATTTTCCTCATGTTTCTGTGATGGAAATTCTGGAATCTGCAGGTAGCCACTAATTTCCTACCACCCTGAGTTACCAAATGTCCCACGGTAAGAGCAGTACCCTACATGTGTGGGTGGGCCAAGTGACCATGACATAAAAGGCCCTACGTTGATAAATAAGCAATAGGGCGATCTACTGTATTGAGGGCCATGCTGTGGCGCCACCCAGGCAAGCCTACGACCCACAGACCTTTTTTAAAACTAGACAACCAGCGGATTCCATGGTGGTGTAACTTGTGTGGAACCCATGAGGTTTTTTAACCCACAATGCCAAGCAAACCTCAAGCTTTGCCTGAAATAACTTATTTACTTATGTTTTTGTGCTGGAAACTTAAGGAAACCACAAAATTCCTACCATCCAGCGTTATCCCACTTGTACTGATAAAAATGCTTGTCCACTTGTGTAGCTGGCCCTAGTGCCCGCCACAGAAACTGATCTAATCAAGGACAATGTAAACCCTTGTGAGGGGACTACCATTGACCTCAAATTAGCGGTCTACCTATGGAAATCGTTAGGAAGCTGGGTTTTCGTTGCAGTAACCGCCCCACTTTTTTGCCACACTACTGATACACTTTGACTGGATGTGCCCTGGGTCCCTGCCAATCAGGTTCCCAGGGTCTGTCTTCTTTCCCAGAAACTGTATCTTGTACCCTCAATTGGCACCTCTTTTGCCACATGTCAGTCCCTTGTAAAAGGGACCACGGGTACAAAGGATACTGTGGCCAGGGAAGGCCTCTAAGGGCTGCAGCACTTATTGTGCCACCCTTAGAGGCCCTGCACACACAATCACACACACAATCACACACACAATCACACACACAATCACACACACAATCACACACAAACACACACACACACACACACACACACACACACACACACACACACACACACACACACACACACACACACACACACACACACACACACACACACACACACACACACACACACACACACACACACACACACACACACACACACACACACACACACACACACACACACACACACACACACACACACACACACACACACACACACACACACACACACACACACACACACCCCCCCCCCCCCCCCACACACCCCCCCCCCCACACACCCCCACACACACACACCCCCCCCACCCCCACACACCCCCACACCCCATGCAGCCTGCAATGGCAAAGTGAAGAGTCAACATAATGCACATTCCTGTGTGCCATGCCTACGATCCACTGCCCTGGCATAGGTCAGTCACCCCTCTAGCTGGGTGCACTATACCAGTGGTGAGGGTACAGGTGCATGAGCCCTGTACCCCTACAGGCTCAGGAGCTCCAAACGGGGCCGCTTAATTTGCAATTTCAAATTGTTACTGAAAATAATTATTTTTTAAAGCAACAGCCTTCCTACAATTTAAAATAAACTGAGAAAATGTCATCAGATAGGTTAACTTCTGACACTTTCACTAGCTCTAGCTCCTCCTTATATCACCACTCTCACATGTATCCCCACAAGGGCTTTTCGCTGCTCAATTTCTAGAGCTACCCAGCACTTCGGTTCTAGCCAGCTCAGTTCCCTCTTTAGAAAAGCCAAAATATACAAAAGTAGATAAGGGACATCTTGTGGTGTAGTTTGCTTACGAAGCTTCCATATGTTTGGCTAGGTCACCAGGATTGCATGCATTCAGTAGACCAAATTTAGCAGGCTGTTCCCTGAAAGATTCAAACTTGATCCTTAAAAGAAAACAGATTTTATGTTTTTTAGGGATAACAACCCTCCCACATTTTACTGCTCTTTTTGCTTACCTTTAAATAAGTACTATTTTGGTTTGAAGTTATAGTTCTTCTCAGTGGCAGCTCCTCCGATAAGGCAGAGGAGCGCCGCCTCACTGCTATTCGAGCAGTGCAAAAAATAAAATGATAAGCTTTTACCATTTTATTTTTTAGCGAGGAATTGGAGCCTGGGCACGGCTGAGCACACTGAGGAGTGGTTTTTGCACTTTCAAAGTGCGCATGTCCAGCCCTATTGGGCTGCCCAAATAGTCATGCGCACTTAGCATGTTCTCCATCTGGCTGTGTTGCACAGCCCGGTGGAGAACATGCCCAGGCTCCCACGCACTGCCTGAGCGGTCAAACAGGCCGCTCTGCCTTCCGGTGCCGCCGAGTGAGGATGGTGGAGAGGCGTGCAGCAGCGAAGAATGTACGTTTTTTTGATGAAAAAAAATTCTCCAATACCCCTGACCACCCTCATTCCAAAGCAGCCGCCACTGGTTCTTCCGGATAATTGAGTTTTTCATGTCCTATTTAGACATGGTGATTTGAGTTCCTAACCTGAACCATCTAGTACAGTAAGCTCGACTTCGCCACCCCAGGACAATCAAGCTCCAGAAGGGAGATGCTAGATTATGAATTGGAGATCAGCACTATTGGTGTTATAGGACCGCTGTAGTGAACAGGTATCACACACAATATTGCAAAGTAACGCCGACTGCCACTGGGCCACAACAAAAAGGCCTCACACCTGCTCCTTCAGAATACTTTTATATAGGTTTGCTAGCACCTCATTAGCTCCACAAATAATTAAACAGCACCCAACACCACTGAATTTCAAGCACCAAGTAAAGGCAATCACATGAATTGTTGAGAGTATACACACTCTTAGAGGAATGTAATACTTGCTCTTGGGAGAAAGTCATAACGTGGCCTGCGAGAGGCAGTGAGAGCACAAGAAACTGGTTTTGACATCTGATTATTTTTAATGCTGCAGTGTGTGATAACATTTTTAGACAGTTTATTTTGAACTCTAACTTGCAGAGTGCGTTTGGTAGAACGAGGGTCCCCGCATAGCTTACCACTAATGGAGTCAGGAAAGGTAAGTTTGTATCTCTGTATCTGCATTCTGAACTCTGCCCTTTGACATTGTATCATACCCCTCTATTATCGTCCTGTTAAGGATCATACCCTAGTTAATCCATTCTGGCATCACTCATTGCACCCATTATTTTGTCATACCAATCCATTATCATGTCCTCCAGTCACCTCCATTGTTCTCTTAACTCAGCCTATCCTCTTGTGATTCTTTTTTAGCTTTATTATACCATGCATCACTAATTTCATCTCCAGCCACAATTTATATCATCTCAGCTTCAGTACTGAAATGCTGTATTACTTCTCTATCGTCCTTTATATTGCAGCCATATCATTTGCTTAGCTTGCACCTATACTTTTTCTGATTACATCAAGAATGGCTGCATTGTTTTCGTATTATATTAAAATAATATTATCCATATTACACATCAGAAACACCCTCCTATTGTACAGTCAAATCATTCTCTTTGATTACCCACACACGGTTGTTATATTGTATGCCGCTATTGTTCTGTTCTTATGTAACACCGGTATTGTCGCATCTGTCTATGAATCCCTTATGACATCAGTGCCTGTTATTTTCATCATCTCACACTTGCATCCTTTGCTTATCACATGTACTCTTGATTTATTTATATATTGTCTTATCATTCTTATGATGCTGCAAACACACAGGGGTATATTTTTCATAGTTTTGATATATGTGTGGGATAAAAATTTAACCAAACCCTAGACATGATTTATCATAGCACACCCTTTATCTTTTCATTCTTATTCCATGCATTATTATTTGTTTTAAAGGCAAGATTTTTTTTACTTTTCTTATATTTCATTTGCAGATTCTTCCTGGAGTCAAAGTGATCATTGCACACACAGAAACAAAGGGACCGCTAGGAGATGCTCATCTCGGAGAGGTAGGTACTGATTGGCAAGAACGAAATGCAGTTAGTGCTAGTGGGTAGGCTTGCCGTACATAAATCTTTTCAAGCTGCATAACTATGTTTCCGTGTTAGTAGTGTATTTTTCTCATTACCTTCCTTACCCTAGAATAACCCCCAGGCGTCCGACTGGATCTGGAAAGTTTTCGTCAGCAGTACCCCTGCGTGTCAGAAGGCGGCCTCGTGCAGCTCCGCACCCGTCATAGGCGGCGTGATCGCCGGCATGACATTGCGGCAGCTACTTAGACGCCGCCCTCGCGCGCTGACGTCAGTTCTTTTTTTTTTCCGCACCAGCAAGAGCAGATCCGGAGAGAGGGGTACCCGCAGTCAATTTTTGACTGAGTTTTTTGAGACTTTTGTCTCTGTTTTTTAAGTCTTTGACTCCTGGTGTTGAGGGGTGCCCGGTTTCAAGTCTTGCAAGGTTTGTCCCCGCATGATGTCGGTGACGGACCCGCACCGCGAGTGTGTCTACTGCCTGGGGCGCTACCACAACCCCGCGTCGTGCCCCAGCTGCCGGGCCATGGCTCCGAAACCTTTGCGGTAGCGGTCCTGAAAGTTGCGTGAGGTCCGGGAGTCAGTTCCACGCTGTTCAAGGTCCCGGTCCGTGGGAGGTCGAGGGATCGGTCGAGGAGCCGCCACCATCGTTCGACGAAGTCTTCGCACTTGGGGTCAGGTAAGACGAATCACAAGAAGTCGAAGAAGCAACGCCGCTCTTCGCCTTCTCCTAGCCTGTCCTGTGACACGGCACAGGGTGCGGGTGATGCCCCCCCACGGCTCCGGCAGAGCCTTCGCCGTTGCCGTCGGCCTACCCGCCCTTCCAGGGCCTGTCGGCGACTCCGGACAAGCTGCAGGAATTTCTGTCAGCCATGGCCCCCCTTTTTTGCCGGTCGGGCCCTGCCGCCACTCCTTTGGGCCCCGCGGGTCTTCGTCGGCGGCTCCGGCCTCATTGCCGCAAGAACACCGTGGATCCATGCAAGGATCCGGGCCGATGTGAGTTGACCTCGTATGACCTCCACCGACATAGACTTCTACGGCACCGCCACCGGCGTCGGCCAGCTACCTGGCCGATGTCGTCCCCTGCTTCCACCCCGATGTAGAGACTGTGCTGGACTGGTGTCGATCGACACCGATTCCGACGCCAATTGGGAATTTGTATCCCTATCTCCATCCTCCTCCATATTTCTCACCTGCCCAGCAGGTTATGGAGGACGGGGAGGACTGGGAGGGAGGGTCTGAAGACCCTCTCGCAGCCCAATGCGGATTAGACCCGGACTGGGCAGAGGATTTGGGGGACGCGGGTGATCTGGATTTCTCACCAGAACCTGGTGCACTGTCTCCTTCTACCGTGACTACGGAGGAGGGAGGTACTTATTCAGCGGTGTTACGTAGGGCAGCAGAGGCTCGCCACCTCGAGCTCCCTACAGTGGCCATCAGGACTAACCTCCTGACAGAAGTGCTACGGCCGGCGGCTTCCTCTGCGGAGCCGTTGCTGCCCTTAAATGATGCACTTTAAGGCGTTCTTTTGGTCACCTGGTCCAGGCCCAACACAGGGGCTCCTGTGGATAGGAACGTGGCCCGACGCCATTGCCCAGCCCCGGGTGACCCCATTTTCCTCTCCCAACAACCTACCCCTTAGAGCTTGGTTGGCCAAGCCTCTGCGTCCCCAAGCGCATTCCCTTCCGCACCTCCGGACAGGGAATCCAAGAAACTGGAGCAGTTTGGGAAGAAGATTTTCTCTTCCGCCAGTTCAGGGCTGCGGTCTGTGAACACTGCATGCCTCTTGGGCCGTTATTCCCACTCTGTGTGGGATACTGTGGCGCAGGTGCTGCCTCAGTGTCCGGAGGAGGCCCGGACGGTGCTATCGCTGAGGGGAGAGATGCAGCCAAGTTTACGATTCATTGTGGCCTTGACACTGCCGACTCGTTGGGCAGAGCGATTTCCACGACAGTGGCTCTATGCTGTCACGCCTGGCTGAGAACCACTGGTTTTTCAGGGGATGTCCAGAACACCCTGATGGACATGCCTTTTGATGGCACTCGCCTTTTTGGCGACAAGGCAGATAGTGCGTTGGAACACTTTAAGGACTCCCGGGCTACGGCCAAGTCCTTGGGCCTTTCGCCCACATCTGCTTATCGCTCCTTTCTTGGCCAAGGGAGGGGAGCCCAAACACATTTGTTTTAAAGCCACAGGCCTGCGCAGCAACAGTCTCAGCGCAGCCACGCATGTGGGACCTGCCGGGGTGGGTCATGGGTCCAGTGGGCGGGTCAGTCCACCACCTCCCCTACCACAACTGCCTCCAAACCTTCCTAGTCCAATGTTTCAGGCCCACCAAACGCCAGTGGGCGGCAGGATTCGCCATCACCTCCCCCACTGGCGCACCATCACTACGGACGGGTGGGTTTTACAGATTGTCTGAAAGGGCTACTCCCTCCCCTTCGAGACCACCCCTCCAGCCATGCCACCTCAGTACCACCGCATGTCGGGGGATCACTTGACACTTCTCCAGCAGGAAGTGGCGACCCTCTTGGCCAAGGTGGCCATCGAGCGCGTTCCTATGCCAGAAGTAGGTCATAGTTATTACTCCCACTACTTCCTGGTTCCAAAGAAGGGCAAGGCTCTGCGTCCTATTTTAGACCTTCGGAACGTCAATCGCTTCCTCCGGAAGGACAAGTTCAAGATGCACTTGCTCAGGTCTTGTCTGCCCTAGACCCGCAAGACTTGATGGTAGTGTTGGACTTGCAGGACGCTTATTTTCACCATAGGCCACAATCACTTTCATTTCACCGTGCTCCCTTTTGGCCTTACCAGCGCACCTCGGGTGTTCACGTAAGTGATGGCAGTGGTCGCAGCTCATCTGCGCAGATCAGGGGTTTCAGTCTTCCGCTATCTCGACGACTGGTTGTTGAAGGCAGGCTCGCCCCAGGCAGTCGTCTCCCACCTCCAGACTACGGGCGGGCTCGCCCCAGGCAGTCGTCTCCCACCTCGAGACTATGGCCGACCTGCATTTGCCAAAGTCGCACCAGATTCCCTCTCAGAAGCTCCTCTTCATCGGAGCAGTTCTGGACACTGCGCAGTTCCAGGTTTATCTTCCCGAACAGCGAGTCCGGGACATTCAGGCTATGATTCAGATCTTTCGGCCCTTGTCCTGGGTTTCGGTCAGGATGACCTTGAGGCTGCTGGGCCTCATGGCCTCCTGCATCCTGCTGACCAATTATGCCAGATGGCATATGTGGGCTCTGAAGTTCCAGTGGGCGCAGCATCAAGGAGAGCTGTCCGAACACGTCCAGATCACAGAGGGCACTGCACAACTGTTGCAGTGGTGGCTCACGAACCGGCATTGGGTCAGCAGCAGATCACTCTCCCTTCTCTAACCGGAGCACACAGTGGTGACGGATGCGTCCCTCCTGGGATGGGGCGGCCACATGGAAGAGGCGGAGACCAGAGGCCTCTGGTCTATGGTGGAGCCTAGGCTCTATATCAACCTTCTGGAGCTCCGAGCGATCCTACTCTGTCAACAGGAGAGTAGTGCAGGTGTTCACAGACAACACCACCGCCATGTGGTACTGCAACAAGCAAGGCGAGGTGGGGTCGTGGACCCTATGTCAAGAGGCTCTGTGTCTCTGGACATGGCTGGAACATCAAGGCATTTCCTTGGTGGATCAACACTTGGCAGGTTCTTTGAACGCCATGGTGGACAAACTCAGCCGCAGGTGCATGATGGATTACGAATGGCGTCTTCACTCGGAGGTGGCGCTAGGTCTCTTTCAACAGCGGGGAGAGCCTTGGTTAGATCTATTTGCCACCGAAGAGAACGCGCAATGTCGGCAGTTCTGCGCGTTGGAATTTCCAAGGCGGCACTCGCTCTACAGCGCTTTTAGTCACGAGTGGAGTTGCGGTCTATTGTATGCCTTTCCACCTATACCACTTCTACCCAGAGTGCTGAAGAAGATCAGGCGCGACCGGGCCCAAGTCATTCTTGTGGCCCTGGACTGGTCTCGAAGAGGTTGGTATCCCAAGCTACTCTGTATGAGCGTGGATGTTAGTAATTCTGCGCGTTGAGATTTTCAAGGCAGCACTCGCTAGGCGATGCTTTTCGTCGCGAGTGGAGTTGCGGTCTTCTATAGGCCTTTCCACCTATACCACTTCTGTTCCAAGTACTGAAGACGATCAAGCGTGATCAGTCCCAAGTCATTCTTGTAGCTCCGGACTGGGCACAAAGAGTCTGGTACCCTGAGCTTCTGCACATGGCCATCGATCCTCGGATCTTCTGTCGCAGCAGCAAAGGACGGTCCTCCACCCGAACCTGTCCAGCCTCCACCTCCTTGCGCGGAGATTGAGCGGCGACAGTTGACCGCTTTTGACCTTCCTCCCAAAGTCTGTAACGTTATCTTGGCAGCCAGGCATCCCTCCACCAAAACGGTGTACGCCTGTAGATGATACAAATTTGTGGCATGGTGTGCTGCAAAGGCCGTGGATCCCCTTTCTGCCTCTCTTTCAGGTTCTCCTGATCCTCCTTTCTTCGTCCCAGAAGGGCTCTGCTCTGGGCACCTTGAAAGGCTATCTTTCGGCTATCTCAGCCTTTCTTCGGCTTCCTGATCAGCCATCTCTTTTCAAGTCCCCTATTGTAAATCGCTTCCTTAAGGGCATTACTCACTTGTTTCGTCCAATTCCTTTCGTAATGCCTCAGTGCGACTTGAACTTGGTTCTGACCTACCTTTCCAGCCGCTGCATAACTGTCCTCCATCACCTCTTCCTGCAGGGTGAATGAGCTTCAGACCCTTTCTACAAAACCTCCTTGCCTGGCTGTTCATCCGGACAAAGTTGTCCTTCGCACTAGGCCTTCTTTTCTTCCCAAAGTGGTTACCTCTATCCACATAGGACAGACCATCACATTGCCCACCTTCTTTCCTCCTCCGCATCCTTCTAAAGAGGAGGAGAGGCTCCACCGTCTGGATCCAAAACGTGCGCTTTCATTCTATCTGGATCGCACAAAACTATTCCGGGTGGATGATTAGCTCTTTGTTGGCTACTTGGGTGCCAAGAAAGGTTGGGCTGTGCAAAAACGAACCAACGCTCGATGGGTCGTTCTTTGCATAAAAATCTGCTACTCCTTAGCGAAAAAGGAGCCTCCAGTGGGGTTGCCTGCCCATTCCACCAGGGCGACGGCAGCCACTACTGCTTTGGGACGTGAAGTCCGCCTCAATAACATCTGCCAGGCAGCTACGTGGGCTTCATTGCACACGTTTACCAAATACTAGTGCCTGGATAGCCAAGTCCGGCGAGACAGCTTCTTTGGCTGTACAGTTCTCCAGGACTTTCTGGTGTAAACTTGGTTCGCAGACCCATCTCCAGGGTTGGCATTGCTGGGGTATCTATTCTAAGGTGAGGAATCCATAACTAATTGTCTCTTTCAGATGAACAAGTTACTTACCTTCGGTAACAATATATCTGTAAGAGACATAGATTAGTTATGGATTCCTCACCGCCCCACCCATCCTCCCCGATCTCCGAACTGACTTCTTGGGTAAGGGACTTCCTTTCAGGGCCCTAGTTTTGTGCACTAGTGGTCAGTGTCTTGCATCGCTCACGCTTCTGGCGTGGAATGTAGTGTAAAGAACTGACTGCAGCGTGCAGGGTCGGCGTCTAAGTAGATACCGTAATGTCATTCCGGCGACCACAACGCCAACGAAGAATGCAGAGTCGACAGATGCCACCCACCAACGCGCAGGGTTACTGCTGGAGAAAAATTCTCCGGATTCAGTCTGACGCCTAGGGGTAATTCTAAGGTGAGAAATGCATAACTAATCTATGTCTCTTACAGATATATCATTACCGAAGGTAAGTAACTTATTCTTCATTACTATATAGCTTGCTTAACTGTGTTTACTGGCTTAGTTGCAGAAATTACAAAATGGTGACCGAAGCTCTGCACTTAACCAAAATCATTGTCATTCAATGCAATCTCTTTATTTGACTATACCCCAAGCTTTGCATATTTGTAACCCAAAACACTGTTCTGCCCTAATGGCACTTTCCCACCCTATCACTAACTCACCTGGGTTTTCTTTTATAACAGGGTTTCAACATAATTCCACACATTATTCTATACTGTATGGCACTTCTTGTTTGAAATTTTCGTGGCGCAGTGAATAATAATGTTTGTTTAGAGCTCTGCTGCTCATTGGGAATAGCTCAGCGGGTGTGCTAGTGAGCCGGGAATAAAGATGGCTGTGTAATTGGGGTGCTCTGCAACCGCTGTCGGACGAGTGAGCACACACACACACAGGTGGCCCTGTGGCCTGGTTGTTGTCCTGCGCACAATACTTAAGAGTGCAATACGCTCCCTTACTAACAGCAAGCTACCAGGCGGCAATGGCCTGCCCGTGGTGTTTTATAAAGAGCATTATTTATGGGGCACTGGCCTATTGTGCCACCCTTAGAGGTTCTTAACCTTAACACATTCACACACTGCCATTGCAGGCTGCATGTTTTGGTGCAGAGAAAAGTGAAGAGTCGACATGGCACACATTCCTGTGTGCCATGCCTGCAGTCCTCTGCCTACGGTATAGGTAAGACTCCCCTCTAGCTGGGTGCACTATACCACTGGTGAGGGTACAGTTGCATGAGCATTGTACACCTACAGTGTCTATGTCCATTCATAGACATTGTAAGAGCAGTAAAGCCATAAAGAGTATATGGTCTGGGAGTTTGTCATTACGAAGTGCACTGCACCATAATGGTGTTACTGAATTCTGGGAAGTTTGGTAGCAAACTTCTCAGCATAATAAACCCACACTGATGCCACTGGGGGATTTATTCTACAATGCACTCAGAGGGCATCTTAGAGATGCCTCCTGAAAACGACCAACCTCTATTGGGTTCCCTGACTGGTACACACCAGCCTGCCACCACGAGACATGTTTCTTGACCCCTGGGGTGGGATCCAAAGCCTTTCCTGTGAGGAGGTGGTCACACCTCCCCCAGGCCACGAAGAGCCATCTGTAGCAGAGGTGCTTCAAAGGCCTTGCTGCCTTTGTAACCCAACCCCTAGCTTCTCCTGCTATCAGGAGCAGGCCCCCCTTCCTGTGTCCCCTCTTTTTCGGCGGGAAGACCAGCGGAAAAAATTAGCACAACCCACTTATGCCAACCCCACTCTTAAGTGGCAATTCGCCAATCAGGATTAGGGATTGTGCCCACTCCCCCACGAGCACCCTAAGGTCAGTAGCCCATTGGCTACTGACCTCGAGACCCCTAAAACACCCCCTAAATACAGTATTAGGGGGCTGCCCTGAACCAAGAAGACAGATTCCTGCAACCTACAAAGAAGGACAAAAGAAGACGCCCATCAGAGGAGACTGAAGAGAAGAACTGACTTACCTCCAGAACCCATGGGAGAACTGACTGACTGCCTGCAACAAAGACTGGATCTCCTGTGAACTGCAGCTCTGTTCAAAAGAAACTCCCAAGACAAACTCTGAGCCTGCTGAGGACAAAGAAACCTGATGCCTGGAACCACCACTGCACCTGATGCCTAAGGCCCGAATACGGGTGGCCCTCTGGTCCCAGCAAGGTCTCCCAGCGCTCTAGAGCCTGAGTCTACCATTGGTTGATCCCTCCAGGACTCCCCAACGTTGCCTGCAGTCTCTGCATGGAGCCCCCCCACCACGAGTCGCCGGGTATGGGGAAATCCGACTTCAAAAGACACCCCTGTATCCAGCCATCCTGCGCCCCCTGTAGAAATGAACCCAAGGTGCCCCTACGTCCCCGAGCCCTCCAACTTACCTGCCCGGGTGTTGGTTTTTACCGGACGTCTTCCTGGACCGAGCCTGCAGTCAAAATCCAAAACCGGAAACTTCCATTGAAAACAACAGGGCACCCAACGCCAAATCAGCACTCTGCACTCGCCCACCCTTGTGCCGCTGTGGGAGCACATTGTGTGCTAACTCGGATCCCCCTTTACCCTGAGCTAAACCCTAGGAGCTTTGCTCCCACAACCTTGTGGCTTCGCGTGAGGAACCACCAACCAGAGGCTCCCTATCCCCATTGGTTAACATAAGGGCCTCAGCACTCTGCACCCAGCCGCCCTAGTGCTGATGAGGGTGCTTTGAGTGTGCTTCCTTGAAACGGGGGGAACCCTGGTTCTAACCCCAGAAAGCCAGCTCCCTCAATCAAGTACTTACCTGTAAGCTGATAACTTAATGTTCGAGGCATATGAGCTGCAGATTGCACACTATGCATAGATGGCCACCTAGTGTTGGGCCCGGATGTTTGCAGTTTGTTTTTGTTGTAGAAAGTCTTTGGAAGTCACGGGATAGGTGACTCCTCCTTTGGGTGATACTGCGCATGGGCATCGGCTCCATCCCCAGATTGTTTTTTTCCAACACCGGGCTCGGATGTGGTTCCAGCGCTCCGTGTTGGAACCGATTACCGTCAGCACGCAATCCTCATCGGCTTCAAGAAACTACTCTAGAAAGAGTTTTCCTGTCGACACTACTCTTCGAGACCAAGAACGTCCATTCCGGTCATCGACTACGGCCTTCGGGCCCAACTTGGCCTCGACTTCAGCTAATGGAAAGGACGCCATTTAAAAGGTGTCCTCAATGTGGGTCGAAGTTTCCCCACACCGACCTCCACGAGGTCTGTAACCTCTGCCTCTCTCCGGAGCACGAGGCCAAGGACTGTTCAGCCTGTGCCTCCTTCCGCTCCAAAAAGACTATCCGGGACCGGAGAGCCAGACGAACAATGGCTCAAAGATCTTCAGCTTAGATTCCGGACGACATTTTCCATGAAGGCGTCGACATCCCGGAAGAACACGACGTCAACAGCAATTCGGAGGAAGAGGATTCTGATGTTGAGGATGTAACTCCAGCGCAGCGGGTTGTAAGTAAGACCGTCGACCCCAGCCCTCCCTCGACACACACAAAAAAGGCTACGGTCACACCCTCGCCCTCGTGTGCACACCGAGACTCTACTTCCACGGCCCCACCTTCGGGCTCGGCCAAGAAGTCAATAAGGCCTTCGGGCGACTCTGGCTCGAGTCGACCCCCACTCGGTGCCGATACACACTCACCGGCACCGAAAAAAACACCTGGTACCGCTCCGAAGCCATCGGCGCCGAAGCACTCAGTCCCCTCGGCACCCAAACCAACTTCGGAGCTGACGAAAGCTTCCGGCACCAAAAAAGCACCGGAGCCGAAGCACGCACCGGAAACGAAAAAAGTATCGGACCCGAAAAAACACCCAGAACCGAAAAAGACTTCGGAACCGAAAAAGACCCCGGCTTCCCCCTTTAAAGATAAAAAGTCGAAAGAAGCCGCTGCGGCGCCAAAACAGCCTTCCACGCCAAAAAGTCACACTCCTGAAAGAGACTTATTTGCTCCGGACCCAAAGCAAAAGACTCTCATAAAGGATCCCAAAACTGGTTGATTAACATTATCAAAAAAACGACCAGCAGAGGCACCAGCACCAGTACCGGCCCCAAAGAAGAAAAAGGACATGGCTACTCACCTATGCATGTACCTTCCCTGCCTCCTGCACCCAATCCCCCCCCCATATTTCACCACCTCTCTCCCCTACACCATCTAGCACACATAATGATAATGGTGACGACATATCAGATCCAGGGGCAGATCCACAGGACCCATATTATCCTCCAGCCTCACCAGACCCATGGGAAGACTATACTACACCAGATGTCCCAAATGTTCCACAAGATGATATATACCCCTCTAGGCCCTCACCACCAGAAGACACAATGGGGTTCAACCAGTTACTGACTAGAGCAGCACAATGCCATGGGGTAGACATGCACTCCGGTGCAATAGAGGAGGACTTCCTGCTAGACACATGTGACACCGCACAAAGGTCTTCAGCAATTTTGCCTATGCTCTTTAAAGACCCAGTCAGGACACAGGTTATAAACCCAAGGGTGGAGAAAAAGTATAAAGCTGCGCCATCTGACCCAGCATATATAAAGGGACCAGTTCCCCTGGACTCTCTACTCGTATCTAACGCACGTAAGAGAGCTAACTCTCAAACATCAGGAGAAGCTCCCCCACCAGACAAGGAATCTAAGCTCCTTGATGCGTCGGGGGAAAAGAACGGCCTTACAAGCGGCAAACATGTGGCGCATTGCTAACACCCAAGCCTTACTAGCACGCTATGATAGGGCACATTATGATGAGCTCGAGCAAATAATGCAACCTCTTCCTGACAAATTTAAAGATAGAGCTAGTGAGCTAATTCAGGAGGGAAAAGTTATCGCTAACACATCTATCCGCTGCGCGCTAGACGCAGCAGACACAGCTTTCAGAGCCGTCCTGCTACGAAGGCATGCTTGGCTACGTATATCTGGATTCAAGCCAGAGGTCCAAAGTGCTATACTCAATCAACCATTCGATGAACAACACTTATTTGGACCAGAGGTTGAAGTCTCCCTCGAAAAAATGAAAAAAGACACAGACACGGCAACATTTATGGGAGCCCTGCAGTCGCAGGCTCCCAGACGTTCATTTCGTCGCTCCACATATAGAGGTGCAAACAGAGGATATTCATCCGATACACCTTCCACAACATACAAAAGCCCCACTCAGTCTACCTACAGTAAGGGCTACCAAAGGGCAGGTTACCACGGTAACAATAACAAAGGCAGAGGCAAGAATACCAACACACGATCTGCCTCCACCCCTACCCAATGACTCCCCTACCCTTCCCCCGCCCCATTCCACTCCTGTCGGGGGAAAGATACAGCAATACCTGTCAGCCTGGGAAGACCTCACATCAGACAAGTAGGTGCTTCAAATAATTCAGTCAGGTTACTGTCTAGAACTAACATCTACCCCCCCAAACATACCACCCAAACAGCGCCCAATGTCACAAGAACATTTAACGCTGCTCAAACAACAAGTACTTTCTCTCCTGCAGAAAAATGCAATAGAGATAGTTCCAAAACATCAAAGGAACAAAGGAGTATATTCCCTGTACTTCTTAGTTCCAAAGAAGGACGGATATCTGAGACCTATTCTAGACCTCCGACCTCTAAACGCCTACATACAATCGGATCATTTCCATATGGTCACACTTCAGCAAGTCCTTCCACTCCTGTTGCAGAACGACTTTCTTGTCACACTAGATCTCAAAGACGCCTACTTCCACATTCCAATTAACCAGGTGCACAGAAAGTATCTAAGATTTGTGCTAGAAGGACAGCACTACCAATTCAAGGTACTCCCATTCGGAGTAACAACAGCGCCAAGAGTGTTCACCAAATGTCTAGCAGTGGTAGCAGCACACTTAAGAAGACAGTACATCCACGTCTTCCCATATCTAGAAGACTGGCTCATAAAAGCACAATCGTACAACCAGTGTGTACAACACACTCACAATTCAATGCTGTTACTCCACGACTTAGGCTTCACAGTAAATTACACCAAGTCACATCTGCTACCATCGCACACACAACAGTACCTGGGAGCCACAATCAATACTCAACTAGCACGAGCTTATTCCTCTACAGCAAGGATAACAAGTGTGCAAACGCTCCTAACAAAATTCAAATCACAACACTCGCTTCCAGCTCGAGTGTTTATGCAACTCATAGGGATGATGGCATCTTGCATATTCATAGTACCTCACGCAAGGCTGCAAATGCGTCCACTTCAAGAATGTCTAGCACGCCAATGGAACCAGGCTCAAGGTCAGTTAACAGACCTAGTGTTGGTAGACTCATCGCTCTCTGCAATGGTGGAACACAAAAAACATGTCAAAAGGCCGACTATTCCTAGAGCCAGTCCACAAATCATACTAACAGCAGACGTATCGCTCTCCGGCTAGGGAGCCCACCTACTGCACTACACCACGCAGGGAAGGTGGACCCCAATGCAAAAACTACTCCACATCAACCATCTGGAGCTATTAGCTGTGTTCCTAGCTCTGAAAGCATTCCAAACACAAGTGGCAAACAAAACTGTCTTAGTCCGCACAGACAATATGACAGCCATGTATTACTTAAACAAACAGGGAGGGACACACTCTCTGCAGCTCTCTCAACTAGCTCAGCAGATATGGAGGTGGGCTATACCTCAGAACATCTTCCTAATAGCCCAGCACATCCCAGGGATTCAAAACACCATGGCAGATCTGCTGAGTCGGCAGACTCAGCAGATGCACAAGTGGATACTTCATCCACAAGTTCTTCACCCGTTCTTTCAAATGTGGGGACAACCTCAAATAGACCTCTTCGCCACCCACGAAAACGCAAAATGCCCACACTTCACCGCCCGATACCCACACCCATTGGCCAAAGGCAATGCGATATGGATGAACTGGTCAATGATTCCTTTACTAGTACGAAAAATACAACACTCGCTGACGCTTATACTAGTAGCTCCAACGTGGGCCAGACAAGCATGGTACACCACACTGCTACAGCTATCTGTGGAACCACATCAAAAACTAAACCTATCTCCCCATCTTTTGACTCAGAACCATGGAGAGATCAGACACCCGAACCCAGCTCAGCTGAACCTTGCGATCTGGCTCCTAAAGTCATAGAGTTTGGTTGTCTTAAACTCCCTCAAGAATGCATGAATGTTATCAAGGAGGCAAGGCGTCCCACCACTAGAGCATGCTAGCTGCTAAGTGGAAACGTTTTGTAATATACCGTCAAAACAACAATATAAATCCACTAGATGTATCCATCCAACACATTATAGGCTATTTACTGAACCTTCAAAAGTTTCATTTAGCCTACACATCTATCAGGTTGCACCTAGCTGCCATTGCAGTTTACTTACAAAATAGACAGCATCTGTCTCTTTTTAGAGTGCCAGCCATTAAAGCTTTTATGGAGAGTCTCAAAAGAATAATACCTCAAAGGTTGCCACCTTAACCTGTGTGGAACTTAAACATAGTGCTCACACGTCTCATGGTACCTCCATTTGAACCTTTACATAAATGCGTATTGCAAATTCTCACATGGAAAGTGGCTTTCCTAGTAGCCATTACTTCGTTAAGAAGAGTTAGTGAAATGCAAGCATTTACCATTCAAGAACCTTTTCTGCAAATGCACCACAATAAAGTTGTTCTTCGTACAAACCCTAAATTCCTGCCAAAGGTAGTTTCTCCTTTCCATCTAAACCAGTCTGTGGAACTGACAGTTTTCTTCTCGCAGCCACAGACAGTAGCAGAAAGAGCTCTGCACACCTTAGATGTCAAAAGAGCATTACTATATTACATAGAGAGAACGCAAAGCTTTAGAAAAACAAAACAGCTTTTTGTATCCTTTTCACCACCGCATAAAGGCAACCCAATATCAAAATCTGGTATTGCCAGGTGGATTGTTAAGTGTATCCAGATATCTTACCATAAAGCTAAGCGTACACTAACAATTCCTCCAAAAGCCCATTCTACAAGGAAAATAGGGGCTTCCATGGCATTCTTAGGGAACATTCCCTTAGAAGACATCTGCAAAGCAGCTACATGGTCTACACCACACACATTCACAAAACACTATTGTGTAGATGTGCAAACAAATCAACAAGCCACTGTAGGCCAGGCTGTACTTAAATCACTATTTCAAACAACTGCAACAGATACTAGTGTGGGGACTGCTATACAATCTGTGCATAGTGTGCAATCTGCTGCTCATATGCCTCGAACGGAAAATGCTACTTACCAGTATGCATCTGTTCTTGGCATGTAGAGCTGCAGGGTTGCACACGCCCACCCGCCTCCCCGGCTACCTTTATCTGTTCCAGTATTATTCTCATTAGATACAAACACACATGGTCATCACTATCTCTTAGCTCCATCACTTCCCTAATGGCGAAAAACAATCTGGGGATGGAGCCGATGCCCATGCGCAGTATCACCCAAAGGAGGAGTCACCTATCCCATGACTTCCAAAGACTTTCTACAACAAAAACAAACTGCAAACATCCGGGCCCAACACTAGGTGGCCATCTATGCATAGTGTGCAACTCTGCAGCTCTACATGCCAAGAACAGATGCATACTGGTAAGTAGCATTTTCCTTCCTCCCAAGGGATTGCATTGATTGCTTTTCTTTGTAGTTGGTTTGTACAAAACCTTGAAAAACTGCAAATGTACAAAAACTTAATTACTTACCTTTTGTCCAGGAAATGTCCCAGTGTGATATCTAGGCATATCACACTGAGTAGCAAAAGTAACTTAAAAAGTAATCCAAAAAGTACAGTGTACTCTAATCTACAAAGTAACTGACAAGTAATTTTGATTATTGACTTGCTTGTAAATCAACCAACTGCATTTGAACCTGTATTCAACTGTATTTCACTGCATAAATCTTGCAAAGTGTTATTTCACTTACCTTAACCATGCTTGGACTTGTTCTAGAAATAATATAACTAAATAATATTTTTATACAAACAAAATTGGTCTCAGTTCATTCTTGGAGTGTGTGACATCATTTCTTGCCTGAGTGTGTACAATAAATGCTTAACACTACCCTCTGATAAAGCTTTACTGCTCACCCACACTACCACAAATAGAGAGAAAGTTAGTATATACTTTTACCTCTGCCTATCTGTGGTTCCACTTGACTCTGTGCACACGATACCTTACTTTGGTTGGGTATATACAGAGTCAGAATCCTAGAAGATTATACTGATGTTATATTCCTGTCGACTCAAGTAGAGTTCTTCCTTTTTCAGATTTGGGTGAGTAGCCCTCACAATGCTACAGGATACCATACCGTGTATGGAGAAGAGGCACTACATGCAGACCACTTCAATGCCAGGCTGAGCTTTGGGGACACACAGACAGTCTGGGCCCGCACAGGTTACCTGGGCTTTCTCCGCAGGACAGAACTGACTGATGCCAGTGGAGGTAAGAAGCTTTTGAAGTCCACTAAACTGCAAATCAGAATTGTATGGAACTTAAATGGGTTCATGTGACAAGCAGTGGGAACGATCACTGTACAGATCACAAGACCTATGGTAGCAATCACTGTCTGGAACACCACAGCAATAAGATCAATCAGTGTCAGAACTTCTTTGGCACAGAAGCTTGTACCAGCCACCACAATGAACACAACAGAGCTTTGGCATCAACTGGTGTGCAGACCAGAACAGGGATGAGTGCGAAATCGATATACAAAGCAAACTAGAGCCATTTTATGAATCGCTGTGCAGACTACTAGAGATGCCATGGCATTAATTGCTAGACCTTTGATCCACCAGAAGCATAGGATTAATCACCATGCAGAAAACACACTAGGGTAATGTGATCAATTAATGTGCTGGACCCAAACCCAGAGCATATATCATTACAGATCAAGGGTCAACCACTGTAAAGAAGAAACCCACCAGATCTCAGGGGTTGATCATTCTGAACAGTCACTGTGTAGAACATGTACAGCCATGCGATAAATCACATGATGGTGCACACTAGATCTGTGGCATTAATCCCTACAGAACCAGATCTACTGCATAAATCTCTGAATGGAACACCAGAGAAGAGGAATCCGCAATATATAGAAAACACACCAGAGCTAAGGGGTCAGACATCGTATAAAAGACAAACTGCAGCTTTTGAATTATTCACTGTACAGGAGACAAGCTGAGGCTGTTGGTTCAATCACTACAGAACATGTACCCAGGACCAAATACACCAGTTATATGATCACTTTCTGTCCACAGTACATCCCAGAGACTTGGGATCAGTCACTGTATAGAACAGTTCCAAGAAATCAGTCACTGCACAGTAAACACATGCCGGTTGAATCACTCTGGTCAGAATACTTGATCGACCATTGTACAGAAAACAGATCAGAGCTATGGGCTTGATCACAGATAAAATTGAAACCCCGTAGAGAAAATCTACAGTAATGCAGTCAGTGTAGAGAAAACTCAATAGAGAAACACTTTCTGTACAGAATAAAACCGAGATCAGAAACCCATCAGTGTACAGAACACACACTAGAGTTATTAAATCAATCACTGTACTAAAAAGCACATGCACACTATGTGATCAGTCACTCCACGGAACACTAGAGACGAGATCAATGGCTGTATAGAATATACAGAAGATGGTCATTCCGTCTCTGTACTGGGTTCTCACCAGACCTGTGGGACCAGTAACTGCAGAGAACAAACAGCAGAGCCCTGAGATCCATCAGTGTGCAGAACAGATGCTGGAGCTTTGTGATCAGTTACACCACCTATCAGACTGTAAACACATCCGCAATTACTATAGAATGAAGCACAGGCAGTACACTGGAAGAAGTACATCATCTTGCTGACATTTATTGCCGTGTACCATTAATATATATTATCTCAGTGTACCATTAGTATGTATGTGGAGACTGGCAATGTATATACTTCTTTCCAGAGAGACATGATGCCTTGTATGTGGTGGGATCATTGGATGAAACACTGGAGCTGAGAGGCATGCGTTATCACCCCATCGACATTGAGACATCAGTGATCCGCTCGCACAAGAGCATTGCAGAATGGTGAGTGCCCCGCATTTAACCATGGTTTATTCAAGACAGCTTTCCACATTGTTCATCTCAAACATTCCTATGAATTTGAATCTAGCTCAGCACAGTATTCTTATTCTGTATACTGCAGGCTTACTCTCTCTCACTGCTCTTTTTGTTGTGCCTGAATGGATTCTGCAACTGTGTATCCCTCTTTTCTTGAATCTGTTTTCCAAGTTACTTGAAGACATACATTTTCCATGTTATTTCTTTTGCCGATGCAAAGGTTTTGTTTGAATGTTCTTCAGGTTTGCAGTAGTCAGCCCCAGAAAATCTTTATGTAGCAGCACACTTTAGTAGTACATCCATACTTGGGCCCTATTACACTACAGCAACACTAAATGAGCACTGTCTGCTCCAGCCTTTGTAGCTAAGTCAGATTTTCAGCACATCAGTTTGAAATGCTCTTGCCAGGATCATCGTTTCTCTGTTCATTTTCACTTTTCTTCACAACTGCTGTACATCGTTTTTGCCTCGCTAAACACGATATTGCTTTTTCATTTGTGCGCACTGTCAGACACTGCTGGCACCCACGGTATTCCTGGCCTACTGCCACTGGCATAATTCTGAGACCTGATGCTTATCTGCTTAATGTCCTCACTGTAAAATGAAAAAGCTGCAGAGAAATACTAACTGCACATTTCTGAAATGCTGCTGTTTCTTGGGCTGCTAGAAGGAAAGTTACTTGCCTGTAGCAATATTCTTTTTTTCACATTGAAACACGTCCATAATGTCTGTTTATTTTTTGTACCAGTTCACTGGTCCAGATTTAGAGCTGCCCCACATTGTTAGCCATTGTATTCTCAACAAAGTGTTTTGAATTTTGGACTTTCATGCGCCTACATCCCTCATTATCTCATTTAGAGTTTGGAGGGAACTGAACATCCTCAAATTTCTGGAGTAAACTCTAAATGTGGAGCAGAATCCACCACCAACCATAGGATAGTATTGTAGAATTAAATTTAGCCAATGGATTTTACTCTGTATTTAGTGTTTGTTCAAGAATTTGGAAGATTTTTGGTTCCCTCCCAAATCTAAATGAGGCTCAGAATCATCTTTTTTTCAAGCTATTAATTAAGATAGTAGTTTATTCTAAACCTTCCTTTGGTTTTCGGCAGCAATGTTTTTGACACTAAAAAGTTTCAGCATATTGGTGCTATGGAATTAACAGTGTTCGATATTTAGTTTTTTGATAAAGGTGTACTTCTTTATAGTCAACTAAAAAGATTCAATCTGGGTCTGTCCCCAGTCACTCCTGATTGCTTACGACTGTGGCACCTTTCGTGCTGAAATATTCAACATTATTTCACTTATACATTCTGTGCAAGGTTTAGGCATGCTAATATCTAATTTATTACTCTTTTGTATTTAATTGGTCACGAGTGATGAATTCCCTGGTTTTTTTTTATATTTTAATTTTGCTGTCTCTTCTTAATGATAGGGATATGTCCATGTCTGTCACTCTCCAAAGAAGCTTTCTGTATTTGTTTCTTTACTTTTGAGTGGCGTAATGTGGATTTAGTGCCAGCATTTGTATAACAGGCTTTTACCATTGAAAAGGAAAGGCACATGTAAACTACTATCATAGTAAATAACAATATAGAAATTGAAAATAAAAACTGATTAAAAACAGTGCAATAGAAAAATATGAGTCAAAAAATCATTTAATCTTAATCTAAAAGCGTGATCTGAAAGAGACACGTTAGTGATAGATTCCTTACCTTAGAATATCCCCAGGCGTCAGACTGGATCCGGAACTTTTTGCATAGCACTACCCTTGCGCGTCGGTAGGCGTCGTCTGCGGATCCGCGTCCGTCGTCGGCGCCGTGATGACGTAGTCGGAGTACTTAGACGCCGCCTCCGCGTGCTGACGTCCGTTCTTCTTTTTTCCGCGCCAGCAAGCGCAGATCCGGAAAAAGTGGTACCTCAGTCATTTTTTGACTAAACTTTTTACGATCTTTTTTGATCATTATTAAGTCTTCGACTCCGGACGGTGCCGGTAGGGATGCCAGGTTTTAAGCCCTGTGAGGATTGCGACCGACTGATGTCGGTCACCGACCCCCACCGCCGGTGCCTTCACTGTCTCGGCGTCGGCCATGACGACAAGACCTGCTCCGACTGCCGGGCTCTGACTTCGAAAGCTAGGCGGGAGCGGTCCCGCAAAAGACTTGAGCTCCGGCAGTCGGCCCCGCGCCGCGAACGGTCCCGGTCCGGACGGAGGTCGAGGGACAGGTCGCAGGAGAGGAGCCATCATAGCTTCATGAGTCGACATCACTCCTCAGGGTCGAAGTCGTCAGGTAAGCACAAGAAGTCGAAGAGACGTCATCGCTCTTCTGACTTACACCCCCCCCCCCCCCCTATGCTCGCGCGCCACGGCCGGGGGTTCCGGTGACCCCACCCACGCGGCTCCGCCACTGAGGTCCTTAAACCGCAGTCAAGCTCAGCTGAGCCTCTGCTGCCGTTTAATGAGGCCTTGACCGACGTTCTTTTGGGCACTTGGTCCAGGCCCGCTACAGTTTCGCCTGTAGATAGGAACGTGGCCACCGCTCGGCCCCGGGCGACCCTTGTTTCCTGTCCACCCACCCCACTCCTGAGAGCCTGGTTATCCAGGCCTCAAATTCCCAGACCGCATTCTGGTCGGCTCCGACTGACAGGGAATCCAAGAGGTATGAGCAGTACGGCAAAAAGGTATTCTCCTCCCTAAGTCTGGGACTGCGGTCTTCCAACACCGCCTGCCTCTTGGGCCGCTACACCCACTCTCTGTGGGATACGGTCGCGGACGTGCTGCCAGAATGCCCGTTGGAGGTACGGGCTAAACTCGGCCAAGCCCTTGTGGAGGGCCGAGATGCGGCACGGTATTCTATCCGGTGTGGGCTGGATACCACCGACTCACTGGGCAGAGCGATGGCAATGACGGTGGCGATTCGTCGCCACGCCTGGTTGAGGTCCGCCAACTTCTTGCCCGATGTCCAGAATACACTCATGGACATGCCGTTTGATGGCCGTCGCCTTTTTGGCGACCAGGCAGACCATGCGCTTGAGCGCTTTAAGGACTCCAGGGCTACGGCCAGGTCCTTGGGCCTCTCGGCCCCGCGCCAGCAAACTGGTGCCTTTTGCTCTTTTCGTGGCCAAGGAAGGGGCGCCCCCACACGTGCTGCCAGCCAAGCACCGCACACTAACATCCAACGCGGTGGCGGCCGTGGGAACCGCCGTGGAGGCGGTCGGGGACAACGGCGAGGCCAGTCCACACCCTCCCCCGCAGCATCCACCTCAAAACCCTGCTAGTCCGTGCTTTCAGGCCCATGTGACGCCAGTGGGGGGCAGGGTTTTCCATCACCTCCTCCTCTGGCGCACTGTCACATCGGACATGTGGGTGCTGCAAATCCTCTTCGAGGCGACCCCTCCAGCCATGCCACCGCAATACCACCGCATGTCGGGGGATCATTTGCGACTTCTGCAGGAGGAAGTTACGGCCCTCTTGGCCAAGGGGGCCATCGAGCACGTTCCTGGGCCAGAAGTAGGGTGCGGTTGCTACTCCCACTACTTTCTGGTACCCAAGAAGGGCAAAGGGGGCCTACGCCCTATCTTGGACTTACGGAACGTCAATGGGTTCCTACGGAAGGAGAAGTTCAAAATGCTGACACTGGCTCAGGTTTTAGCTGCCCTGGACCCAGAAGACTGGATGGTAGCGTTGGACTTGCAGGACGCTTATTTCCACATCCCCGTCCTGCCGGCCCACCGGCGCTACCTACCGTTCACGGTTGGTCACGAGCACTTTCAGTTTACCGTGATCCCCTTCGGCCTTACCAGCGCCCCACGGGTGTTCACAAAGGTGATGGCGGTGGTCGCAGCTCATCTGCACAGGTTGGGGGTTTCAGTCTTCCCCTACCTCGACGACTGGTTGTTGAAGGCGGGCTCGCCCCAGGCAGTCGTCAGCCACCTCCAGACTACGGCAGACCTCCTGCATCAGCGGGGTTTTACATCAATGTGCCGAAGTCACACCTGTGCCCCTCTCAGAAGCTCCTCTTCATCGGAGCGGTTCTCGACTCGGCGCAGTTTCGGGTTTATCCTCCCGAACAGCGGGTCCGAGATATTCAGGCTCTGATTCCACTCTTTCGGCCTTTATCCCGGGTCTCGGTCAGGTTGACGCTGCGGCTTCTGGGGCTGATGGCCTACTGCATCCTTCTGGTGCATCACGCCCGGTGGCGGATGCAGGCTCTGCAGTGGGACCTGAAGTTTCAGTGGGCCCAGTATCAGGGCAACCTGTCCGACCATGTCCTGATCTCGGAGGGCACTGCGAGACAGCTGCAGTGGTGGCTCACGGAACGCGATTGGGTCAGCGGCAGATCCCTCTCCCTTCCCCAACCAGAGCACGTAGTTGTGACGGACGCGTCCCTCCAGGGCTGGGGAGGCCACATGGGAGAGGCGGAGATCAGAGGCCTCTGGTCTCCGGCGGAGTCCCGGCTCCATATCAACCTTTTGGAGCTGCGGGCGATTCGTCTAGCACTGAAGGCATTACTCCCCTCTGTCCGGGGGAGTGTAGTGCAGGTGTTCACGGACAACACCACCGCCATGTGGTACTGCAACAAACAGGGCGGGGTGGGGTCGTGGACCCTTTGCCAGGAGGCTCTGCGCCTCTGGCTGTGGCTGGAACATCAGGGCGTGACCCTGGTGGTTCAACACCTGGCAGGTTCTCTGAACGCCAGGGCGGACAAACTCAGCCGTCGGTGCATGATGGATCACAAATGGTGTCTGAACTCGGACGTGGCACAAGGTCTCTTTCAGCAGTGGGGAGAGCCTTGGTTAGATCTATTCGCCACCGAAGAGATTGCGCAATGTCATCAGTTCTGCGTGTTGGAATTTCCAAGGCGGCACTCGCTCGGCGACGCTTTTCGTCGCGAGTGGAGTTGTGGTCCATTGTACGCCTTTCCGCCTATACCACTTCTGCCCAGAGTGCTGAAGAAGATCAAACGCGACCGGGCCCAAGTCATCCTTGTGGCTCCGGACTGGGCACGTAGGTACTGGTGTCCCGAGCTACTCAGTATGTCAGTCGATCCCCCGGTTCGTCTGCCTCTATAGGAGGACCTTCTGTCGCAGCAGCAGGGAACGGTCCTCCACCCGAACCTGTCCAGTCTCCACCTCCATGCTTGGAGATTGAGCGGCGACAGTTGAGGCCATTTGACTTGCCTCCTGAAGTCTGTAATGTCATTCTGGCAGCCAGGCATCCCTCCACAAAATCGGTATACGCCTGCAG
The DNA here is from genome assembly GCF_964261635.1 of Lissotriton helveticus. Lineage (NCBI taxonomy): Eukaryota > Metazoa > Chordata > Amphibia > Caudata > Salamandridae > Lissotriton > Lissotriton helveticus. Next base: position 979,483,000 of record NC_136061.1, on the reverse strand, counting down.
GTGGAATAAGTTTGTGGCATGGTGCACAGCAAAGGCTGTGGATCCACTTTCTGCCCCTCTGTCTGAGGTTCTTCTCTTCCTTCTTTCTCTTGCCCAGCAGGGCTCTGCTCTGGGCACTATCAAGGGATACCTTTCTGCCCTTTCAGCCTTTCTAGGGCTGCCTGATCAACCTTCTTTGTTCAAGTCCCCTATTGTAACTCGTTTTCTGAAGGGCATCACACACATGTTCCCTCCTGTTCCATTTGTGATGCCCCGGTGGGACTTGAACCTTGTACTTACTTACCTGATGTGCGCTCCCTTTGAGCCACTTCATAACTGTCCTCTCCGCCTTCTTACTCTGAAGACTGCTTTCCTGGTTGCCATCACCTCTGCCAGGAGAGTGAGTGAGCTCCAGGCTCTTTCTTCCAAACCTCCTTTCCTTTCTGTCCATCCGGACAAGGTTGTGTTGCGGACAAGGCCCTCTTTCCTGCCCAAGGTAATCACGGCCTTCCACATTGGGCAGTCCATCACCTTGCCCACCTTCTTTCCGCCTCCGCATCCCTTGAAAGCGGAAGAGAGGCTCCACCGTCTGGACCCAAAAGGTGCACTCTCATTCTATCTGAATCGCACACGCCAGTTCCGGGTGGACGACCAAGTCTTTGTTGGTTACGCGGGCGCTAAGAAGGGACGGGCGGTGCACAAACGGACCATCTCTCGGTGGATCGTGTTGTGCATCCAGGCATGCTACTCCTTAGCTAAAAAGGAACCTCCTGTTGGGCTGAGGGCCCATTCCACTCGGGCCACGGCGGCTACTACTGCCCTGGGCCGGGGAGTCCCCTTGCAGGACATATGTTAGGCAGCTAGGTGGGCCTCGCTGCACACGTTTGCAAGACACTGCTGCCTGGACAGCCAAGTGCTGAGGGATGGCTTCTTTGGCCATTCCGTCCTCCAGGACTTTCTGGTGTGGTTATTGGTTCGCAGACCCACCACCGGGGTTGGTATTGCTTGGGTATCTATTCTAAGGTAAGGAATCTATCACTAACGTCTCTCTTTCAGATGCACAAGTTACTACTTGTGTAACGATATATTTGTAAGAGACATTAGTTAGTGATAGATTCCTTACCGATCCACCCATCCTCCCCGTTCTGCGAACCGATATCTAGGGTTAAGGTCATCCCCTTTCAGGGCCCTAGTTTCATGGCACCAGTGTTGGTTCTATCATGGCTCTGCGTATCTGGCACGGAAAAACTGTGTATAAGAAATGACGTCAGCTCGCGGAGGCGGCGTCTAAGTACTCCGACGACGTCATCACGGCGCCGACGACGGACGCGGAGCCGCAGACAAACCCTACCGACGCGCAAGGGTACTGCTACGCAAAAATTTCCGGATCCAGTCTGACGCCTGGGGATATTCTAAGGTAAGGAATCTATCACTAACTAATATATCGTTACACAAGTAGTAACTTGTGCTTCTGGACTAGACACTTTTTCTGAACCTCGCACGTACCTTTCTTTCTCGAACAATGCGTCTCAGACCAAGTTCTTGTTCTGGCTCAGCCAACAGAAGATTTTGGCTAGGAGAACCTGCATCCCCCTGCTACTCACTAACTTAGAATGAAAAAACCATAGGATCTCGCTTTTTTCCTACCAATTTCTTTTTACCATTATTCACTCTCACCACTCTTTTACTGTTCCACCACTAGCCACCTTTCACTCTCTCACTACTCCCATTCACTTTCAAGCCTGTGACAAGAACACACAACCTGGTTCTCCCTTTGGAGACATGAATAGGTGTACACTCACATACCATATCATTACCCTTGAAATTTGACATCCTGTTTCTATCATCACAATATTTTTTTTGTTTTTGTTGCATTCTGGAAACTTGTTCTTGTTCTTTGACGTCATCTGACATTTTTTCTTGTCCAGACCGTACCCATTTATTCATCCATGCAGGTCAAAAACATGTGGTAGCCCTTCTCCCAAGAAACAATTCAATTAAATACCAATTTCTTTCCCAAGGTCCAGTGGGTAATTAGATTGGACACAAGGAAGGAGTTCTTAATTTCATTGGCTTGTCACAGCTGGAACAGATCACGCATTTTTTGACCACTTGAGCTATTTCACGATCCATAGCAGGACACCAGAAAGACAACCTCACACACCTTTTAGTCATAGTAGCCTTTAAGTGATCTTCATTGGTACCCACAATGATGGTATTTCTCAAAGCAATGGGCGGAACAAACAATAGTAGACCATCCTCCACTGATATCTCCTCTGCTACCTTGACAAACGTCTCCATGTCAAAATCAAGATTTCTCTTATTTGGCCAACCTGTCCCAATATATTTAATGACCAGACCTAAAGCTGCTTCCACCAATCCTGCTCCATAAAAGCTCCAGCTAAGGGTAAATCAACAGGTGCCGCAATGCAATTCTCTATCGTCCTCACAACTCAATTCCTTGTCATCCTCTACCCAATCTGATAAACGTGATAAGAAATCAGCACAACCATTTTTCACACCTGGAATGTATTCCGGTGCAAAGTCAAATTGCAACAACTTAGTCGAGAGTTGTGTGATGCTTGGTGTAAAACATTTGGAATTCTTCCTACTCCGGATGTAGATCAAGGGTTTATGATCGGTCTGAATCACAAAGTGTTTGCCCAACACTTATTTCCCAGCCACCAGGCAAATAACTCCTTCTCAGTCACAGAGTATTGTTTTCTGTGTCCGACAACACTCGAGATGCAAAGTCCATTATTCTGAATTTGAGAATCTTTTAGCTGGCTGAGCCCTGCACCCAACCCCACATTGCTTGCATCAGCAGTAAGGACACACTGGAGCACTGGATCATAATTCTTTGAGACTCCAGGTGATGTCAATTGCTCTTTCACCCACTCAAACACTTCTTGACGCTCTGTGTGCCACTCAAACGCAACATCTCTCCGGAATATATTCGACAATAGCCTCCATTTTGTTGCATAATTTCGTATAAACCTAGAATAAACTCGCATTAGCCAAGAATTGACTTAAAACTATGCTTGTCAATTAGTGATTTAGCCTGATTAATACTCTCCACTAGGCCGGGTTTAGCCTCAAATCCCTGACTGGCAATTAAGTGTTTCACATCTTCCACTTTGTCTGGGGAAACCACATTTATCTATCCTGAGTACAACCCCTCGTGTTTGAAATCTTTTCAGCGCCTTGTCTGTTTTGGGCATAGATCATGACATCATCCTGGAATATAGATATTCCATGTATACCTTTGTGCATCTTAACCGTAACTCTCTGAAATACAGAGGCTGCCGAAGCCAACCCAAATGGCAAGCAGCATTACTGGTAAATTCCCAAAGGGGACACACATGCTGTAAGATGCTTAGACTCATCAGCCAATTCTATCAAGGCTGATGGTAAGTCCAGCTTTAAAAAAACGTTGGCCTCTTTCAATCCTGCCAACAGTACTGAGATGTTGGACAATGGATGTGAGTCTACCCGTATCTCTCTATTTAAAAAGCGCAGGTCCACACGCACCCTCAACTCCCCATTGTGCTTGCGAACCACTACCATGGGTGTCAACCACAGTGAAGACTCAATTGGTTTGATTATACTCCTTTTGCACAGCATGTCTAGCTCCTTCTCTAGATCTTTGGAAATATTAAAAGACACCCTTTCAAGCTTATTCTTAACAGGCCTGACTCCCACCTACATATAATGATCTTGTGTTTGAACCCCAATATCCTCACCAACTCACCAGAGAAAACATATAGGTATCTGTTCATAATATTTTCTAGTTATGAATCATTTCTAATGGCTAATACCTGCTCTTTAGTTCTATGTTTCCAAATCATGCCAAGCCCCTGGTGGAACACCCCCCTCTCCTCCAAGATAGTACACCTGCCGTTTGGGATACATTTGTGTCTTGATGTTCCATGCGCCAGGTGGATCCCCTTTCTGTGTCCTTGTCAGATGTGTTACTGTTTGTTCTTTTGTTAGTCAGGCAAAGCCTTGGTCTGGGCACTGTTAAATATTATGTATCTGCTTTTCTGCAACTGCCGGACCAACCCTCTTTGTTCAAGTCACCTGTTTCTGAAGGGTTTACAGCAGTGATTCGCAAACTTTTCACTCCTGAGGACCCCCATTGAGTCACAACTGGAAGCCAGGGACCCCCAAGCAATTTGTATGATTTAAATTTCAAACATTAAAACTGTAATTCGGAAAAAATAAACACACTTGTGTGCACATCAAACAACAAGTAGACTTGAATTACTAAAGTTGTTAGTATTTTTATTTTAAAAATATTTTTAAAAATCTTAATGAGAAGGTTAGTGCTCCATCTCGTGGCTAACTGTTCATTGTTTGGTTGTATTTTGCTGCCCGATGCTCCTCCTCCTGCCAAGGATGGGCTGCAAACCTAAAGCGGCCCTGGCAAATGTTGTCAGACCAGTCCCTGTACAGTGCACACTAAGTGCAGCGAGTGAGCCTGGCCAATACAAAGGTGGCTTTGGGGGACTCTCCCCCATGAAAATTGGGGGATAATGGTGCTTTTACAACACATTTGACATAATATATTGAATTGTATTAGCTTTTAAAGCATAGTAAATAATGACCTTACTATGCACCAGGATACAACAATCTTTTGTCAATCTTCAATGATTGACAATCTTCAACGACTCTCTCACTACTACCCTCCAACAGTGCCTCTCTTCTCTCCATAGCCCCACTGTCACATGTATTTAATTTATTTCATAGCACCTCTCATACCACTGTAGGGTGTCAGAGCACTTTACATCACACACCTACAGAGACAATGAATCATACATGTGTAGATCAGTAAATACAAAATGTTACATAAGGCAAAGGGGACTACAAGGTGTAGGATTCACATGTCATCCATACTTGTAGGCATTTTTAAGAGGGCTTGGTCTGGAGAAGCACAAACTCGGGATTCAGAATATAACACAGGGGTTAGCGTTTACCCCTGTGGATTTATTTCTACCAAACAAACCTTTTCTGCAGCATAGGGATCCATGCAGTTCGCTTGCAGCTCTTTGATGACAGTTTATACCTCACTGTGCTAGATTACGATTGGAACTTTTGAACTGCACAATAACAAAATATTCTCTGTGGCAAAAGCAGAAACCCACTGAGCTATGCACAAAACAAAATACTTTTTTTTAATGCATGTTAGACATTCTTTGCAGCAGGCATATTAACCATCTGCACTTCCTTAGATGAGTCAAAGCTGCCACTGGACAAAACCCCCATCTCTCCCCAGCATGTACATCAATCACCGGAGTAATCTTGACACTTTTATTGCTGCCCAAAAACTGCTGATTATAAACGGAACTTTGCAGTGCTTTTAGAACTGCTGCCTACGGACCCCCCTGGGAATGTGTCACAGACCCCTGGGGGTCCACGGACCCCAGTTTGGGAATCACTGGTTTACAGCATTTCTTTCCTCACTCTCCATTTGTTATGCCACAGTGCGATCTCAATTTAGTCTAGTAAACTCCTTTCTTTGTTCTATGTAATGCTTTGTGCATGTAATACAAATTGTCCTTTCATTTATACCTTTTGGGATATTGTTTTTTCTTTATAACTCAATTTAGTCTAGACATTGTTGAAGAGTGCTTGCACAGTTAACCTTTGTGGCTGTTCACTCTAAAAAAAAAAACGAGAGAAAAAACGGTCTGTCTTGTAGCCATTACATTGACCAGGAAGGAAAACAAGCTTCAAGCTCTGTCCGTTAGTCCTCCATACACCAGCTTCTACCCAGACAAACTAGTCCTCTGGATACATGCCTCTATTCTGACAGATATGGGCACTCCTTTTCATGAAGGCCTGAACATCACGCTGCCCACCTTTTTGGCTCTACCTTCTATGGATAAGGAGAAATTCCATAATTTGGACCCAGAAAGAACCCTCTTTTTTTTATACTGATCGCACCAAAGATCACCCAGTGAACCATCAACTCCTTATTGTGTTGTGGAGTCAAGTTTCTGTACCTGCCCCCTAAGATTCCAACTCGGGATAATAGATGTCTCCAGTAGACCCAGGACAAAGAAAACAACATGATTTCTTGGACCTGGCTCTAGGGACCGGGAAAACACCCATGGCTGCGAAATAACACACTCCCCTCACACATAGAGGAACTTCCCCCTGGAGATTGACCTTGAAAGGAGCTAGACATCAATGTTGAGGAATGGTCCCTAGAGCGACATGCCTTGCCTAACATGCCGGAGCTGTAAAAAACAGCACTTGGCACTACCAACAGGAGTTGAAGACATTCAACACCAAAAGACAGTTTCAAAATCTGATAAGCCTCGTGGATGAAACCATTGCAGTGAGTCACCTATGCCCTAACTGTCTAAGCCTGCTTTGAAATGGAAAAATAATTTGACCCCGAACATATAATCAGCCGATCCACGTACCTTACTGCAGGCAGATGGGAAGCAGAGGACAATTTACTTTGACACATTTACAGATCACAGTGTTGCTTGAACTCTACAGTCTACACAGCCAGGCCAGAGAAAGTACAGATTTACTTACTTTTGAAGAGCCCAAATTAGAAGAAATTAATGCTATTCTAAATAAGAAAAGGAAGGCTGATGCAGTCCCATCTAGTTGTCCTTCACTGACCTTCCCATCGCACTACATGCATTGTGCACATTTTGACGCAGAATCCACTATAGACCCAATGCCACTATATGAGGACACAGGACCCACTGAGCAGCAACAGGATACATGGGACAATTCTTCTGTGTGTGCAGGATGACTCTTCCCTTGAGCCATATCTAGTCAAAGTTTTGTCACATGTTGATACATCTGCTGATCGTGTAGTAATACCATCGCAGCACCTCATCACAACGTTCAGCTGCACGAAGAGGAGCATGACTTCCTAAAAGACATAACGTATTAGAGAATTTTTGCCAATGATGAAGTGTTCAGTGGAAAATTTCAAAGACCCTGTTAAAGTCAAGGGAGTAACTCCAAGAGTGGGGAGACGATAAAAAAAAACTAGCTCGACATAATCTTATTTTCATTAGTGGTTATGTGCCACCCGATTTATTTGTGGTCCATACTGCAGGAAAAAGTTCACTAATACAGTGAACAGGAGATGCATCCCAACAGACAACTAAAGAAGATTGACATTGCTGGTATGCATGTCAGTAAGGGGCAGCATACCGTGGTGTATTGAGATTCAATGGCCTTCCTCTCAAGTTATAACTGGTATCAATGTAAAAAAGTGAAGATTTAATGCCACATCTCCCACAAACATACAGAGAGTGAACAAAATAATTGATGAGGGCAAGACCTATCCTACACCAACATTTGTTGCAACACCATTGTCTTGCTAAGACAACATTCTAGCTTTGAATTGTTGCAGACAATAAATATACAAACACAGTGAAGGTCATGCATGTCCTCCGACATCAACAAAGTACTGGATTTCATAGACAACAGTCATGAGTAGCACAAAACCTAGGATATAGTTTACTATAGTACTAGTAGGCAGATCAACCAAAATCAATCCTTCCAAGAGGGAGAACAATCAAGCAGACAGCCACAGTACTCAAGATGGACCTTTTATGGCACGTTGGAGGCACCTCCACCTTCAAACAATGGCCACTGTTTCATTTCTCCAGCTCACAAAACATTTAGTGGGGGAAATTGAGGTTATTCCTTCTTCAGTGGAAGGAGATAACCTCCGATCGGTGTTATCCACTGTCACCCGATGGTAATGATTGGAGTTTCACACCATCTATCCAAATCTGCCTGAGCCTCACAGAATACAAAAGGATCATCTCATCCTTTCAGAAGAGGGAGCAGGGTTCTCTTACAAAAAGGGGCTATTGAGATAATGCCAAAACATCAAAAGGGTCAAGTAGAGCACTCTTTCTATTTCCGAATCCACATCACATCAATTGCAATCACTTCAAAATTGTAACTCTCCAAATGTCATCCCTCTACTGACAACCTGAAAGATCCATACTTTCACCTCGCCATTCATCAAGCAAATTTACAGTACTTGAAGTTTGTGGTAAGTGGAGTTCGTTATCAATTCATAGTCCTGGCTTTTGGAGTAGTGACCGCTCAGTGTAGGAAGATGGCTCTTCATATAGTGGGCAAAAAAGAGGTAAACTGTTAAGAATCCAGGCAAACCCCAATCAGTTTACGGGCAAACCCCAATCAGTTTATAGAGGCACAAATGACCCCCCCCAAATGTCTCTTTTATGTTAGTGTGGGTGAGCAGTTAGGCATATCAGAGGGTAGTGCTAAGCATTTATTGCACACACAGACCGTTCATGAGACACACATTCATTAAAGAAATCCGACACCAAGTTATAAGAATAATTCGTACGTTTATATGAATTTAGATACAAAGATCATCAGAATCAGGTAAGTACTTTTCGAGTTATTATTCATACAGTTTTTAAAAGTTGACTATAATTTTTGGCAGCAGTAATGTTATCCTATTGAGGAAAAACATGTACTACATGCAGACACTTAACAGCGACTTACGGGACTGTTCTCAACTTAATGTGAGTATGGGGCAAGGTCTAAAGCCACACCACAGGTCACTTCAGTGTGTACCATCCGGTCAGAAAGAGGCCGCTAGCTGGGACTGGGGGACCCTTGAGATCCTCGGGCACATAAGGACGCAGTTGGTCCACTTCTTCTCAGACTGTTGGGCTCGGTGCAGTGGTGTCTCTTGGCATCAGGTTTGGTGCCAGCCACTTGTGGTTGGAGGGGGCCTCCAGAAAAAGGCAATGACGAAGTCCAGTCTTGGCAAACCTAAGGGTTGTTTTAGCTCCTGTGGGTCTGGGGACCCCGTTGGCACTGTCATCTCCTTTGGACTTGGCCTGTGGAGCGCAGGTGCTTAGGTACCCTGAGGTGTCTCGTAGTGGCGGTCAAAGACTCAATTCTTGTGTTTGGTTTCTGCAGAAGGGGAAAACCGTACAGTTGGGCCTCTCTCGTTGTGGGTCTCACTGTCCGTGAAGTCCCTCAATGAGCAGGTTGGTTTTCCATGGTGTTGGTGTATAGATTGGACACAACAAGCCTTGGTTTATGTAAGGGGTCCAGTACCCCATGAATTGTTGTGCGGCTCTTGTTGGTCCTGGCAATGCCACACTTGGAGGGAGAATGGATCTGACCTGTACGAGCATGGCTACCACTTCCTGGGCAGCTGCTCTGTCGGTAGTCCCCATAGGATGCAGGTCGGTTTACTGAGCATTGCTTCTTTGGTGCCTGCCACCGAAGGGGAATAGCTACTCTGCTTCAAGGGAGTTTCTTTCGAAATTGGCAGAGCACTGGCAGCCTTCTGGATTTCTTGGAGTCTGCACAGTAGCAGGACGAGTCGGTTGTTCCACGAGGGTCGGGTGCAGCAGGCAGACTGGCAGGGTTGGTGCCAAGTCAGTCGCACTCCTCAGTTCTCGGGTCAACAGTCTTCTTTGTGTGCTCCTCTTTTGGTGTCCGTCAAAATCTTTTGTGGTATCAGGGGTCCCCTATATACTCAATGTAGGGTCATTAAGGGGAGTGGGGGCTAGTAGCCAATGGGCTACTTACTCATGGGGTCACTACACCCCCTAGATGATTACTTCGTTTGGGGAATGGGACTCACCCTGTTCCAGAATTCCTAATTTCACCACATACAAGGTGGTGGAATTCCTAACTTTGTGTTCACTTAAAGCAGTTTACCCTAGAGGTGTTTCCAGCCTGACCGTGCAACACGCCTCTTGCATAGCTAATTTTCCCACCTGTCCTGGTGCCAGATGGGCCGAGAGCTGCAGTGGCATTTCCCCTGTTTGGGGAAGCCTGGGTCGCATATCAAAGGCGGTGTGCTCTTTGAAGCTCACTACCTTGACATGCACATTTACGAGCCCTCCTGTATGGATGAGGTGAAAACACCTCCTGCAAGAGAAGGCATTGTTCTAGACCTCCTGGGAGTGTGGGCTCTCCCCCTGGGGGTCAGAAACGCATCTCTGGTGACAGGCTGGACAGAACCAGTCCACCAGCACACTAGCGGACTAGTAGGATACAGGGGGTAACTCTAAGGTACCCTCTGGGTGCATGTATTAATAAAGTCCAACAGTGGAATTAGTATGGGCTTATTAATATGAGGTGTTTGATACCAAACACCATCTGTTTCACTGAAGCCATTTCGTAGCTGGGTAACTTTTTATTTTTTTTTAACCAGTGCCCAGTATGTACCTTAAGATGGCTTCCCTGTTCACTTGGACTGTCAGTAATTGAACTGGCCAGCACAGGGGCATATCTGCTCTTGCAAATATGTGCTTACATGTAATATAATGCACCCTGCCATAAGGCTGTTAGGCCTGCTGTAGGGGCGACTTACAAATATTACGTGCAGTGTTAGGGGATATGGCACACTAGTGTGTGCCATGTCTTGTTTTCACTTTTTGGGGCACATTGTCACGCAGCCTGCAGTGGCAGTCTGTTTGAGTTTGGTGCTGTGTCTCTTAGAGTGGCACACAATATGCTGCAGCTCTTAAGGACCCTCTTTAGTACCTATGCCCTAGGTACCAGAGGTACCACTTACTAGGGACTTACAATGGTGCTAAAGGACTGGTCACTTGAGGATCAAGTGACCAGTTGTCTTGTTCAGGGTAAAAAGCACAGGCATTGGGGACCAGGTTTGCAGGAACCCAGTGCTCTTCAGTCAAAGTTTCATCAAACGCTAGGAAAACAGGTGTGGGACTACTGCAAAAACAAAAAACAGTTTCCTACAAAGAGTGTTTACAAAACGTCTGCCTGTAGTATCTGCACACTTGCGGCACATTTACATTCATGTGTTTCCATATTTGGTATGATTGGCTGGGAAAGGGAACAAGTCAGAAGCACTCTCTTTTTCATGGCCGGCAATATGCTCAACTTCTACACAAAGTAGCCTTCAGAATAAATGCTAAGAAAATCACACCTGAGTCCACAGCAGACCAGCTTTTCTAGGAGCCACACTCAATGCATTTACAGGGAAGGCTTATCCAGCCAACTAGACGGTGATGTCATTTCAAAGGCTTCCTTCGCTTTACCAGCTAGTAAGTCCTCTGACAATGAGAATAAAACTGTTGAGAATAATCGTATCCTGTATTGTCCTAGTCCTCAATGCAATATTACTTGTGCATACTTTGCAGGATTGCCTCACCAGACAATGGTCTCAGATGACAGGGAGGTGGGAAAAACTAGTGTTGATGGAGCCAACTGCAATAGTGAAACAAAAATAATTTATTACCGGGCAAATCTTTTCTTGACCCACAGCCGCAGGTGACCAAAAACAGACTACTCTGTAAATAATTGGGGAGCTTACTAAGGCAACATAACTGTACAAAGTTGGTGATCCCCGCAGGAGAATGCCCTTCATATTAGTGTATTGTAACTAATGGCATTATAATTGGCCCATCAAGCTTTTCTTCCCACACTTCAAAACAATGCGTTACTCATTTGAACAAACAACATGACCACTATTTTCTACGTACAGAATCATGCAAGGGGGGAGGTATAAATACTCTGCACATCTGTGAAAGGTTTCACAAAAGACTTGGCATTGGGCAATCATTCATCAAGTCATCAACAGGCAGAACATCTGCTGTGGTTGGACAACTATTTTGCTGATCTCCTCAGCAAAATGCACTACGGAATTCACAAATGGGAAACCAACTGAAACATACGCTCCTGAGAAAAATGCACTACAGAATTCACAAATGGGAAACCAACTGAAACATACGCTCAGCAGTGGAGAACCCCAGCAGAGTGCTTGTCCGCATCCCACAAAAATTCAAAACTTCCCCTCCCATCTCAGTGCCTGCTGGCTAAGTTGGTCTGGGATATTTGCTTATGCTATTTCCCCACTACCACGGATTGCTTATGTAGTATGGAAAATAAGACACAGTAATACTGCAAATATTCATTTTTCCGACGTGCCACATCAACCTTTTTACAGTTTTAGATGTCCATTCATGCACAGAAAAAGCCACCGCTTTCTCCGCGTTTTATCAACATGAAGGGAAGCTATTGCATTCCACCTCAAGGCTCTGAACCATGTGGTCTGGCACCTGGGGTCTTAGAATTTGGACCCTTGCCTCTTTAAATAGTGTATGAATATTGTAACGGAGACAAGTAAATCTACCAGAGACCTATATGCAATGCTGCAAAATAGAAACTCGTTGTCATTTACTTTCATATTGATCCATTGACTGCAACACTATAGCACACTGTCGCACTTGCAAAAAGTAGGCTTAGCCTACACATCAGTACAGGCTCCCTTATCGGTAGTTGCCCCAGATCTTGAAAATCTTTTTTTATTTTTTATTCTAGTCTTCATAGCATGTAAGGCCTTAAGAGTCCTTCCTCCTAGGCTTGTCCAATCTTTCTAGGAAGCTACATATTGTCAACACTAGACTCAAGGGTGAAATCTTTGAGCCACTACATTCCTCTTCATTACAGTTTCTGTATTTAAAGGTAGCATTTTCCTATGGCTTGTACCTCATTCCAAGGCATTATCAGTTGACAAACCTTTTATACAGATACACAAGGACAGGGTAGTGCTGTTCATTCATCCTCATTTTATAGCAAAGGTTGTGTTGCCATTTCACCTGAACCAGTCCATTGTTTTGCCTTCTTTTTTCCAAGAGCCACAATCAATAGTGGAAAAACTTTGCACACATTAAATATGCAGAAGGCAATCTTGCACTATTAGAACCATGCTTTGTCCATTAGAAAAACCAAAAGAGTTGCTGGCTTTTGCAAAGACATACCTTGGCAACTCAATCTCAAGTGCAGGGTTAGCAAGATGAGTTATTAAATGCTTTCAGCTTTATTATCCAGAAGGAAAACGCACACTAAAAATCATACCCTGCGCACATCTCATTCATAAAAAAAGGCTCAGCAATGGCGCTTTTAGGTAATGTACCTCTAACAGATATTTGTAAGACTGCTGCATGGAGTTCCATCGAAATAATTTCTAAGCGCTTTTGTGTGGACATTCATACCGTTCTGAAGCACCAGTCAACAGAATAGTGCTTAAAACATTGTTTCACGTCTACCACCGCTGCTCGCAAGACATCATTTTAGGGGTTTGGGTACTGCATTTTAGCCTATACACAGCATATGATCTCCGCTTGCACATGCTACAAATGGAAAACATTACCTACCTGTAAACCTTTGGATCTGAAAGAAACAGGTTAGTGTTAGATTCCTTACCTTAGAATATCCCCAGGCGTCAGACTGGATCCGGAAAGTTTTGCGTAGCAGTACCCCTGCGCGTCGGTAGGCTCGTCTGTGGCTCTGCGTCCGTCGTCGGCGCCGGGATGACGTCGTCGGAGCACTTAGACACCGCCCTCATGCGCAGACGTCAGTTCTTCTGTTTTCCGCGCCAGCAAGCACAGATCTGGGAAGAGCAGTACTCTTAGTAATTTTTTGACTAACTTTTTGATCTATTTTGGATCACTTTTCGAGTCGTTCCTCGACTCGTGGTGCCGGTAGGGATGCCCGGGTTCAAACCCTGCGACGTTTGTCACTGCTTGATGTCGGTGACTGACCCCCACTGTCGGTGCCTTTACTGTCTCGGGCCGACAACGATGACAAGTCGTGCCCCGACTTCCGAGCCTTGACCTCGAAGGCTAGGCGGGAGCGGTCCCATAAGCGTCTCGAGCTCCGGCCATCGGCCCCGCGCCGCTCGATGTCAGGAGGAGGTCGAAGGACCGGTCGCGGGGCCGCAGTCATCACCGCTCAATGAGTCAACACCAATCGTCGGGCTCAAGTCCTCAGGTAAGTCGAGGCACTCCAAAAAGAAGTCGAAGAAGCGACATCTCTCTTCCGACTCCCCCCGACGCTCGCTTGACGCGGCCGGGGGTCGGGCGACACCGCCCACGCGGCTCTGCCGGAGCCGCAGGCGACGCGTCCAGCTCCATACCCGCTGGTCCCTGGGCTGCACGCGACTCCGGAGGAGATTAGTGCCTTCCTCACGGCCATGAGGTCACACTTCCCTCCGTCGGAACCCGCTGAGGCGCCTTCGGGCCCCGCGGGTCCGTCTGGGAGCCCTAGCGGGCCGGCGGCTCCGGCCCCGGCGCCGTCGGGTGCTTCGGCCCCGGCACCGCCACCGCAGGGCTCCTCAGGATCCAGGCCTGGATCCGTGACGACGCCGGTCGACCTTACGACCCCTCCGCTGGCGCCGTCACCTGGGGTGACGCCCTGATGCCGTCCCCAGACGACGCCGTCCACAGTTCCAGCCCCTGTCCAGATCCGGCGTCGGACCGGCGCCACCCGGCGCCGTCTTCGACGCCGATCGGTGAGCCCTTCACCGACGACCCGGCTCCATCATATTTTCCTGACTATCAGGAGATGGATGACCAGGAGAACTGGGAGGGGTCTGAGGACCCTCTGGCACTGCAGTGCCAGTTGAGCCAGGACTGGACAGACGAGCAGGGGGAGGCCAGTGGTCTGGGCACTTCGCCCGACACTGAGGTGCTCAAACCGCAGGCAAGCTCCTCTGAGCTTCTCCTGCCGTTTAACGAAGCCCTCACTGACGTTCTGGTGGGCACCTGGTCCAAGCCCTCTACGGGCCTTCCCGTAGATCGGAACGTGGCTCGACGCCAGCGCCCGGCTTTGGGCGACCCCAGCTTCCTGTCCGTTCACCCCACCCCCGAGAGCCTGTTGATCCAGGCCTCTACCTCCCAGACCGCATTCACAACCGCTCCTCCGGATCGCTAATCCAAAAGGTACGATCAGTTTGGGAAGAAACTGTTCTCCTCCCTAAGTTTGGGGTTGCGGTCTGTCAACACCGCCTGCCTTTTGGGCCGTTACACCCACTCTCTGTGGGATACGGTTGCGGAAGTGCTGCCGCAGTGCCCAGTGGATGTCCAGGCACAGCTTACCCAAGCCCTAGCAGAGGGACGGGATGCATCAAACTATTCAGTACGATGTGGACTTGATACCACGGACTCGCTGGGTAGGGCGATTGCAACGACAGTGGCGGTTCGCCGCCACGCCTGGCTGAGGTCTGCCAACTTTTCAGGGGATGTCCAAGCCACCCTTATGGACATGCCCTTTGATGGCCGTCACCTCTTTGGCGACAAGGCTGACAGTGCGCTGGAACGTTTCAAGGACTCCAGGGCTACGGCCAAGTCCTTGGGCCTCGGCCAACGCCAGCAAACTTCCGCCTTTCGCCCCTTTCGTGGCCAAGGAAGGGGCGCCCCTACACGTCCTGCCAGCCAGGGGCCGCAGACTAACATCCAGCCCGGCGGCGGACGTGGTAACCGATGTGGCGGTGCCGGGGGACAACTGCAAGGTCAGTCCACATGCGCCCCCGCAGCATCTGCCTCAAAGTCCTCCTAGTCCGAGCTTTCAGGCCCATTCGACGCCAATGGAAGGGAAGGGTTCGCCATCACCTCCTCCACTGGCATACCATCACATCGGACAGGTGGGTGCTGCAAATCGTCCGAAGGGGCTACTCCCTCCCCTTCGAGGCGACCCCCTCCAGCCATGCCACCGCAGTACCACCGCATATCGGGGAATCACTTGCAACTTCTGCAGGAGGAAGTTACTGCCCTCTTGGCCAAGGGGGCCATCGAGCGCGTTCCTGGGCCAGAAGTAGGACGTGGTTGTTATTCCAACTACTTTCGGGTACCGAAGATGGGCAAAGGAGGCCTACGTCCTATCTTGGACCTACGGAGCGTCAACGGCTTTCTCCGGAAGGAGAAGTTCAAGATGCTGACTTTGGCTCAAGTCCTACCTGCCCTGGACCCAGAAGACTGGATGGTAGCCTTGGACTTGCAGGACGCGTATTTCCACATCCCCGTCCTTGCAGCCCACCGGCGTTACCTGCGGTTCACTGTAGGCCGCGAGCACTTTCGGTTTACCGTGCTCCCCTTCGGCCTTACCAGCGCCCCACGGTGTTCACGAAAGTGATGGCGGTGGTCGCAGCTCATCTGCGTAGGTTAGGGGTTTCAGTCTTCCCCCATCTCGACAATTGGTTGTTGAAGGCAGGCTCGCCCCAGACAGTCGTCTCCCACCTCCAGACTACGGCCGACCTCCTGCACTCGCTGGGGTTCTCCATCAACTTGCCGAAGTCACACCTGTGCCCCTCTCAGAAGCTCCTTTTCATCGGAGCGGTTCTGGACTCTGCGCAGTTTCGGGTTTATCCACCCGAACAGCGGGTTCGGGATATTCAGGCTCTGATTCCGATCTTTCAGCCTTTATCCCGGGTCTCGGTCAGGTTGATGCTACGGCTCCTGAGGCTGATGGCCTCCTGCATCCTTCAGGTGCATCACGCCAGGTGGTGGATGCGGGCTCTGCAGTGAGACCTGAAGTTTCAGTGGGCACAGCATCAGGAAAACCTGTCCGACCACGTCCTGATCTCGGAGGGCACTGCGAGACAGTTGTAGTGGTGGCTCACGGACCGTGATTGGGTCAGCGGCAGATCTCTCTCCCTTCCCCAACCAGGGCACGTAGTAGTGACAGATGCGTCCCTCCTGGGATGGGGAGGCCACATGGGGGAGAGGGAGATCTGAGGCCTCTGGCTCCACATCAACCTTCTGGAGCTGCGGGCGATCCAGCTTGCACTGAAAGCATTCCTTCCCTCTGTCCGGGGAAGTGTAGTGCAGGTGTTCACGGACAACACCACCGCCATGTGGTACTGCAACAAACAGGGCGGGGTGGTGTTGTGGGGCCTTTGTCAGGAGGCTCTGCGCCTCTGGCAATGACTAGAACACCAGGGCGTCACCCTGGTGGTTCAACACCTGGCAGGTTCCCTGAACGCCAGGACGGACGAACTCAGCCGCCGGTGCATAATGGATCACGAATGGCGTCTGAACTCGGGCGTGGCGCGAGGCCTCTTTCAGCAGTGGGGAGAGCCTTGGTTAGATCAATTCGCCTCCGAAGAGAACGCGCAATGTCATCAGTTCTGCGCGTTGGAATTTCCAAGGGGGCACTCGCTTGGAGACGCTTTTCTGCGCGAGTGGAGCTGCGGTCTGTTGTACACCTTTCCGCCTAACCACTTCTGCCCAGAGTGCTGAAGAAGATCAGGTGCGACCGGGCCCAAGTCATCCTTGTGGCTCCGGACTGGGCACGAAGATACTGGATTCCCGAGCTACTTGGCATGTCAGTCGCTAACCCAATTTGTCTGCCTCTTCAGGAGGACCTTCTGTTGCAGCAGCAGGGGACGGTCCTCCACCCGAACCTGTCCAGCCTCCACCTCCATGCGTGGAGATTGAGAGGCGGCAGTTGAGGCCATTTGACTTGCCTCCTGAAGTCTGTGATGTGATTCTGGCAGCTAGGCATCCCTCCACACAATCGGTATACGCCTGCAGGTGGAACAAATTTGTGGCATGGTGCACAGCAAAGGCCGTGGATCCGCTTTCTGCACCCCTTTCAGAGGTTCTCCTCTTTCTTCTTTCTCTTGCCCAGCAGGGCTCTGCTCTAGGCACTATTAAGGGCTACCTCTCTGCCATTTCAGCCTTCTTGAGGCTTCCTGATCAGCCTTCTCTTTTGAAGTCCCCTGTTGTAAATAGATTCTTGAAAGGCATCACGCACATGTTTCCTCCTGTTCCTTTCGTGATGCCTCAGTGGGACTTGAACCTTGTTCTAACCTATTTGGTGTGCGCTCCTTTCGAACCCCTTCCCAATTGCCCTCTTCGTCTTCTGACTCTTAAGACTGCATTCCTGGTTGCCATCGCCTCTGCCAGGAGAGTGAGTGAGCTCCAGGCTCTATCTTCTAAACCTCCTTTCCTTTCTGTCCATCTGAACAAAGTTGTCTTGAAAACTAGTCCTTCTTTCCTGCCCAAGGTGGTTACATCCTTTCATACCGGGCAGTCCATCACCTTGCCCACCTTCTTTCCGCCTCCGCATCCCACGAAAGAGGAAGAGAGGCGCCACCGTCTGGACCCAAAACATACGCTCTCCTTTTAACGAAGACCGCACACGCCAATTCTGGATTGAACGACCAGCTCTTTGTTGGTTACGTGGGCACGAAGAAGGGACGGGCGGTGCACAAGCGGACCATCTCTCGTGGGTCGTGTTGTGCATCAAGGTCTGTTACTATTTGGCGAAAAAGGAGCCTCCTGTTGGGCTGAGGGCCCATTCCACACAGGCCACGGCAGCTACTACTACTCTGGGTCGGGGAGTCCCCTTGCAGGACATCTGTCAGGCAGCTGCGTGGGCTTCGCTACACACGTTTGCTAGACACTACTGCCTGGACAGCCAAGTCCAGAGAGATGGTTTCTTCGGCCGTTCCGTTCTCCAGGACTTTCTGGTGTGATCTTGGTTTGCAGACCCACCACCGGGGTTGGTATTGCTGGGGTTACTATTCTAAGGTAAGGAATCTAACACTAACCTGTTTCTTTTAGATGCACAAGTTACTTACCTTTGATAACGATATATCTGTAAGAAACAGTAGATAGTGTTAGATTCCTTACCGCCCCACCCATCCTCCCCGTTCTGCGAACTGATATCTAGGGTTAAGGTATCTTCCTTTGAGGGCCCTAGTTTCATGGCACCGGTGTCGTTCTCTGGCATGGCTCTGCGTTCCTGGTGCGGAAAGCTATGTACACGAACGGACGTCCGTGCACGAGGGCGGCGTCTAAGTGCTCAGACGACACCATCCCGGCGATCACGACGCCGACGACTGACGCGGAGCCGCAGACGACGCCTACCGACGCGCAGGGTACTGCTACGCAAAACTTTCCGGATCCAGTCTGACGCCTTGGGATATTCTAAGATAAGGAATCTAACACTAACTACTGTTTCTTACAGATATATCGTTACCGAAGGTAAGTAACTTGTGCTTCGTAGCCTCTCATGCTGTAGATTAGCCTGCACCCTTCCCGAAACACCCCATATGCAAGCTTTCATAAACCATTTGAATGATAACATATTGTCCACACCTACAAATACTTCCAGGTCATGAAAATCTTATTCTTTGCACCACCACACTTTTACACTTGCCCTTATGAGAAAACATTATGTGAGATTAAGTTTCTGTCCTGGTGCATTTTGAGTTTCAGGCAGAGGTATCACTAGTCACCTCTAAACTAACACTTCTTCAGCAAATGAGAACATAGTGTAAAGTTTCAAACCCAACAATAGATTGCAGAGTGTGCAAAGCATGTTAATCTACAGCACTACAGGCTGCAAACTGTTACCGGTAAGTAAGGAATTGTGTATTCTTTAAGCGCTATTGCTACGTTATGTGTCCATAGTTGTCCTGACATTTCTCTAGCCTTAGTTTTGTCATTGTTTTCCCCATATTTAATGCGGTATGTTCACCGACCCACTGTTATCATACCCTTTCACTCCTGTATTTAGGTAACTTGTCATTTAGCCTTTGATTCTCTGTTGTCTTGCTCTTTCTCCTCACACTGTCCCGTTATTCTGCCATTCTCCACTGTTAGTCTGCTTTTTTCCTTGTTCTTTGCTAACCTGCGTTACTCATGCGATACAAAGTTATCTTCATCACTATGATCTTACATTTTGTTATACTGTTTTTTGTCTAGAGCTCTTCTCCATCTTTCGTCTCCTGTCGGTTGTTATCCAGACATTTCTTATCCTATACACTGTTAAACTGATTTTTCTCCTTCTATTTACGAATACCCTGCTTATTTTTAGCGTTCCCTTCTTCCTTCTGTCAACTCTGATCCTGCATTTTCTCCACCTCTCCAACATTTTCTCCTCCTCTCCAACATTATACTGCATTTTTACTATTTGTTGTCTGAGAACTTGATCTTCACCCTCTTGTACCCTGTTACCCTTTTTTTCGCCTCTTGCCTCAAATATGCTGCCATTTTTCATTGTGTCTTCTGCTGCATTTTATTATCATTCAGTGTCCTCTCTTGTATACTGAGTCTACCCCTTTCTTGCTCCTTCTTGTCCTCACTTTTTACCCTGCATTTTATTCTCTCACCCTCTTATACTAGCTTTCTCATGGCTCTTTTTGATATGCTTCTCTTATTCTTGTAGCGCATTGCCTCACTACTTTTGCTTTCTCCACACAGTGCTGTGTTTACCTGGACCAATCTCCTTGTGGTCGTGGTGGAGCTGGATGGGTCAGAACAGGAAGCTTTAGACTTGGTTCCACTTGTGACAAATGTAGTTTTAGAAGAACATTACTTGATTGTTGGCGTTGTGGTAATCGTGGATCCTGGTGTCATCCCCATCAACTCCCGAGGCGAGAAGCAGCGCATGCACTTACGGGACGGATTCCTAGCGGACCAGCTTGATCCTATTTATGTTGCTTACAACATGTGAAGCTGAAAGCAGATATATATATAAATGGCCAAGACCAAAACAAACTAAAATAAGGAAATTGCAAATAGCGTCAAATCCAGTTTTGCCGCAGTCACAACCACTAGCAAATAACGAAATCCAATTCAATGTGATGGAATCTCTGAGCATTATGTTCAAGTGCGGAGACCTTGTTTCAAACGTTCGCCAGCGATACTCTGCAGAAATATTTTTTTTAATGAATGTTGGTATTTTAATGAACTGAAAGGAAACACAAAAGCAGATCCACGAGATACAGAAAATTTGAGGAGATGGCTAGAACCACACAGGTGCCTGTGACTCGGAGTTGCTCTCCACAACCTGTTGCGCCCAACTGTTCCATATAGCTACTTGTTCACTGTATCCTGCTGTTTCCTGTACATAGCTTACTCCACAACCAACTGCTACTGTAGCATGGTTGTAGGAACACCTCATCCTTAATAGCACCCTGTTGCAACTAGTTTTTACTCCAAGAACTCGACTGTTCCGTGCTGCACTTAAACAGCTGCCCTCTACTTTTGGCAGGATGCAACATCCAGCTGCTCTCTGCAACCTGCTCTGTCACACCTGCCTGCTTTTTGTACCCACCCAGGTTTTTCCACACAGTTGCGCATTACTCACAGGTGATCATCAGGCCACACCTCACACAAGCCATTTAATCACAGCTTTCACTGAATGGGTTCCTCACTAAAGCTGTTTCTCACACCTCTAGCAAGTCTTCGTTTGCTTCTCCTTGTTCACAGCTTCCTCGCTTTCAGCTATTGCTGCTTTTCACATATGTTCATTCTCCTCTTTCGAAGCTGTACTCTGTATGGGGCACGAGGTTAAAGGTGCTGTGTGTGTTCATGAAAAGTGAGCATTTAATGCAAGTCCCCCTCTAGCTGCTTCACCTCCACAACACCTTCCCCACATCAACTCATACCCTCAACCTATAAACTACATTGTCGTCCTACGTGATGTTCTCTGCAGAGGCACCCGATGGCATCTGTAATGTCATTCAATTATCAAGCTTTTGTCTTTAAAGATCAAACACTGAGCCAAATCCTACACAAAGGGGAATGGCAAAGAGACTGTTACACCGCATAGATGCCATGGTGCTTTATTTTCTTAATAATTTGAAACAGCTGCTGAGAGTGTCTCAAAATGTATACAAACTCCTATTCTGATGTTAGCTATCTTATTTTGTTTCTAACCAAAAAATGTTCTGTCTGGACTATTTTCTACTTACAAAATATCAGTAAGTACATTGTAAGTTGGTGGGTAAATAGGTCACTCTCCAGTTTACAAAAAAACCTGAAAAAACATGTGTTCCAAAATATGGCATTGTATGTGTGAAGTTTCATTTTAAGGAGACAACTGAAACAGTCATCATTGTACACTCCCGCAGACTGCAGTCTTAACAGCTGAGCGCTGTTATGGTAAAATGTCTACTGCTTTGTCATTGAGCCATGCCCAGAGGACTGCTTTAATCATATTGCCTCATAGTGGTCTCTTATTGCTGTGCTGACCAGTGTAAGATGCAGAATACCTAATACAGACTACCTCTTTTTTCCTCTTGCTCCCTTTAGCAAGGACTAGGAGGCTTGCACCTAGAGCAGCTTATAAACGCTGCATGACCATGTGTTCCTTTTTACTGTTCCCCGAGGCTTTGCTCCCCCTTCCCCTATTATATTTGTAGACTTTAATGCAGAGGAATCCCCTTTCAACTGTGCAACTTCAAATTGCATGTTTCCTCCAGCCCTTTTAGGAGGCGGGTTGGGCTCTGCAAGTCCCTCCAGTGCCAGCCCTCACATTCATGAAGGTAGGGTAATATTCTAATAGTCTTCCTCATCCTGGAGGGCTTTTGGACCCCACTAGCCAAATAAGGTTCTGCTAATTACTCTGGGAACACCCAGTTCTGCTAGATTGGTCATGTTTGGGATGGAGTGTGGCCAGTAGCCCTTTACGTTCTTGCAACCTAAGAAACTGACCCTTGCCACATTCCGGTTGCTAGATCTTTGTAAGTAGAAGTTGTCAATGAATCTCTTCGAGACTTCCCCTCTGAGATTTGGACTTAGTGGCTCTGTCACGGGGGGCACTCAACGAAAAGTATTGTTTGTGCATGTAAAGACTCTCGTGTTGAAGGCATCAGAATCTGCAGAAAGAACTAGTTCCTGTTAGTTAAACTGTTTGGGCATACGCTGTCTTGAAAGGAAAGATACAACAGATGCCCAATCAGCTTCCTACTTAAATTATTTTGAGCAAAAATTCTGCATGGTACTCTTACATTAAATCTGAGGCTGTTTCCGACTAAGGGGTTCATTTGCAACTCTCCATCCAGACAGCTCACCCCAATGTTTCTTCTTGAATGTAACATGTCTCCGTTGTCAGTACATGCATTTTAAATCGTAATTATGACCTACCTCCTAGGTGTTCATTGTCCTGAAGGAATCTGAGCCTAGGTGGTTTAATTGTTCATTAGCAGCCTTAACGTTTAATTTGATCCTGGATGTAGTTGTCTCTCACCTTCAGTCTCTGAATGCATGGTTACTGCTTCAATAGTAATGAAATCCCCTGACATCTAGTTCTAAAGAAGAAAAAGTTGCCTCTGTCTTGGGGGTTGCTCATTATTTTGCCTTGATCACCTTCATATACCTCAATAATTACCTCTATGAAGATCCCCTGTTCCTACACAGACCCCCACTTTTACGGCAAAGTCATGCCATTGGTTCATTTTGCATTGGGCCATTTAGTTTGAAAAAGTTAATATTCAGAATTGTAAATTATTCCTGGCCTAACAGTCTACCAATCGGAGTTATGAGCACTATGTATTTCTAAAGGATATCCTAATGTCAGATCTTTCCACACTGGCCTCCAATTGTGGTCCCTACGCCTACGTTCCATCATGTCTTAGCAAGGTTATGAGTTGTAATGGAAATTCTCATTGTGAGTCTTTCCTATAGGATACATTGTTTTGAGGTCTCCACCCTTAAATGACCATTGAGACTTCTCATTTTCCATGGTCGTAATGACCTCTACTAAGAAAACGGTTTATAACCACATAGACAACTTCATGTTCTGTTAGTTAAGACATAAGTTTATATGAAACTCAAACCCAAAAGCAAGTATGAGAGAATTTGAGAATCCTATTTCTTACTGTCATGGAAAGAACTGGGGATGTAAGAGTTGCTATTTCATTTGACATTTTACTATTTCCAGAATTTCCCTTTCTGATAAAAAAGATTTCCCTATTGAGTGTTCCTAGATATTTGCAGATATTGACCTGATCATGTCTGGTGGTGATTGATCCTGTAGTAGCATTTATAGAGGGGTCCGAGATTCACAACTGACTCCCTTTGTGAGTCTGGGGCAGTTTCATTCTCACTTAAATGTGCTAGACCACGTGTCGGCTTCTGCTCTACTGAGAAGTCCCAAAAATCCCACTTTAAAAGAGAAAAGGGAATACCGAGTAAGGATATTACCAGAATAGTTTGAAGCGTAGACTGGATTTCTGAAAATTACACATGCGGGGATAGTTCAGATCCACGGTTGGTTCTTTATCGGTGATTTAAAAAGATTCATTTCATATTCTACCTCTTACTAGTCAACTTCTCCTAATGTCCAATGTGGTGTTCCTTTGTTCATTGTGCTCTAGGAATTATGGTACAGAGAATTGGTCATCATCATACCCTTTCCATCAAAAGGCCTTGTGAAATTAAGACATGAGCTGTAATATAGTGCTGCAAAACAGCACTGTCTGTAGAGGCCATGTGTGGATTAGTGCTCCATAGTGGTGTACCTGTTCTCAAAAATCTGTATTTTCCCCTTCTTGCCTGTAGCTTGCAATCAAAAGTTAAACGAGGATCTGCTTCTTTCCTTTATTTAGAAGTGAATAGAAGAAACAGTCTTTTACACAAGTTGCAAATGTGGAAATAATCTTGTACTCCTTTGTTGTACCAATTATATTCTTTACATGCAGTGCTGTCTTCCAGTCAGCTATCGTTTGAAGACATTTATCAGTAGAATTAACAAGAATTAGGTTCAGACTTCACCACATCCTGACCACTGCACTGAACAGTGTTATCAATGGAAGCGCCTAGATGTGCATGGTATCCCTTCCGATGGGAACTGGTAGGAAAACAATGTGCCAGTCCGACCTCCACAAAACTGCTCCTCTGACATGTATTGCATGTTTAGGGGGACACTGCATCCCTAACCAGTCCCTGAACAATAACCATGTCGACGCTCATTGTATGCAAGTTATGGTCCTGGTTTTCAATTTCTATGCACAAATCCAACCCCTACCCAATTCTCTGGGTGCACGCACTGCCCTGTTGTGAGGAAATGGGTTGATTGTGTGAGATTTCCATGTCTCTTCATTTGTCAACATGTGATAACTCCTAGACACGCAGCATAAGATTGCACACAGTCCAGTTTTGTGGATGTGTGGTGTCAGCTGTTACATATTTGGGAGCTACACTAGGTGCTGCGGCACTGAACGGGAATGCACCATTGGCTGTCACACAGTTGGGGCATGCACGGCCCACTATCTCACTTTTACAGCTTGCACAGTGACATGTTGTACAGGTCTACATGTACCATGGGATGCCTCACAGGTGCAGAATGCAGAGCAAGATGCCAATCTATTGGGATGTACACAGTGAGCTGGCTCATAGTGGGGACATCCACTGTTCGATGTCATACAAGCAGGTATTGTGTAACTTTACAGTGTGATGTGTGCTCTGTGAGATGATGCACAGTCGGTGCATACTTAGTTAATGTTTGGAACATACACTTTTAAACTCATCTTGTCAGTGTGTTGCACAGTATGTACAACGCTCTGACATTTTGCATTCAGGAAATGTACAGTGAGATGTTACCAACACAGTGTCTAGATACATCATGAGATGTCGAACAGTTATAATGTTCACTGTGACAGTAATTTGGGCTAAAACCTTGTCCTCTGTGGAAACGTACACTGCAAGTTATCACACTGTTTCGGCAAAGGTTGAATAGTCCCTATATGTAGCTTTCAATATTTCTTTATCAGTTGGAAAACTGATCGACTTATTGAAATTCCAAACTCATTCCGCTCCTCCAAAGCAGAAGTTCTGGCTCAGTTGAATGTTGTAGTGATCTGAAAACAGTGTGAAACCACTCACAAATGATAATAAAGCACGAGTGTAGGAAATAGACTATTTTTATAAAGTTAAGAAAAAGAAAATTTGTTTTTACCTCATTTATCACTGCATGTATGTGCAAGAAGAAAATCAGGGATTCTTCTAGATGGATCCACTAAGATGGTGCCAGAGAAATCTAGGGATTGAAACGACAGTTAACAGGCCCCTTGGGGCCCTCAGCAATACTGAACTTGATTCCCCGTCTTAAGCAATGGAAATACTTTGCCGAGCTGCCCAGGTCAGCAGCTCAGTAGTCTAGTTCCAGCATAGCTTTAGAAAGTGAGACGTTTAGCTATGTAATGACCTTGTTGTAATTATGTACAGATTTTATGTAACTTATTGTTGGACTGACACATAAGGATCTCCCTGGTGGACTAATGGCATTCCTTCTCTTCGGATAGTTGGCACAAGCAAACTATTTCCGTCTGTTTTAAACTTTTAGTTTTATAGCAAAAGAAGGGCAGAGAGTATTGTATGATTTTTGTATTGAGATCGGTGACAGTTGGACAAGTTGCCTTGAAACAAAATGAAAAAAGCACATTAAATATTTTAAAACGAAATGAGTAGCAATGTTGTTAATCCAGTAATGTAATGTTCTTATCATCAGTTGTCCTCGAGTTGTGGTGGTCTCATATTTAAACAAAACACATGCTTTGTAGTAAAACTCAGTCGCAAGAACACTCTGAAATCCATAACTCTCAGGGTTTCAAGTGATGACCTCCTGCGTGTCCCTCCACATCATGCATTGTGTGAAATTGCCACATATTGAGGTCCAGATATACAAATGGGTCACGCAACCCAACGCAGCAAGTCACCTTGCTGAGTTAAGTGACAGAGAAGGCAGGAATTTGCCACATTTACGAAGATATGGAACATTCCTGCCCTCTCCCTGCGCTGGCGCATTCAGTGCAGGCTAGAACCAATACAGGCACCCAAGGGTGCCAGTGTTACAGGCATGATTGTTTTTGTGCAAGAAGGAACAGTTTCCTGCATAACAAGAATGTTTTCAGCCTTTTCCCTCTTTCCATGTGTGCTTCAGAATGCAGCACACAAGTAGAAAGTGGGGAAAAAAAGAGGAGAAATTACCATTTCTCTTCATTACTCCTTACCTGGGAAGGCATAGAAGTTCGATGCATTCCCAGGTTTACTTGTGTAAGTAAATCTAGGAATTAATCAAAAACCATGGGTGGATGCATAGAAAACCCATGCTTCAGCCATGACTTGCCTTTCCAGGACAGAGTAATGCAAGGCAGTGACTTGCCCTGCCTTACTCCATATTTTGTATGCCACGCAAGGCGATTCTTTGTGGCACAGTAAATCTCACTTATGGGCTTGTATCACCATGCGTGGCCTTGCGCAATGCAGTCACAAGCCGTTCGTAAATCTGGACTTCAGTTTGTAGTTGATTTTTGAGGGAGCCTCAAATTAACTATGACAAATCAGAATCTAGTAATTGGCTCTACTTACCAATGAAAGCAATCTAGACGTCAGCTGCGAAAAAAATCATTTGTACAGAACAAATTCAAAGAATAACACAATTCTGATTCTGAACACGATTTCAGCATCTAAGGATGCATACATTCTAGATCAATTGCACTTCAAGCTGAAATACACAATGAAACATAAGACACAATGGCAGGTGCAGTATATGTGTATGTACACAATAAAGGCGGTAGCAGGGAAAATCCAGATAATACTTGTATATTCAAACATCAAAAGATAAAGGGGATACTAATGAGGTGTAGTTCACATGAATTCACCATCAGTTTCCAACAAAGATTTCCCTGGGTAAGTTAGTACATTAATATTATTGGTTGAAATGTCATGGGAATCCCCATGCATACAAATGTATTCATGTTTTTTAATCTATGTAGACATAGCAGCCATATACAGTACTTCATAATTGGATCATTTAGCATTCAAGTATTTCAGTGTCCTGTTTCTTAATCTCCATGCTTGCAACAAGTATCTAGAAAGTCCGAAAATTATGTATTCTGTACTATCACTTCTTAAAATTCTAATGATCTCAGTTAGTCAATTAGTAGCCAAATCTGACAAATCGTAATTAACCAGGTTCTTCTGATCTGTTTGTTCCTAGAGCAGAGGAATAGAAAGTGTACTTCTGTTTCAGGGTACGGCCTTGCTTGCCGGACTGCTAGACGAGATGTTAGCATCATTCCAGTTACTGCGTAAACTGTTGACTGGAAGGATACTATACTTAAATTTTAGGTATAAGGATTTCGCAAGCGGTGGTTCAATAAGATTCAAAAATTCTTCCTGGTACGTTTTGTCTTTAAAACTCAGGAATCTACTTGTCAACTTTCCTGCAGTTCGCTCACTTAACCAAATGTCATTCACAAAACTCCAGTATCTCTTTTTGAGAAGGTTTATTGACTTTTTTGAATGCTGTCAGGGTTAAGCCAAAGATCGCTCATGCCCAGTTTGACCAACCAACCCTTGATGTAGTTGACCCACTGGACTCACCCTCTGGGATTCAATGATAATACGTCTAAGAGTGATTCTTTAATGGGTAATGGTGAGTTATTTCATCAGATGCGGATTCAAAAAGTAAGTGAATCGACAGTTGTGGCCAGACCTTTTCATCTGTGTCACTGGAGCGGAGGCCTACTGCCCCACTCATGTAAAGTTCCACTTCTATGTTGTTACTCAGATCCTAATACTGCAATCCCAAGTGTATATTGTCCGTGTATGTGGCCTGTGTGCTAAATGCACTGTGTGTGAGTAAGCTAGAGCAATGGAGGCCTGTGGGTTCCATTTTGGAAGCCCCTGGCCTTTCTGTGCACAAGATAGCGGTGTGGTTGTTTTCTCAGACAGTGGAAGTATATTGCTGACATCACTGAAACAAGAGCGAGAATCTAGCTACTGAAATGTGAACAGATAAGACCAGGCTACTTTGGAAATTTAGTTAGGCCTTTCTTTGAGAAGAGCTGCTGATGAGCCTTCCTGTAGCAATGGTAAGTGGTTGAGTGAAGTGAGACTAATCTGTTGTTAAGGAGAAAGTGACCCCAGCCTACGGGAAGTCAGCCTTTTGTCTCTCCATTAATCAGTGCTCAGTGTGTCTATTGATAGTCAGCTGCAGAAAACCTATGCCTCTTTGTGCCTCTTGATTGAGTGCTCCAGGTTGGAAGCTACGATGTTGTGAGGAGTATCACTCTACATAAAGCCTGTCTGGAAAGGAATCTGTATAGGACACTTGAAAGGAGAACCTCCATAAACCGTTCTGAAAGTGCAGGCAATTGATCAACGTTTCCTGTCTGGATTGGCTGTATAAAAGGGGGCGCTGCTGACCCACTAGTTCAAGGTTCTCTTTGACCAAGGAAGGGAGTGCTCTGCAGAGTATTGACATGACTGCTCTGTAACCAGAACTGGTGTCTGCCTGGCAGTGCTATTCCCAGTGGTGGAGGGACAACACCTGATGTCTTGCCTGGAAGAAAGAAGCTGTTTCTCTGACCTAAAGCACCTAGAAGCCAACCTGCATGCTAACAAGGAGAAGGGCTTTGCTAACCCTGTGCAAGGTGTGACTGTCTAGGGACAAGCAGAAGCAGGCCTGATGGTGTGTGGGTCTACCAGAACACGAAGAATGAGGAGAGCGATCTGTGTGCCCTAAAAAGGCGCAGTCATTCTGTATGAGTGACACCAGGTAGGTGAAGAACACTGAAGAATCTGTTACTGTGCTGCTGCATTGAAGAATGTTGCCTTAGTGGAATATGCCACTTCATCAAAGAACTGCCTGATTAGACTGTGCTGCTGCATCGAGGAGCTGTGTCTCAATGCACTGTCCTTGATGAACTGAACCTGAGCTGACTGCCACTGCACCAAAAAAAAGGCTCAAGGCAGATGTGCCACATCAGAGTCTGTATCCTAGTTGGACCGTGCTGCTGTGACCTCTGACCCCTGCTGCTCAATCTCACCTACCCAGAAGCAAATTCTTTGGCAGATAGGACTGCATCTTCACTGAAGCAAATTTTTCAGCAGATAGGACTGCATCTTCACTGGAGCCCTGCACACCTGCAAGGATTCCAGTCTGTTGCCTCCACTACTCGTTTCTACAGCCTGTGCCAAAATATGGGGCGAGCCTCCAGTTTACGCGTCTCCTCCTGGAAGAACAAGCAAGAAGGATCTGTGCTGTGGGTCCACACTGACTGCCAGAAGAAGACTGAAACAACCACTATTTGGTGAGATAACTCAGCATACAAACTATTCAAAGAGGTAATATTTGTGCCGGGACCTTGATACTTTTCCTAGATTGCTGAAACCCTTAAGTAGTGGGGGGGTTGCCTAATTAGTCTAAAGAGGGACACCTGAGAGGGCGACCAAGACCCATGGATCGTAGCCCAAGCAAAAGTAAAGTAACTGTACCTGTAGCCTGTTCTATGAAGTATTATGTTTTACATGTGTATTAAAGTACATTTCTTTATAAAATTAAACACTGGTTTGAAAACAAGCATTGGCATAGCCAATAGGTCTCTCCCTTGGGACCTTATAAGTATTTAGCTATGCAGCAGGTCCCTAAGGCGAGACCTATTGGCTATGCCAAGGCTTGTAATATGAGGGGAATGATGTCCTGTGCTGGGATTTATGTTTACTTTTACCCTCTGTCCATGCTGATGTGTGTGTATGTTCTGTTCTAGAGTTGGAATTCCTGAGGGGTACTTAAGAAAGTGAGGGCGGAGGGGGTGCGATTATCCGCATGCACAGAGGTGACTGTGACTGGCACCAGCACGTGATCCTATAGGTTCGAGGCATGTGGGCTGCTGAATTCATATCTATTGCATAGATTGCTGCCTAGTGTTGGGTCCGGATGATTGCACATTGTTGTCCTGGAAGAGTCTTCGAAGTATCACGAGATAGGTGGCTCCTCCCCTGGACTACAGTGCGGATGGGCATCGACTCCATCCCCAGATTGTTTTTTTCCGCCATTGGGTTCGGATGCATATTTGATCACTCAAGTTCGGAATCATTAGAAACTTTTCTTTTTGGCCCAAAGGCCTTTCCTATATCGTCGGTATTGTCTTGCGATCGGTGCCAGTTCTGTTCCGGCTCAGTTCCAGAGTCGGACATCTAGAGGAGTCGCGTGGCTCTTCGGTGCTCAAGGCCCGGTTGACGCTAGAGGCCTTATTCGACGAAACATCATGGAACAGAGCCCATTCAAAAGGTGCCCCGTGTGCAACTCGAAGTATCCTCACATCGACGTCCACCCGGTGTGCAACAAGTGCCTGTCGCCGGATCACGATGAAGCCAACTGTATGGCTTGTTCTCGTTTCCGCTCTAAGAAGACAATTCGACTTAGGCGCGCAGCGCGTCAGGAGGCCCAGCAGACGGCACCTGACCCGGTGAACATTTTCGATACCGAGGAAGAAGAGGCTGACTAGCAGGAAGATCTAGAGCCGATGTCCAATCCAGCAGCGGAGATCGACTCCAACTACGACGCTGATGTAGAAATGCTCGATGCTGAAGAAGTCGTCGACGAGGTAGGAGACGACGATGGGGCCTATGGGGCCATGGAAGATAGCTCAAGCGAGGAGCTATGCCCCGTTGAAACGATACATACTGCTCAGGTCGAGGGATCGCCACAAGGCCTTACCCAAGATCTTACACTAGGTTCTACAGCCTCGCCTACGGGCCCGGCTACGGACACTTCTAAAGAGCCACAACTGGTGAAAACGAAACCGAAAGAGAAAGCTTCAGTGTCTACACAACCGAAAGGGCTGGAACCGCCGTCGAAACCGAAAGTGCGGGTTGCCTTGGTCGGCTCGAAGTCTTCTGACCTATCGGCGTCGCCACAGCCTAAAAAGGTTATCGACCCGGTGAAGTCGCTCAAGGGTGTCGAGCCGAAGACTGGGACACTGAAAGCACTTGTCAAGGTCGTCGACCCGAAGAAATCGCGCCAAGGGCCGTCGACACAGGCAAAGGACTCGGAACTACAAAAGTTGTCGATCCTGTGCGTCGGCCGGACAAGGCCAGGGGCGCTACAACCCTCGAGTCCGCACCTGGTGGTGGCTCAAAGGAACCTGTTGAGTCGTCGCAACCGTCCGCCTCCTTCTCGAAGCAGGTGTCGGAATCGTTGAAACGCATTAAGGACAAAGTTTCCGCTGTCGATCCGAAGGATACTTCCACGCCGAAGCATGCCACCAAACCGCAAAAGTCGCCAGCGCCCATTCAGTTTACGCTACCACCAAAAATGGCGCCGAAGGCATTCGCGCCTAAGAAGGTCGTCGAGGCCTCCATGAAGGTGTCCACGGGGACGAAGCCTACACCTGCGGTTGTGGCCACGAAGCATCGACAACCCCTGCTTGAGTAGCAGTCGGAGCAATTCATCGATGCCGACACGGGTAGACTTTCTCTTTACAAACGAAAGATCGCCCCGGCACAGCCTATGGAGTCCTACACAATTCCATTGAAAAAGAAGGATTCCACGAATTCACCCGTTCTTGTAGAACTGATAGCTCCACATGGACAGGACACTGCTCCAATCTCGCCCACTTACTCAGGTGGAGGCTGGGGAAGGTGACTATGATGAGTACAACTACCCTGCCGACACTGATCCTGAGGATCAACATGACACATGGGCAGATGCTGCTGACCCAGGGGATCCACAAACTGCCCCAGACACTCAAGTGTATAACGTGAAAACGTCACCTACTGAGGACTCAGCGGCATTTAATGCGCTTATTGAAAGGGCAGCCAAAAATCATGATGTCCAGCTCCATGCTGACCCTATTGAGGTGGATTTTTTGTTTGACACCTTTTCCACCTCTGAGAAGACCGTTAAAACTCTGCCAATGCTCAAGGGTGTCTTAAAACATGCTGGAGACATTTTTAAAGAACCCACAAGGGCCAGGGTTTTAAACCCCAGAATTGAGAAGAAGTACAGGCCGGCGCCTGGGGACCCTACCTACATCAGGGGCCAGTTGCCGTTGGACTCTAGTTGTTTCCAATGCCCGGAAGAGGGTAAACTCACAAACGACTGGTGATGCTCCTCCCCCTGACAAGGAATCTAAAGTGCTAGAAGCATCAGGGAAAAGGGTGGCGGCTCAAGCGGCCAATATCTGGCGCATTTCAAACACTCAGGCACTCTTAGCCAGATATGACAGGGCACATTACGATACACTTGAGACCCTGTTACAGCAAAAATCATGATGTCCGGCTCCATGCTGACCCTATTGAGGTGGATTTTTTGTTTGACACCTTTTCCACCTCTGAGAAGACCGTTAAAACTCTGCCAATGCTCAAGGGTGTCTTAAAACATGCTGGAGACATTTTTAAAGAACCCACAAGGGCCAGGGTTTTAAACCCCAGAATTGAGAAGAAGTACAGGCCGGCGCCTGGGGACCCTACCTACATCAGGGGCCAGTTGCCGTTGGATTCTTTAGTTGTTTCCAATGCCCGGAAGAGGGCAAACTCACAAACTACTGGTGATGCTCCTCCCCCTGACAAGGAATCTAAAGTGCTAGAAGCATCAGGGAAAAGGGTGGCAGCTCAAGCGGCCAATATCTGGCGCATTTCAAACACTCAGGCACTCTTAGCCAGATATGACAGGGCACATTACGATACACTTGAGACCCTGTTACAACACTTGCCAGATGAATATAAAGAGGCAGCAGAGATGCTCATACAAGAAGGGAAACTCATCTCAAATGCTTCTATTAAGTGTGCACTGGACGCAGCAGACACCGCGGCCAGGGCCATTAACACCAGTGTAATGTTACGGCGACAGGCCTGGCTCAGAATCTCCGGGTTCAAGCCGGAGATACAAACCACCATCCTTAATCAGCCTGTAAACCCTGATCACTTATTTGGACCTGAGGTGGACACCACCCTGGAAAAAATCAAAAAGGACACTGAGACTGCAAAGTCTATGGGGGCTCTACAGACCCAGCAGTTCAGGGGTGGTTCTTTTTGTCTCTTACACAATAGAGGAGTTTCCAGAGCCCAGCTGTCCCAGCAAACCCAGTACAATAAGGGTGGCGCGCAGACCACGTACAACAAACAAAGTAAAGCTGGCTATCGCGGAAACAGCGCCAAAGGCAGAGGTCGTGGAAACAACAGCTCCCGATCCTCCGCCGCCAACAAACAGTGACGCCTTGTCACTGCCCCCCGACCATACAACACCGGTCGGGGGGAGACTCCTAGCAGTTCCTGCCAGTCTGGAAATCCATCACCACAGACAGGTGGGTCAGAAAGCTTATCCAGTACGGTTATTGTCTGGAGTTAACATCCACTACACCCAACATACCCCCAAAACACCGTCCTATGTCCACAGAGCATTTGCACTTATTGCAGCAGGAAGTACTCGTCCTGCTGCAAGAAGGGGCAATCGAGCTCGTGCCGGTGGAAGAAAGAGGCACAGGAGTGTACTCCCTGTACTTCTTAATCCCAAAAAAGGACGGGTCCCTCAGACCCATACTGGACCTCAAACCCCTAAAACCAGTACATTCTTTCAGAACACTTTCACAAGCTAACACTGCAGCAGGTTCTTCCGTTGCTCAATCAGGGAGATTTCCTCGCCACTTTAGATCTAAAGGATGCATATTTTCACATTCCGCTACATCCGTCACACAGAAAATACCTCAGATTCACCATTCAGAATCAGCATTACCAATTCAAAGTCCTCCCTTTCGGAGTGACTACAGCGCCCAGGGTATTCACAAAGTGCCTGGCGACAGTGGCTGCACACCTCAGGAGACAAAATGTTCACGTCTACCCTTATCTGGACGACTGGCTTGTCCAAGCAAAGTCGGCCCAGCAGTGCGCCGCCAACATGTCCCACACCATTCACCACCTTCACGATCTGGGATTCTCACTAAATTACCCAAAATCACACCTTCAGCCCACCCATGTACGGCAGTATCTGGGCGCAACAATAAACACTCTGGCAGCCACAGCACAGCCAAATTCAGTGAGGATCAACTGCATTCAATTGCTGATACAGAAATTCAGACCACAACACTCGCTTCCAGCACGAGTGTTCATGCAGTTGATAGGCATGATGGCCTCCTGCATCTTCATAGTCCCGCATGCGAGTCTACATATGCGTCCGCTTCAGGAGTGCTTAGCACATCAGTGGACTCAGGCTCACGGACAGTTGAAAGACCTAGTGTTGGTAACCGGTCGTGCATACAACTCTCTGCATTGGTGGAATCCACACAACCTTTGCAAGGGACGACCGTTCCAAGAGCCTGTGCCACAAATCATCCTAACAACGGACGCATCTCTCCAGGGATGGGGAGCTCATGTACTCCACTACACGGTGCAGGGACTATGGACAAAGCAGCAAAAGAAGATGCACATCAACCTCCTAGAGCTGATGGCAATCTTCATGGCAATGAAGGCATTCAAGGTACATCTGTGCAACAAGGTCGTGTTGATCCGGACGGACAACATGACGGCAATGTACTACATTCAGAAGCAGGGAGGTACACACTCTCCACAGTTGTCTCATCTGGCTCAGAGCATGTGGAAGTGGGCCATTCAAAGGAACATCTTCCTCATGGCGAAACACCTCCCAGGCAAGGACAATCAGATGGCGGATCTGCTCAGCAGGTACAGCCACCAAATGCACGAGTGGGAGCTACAGCCATCAGTACTCCACCCGTACTTCCAGCAGTGGGGTCATCCAGAGATAGACCTGTTCGCCACAAGGGAAAACGCCAAATGCCAAAGCTTTGCTGCCAGGTTCCCACACCCACATTCGCAGGGCAATGCGATATGGATGAACTGGTCAGGCAAATTTGCGTACGCTTTTCCCCCAGCACCTCTAATACCGCTGGTGGCACGCAAGCTGAAGCAACACTCAATGACGCTCATCCTGGTTGCTCCAACGTGGGCACGCCAACCATGGTACACCACGTTTCTAGAACTTTCCGTGGTACCGCATCAAAGGCTGCACCTCACACCCAGACTTTTGACGCAGAGCCATGCCGACATTCAGCACCCAGATCCGCAACAGCTCAACCTGGCGATCTGGCTCCTGAGGTCTTAGAGTTTGGCTACCTCAACTTGCCTCCGGACTGCATGGATATCATACGAGAGGCAAGAAAGCCCACCACCAGAGCATGCTATGCGGCAAAATGGAAGCGGTTTGTCATTTATTGCGTAGACCACAACATAGACCCGCTTGACGCATCTACGCACAACATCATTTGTTATCTGTTACATCTTTACAAATGCAATCTAGCATATGCTTCCATTCGGATACATTTATCCGCCATAGCGGCTTATCTCCAAAACCGGCAGCATCTCTCACTTTTCAGAGTGCCTGCCATTAAAGCCTTTCTGGAAGGACTCAAGTGAGTCATTCCTCCCAGGACCCCACCAGCTCCTGAATGGAAC
This sequence comes from Lissotriton helveticus, assembly GCF_964261635.1. Classification (NCBI taxonomy): domain Eukaryota; kingdom Metazoa; phylum Chordata; class Amphibia; order Caudata; family Salamandridae; genus Lissotriton; species Lissotriton helveticus. Next base: position 979,447,238 of record NC_136061.1, on the reverse strand, counting down.
CTTAATGTGGTCCTCACCCGACTGATGGGTCCACCTTTTGAGCCTCTCCATTCATGCGAGATTCAGTTCTTAACATGGAAAGTGGCTTTCCTGATAGCGATTACATCGCTGAGACGTGTTAGTGAACTCCAGGCACTAACCATCCAAGAGCCATTCATACAAATTCATTCCAACCGGGTGGTGCTGCGCACTAACCCTAAATTTCTTCCAAAGGTGGTTTCACAGTTCCATATCAATCAGACTATTGAACTGCCTGTGTTCTTCCAAAATCCTGAGACAGTGGCGGAGAGAATGCTCCACACTCTTGACGTCAAAAGAGCTTTAATGTATTACATTGATAGGACCTAAGATTTTAGGAAGACGAAACAACTCTTTGTTGCCTTTTCAGCACAACACAAAGGCAACCCCATTTCCAGGGCAGGTATAGCCAGGTGGATTGTTAAATGTATTCAAATTTGCTATCTAAAAGCAAAGCGCACATTAACAATCCCCCCGAGGGCACATTCCACCCGCAAGTTGGGGGCCTCCATGGCTTTCCTTGGAAATATTCCCTTAGAAGACATTTGTAGAGCAGCCACATTGTCTACACCACACACATTTACAAAACACTACTGTGTAGATGTGCACTCCAAACAGCAGGCAGCTGTAGGGCAGGCTGTTCTAAAAACACTTTTTCAAACTGCTGCAGCTTGCACAGGCGGCCGCCGCTAATGGAGGGACTGCTATGTATTCTATGCAATAGATATGAATTCAGCAGCCCACATGCCTCGAACCGAATATGCTACTTACCAGTATGCATCTGTTCTTGGCATGTAGGGCTGCTGACATTCATATCGCCCGCCCTCCTCCCTGGCGCCTGTAGCGGCTGCAGCACTTACGCTTACTCTTAGCATGGTCATCACTCACGGTGTTACACTCCATCTTTGCCACAATGGCTAAAAACAATCTGGGGATGGAGTCGATGCCCATGCGCACTGTAGTCCAGGGGAGGAGCCACCTATCTCGTGATACTTCGAAGACTCTTCCAGGACAACAATGTGCAATCATCCGGACCCAACACTAGGCGGCAATCTATGCAATAGATATGAATGTCAGCAGCCCTACATGCCAAGAACAGATGCATACTGGTAAGTAGCATATTCGATACATATAAGCTTATCAGTTGTTTCCACTTGGTTGTGGTGCTTCTTGACTCCACACTAACATAAAAGCACAACATCTTCCACGAGGGGTGCTGCGGAGCTGCAGCACCTTAGAAGTTGTAACTGCGGGGACAGGAAGAGGCAATAAGCGGGTCTTGGTTGTAGCAAGGTTTATTTTGGCTAACAGTGAGTCAGTACAGGTTTTCCGTAAGACTCCTCGACGTGGGGATCTGCTTCTCTTTCTTCGGGACTTCCGCCTCGATTCTTCTCCTTCTTTACTGCTGGGGCTCCGCCTTCGGCTGGGCTCCGGAGGCTCCGTTCTGACCGCTCTCGCCGTCGCCAGGGTACATGCAGGAAAAGAGAGGACACGTAAGGATTGTACTTCACTTTATCCAACCCGTTATTTAAACTAGCCAGGGAGCGGGGAAGTGAGGGATACACACGGTGCTCTGATTGAACGGGGTTAGTGCTGGTGTCTTTTACACTGAAGGGGCGGGTACCACACCGGGCACAGTATGGTTAGCTACTAAGGCGTCCCCCTACCCTTCCGCCTCCACCACCCCAGGAAGCGTTCACGTACCTCGAGGAGCCGTACCCCTCCTGGCGTACGGCTGGGCGACTCGTGGTGTTGGCCTCCGGGCTCAGCTGGTCGTGCAGATCGGCTTCCTGCTTGTGCGATGTTCTCCTCTGAGTCGGTGAATTCCTCCTCGGTTCCCCGTCCTCTGCTCTCGCTCCTCTCGACGTCCGCTGGGCTCACGCCTCCTCTACGCCTTGCTCCTCTCCTCCAGTTCTCCTCGCTGCTTCCCGCCTCTCCGCTCTCTGCCACACTGTCCGCTCCTCCGGTGTAGAAACACACCGCTTGATCGTCCGCTCCTCCCTTATACAGGTGAGACGACTCCTCCTCCATCAAGCTGCTTGTCCATTTAAAGGGCCCCCAGTCGCCGTCGTCTTCCTCATCACACGAGTAGATCTCGGGCCTGGGACTTTCGATGTGTTGTTCAGGCTGCGGAGACAAAAGGGGGGGGTCGGACATCGTTATTGAGGACCCCCCTATGGGGCAAGACAGCCGAACCCGGTTACAGAAGTCAAGGACTGTCAATGACCCCATTTTGTGATTTTCTTCCATATTTTAAAACCGTGACTCTGAAAACTGTCACACCATCATGTCTTGTGGGTCTTACTCATGTTTGACTTGTGAATAATATTCAGCTCCCACACTTTGTTCACGACTGGAAGAAACAGCTTATGTAGTGAACCACAATGATGTCACTTCTAAAGTACCTTCCACTGAGCGTGCAGCATGTGATTCGGGCAGCTCCGGGACCACAAAAGACTGCATGCACCCACAGAGTGAGAGGAGACCAGAGCGAGGACCGAAGAGGTTAACACAGAGAGTGCGCCGCTGCTACAGAGCAGCACCTCCCCTATCAAAATGCCCATCCTCTTACATGGGCGTACTACCATTGGTGCCGCAGGGGTAGTGGCACCGGGACCCAGGTGCCTGAAGGATCCATAGAACCCTGACAAAAAGCAGCAGAAGGGGTCACTTTCCTCCACGCAGCAAGCAAGCACGTCCTGCAAAAGAACTTCTCTAGTAGACATGTCCTCACGTGACGCTCCCTCCTCCCCGCAGAACACCCCACTCTTTCGTCTTACACTAGGAGCTTGTCCTCCAGGGCAGTGCGAAGTACTCTTCCATGTTAAGACGTGCCATGGTGCTGTTGAGGGTCCAGGCCGAAGGTACAGAAGGGCCACGTGTGGGATTCGAGCTGTACAAGGCAGAAGAGCGCTCTGCTTTAGTCACCATGGAGCCGCCGGGCTGCATTCTGTTTCCAGGGCGATGCGTCCTGGATGTGAAGGCAGGGCTAGCGAGGAGAAGGGAGGGAAGGCAGAAAGGGTGTTGAACCAAAAAGTGAAGAGTAGCGAAAAGAAGTAAAGGAGAGTCTGGGAAAGGCGAACGAGAGGAAGGAAACGATGGGAGAAAAAAAGATGAAAGAAGGCAAGCGGGGGCAAAGGGAATAAAACGAAGAAAGGTAGAAGCGAGTGAATTGAGGTAAAATAATGGGAGTCTATGAAATAAGAACGTCAAGCACGCGCGCGTGCCACATCGTGACATCTGGTTTGAATTATCGCGCAAGCTTCTGGGCACGATAATTCAAACCAGAAGGTGCCTGTGCGGGTAACCGCAAGCAATAGGTGGAGTGGGCGGAGCAAAGGCAGGACATGCACCCGCCTTTGCCCAATTACGTGCTGTCTTTCTTAGAAAGACGCACGCAAAAGCCAATAGCCAGTGAGGAAAACAAAACCACACGCATGAGCGTGTGGTCAGCTTTTCAAAGCCCCTTACAAGAAGTCTCACCACATGTGTGCTGCTACAGCCTCGACCTAAAAAAGCCAATAGCCCGTGACAAAAACAAAACAACACACATGAGCATGTGGTGTGCTTTTCAAAGCCCCTTCCAAGAAGTCTCACCAGAGCAGCGCATGTGCGCTGCTACAGGCTCGACCTAAAAAGTTTATTGCAGGATTGGCTGAATATTTAGTTCTGAGCTTATGCCACACACTACCTCCTTGAGAAACCTAAGACGGCCTCCATTATTACCACTGAGAGTCAAGTGCTTAAGGTGTTTCATTTGGCCCAATTTCCATAGATGGCTATGGAGTAGACCTGCTCCAGGACATGTGAGGCAAATGACTCCTGCCCCATAACGAAGGCCCAGTAATTCTTGCTTGCCCAGTTTTATGACACTGAACCATATTTAGGCACCACCCCAGTTCTTTTCTTTCTGTGCCCTTTGATATGGATCCAGAGCTCCGCTATTAAAGTTTTTGGGTGTTTAACTTGGTCCAGCATTGTTTTTCTACGGACAGTGTGCTACGGAAAAATGTTCACTCCCAGAGACCACAGACTTCAAATTATGCCGCAACTGCTGGAAGCAGATGTCAGTCACAGATCCACAAATTGTCTGCCTGTGCTGTCTACGCCCAAATTGAAGTACAGTTACAAATACTCCCTGATGCATCAGAAAGCCATCAGGGAGCAGGAGGCGAAACTGTACATCTATTAATACAATGTGTGAGTTGTGCTCCAAACAGAAAAGCTGATTTTATTCTGTGTCCCAGTAAACTTTCAAGTCAACATGCTAGGGTAAGAAGAATGTTCTAAGCATGTGTTGGAGTAGATACACTTGTTCTACATACTCCTGCCATCTAATTGGGAAGGTGGCCACATCAGAGGATGCAGCAACAAGCCTCCAACGATGCTCGCCACACCTTCAGGGAACATCTCTTGCCTGACACAGGAGGGTGAATATGTTGGTCCTTCGGGTGTCCTGCACATCATCCGTTGCCTAGACCAGAGATTACTTTCTCTTTTGACTCTGACCCAGCAGAAGACCTAGCGACTTCTCTCTACCTCCCACACAGTCCCTAGGCAAATCCCTCATTAAGGACCATGAGTACGATAGGCAATGAAGCACTCACCAGGCCTCTGAAAAGGTCTCAAATTGAGGTATTGAACTGCGCCAAGGTGGGCTGGCATAATGTCCACCATCTAAAACGGAGCCTTTCGAACCTCCACTGCCATCAGGTTCTGGGTGGTACAAAAGGGGGTAGTGATGGACAGAGCATCTGAACCAATCAAACACTCACACCCAGTCAACAGATCTGGGTATAATCCATCACCGTTCTTTAGCCCACTCTGCCATCCCAGTTCAGACATGGCCATATGCAAATCAGTCTGACCCTGTGCCTCATGGGAACAGTCCAGCCCGAACTGCCAAGCCATGCTTTCCCTGGACCGGAAACAAGCTTCGGAGGACCGGTTTCTGGCATTTCAGCCGTCTTCAGCCCGGCTTGCTTGAATCCAGTGGCAAAGAGAGCAAGGGACTCACGTCTGAGCATACCCTGCCAACTTATGGTGAACAAAGTGGTACAAAAGGGGGTGGTGATGGACGGAGCATCTGAACCAATCAAACACTCACACCCAGTCAACAGATCTGGGTTTAATCCATCACCGTTCTTTAGCCCACTCTGCCACCCCAGTTCAGACATGGCCCTATGCAAATCAGTCTGACCCTGTGCCTCATGGGAACAGTCCAGCCCGAACTGCCAAGCCATGCCTTCCCTAGACCGGAAACAAGCTTCCGAGGACTGATTTCTGGCATTTCAGCCGTCTTCAGCCCGGCTTGCTTGAATCCAGTGGCAAAGTGAGCAAGGGACTCACGTCTGAGCATACCCTGCCAACTTATGGCGAACAAAGTGGTACAAAAGGGGGTGGTGATGGACGGAGCATCTGAACCAATCAAACACTCACACCCAGTCAACAGATCTGGGTTTAATCCATCACCGTTCTTTAGCCCCCTCTGCCACCCCAGTTCAGACATGGCCATATGCAAATCAGTCTGAACCTGTGCCTCATGGGAACAGTCCAGCCCGATCTGCCAAGCCATGCTTTCCCTGGACCGGAAACAAGCTTCGGAGGACCGGTTTCTGGCATTTCAGCCGTCTTCAGCCCGGCTTGCTTGAATCCAGTGGCAAAGAGAGCAAGGGACTCACGTCTGAGCATTCCCTGCCAACTTATGGCGAACAAAGTGGTACAAAAGGGGGTGGTGATGGACGGAGCATCTGAACCAATCAAACACTCACACCCAGTCAACAGATCTGGGTTTAATCCATCACCGTTCTTTAGCCCACTCTGCCACCCCAGTTCAGACATGGCCCTATGCAAATCAGTCTGACCCTGTGCCTCATGGGAACAGTCCAGCCCGAACTGCCAAGCCATGCCTTCCCTAGACCGGAAACAAGCTTCCGAGGACTGGTTTCTGGCATTTCAGCCGTCTTCAGCCCGGCTTGCTTGAATCCAGTGGCAAAGTGAGCAAGGGACTCACGTCTGAGCATACCCTGCCAACTTATGGCGAACAAAGTGGTACAAAAGGGGGTGGTGATGGACGGAGCATCTGAACCAATCAAACACTCACACCCAGTCAACAGATCTGGGTTTAATCCATCACCGTTCTTTAGCCCCCTCTGCCACCCCAGTTCAGACATGGCCATATGCAAATCAGTCTGACCCTGTGCCTCATGGGAACAGTCCAGCCCGAACTGCCAAGGCAAGCTCTGGGTGGCAGCGGCCGAAGGCCTCAGAGTCTGTAATGCTCCCACCCACGGGCACTGATCCCTCACAGCTGTTGAGTCTCAAAATACTCCAATGGACTTCTAGGTAAAAACCCTTTAAATGCTGGCAATAAAACCAGACATGGGTCCAAAGCTGCCATCAGTGTTGAAAACCGCTACAGGTCTGAAGGCTCCAGCTGAGTCGCGGACCCCATCGGTGTGGAAGCCCCCTTCAACGGTGGACTCTGACAACTCTGAGCAACTCGTCCTGCAGGAGTTGTCTGCGAGGCAGAAATGACTGTTCACCACCCTCAGATGGAGAAGATCTCCATGAAACCGCCTCCCAAAAGGAAACTGATCTTTGAGAAGAGCTTGATTGGAAGCCTCCACAAGTCCCAAGCCTAAAATAGACAGTTAGGCACCAGCCCCCTCTCACATGTACATCCTCCTTCTGCCTCCTCTCCCACTACCTTCTTACCCATACTCTTCCCACAGGGAAAGCAGCCCCTTCAACCCCCATTTACCCCTATAATGCACCAGTCAATCCAGCGCCCACAGACGACCCGTGGGACCAATATGATGTCACTACCCTAGAAAATCCTGACCTGGATATCTATCCAATGAGAGGTGAATATGCATGTCCTCTATGAGGAAGATGACTTCTTACTTATGCTATAAGGTATGTTAAAGTCAGTCACAGACCCCATTAAGGAACCTCTCATGGCAAGAGTGCGTTTCGAAAAAATATAAACACCTTCAAACTACCCACCTTACATTTGGGGTCATGTCCTCCTCCCCAATTCCCTTGTGGTACTTACTGCGTATAGGCATGTTTATGCTCAGGCCATGGGCAGTGATCCCCTGCCCAATAAAGACAGAAAATTGTTGGGTAGTGGGAGAACCCCCCTTCCTCCCCCCCCCAACCCCCCCCCCCCATTGGAGCCTAGCCAACAGTCTACCTCCTCTCCCTATATAATGGGGCACAATGGAACGAGATGCAGGAATTCGTGAAGCAACTACTGAAGAGTTCAGGAAGAGGGGGAGGAGTAAATAGCAGAGGGAAAGATGATCTCTAATGCCACTATCTGCTGTGCCCTAGATACTAGCGACACTGCTTCTAAAGCGGACAACACCAGCATACTCCTCAGGCATCATGTGTGGTTCTGCATCTCGGGCATTAAACCCAAAGTCCAATAGTTTTCACTGAACCTATGTTTCATTGGTGAACATCTTTTCAGTCTGCAGGTTAACTAGATGTAAGAAAGATGAAGGTGTAATGTTATTTGGTATGGTTTAGAGGTTTATCGCACGGAGGAACGTCATTGCATTGTACTATTGAAATGCGTTTATACTGTATGCTCTCTCAGAATTTTCAATAAACAAATAACAAAAAAAAGATGAAGGTGGACACTGACACCGAAGCATTTGGTGTCCTTCAGACCTCATCCCCAAAGGCTTCTTTCAGCGATACCAGTGGTGCGCTGACTCCAGGCCACCTCCCAAGACCCTACTCCTTCCTATCAGAGGCAACAGCATGTCTACCATCAACAAGCACCGAGATAGGGTGCCTATAGGGATAAGGGAGGTTCCAGCAAGTGGACTTCCACCTCTAAATATGGACTCCCCGTGCCCTAACATAAAACACCTGTCGGTTAGACTGCAAGATTTAATTTATCGTTGGCAGAAAATCACACCAGACAAGTGGCTCTTAGCGTTGGTTCTGCCAGCACTTCTCCCAACCCCTCCCAATATCCCACCCTACCCTCACCAGAGAACATTATACCTTCTGGAGGAAGAGGGCCAAGCACGCCTCCAAAAAGGGGCCATACAACCAGTGCCCACCAGCAATCAGTGGGGCAAATGAGTTTGCCCCCTCTACTTCCTCATTCCGAAGGACGGCTCTCTCAGTCGCATCCTGGACCTCAGGCCCAAGAACCAGTACATCCTCTGAAAACTTCCATATCGTAATGCTGTACAATGTCATCCTTCTGCTTCAACATGTCAACTACATGGTGGGGTAGACCTCAAGAATCCCTACTTTAATATCCCCATTCATCCCACCTACCGGTGCTACCTGCAGTTTGAGATAAGTGGCTGTAATTGTCAGTTCAAAGTACTTCCATTTGGCATCACTATTGCTCTATGAGTCTTCACCACGTACCTTGCAGTAGTCACCGCACACTTGAGCAGGGAGGGTATCCACGTTTTCTCCTACCTAGACATTTGATAATCAAGAGCACAGGCTAGCTCCAGTCCCTCCACACACCTAGGCTACACTCTCCCTCATTTCCAGTCTCTGGTTGACCATAAACACCACCAAGTCTCACCTACAACCCCACAGATTCAGCCCTTCCTCGGAGCAATACTGAACTTAGTCGCAAACAAAGCCTACCCCAGCCCTCATAGAGTCTTCCAAGCAGCTAACGCTTCCTTTTTTTGTTCCGTCAAATCAAATAGGCACCTCGTAGTCTGAACCTTTATGCACCTAATAGGCATGATAGCCTTGTGTGTTGCCATAGTACCCCAGGCTCACCCACTACAACAGTGCCTTTCAGCCCAATGGTCACAATCAAGGCACCCCCTGATGTAGGATCTAGTGTTGGTAAAGGCCTGCACACATTGCCCCCTGTAGTGGTGGAACAATGATAATTTGTTTTATCTATTGCAGTCCTCATCAGGACTAACATGACTGCTATATATTACCTACAGAAACAAGGTGGAGCTCACGTTCTGCCTCTGTCTGTGCTGGCACATAACATTTGGTATTGGGCACTCAGTCACCACATCCACTTAATGGCAGAGTACTTCTGGGGTGGACAATGATACTGAGGAACTTCTCAGCAAGACACACCAACAAGTCCAGAAGTGGGAACTCCATCTGCAAGTCTGCTCCAGTACTTTCGGTGCTGGGGCTCCCAACAGATGAACCTACCTCCAATCTCCCCAAAAAAATGAAGTATGCCCAAACTTCTCCTCAAGGTTCCCACACTCACTGTTCATGGGCATGCTGTTAGGGGTGCTCCCATCGCAACTGGTCAGCCCACGTAATCCTGAGTTGCTTTGGCTCATTTAGTTTCTAGTAGATAAATGTTTTAATTGTAAACAATCTTGTAATTCGCTGTAATTTATTTACTTGTTAGAAACTAGAGCCATTACTGTTCATGTGTTATGCAGAAGTTGATTTGCATTAGTCAATGCTTGTTGGTATGCTGCCTTGTGTCAGTGTCTCAGCGCGTGACAGTGAAGTTATTGAGCCGCGCGCTGCTTCACGTGGACAAAGGCTACTTAAGGAATTCCTGATAACGGCTCTGCGTTTCGTCTGCCGTTGACGTGACGAGGAGCGCTTCTGTTTACGAGCCGCTCGAGAAATTGGATTCTGGAAAACCCTTTCCTTTCCCTTTTAAAATCGATACGAGACTGTTAAGTAGTTCCGTGTTGGAAAACCTGTTCCCCTGAAGAAATAATCCTCTCGCTGAAATACCGGCTTCATTAGCAGAACCGCCTGAAGACTTTTTGAGGTGAAACGTGCGCAGGCGCCTGGGGCTGCTTCCTTTACGTGACGTTTCACATAGATCGGAACTGCATTTTCACCCGACCCGAGTTCATCCAGGAGAAGGACAGTAAGATTTAGAACAATTGACTGATTTAATATCTTTCAGAGACTGCGCAGGGTTTTTTAAGGCGAAACGAACAGAATTGAATTGAAGTCAGATTTAAATTCTAGTTTTTAGTTATGTTGTCAGAAGGAACAAACAAGCCTAGGTAAAATCAAATTGTGCAGACTGTTTAGATCAGTTGTTAAATCTTAAGTAGATTGAAAGATGATTTGACTCAATGTAAAAAACTGTTTTAATTGAGGAGCAAGATAATTAGGAGCAGTTGCAGTTGTCTCTTTCTTCTTTTCTCTTAAATAATCCAGAACCCCAATGAGAAGTTGAAGACTGGGATTTTTCAGGTATGAATTGATGCATGAGTTAAGAGTTCAATTAATTAATTAAATTAACAAGATTAACCAACTAACCTTCAAGTTTAAAAGGCGAACTATTGATTTAATCAAACTTGATTTATTTGAAGGAGTCAGAAAAGTTATTCAGCCAGTTTCTTTGACTCAACTCCCAGAAAAGTGTGAACAAAGGCTGTTAACTGTTATGGTCAGTATTTAAGATGTTCTAAAAAGAAACTCTAGCAAAGGAATGTTTTAAACAAGAATTTATTAGTAAAATTGTTAATTGCAAAACAGGATTACGTGAGTCCAGTTGGCGCTAAGAAAAAACAACGGCCTGGAACACTTCAAGAGAGACTTCAGCAAGAAGTAATTGTTTTGTTGTTGTTGTTAGTTTCTCACTCCACTTCCCCTTTCCCTTGGGGTCTAGTGAACATAGTCAGTGTTACCTTCCTGATTGTGCTGGTTATTCCTTGAGGGAGTTGGGAGTTTGCGTCTTCTTGAGGAAACGTCTGAAGTGATCTTCGTTACATCTCAACACATGCACTATGGATGAACTGGTCAGGGATATTTGCTTACAACTTTCTGCCTTCCACTCCTTCCATTAAAGATACAGAAGATGCAGTAAACCTCTCAGACTCTCATCCTTGTAGCGTATATCTGGGTCAGACAGCCCATGTACTCCGCACTCAAGATGTCAATCCGTTCCCCACGAAAAGCTCCCCAACAGGTCAGACCTTGCCAAGATCAGATCAAGCATCTGGCCTTGAAGCTAGTCAATTCGTACCTAAGGTCCTAGAGTCTAGCTACGTGCATCTCCCAAAGGAACACATGCACATCTTATGGAAATCTCGAAAGCCTACCACATGACCCTGCTACGTAACAAAATTAAAGAGATTTGTCCATTTATGCATCTCCTAACATCTGGACCCCCTTAAAGCAGCAGTCCAGGATACAACATGTTATTTGCTTCATCTACAGAAGTCAGGCCTAGCCTACAGTACAATATGGCTACATTTAGCAGCTATAGCTACCTACATGCAAAATAGGGAACTAGCTTTCTTTTGCTGCATACCTGTCCGAGCATTCATGGAAGGACTAAAAAGAAAGTCATCCCTCCCAGGGTTCCCACTTCTAAAGCATGCAATCTTAACATAGTCCTCACCAGACTTCAGGGACTTCTACCCCACCCCGCCAGGAGCCCTTGCACTCTTGCGCTTGCCTGGAAAGCAGCCTTTTTAGTCACCATAACCTCTCTTAGGCTTATTAGTGAGTTACAGGCCCTCATGCTCCAAGAACCCTTCATTTAGGTTCATAATGATAGGGTGGCACTCATAACTAACCCAAAGTTGGATTTCCCTTTCCATCTCCAAACCAAAGAGCTCCAAATTATTTTCCCCCAACCAGACTTCGTAGCAGAGCGTACTCTACACACTTTAGATGTCAACCGAACACTCATGAGCTACATTGATAAGATCAAGCCCTTTCAGAAAGCGAACTATTGTTTATAATTTTTGCTAAAGCTCCTAAGGGCCACCCTATACCCATGGCAGACATTGTCAAATGGATAGTTCTATGCATCCAGACCTGCATTCACTAAGCAAAAAGAGCCCTCCCTGTTACACGTAGGGCACACCCTACACAGAAGAAGCCTGCAACCATGGCGTTAGGAAATATTTACCTAGCCGACATACATAAAGATGCCACTTGGTCAACACCACACACCTTCATTAAGCATTCTTCTGTTGATAGCCTAGTCATTCAATTGTTGGCCAGATTGTCTTAAGGACCTTATTTCAGACCGCTGCATTGTCCACAAACTAGCCCCCAACTGTAAAGGGGTACAGCTTTGCAGTCTATGCAGAGCATGTGTAACTACAACATCACATGTATGAACTGAAAATTATACTTACCCTGTAAGCATCTGTTTGTTGCATGTAGTACTAAAGATTCATATGCACCCAATGTCAACACGGGAAGTGAGTGGGTCTGATCACAACTTCCTTTTGCAACCTTCATGTGCATCATACTGCATTTATGTTCCACTCCATACTACTCTCGCCCACTGCGAGAAAAAAAATCTAACCTGAAGTCAGAGCACACGTGCATTGCCGACTTGGAGAGGAGTAGCCATATACCTTATGACTCGAAAGACTTCTTTGAAGAAAAACAACCAGCAAACGACTGAGCTCTACAGCCGAGATGGCAGAAGTATGCAGATCATATGAATCTACAGCACTACATGCTACAAACAGATGCTTATAGTGGTACATAACCTTTTTCTTCTGATGGATATTTCTAAGCACAGATTCCTTATCCTTGGAATATGCACCAGGCTCCATTCTTGATCGGTAAGTTTGCAGAACAGTGCTCTAGTACACGGCTTAGTGGTGTCATGTGGCTATATCTTGACTTTGTTCTTCTACAGAAGTGATGAGAGAGGCAGCATCCCTGCACGCTAAGATCGGTTCCTTACCTTCCTGCGCCTTCGAACACTGATCTCGAGCTCCACTGTCTTTATTTCCATTTGTCTATTTTTTTAGGCTGAATTCCAGTGTGCAAAGAAACTATGTCCTCGCCTAAACCTCAGGGTTCAGACCATGTTGTGACTGCAATAAACAGATACCGGTGACAGACCTGCATAGTGTCACTGGGCTTGGGTCACAACTCTTGTCATATAAGGAATGCGCCCTCAGACACCCAAAGGCAATTTAAGACTATGAAGCAAAGCTGTATGTGGCAGAACATCAAAAGAAGACACTAAAATCCCTGCTCTAACTCAAAAGCATTCACCCGTTACTGCTTTCAAGGTCGAGCCCGTAACAGCTCCTAGTCACGGTCAGGGTAATTCGAAGTCTAAATCAAAGCGGAAATGTAAGAAGGTGAAGCAGGACTCCACACCATCCTGCCACTATCTAGCAGAAGAGATCTTGTTCTTCAGTTGAGTAGCCAATCCCACACTTAATCCTTATGTGCCCTGAGTTCCCCAGGCTATCTGCAACACCACAGCAGGTTGAGGGCTAGGGAGGCCATGCTGCATATGTTTGTACCCGGTTTCCGTTCCGTGCTCTCGCTACCACGAAGCTGCCAAGTTGTTCCACCAGCTTTTCTGTTCCAACTTTAACCAGAGATGACAATGGAGATGATGGGGGATCATTCCCTGCCACATTATGATGATGACAGTCTGTATATGGATCTACAAAAGGCCAGTGAGCTTGATACTTCCCCCTGGTGCAGGTCTGATTTCCTTCATAGGGCTGACAATGGAAGAGAGTGCTTCCTGTGCCATAGTTATCAGACATGCTGCTGAGGTCTTGAATGTGTAACTTCCTATGGTGAGGTTAAAACAAATGTGATTATTGAAGTTCTTCTGCTTGGACATATTCAGAACCTTTACTACTGTTCAATTAAGTCCTCACCAACACCCTTTTGGGTACATCGTCAAAACCTTGCTCTTGTCCACCAGCGGAAAGGATGCCAGATGCTGCAAACAGGTGTCTGGCAACCCTGATTTCCTTATGGCGCATCCTATGTCTGAAAGTTTGATAGTCCAAGCTTCCTCCGAGGTGAATACTAATTAATTCCTGATGAAGCCCCCTCTCCCACTTCCTCTGGACAGGGAGTCGGAAATTATTGAATCGTTTGTGGAATAAATGTTCTCTTCAGGCACCCTAGCCCTAAGTCGATCATTTCAGTTTGTCTACTAGGCCATTACACAAACGTACTCTGGAATAAAGCCGACATGCCCTCCGAATGTCAATCCACAGGAAGGCATTCAAAGTGCTAACACTGGCCCTTGATCTGAGCTATGGGATGGTAGCTTTGGAACTACAAGAGGTGTACTTTCTGTGCCTGTCCTGCATTCCCATTACTAATGTTACCTGCAGTTAAACTTAAGCCAGAAGCATTTTCAATTTGGTGTATTCCCCTTCGGCCTTACCAGTGCCCCTCGAGTGTTCACAAAAGTGATGGCTGCCGACATGGCACATCTTCGGCAGTCTGGAGATATCAGTAATCCTATACCTCGATGACTGGCTGTTAAAGGCGAGCCTGCCACAGTCAGTCGTAGATCATCTCCAGATGACAGTAAACCACCTGAGGGCATTTGAGTTATCAATCAACAAGCCAAAGTGACACCTGACTCTTTTGCAGAGACTTCCTTTTTATAGGAGCTGTTGTGGACACTGTGCAGTTCAGGGTCTTTTCTCTGTTGCAACAAGACCAGGACATTCAGGCTATGACCCCGATTTTCAGTCTCAGTCTTGGATCTCGGTGAGAGCCGTTTTGAGGCTTCTTGGCCTGTGGGCTCATGCGTCCTGCTTGTCTACTTCATCAGGTAGCATATGCAGGCTCTGCAGTGGGATCTGAAGTGAGCCCAGCACCAAACGAACCATGAGGCCATCATCCAGGTTTCAGAGATGACTGCAACAGATCTGCAGTGGTGGTTGCTCAACTGCAACCAGACCAGTAGTAATGGCTACATCATTGCTGAGCTGAGGAGGCCACCTGAGAGATGTGGCGATCAGAGGGCTGTGGCATCCAAGAGAAACCCGGTTCCACGTAAATCTATTGGAGCTGCAGGAAATGCGCCTGGCTTGAAGGCCTTTCTACCATCCATTAAAGGGAGACTGGTGCAGGTTTTCACGGACCGCACCACTTCAATGAAGTGCTGCAATAAGCAGGGCTGGATAGGGGTGTGTGATGTCCTGAATCCTGTGCCATGAGGTAATTCGGCTCTGGAGTTGGCTGGAGCAATATGACATTTTCCCTGGTTGTGTAGCACCTGGTAGGATTGTTGAATGCTAGGGTGGACTAGTTGTAGTGTGTTGGATCTTGTTATTATTGGTCTCGTGCTGAGGATTATTCTTATCTCGTGTACACATGCCTGAGCATGTGCATAGAATGTATAAATGTATTCTTTTAAATGTGGAGTCGCTCTCAGAAGTCAGGTGTCCGTTGTGCTTGGGCAGTTGCTACTTGGACTCCTGGCTGATGAGACACTCCTCCTGTGATTGGAAACCGAATCAATAAAACCTCTTTTGGTTTTACTTATCTTCTATTGGATTATTATTCAAGACCTTTTGTCTTCTACATATTGGCGACGATCGGGATTGTTTCCATCACCGACCCACGCAAAAGGATTTTTGACGAATTCGCGTCAAATTTGAACTTTGGCAAAAGATCCTTTGATGACCTTATTCCATGCTGGTTTATTTAATCATCTCAAACGGATCTTCGGATTATTTGGGCCACATTTAAACGAGAGAGGAGCGGATTTAAATTTGTTTCATTGACACTTTTTCCGGATTTAAGTGTCGTCGGTGTTTCCAGAGACGATAAATTTCTTCAAACACGTATGGAAACTTTGTTCTGTCATTGGATTTAAGGGTTGAAACTAAACATTGGATTTAAAGGTTGAAAACAAACTTGCCTCGTTTTACTTTTTAAATTACGCACTTACCGGTCTCTTGGAACTCCGGCATCGCGTCTCGGAACCTTCGGAATCTTCGGAACCCTGAATACGCGTGGAAGTCTGAGATTCCACACTTACGTCACTACACACAGACGTCACGTCGCACGTTTGACGCTACGCAAGGCAGCCATTTTGGTAAAGGGTGAAGGTTCGCACTCGGCGATTCACTCGCCTCACAGACAGTTGAAGCGGCAGGCGATTCAAGCGGCTAGCAAGCGGCAGACAGTTCAAGCGTCAGACACCTTAAGTGACAGACAGCACAAAAGACAGACAGTCCTAGCGACGCTTCAAAATTTATCTCTGCGTGTGTTCCGGCGATTCACACGCCTTACAACCACTTCTAATTTTAACAGTAACTATATTTGGTGCCTTTAACAAAAACGTTTTCCTTCTGCAAATTGTAATTTTCAGGTTTTATTGTTTTTCTCTATGTTATAGGTTTTACATATTTACTTCCTTGTTTTTATCATGGCTTCTGTTAGGGAGGTCACTCAACCCCCTCCTTTCCTTGAAAAACCTGGAAAACCTACGTTATTATGGTCAGAATGGTTTGGCCTGTTTGAGAATCACATTTTAGCAATTGATGCATCTGACTATTCTCCTCCTAGGAAATTTGCTCTTCTTTTTGGCAGTCTTGGGTTGGCCGCACAACGCATTTTTAAGAGTCTAGTTCCCATTCCTCCTCCAGCTGCTGCTGGTTCAGGTAATAGTGAATGGAATATTTATATGGAGGCCATTGCCAGATTAAAGAAACAATTTGAGGAATCTCCTAATATCATGCTGGAGAGACACAATTTCTATAAAAGAAAACAAAAGGAGGATGAAAAAATTGACGAATATATTTCAGCATTGAGGGTGTTAGCTATCACCTGTGATTTTGGTCCTTTGCTGGACAATTTCATTCGTGATCAATTTGTGTTCAATTGTTCTTCTACCAAGGTGAAAGAAAGAATTCTTAGTTGTAAGAACCCTTCATTATCCGAAGTTATCGATCTTAGCCTTAGTATTGAAAGATCCGTAACTTCTACTAAAGCCATGGCTTTAGATTCAGTCACTAAGGTTAACTTCATTTCAGATGATATGTCTGACGATGGTCTATATGCCATTTCTAGTAAAGAAACTAAGGAAAAGTGGCAGACTAAATCTAGTAGTAATACAAATAAGCAAAGTTTTTGTTTTAGATGTGGGTCCAAATTTCACATTGGGAATTTCAAAGGGTGTCCCGCCATGAACAAACGGTGTGTTGGGTGTAAGAAAGTTGGACACTTCCAAAAGGTTTGCAGATTACAAAAGAAATCTGTCAAGGTCAACTATGTGGATTTGGATGAATGTAATGACAACTTTGATAACCTAATGTTAATGGTAGAGTGTGATGATTCTGAACCTATTAAGGGACCTTTGTGTGAAGCCATAATTGACAACATTAAATTACAAGTAATGGCTGATTCTGGTGCTCCCATTACTATCCTAAGGGATTCTACATTTTTTAATAAATGGGGAAAGGACGTGAAATTAAGTCAATCTGATGTTAATTCTAAAGCTTTCGGGGAGAAAGATATTGACATGTTAGGCTTTTTCTTAACAAGTGTAGAAGTCTTAGGAAGGTCCATTATTACAAAAGTCTACGTGGCAATTAAAGGGAAAGATATCATAGGTTGGAAAGACCTCGCTAAAATGGGTCTATATCTTGTTCCAGGAGATGAGAATCCAATTAAAGTACGTGACTTTCCTATTTGCTTTATTGAGGATACAAAAATCGATAGATCTGAATTACTAAGTGAGTTTAAAAATGTGTTTAGTAATAAAATTGGAATGGTGAGTGACGCAGAACACAAAATTAGACTCATTCCCGGAGCATCACCAGTTTGTCATAAGGTTCGCCCTGTTCCCCTTAGTGTCAGGACAGAACTTAAAAAGATGCTTGAAGATCTTGTTAAAGACAAGATTATAAAACCTTCAGAATCCTCCCAATGGGTTGCGCCCATCGTCGTTGCACGCAAGAAAAATAATGAGATCAGACTATGCACAGACCTCAGGGGTCTCAACAAAAACATCAAAATTGATTGTCATCCCCTCCCCAAAATCCAAGAACTGCTAGCAAATCTGGGTGGCGCTAGGTGGTTTTCATTGTTAGACTTAAAGTCTGCTTATCACCAGATTCCCTTGTCCAAGGATTCTCAAGAGTTAACAACCTTTGTGACCCCGTTTGGAGCTTTTAAGTTTCTGAGGCTCCCGTTCGGGTTAGCTTCAGCAGCTAGCGTGTTCCAAAGGTTAATGGACTCTTTATTTGGGGATCTGGTGGGGGTACAAGCATATTTAGATGACATTTTGATTTTCACACAAACAATGGAGGAACATAATGTTTTACTAAAAAAGGTTTTGTCCATTCTAGGTAGTAGGGGCATGACGGTCAGGGAAGACAAATGCAAGTTCGGAGTATCTGAATTAGAGTATTTGGGCCATTCAATTTCGAAGTCTGGTATTAGACCCAAATTTTCTGTAGTTAGGGCTTTAACAGAAGCTAAACCTCCAAATGATAAAGATGCTCTGCGTTCATTTCTGGGTCTAGCCGAGTACTATGCCAGATTTGTTGAAGGTTACGCTCAGGTGGTGGAACCTCTGAGGTTACTCCTTAAGAAAGGACAAAAGTTTATTTGGTCAAAAGATTTGGATGAGACTTTTGCTAAAGTCAAAGATTTAATTGTCTCTGCACGTTCCCTTCAGGCGTTTAGGGATGATTCCATGTGCATTATTGCAGTAGATGCGAGCATGAAAGGTCTTGGAGCTGTACTTTGCCAGCAAGTGGAGGGCAAGGAACACACGGTAGCGTTTGCCTCTAGATCTTTGAAGGAGTTTGAAAAACACTACAGCACAATTGAAAGGGAGGCGTTAGCCTGTGTGTGGGCCGCTCAAAAGTTTAAAATGTACATCTGGGGTCGCAAATTTGTTATGCTATCTGATCACAAACCCCTTTCTTTTATTTTTAGCAAAGTTTCGGGTACCAATAGTCTTTCCCCTAGACTGACTAGACTGGTTTCTAAACTACAAGAATTCAATTTTGAATTAAGACACATCACTGGGGGAAAAAACTTCAGAGCAGATTGTTTGTCCAGAATGTTGATGGACAAAGATGATGAAGATGACTTAGTTGAGGAGGATGTGGAATGTGTCTCTATGGTGGATGCTATTGAGGAGTGGAATTCAGTCATTTCTGAAAAGGATTGGTTGGAGGCTAGTGAAATGGATGGTGTTTTATCACAGGCTTTGGAGTTTTCAACTAAGACTTGGCCAGACATTAGGAATCTGTCGGGGGATCTAAGGAACTTCGCTCAGGTGGCAGAGGAACTATCAGTCAAGGATGGAGTTTTATTAAGAAGTGATAAGTTCGTTCCGCCCAGCGGTTTAAGGAACACTATTATCAAATTAGCCCACGAAGGTCACCTGGGTGTGACCAAGACTTGTATGAGAATCAAAGCTCATTATTGGTGGCCGGGTATTGACGCACAAGTAAGGGCTACTGTGGACAACTGTGAAGAATGTTTGTTGTCTGATAAACATTGGAAGACTCATCAGACTCCTTTACAACCTTCTCAGTTTCCAGAGATGGCCTGGGAGAAGGTTGCCTTAGATTTCTCCGGTCCTTATAAAGTTCTTCCGGAAGGGAAGAAGTACCTTATCTTAGCAATTGATTACTTCTCGAAATGGATGTACTATAGGTTTGTGGAGGCTCCGGATTCGAATAATACCATTACTTTCCTTGAAAGATTATTCTTGTTAGAAGGAGCCCCTCGTACCTTAGTAACTGACAATGGGACCCATTTTGTCTCAGACAAGATGTGTAGATTTCTGAAAGCACATGATGTGAAACAATTGAAGGTGGCACTTTATTCGCCCTCATCTAATGGTCTAGTTGAGCGCGGGAATAAAGTTTTGAAAGAGGGAATTCAAACAGCCATAGCTTCTGGTGTGGACGTTTTCAAATTTTTGGAGAAGAAAATTTGGAATTATAATGTCTCACCCCATTGTACGACGCAAATGTCCCCTTTTCAATTGTTGCGGGGAAGGGATTTCCATTCTCCTTTGTTTCCTGCTTGGTTAAGGAAAGTGGAGGGCATTCAATTTACTCCTGTTAGAGATATCGTTGACTTCTCAGTCAAACAGAAACAAGCAGTAATGAAAGAAAATTATGACAAGTCCAAATGTGTAAAAGACATTCAAATGTTGTTAGGGGATTGGGTTATGATTAAGAAACCCTATAAAGTGGCTAAAGGTTTGTCTATGTTCTCAAGTCCTGTGCAAATCCTTAAAGTCAGTAAAAATGCAGTTTTTTTGGGGGACAAGGGTTGGTGGAACGTGAGACAACTAGCAAAGTTAACGCCAGATCAAGCTGCCCTCATTTCTAAAAGAAAAAATTTATACACGCAGGAGGGTTGTGATTGGTCTCATTGGCTTCAGCCAAAAATATTTCATGCTAACGTAGATTTACCTGCTACGACACCTGTTCCTCCTAACAATACTTCCCCTGCTGTTGTTTCCCTTTCAGTACCGTCTTACAGTCGCAGTGGTCGTCTTAGAAGACCCCCTGCAAGATATAACGAATTTGTTTCATTTTAATTGTTTAATTAATTCTCTTTTCTGCATTTGCATAAGGGGGAAGGTGATGTAGTGTGTTGGATCTTGTTATTATTGGTCTCGTGCTGAGGATTATTCTTATCTCGTGTACACATGCCTGAGCATGTGCATAGAATGTATAAATGTATTCTTTTAAATGTGGAGTCGCTCTCAGAAGCCAGGTGTCCGTTGTGCTTGGGCAGTTGCTACTTGGACTCCTGGCTGATGAGACACTCCTCCTGTGATTGGAAACCGAATCAATAAAACCTCTTTTGGATTACTTATCTTCTATTGGATTATTATTCAAGACCTTTTGTCTTCTACACTAGTTCAGCCAACCACAGAGAATGCACAAGAACAAAACCTTAGCATGCTGTAGTTTCCAAGAAGGCTCTCTTTCAGAGATGCATTCTTGAATAAGTGGACCTCTGGACTCTTGCGTGCTTCTTTGTTGCTACCTCCCCAGAATTCTGAAAAAGATCATGAACAACTGGGCTCAAGTCATCCTTGTGGCTGCGGACTGGTCAAGGCGAGTGTGGTTCCTGTAACTTCTCAGCATGAGTATCTGTCTACCGATCAAGCTACTTCTTTGAGCGGGCCTCCAGTCGCAGCAGCCATGCAGTGTTCCGCACCCAAACCTGCACAGTCTGCAGCTCCATGTGTGAAGATGGACCATTGGCAGTTGATGGCATTAGATCTTCCTTCTGAAGTTATGGATGTCATCCTGGCTCCCAGGCATCTTTCTAATAAGCCTGTCTATGTCATGTGCTGGGATAAGCTTGTAGCCTGGTATGGCTCAAGCAATACTATTGGATGTCCAATTTGTTGTTTTATCTCTTATACAGCAAAACCTTTGTGATGCCACAGTGGTATATTAATTTAGGTATAACTTTCCTCATGTGCATGCCATTCGAATTCATGCACAGCTGTCATTTACATCACCTGACTCTGAAGACTGTTTCTGGTCGCAGTGACATTGGCTCATAGCCTGAGAAAACTTAAAGTTTTCTCAGTGCAGCCAGCTTATGCCGCCTTCATCCAGATAAAGTGATACTGCAAAGGTTTGCCTAAAGTTGTTACAGCTTTTCATGTTGGACAATCCATCGCTCTTTCAACATTCATTTCCCGCCTCAACCCTTGAAAGAACAGATACTCAACCATCTGGAGTCTAAAAGAGCTATGAATTTCTACTTCGCACACACCAAAGACCATCGGGTGGACAATCAGCTCCTTGTAGGGTTCTCTGGGGCAAAGAAAGGCAAGGCAGTGCAGAAAAGGACTGGTCATGGTGGATAGTTCTCTGCATCACCATTTGAAATGCACTGGTTAAAAAGCAGCCTAAAATCTATTTTACTTAGTGGGGATGGCACCAAATGTCAGACTGGCAAAATAGATCCCTATGTGCTGAGCTTCTCACAAGTGCATCTGATGTTATATTTGTAAAGACAAAAATGAGGTCTAGACACATAAATGTGGAGTTAAAATGTTGCTACTTCATTAAATTGATTTTGTTAAACAAGAGCCATTTCAACTTAGAATCCTTTATTTGCTGGATTAAAGGATCCAAAGGAGAACACAATAAACCTTTTAGGAGAGCACGACAAGCCAACACGTTTTGCCACCTAATAAATTTAGTTGTGTTGCTTCATCAAGGCAATAAATTGATGAGGGGTATATTCTAGAGTCAATCACGTAACTGTATGAAATAGAAACCTCTAAATTATCCATAATACTAAAAGACAGTCAAAAGGTAAGAATGGATTGTGTTAAAAATCAAGGATCATGTCGCATATGTGGTTCTGTAAATTTCATATAAACAAATCATTACTATATATATATATATATATATATATATATATATATATATATATATATATATATATTATTCCAACTTTGCCCTGTGCACGGAAGACGCCACTCCACCAGGATTAGGTTAACAAACCTTTAATAAAAGCAAACAGTTTTCCACCAGAAATTGTTCATAGTCGCCCTGACGCGTTTTGAGGCAGCATGCCTCTTCCTCATAGGGCTAAGCAGTGAGTGCGTGGCTTGATGATTTTAAATTCTCCCAAATTGCATGCCGCTCCCACCTGGGTTTCTCAACAGCATGCTGGGTATTGTAGTTTAATTTGATGCCTTCGGTGGCTAACCACGCACTGTCAATAATTTGTGCTTACTTTATCGTCTTTAAGATCCTTTTCAGTAGGACTCCGTTTGGAAAGGCTGTTTAATGAAAAGCAGTCCCAGTGCTTTCATACCGGCAAGATTCCGGCATGCAGACCCATCGTCTCTTTTTCACGGGCGGTGCATCCTCCCACGGCCGGGCTGCCGTGACAAAATTATTCCAACTTTGCCCTGTGCACGGAAGACGCCACTCCACCAGGATTAGGTTAACAAACCTTTAATAAAAGCAAACAGTTTTCCACCAGAAATTGTTCATAGTCGCCCTGACGCGTTTCGAGGCAGCATGCCTCTTCCTCATAGGGCTAAGCAGTGAGTGCGTGGCTTGATGATTTTAAATTCTCCCAAATTGCATGCCGCTCCCACCTGGGTTTCTCAACAGCATGCTGGGTATTGTAGTTTAATTTGATGCCTTCGGTGGCTAACCACGCACTGTCAATAATTTGTGCTTACTTTATCGTCTTTAAGATCCTTTTCAGTAGGACTCCGTTTGGAAAGGCTGTTTAATGAAAAGCAGTCCCAGTGCTTTCATACCGGCAAGATTCCGGCATGCAGACCCATCGTCTCTTTTTCACGGGCGGTGCATCCTCCCACGGCCGGGCTGCCGTGACAAAATTATTCCAACTTTGCCCTGTGCACGGAAGACGCCACTCCACCAGGATTAGGTTAACAAACCTTTAATAAAAGCAAACAGTTTTCCACCAGAAATTGTTCATAGTCGCCCTGACGCGTTTCGAGGCAGCATGCCTCTTCCTCATAGGGCTAAGCAGTGAGTGCGTGGCTTGATGATTTTAAATTCTCCCAAATTGCATGCCGCTCCCACCTGGGTTTCTCAACAGCATGCTGGGTATTGTAGTTTAATTTGATGCCTTCGGTGGCTAACCACGCACTGTCAATAATTTGTGCTTACTTTATCGTCTTTAAGATCCTTTTCAGTAGGACTCCGTTTGGAAAGGCTGTTTAATGAAAAGCAGTCCCAGTGCTTTCATACCGGCAAGATTCCGGCATGCAGACCCATCGTCTCTTTTTCACGGGCGGTGCATCCTCCCACGGCCGGGCTGCCGTGACAAAATTATTCCAACTTTGCCCTGTGCACGGAAGACGCCACTCCACCAGGATTAGGTTAACAAACCTTTAATAAAAGCAAACAGTTTTCCACCAGAAATTGTTCATAGTCGCCCTGACGCGTTTCGAGGCAGCATGCCTCTTCCTCATAGGGCTAAGCAGTGAGTGCGTGGCTTGATGATTTTAAATTCTCCCAAATTGCATGCCGCTCCCACCTGGGTTTCTCAACAGCATGCTGGGTATTGTAGTTTAATTTGATGCCTTCGGTGGCTAACCACGCACTGTCAATAATTTGTGCTTACTTTATCGTCTTTAAGATCCTTTTCAGTAGGACTCCGTTTGGAAAGGCTGTTTAATGAAAAGCAGTCCCAGTGCTTTCATACCGGCAAGATTCCGGCATGCAGACCCATCGTCTCTTTTTCACGGGCGGTGCATCCTCCCACCGAAGGCATCAAATTAAACTACAATACCCAGCATGCTGTGGAGAAACCCAGGTGGGAGCGGCATGCAATTTGGGAGAATTTAAAATCATCAAGCCACGCACTCACTGCTTAGCCCTATGAGGAAGAGGCATGCTGCCTCGAAACGCGTCAGGGCGACTATGAACAATTTCTGGTGGAAAACTGTTTGCTTTTATTAAAGGTTTGTTAACCTAATCCTGGTGGAGTGGCGTCTTCCGTGCACAGGGCAAAGTTGGAATAATATATATATATATATATATATATATATATATATATATATATATATATATGTGTGTGTGTGTTTGTGTATATCTAAAAACAATACCCTTTCAGGCTTAGACTGCTGCATAAATATGCAAACAAACAATAAGCAGAGCACTCTGGGTTGTTCCCACATTACGTTGGAGAGCAGCTCCTGTACGGAGCATCCTACAACACCAGCGACACTCTGAATCTGCTAGCAAAGTTTTTAAGCATAGGATTAGCACATTCTGACATTTCAAATCTTGGCGTGGATGGCACTGTGATAATCCTATGCTTAAAAACGGTGCTACCAGCTTGGGGGGGGGAGCGGGTGAGTGAGTATGTGTGTCCGTATCTATCTCACAATGCCACAAGGTATGTTTTGAGTTCATGCAAGTAAGATCCAAAACAATACAACACATACTGGCAGTCGCCGCATTCACAGACTCGTCCTAAAGGTATTCCCTTCAAGTATCTATTTCATTTTAAGAAACAAAATTTAAATTGAGATCTCTCTTAATAGGCAGGCAGCGGTGAGTACTTTCCCCCCCCCCTTTCTCCAACCCTGGTTGGCTGACGGCACTGACCTGTGTGCTGGCTATCATGGGGGGACGTGGACATCACGTGGTGCAAAGCAACAAGCTGGATAATTATACCTAATATCCCCATTCATCCCACCTACCGGTGCTACCGCAAGTTTGAGGTAAGTGGCTGTAATTGTCAGTTCAAAGTACTTCCATTTGGCATCACTATTGCTCTATGAGTCTTCACCACGTACCTTGCAGTAGTCACCGTACACTTGAGCAGGGAGGGTATCCACGTCTTCTCCTACCTAGACCATTTGATAATCAAGAGCACAGGCTAGCTCCAGTCCCTCCACACACCTAGGCTACACTCTCCCTCATTTCCAATCTCTGGTTGACCATAAACGCCACCAAGTCTCACCTACAACCCCACAGATTCAGCCCTTCCTCGGGGCAATACTGAACTTAGTCACAAACAAAGCCTACCCCAGCCCTCATAGAGTCTTCCAAGCAGCTAACGCTTCCTTTTTTTCTGTCAAATCAAATAGGCACCTCGCAGTCTGAACCTTTATGCACCTAATAGGCATGATAGCCTTGTGTGTTGCCATAGTACCCCAGGCTCACCCACCACAACAGTGCCTTTCAGCCCAATGGTCACAATCAAGGGGTGGGGTCTGATGTAGGATCTAGTGTTGGTAAAGGCATGCACACGTTGCCCCCTGTAGTGGTGGAACAATGATAATTTGTTTTATCTATTGCAGTCCTCATGAGGACTAACATGACTGCTATATATTACCTACAGAAACAAGGTGGAGCTCACGTTCTGCCTCTGTCTGTGCTGGCACAGAACATTTGGTATTGGGCACTCAGTCACCACATCCACTTAATGGCAGAGTACTTCTGGGGTGGACAATGATACTGAGGAACTTCTCAGCAAGACACACCAACAAGTCCAGAAGTGGGAACTCCATCTGCAAGTCTGCTCCAGTACTTTCGGGGCTGGGGCTCCCAACAGATGAACCTATTTCCAATCTCCAAACAAAAATGAAGTATGCCCAAACTTCTCCTCAAGGTTCCCAAACTCACTGTTCATGGGCATGCACTATGGATGAACTGTTCAGGGATATTTGCTTACAACTTTCTGCCTTCCACTCCTTCCATTAAAGATACAGAAGATGCAGTAAACCTCCCAGACTCTCATCCTTGTAGCCTATATCTGGGTCAGACAGCCCATGTACTCCCCACTCAAGATGTCAATCAGTTCCCCACGAGAAGCTCCCCAACAGATCAGACCTTGCCAAGATCAGATCAAGCTTCTGGCCTTGAAGCTAGTCAATTCGTACCTAAGGTCCTAGAGTCTGGCTACGTGCATCTCCCAAAGGAACACATGCACATCTTATGGAAATCTCAAAAGCCTACCACAGGACCCTGCTACGTAACAAAATTAAAGAGATTTGTCCATTAATGCATCTCCTAACATCTGGACCCCCTTAAAGCAGCAGTCCAGGATACAACCTGTTATTTGCTTCATCTACAGAAGTCAGGCCTAGCCTACTGTACAATATGGCTACATCTAGCAGCTATAGCTACCTACATGCAAAATAGGGAACTAGCTTTCCTTTTCTGCATACCTGTCCGAGCATTCATGGAAGGACTAAAAAGAGAGTCATCCCTCCCAGGGTTCCCACTTCTAAAGCATGGAATCTTAACATAGTCCTCACCAGACAGACTTCTGGGACTTCTACCCCACCCCGCCAGGAGCCCTTGCACTCTTGCGCTTGCCTGGAAAGCAGCCTTTTTAGTCACCATAACCTCTCTTAGGTTTTTGTAAAGAGAGAATGTGGTAAAGAGTTTATGTGGTAAAGAGCTTATATGGTAAAGAGCTTATGTGTTAAAGAGCCTACGTGGTAAAGAGCCTATGCGGTAAAGAGCCTATGCGATAAAGAGAGTATGTGGCAAAGAGAGTATGTGGCAAAGAGAGTATGTGGTATAGAGAGTATGTGGTATAGAGAGTATGTGGTGAAGAGAGTATGTGTTAAAGACAGTATTTGGTAAAGAGAGAATGTGCTAGAGAGTTTATGTGGTAAAGAGAGTATGTGTTAAAGACAGTATTTTGTAAAGGGAGAATGTGGTAAAGAGTTTATGTAGTAAAGAGTTTATGTGGTAAAGAGCTTATATGGTAAAGAGCTTATGTGGTAAAGAGCTTATGTGTTAAAGAGCCTATGTGGTAAAGAGCCAATGTGATAAAGAGAGTATGTGGCAAAGAGAGTATGTGGCAAAGAGAGTATGTGGTATAGAGAGTATGTGGTATAGAGAGTATGTGGTATAGAGAGTATGTGGTAAAGAGAGTATGTGGTATAGAGAGTATGTGGTAAAGAGAGTATGTGTTAGACAGTATTTGGTAAAGAGAGAATGTGGTAAAGAGTTTATGTTAAAGAGCTTATGTGGTAAAGAGCTAATGTGGTAAAGAGCATGTAGAAAGCATGTGTGTAAAAGTATGCATATAAAAAGCATGCATGTTGAAAGCATGTGTGTAAAAAGCATGTGTGTAGAAAGCATGTGTGTAAAAGCAGGTGTGCAAAAGATGTGTGTAAAAGCATGTGTGTAAAAGCATGCATATAAAAGCATGTGTGTATTGGTAAATAATGTGTTTGTCATACACAATCTCTACAACATACACTCCTAAAAGTCTCACAATGTGTGTATTAGAGAATGTATAGTACCGACCTTGCATAATAGAGACTTACCTTAAATATGTTAAAGTAAGTAACATACGTTAAAATACAGTGACCCTTACAACAATCCCATTAAATAATAAACTTACTGTGTTTTAGTAACAACGATTAAGATGTATAATAGATGGTGTTCTTTAAAGAAATGACTCGAGTCTTCGTCTTTTCTGTATAAGTAAATAACAATAAACCCAAAATTAGTTTGCAAGTAATAAAAAGGAAACAATACATGAATGTGTACATAAGGGATGGATACACTTGTGCAGGTATTATTCAAAAAAATGTGAGAGGTAGCAAAGAGTGAGTGTAAAGAAGTAATAAGTTTAAAATACAAAAAGTGTTTCGAAAAACACTATTTATTTGCTAATGGTTGCTAGTATGCTTCTTAGGCCTTAACTAGAGGCAGTGAGAGGGTGGGGGTGATACAGGGAGTGAGTTAAGTATAGAGCGTGTGACATTGTTTGCAAAAGACTGAGTGTACGAGCAGATGTTGATGGAGCTGTTTTTTGCTGGACTTTGAAAAACGTCAGACAGGGGACTCCCATAATTTGGGTTCTATTCGGAAGTGTTTACTGCCCCTGGCGGACGCTGTGATAACAATGCAAAGTGTTGTGCTTTGCTGAGAAATATTATTGCAGTTGAAGATGTGAAGATGGGCGAGAGTGATAAGAGCCTAGAAGGGGAGGGTTGCACAGCCAAGAGTGACCATGCCAGTGAGCATAGTAAATAAGGTAACAACTGCAATACAATGAAAAGAGTGACATGTGTGCAAGTTAGGAGAGAAAATCAAAAACACAATTAGAAGTATAGTACTGCAATATATGGCAGACATTTTAAAATGACCAAACGTTTAGAACGTAACTATAGGCAGTGAGGAGGGAGGGAGGCATGCAGAGGGGCATGTAAGCAATGACCGTGTGAAGATGTTGAAATGAGATTGTGCACCTGAGCATATGTTAACGAAGGGGACTGGTGTTTGAGATAAAAGGAAGTTAAACGCGTGCCTTTCATTTTTCTAGGGCCTATTTGAATGGCTCTTCTAGGCCCGATTGGAATTTGTATTTGCTGCTGTGTGATAGGCGCTGTAGAGAAAGTTGTTCGTAGTAGAGAATGTGTGGATCTGTGAATGCGATAGTTGGTGGGGGGAGGAAATAGAGGTGACTGCACAGACAAGAGCGCTAGTACGAGTGAGTTGTTACATGAGGTAGCAAACTGCAATTGTGGCAATGAAAGGCCTGTCTGGAGAGAAGTGTATTAAGTTGTTGTTAGTGAGGATGTGTGAATTACGTGTAAAGTCAATGTGAAGGAGCCATAGTTAAAACACCCCAAAAGCGGCTACAAAATGTCTAGCATTTGATACAAAGCCCTGCAACCATGGAATCTAAAGATTTTTAAACGAAATAAAGCATGCACTTCTAATACAAGCAACTTTAGCAAATTAATAAGCATTCTTACATTAAGGATCTCTTTGCACGGCGTGCTAACCTCTATCTGAAGTATAGAGTAAAATTAAGTAACACAAGCTATATAGTATTTTAATAATAACAATAGGGAAGTCTCAACACAAAAGGCAGCTCGAGGAGACCTGTAAGTGGAAAATAATAAAAGATTAGAAATATACAGAAAATACATTACCTGAGCACAAAACATAAGACACGTTTATCAACTAAGACACTAGCAAGCCGTACACGAGCCACAGGAGACCTAAAGACACGAGCCGGCCACAAGTCAAATAATAGTGGTAAACCAATTAATAAAAAAACATCCTAAGAGCACAGAAGCCAACAGGAGACGTAAAAGATTTACAGATAGGAGGAGACGAGCCAAACACGGATTAAACAGGAACACAGGAGCCGATGCAGAGAGCCTAGGCCACGATACGTGCATGACCCAGACACGAATGAAACACAAACACAGGAGCCAATGCACAGAGCCTAGGCCACAATCCCTGCACGAGGTAAAAACAACATATAAAAACATCCTAAAAACATAATAAGAGGGCATTGTAAGAGGCCAAAAGAGAAGCTACATGCTAAACTTAAAAGACGAGCTGTACACGAGCCACAGGTGACCTAAGAGATGCACAGATACGAGGCGACGAGCCAGACACGAGTCAAACACACACACAGGAGCCAATGCACAGAGACTAGGCCACAATCCCTGCACGAGCTAAAAGCAACATATAAAACCATCCTAAAAATATAGTAAGAGGCCAAAAGAGAAGATGCATGCTAAACTGTAAAGTCGAGCCGTACACGAGCCACAGGTGACCTAAAGACACGAGCCGGCCACAAGCCATATAATAGTGGGAAACCAATTAATAAAAAAACATCCTGAGAGCACAGAAGCCAACAGGAGACGTAAGACATTTACAGATAGGAGGAGACGAGCCAAACACAGATTAAACAAGAACACAGGAGCCGATGCAGAGAGCCTAGGCCACGATACGTGCACGAGCCAGACACGAATGAAAAACAAACACAGGAGCCAATGCACAGAGCCTAGGCCACAATCCCTGCACGAGGTAAAAACAACATATAAAAACATCCTAAAAACATAATAGGAGGGCAAAAGAGAAGCTACATGCTAAACTAAAAAGACGAGCTGTACACGAGCCAGAGGTGACCTAAGAGATGCAGAGATACGAGGCGACGAGCCAAACACGAGTCAAACACACACAGGAGCCACTGCACAGAGACTACGCCACGATCCCTGCACGAGCTAAAACCAACATACAAAAACACCCTAAGAACATTATAAAAAGCCAAAAGAGAAGATAAATGCAAAACTTAAAAGACGAGCCATACACGAGCCGCAGCTGACCCAAGAGATGCACAGATACGAGGCAAGAGCCAGACACGAGTCAAACACGCAGACTTGAGCCGATGCACAGAGACTAGGCCACAATCCCTGCACGAGCTAAAAACATATAAAACCATCCTAAAAACATTATAAGAGGCCAAAAGAGAAGATACATGCTAAACTGTAAAGACGAGCCGTACACGAGCCACAGGTGACCTAAAGACACGAGCCGTAGAAGAGGCATAATAAACATGAAAAAAAAGTAAAAGAACAGGTAACTGAGTGCCAAACCTAAAGAAAATCTCACAAATAAGCCATAAGTCAAAAAAAATCTCGAAGAGCCCTAAATACGCGAGCTGGAACGGACACAAGGTAAAAGAAATGTGAAAATAAAATTTTAAATCACAAAATATTCGGGAAACTTGCGTTTATTTGAATTTTTCTGCGTAGAGTATCATAGATAGTAGAATTCTTTACAACATTTTAGCGGACCTCACATTCTATTAAAATAATGTAACATAAAATGAGTTATTAAATGCAAACGTACACCATTGCTGCAATTCTAAAAGTCTAAGAATACTAGTTAAAAGCTAGAACATTAGTTTCAAGTACGAAAGAGTAAGAATAAAAGTAACGTATCAAATGGAAAAACTATGAACAAAAAGCATATTTTATTTGCAATCGACAAAGTTACTTACTGTTCTGTAGCAGAGAAACGGCAGCTCTGGAAGTGCACCGGATGGAGTCCTTCAAGAAATGCAGAGAAACGGCAGCTCTCGAAGTGCACCGGATGGAGTCCTTCAAGAAATGATCCGAATGATTGCTGTTGAAGTTTAAATCCTGTAAAAAAAAAGGGGCAGTTGCTTAAATTAAATAACAAAAGAAAGCAGCATGTAGTGTCGATGAACAGTATGTAGATGAGAAGTAGTTGTCTAGCCAGGTGCAAATATTTGGGTGCGGTGCTTCCTTGTGGGAATGAAAGGGCCGTCTGGAGAGAAGTGTATTAAGTTGTTGTTAGTAAGGATGTGTGAATTACGCGTTAAGTCAATGTGAAGGCGCCATAGTTAAAACACCCCAAAAGCGGCTCCAAAATGTCTAGCATTTGATACAAAGCCCTGCAACCATGGAATCTAAAGATTTTTAAAATAAGTAAAGCATGCACTTTTAATACAAGCAACTTTAGGAAAAAAATAAGCATTTTACATTAATGATTGCTTTGCACAGCGTACTAACCTCTATTTGAAGTATAGAGTAAAATTAAGTAATACAAGCTAGATAGAATTTTATTAAAAATAGGGAAGTCTCAATACAAAAGGCAGCCAGAGGAGACCTGTAAGTGGAAAATAATAAAAGATTAGAAAGATACAGAAAATGCATTACCTGAGCCCAAAACATAAGATACGTTTACAAATTAAGAGGCGAGCCGTACACAAGCCACAGGTGACCTAAGAGATGCACAGATACGATGCGATGAGCCAAACACGAGTCAAACACACACAGGAGCCAATGCACAGAGACTAGGGCACGATCCCTGCACGAGCTAAAACCAACATATAAAAACACTCTAACAACAATATAAGAAGCCAAAAGAGAAGCTACATGCGAAACTTAAAAGACAAGCCGTACACGAGCCGCAGCTGACCCAAGAGATGCACAGATACGAGGCGACGAGCCAAACACGAGTCAAACACACACAGGAGCCAATGCACAGAGACTAGGGCACGATCCCTGCACGAGCTAAAACCAACATATAAAAACACTCTAACAACAATATAAGAAGCCAAAAGAGAAGATATATGCGAAACTTAAAAAACGAGCTGTACACAAACCACAGGTGACCTAAGAGATGCACAGATACGAGGCGACGAGCCAGACAGGAGTCAAACACACACACAGGAGCCAATGCACAGAGACTAGGCCACGATCCTTGCATGAGGTCAAAATAACCAATAAAAACACCCGACAAACATTATATGAGGCCAAAAAAGAAGATACATGCAAAACTTAAAAGACGAGCCGTACACGAGCCGCAGCTGATCTAAGAGATGCACAGATACGAGGCGAAGAGCCAGACACGAGTCAAACAAACAGACACACACAGGAGCCAATGCACAGAGACTAGGCCACGATCCGTGCATGAGCTAAAAACAACAAATAAAAACATACTAAAAACATTATAAGAGGCCACAAGAGAGGATACATGCAAAACTAAAAAGACGAGCTGTAGACGAGCCACAGGTTACCGAAAGACACGAGCCCTGCAAGAGACAGAAGAAGCATAAGAAATAAAAATAGAAGAATATGTAACTGAGTCCCAAACGTAAAGAAAGTATCACAAAGAAGACAGAAGCAAAATACTATCCCGAGGAGCCCTAAATACACGAGCCGAGGCAGATATGCTAGACACGAATGAAACACAAACACAGGAGACAATGCACAGAGCCTAGGCCACAATCCCTGCACGAGGTAAAAACAACCAATAAAAACACCCGACAAACATTAAATGAGGCCAAAAAAGAAGTTACATGCAAAACTTAAAAGACGAGCCGTACACGAGTCGCAGCTGACCTAAGAGATACACAGATACGAGGCGACGAGCCAGACACCAGTCAAACCCACACACAGGAGCCAATGCACAGAGAGCAAAAAAAAAGTGTAAATCAAATGTAAAACAATACAATGTTCGCAAAACTTGCGCTTATCTTAATTTTTCGGCGTAGGGTATTGTTGCTAGTAGAACTCACTCTAAATTTTGCGGCCCGCACATTCTATTAACATAACGTACCCCCCCTAACGTCCCATAAGATATTTTCCCCAACTGCAGTTTCTGTTTTTTTTCTTTTTTTTCTTTGTCCTCATACGCCACTTCCCACCCCGTCTTATCTTGTAACGCCCTTAGGTGGTTTTCAACTCAACTATGAGAGGTTGTTTCCTACTGCTAATACTGCAGGCTTATAGGCTTAAGGGAGATGGGAGGTACCACAGCCATGCCTGGAACAGCAAAGCATATAGACTACATTGACCTCCAAGAGCATCAAAAGTGACTTAATCATCGGACCGTTTTTCTTCTCACATCATCCAAGTCACAGAATTTTGAACTCCCGTTCCCCTCACCCATAGTGATTTAAAAATAAATTCCAAAACTGGTGCTTCCTGTTATTTTGACCAGCCATGTCCAACTTAGCTATGCCTCTCATAGCTCTAATCCACATTAAGTCTGTCGGAGGCTCTGGCGATACCCATAATTTACATATTTCTCTTCGAGCAATCAAAATGGCATAGAAAAACAACTTAGAATTATCATCAAGGCCCTTACCTTGTGTATCCAATCTGCCCGAGATGATCTGTTCAGGGCTTACCGTAATATTTAGCTCCATCATTTTTGATAGCGTTGTACTTACAGCTGCCCAAAAATCTTGAATCTCTGGGCATGTCACAAACATATGGATGTCATCTTCATTTGGGCTTTTGCACTTAGGGCATAGCACCATGCCCCCATCCTTAAATTTAGCGAGCCTCTTTGGGGTCCAGTATGCCCTGTGGAGAGTGAACAAGTGATTCCTCCTTAAATTTGCAGGTTTTACCACTTTGTAAAGAATCAACATATCTACTTGCCATTGTTCTTCTGTAGCGATCCTCGGCAAGCACTCTCCCCACAGGACCTCTGGTAGTTGAAAAGGGCCATCCTCCATTTCGACTATTTCCCAATACCATGTTGCCACTTCTTTTTTTTATCCGAATGGTTGAAACCAGCTTCTCTTCGAACTCGTTGTATCGTCCAATTAACTTTTCCTTACCTACCGCCCAGCTTTGTATCTGAAGATACTTAAATTTTGCAAAGTTGCGTCCCCAAAGTTGTTCGCAGACCGCCCACGGTAACAAAACTCCTTCACAGAACAGCTTGCCCCAAACCTGTGGGCCTTCTGTTTTTAATGCCCTAGCTAATACATCCTCCGTCCAACTTGGAGCCCCCGGAGCCTCCCAGATTGGTGCAGCCGCACTGAAGTATGGGATTTTTGTCACTCGCCTAATACGGTACCACACCGTAGCTAAATCTCTTAAGACCTTCAATCTAACTTTTTTAAAGTACTTTGGATCTGCAAATTTATACAGAAAACCCCGCAAGTGGCACTTTTCTACTTTCAACATGGCAGCAAAGAGGTCCCCTGTTGCTGAATTATTGGGGATTCTGAGGAGCATTCTATAATTTTTAAGCAAAAAAGCCCAAGAATAAATTTGAAGATCTGGAGCTGCTAGACCTCCCTTAGCATATTTTCTCCTAATTTTTTTCCAAGATAGCCTTGACCCCTTGGAACCCCAGATAAATGAACCAATTTCACTCTGTGATTTAGATACCCCCTCTTTCTCAAACATGAGAGGAATAGAATCAAATAAAAAGGTCAACTTAGGAAGCACCATCATTTTAACTAGATTAACCCGGCCAATCCTAGTTAGTGGTATTAAGCTCCAATTTCTTAATAGTACGGTAATGTCTTTCCTTGTTTTGGCCAAATTTACCAATGCTAATTGTTTTATATCTTGAGTGATTTGTATCCCCAGATATCTGATCGTTTTTTTTGAGATTCCAGGCTCCACCGCCATATTCCAAGCCATAATTTCAGTTTTATCGGAGTTTAATCGATATCCTGAGACTTTTCCAAACTTCTTTGTAATGCTTTCTATTTCGACCAGTGATTTTGTCAAATTCGATGTTAAAACTACAATATCGTCCGCATATAGCCCTATCTTCCTTGACCAGCCCTGAAACGTAAAAGCGGGGATATTCTCTGTCTCTCTTATTTTGCAGGCCAACGGTTCGATATAAAGGTCAAATAAAAGCGGGGACAGAGGGCACCCCTGCCTGGTTCCTCGCATGATTCTGATAGATTTTGTGAGAACTCCATTAACCAAAACCTTGGAATTTGGCGTATGATATAATCGTGACACAGTTTGAAGAAAGTTTTCCCCTAGCTGAAGATGCTCTATTAAAATTTTCAAAAACTCCCAATTTACACGATCAAAAGCTTTAGCAGCGTCTAAAGCCACCACCGCCAGAGGAAACTTCTGCTCGACAGCAACATCTATACTACCTATCAGGGAAAACGTTAGTTCATTTAGGTGCCTGCCTTTCACAAATCCTTTTTGGTCTTCGTGAATAAAATACGGGATCACTTTGCCCAGCCTACCAGCCAGGATCTTGGCAACCAACTTATAGTCACAGTTTAAGAGTGAGATAGGTCTATATGAATCCATATATTTCGGAGACTTGCCAGCTTTAGGTATAACGATTATGTTTGCCTGGTCCCATGATGCAGGAACCTCGCTTTTTTCAGAAAACACCTCATTGAACACCTTTGTTAGTAATGGTGCCAACCCCTGCATCAAACTCTTATAGACTTCTACAGGCAGACCATCGGGGCCAGGTGCTTTGCCTTTTTTTGCCTGCCTAATACCTTCCTCTACCTCTTCCTGCCTGATCTCTCTGTTCAAAACTCTTCGGTGTTCTTCCGTAGAGGGCTTTAGAACTCTGACCCACTCCTCCATCTCCTGCCTGTCCGGATGCAGATCTTCACTATACACTTCCTCAAAGTGATTATAAAATGCTTCCACAATCTCATTTGTGTTTGAGGCTAATTTTCCTTCTACACCAACCTTGATCTCTTTTATCATGTTTCTAACCCGATCTTTCCTAACCTTCCATGCTAGCAGTTTGCCTGGATTTTCCCCGTATTCGAAATGATCCTGCCTAGAAGCCTCCCATCTCTCCTTCACCCTTTTATTAATCACGGCAGTGAGTTGTTCCTTTAACCCTCCCAGCTCTTGAAGAGTCTCCTCCTTAGGAGCTACCCCCGAATTTATAATAATAGTTTCATACTTTCGGATTTCCTGTTCCAAACTCCGTACTTCCTGGTAGTATACTCTCCTTCTCTTTGACCCCAGGGTTCCCAGTCGCCCCCGGAGGAAAGCCTTGGTGGCCTCCCATACAATATCCAATCTAGTTGATCCTATATTATGTTCGATAAAGACCTCAAGCTCCTGTTGAAGGGACTGCATTGCTTCCTGATCGTACAGAACTGTGCGATCTAGCCTCCAGACTGAATCCAAGTCGCAACTCCCAATTTCCAGTTCTAACGAGACCGCTGAGTGATCTGACAGATGAACCCCTACATGTACAACCTCTTTCACTTTATCCGTTATTCTTGCATCTAATAAAAAGAAATCTATTCTAGATCTATGACTGTATTTTGTATTATAGTATGTATATCCAAGCCCAGTCCCGGCCAGCCTCCTCCAGATATCGCATAACCCAAACTGCTCTATTAGATTTTTAACACTGGCTGCCATTTTGCAATTTCCCAAAGCTCTACTGTTCGCAGATCTGTCAAGCTTGGCATCCAATACTGTATTAAAGTCCCCTGCAAGAACTAAGTAACCTGACAGCCCTGTCATCTCTTTTGTTAGTTCTACCAACGGGGTGACATCATCCTGATTGGGGCCATAATATCCAATAATATTATATAATGATCCCGCTATCTTTAAGGTCACGATCAACCACCGGCCTTTCTCATCCGCTATACTACTCTCTACCTGGCAATCTAGCCCTTTTCTAATTATCACAAGTATTCCTCTAGTAACCCTTGTTTGTGGTGAACTATAAAAGTACCTTATCCACCGAAGTCGACCCAGAAATTGTTTGCACTCCTCCTCCGTTAAATGAGTCTCTTGAAGGATCATTATGTTTGCTGAAGTATCTCTTAAGTATTTCAGGATCCTGTCTCTTCTCGCTTTTACCCTTAGACCATTAACATTCCATGACAGCCATCTCACCATCTGTGTTTTTCCCCTCGTGCTCTTACCCTCCACCATCATGTATTGATTTCGAATTTTTTAACCTCAAGGTGGTCCATAGCACATGAGAACATTTTTGTTTTTCACCCCCCCTTCTACCTATCCCACCCCCCCACGCCTGTACCCTAACTGTTCCCCCCCTCCCCTCCATACCCCCCCTCCCTGGGAGAACCCTTCCAGCTTCCTAAGGCCCAAACCTAGGCCCTTTGAGTGCCGGTCGCCAGCAGACGTGCTACCCAAACTTCTGTAAATAACCCATTTTTAAAATGTTTATTTTATTTTATGTTTTTATACTGATTACGCAACCCGTGAGTTCAAACTACATCAACTAACTATGCACCACCACCCTGACAGTGCTCCAGGAAACTATCCACGTCTTCCACAAATCTGAAGGAGTACATTTTATTATTCCACATAACTTTTAAGAAAGCTGGGAATTTTAACTGCACCGTCGCCCCCAATTTCCTTAGGGGCTCAATTCGCTTCCCCAGCTCCCACTGCCTATTTGCGGTAACTACCGACAGGTCCGATCTGATCTCAATTTTTGCTTCCCCCACTATAAGGGAGCCCTTCTTCAAGGCCATGGCGAGGATCTTTTCTTTTAGGCTATAAGTGAGGAAGTTGATCAAGATCCTTCTGGGTTTAGACCGATTTGGCTTCAGTCTGAAGGGATCGCGGTGGATCCTCTGTATATCAGCAGCAATCTCCTCTTCAGACTCTTCTATCTGCAGTTCGGATTTTAATAAATGGACCACAAAACCTTTTAAATCATCTCCCTCCTTTCCCTCTGGAAGCTTCAAGACTTTCAGGTTATTTCTTCGCTGCATGTTTTCCAACCTCTCTAACCGGTCCTCGTAAGCTCTCTCTCTAAATTTAACCTCTTCGAGCTCCTTACAGTTATCTTCCACTGCCGCCTGCATCTCCTTAACCTCCTGTTCAAGTTTTCCTGTCCGTGTATTTAACTCGTCAAACTTAGCCTCCAATAAACCCACTGCCTCCCTAATGCCATCCTGCTTGACTTTAGATTCCTCAAAGCCCCTATGGACATCTAGATCTAATTTTCTTAGAAGGGCAATAACCATGCTATCTGATTGCATCACTCCATCTCCTAAAGTGGCACCCTCCTCTTCAATCCCGTCAATCTTGCCCCCGTTCTCATCAGCTCTCCCTCCCATATGTTTTTCTGATTCTATCGGGCTTTTAAATGGGCCACCTTCTATTGGAGTTACTGTCAGACTGCCACCCTCGGCCTCCATCTCTCCCGCTTCTGCCTCTGGAGCCTCTTCCACCTCCAAAATTTTATAGCGGTTCGGGCTCAAGTGTTCCGCCCAGTCCTCAGATGTTAATCTCCTTGCTTACAACCTCTGGCAAGAACCAATGTCTTGGGAACAGGTTTAAAATAAGAATTTAAAGACGGGTTGGTAGAGATTTTCTTCCCGAGGATTCCTGACCTACTTGTTTGCGTTTTTTTTAAATTCAGCTTGTATGAATTTTTACTCTTCTGCTGTGTGTTATGAGGGCTCCACCCCCCACCCCCCGCAGGCTTCCCTGTACTCCTCAGTGCATAGCCTGAGTTAGGTTTTTGTGGGCATTTTCCTTTCTCCTTTGGCGGGGTACCCACCTCCTTACAGTTATTTAATTCCCCAACTGGGTCATGTGAGAGAATTTCAGAGCCGAGGAGGTCCCTGCTTTTAAGGGGTGAGGAAGCAATTGCCTGAAAGCGACTCCCCTCCTGTGCTGTCCCTCTCCCCACAGTCCCACCTGCAGAAAACTGAAGCCTTGCCGCCGCCCGCCTACCTCTACCTCTTTCTAAAGCTGCACGACTCCAACGCTCGAAGCCCTTCGGCGAAGACACCTCCGTAGAAATTCCTGCTGCTTCCTTCTCAGCTGTTTTCATTGCCGCTAGTGCAGTGCAGCTTGTACTGCCCCCGTCCACGTTCTCCATAAGCCGCCGCCTCTGCCTCCGTTTGCCGACAGAAACCTGCCGGCCTCTCGCTCTCGCTCGATCAAGCTCTGCTATGCCGCTGCTACCGCCTTGAATTATTACACCCTCGCACACCTTAGCTCACACGGGTTAGCGAGCTTAAAAATCGCCGCAATCCATCGCTATTCCGCCGTGATTCCTCTCTTTACTCGCTGCAGCACGCCGCCAAGGACCGGCACTCCCGACCAGTCACTCTAGCTGGCCGCCATGTTCCCCCTAACCACGTCCCCCTAGGGTCCCTCTTCTGATAGTCTTGGAGCAGGTTGAGCTCCACCGCTCCCCAACTGCAGTTTCGTCAAAACACGTTCAAGCGAAATTACATGAAATAAATGTGATTTCCAAAAGTCAATAAACATAAATATTAGAAACATAAGAGACAACAGAATTACATTAGTAGCAAATAATTAGTTAAAAGCATTGGAGTTACCTTAATGTGTTTGCATCATACAGTACACAGGCTTAGTTAGACCTAGAAAAAAATAAAAAAAGGAGATTACATTAGTAACATTAAACATATGGATACTAGGAGCATACATACTGTGAGAAGAATACAGTGCAAAGTTAAACATTTACTACACAGGAAATGTTCCAAGCGTCGCACTTACCTTAATCTTAAGCCAAAGGACACATGAAGGCACGAGCCGAAAACGAGCCCCCAAAAATCAATGCTGAGAAAATTTTTAAAAAAAGCGACAAAATTACAAAACTGAAGTAAGCTTTTACAAAGAACACTCCACCGAAGACGAACTAAAGATACCTAAATACACGAGCCAGACACGAGGCCAAAAAAAAGTAAATATGGAATCTAAAAACAAAATCTAGTCGCAAAACTTGCGCTTACCTTCATCTTGATGCTTACTAACCTATATCAAAACAACAGTGTTAAAGTAACCAACACAAGATAAATAGTATTCTAAAAATTACAAATACCATTTCCAATAACATTGAATAAATAAGCAGTCTTACCTTAATGTTCTCTTTATACTGATTACTGACGTATATCAATACTATCAATAATATCAAAAGAAAGCAACACAAGTTACAGAGTACAAATATTTAACGTTATTTCATTTATCTCCAAACAAATAGCAACAGAAAGTTGATACTAAAAGATGTAATTTTAGTAACTTTGTAAAGTGGCACTCAGCACGTAAGCTGTAGCTTTCCAGCCGTATGCAAATTGTAAGTCAGAGCCTGTCTGTGAAGATGAAAGGCCTGTAGGTGTGAATTCTTCAGATTGTTAGTGTGTGTGTGCGACTTCAGTTTAAAAAATATAACAAAGCATGGTGTTAGATTAACAAAGAAGTGGCTCCAAGTAGTCTGGCTTAAAAAAAAAACAATAACAAGCCACAAATGAGCTAAGAGATGCACAGATACGAGGAGACAAGCCAGGCACGAGTCAAACACGAATGCAGGAGCAGATGCACACAGCCTAGATCACGATCCCTACATGAGCTTAAAAAAAATATAAAAATATATCAAAAACATTATAAGAGGCCAAAAGAGAAGATAGATGCAAAACTTAAGAAACGAGCCGTACAGGGGCAATATGTGACCTAAAAACACGAGCCGTACAGCAGGCAGAAGAAACATAAAAAATTAAAGTCAAAGAACACGTAACTGAGTCCCAAACATAAACAAGTGTGACAAAGTAGAGATAAGCAAAAGACCATTCCGAGGAGCCCTAAATACACGAACCGGGCCGAACACAAGCCAAAAGAAACATAAATCTAAATTAAAAACACTAAAATAGTCACAATGCCTGCGCTTACCTTAGTCTTTCTGCGTAGGGTATCGTTGTTTGTCGAACTCTGTAGAACATTTCACCTACCGCACATTGTATTAGATTAATATGCCCCAAAATAACGTAACAAAATAAGATTTTCTAAAATAGCAGTTTCGAGAAAACACGTACAAGCCATAGTATAGGAAATAAATGTCATTACCAAAAACTAATAAATATTAATAATAGAAACATAAGAGACAACACAATTACATTAGTAGCAAATAAATAGATTAAAACATTTGACTTACCTTAATCTGTTTACATCATACAGGACACGGGCTTAGTTAGACCTAGAAAAAAGATAAAGTAGGTGATCATACAGTACACGGGCTTAGTTAGACCTACAAAAAAGTAAAATAAGTAATTACATTAGTAACACGAAACATATTGATACCAGGAGCATAAATACTGTCTCAAGCATAACGAGCAAAGCTAATCATTCACAACACGGGGCATTTCGCAAGCGTCGGACTTACCTAAAGCTTGAACCAAAGGACACTTGAAGCCACGAGCCAAAGAAGAGCCAAAAGTAATCTTAAATGTAAAAAAAATACAAAAAACACAACAACAGCAGAAAACATAAGTAATTTTTTACAAAGAACACTTGACCACAAGACGAACATGTGCTCCCTAAATACACGAGCCGGACACGAGTTAAAGAAACGTGAAAATCAAATGTAAAAACCAAAATAGTCGCAAAACTTGCGCTTACCTTCACCGCGCTGCCTTCAGTATCTTTGCTGGTAGAACTCTCTAGAAGATGTCACCGAACGCACATTAAATGATAATAACGTGCCCCACCCTAACGTAAGTAATTAAGATAATTCCCCAAACAGCAGTTTCAACAAAAAACATTAGAAACAGTTTCGACAAAAGAGGTACAAGCCATAGGATATATAAAAAGTACATTACGCAAATTTAATAAATATCAATAAGAAAACATAAGACACAATGCAATTACATAACAAAAGCAACTAAATATACAATTGTCGAAAAAATTGCACTTACCTTTCCCGCGCTGCCTTCGGTATCTTTTCTGGTAGAACTCGCTAGAAGATGTCACCGATTGCACATTAAATAATAATAATGACGTGCCCCACCCTAACGTAACTTATTAAAATATTTCCCCAAACAGCAGTGTCAACAAAAAATGAGCAAGTAATATTATATAGGGTAAACAACCTTACAAAATATAAATAAATATAAACAAAAAACCTAATTCACAACAAAATTACCTTAGAAAAAGTTTCGACAAAAGAGGTACAAGCCATAGGATACATAAAAAGTATGTTACGAAAATTACATAAATATCAATAAGAAAACATAAGACACAATGCAATTACATAACAAAAGCAACTAAATATACAATGGTCGAAAAAATTGCACTTACCTTCCCCGCCCTGCCATCGGTATCTTTGCTGGTAGAACTCTCTAGAAGATGTCACCGAACGCACATTAAATAATAATGACATGCCCCACCCTAACGTAACTCATTAAAATATTTCCCCAAACAGCAGTTTCAACAAAAAACGAGCAAGTAATATTATATAGGGAAAACAACCTTACAAAATATAAATAAATATAAACCAAAAAACATAATAGACAACAAAATTACATTAGAAACAGTTTCGACAAAAGAGGTACAAGCCATAGGATACATAAAAAGTACATTACGAAAATTAAATAAATATCAATGAGAAAACATAAGACACAATGCAATTACATAACAACGGCAACTAAATATACAATGGTCGAAAAAATTGCACTTACCTTCACCGCGCTGCCTTCGGTACCTTGAATGGTAGAACTCTCTAGAAGATGTCACCAAACGCACATTAAATAATAATGACGTGCCCCACCCTAACGTAACTCATTAAAATATTTCCCCAAACAGCAGTTTCAACAAAAAACGAGCAAGTAATATTATATAGGGTAAACAACCTTACAAAATATAAATAAATATAAACAAAAAACCTAATTCACAACAAAATTACCTTAGAAAAAGTTTCGACAAAAGAGGTACAAGCCATAGGATACATAAAAAGTATGTTACGAAAATTACATTAATATCAATAAGAAAACATAAGACACAATGCAATTACATAACAAAAGCAACTAAATATACAATGGTCGAAAAAATTGCACTTACCTTCACCGCCCTGCCTTCGGTATCTTTGCTGGTAGAACTCTCTAGAAGATGTCACCGAACGCACATTAAATAATAATGACGTGCCCCACCCTAACGTAACTCATTAAAATACTTCCCCAAACAGCAGTTTCAACAAAAAACGAGCAAGTAATATTATATAGGGAAAACAACCTTACAAAATATAAATAAATATAAACCAAAAAACATAATAGACAACAAAATTACATTAGAAACAGTTTCGACAAAAGAGGTACAAGCCATAGGATACATAAAAAGTACATTACGAAAATTAAATAAATATCAATGAGAAAACATAAGACACAATGCAATTACATAACAACGGCAACTAAATATACAATGGTCGAAAAAATTGCACTTACCTTCACCGCGCTGCCTTCGGTACCTTGAATGGTAGAACTCTCTAGAAGATGTCACCAAACGCACATTAAATAATAATGACGTGCCCCACCCTAACGTAACTCATTAAAATATTTCCCCAAACAGCAGTTTCAACAAAAAACGAGCAAGTAATATTATATAGGGTAAACAACCTTACAAAATATAAATAAATATAAACAAAAAACCTAATTCACAACAAAATTACCTTAGAAAAAGTTTCGACAAAAGAGGTACAAGCCATAGGATACATAAAAAGTATGTTACGAAAATTACATTAATATCAATAAGAAAACATAAGACACAATGCAATTACATAACAAAAGCAACTAAATATACAATGGTCGAAAAAATTGCACTTACCTTCAACGCCCTGCCTTCGGTATCTTTGCTGGTAGAACTCTCTAGAAGATGTCACCGAACGCACATTAAATAATAATGACGTGCCCCACCCTAACGTAACTCATTAAAATACTTCCCCAAACAGCAGTTT
This sequence comes from Lissotriton helveticus, assembly GCF_964261635.1. Classification (NCBI taxonomy): domain Eukaryota; kingdom Metazoa; phylum Chordata; class Amphibia; order Caudata; family Salamandridae; genus Lissotriton; species Lissotriton helveticus. The sequence continues at coordinate 979,403,289 of NC_136061.1, read as the reverse complement.
CAACAAAAAACGAGCAAGTAATATTATATAGGGAAAACAACCTTACAAAATATAAATAAATATAAACCAAAAAACATAATAGACAACAAAATTACATTAGAAACAGTTTCGACAAAAGAGGTACAAGCCATAGGATACATAAAAAGTACATTACGAAAATTAAATAAATATCAATGAGAAAACATAAGACACAATGCAATTACATAACAACGGCAACTAAATATACAATGGTCGAAAAAATTGCACTTACCTTCACCGCGCTGCCTTCGGTACCTTGAATGGTCGAAAAAATTGCACTTACCTTCACCGCGCTGCCTTCGGTACCTTGAATGGTAGAACTCTCTAGAAGATGTCACCAAACGCACATTAAATAATAATGACGTGCCCCACCCTAACGTAACTCATTAAAATATTTCCCCAAACAGCAGTTTCAACAAAAAACGAGCAAGTAATATTATATAGGGTAAACAACCTTACAAAATATAAATAAATATAAACCAAAAAACATAATAGACAACAAAATTACATTAGAAACAATTTCGACAAAAGAGGTACAAGCCATAGGATACATAAAAAGTACATTACGAAAATTAAATAAATATCAATGAGAAAACATAAGACACAATGCAATTACATAACAACGGCAACTAAATATACAATGGTCGAAAAAATTGCACTTACCTTCATCGCGCTGCCTTTGGTATCTTTGCTGGTAGAACTCTCTACAAGATGTCACCGAACGCACATTAAATAATAATGACGTGCCCCACCCTAAAGTAACTCATTAAAATATTTCCCCAAACAGCAGTTTCAACAAAAAACGAGCAAGTAATATTATATAGGGTAAACAACCGTACAAAATATAAATAAATATAAACAAAAAACCTAATTCACAACAAAATTACCTTAGAAAAAGTTTCGACAAAAGAGGTACAAGCCATAGGATACATAAAAAGTATGTTACAAAAATTACATTAATATCAATAAGAAAACATAAGACACAATGCAATTACATAACAAAAGCAACTAAATATACAATGGTCGAAAAAATTGCACTTACCTTCACCGCCCTGCCTTCGGTATCTTTGCTGGTAGAACTCTCTAGAAGATGTCACCGAACGCACATTAAATAATAATGACGTGCCCCACCCTAACGTAACTCATTAAAATACTTCCCCAAACAGCAGTTTCAACAAAAAACGAGCAAGTAATATTATATAGGGAAAACAACCTTACAAAATATAAATAAATATAAACCAAAAAACCTAATTCACAACAAAATTACCTTAGAAAAAGTTTCGACAAAAGAGGTACAAGCCATAGGATATATAAAAAGTACATTACGCAAATTTAATAAATATCAATAAGAAAACATAAGACACAATGCAATTACATAACAAAAGCAACTAAATATACAATTGTCGAAAAAATTGCACTTACCTTCACCGCGCTGCCTTCGGTATCTTTTCTGGTAGAACTCGCTAGAAGATGTCACCGAACGCACATTAAATAATATTAATGACGTGCCCCACCCTAACGTAACTTATTAAAATATTTCCCCAAACAGCAGTGTCAACAAAAAACGAGCAAGTAATATTATATAGGGTAAACAACCTTACAAAATATAAATAAATATAAACAAAAAACCTAATTCACAACAAAATTACCTTAGAAAAAGTTTCGACAAAAGAGGTACAAGCCATAGGATACATAAAAAGTATGTTACGAAAATTACATAAATATCAATAAGAAAACATAAGACACAATGCAATTACATAACAAAAGCAACTAAATATACAATGGTCGAAAAAATTGCACTTACCTTCACCGCCCTGCCTTCGGTATCTTTGCTGGTAGAACTCTCTAGAAGATGTCACCGAACGCACATTAAATAATAATGACATGCCCCACCCTAACGTAACTCATTAAAATATTTCCCCAAACAGCAGTTTCAACAAAAAACGAGCAAGTAATATTATATAGGGAAAACAACCTTACAAAATATAAATAAATATAAACCAAAAAACATAATAGACAACAAAATTACATTAGAAACAGTTTTGACAAAAGAGGTACAAGCCATAGGATACATAAAAAGTACATTACGAAAATTAAATAAATATCAATGAGAAAACATAAGACACAATGCAAGTACATAACAACGGCAACTAAATATACAATGGTCGAAAAAATTGCACTTACCTTCACCGCGCTGCCTTCGGTACCTTGAATGGTCGAAAAAATTGCACTTACCTTCACCGCGCTGCCTTCGGTACCTTGAATGGTAGAACTCTCTAGAAGATGTCACCAAACGCACATTAAATAATAATGACGTGCCCCACCCTAACGTAACTCATTAAAATATTTCCCCAAACAGCAGTTTCAACAAAAAACGAGCAAGTAATATTATATAGGGTAAACAACCTTACAAAATATAAATAAATATAAACCAAAAAACATAATAGACAACAAAATTACATTAGAAACAATTTCGACAAAAGAGGTACAAGCCATAGGATACATAAAAAGTACATTACGAAAATTAAATAAATATCAATGAGAAAACATAAGACACAATGCAATTACATAACAACGGCAACTAAATATACAATGGTCGAAAAAATTGCACTTACCTTCACCGCGCTGCCTTTGGTATCTTTGCTGGTAGAACTCTCTACAAGATGTCACCGAACGCACATTAAATAATAATGACGTGCCCCACCCTAAAGTAACTCATTAAAATATTTCCCCAAACAGCAGTTTCAACAAAAAACGAGCAAGTAATATTATATAGGGTAAACAACCGTACAAAATATAAATAAATATAAACAAAAAACCTAATTCACAACAAAATTACCTTAGAAAAAGTTTCGACAAAAGAGATACAAGCCATAGGATACATAAAAAGTATGTTACGAAAATTACATTAATATCAATAAGAAAACATAAGACACAATGCAATTACATAACAAAAGCAACTAAATATACAATGGTCGAAAAAATTGCACTTACCTTTACCGCCCTGCCTTCGGTATCTTTGCTGGTAGAACTCTCTAGAAGATGTCACCGAACGCACATTAAATAATAATGACGTGCCCCACCCTAACGTAACTCATTAAAATACTTCCCCAAACAGCAGTTTCAACAAAAAACGAGCAAGTAATATTATATAGGGAAAACAACCTTACAAAATATAAATAAATATAAACCAAAAAACATAATAGACAACAAAATTGCATTAGAAACAGTTTCGACAAAAGAGGTACAAGCCATAGGATACATAAAAAGTACATTACGAAAATTAAATAAATATCAATGAGAAAACATAAGACACAATGCAATTACATAACAACGGCAACTAAATATACAATGGTCGAAAAAATTGCACTTACCTTCACCGCGCTGCCTTCGGTACCTTGAATGGTCGAAAAAATTGCACTTACCTTCACCGCGCTGCTTTCGGTACCTTGAATGGTAGAACTCTCTAGAAGATGTCACCAAACGCACATTAAATAATAATGACGTGCCCCACCCTAACGTAACTCATTAAAATATTTCCCCAAACAGCAGTTTCAACAAAAAACGAGCAAGTAATATTATATAGGGTAAACAACCTTACAAAATATAAATAAATATAAACCAAAAAACATAATAGACAACAAAATTACATTAGAAACAATTTCGACAAAAGAGGTACAAGCCATAGGATACATAAAAAGTACATTACGAAAATTAAATAAATATCAATGAGAAAACATAAGACACAATGCAATTACATAACAACGGCAACTAAATATACAATGGTCGAAAAAATTGCACTTACCTTCACCGCGCTGCCTTTGGTATCTTTGCTGGTAGAACTCTCTACAACATGTCACCAAACGCACATTAAATAATAATGACGTGCCCCACCCTAACGTAACTCATTAAAATATTTCCCCAAACAGCAGTTTCAACAAAAAACTAGCAAGTAATATTATATAGGGTAAACAACCTTACAAAAGATAAATAAATATAAACAAAAAACCTAATTCACAACAAAATTACCTTAGAAAAAGTTTCGACAAAAGAGGTACAAGCCATAGGATACATAAAAAGTATGTTACGAAAATTACATTAATATCAATAAGAAAACATAAGACACAATGCAATTACATAACAAAAGCAACTAAATATACAATGGTCAAAAAATTGCACTTACCTTCACCGCCCTGCCTTCGGTATCTTTGCTGGTAGAACTCTCTAGAAGATGTCACCGAACGCACATTAAATAATAATGACATGCCCCACCCTAACGTAACTCATTAAAATACTTCCCCAAACAGCAGTTTCAACAAAAAACGAGCAAGTAATATTATATAGGGAAAACAACCTTACAAAATATAAATAAATATAAACCAAAAAACATAATAGACAACAAAATTACATTAGAAGGCGTGGCTTGACGGGCGATGATGGCGGTCGCAGCTTTGTAGAGCTCCCGCCGGCCCGACCTTAATTCGTTCACTTATCCTGGTCCCCGAGCCCGATACTGCTTCCCGGCGACTGGCGCGGAGCTGGTGGAGTCCCCCGCCTGCTCCGGAGTACCGATCCTGCACTCTTCTCTCTCCTGTGCCCGTAGGGAGGCGACGGCGCCCTGCGGCCTGGTGACCGGCTGGAGACCGGGGTCCTCGAGTTTCGGGACGCCCGGCGGCGGTCGCGGGCGCGCGGGTGGTGGCGGCTTCAGCTGCGCTGCTACTGGCTCCGTCCTACTGCTGCAGCTGCCCGCGGACCGCGGCGGCGCCCCTCATCCTTGTGCCTTGGGCGGACACCTCTCTCCCCTGCAATCGGGGGGAGGCAACGACGGAGTGCGGCCTGGTGACCGGCTGGAGACCGGGGTCCTCGAGTTTCGGGACGCCCGGCGGAGGTCGCGGGCTCGCGGGTGGTGACGGCTTCAGCTGCACTGCTCCTGGCTCCATCCTATTGCTGCGGCTGCCCGTGGACCGCGGCGGCGCCCCTCATCCTTGTGCCTTGGGCGGACACCTCTCTCCCCTGCAGTCCGGGGGAGGCACCAGCGAGGAGCGGCCTGGTGACCGGCTGGAGACCGGGGCTCCCGAGTTTAGTGACGCCCGGCGGCGGCTGTGGGCCTGCGGGTGGCGGTGGGGTCCGCTGCACCGCTCCTGACTCAGTACCCCTACTGCTACGATTGCCCTCAGACCACGGCAGCGCCTCCCCTTTCCTGCACCTTGGGCGGACATTTGTGGAGATAAACGCCGGGACGGCCTGTCCCGCCTGGGTGAGACCGGTCCTCGGGTTTCGCGGCCTCGGGCCTGGGCTGGCCTCTTGGGACTCTTCCACTGCAGTTCTCTCCAGGGGCCTGGGGCCTCCAACGCTAGTGGCAGTACCTGGGGGGTCCTGAGCCTTGTTGGAAGGAGTGCCGGCCCTGCCCGGCGTGCGGTCCCGGCGAGCCCGTGTTGGGCCATGACCAGAACCGGAGGTGGCGGCCCGCCTAAACATGGCCCTATCGATAAATTCACGGGGCCTAGTGGTGGCTCCGGGGCGGCCGGTGGCAGTGGTGGCCCTGGGCCGGACAATGCGGCGATCCTGGCGGCCATCACCCAATCCCGGGATGCGCTTGATGCCAAAATCGGAGCGGTGGGAGCGGATGTCGCGCTGTTGCGCCAGGACCTCCGGAATGCGGTGGGTCGGATCACCGAGGCCGAGTCCCGGATAACGGTGACCGAAACAGACATTGGCGCCCTGAAGAAGCGGTTGGCGGAAGTGGAGGGAGTCCAGAAGACGTTGGCGGCCCGCGTGGAGGATGCCGAGGGGCGCGCACGGAGGAACAACCTCCGCTTTATTGGCTTTCCGGAGAGGTGCGAGAAGGACGACATGGAGGGGTTCTTGACCCGGTGGCTGGAGAGTTGGCTCCCCAAAGGGGTGCTGTCCACGTGCTTCGTTATCGAGAGGGCGCATAGGGCCCTAACCCAGCGGCCACCGGAGGGTGAGCGTCCCAGGTCAGTCATAGCCCGGCTGTTGAATTATCACGACCGCGATGTCATCCTGCGGGAGGCGAGGACCAAAGGCTCGCTTACCTTTGAAAATCGTACCATCATGATCTTTCCCGACTACACGAAGTTGGTGCAGAAGCAGAGACAAACCTTTGTGGCCGCCAAGGCCAAGTTGAGGGGCTTGAAGCTCCAATACTCTCTCCTATACCCAGCCCGTCTACGAGTGGTGCACCAGTCCAGGACGCATTTCTTTGATTCGCCTGAGGAGGTTTTCCGTTGGACCGACGAGACGGTGCAGCTCTGGCCGCATCCCCAGCCAGGTCTGAATCCGGGCGGGTCCCAGAGGTCATCGCCGGAGCGGACGAACCACCAGAACCGGAGGGGTCGACACCGGAGGTCCCGGTCTCGGAGGCGGGCGGCCTCTGCTGGTGCATCGCAGACGGGTGGTGCGAGGGACTCGGAACACTCTGATGCCGGCAGTTGAACACTGGTGGGACTGGGCCTTGTTGCTGAGTGCTGAGTTGCCCTTCATAGGCTGGTGAGACTGTTCTCTTTTGACTTCCCTATGCCAGTCTGTTCCCGGTTGCTGACTCCTATCGCTTTTAGCGGGAGCACAGTAGGGCTCGGGAGGCACCTTTTGTGGGCCTCTGACCCTCACGGTTGTGAGTGTAGTGGGGGGGGTGGTGTGTGTGTGTTGATTGGGGTGTTGGGATCCATTGGTATGGCGGGCCCTGGGTTCTCTGTTCTGGACCCGGGTCTTTCCATGCCGCGACAGATGCTTCAATGTTCTCTGAGGTATTGGGGTGGGGGGAGTGGGGCGTGGGGGGATGTTCTTTGGTTGCTAATGGTTGGGGGGGCCTGGGTCTGGGGGGGGTTGCTGAGTATTGGGGTGGGTAGGGGGGGACCACACGTGCCTATGATCGTTGATTTTGTTGTTTTGTGGGGTGCGCCGGGGTGGTGTGGAGGGCCGGGTGCTGGTCCCTGTATTGATTATGGCTGATGACGTGACTATGTCTCCTCCTAAGGCCCTGCGTGTTGTGACATGGAATGTGAGAGGAATTTTGGATAAAATCAAGCGTGGGGCTGTGCTACGATGGGGGAAGAGGGAGATGGTAGATGTGCTGCTGCTTCAGGAGACCCACATGCTGGGTTCCAAGGCCCTTAGCCTCCAGAGGTTTGGATTTCAACAAGTGTACCATGCGGGTTTTACAAGGGGCTCGCGGGGGGTGGCTATCTTGGTGCACCGCAGGGTGGCTTATGTGCATGAGAGGCAATGGATAGACCCTCAGGGCCGCTTTGTTTTCATCAAGGGCCAGCTGGGTACCGAACAGGTGGTGTTTGGTAGCGTGTACGCCCCCCCCCTCTCCAATGGGCCCTGTCTGAGCGGCTGTTCGCGCTGTGGGATGAGATTCCGGAGGTGCTGACCATGGTGGGAGGTGACTGGAATGAGGTTATGGATGTGGGCCTGGATCGTCGGAGGCGGGCGCCTGCTGTGGTGGATCCCCCCCCCGCTGCTGCTCCCACCAGATTGAGTGCGACTGCGAGTGGCCTGGGATGGGTTGATGTGTGGCGCCACTTTCATCCTGCTGCGCGTGAATTCACATTTGTGTCGGCGGTGCATGGGTCCTTTTCAAGGCTGGACTATCTGTTTGTGCCGGGTGCCTGTCTGAGTCGAGTCAGGGATGCAATGATACTCCCCAGGGGCCTGTCTGATCACTCCCCGGTCCTGGCAACCATGACCCTCCCTTCCAAACGACAGCCGTTTAGATGGCGGATGTCGTCCTGGCAGCTGCAACGGCCCGAGTACGTGCATCACCTGCGCGAGGCGATTGATCATTATTGGCGTGAGAATCTTGTGGGTGATGTGGATGCAATGGTGGTGCGGAAGGCGCTGAAACCCACGTTGCGGGGTATTGATATTGCTTGGTGCGTGGCTGCTAGGCGGAAGCATCGGGAAGCCATTGTGACCGCTGCCGCCCGTGTAGAGGAGCTGGAACGGCGTGGTAGTCTCGGGAGCGACGAATACATGGTGCGGCGGCTCCTACAGGCCCAACAATCGTATGCCTCCGTCTTACACGATGAAGCCCGGCAGGCGTGGCTCGCCACGCGCAGCAGGGTATACCAGTGGGGCGACAAGTCCTGCACTATGCTACACAGGTTGTGTCAGGCGACTTTCCAGCCTCTTGTGTTGCCGGGTCTTACGGCTGAGGACGGCTCAGTTATGACTGACCCAGCCCTATTGGCGGCTAGCTTTGCCCGCTATTACGAGACGCAGTACGCCCCTTGTGACCACTTGGAGGAGGGTGGGATCTCCGCTTATCTTGATGACCTGCTACCGCGGGCCGTTCCTGATGAGACCAGGACTGCCCTGGACGCCCCGCTCACGGCTGAGGAACTCGGGGAGGCCCTTGGTCAACTGAATGCCGGGAAGGCGCCCGGCCCGAGCGGCTACCCGTGCGAATTCTATAAAAAGTTTCACGTCCAGCTGGGGCCCCACTATCGGCGTGCCCTGGAGGCGGCGCGGGCTCAGGGGGAGATGCCGCCGGACTGGCGCCACGCCGAGATCGTGGTCTTCTTAAAACCGGGCAGGGAGCCGGACAGATACGACTCTTACCGGCCTATTTCCTTGTTAAACATCGAGGCTAAGATCCTGGCTAAGGCCTTAGCGAACCGCCTGCTACCCCACATCACTGACCTGGTCCACCCCGACCAGGCTGGTTCATGCCAGGGAGGGCCACCCGACATAACATCCGACGGGCGCAAGCGGCAGTGGATGCTATGGGTGCTAGCGATGAGCAGGCGGCACTCTTCTTGGCGGATATGGACAGGGCCTTTGATTCTGTGAGTTGGGTTTATCTGTTTGCCCTCCTGGCCCGCCTCAACCTGGGGCCGGTTTTCCTGTCGTATGTCCGTCTCCTCTACACTAACGTGACGGCCTCGGTCCGTGTGGCCGGAGCTACCTCTGGGCGTTTCCATATAGGACGTGGCACTCGGCAGGGCTGCCCTCTGTCCCCGTATCTGTTTGCCCTTGCCATGGAGCCCCTGGCGTCGCGGGTACGAGTGGATGCCCGATTGTGTGGCTTTGTCTGGAATGGGGACCTGGTGGACAGAATTGCGCTGTATGCGGATGACGTCCTCTTCTTTCTCACCGACCTGCAACGCTCGGGCCCCCGGGTCCTAGAGATTATGCGTGCGTTCGGCGAGGCATCGGGCCTCCGTCTCAACCTTAACAAATCGACCCTGTGGGTGCTGGGCGGCGGAGTGGTTGCCGACCCCTGGGCTGCGGAGTTGCGAGTGGCGACGGGAGGCCTAAAGTACTTGGGCGTTTTCCTATCGGAGTCGCGGGTTGTGGCCTGGGCGCGTGGTGTCCTGCCGGTGTGGGAACGGGTACAGGCTGATGTCAAAACTTGGTCCAGGATGCCGCTCACTATCTTTGGTAGATCGGCCATCTTCAAGATGGTGGCGCTTCCGCGTCTACTGTACCAGCTCCAGAATTTCCCATACCCCATCGGCCTGGAGTGGTTCCGTCAGGTTAACTCGGTGTTGGGTCGCTTCCTGTGGGATGGGGGTGCGGCCAGAGTAGCACTGAAGACGTGTTTTCTGTCCACATACTGTGGCGGCCTGGCCACCTCGGACCTCCTCTGCTACTACCAGGCTTCCCAGCTACTTGTTCTTAATGAGTGGTGGTATGGTGATAGAAGCGATCCGGCCTACGCCCTGGAACGGTCACTCATGGGTGATCATACGCTCCACACCATCCTGTATTCGGCTCGCCTGCGTCGTGGGTTACCCTCGGTCACAAGGGTGGTCTTTGCCGTGTGGCGACAATCCTTGCGCCGCATGGGATGGTGGGGCAAGTTGACGGCTGAGACGCCGCTTTGGCATAATGGTCTGCTCCCAGAGCTGGCGGCTCTGGCCGGCTTTGAGGGTTGGGAGGCCATAGGGGTTACACAACTGGGCCAGGTCGTGTCTGGCACCACCCTCAAATCCTTCGAGGAGCTCCGCACGGAATTCCAGATGCCTCAGTCCCAATTCTTCCGCTACCTTCAGCTGCGCCATGCCCTCGCCCCGAGCATCGCCGGTCTCGACTCCTTGCCAGAGTTTAGCCCGGTCGAGGCTATGGTGTTTATGGGAGACTTGGGAGACAGAAAGGTCTCCAAGATATACCAGACACTTGTTGTCCACTGCTCCTCCACCCTGCACTCTCTTCGGGAGGCGTGGGAGGTGGACGTGGGTCCCTCGATGAAGACGATTAGAGGGAGGCGCTGGAGTCCCCACGTGGAACTGCCATTGCTATCCGGCTCCGGCTCATTCAATTCAAATACCTGCATCGGGCATACTATACACGTGAACGATTGTGGAAAGCTGGTTTGATTGCATCCCCGGAATGCTTGCGCTGTGGGTCGGTGCCTGGGTCCTTAATGCATACTGTGTGGACGTGTGGCCGGCTGACTGGGTTCTGGAGGGGTGTGTGGAGTTGCCTGGCTGAGGTGCTGGGCTGGGACCTTCCTCGTACCCACCGGTTGGGCCTACTGCACATCATGGAAGGGATTGGGGGTAACATATATAAGCGCCATTTGCTGCTATTGGGGCTGGTTGTGGCCAAGCGAGACCTGGCCCGGGCATGGAAAGCGGTGAGGGCCCCCCCCTTTCTGCTTGGAAGGCGGGGCTAGATTACTTCATGGGTCTGGAGAGGCCGGTCTTTGAAGCGCGGGGCTGTCCTCACAAGCACTTCAAAATTTGGAAGCGTTGGGCTGACTATCGTGGTCTATCCCTGGACCCCCCAGCGGAGCGAGAGGAGGACATTTGATCACAGTGACACTGTTGGCACGAAGTAGCATTGCCCTGGTGGCGCTGCACCTACTTGCTTTTCTTTATTGCTTTCTATGCACGTGTGGTGGGGGGGGTTGGGGGGTGTCCGGGGTTGGGGGGGTGGAGTTGTGGGTTAGGGTGGGTCGCTGGGGTGTTTCTATACTGAGCATATTTTATGAGTCTACTCTAGCATTTGCTGCCTATGTAATTGCTGTTTTGATACTGTCGTGGTGTTCTTCGGTTGTGGAGATGCCACATTCTCAATGCTCATTTGCTCAATAAAATTGGTTGTGAAAAAAAAAATTACATTAGAAACAGTTTCGACAAAAGAGGTACAAGCCATAGGATACATAAAAAGTACATTACGAAAATTAAATAAATATCAATGAGAAAACATAAGACACAATGCAATTACATAACAACGGCAACTAAATATATAATGGTCGAAAAAATTGCACTTACCTTCACCGCGCTGCCTTCGGTACCTTGAATGGTTGAAAAAATTGCACTTACCTTCACCGCGCTGCCTTCGGTACCTTGAATGGTAGAACTCTCTAGAAGATGTCACCAAACGCACATTAAATAATAATGACGTGCCCCACCCTAACGTAACTCATTAAAATATTTCCCCAAACAGCAGTTTCAACAAAAAACGAGCAAGTAATATTATATAGGGTAAACAACCTTACAAAATATAAATAAATATAAACCAAAAAACATAATAGACAACAAAATTACATTAGAAACAATTTCGACAAAAGAGGTACAAGCCATAGGATACATAAAAAGTACATTACGAAAATTAAATAAATATCAATGAGAAAACATAAGACACAATGCAATTACATAACAACGGCAACTAAATATACAATGGTCGAAAAAATTGCACTTACCTTCACCGCGCTGCCTTTGGTATCTTTGCTGGTAGAACTCTTTACAAGATGTCACCGAACGCACATTAAATAATAATAATCATTTGAAAGTTTAGATTAGAGTCGCGGAGTCGGCTTGTTGACTTGGTGGACAAGCAGTTTACAGGGGTCTGTTCGTGGCGGTGACAGGATTACTTTGGAGGTAACATTTTGGCATACATTGCCAGTTAAGTTAGCATACTCATCGTGAGCATCACTTTAGATTCAGCGATTTTTCTTCATTTGCAGGAGGAGGAATTTCGGAGATTTTTATCGCTCGATAACATTCAGGAGAACATATCATTTTTTCTATAGGTAAGATGGAGATTCTGATCTCCGTGTTTTTACATGGTGATTAACATGTGAGTAAAAACACATTAGGATGGGGAACTTATACAGAGTATTTGCATTTGTATACAGATTATGGGCATCAACGATCGATATACTCATATTGAAAACAGCTTAAACAATATAACAAAGCATGGTGTTAGATTAACAAAGAAGTGGCTCCAAGTAGTCTGGCTTAAAAAAATACCAATAACAAGCCACAAATGAGCTAAGAGATGCACAGATACGAGGAGACAAGCCAGGCACGAGTCAAACACGAATGCAGGAGCAGATGCACACAGCCTAGATCACGATCCCTACATGAGCTTAAAAAAACATATAAAAATATATCAAAAACATTATAAGAGGCCAAAAGAGAAGATAGATGCAAAACTTAAGAAACGAGCCGTACAGGAGCAATATGTGACCTAAAGACACGAGCCGTACAGCAGGCAGAAGAAACATCAAAAATTAAAGTCAAAGAACACGTAACTGAGTCCCAAACATAAACAAGTGTGACAAAGTAGAGATAAGCAAAAGACCATTCCGAGGAGCCCTAAATACACGAACCGGGCCGAACACAAGCCAAAAGAAACATAAATCTAAATTAAAAACACTAAAATAGTCACAATGCCTGCGCTTACCTTAGTCTTTCTGCGTAGGGTATCGTTGTTTGTCGAACTCTGTAGAACATTTCACCTACCGCACATTGTATTAGAATAACATGCCCCAAAATAACGTAACAAAATAAGATTTTCCAAAATAGCAGTTTTGAGAAAACACGTACAAGCCATAGTATAGGAAATAAATGTCATTACCAAAAACTAATAAATATTAATAATAGAAACATAAGAGACAACACAATTACATTAGTAGCAAATAAATAGATTAAAACATTTGACTTACCTTAATCTGTTTACATCATACAGGACACGGGCTTAGTTAGACCTAGAAAAAAATAAAGTAGCTGATCATACAGTACACGGGCTTCGTTAGACCTACAAAAAAGTAAAATAAGTAATTACATTAGTAACACGAAACATATTGATACAAGGAGCATAAATACTGTCTCAAGCATAACGAGCAAAGCTAATCATTCACAACACGTGGCATTTCGCAAGCGTCGGACTTACCTAAAGCTTGAACCAAAGGACACTTGAAGCCACGAGCCAAAGAAGAGCCAAAAGTAATCTTAAATGTAAAAAAAATACAAAAAACACAACAGCAGAAAACATAAGTAATTTTTTACAAAGAACACTTGACCACAAGACGAACATGTGCTCCCTAAATACACGAGCCGGACACGAGTTAAAGAAACGTGAAAATCAAATGTAAAAACCAAAATAGTCGCAAAACTTGCGCTTACCTTCACCGCGCTGCCTTCAGTATCTTTGCTGGTAGAACTCTCTAGAAGATGTCACCGAACGCACATTAAATAATAATAACGTGCCCCACCCTAACGTAAGTAATTAAGATAATTCCACAAACAGCAGTTTCAACAAAAAACGTTAGAAACAGTTTCGACAAAACAGGTACAAGCCATAGGATACATAAAAAGTACACTACGCAAATTTAATAAATATCAATAAGAAAACATAAGACACAATGCAATTACATAACAAAAGCAACTAAATATACAATGGTCGAAAAAATTGCACTTACCTTCACCGCCCTGCCTTCGGTATCTTTGCTGGTAGAACTCTCTACAAGATGTCACCGAACGCACATTAAATAATAATGACGTGCCCCACCCTAACGTAACTCATTAAAATACTTCCCCAAACAGCAGTTTCAACAAAAAACGAGCAAGTAATATTATATAGGGAAAACAACCTTACAAAATATAAATAAATATAAACCAAAAAACATAATAGACAACAAAATTACATTAGAAACAGTTTCGACAAAAGAGGTACAAGCCATAGGATACATAAAAAGTACATTACGAAAATTAAATAAATATCAATGAGAAAACATAAGACACAATGCAATTACATAACAACGGCAACTAAATATACAATGGTCGAAAAAATTGCACTTACCTTCACCGCGCTGCCTTCGGTACCTTGAATGGTAGAACTCTCTAGAAGATGTCACCAAACGCACATTAAATAATAATGACGTGCCCCACCCTAACGTAACTCATTAAAATATTTCCCCAAACAGCAGTTTCAACAAAAAACGAGCAAGTAATATTATATAGGGTAAACAACCTTACAAAATATAAATAAATATAAACCAAAAAACATAATAGACAACAAAATTACATTAGAAACAGTTTCGACAAAAGAGGTACAAGCCATAGGATACATAAAAAGTACATTACGAAAATTAAATAAATATCAATGAGTAAACATAAGACACAATGCAATTACATAACAACGGCAACTAAATATACAATGGTCGAAAAAATTGCCCTTACCTTCACCGCGCTGCCTTCGGTATCTTTGCTGGTAGAACTCTCTACAAGATGTCACTGAACGCACATTAAATAATAATAATCATTTGAAAGTTTAGATTAGAGTCGCGGAGTCGGCTTGTAGACTTGGTGGACAAGCAGTTTAGAGGGGTCTGTTCGTGGCGGTGACAGGATCACTTTGGAGGTAACATTTTGGCATACATTGCCAGTTAAGTTAGCATACTCATCGTGAGCATCACTTTTGATTCAGCGATTTTTCCTCATTTGCAGGAGGAGGAATTTCGGAGATTTTCATCGCTCGATAACATTCAGGAGAACATATAATTTTTTCTATAGGTAAGATGGGGATTCTGATCTCCGTGTTTTTACATGGTGATTAACATGTGAGTAAAAACACATTAAGATGGGGAACTTATACAGAGTATTTGCATTTTTATACAGATTATGGGCATCAACGATCGATATACTCATATTGAAAACAGCTTAAACAATATAACAAAGCATGGTGTTAGATTAACAAAGAAGTGGCTCCAAGTAGTCTGGCTTAAAAAAAACAATAACAAGCCACAAATGAGCTAAGAGATGCACAGATACGAGGAGACAAGCCAGGCACGAGTCAAACACGAATGCAGGAGCAGATGCACACAGCCTAGATCACGATCCCTACATGAGCTTAAAAAAAACATATAAATATATATCAAAAACATTATAAGAGGCCAAAAGAGAAGATAGATGCAAAACTTAAGAAACGAGCTGTACAGGAGCAATATGTGACCTAAAGACACGAGCCGTACAGAAGGCAGAAGAAACATCAAAAATTAAAGTCAAAGAACACGTAACTGAGTCCCAAACATAAACAAGTGTGACAAAGTAGAGATAAGCAAGAGACCATTCCGAGGAGCCCTAAATACACGAACCGGGCCGAACACAAGCCAAAAGAAACATAAATCTAAATTAAAAACACTAAAATAGTCACAATGCCTGCGCTTACCTTAGTCTTTCTGCGTAGGGTATCGTTGTTTGTCGAACTCTGTAGAACATTTCACCTACCGCACATTGTATTAGAATAACATGCCCCAAAATAACGTAACAAAATAAGATTTTCCAAAATAGCAGTTTCGAGAAAACACGTACAAGCCATAGTATAGGAAATAAATGTCATTACCAAAAACTAATAAATATTAATAATAGAAACATAAGAGACAACACAATTACATTAGTAGCAGAAGATGTCACCGAACGCACATTAAATAATAATAATGACGTGCCCCACCCTAACGTAACTTATTAAAATATTTCCCCAAACAGCAGTGTCAACAAAAAACGAGCAAGTAATATTATATAGGGTAAACAACCTTACAAAATATAAATAAATATAAACAAAAAACCTAATTCACAACAAAATTACCTTAGAAAAAGTTTCGACAAAAGAGGTACAAGCCATAGGATACATAAAAAGTACATTACGAAAATTAAATAAATATCAATGAGAAAACATAAGACACAATGCAATTACATAACAACGGCAACTAAATATACAATGGTCGAAAAAATTGCACTTACCTTCACCACGCTGCCTTCAGTACCTTGAATGGTAGAACTCTCTAGAAGATGTCACCAAACGCACATTAAATAATAATGACGTGCCCCACCCTAACGTAACTCATTAAAATATTTCCCCAAACAGCAGTTTCAACAAAAAACGAGCAAGTAATATTATATAGGGTAAACAACCTTACAAAATATAAATAAATATAAACCAAAAAACATAATAGACAACAAAATTACATTAGAAACAGTTTCGACAAAAGAGGTACAAGCCATAGGATACATAAAAAAGTATATTACGAAAATTAAATAAATATCAATGAGTAAACATAAGACACAATGCAATTACATAACAACGGCAACTAAATATACAATGGTCGAAAAAATTGCACTTACCTTCACCGCGCTGCCTTCGGTATCTTTGCTGGTAGAACTCTCTACAAGATGTCACCGAACGCACATTAAATAATAATAATCATTTGAAAGTTTAGATTAGAGTCGCGGAGTCGGCTTGTAGACTTGGTGGACAAGCAGTTTACAGGGGTCTGTTCGTGGCGGTGACAGGATCACTTTGGAGGTAACATTTTGGCATACATTGCCAGTTAAGTTAGCATACTCATCGTGAGCATCACTTTTGATTCAGCGATTTTTCCTCATTTGCAGGAGGAGGAATTTCGGAGATTTTCATCGCTCGATAACATTCAGGAGAACATATCATTTTTTCTATAGGTAAGATGGGGATTCTGATCTCCGTGTTTTTACATGGTGATTAACATGTGAGTAAAAACACATTAAGATGGGGAACTTATACAGAGTATTTGCATTTGTATACAGATTATGGGCATCAACGATCGATATACTCATATTGAAAACAGCTTAAACAATATAACAAAGCATGGTGTTAGATTAACAAGAAGTGGCTCCAAGTAGTCTGGCTTAAAAAAAAACCCAATAACAAGCCACAAATGAGCTAAGAGATGCACAGATACGAGGAGACAAGCCAGGCACGAGTCAAACACGAATGCAGGAGCAGATGCACACAGCCTAGATCACGATCCCTACATGAGCTAAAAAAAACATATAAATATATATCAAAAACATTATAAGAGGCCAAAAAAGAAGATAGATGCAAAACTTAAGAAACGAGCCGTACAGGAGCAATATGTGACCTAAAGACACGAGCCGTACAGCAGGCAGAAGAAACATCAAAAATTAAAGTCAAAGAACACGTAACTGAGTCCCAAACATAAACAAGTGTGACAAAGTAGAGATAAGCAAGAGACCATTCCGAGGAGCCCTAAATACACGAACCGGGCCGAACACAAGCCAAAAGAAACATAAATCTAAATTAAAAACACTAAAATAGTCACAATGCCTGCGCTTACCTTAGTCTTTCTGCGTAGGGTATCGTTGTTTGTCGAACTCTGTAGAACATTTCACCTACCGCACATTGTATTAGAATAACATGCCCCAAAATAACGTAACAAAATAAGATTTTCCAAAATAGCAGTTTCGAGAAAACACGTACAAGCCATAGTATAGGAAATAAATGTCATTACCAAAAACTAATAAATATTAATAATAGAAACATAAGAGACAACACAATTACATTAGTAGCAAATAAATAGATTAAAACATTTGACTTACCTTAATCTGTTTACATCATACAGGACACGGGCTTAGTTAGACCTAGAAAAAAATAAAGTAGCTGATCATACAGTACACGGGCTTAGTTATACCTACAAAAAAGTAAAATAAGTAATTACATTAGTAACACGAAACATATTGATACCAGGAGCATAAATACTGTCTCAAGCATAACGAGCAAAGCTAATCATTCACAACACGGGGCATTTCGCAAGCGTCGGACTTACCTAAAGCTTGAACCAAAGGACACTTGAAGCCAAGAGCCAAAGAAGAGCCAAAAGTAATCTTAAATGTAAAAAAATACAAAAAACACAACAACAGCAGAAAACATAAGTAATTTTTTACAAAGAACACTTGACCACAAGACGAACATGTGCTCCCTAAATACACGAGCCGGACACGAGTTAAAGAAACGTGAAAATCAAATGTAAAAACCAAAATAGTCGCAAAACTTGCGCTTACCTTCACCGCGCTGCCTTCAGTATCTTTGCTGGTAGAACTCTCTAGAAGATGTCACCGAACGCACATTAAATAATAATAATGACGTGCCCCACCCTAACGTAACTTATTAAAATATTTCCCCAAACAGCAGTGTCAACAACAAACGAGCAAGTAATATTATATAGGGTAAACAACCTTACAAAATATAAATAAATATAAACAAAAAACCTAATTCACAACAAAATTACCTTAGAAAAAGTTTCGACAAAAGAGGTACAAGCCATAGGATACATAAAAAGTATGTTACGAAAATACATAAATATCAATAAGAAAACATAAGACACAATGCAATTACATAACAAAAGCAACTAAATATACAATGGTCGAAAAAATTGCACTTACCTTCACCGCCCTGCCTTCGGTATCTTTGCTGGTAGAACTCTCTAGAAGATGTCACCGAACGCACATTAAATAATAATGACATGCCCCACCCTAACGTAACTCATTAAAATGTTTCCCCAAACAGCAGTTTCAACAAAAACGAGCAAGTAATATTATATAGGGAAAACAACCTTACAAAATATAAAGAAATATAAACCAAAAAACATAATAGACAACAAAATTAC
Organism: Lissotriton helveticus; assembly: GCF_964261635.1. Lineage (NCBI taxonomy): Eukaryota > Metazoa > Chordata > Amphibia > Caudata > Salamandridae > Lissotriton > Lissotriton helveticus. The sequence goes on along the minus strand of NC_136061.1, from coordinate 979,384,568 downwards.
ATTAGAAACAGTTTCGACAAAAGAGGTACAAGCCATAGGATACATAAAAAGTACATTACGAAAATTAAATAAATATCAATGAGAAAACATAAGACACAATGCAATTACATAACAACGGCAACTAAATATACAATGGTCGAAAAAATTGCACTTACCTTCACCGCGCTGCCTTCGGTACCTTGAATGGTAGAACTCTCTAAAAGATGTCACCAAACGCACATTAAATAATAATGACGTGCCCCACCCTAACGTAACTCATTAAAATATTTCCCCAAACAGCAGTTTCAACAAAAAACGAGCAAGTAATATTATATAGGGTAAACAACCTTACAAAATATAAATAAATATAAACAAAAAACCTAATTCACAACAAAATTACCTTAGAAAAAGTTTCGACAAAAGAGGTACAAGCCATAGGATACATAAAAAGTATGTTACGAAAATTACATTAATATCAATAAGAAAACATAAGACACAATGCAATTACATAACAAAAGCAACTAAATATACAATGGTCGAAAAAATTGCACTTACCTTCACCGCCCTGCCTTCGGTATCTTTGCTGGTAGAACTCTCTAGAAGATGTCACCAAACGCACATTAAATAATAATGACGTGCCCCACCCTAACGTAACTCATTAAAATATTTCCCCAAACAGCAGTTTCAACAAAAAACGAGCAAGTAATATTATATAGGGTAAACAACCTTACAAAATATAAATAAATATAAACAAAAAACCTAATACACAACAAAATAACATTAGAAACAGTTTCGACAAAAGAGGTACAAGCCATAGGATACATAAAAAGTACAATGGTCGAAAAAATTGCACTTACCTTCACCGCGCTGCCTTCGGTATCTTTGCTGGTAGAACTCTCTACAAGATGTCACCGAACACACATTAAATAATAATAATCATTTGAAAGTTTAGATTAGAGTCGCGGAGTCGGCATGTAGACTTGGTGGACAAGCACTTTACAGGGGTCTGTTCGTGGCGGTGACAGGATCCCTTTGGAGGTAACATTTTGGCATACATTGCCAGTTAAGTTAGCATACTCATCGTGAGCATCACTTTTGATTCCGCGATTTTTCCTCATTTGCAGGAGGAGGAATTTCGGAGATTTTCATCGCTCGATAACATTCAGGAGAACATATCATTTTTTCTATAGGTAAGATGGAGATTCTGATCTCCGTGTTTTTACATGGTGATTAACATGTGAGTAAAAACACATTAAGATGGGGAACTTATACAGAGTATTTGCATTTTTATACAGATTATGGGCATCAACGATCGATATACTCATATTGAAAACAGCTTGCATTATCGTCGTGGATAAGTGGTTCTGATGGGTAAGTTTATTTCTCTTTTGATTTTAGTGTGGACTAGGCGCTAATTATGACAGAGGTGAATGTTTCACTAGTGATGTTTATTTTACAGAATGGAAAGAAGATAAGGCCATTGAACGTATATAACTAGACAGACTGCCTAAAAGTTTAAGGTACTTTTTACTCATCACGTTTAGGGTGAGCTAGGAGTTTATTTACGAGGAGGTTTCTGTTTACCTATTTTTTCTAATTAACTTCACACGTAGGAATTGTTTCCTTTGGTATTCACTGGAGGTGTTTTAGGTTCCCTTGAACACCCATTTTAGTTCCTCTTTTAGATTTTCACCACTTGTTCATCTAACCTCACTCATTCATGATTTGTTACACATAACTTTTGTGATATTAGAAGGAATGCAAACCCTGAGACCATTGGTGAAGGAGCTAACTTGCTAAAAAGTATGTTTTTCACAATGGATATTGTATATAAGGAATTAATCTTTTTGTTGTTGACACGAAAAACTGAACTATCCCGAGGAACTTCAACTTTAACAAGAGTCATTATAACCCCTGATGAAGGGTTCAGTGTAAAGCCGAAATGCATTGGGTTTCTAATGTTTAAATTCTACATTTTTTTGAATACGTAATGTTATGTTACATTCTGAAATTTATGCTTTAAAAGGATATGAAACTGTTTTACTTTGATGTTTTGAGGTTTATGATGTTGTAGTATGAGAATGAACTACATACGAAATACTTGAATAAATGTTTGTCTGAACCAGAGGAAAGATATCAATAGGCTTGTTGGCCTGAGAGTTGTGCGCCGCGCAGCCCTTGGTTTCCAGGGGCTTATCAATCACATTTATACTTAGGGGGGGTGGTATCCCTTCCCGTTGCTTCGCACGCATACACATAAGAAATATTAATTTTTATCATCGAATAAATTTAGTGTACTATAGGTGTGCAGACCCACACACATTCATATTCTCCATGTACTCTGCCATCCTGGAGCGGAGACCAAGTACATAGTCCACTATGTCAAGTTTAGGCTTTTTGAGAGGTAACTCCCATCCTTCCTTTACAAGACATAGGGGTCCTCTTACAGGATGCCCAAACAGAAGCTCAAAAGGGCTGTAGCCAACCCCCTTCTGTGGGACCTCTCTGTAAGCAAACAGGAGGCAGGGTAAAAGGATGTCCCATCTTCGCCTAAGCTTTTCAGGTAACCCTTTTATCATCCCTTTTAGGGTCTTGTTGAATCTCTCCACAAGCCCATTGCACTGTGGGTGATAGGGTGTGGTAAATTTGTAATTTACACCACACTCCTTCCACATTGCAGTTAAGTATCCTGACATGACGTTGGCACCTCTGTCAGACACAACCTCCTTAGGAAACCCCACTCTGGAGAAAACTCCCAAGTAGGGCCCTGGCCACAACAGGAGCTGTAGTGGTCCTAAGGGGAATAGCTTCTGGATACCTGGTGGCATTATCCACTACCACCAGTATAAATCTGTGCCCAGATGCTGTTGGGGGGTCCATTGGTCCTACAATGTCTATCCCCACTCTCTCAAAGGGCACCCCCACCACAGGTAGTGGTATGAGGGGGGCCTTTGTTGTGCCACCTGATTTGCCACTGGCTTGACAGGTGACACATGAGCGACAACACTCTTTAGTGTCTTCAGACATGTGAGGCCAGTGAAAGGGTGGGGCAAGCCTGTCCCAAGTCTTGTTCTGGCCTAAGTGTCCCGCAAGGGGAATCTCATGGGCTAAGGTGAGACGGAAACCTCTAAGAGACAAGGGGATGACCAGCCTCCTGGTAGCACCAGGCTTGGGGTCTCTTGCCGCAGAGTATAGGAGTCCTTCATCCCAATATACCTTATGGGCACCTGTAGCATTCCCTGCAGCCTCAGCAGCAGCCTGCTGTCTGAGGGTTTCAAGGGAGGAACAGTCTAACTGTGCCTGCCTCAAGTCTGCCCTGGAAGGTCCCCCTGTCCCAAGAAACTCAACCTGTTCAGGTTCAAGCTCTTCTAGGACAGTTCCTTCCGGGGTCTTTGGGTCAGCCTCCTGAGAGGGCTGATCCTCAACCTGAGGCAGGGGAAGGCTCTGCCTTAACCCTACTGCTCTTCCTCTTGGGTAGTGTCTGGTCCATTCTTCCAGGATCCAGCACTTGTTCAGCTGGGCATTTATTGGCCTGTGACCTGGTCACAGCAAGGACATGTGAGGAGAGACCTAACATTTCCACATGAGTCCTGTACTCCACATCTGACCATAGGGAGGATTCCAAATCATTGCCCAAGAGACAATCTACTGGGAGGTCTGAACTAACTATAACCCTTTTGAGGCCAGTTACCCCTCCCCAGGAGAAGTTAACAACTGCCATACTGTGATTGGTAGTGACATTGCTAGCATTGGTCACTAGGTAGTCTGAACCTAGCATGATCTGTTCAGGGTCCACAAAGGTTGGTGTCACCATAGTGACACTGGCACATGTGTCCCTGTAGGCCTGAGCCATTTTTCCATTGATTAAAGGCGTTTGCCTGTATTTGCCCAGAGCACTGGGACTTACAGTAGGGGTCATGTCCCCAGTACAAACAAGAACAGCCTAAGTAGGTATTCTGACTAAGTCAGAACCCACCTCAGTTCCCAGGGTTAACCCTACTATAGCCTTGGGGGGTACACTACCACTACTAACTGTACTAGGGGGTACAGGTGTCTGAGGGACAGTAGTGGTAGGAGCTTGGCCTTTCTTGGTGCACTCACTAAACCAGTGAGTTTTACTTTTACAGTATTGGCACCATGGTTTCTTTGGAACATCAGTCTTCTTCTTTTGGGAATTTTGGGACCCACCCTCCTTAGATTGTTGGGGCCCTGTTGAAGACTTCTGGTCATTTTGTGGATTCTGATTACTACCCTTTTGGTCTGCTTTCTTTTGGCCACCACCCTGGTTCTGGTTCTGCTGCTTGACCCTGGTTCTGACCCATCTGTCTGCCTTCTTTCCCAATTCTTGGGGAGAGGTCAGATCTGAGTCAATCAGGTGCTGATGCAACAACTGGTTCTGACAATTATTTAAGATTTGTTCTCTCATAATAAGATTGTACAATCCTGTGTAATCAGTAACTTTACTACCCAGTAACCAGCCTTCTAAAGCCTTAGTGGCACAATCAACAAAGTCAGTCCAATCCTGAGCCTGAGTTTTCTGGGTGTCTCTGAACATCAACCTGTACTGTTCAGTTGTTAAGCCAAACCCATCAATCAGTGCAGTTTTCAGGACTTGGTAATCATTAGCATCCTTATCTCTAACAGTGAGGAGCTTATCTCGACATTTACCTTCAAAGGAGAGCCACAATATAGCTGCCCACTGACTCTGGGGTACCTGCTGTACTTTGCAGGCCCTCTCCAGAGCAGTTATCCATTTGTGGATATCATCTCCTGTTTTATAGGAGGGCACTATTTTACTCGGGTGTCTATTATCAAAACTCCTGTCTTTATCCCTAGGGATATTGCTGCCACCAGTGGGTGCTACCCCACTCAATTGTTGCTCTCTGGCAAAAGCAAGTTTCTCTTTGGCAAGGGCAAGTTCTTCCCTTTGGATCCTCAGATTAACTTCCTTCATCTTTGCCTCATGCTCTCTCCTCTGAGGGGAAGTCATCCTCCTCTGAGCAGATGCATGAGAGGCATGGGAGTGAACAGATCTATTGGAGTCCCTAGAGTGAGACCTATCTCTTCTAATCCCAAAGTTAGGCCTGCTTGTAGATGGCACTGGGGCTCCCCTAGTTCCTTCCATATGTAGGTCTAAGTTGGCCCTTGTAAGTCTGCTGACTAAAGGTTGGCCATTATCTACCTCATCTTCAGATAAGTCCCCTTCTTCCCTACCATTTACATGTTCTGTTTCAGGGAGGTTAGAGTCTGGGTTATCTTCTAAGAGGGGTATGCTCCCATCTGCTGGATCAGAGGGGCCTGGGTTAGAATCCCTTCTAGCATCATATGTCTCTAAGAGACCTAACAGAAAAGGAGTGGTAGGGTTAGAACCCTGTTTCAGTTTCCTGGAGGTACACAATTGTCTCATCTCCTGGAAGCTGAGGGCTGCATATCTGGAAAGGACCTGTGGAGGGTCACTAACCACATGGGGAGCCACAGATCTCTCCTGTGGTAGACATGCTTTCTAGTGAAGTGTAAGTGGTGCACTTACCTACACTATGGGTTTTCCTACTGATCCCTTGCTAAGAGTTGTAGTCAGGGTTTGCTAGGCCCTTTCTACTACAACAGCTGATTCAGTAGAACTCAGAGTATTTATAAGCTTGTTATATGTACCTATGGTACCTTATGTGATCTTTCAAATGATATTTCAAGATTATATTTGGTAAAAACAACAGCAAGCTCAAATCCCAACCGCTGCACACCAATGTGAGAAGTTGGCCTGAAATATGATGCTCACTAGTTCTTGTGATCACCTTGTATCAGTCCAAACAACCCTTATGGTGATTGGTTGCAAGTCCACCTAATAGACCAGCTATCCTAATGGTAGCATGGACAAAGCAGTCTTAGGCTAAACTCTTTTGGCATGTGAAGCCAGCTGTTTTACCACATATAACCCCTTGAATACCAGATGAAAGGACACCACACAGGATGTTATAAAAATAAACAGTATATTTATTAATAACAAACACCTCTGAACTCTTTTTGAGATCAGAGGGCTAAGCACATGACAATCTCTTAGGAAAAATACGATAAGTTGCACAAAATTACAATGGTGCCCCAGGGGCACGGCAAACCATATACTAAGTAAATGGGTTAAGTAGAACGATTTAGAAAATGAAGATGCCCAGAGGCTGTAGGTTCGCTGGGGCTACCCTATCCTAACCTTAGGTAAGTAAAAGGAGGCCCACGGGACGCGTGTGCAGAGTGTGAACTCACACGCGGGATGCGGAACAAAGTCAATGGGCAGAACAAATTACGAAAAGGTAAGTAAAAGACAGTTCCTACTAGTTACGACTAAAACGACAGGATACCTAGACACTAGGAGAGTCAATCTACCCTTGAGCACCGAAATGCTCTTGTTACCTCACCCACGGGCTGCGGGTGCATAGGTGTGAAAGTGTGTCGGGTTTCTGCGTCGAAGTCAATGGAGCCTTGAAGAAAGATGCTGCAGGCGACCAGGAGGAAGATGTCCGGTGCGATCCACTGGTGGATCGAGGAAGAAGAGGACCTGAAAGCAGAGGGGACAGTGTTCAAAGTCACTAGCCAGTGACCGGAGTGGAACCAGGAGGGAACCAGAGGCTGTCGTCGCGATCAGGTGAAGAGTGGACGGTTGTCTCTGCAGCCACGTGGACCAGGAGGTGTCTTCGACAACCAGGATGGAAGCACCAGCTGTCCCATGCAGGCTCTCGCTGTCGGCGGTGTCGGATCCGGATTTGGAGTCAACAGGCCTTGGCAAAGGCAACCCACGCGGTGAGTGGAAACGGCGTCTGGAGTGGACCAGGAGGGTCCAGGGTGCTCCTCTTTTGGAAGGCAGCAAGGGCCAGTCAGGAGCAACCAGACCAGCAGTGTAGATTTCTTGGATTGTCATCTAGGAGGTCACTAGCCAGCCGGCAAGTGACTAGACAACGCGTCAAGCAGCAATCAAGCAAAAGGGCCCCACGCAGATCTCGTGGATGCTGGAGGGCTGGTCTTTGGTGCAGGAGCTGCTCGGGCTGGGGCTTCTTAATCCCCATTCCTCGTTAGTTACGTCTGGATCGATTCAGAGACGGTACACCGATTCACTCAGGCATCGTGCTAACTAATACGGCGGATCCGAGACGGACGCCTTAAGCACTGCTTGATTCAGTGCCCCCGTACATATCTCGGATTCCTTGATCCAGGTGAACCGGACCATCCAATAGGCTGCATAAACCTCCAACGACTAGTGGACTTGCCGGTCACACAGTTCCAAGCACGCCCTAACCAGACAACCCTGTCCTGATGACGATCCGAACTTAGAAGGATCGAAACGCCGTCGACCAAACAGCTTAATCCACAGGCGTACTCCTCTATTGTGGCTCAACCTTTAATTGAAAAATACTGTATATAGTGATACCACATTGTCATTCACCTTGGAGCCACTCACTGTAAATAATTTGCACTTTGTCACAGTGCGCCGTTCTTGCTGTCCACCCTTCCACTTGCGTCGCTATTCTCACCACAATCACTTCTGCACCGAGTACTATTTGGTTGTCCCTAATTAACTTTGCAGTGCTGTTTCTTAACTGTACATGTTCCGACCTTGAATTTTTTGAATATAAAGATGAATAACTATCTTTTCCTGAAATTATTGTTTTTCTCCTTCTGTCTATTCGAGTAATGCTGTATGCATGCTTAATTAATTGCCTACACATCCTTACCTACCAGGATATTGTTTCTTTATGCATTCTTAATCCCCAAAGCACTTTCTCAAGGGTGCCTCAGAAGTCGTGCTGGAAGCGAAGTGCAGTCTCTTCAAGATGGCCGGTCCCACGTGTCTCGTCGCACCCAAGGGTCTCAGCTGTGCTGCAGATGTGAGTAGAGGTCAGAGAGGTCTGGGAGTCCGGGTCTCGTCAGGCTCTGAAGTCTGGATCCGGCAGGAAGGACGACAAAGTGGACCTCTAGGACGCTTGATGGTGCCTGCAGTTGCAGGGTGGACACTCCTTGCCCACAAGGGAGATTCTTCAGTCTTCTGTGGAGCAGAACGTCGAAGTCCAGAGTTTCTTCTTTTAAAGTTGTTCAGGATAATCTAATTTGGAATGGGACCAGCTCCTACCTTTATCCTGCTAAAGGGGGCTGTACTACGACTAGGTCCCTCCTTTGGGTGGGACCAGGAAGGGGGGTGGTTACACCCCCTATCCTTTGTCCGGTTTCGCGCCAGAGCTGGGGCTGGAGTGCCCCAGCAACTGGTTTGAACCGGTGTATGCACAGGGACACCTTGTGTGCCCCAGGCATGTCTTATTCCTTTCAGGCCACCCTACCTCAATACACAAAATCCTGTCTGAGGTGGTGCTAGCACCTCCCAAGGCAGGAAACCCTTTGTCCAGGCCTCCCTTGCTGGAAGGACTCCCAGCAGCAGGAGGTCAGACTTGTGTCTGTAGTGGCAGCATCCATTTTGTGATGCTGAGGCTCGAGTTAACTTTAACAGGGGTTCACAGTTACATACATGTCGTGTCCCTCTAAAAGGGTGGAATGCTACCCCCGTCGCCAGAACTGGCGAGGGGGTAGTATTCCAATTCGTATGACACCTTACTCAACATGTTTTGATAATGCTATACCAAAGTTAGCAATAACCGCGAGGATTATAATGCGCTTAAGAGTATATGGTATAGCGTTATCATGGAACAGCTATAAGGACTTGGTTCCGCAAGCTGCAGACAGGCTCAGCTCATGCTAGAGCACCATCTCACATAATTTCAAGCACTCTGCCTTCAGGATTGATAAGGCCTGCCATAGGAGTGCCTGATAGGAATATATGTGTCCATTTTGGGGTTAGATATAGGTATACTATATCTACAGCAAAGGGTGATTACACCACCTTGCCCCAGCTGTCTTACCAGCCAGTTGTGTCTGTTTAGATGGCCAGCCAGGGGTGGCATAATACATGATTCAGCCCCTGGTAGGCCTTGGGTTCACCTATGCCCTGGGTACCTAAGGTACATTGTACAGGGGCTGATAAGGGGTCCCAATACCAATTGGTAAATGCACCTAAAGTACATGTGTGTCAATTTAGAGAGAGAACAGCTAGGCTGTGGGTCTGATTAGCAGGCCCACAGCCAGGGAAAGTCATAAACCAGTGAAGCAAAAAGCAAAAATCTGGGGTGACCATGGGATTGCAGACCCTACTCTCCTACGGTAACGTTTCCAAAACCCGATCGGGATCCTCTACTCCGATCCTCCTACCGCCCCATCACCCTCCTGACATCGGACTGCAAAATTCTAGGGAGGATCCTCGCAGATAGACTCACAGAGATGCTGCCCAGACTCGTACACATGGACCAGAGTGGGTTTGTCCCGGGGAGAAACAAAATATACGCCGCCTGTTTCAGGTCCAGGACAGGGTCCGGGACAGATTCCCTCGCGCTGCATACCTCGTTCTGGATTTGGAGAAGGCATTCGATACCCTAGGGTGGCAGTACCTCTTTGAGACACTTCAACGGGTGGGCATTGGACCCCGATTTATAGCAGATACTTGGCTATTATACACCAACATTTCCACAAGGGTTAGAATAGGCCGCTACATATCCTCTCCCATCTCGATCATGCGCGGCACACGCCAGGGGTGCCCCCGGTCCCCAGTTATCTTTGCCATCACCATGGACCCGCTGGCGGTGCGGCTGCAGGAGGTGGGCATACACTGGGGCATCCCACTGGGAGGTCGCACCCATTGCATCTCCCTTTATGCGAATGATCTTCTCATCTATGTTAGAGATATTATGGCAGACCTCTCCTCCCTCTGGTCCACACTCACAGATATCGAGAGGGCCGCAGGGTTGCGTGTGAATTGGGGAAAATCCTCTATCTATCCCTTGCACCCTAATTCCCCACAACGGGAAATTCGAATCGGAGAGTCCTCGCTGGCATGGACGGGCGACGCTCCACTGTACTTGGGTATCAGACTCGGATATTTGACGGTACAACGCGTGGTATTACCACGCGTACCGTTACAACACAGGTTTTTCAACGCAAGTCGTTACAACGACTTGCATTGGGGGGCGGTGGATAGTGAATAGTTTAATTTACTATTCCAACTCCAGTCCTCATGGATAGTAGGGAAGGTGTTGGATAGTAAATTAAACTATTCCCTATCCTAGAGCGCCCTCCAGCGAAAGTCATTGTAATGACTTTCGTTCTAAAACCTGCGTTGTAATGGTACCGCGTTGTTAGGGTTTCGTTGTAAAGGTTGTTCACCATCAGACTCCACCAAGAACCCCGGGACCTCCTGGAAGGCAACCACTACCGAGCCCTCCGTGGACTTAAAAGCCAAGTTAGTTTCTGGCGAACCCAACCTTTGGCTCCCATTCGGAGGGTGGCCTTATCCAAAATGAGAATGGTGCCCCGTCTGCTTCACTACTTCGCTAATATTCCGGTGCGGCCACCACAGTACTTATTCCAAGAGCTAAACTCATTACTAATCTCCCTGATCTGGGGGAAGGACCATTGCAGGGTGGCCCTATTGGCCTTGCAACTGCCTTGCGATAAAGGAGGGATGGGCACCCTGTCTTTTGAGGCCTATTTCTTAGTGGCACAGCTGCAGTGGATGTCACGCTGGATGGCACATCGGAACCTCGGGGAAACAGAAGCCCAAGAAGGACAGTTAACAGTCGCAGAGCTGACTCAAATGCTCCTTCCAGGTTCCACCCCCAACCCGACTCATCCATTACTGGTCAAAGCGGCCAGGACCTGTATCATGCGGATCCACCGTATGTTCAGGGGTTTCCCCGCTGTATTCCCCATTATTGCCAATGGTGGGACTCCCTAAAGGTCGCAAGTTCTCCTCAGCGGGAGATCTCAGGATCTGGAATGAACACAAGCTCACGGAAACAGAGGCTCTGTTCTCCGATGGTCAATTGCTCTCGTTCGCAGGCTTGACCTAGGGAATCGGGCTTCGAGCCGGTCAAGAAGGTAGACACCAAATTCGCCATGTTGGCCATCCTGCTAGCAAAATGTAGTATTGCAATGCACTGGCGCGCAGCAGAGGGTCCACCAATAGCGGACTGGTGGGGGGCGGTAAAGAAGTGGGCAGCGGTGGAAGAAGACCTTATTCGCCAGGAGGAAGCTTGGGGCATACGAAAGCGTCCTATCTCCTTAGAATGAGCGATGCTCCTACACGACTTTAAGCAAACACAAACTGATGGCGCGGAACCCCCCACAGGACACAGAAGCGGTGCCCGGACCAAGCGCACCCTGGGCCGCCTGTTCACTTTCCCCTCCCCGGCTACACCAGCATACCCCCCGATCCTCTCCCCGGGAACATGCACTAATGCACACACTAGAATAGAGTGCATACGTTGGATCGAATGTTACGGAGCTCTACTGCATTTGCCCTCCCCATATGCGCCCTCACTCCCCCCTCCCCTCATGATCCCTTCACTTCCCTGGTTTCAAATCCCAAAGTTCAGTTAAGATTATGGATTTCCACTTATTGCTACCCATTGCAGGGGACTATGGACTAGAGACTGTCATACAGGTGGGGAACAGCGGCAACCTTGCCAGCGACCGCACCCACTCTGACTCTCAGTATCCCCCATGGAGATGGTGGGAGATTGCGCCCCAGAGACAGTTTACCTCCATGCCTACTCGAGGAATGTCCACGATGCGATTTGTCACGACAATGACAATTTTGATTGTAATGCTGTAACAGACGAATACGGTTTGTCTCATATATGAAATGTATAAGATTGAAATCCAATAAAAAGGTTTACAATAAGTCAACCGTGGTACGTCTTAGAAAGAGACCTCAGTGAGGGACTGGCAGGGTCTGGTGGCTTAGTGGACTAATGTGTCCACTGTTGGGGCCTGTGTTTGACCTCATGGTCAATGGTTCAAATCCTGGTGGGTTCACTCAGCCTTTCATCATTCTATTGTTGATAAAATGAGTACCACAGAATTCGAGCCGGTTCTTGGGAAAACCTGTTGGAACAGAAAGTTGTCCCAAACGCCGGCTTGAATTCTTTGTTGAGACCCCTGATAAAGGGCCAACATTGACCCGAAATGCATTGGGTTCCATAAGGATATGGATGACTAATATTATTGCCACCAAGGAACTATTGGAAAAAAGGCAAAAAGGAAACAATAAATTTCAAAATGAAAATTTAATTATGGGCTAGCGTTTATTATTTGACTTAAACATGGAAAACCATCAGAAAGTGAAAAAGAAAACAACTCCGTTTTCTTCAATAAGCGCTCCCGTCAGTCGGACAGGGTTTTCCCTCTCCTGACACTCTTGTTTGTATAGTGCACATATGTGACCCATAACCAGCCAGATACCATCTAGCCTCCCCACTAAGAAATGTATCTGCCTTCTAGGTCAAGAATTATCTCTTAGGCCACAAAGGGGTCCCCGTCCTGATCCAGATGGCAGCCCCATGGGCGTACATAGCGAAATCAGCGCAGAAAAGTAGACCCCTCCAACGCCTTTGAAGGTGGAGACACTCACCCAGTCAATGTGTGATTCCTGAAGGTAGGCAATGGGCACCATGTGACATTGAAGTAGGGAGTGTACTGTATAAGGTTTGATGGGGCTGTGTATCTATCGGAAATTTCATGTTACAAAAGTGTAGTTAGGTTGGTGAATCATTCTTCAGCTCTTTTTGGAGAAGTCGCTGGGATCTGCATTACCCGACAAGGGGTTGAGGGGGCTGATGGGAGGGAATAAAAGGGTGGGATGAGAGAGTTAGAGGAAGGAATTGAGAGCAGTGGGCCCTCCCAGCCGATGTAACTCAGAAGGAAGAACATCTAAATAATGTAGCCACATAAAACTGTTGAACATAAACATTGAATACTATGGGCAGCCAGAAAATGATGGCTGTTCAAAGTCTAAGACAAGCTAAACAGCTTGTACTGAAAAAAATAGGTGTGGGGACTGGGAGGGGTCTGTTCAGTGGATGACGAGATGGAAAACAACAGAGTAGGATGAAGCCTGGGCCCTTGATAAGATAAACTGAGCTGGAATTGTGTGATGAAACATAGGTGTTGTAAAGAGGATCAGTATCTGGTGGATGGTAGCAGACGGATGGAAGGATAGACCAGTTCATTGGCAGTCTGCGTCATCACCAACGGTAGGAGTCCTCTCATTCCCTGGGTAGAGACAGAGTCTGGGAGATGTCTTCTGAGTCTGATGAGCTGGAGGGGGTCTCTGATGTGGCAAGCAGGACATCTCTGAGTGATTCAGCCAGCTGTAGGGCAGTTTGTCGAGCAGCCCGTGCCTGCCCTGGAGATGGGGGCTGGGGGCCTGCTCGGGCACGGGATCTGTGTTGCCGTTTACGGCTGCTCCCTAACACACTAATTGATCAGCCAGGTCTAACGGCTTTCTGTGAAGCAAGGGTGTGGTTTTCTGCCCTAGCCCATGCCGACTGTGGTTCCATGTAGAAGAAAGGGCCAGCTGTACGACTAATTTTATACAAAAGGTGCTGATGGACGGAGTGTTTGAGCAAATCAAATACTCATCCCCAGTCAACTGATCTGGGTTTAATCCATCACCATTCTTTAGCTCACTCAGCCACCCCAGTTCAGACATGGCCATATGCAAATCAGTCTGACCCTGTGCCTCATGGGAACAGTCCAGCCCGAACTGCCAAGCCATGTCTTCCCTGGACCGGAAACAAGCATCCTGGGACCGGTTTCGGATTCATAATCCTCATCAGCCAGGCTATCTTGAATCCAGTGGCCAAGTGAGCAAGGGACTCACGTCTGAGCATACCCTGCCACACTTAGGGCGAACAAAGCGATACAAAAGGGGATGATGGACGGAGGGTTTGAGAAAATCAAACACTCACCCCCAGTCAACTGATCTGAGTTTAATCCATCACCATTCTTTAGCTCACTCAGCCACCCCAGTTCAGACATGGCCATATGCAAATCAGTCTGACCCTGTGCCTCATGGGAACAGTCCAGCCCAAACTGCCAAGCCATGTCTTCCCTGGACCGGAAACAAGCATCCTGGGACCGGTTTTGGATTCATAATCCTCATCAGCCGGGCTATCTTGAATCCAGTGGCCAAGTGAGCAAGGGACTCATGTCTGAGCATACCCTGCCACACTTAGGGCGAACAAAGCGATACAAAAGGGGATGATGGACGGAGCGTTTGAGCAAATCAAACACTCACCCCCAGTCAACTGATCTGGGTTTAATCCATCACCATTCTTTAGCTCACTCTGCCACCCCAGTTCAGACATGGCCATATGCAAATCAGTCTGACCCTGTGCCTCATGGGAACAGTCCAGCCCGAACTGCCAAGCCATGTCTTCCCTGGACCGGAAACAAGCATCCTGGGAACGGTTTCGGATTCATAATCCTCATCAGCCAGGCTATCTTGAATCCAGTGGCCAAGTGAGCAAGGGACTCACGTCTGAGCATACCCTGCCACACTTAGGGCGAACAAAGCGATACAAAAGGGGATGATGGACGGAGCTTTTGAGCAAATCAAACACTCACCCCCAGTCAACTGATCTGGGTTTAATCCATTACCATTCTTTAGCTCACTCAGCCACCCCAGTTCAGACATGGCCATATGCAAATCAGTCTGACCCTGTGCCTCATGGGAACAGTCCAGCCCGAACTGCCAAGCCATGTCTTCCCTGGACCGGAAACAAGCATCCTGGGACCGGTTTCGGATTCATAATCCGCATCAGCCAGGCTATCTTGAATCCAGTGGACAAGAGAGCAAGGGACTCACGTCTGAGCATACCCTGCCACACTTAGGGCGAACAAATCGATACAAAAGGGGATAATGGACGGAGCGTTTGGGCAAATAAAACACTCACCCCCAGTCAACTGATCTGCGTTTAATCCATCACCATTCTTTAGCTCACTCAGCCACCCCAGTTCAGACATGGCCATATGCAAATCAGTCTGACCCTGTGCCTCATGGGAACAGTCCAGCCCGAACTGCCAAGCCATGTCTTCCCTGGACCGGAAACAAGCCTCCTGGGACCAGTTTCGGATTCATAATCCTCATCAGCCAGGCTATCTTGAATCCAGTGGCCAAGTGAGCAAGGGACTCACGTCTGAGCATACCCTGCCACACTTAGGGCGAACAAAGGGATACAAAAGGGGATGATGGACGGAGCGTTTGAGCAAATCAAACACTCACCCCCAGTCAACTGATCTGGGTTTAGTCCATCACCATTCTTTAGCTCACTCAGCCACCCCAGTTCAGACATGGCCATATGCAAATCAGTCTGACCCTGTGCCTCATGGGAACAGTCCAGCCCGAACTGCCAAGCCATGTCTTCCCTGGACCGGAAACAAGCATCCTGGGACCGGTTTCGGATTCATAATCCTCATCAGCCAGGCTATCTTGAATCCAGTGGCCAAGTGAGCAAGGGACTCACGTCTTAGCATACCCTGCCACACTTAGGGCGAACAAAGCGATACAAAAGGGGATGATGGACGGAGCGTTTGAGCAAATCAAACACTCACCCCCAGTCAACTGATCTGGGTTTAATCCATCACCATTCTTTAGCATAGTCGGTGTGTTCATGTCTTTGATCTTGGCTAACCCAAGGCAAGACATTTGTTTGACAGTGTCATTCAAAAACATAATTTGCTCAGGGATGATACAGGCTCTAAACAAAGCTTCTACCCGCTGCACTTGCCAATCTTTTGTACCCCAGACAGATTTTGTCTCAATGTTGTTTTTCCAAAAGTCGAAACCCTGTCTAGACAATTGGGCAGTAAAGGCTGGCGAATGAATCTGTTTCGTATTTGTTAGCATATTTTTCGTTCCTGTCTTGTTCACATTCTTAAAATAAAAGGATTCTGCATTTGATCAGTTGAACCCGGAAAAATATGGAAAGTTTATTGCAAAAGTTTTTGAGCTACCCTTAGGAGGTGTAGGACAATATAATGTTCCCATTGGTTATACATTAATACATTTCTGGGTAATGCGGTTTTATGCAAGAAATGATGACCATAATGGTTATAACAATACATTTGTTCAT
Source organism: Lissotriton helveticus (assembly GCF_964261635.1). Taxonomy (NCBI): domain Eukaryota; kingdom Metazoa; phylum Chordata; class Amphibia; order Caudata; family Salamandridae; genus Lissotriton; species Lissotriton helveticus. Next base: position 979,368,588 of record NC_136061.1, on the reverse strand, counting down.
AGTCTGATGAACCCTCTAAATATTCATGATTTGTGAATACTGCAGACATTTCTATGTTATTAACAGTATCAAAGTCCCAATCATCAGAAAAGGTACTTGAAGTAATAAAGTCGCTTAATGAAATCCTAAATAAGTGTGGAATCTTCAAATGTTCCGACGGGCCAAAAATGTCATATTCAGTTCTGTCCCAAACTATACCATCTGGTATAGGTACGGCTGTGATGTTCACTGCTGACAAGTCTCTTGCTTCACGATGGGATGATTTGTGTGGCTAGAGAAGTAAGTTCACTTTTTACTTGCTGTGTCCATTTGAATATATCTTCCATTTATCAGCATACCGCGAGTTATTACCAGAGCTAACAAAAGTAGAAAGAAGAATATTCCCAAAACAATCCATAGTTCAATCCATGGTGAAACCAGATAAGTCTTTTTCAGGTGATGAAAAAAGTCTGTTGCTTGTTCTTTGTACTGGCGTCATTTCAGGTTCGCTGGGATTCTCAGAAAACGTATCAAAGTTAATGAAATAGCCAGAGGCAGTTCTGTCAATGGTTGGAATTGCATCAGGATTCTTTGAAATCGCTGGAACCAGTTGATCACTTGTTATTTATTTGGAGACAGGTGTATCAGGACGAACTGTTATTTGGGTCTCAAGAGGGACGAGTTCCATAGCTTTGTTGCTTAGTCTGTCTTTTCTCACTGTAGAATCTTCAAAGGTGATGAGTCTCTCAGTTTGAACCTCTTGGATTGTAGCTAGAGGAGTGTGTCTGCTACATTGTCGTAGTCCACTTGGCCTACTGCTTAGTATCGGCCACATTGTGTGGTTTGATCAGGCCGATGGACACAAATCTTTTCTCCTTTTTACCAGCAAGGGGCGGCAATAGTACTGTTCTTGGTCCGTGGATTGCTAGGACAGGTACTGGTTGCTGTAAGAAAGCCCAAATTCCTTCTTGTCCGCAATCTTTTCTCTGACTAGATCACCAAGCTTTGGAATTGTAAGCTCGAGAGCTAAAGTAAGGGCCCTGGTCAGAATGTAGTGTGCCAATTGCGTATGTGCAGATAAAGACTCACAAATCATTTATAACAGTTCGAGCGTCAGCCGAGCGCTGAGGCCACATCCAAAAGAACCTAGATTTAGTGTTTGTGGGACTGCATTTGTCCAGTGGGACGCCTGCACGTAGATAGTCTAATGCTGTCTAACAATGGTGTGTGTACTGGGCTGGCTACGCTGTAGTTAGGTATCTGGTGGCGTTCTGGGCTGCGATCTCAGTTGCAGTTAATGCAGTTAATGACGAAGATGTGAATATGTGCATCCATCCCTGGCCACCTGTAAATCTCTTTTAATGTTAAAATAGTTTTAGAGATCCCCTGATGTATCAGACCCTCTCCCAGATGTGCTTCGTAAATCAAAGCTGTCCTACGTTCCATGTTTGGAATTACCCTATTACCCACTCCAGGGATTCGAGCAAAAAGAACGCTGTTCGCATGAATTATATATGAGTATTTGAGTGGGAACTTTTTAGGTAACGCTGCACCGCTGCCTTTGCTTGAAGCATCGACAGCCAGTATTATTTCACTGTCTATTTTAGTTTTTGAACGAGTGATTGCAGCTACGGAAGCCGTTTGCACAGCCCCTTTCGCCGTTTCATCAGCCGATGGATTTCCTTCAACATGAACGCCATCACGTTGATGACTGAGCGTGTGTATCAAATGAGTGTTCTGTAGTCCGTTTTGCAACTGAACTACTTGTTTCCAAAGCTTTTTGTGCTTGATTGTGCCACCTTTTGCATCTTTGAAGCCAATTCTGTAAATATTCATTGTAAGATTGCACACAGTAAAAGGAATCGCACACTATGAGTGTGGGGAATTCGCAATCCGTATTTTCAAGTGCCATTATGAATGCTTGTAGTTCAGCTCGCTGAGCTGTACAATCTCCTAGAGATTGCGTTTTTGTGACCATGGGTCTGAATTTGCCATCGCGCATACGACCTTTAACGATCGTGCATGCTGCACTGTAAGCTTGTTTACCTCTGTAGCAGGTTGTGCAGTTCCGTCAGTATAAACTATGAATCCATACTGATCAAGAGGGAGAATCTCAGTAGGCATAGGACATTCGTGTTCGTACTGCAGGAATGCTTGTGTTTTCAAATAAGAATCAAAAACATATTCAACATCAGTTGCAGCAAGAGAATTAACCCATGGTATCCATCTCAGATGTAAAGCTTTTGCATTCAGAATGCTTGCTTTGGTAACTGCCTCTAAGGCTGGTACAGGGATTATGACCATAATGCATTTCCCCTGTGCTAGGGCTCTTTCCTTTGCTACAGCGGTTTGAACTGCTGTCAAAATTTTTCTGTCAATGTAAATTTCATTTCTTCTTGTGTGTACAAATGTGATTTGTATGCAATTGGTACTTTTTCACCTTCGTTAAAAGTTATGTAGATGAATCCGCATTGACCCGGAATAATTCGGATCCCCAAGTTGCGTACATTTATGCGTGTTTGTAAGTGTTTTGTTACCAACATATCTGCTTTAAGTGAACGCAGGATATCTGTGTGTTTCTGTGTCCAAAGTGTGATTTTAAAATCAGGTTTGATTAATTTGTAGAGAGGTTTAACCCTTTCTGCGTAGTTTAGAATGTATGTTCTTTCAAAATTCAGGACACCTAGAATCGACTGTAGGTTTTTCAGCGTTTTTGGAGGTTGGAGCAGCGCACACTTTTCTAAAAAAGTTGGCTGCCAGGTTTTTGCCTTCACTTGAAAGGTCATATCCTAGGAAAAGGACGTTGAGATGGGCAATTCTTCATTTTTTTAAATTGAATTTATAACCCTCAGAGGCAAAGCTCAGTATAAGGGTGTTCACCCTGTTCAAGTGACTGTCCAGGTCATCATCTGTCAGGTAGATATCATCGACATATGACAATGCCTCGTCATCATAAATTTGTAGTAACTCTGTTACCCTTGCTGAGAATAGCCCCGGGCTGTTCTTGAATCCTTGTGGGAATCGACAAAATTGACGCTGAGTCCCCATTATTGACAAAGCTGTAAAATACCTACTTTCAGGTGCTATGTTTTAACAAAAGAAACCATTTGAAATATCTAATGTGGTTTTATATTTTTTACGCACAATGTTTTTCATTAATGCTGTACAGTGTGCATTTTGTGGAGAAGTGTGGCTCAATGGTTAGAGCGGCAGCCCGGGACCAGGGTTCAATTCCCGCCTCAGCGGGTCTTGGGCTCAATTTCCTCGGACCTGATCATTCTCGCCTCGGTGCCTATTCTAATCATGGGTCCCACTCTGCAACTCTGGGCAATAGCTTGCTTAATCTCCACAACGGCCCCAACAGCGCTGGGATGCCTGGCTTCACCTTGGGGGTGCCCAGGAGTGGGCATTTCACAGGGAAAAGCCAGGCAGGGTTCCACAGCGGTATGCGTACAGCGCCAACACACATCAGGGTATAAGTGCGCTATACATGTACGAATTAATTTTATTAATTTCATTCATTTTGCACTGCAAATGTTTTACAACAAGAGTTTAGGTGTCTGTAATCCAAAACTAGATGATATGTATTTTCTGGTTTGGAAACAGGAAACAAAGGATTGTTCATTGATGAGGTGCATGTTTCAATCACCCCTTGGTATTCAACTTGAACTAAAATCTCCCTGACCTGTTTTTTTGCTTCTTGCTTATTTGGATACTGCCTTTGTGCAGTTGGGTGATTTTTTAACTGGATTGTGTGGTGAGGTGAGTCCTCATCCCATCCTACATGATTTTTGTATAATGCTGGGGCTTGGGCAACTGCCCATTTCCTGGCATAAGTATATTTTAAATGTACTGGAATATGGTTAGAGAAGGCTGGCATAATAATGTCTTCACCGTGTGGGCACTCTCTGACAAATTCTGGTGGCCAGTCCCGTTCTGCTAGAAGTATATCATAACCTTTTGAAAGTCGCTCCCAAAAGAGTGCTTTCACTTTTCTTGGTATGTCTCCCTCCATCCGGAGTGTTATTTTATATAACCTATGTGGAGATCTAACCCTGGTGTTTGCAGTTTCAACTTGAATGTCTTCATTCAGGTCCACAGTCTCCAGAAGTCCCTTCAGGTTCTGGTGAGCTATTGTTACTTCTGCTGCGCTGTCCTACATTGTCTGAGCCCATTCTCCGTTCTTGAGTTGTGTTCTCAGTATCCTCGGCATGTCTGATCTTAAGACCTGCTACTTTCTTCCTTGTGGTCTGACCGTCCTCTTCTTTCGGATGTCTGTGACGATATCTAATAAGTATGAGAGGAATGTGTATCAATATCTTGATCCTTGTCAGGTTTTGTCAAATTATCCCTATTTCTGAGATTATACCTCCTTTCAGAGGGCTCCTTTTGAGGAGACCTACCTCGGGATTGAGAATCTTTCTCTTTTGAATGTTGTTTGTTATTTTCCCACTTCTTTTTAGAAGAGGTAGGATTGTGTTTAATAGAGTCCTTTTCAGAACTCTCAGACAGTTGTGGTTTACCTGTATAATTCTATTAATTTTTGTATGTTATTAAGAAATTCATTGTCCGACATTGCTTCAATGTCAGGGTCAGGTGAATAGCCGCCCAAAATCGGGCATGTTGTTCCTGGTCTACCTAGTGGACCGAGCCTTGTAATGTGATTTAAATGTTTTAGGGCGCCTTTAAACTAGAGATCATACTCCTGGTATGTGAGTGGAATTTCAATATCCTCGAAAGGAATATATTCCCCTGGTGGATCATCTTCTTTGTAGAAGTGAAACATTTTAGTTACTGGATGTGATTCAGGGAATACTATCCATGAGTAGAATACCTCTGTCTGGTGAGATTCATGTGCCTCTATCACAAAAGCTGCTCTACCACCTCTTGGTGTTATGCCATGTCTTACAAGTTTTAGAGTGATAGCTCTCCTTAAATTTGGAGGAATGATTATAGCATTCTCATTGGTTTCATTTAAACCTGTATAATCAAAAGCTGCTGCGACTTCGTCGGGTACAGCTCCACCGGTTTAGGTGTTTGTGCCGTTTTCGGTCATTGTTTATTAAAAATTGTAGAACAAGTTTCAAGGGACCAAAGATAAGGTGCAAAATATTTTGGAACACTGTATCTTTCAACGTGGAACAAACCAAAAAAAGTTAATACATAGGATTTTTGTCCTACTCGGCTATGGCGGATATTATCCCTACCCACTCCAGACGTCTTATGGAGTATTATGAGTAGGGGTCACTGAGAAAAGCACGAATGAGTTACTTCAGTATCTACCGTTAAATTAGTGCCTTACAAAACCGCTGGGCACCATGTAGTGTAGTTCCTATATCCCTGATAGGCACTGCACATTGAAATAATATACACCATAGTTGTAACATAGGACTGAGGTCAGTATGTCTCTATCGAGTACATTAAACTTAATGACTTGTGTGTGCCAGCTAACTCAGAGGTCACTAGAAACTTCTTGAATGAACAAGAAGGGATTAGTTTCTGACAACCGCATAAACATGACAACTTTGTTTCCCTTTAGAATCAGAACAGTCTCAGAATCGTGGAAACAATAGATAACAGTTTCACTCAGTCAATTGTGCATGCTTCGTTTCTTCAGAGGTTACACAGAAATAGATAGACAGTTGTTTCAATAAAAGGGTTTATTGAACAGTCTTATTTCTTGTGCAAGAGATATGAGCTGCTACAATCGTAAGACAGAAGTATAATACGTACAGCGTTATCAGTAAGATAAAATAATGCTGCAATAGCATGGCTTGTAGCTATGACATATACTCATAAAAATACATACATAAATAATACAGGCTAAAATATAAATACTCAACTGGTGCTTCTAGCTAGTTCTACCCCAGTGTACCTAAACTAAGTATAGTACAAGGTGAGAAGTAGGTGCTGTTTAGCTGTAGTCTAGATTGGCATTAGTTTAGATTGGTGTTGCCAAGATTTGCCAAAAGTTTTTCCAGGTTCTAGTCAGCTTCATACCTTAGAGTGAGAGAGGTTGGAATCTCTTGTCCGGGTCTCGATCTCTAACACCCCGCAAGGGGAGTCAGAAACACTGGAGCTGGATTCTCTGCGAGGAGGATGACAGAGTCTGGTCAGTGTGTCAGGTGGGGACTCGATCTCCTTCCGAACTTGCCGTGGTGAACTGCAGCGTGCAAGTATGCAGCTGGATCGTACCATGCACCGTAGTTTGCCTGGGCAAGTGAAGGTATATTTATACCTTGAAGGTGTTTTAGGAATCCCAGTATTGACGTAAAAGTTGGGCATAGGAACGTCATGAATGAACCCCTAAGGAATAGATGTGCATGCATAATAGATGAGTTCTTGGAGAAATCAATAATCCAAGCAAGGGGAAGTCCTAAAGGCTTAAGAGTCTGGTTTTCCAAGAACTCGTTGTGACGTAGTGGGACGGATGTAGGTGACCATGCCTGTATTTGGTTTGCATGGATAATGCCTAAATAAGGGTTGGATTGCTATGCCTAAATAAGGGCAACGGGAATTGTGCCTATATAAGGGCATAAGTAGGGAAACCTATATACAGTATCTAAATCAACACACAACACTATGTGTGCTTTAGCAGGTGCCTCGCTAGAGTGCGACTGCCTGTTGGGCTCGTGGCCATGACCCCCCTTTGTGGGGCACTGTTAGTGCACCTACTAACTTCATGTATGCATTTGCGTCTGCGTCCGTAATAAGGCGCTGATACAGGGGCTAAATGATTTCCACATTCGCAAGGGCCACGCCCAATGCTAAATGAGGAAAGGCCCTCACCGTAATGCTGGTGCTACATGTGCGCATGCCATCACCATTACAGAAGGGGGAGCACAAGCGTCTTCTGCCCCATCTGTAATACCAAAGTGCCTCAGCACTTTGCGTAATATGGCCCCAAGAAAGAAGGCATGTTACTGAAATACATCAGGTAAACTGATTTTCTAATAAAAACACATCTAATCTGACTGACAATCAGCACTCCACTATGGTTGTATGACAGAGGGACGCATGGCTCCACTACGCCACCTAAACCACAAATGCATCTGAACAATGCATTCCTTTACCATGCATGCCCTTACCATGCAATTACATGGTAAATGTATGACTGGTATAGGTATGTGTGGTAAAGAGTACACCCTTTGCCACCTGCCCTTATCCGTAACAACTCCCTTGAGCCCTAAAAATCACCTGACCCTACCCTGAGTCCTATAATCGAACCCGACCCCACCTCAGCCCTCCCAGAGCCCTAAAAACTACCATGACTTCCCGGCCCTAACACTACCCAAAAACCAGAGTCTTAAAAGCCACCTGACCCCCAAACAATAAAAACAACCCTACCCCCAGCCCAGAAAAATACAAGGGGGGGCCAATAGGCCCCCACGCAAGCATGGCGGGGCCCGGTCCCTCCCACAACCCGTCCCCTTCGGGGCCGCGTTCCCCGCCCCCTCGCCCCGGAAGTACTGGTGTGCTTCCGGGGCGAGGGGGCGGGGTCGCGGCGGCGAAGGGGTTAAGAGCCTGGGGAGCGCGGGAAGCGGCCTCTTTGTGCCCGCGCTCCCAGGCTCGCTCCTCGCCCCGCCGTGGGGCCGTGTAATTTTCTGTTTTGTTTTCCAGGTCCACTGTCGGCGTTTCGCAGGAGCACACCCTATGAAGCGGGCAGCGAGGAGCATTTTCTTCGTGGCGGAGCGGGAGAATCTGCTGTGACCGGAGATCGGAGAATCTGCTGTGACCGGAGATCGTGCGAGCTATTGGGCCCCCAGCGGCCCGTAATGTTTTCCTGCTTTGTTCCCTCTGCAGGTCTGCCGTTCCATACTTGAGGAGCAAGCAGAGTCGACGAGGATCGTGGTCTCGGGAAGGAGCGGACAAGGGCGGAAAAGAGGAGCCATCCGGAGGTCCGAGGGATGGTGGACAGACTTCAGCAACACTGGAGCAGCGTTCGTCGCGGCCACCCATCGTTTTACCCGTCGGAAGGCTGGAGTGCACAGGGGCAACGGAGATAGGGTAAATTTACCTAGGTAGTGCGTTGCCCGTTGGGACTATGTGCCGTTAGTTAGAGTGTGGTGCGCATATTCTCATGGTGGTGTGTTGGGGTACTCATGTTCCATGTACTCATTTACTGTTCTGATAACGTGTATATTCATTAGTTCCCTCCTTCTGATTGAATGAAACTGCACTTAAAGGTAGATTCAAACTCGCTAAGTGAGGGGCAACCTAGGAAATATGGTGCCTGACATAGGGATGCACCAGCATATTACCAGGAGCGATTTTAACAACATTTTGCATAAGAAACAAGCAGGGAAATTATTTTCGCCGATAGCGTTTGGTCTGCTCTTTTTGAGTCAAAACTTAAGTTAGTTTAGAGTGTGGTGCGCATATTCTCATGGTGGTGTGTTGGGGTATTTTTTGTGGGTTAATGATACCGATGGGGAGCACAAGTTTAATTTGCGCTATGATTGAGGTTTTTGTGCGCTATGTTAGTGGGCGCTCGTTGAGCAAAAATACGCACTTTTATGTGCTCAGTTTGGACAACGAGGTTGTCGTCTGTCGCCATGCTAGTCCGGGAAAGTAAATGAAGGAATTTAAAATGAAGGTAACTGAGGATCTTTCCCGGACTAAGACAATACTGTTTAGTGACATTATTCCAGAAAGCGTTGTTGCCAAAGTACGCTGATTCTGAAAGAGTTGCATGCTCTTTCTACACAGAGAAAAACACAATTTGGGGAACATTTAAATGAACATTCCCAATTATTACTCTAAAATGCAACATTAAAAAGTGTTATCAAAAGTGATGGCTTTAGAGTGGTGTGAAACGCGAGCGTTTGTCGAGTTGCCGCATGCGATATTGTCCAAGCTAATTGTTGTTGCACCGGGTTACACGCGAAGCTAAGCAGGGACAGCTAGGGCACAAAGTGGATGGGAGACTACCATTGAAGGGCAACGTTTTAATTTTGTTTTTCATAGAAACAAAGGGTTAGATGATAAGGTACATAGTGAAGGCACCCCAATTGTACAACAGGCGGTGATGGAAAGTGTTTTTATACTAGTTAACTTTGTGGTGGGATTTTATGTAAGGTTGTATTTTAGGCTTTGCAAGTTAAAGGGGTATATACCCTGTTGTGTGTGTGTGTCACGTTTCGGGTAAAGTCCGCGCTATATATGTAAGGGCACGTATGAATACATTGCGACCCCACGTGCAATGGGGCCCGGGTGGGACCGCAGTAGGGTATACAGCTGGGCGAGAAGCAGGTACTCTGTTCTCAGGTACTGGTCGCATTCATGTATAGATGTGGTTCCTATCGTGGAGCGCTATGAAGCTTTCGGGTAAAGTCCGTGCTATATATGTAAGGGCATAAATAAATACATTCCACGTGCAATATGGCCCGGGGGGGATCGCTGTAGGGTAGTCAGCTGGATGAGAAGCCTATTCCCCTTCCATTGCTCAATAGGCCAATAACGTCACCATTCGCACAGTATAGCGAGAACATATAGTTAGTCGAAAGCGCATCTTTTATACGCGTGATGTCAGTCCCTGGCAGGGGTATGAGATAGGAACTCCTAATTGGTCTATAGTATTACTCACTCTGGAAACTGTCCCTGGCGTGAATGATGCCAGTCTGGTTTTGTGGCGTTTATGATTGTTTTAACCGAATTGTCTCTGCAAGGGCCGGGTGCGCCGCAAACATCATTTCCATGCGCAGACAGAACTGTGGGGCAGAAGGGAACGGAAATACATTGAGCTTCATGATTTCAAGGGTACAACAGGCGCAGTGACACAGGGGCCCAAAAAGGTCCAAAAAACTCTGTTTAAAGACCGAATAGTACTATCTTTGGTACTGATCAGGCATTTACGAGTACTGGGACTAGGGACAGGGTGTGTCTTTATGCCTGGATAGAGAGGAATGTAGATTGCATGGACAAAAGTCTGGAATGCGGGTTTTCTGTTAGGCATACATGAAGCTATATCTAGCTGCCTGCGCTACCACCTAGTGGTCAAGTTTAAAAGTGCGGAATCATTGGCTTTCTACACATGGGGATGCACGAATGTGCGATATGAAGGTGTTTACAGTACTTACACGGTTGGTTTGATAAATACCATTTAAATTTTAGGCTATTGGTAAAAATGGAAATATAGCAATGAGTTACATATCTTGGGATTAAGGTGGAAACATGATAGGCCCAACTCCGTTCTGTATAAAGTGCCACAGTGGAATCAGATTTTCATGCTAGAAGTGACGTGATCAGTCCAGTTCAGTTTCGAAGGGCCAAAGTGGATGTATTAATGTTTACACGGTATATCAAGTCCCGTTTGGCTCCACTTTGGTGGAGAAGTGTGGCTCAATGGTTAGAGTGGCAGACCCTGATGCAGAGGTCAAGCCCGGGACAAGTAGTCAGTCCCCTGTCTTTGCTGGTCTTGGCTCAATTTACCAGCAACTGCCAGCCTCTGATGTTCACGAATTTTCATTTGAGTACAATAGTGGGGTAGGAAGGCACTATCCCAGATCCTATCACACCTGTTTACAAGCAAGTTGGTCCAGTGAACGGTAGACCGGGGGACCACCTGGTATTGGGGATGGCAATCAGGCAGTAGGAATTTTTAAGTAGAATTGTGTAGGTAGGTTAAGTACTATCCCACATCCTATCACACCTGTTTACAAACAAGAGGGTTCAGTACATAGTTGGCCGGTGTGACCACCGGCTACTGGTGATAGCAATATGGCAATGGGCCATGTTATCTCACAAGTTATTTAAAAGGATGGGTCGGGGCCATAATAAATTGCCTGCTGACATGGGAAGAATGTTATCTTTTTCTTACAATCAGGAATGTCCAATGTAGGCACAGGAGGGCTGCACCCATGACAGATTGGCAGGATAGCCAACACGCTTTTAAAAATGTTATATTTAGAGGCACTGTATCTAAATGCATTTAATATGTTAATTCTAATCTCAGGGATGCCGCCCATTGTACGCCTACAGTGGGGCAAGAACACGTCAAACGATCATTTGTCAGAATGGTTATAGTGCAAGGAACATGAAAAACTGCCCACATGGGTTTAAAGGCTGTGACATTAGGATAACAGTTGCTGTGCCCTCGCTGTTCCTGTATGACTCAGCAACAAGACAGTCGTGGTAGCTACTTATGTGGTAGTTAGACAATGTGACCATGAGGGCTGGGCGGGCGCTGCAATCTGATCCCTGCTTAACACCCTCCTTGCACTGATCCCGCAACCCCATAATAATTTTTCTGGGTGCGGGAATTTTTTAGTGTTTTCACTTCACCTGGGTATATGCCCACTAATTACAACGGTAACATGGCAGAGTGGTCTACGTAATCGACAATACTAGTTCAGGGTGACCGGGGGGCTTGCTGATTCAAGTTACACTTGCGTACGTGCTTGCCTCGGCCTATATGCACTTGCGAGTCGACTTAACAGCATTTGGCACCTAATTCTTCCCCACCTGTTTTTTGCCCAAGTAAGTCTGCCATACCAAAGGTCAGCCAGGAAATTGCCATTCCATAGTAGACCTGTTAGTTTCAGGTAATTTCCCCAGCGGACATAGAGCACGCAAAAAACTCACTATAGTAGAGTGGATCTAAAGAGGAGGGTCGCGATCATGCCTAAATCCCATCTCTGATACTGCTGGTGCTCTTATATGGGCAGGAGGGTCAGACAGATTTGCAGATGAACAGGGCTGAACTGGGGGAGGCAGAATGGGTTGATGAACGGTAACACATTAAACCCTGATCCTTTGAAACTAATGTTGCATCATGATTTACAATAGGTGGCGGTATACTATGAATTGATTGGACAATCCTGTATGGCAGCGGGCGGGCCACCTGCTACTTGAAACTTGTTAGGGAAATGATGCTCAGTCTGGGACCACTGTCTTTACCACTGTCAGCCACGATCCAAGCCAACAGTCAGGCGCAAGGGGTTCGATATTTAGAACACGTATATCTCATCAAGTTGTGATTAGGTGGGTGCCAATACAAACGGACTGTTCCTTTTGAACTGATATCCTAATCATCCTTAAGGAGTCATGAGGGCGTTATGGTATGCACTGGGGACTCCATGCTTTGTGTCGCTGCACTGCACACTGGGTAGTGTTGGTTAATGAAGGCCATTTTACAGGGCACTCCTCGTAACACTAATACAGTCACGCTACAAGGGAACCCAGACTGAGGCTTGCTCAACGCTTAGTCGGAAGTGTTTAGGAGTATGCATCTGACGCTAATCGTATCTCAAACGTGGCAAGGGATGGCAATGTAAGACTAGCACATGTACTGCAGTTATCGCCAGAAACACTAATGGTTTGTGTTTATCTTTTTCATTTATGTATGGCCGGGTCCATGGTGGATATCTGGAGTGCACCGCATCACAGCAGCTGCTACAGGTGGACAGCCCAAGGGATGCTGACGTCAGATAGAGGATGGCAAACAACAACGCAAGTGTGATGGGCGAGCGATCAAAGGACGCAGGAGGTGCCAACACAGAGTTGATTGTTTTGGTGTGTAAGCCCTTATATTGGGCTGACGGCAGTAATGTAGCAGGATGTGGTTTCACAAAAATGGCAGTATTTGCCGTAACAGGAAAATGTATACCTACAGTAACGGCGCCTGTGCACGCAGGGCCACCAGTGTCAGCATGATATGCATAGATCACCGAATGGTAAGTGACAACGGTAGAGATGGGATAGTACACAAGGGTGTACATTCCTAGCTTCGGCAACCCCAGGATTGATAGGCCTATGCAACGCCTCAGTTCCCCGGTTCAGGAAGTGGGGTAAAAGTAGTACCATACACTTAAACACTTCCAGAGCGTAGTGGCTGGGTGTGGATGGTTAGCAGACTGTACAGTAGGCCAGTGGGAAGAGTAGGATGGGAGTACCAGGATAGCCCCGGTCACAGCATCTGCAGGGACCATCGAGAGGCATGCCCCCACACCCTCGTTCATTTTAGGACATGGGGTAACGATGATAGGACCCAGATTGCACCATGGGGGGGCTGCGTTTTCCCCCGGCTGCACGTAAAAGGGGGGGGGGGAATTAAGCGAGTGCACGGAGTCACTCGGTGAAGAATCACTCGATAAAGAGGATCTACACTTGGTTGGAGAAACTATTTCCTACACTTTAATGACAGAATATCCCACAAGGGGTCATATCAGGACACTTTAATGACAGAATATCCCACAAGGGGTCATATCAGGACCAAGTAGACTAACAGTCGGCTGATAATGAGGAGTTGACGTTTATTAGAGGCTCTACTCACAGGGTGAGGGGTCCAGTGGACAGAGTCAGGGATGTCATGGGGGTAGGGAACAAAATAGCAGGGGTAGAGGGGTTTGGATTAGGAAGTTATGACCTTTCAGTGTAGGCGGTTGGGGGGGGGCCAGATAGTCGGTAAACTACCTGGCCTGTGGCGGTAAGGTCATTAATCGGTGAGCAGCATTTTAAGGTCCTTACGGGGGGGCGGACCCATTCACGAAAGGGGCCGCCCGCGGGAGGGGCCATTGGTCTCTCTCAGAACTTCAGGGGCAGGATATGATATCCCGTTGTAAAGGGTGCGGGGGAGGGAGTCTACGCTTTCCTCAGGCTGGTAGCCACCCCTCACAACACTGAGACGTCACTAAGGTGCGCGAGTGTCTGGGCCCTCCTGTTATGGTTAAATGGAGTTCCGGGAGCGCACGTGGGTGAAACGTGCCCTGGGTTGCGCATGCGCATCTTCAACGTGAGAGCGCAGCTGTAAAAGGATCTGACACCGGTTGGCGACCTTGCCGTAGGCCTTTATTAAAGTTATTAAAAAGTTATTAAAAAGTATTGGAAATATTAGAATGCAGTTTAATTTTCAGGATGATTAGATTACGTTAGGAGACACGCTGTATTAGCTATTTGTTAAGGTTAGCCCATCATACCATGTCGAAACGGATGTCAATCTAATATTCTGAAAAGTGTGCATTTTAATAATTGTCAGAAATGTTTATTTGATTAAAATTTTTGATTTGTTTTTATATTTTAATAAATACGGCCAGGGGGGGGGCCCCGTACCCCCCCTTGACTTCCAAAGACCCCCATGTGTTGACTGGTTGAATTGGGTAATTCAGTCGGTGTTCAAGGGGGGAGGTGGCCGGCAGTCCAAGACCATGATACAAGGGGGGGCCAATAGGCCCCCACGCAAGCATGGCGGGGCCCGGTCCCTCCCACAACCCGTCCCCTTCGGGGCCGCGTTCCCCGCCCCCTCGCCCCGGAAGTACTGGTGTGCTTCCGGGGCGAGGGGGCGGGGTCGCGGCGGCGAAGGGGTTAAGAGCCTGGGGAGCGCGGGAAGCGGCCTCTTTGTGCCCGCGCTCCCAGGCTCGCTCCTCGCCCCGCCGTGGGGCCGTGTAATTTTCCCCACCCTCCATCCCTTGTTAGCAGACCTTGGGGCCTGGCAAATGGTGAGAATCAGGTTGGTCAATGTGCCAGACTATAGGTTTAGGGGGTTTGATCCAGTAGGCCTTGAAGTTCCCGTCTACTGGAAGGTAGAACAGAAGTAAATATTTTGTGCAGTGCCATGATATTTAACTAATTCTCTCCTTAGGCCTTTTTCCCGCTTACAGGAGTATCTGTATATGTATATGTTTTGTGCTTTGCTGTGTATTAACAATTTTCTCCTTAGGCCTTTTTTCCTTTTAGAATAGCAATGTCGTATTTATTATGTGTGTCTGGCGGTAAGGTCATTAATCGGTGAGCAGCATTTTAAGGTCCTTACGGGGGGGCGGACCCATTCACGAAAGGGGCCGCCCGCGGGAGGGGCCATTGGTCTCTCTCAGAACTTCAGGGGCAGGATATGATATCCCGTTGTAAAGGGTGCGGGGGAGGGAGTCTACGCTTTCCTCAGGCTGGTAGCCACCCCTCACAACACTGAGACGTCACTAAGGTGCGCGAGTGTCTGGGCCCTCCTGTTATGGTTAAATGGAGTTCCGGGAGCGCACGTGGGTGAAACGTGCCCTGGGTTGCGCATGCGCATCTTCAACGTGAGAGCGCAGCTGTAAAAGGATCTGACACCGGTTGGCGACCTTGCCGTAGGCCTTTATTAAAGTTATTAAAAAGTTATTAAAAAGTATTGGAAATATTAGAATGCAGTTTAATTTTCAGGATGATTAGATTACGTTAGGAGACACGCTGTATTAGCTATTTGTTAAGGTTAGCCCATCATACCATGTCGAAACGGATGTCAATCTAATATTCTGAAAAGTGTGCATTTTAATAATTGTCAGAAATGTTTATTTGATTAAAATTTTTGATTTGTTTTTATATTTTAATAAATACGGCCAGGGGGGGGGCCCCGTACCCCCCCTTGACTTCCAAAGACCCCCATGTGTTGACTGGTTGAATTGGGTAATTCAGTCGGTGTTCAAGGGGGGAGGTGGCCGGCAGTCCAAGACCATGCAGCCCCAACCTCCTAACCCTGAGCCCTAAAAACTACCCCAACCCTTAAAAACTAGCCACCACCCGCCCAAAATCCAGGACACAGCCCCACTTACCTCACCTCGAACTCTCCTGATCCTTCCTGTTTCTGGGCCCGCCCACTCAGCATCTAGACTGCGTATATGCCTTACCCATGCATAAGTGGGGTTAAGGCATGTGTGTGGTTAAGGCAAGAGTGGTTGTGCTTGCGTTGGAACGGCATGCGTGGCTCTGCCCGTGTTGTTCGGGCCGTTTTCACTCAACTACACATGACGTGCCTATGCATTATTCAGAAAGAGTTAAGATATTTTGCACTGCTTTTATTTTTTAAATAAAAGCACCTTGATATATGAGATTTCTTTGTTTGTTTAGGTTTCAAGATTATTTGAACTTTAACATTCACCAAAACCTTTTGGCTATATTCACAAAGTTTAATTTTATTTTAAACGTTTATGACCAAATTTACATTTTTTATGTCTGCCTGGAATTCACATAGGGCTTGCTGATAGGCATAAATAGTTTTACCAGTGTGGAGATGTCTCCACTCGTAAATCCCACTCAAGGGGTTGTAAGGGCACTTGAAGGCATGGTTTGTCATGGAAATTGAGGAACGCCCATTTGTGGGCATTCCCAAACTCCTCTCCCTCTAAATACCTCTCCTTTTAGGATGGCAATAGAATACAGATCACCCCCAGATTGGTGGCGTGTGGATGAAGGAATTTCCCATGGAGAAAAAAACTGAAGAAAATGTGTATTTGCACAATGGCTGTATTCCCGCTGTGAGGCCTTCTCTGCTATGGAGAATTCTGCACAGCAGAAAAGGTCACCAGACCTTCCTGTCTGTGAACATGCACCATAGGTTCAGGCAGAGGAGGAAATCTGTGTCGATATTTTACATTTATTTTTGTGAATAGGCCGTTTAAAAAAATATATATAACCACTGCCTAGTCTTGTTCCTTTAAGGCTAATAAATTAGATGAAATACTCGTGCTGCAATTCAAAATTTCTACAGGTTATGCATAGATGTCTGCATGTGGCACAATATACAGTTATATATCTTTGTTGCCAGCTGTCAAAGCACAAACTTTCTTTTGTTCAGTATATTTTTAGGTCTCGGCTGGCCTAGCTGCTCACATGCGCAGCTCGCTCGGCGAGATTTTATGATTTAGAGGAACTTCTGTACAGGGCTTTAAGCCCCACCCATCTTTTCCATTGGCTGTCGTCACCGTTTATGCTAAATGGTGGCCAGCAATTGGAAAAGAGCTTTTGATGACGTAAACTTTTCTCTTTTTGAGACAGCCTACTTGGACAGGCTCGTCTGCTTTCCTTCTGAAGTAAAAGATGTCTTATCTTTATGAGGCCATGTGTTTCAAACACATGGCCCCATAAAGACAGGCTCCCCCGCGTGTTTATTTTTGCATCTCGCTTTCACTTTAAAGTGAAAGCGAGATGCAAAAATAAACCACGGCTGCCTGGCGAGCTCTTGTTCCCTTTGTCTCTCTCCTTGCAGGTTTTCCCTTCCTGTATTCTTTTTCCTCGACCTTTACAATATTGCTCCCGAGTACCCCCACCTCCTACCTTTGCCCCTCAATTTAAAAATGTGCCTTCCCCCTCCTTTTCACTCATGCTCCTCAATGTTCTGCCTTGAGTTTCAGTCGCCCCCTTCAATGGTCTTCCTCTCCTCGTCCTTCTTTCCCCTTGTCTCTCTCCTCCGCTCCCGGTTCCCACGCTGCCTGCCCCTGCCTCCTGGCTCTGTTTGGGGTACGCTTACCTCTCCTGTCTGACAGGGCGGCTGGAATTAGAAGGTCAGTGTGGATTAAGGAACAGCTGGCCGGTGCGCACACAGCACTCGGCCTCTTAACCCACCACCTCCATGTTCAACCTCACTGGGGCTGCAGTGTAAATCTGAGGACAAACTCGGCGAGCACGTTCAGAGAGCCGCAGGTGCTGTGCACACTAGTGAGTGACAGGGGGGAGAATTTTACTGGTTTTATGGATGACATCAAAATGAATATGTTTAATGTGCCAGATGAAGGCATTTTAGATACCTCGATTTCCTATGTTGATTAAGCCTGAAAGGCTTAGCATCCATCAGGGGGGTGGTTGAGACTACACACTGAAGGACCTGCGGTTTTAGACACAAATGTCGAGTTTTGGTTCCTCTCTGTACTGGCAGACTTAGGCAACTACCCAGCTCCATGCAATGCTAGTTCTAGCATGAGATGTGGTCAAGAGGTGAGGATGATGGCTTCTAATTGGTGTATCAGATGGCCCGATTTCTAATCCTGGCTTCTCCACTTAAGCACATTGTGTGATTCTGCACAAATCAATTTTTTTCTCTAAATGATTAACTTCCGCTATTTGTCAGAATTGGGAGTGCCTTAAAGTGGACTACTAACCGCTAAGCCAATAGCCACAGTATTAAGAGTTTTATAAAAACATTAAAGATCTACATGGATCATGTGTTCCAGTTCAGTAGGGCTGGTCGGCCTCTGAGACCTTCCAATGGTGTCATGCTGTGCTGCCATTCCATACAGTACTGATTCCGAGGCTTACAACAGTAGGTACCTCTTGCAGATTTCATGTTATGATTTTGTCGTTGTCTCTATTGTCGTGGGACAGTTCTGCAATTAATGTGTGTGAGACTGTGTGTGTGTTTGTGAGGCTGTGTGTATGTGTGAGACGCTGTGTGTGTGAGACGCTGTGTGTGTGAGACTGTGTGTGAGATACTGTGTCTGTGAGAGACACTGTGGGTGTGAGACTGTGTGTGAGATACTGTGTCTGTGAGAGACACTGTGGGTGTGAGACTCTGTGTGTGTGCCACACAGAGTGTGTGTGAGACACCGTGTATGTGAGACACTGTGTGTGTAAGACACTGTGTGTGTGTGTATGAGAGAGAGAGAGACACTGTGTGTGAGACACTGTGTGTGAGTGTAAGACACTGTGTGTGAGACAGTGTGTGTGAGACACTGTGTGTATGTGTGAGACACAGTGTGTGTGTGTGAGACACTGTGTGTGTGTGAGACACTGTGTGTATGTGTGAGACACAGTGTGTGTGTGTGAGACACTGTGTGTGTGTGAGACACTGTGTGTGAGACACTGTGTGTGTGACTGTGTGTGTGGCACTGTGTGTGAGACACTCTCTACTCAATCTCTACTACTCTTTACTACTAACTCTCTACTACTCACTCTACTACTCTCTCTCAAGTGCTCTCTACTACTCTCTATTACTCACTCTCTACTACTCTCTACTCACTCACTACTACTCTCTACTACTCACTCTCTACTACTCACTCTCTACTCATTCTCTACTACTCTCCACTACTCACTCTCTACTACTCTCTACTGCTCTCTACTACTCTCTACTACTTACTCTCTACTCACTCTCTACTACTCACTCTCTACTACTCTCTATTGCTCTCTACTCACTCTCTACTACTCACTCTCTACAAACTCTACTACTCACTCTCTACTACTCTCTACTACTCACTCTCTACTCACTCTACTACTCTCTACTACTCACTCTATACTACTCTCTACTACTCACTCTCTACTACTCACTCTCTACTACTCTCTATTGCTCTCTACTCACTCTCTACTACTCACTCTCTACAAACTCTACTACTCACTCTCTACTACTCTCCACTACTCACTCTCTACTACTCACTCTACTACTCTCTACTACTCACTCTCTACTACTCTCCACAACTCACTCTACTCTCTACTACTCACTCTCTACTCTCTAATACTCACTCTCTACCGCTCTACGTCTTACCTCTCTACCTCTCGCTCTACCTCTCTCTCTGCTTCTCTCTAGTACTCTCTACTCTCTACCTCTACACCTCTACGTGTACGCATATGCACATATATATGCATTTATATATATGTATGTGTATATATATATACATGCATACATAGGGATCACTGAGTAAATATCGACGGACACAATATAGACTACCCAAAATATCGAAGCCAAAATATCGAGGGACAAAATATCGAATTCCTATCTACAAACAGGTAAGTACCAAAATATCGAGTCCAAAATATCGTTTATATATATATACATTGTATAAATATCGAATTTGGTAAAAATAATGTAAAATAAAAAAACTATTAAAAATAAATAGCTAAAATATACTTAAAAATACTTAAATTACCTTAAAATTATTAAATATTTAATTTAACTTATAAAAAAAATACAATAATATCTGTTAAAACATATATATATATATAAACATAGTATTAATAAAAAATACACAATATTATTACCGTAGGATAGCGTAGGGGTAAAAATTACTATTCCCACTCCAGAGAGTGCAACAGTAGGGAAAGCGTTGGATAGCGTAGGGTTAAAAATTACTATTCCCACTCCAGTGAGTGCAACAGTAGGGAAAACGTTGGATAGCGTAGGGGTAAAAATTACTATTCCCACTCCAGAGAGTGCAACAGTAGGGAAAGCGTTGGATAGCGTAGGGGTAAAAATTACTATTCCCACTCCAGAGAGTGCAACAGTAGGGAAAGCGTTGGATGGCGTAGGGGTAAAAATTACTATTCCAACTCCAGTGAGTGCAACAGTAGGGAAAGCGTTGGACAGCGTAGGGGTAAAAATTACTATTCCCACTCCAGAGAGTGCAACAGTAAGGAAAGCGTTGGATGGCGTAGGGGTAAAAATTACTATTCCAACTCCAGTGAGTGCAACAGTAGGGAAAGCGTTGGATAGCGTAGGGGTAAAAATTACTATTCCCACTCCAGTGAGTGCAACAGTAGGGAAAGCGTTGGATAGCGTAAGGGTAAAAATTACTATTCCCACTCCAGAGAGTGCAACAGTAGGGAAAGCGTTGGATAGCGTACGTGTAAAGATTACTATTCCCACTCCAGAGAGTGCAACAGTAGGGAAAGCGTTGGATAGCGTAGGGGTAAAAATTACTATTCCCACTCCAGAGAGTGCAACAGTAGGGAAAGCGTTGGATAGCGTAGGTGTAAAAATTACTATTCCCACTCTAGAGAGTGCAACAGTAGGGAAAGCGTTGGATAGCGTAGGGGTAAAAATTACTATTCCCACTCCAGAGAGTGCAACAGTAGGGAAAGCGTTGGATAGCATAGGGGTATATTTTAATATCCCCACTCTAGTGAAAATAAATTAATATAAATCACATAATTATAAATTAATCAATTAATACATTGTAATTACCAATTAAGAATTAATTAATTACCAATTAAAAATGAATTAACAATTTATTCTAAATAAATACCAATTAATTAATTAACATGTTTAATTAATTATATTAAATTACTTCCCACCCTATTCCCCTATAAACCCACAACCCGCTACTAAAAATAAAATATTATTCACATAATTATCAATTAATCAATTAATAAACATTAATTATCAATTAACAATTAATTAATTACCAATTAAAAATTAATTGACAATTTATTCAAAATAAATACCAATTAATTAATTAACATGTTTAATTAATTATAATTAAATTACTTCCCACCCTATTCCCCTATAAACTCGCTACAGAAATTAAAATAATATTATTCACATAATTATCAATTAATCAATTACTAAAAATTAATTATCAATTAACAATTAACTAATTATCAATTACAAATTAATTACCAATTTATTCAAAATAAATACCAATTAAATAATTAACATATTTAATTAATTATAATTAAATTACTTCTCACCCTATTCCCCTATAAACCCACAACCCGCTACAGAATTAAATTACGCAAAAATTAAATAACATAAAATTAATTACTTACAATAAATTACAAATAAATATACACTTTTCACACATAAACTAACATATAAAACACTTTAAAAAATTTGATATTATTAAAAAAGTAGATATTTTTAATCACCTATATTATGTACTTCGATATTTTGACTGTCTATATTTTTTAATTCGATATTACAGTACTTACCTTCAAAACGATATTTTGGATGTCTAAATTCTGTCCAGTCGATATTTTGTCCATTCTATATTTTGGACTCGATATTTAGGTTACTCGATATTTTGGAATCGATATTTAGACCATTTACCATACATAGATATATAAACATATATCCTTGCTTCCTTGTGTTGCCAGGTCGCGCACTCTGACACGGGTGCTCGTGTGCGGGTGACAACACCCCGCTTCAATCCAGGCTTTCCCTTTCTCCCCTTACAAAGAAAGCACAGCACTCGCAGGAGGAGGGTTCAAATCCTTTATTGCTCCCTCAGAGAACCAGACGCGTTTCGGCTACCCTCCTCCTGCGAGTGCTGTGCTTTCTTTGTAAGGGGAGAAAGGGAAAGCCTGGATATAAACATATATATATACACATCTGCATATCTATATATATACAAATATAAATGCATGTATACATATACATATATGCATACATATGCATGTTATGTACATGAAAGTTTGAAAGACACTAATAAAATCAAAGCTAAAAAGCCACATAATTGCTTTAACTTAAACGAGGGCGAGACCCATTGCATTTTCAGAGCTTGTTAAATACTGCTGCACATTATCCAGGACCTCTAAGAAAAATAAATAAACTACAATAAACCTGTTTGTTCCAGTTTCATAAACAAAATCCTAGTACTGCCTCTGCCTTTTAATTGCCCCTAGATAGAATCTTATTCTGCATTGTTGTGGGAGTAGTGCAGGACACCCCACTGTTTACTAGTGAATGGTGTGGCTGATGCAGCATTTTTCATCCCTGCAGTGTATGTAGAATCCATGCTGGTGTGCCAAGAGAAGTATTGAACACAAATAGACCACCTGGGTTAAGATTGAGAGAGCTCCACCCAAAGGAATGAAACTCTTTACCAACATAGACTGTTGGATGGCTTTCCGCCCGACCTCTAAATCTGGCCAATTTGGATGTCGAGCTGAAAGCCATCCAGCAGTCTGTCGGAGGCTTTCTTCCCGACATCCAGGGTTTCCCTCCAAACGCCGTATTGTGATGACGGCTGTCAGAGGGAAACCTGCAGGGTGATTCCACTCCTCTACTCCTCTTCCTCACAGAGCCCATCGGAAGAGGAACGGAATTGTAATCCCTTGAATGATGCAGTTGGGATTACAATGTAGGTTTCAGACAGCCTTTGCATGTCGGCCTTTCTTGCATGGAAAGGATATCGGAAAGTAACTTTGAGGACCCCTAACAGGCCCCCCTGCCCTCTACACCTCCGCTATAGGGCATGGGGGGGACCTATGGTCCCATCTAAACATCCGTGCACGGTGCTTGCCACACAGTGCAGAGATGTTTGCAAACAGCCATTTTTCAATGGATACTTGTGCTGTGGGCCTTTTCACCTGCCACACAAGCTTCCATTGAAAAACCACCGACCTACGGTTGGGCGGGTCCAAACCGCAATGGTGTTGGGCAGATAAACGTCCACCTGACATCATAATGAGGCCCTTAGAAAGACCCAGAAAGATTGCCTCTTAGGATAACTTTTACAGTAAGTGAAGAAAACCGCTCAAAATATATGCGGTGTGAGGTTGGAGAAAGGCTAAGGGCATCCGTTACCGCCACCACCGGTAACACTACCACTAAATGTGGAGGCTACCGGCGTCTGAGCGGTAGAATACTACTGGCCTTGGAAAATAACACAGGAAAGAGCATCTACTGACTGCCATGGGAGAGTGCCCTTTCTGAAAGTGAGTTGGGAACTTGTCTCCCGCCTATTGCAGTCTGGGGTCCTAATTGCTCTCTCTGGGAGTCAGAGGCTTCTAGGCATCACAGGGATAAACTTTTCCAACATCTGGGAAAGTGGTTACCGGTCTACTGGTTGTGAACAGAAGTGGAGGGACAGAAGATTGTCTGCTCCGTCTGGGAATCAAGAGCCAGGGGCTGCCTAATACAACCAATACTGTGAAGATCAGAAGCCGAGGAGTGTGCTAGCCTACATGAAGTCATAGACCCTCTTCTCTATTTGCCTCTGAGAGGCTTAAGTAGGGTGCGGCCAGTAACGCTGGTTACCTTTGGGTAACGCATAAAGAAACCCTTTAAAATCGCGATCATGTTGTATTTTGTAATATTTACTTACAAAATCTCTATCGTTTAATTACCCTGTGCAATTTTGGTAATGTTATACTTGTTTTAATTATTAAATCACTTTTTTTGCTATGGACTAACTTGTTTGCAGATTCTACTGACTATTTTCCTGACTCTGGTGTTGGCATGTTGTTGTTTAAATCATTTATTCGCATTCTGTGGAGCAAAACCTGCCACTTTAGTGAGAGAACTACCAGGGTATGGCCAGATTTTCTCAATAAAATCATGTTTACTGACAAGGGCCGAGGTCACTACTGTGGTGGGAATCCAGGATCACAAAGTGGTAAACCGATCACAAGCTTTTAATTCAGATGTTAGCAGCTGCAGGAACCATAAAAAAAAGCATGACACCCCACACTCAATTTTCTGCATACTTCCATGAATATCAGGTTGACATATGAGATATTCCAGGAGAGAAATGTGTCAAAGAAGACTGTCTCTCAAGGTCACTATTACCAAATAATTGCCTATAATCTGGTGGAAGCAACCTGGCTGTTTTTCTGCAAGCATATATGTGGAATGGTGTGCAGAAAAGTCTGTATCCAAGGGTGTATAAAGCGTAATGCACCAATTAAAAGGATTGCAATAAACACAGTTGATGGACAGAATGTAGAACAATGTCATACATTCACCCCAGTACAAAGATCTGGGCCTAAATCCATCGTTTTTTTGCACTCCACACCACCCTGGGTTAGACACTGGCTATATGCAAATCAGCTCTGACCCTGTGCCTCATGGGAACAGTCCAGTCCGAACTACCAAGCCATGTCTTTCCCAGACCGGAATCAAGCATCCAAGGACCCGTTTCTGGCTATCAGCCTTCATCAGCCTGGATAGCTTGACTCCAGTGGTGTGGAGAGCCTGGGACTCACGTCTGAGCATACCCAGCACACTCGGGGTGAAAATTGCAAAAAACACAGTTGATGGACAGAATGTAGAACAATGTCATACATTCACCCCAGTACAAAGAGCTGGGCCTAAATCCATCGTTTTTTTGCACTCCACACCACCCTGGGTTAGACACTGGCTATATGCAAATCAGCTCTGACCCTGTGCCTCATGGGAACAGTCCAGTCCGAACTACCAAGCCATGTCTTTCCCAGACCGGAATCAAGCATCCGAGGACCGGTTTCTGGCTATCAGCCTTCATCAGCCTGGATAGCTTGACTCCAGTGGTGTAGCATATAGCCAGTGTCTAACCCAGGGTGGTGTGGAGTGCCAAAAAACGAGGGATTTAGGCCCAGATCCTTGTACTGGGGTGAGTGTATGACATTGTTCTACATTCTGTCCATCAACTGTTTTTTTTGCAATTTTCACCCCGAGTATGCTGGGTATGCTCAGACGTGAGTCCCAGGCTCTCCACACCACTGGAGTCAAGCTATCCAGGTTGATGAAGGCTGATAGCCAGAAACCGGTCCTTGGATGCTTGATTCCGGTCTGGGAAAGACATGGCTTGGTAGTTCGGACTGGACTGTTCCCATGAGGCACAGGGTCAGAGCTGATTTGCATATAGCCAGTGTCTAACCCAGGGTGGTGTGGAGTGCAAAAAAACGATGGATTTAGGCCCAGATCCTTGTACTGGGGTGAATGTATGACATTGTTCTACATTCTGTCCATCAACTGTTTTTTGTGTGCAATTTTCACCCCAATTAAAAGGATGGCCTACGAAACCTGTAGGTTGAAGAGAAATTCACTTATTGGAGGCTAATAGGCGAGTTTGTCCATGAAGCTAGCTTATTGTGCAGATCACCTACTTTGATTTGACACAACATTGCACATTCAGGTAATTTGGTCCAAGTGGCAAATGAGACAACATTCTGGTGCCCAGGTATAGATTCTGAGGTAACTATTTTAGCAAAAAGTTGTGGAAAGTGTTGTTTGGTGTACGAATTTTAAGAGTATTCACCAAATTCCACGGTAGTCTATAAAAATCCCTGCCCAAGAGTGGGGAAACTGCAATTGTTTTTATGGGTCCATTCAAGACATTACCTTGTCATTAGAAAGAAAGATGGACTACCGGAACACCTTCTACGCTGCAATCTCAAAGCAACTCACCAGAAGTCTATAAACCATCCAGAGCTCAGCAGCCAGACTCACCCTCAACCTCCCACGCACAACGCACATCACGCCACACCTTAGGGAGTGCCACTGGCTACGGAAGCACACACGCTAAGTTCAAACTCCTCACTCACACATTCAAGGCAGCACACAACATAGGCCCACCTACCTGACCAGCCATGTTTGTAAGGAATTAGGTTATTGGTTAAGGGGGCTGGAAGCCCCACTCAGGCAACAAACACAATCCCTTTAAGTGTGAACCACAATTGTCACTAAATTAACCTGTGCTTAACCCTCTGATATATTGGTTCAAATACAGTCATGCTTAACTTAGAGGCAATGTTTAACATATTTATGCAGCACACAAAAAGTAATAAAGTAAAAACATAACACAAGAAAATCCCAAACCAATTCAGAAAAATTTAATATTTATAGATAAAATATCAGAATAATAAAAATGTAATTAGTAGAATGGGAGATATTCAATGTAAAATGTTTTGGTGAAAAAGGTCCCTAAAAACACACAGTGCTGATCACAGTCATCTGGTCACACTAGACTGGGTGAAAGTCACAAGTTCAGGTTGACCGTGATGAAGAGTTACCGTTTGCGGTGAGAAGCTCGCGAGGAGCAGGTACAGCATCATGGATGACAGTTGCTATAGAGCAAAATGAAGGCCAGGAGCCATGGGCTGTCATTGCTGTAGCAGGAAGAGCTAGTCAGGCATCACAGATGGTTGTTGCTGTAGCTTCTTTTTGCGGTCACCGCGGGCTGTTATTGCCGTAGTGCAAAGTACGGCTCTGGAGGTTGATGTTATTGTTGTAGTGCAAAGAGATGGTCTCACCAGACCTATGCTTTGGTGGTCGTTGCAGGCAACAGAGTTTTGGTGCATTCACGCCCATTTGCTGTCCCGAAGAGTCCAAACTTCAGGTCAAGCTCAAACTGATGCCAGGCAAGGGTCCAGAACCTGGATGGTATCTCTTGGGGATCAGCAACTCACTCCAGCAGAGGCCAGCAGGACTAAAGCAGATACAGGTCCAGTTGCAGCAGATCAGCTGGGTAGTTGCAGCGAGGCCTCTTGAGCTTGTTGTGTCCCTGTGTTTCAAACAGGAGGCCAGCCAACTGATCCTTGAGTCACTCAGGTTTAGCCCGGGATTTAGGTAAGCAGGTCTTGACTTTCTCCGAGAGCAAGCAGTAGGGCAGTTCTTCTTCTGTAATGCCCACAGATCCAGAAGTGTTCTGAAGAGTGGTTCTGTGTTTCCAATATTTAAACCTGGTGCCAGCCTTTGTGTGTGAGGGGGACACCCTGCCCTGCCCCCACATCTGGTTCGTTAAAGTTATTCCCTTCCCTTGTCACTGTTCCAAACTGCCTTGGATGACAAAAGGATGGTGTCAGATTCCTTTGTGTGTGCTGGAGGTAAGCCCTTTGAATTGTAAGTGGAGCGGAACACAGTGCTGTCCTCAGCATTACTTGTAGGGTGGTCCATCCTGCCCACACCTAGTCACCTTTGTGTCACTGTCTGGGAGGAATATACAAACCCCAACAGGAGAGCGATTCCTATGTATGTCTATGTACTGTTTCTTGTAGAGCGCATATATCATCCAAGGGTCTCATAGCGCTTTGCAGCGAACCAGGCACAGACAGGGAAGACGGTTTTAGAATAGCCAGGTCTTAAGAGATTTGCGGAACTTTGAGTGCTCTGTCTCGATTCGTAAATGTATGGGCAGAGAGTTCCAAAGGTAGGGGCCAATTTTGAAAAGGATTTACTGCTATGTTTAACTGTTTGGACCTTAGGAACTATAAGTAGATGTTTATTTGCAGAGCGAAGCGTCCTAAATGGCTGATACTTCTGCAGTTTTGTTGCCAGAACCTGAGGGCCCTGTCCATTTAGAGTTTAATGGACTAGAGAACAGATTTTGAAGTCTATTCGTTTCTTGATGAGCAGCCAATGAAGCAACCTTAGATTAGGAGCTGAGGGAGATCGTGCTGGAAGATTTAAAACCAGACTGGCTTCTGTGTTTTGCAGAACCTGGAGCTTATAAAGGAGTTCACTGTTTATAGAAGCCAGCAAGGCATTCCCATAGTCCAGGCGGCTAACAATCAAACCTTGAACCAGTGGCAGATGGGAGGACAAAGGGACCCATTTAAAGATTTTACGCAGGGCATGCATTATCCTGTAACAATAACATATTGTATGAATGTCATGATCGCAGTTGGTTGGTTGTCAATCATTACGCCGAGGTTCCGGGCTGTTTCTTTTGGTATGGGACAGGTACCAAGAGTTGAAGGCCACCAGTCATTAGTCCATAACGTCTGTGCATCACAGAATAGGACCATTTCTGTTTTATTAGCGTTCAGCTGGAGGTTTTTGATTGACATCCAATTGTCTATATCGAGCATACATTGTCCGAATTTGTGTTTGGTGTTTGCAACATCAGAGCCAAGAGTGATTAATAGCTGTGTGTCATCGGCATACGACAGTGTGTCGAAGCCGTGATCCTTGATGATTTTAGCTAGGGGGGATACATGTAAGTTAAAGAGCGTAGGGCTCAGGATAGATCCCTAGGGGGTGTCTTTATTTATAGGTTGGCTCTTAGAAGTGAAAACACCAATTTGGACTTGAGAGGTGCGGTCGCTCAGATAGCTCCTAAACCAAGCTAGTGCGGGGCCCTCGACACCAGCCTCTCTCAGTCTGGACGCGCAGTGGACGCGAGCAGCGGCGCGTCAAAGCGATTCCTAAAAGTGGCTTCTTCTGAATTGAGACTTAAAATCCAACTTTACCATTAAAGCTGTTTAAAATTATAATTCAAGTCTAAACAGCATACCTCCACCTGCTCCAAACCTAAAGTTGCACTTATTAAATGTAATAAGGTAATTCAGTGTTAGCCAATGGCAGAGATAGGCCCTACAGTGATGAAAAATTACTTTAGGAGTTTTTTCACTACGAGGACTAGTAAAACTTAAACCCACATGTACTACTTTTTAAATCCCAAGCACTCTGCCCTATGATCTGGTAGGGCGTACGTTGGGAATGACTTATAAGTATTAAAAAAGACTGATCAAAATGGCAAATTAAAACTGCACTACAGGCTACAATGACAGGCCTGAGACATGTTTTAAAGTTCTACTTTACTGGGTGACACAATGAGTGCTGCAAGCCAACTAGTTGCATTAATGCGCAGGTCCTGAGTACAGTTAGTACCATATACTAGAGGCTTAAAAGTCAATTAAATGTGCCAATTAGGTAGATGCAATTCTACCATGTTTTCGGGTGACTGCACAGGCACCTTACCACTGGTTAGCAATTGAAAAGTGCGCAGAGTCCTAGTGCAAACAAAATGGGTTCAGCAAAAGAAGGGAGAGGATGGCTTAAAGTTTGGGGTGACCCTGCAAAAAGGACAAGGTCCAACATACTTCCATCAACCATGCAGACACCTTCTCTCCCATTGATTCTTACTCGCACACATTTCACACATTCACAGATATAAATCAGGAGGCAGGGCTTTTTCATAAATTGCCCCTAAAGCATAGAACAACCTCCTACTACACATCAGATTCTGCTATCTTCTTGACGTACACAAGAAGCAGAACACCTGGCACTTTGAAGACACCGCCCCCCCTGAGCCATAGGTTGGCTTAGGCTAACACACTTGCTCAGTGCCAGGATACCACCAGGGTTATAGTGCGCTGTACAGATGTACATCACATAATGCACCACATTCTGTGTTTTTGCCTTCTTTTGTGGTTCTTTTCTCCTGATAAATTTCAGTAGGTTTGACACTGGAATTTATCAGGGGAAAAGTGCGAGGGAGTGATAATTATCACACAACCTGCAATTCAGATTTCCATGTGTACTGGAATTTCGTACTTAACATGTAATGAGAGCCATAGTCTGGACTCACGAGCACATAGCCCAGACAGAGGACCTGATTTTAAGAGTGGTCTCATAGCTGTCAAGGTTTCAGATTGCTTATGTGTGACATTTCCATAATTTCAGTGTAAATATGAGTGACATTTAACGGCTATGGGTGACATTTTTTTGCGGGCAAAAATCTTGCAATGAAGGCAAGGGAAACATAAAAATATCAGAAATGACACCTACGTGAGCAGCAAAAAAACTCTAACAAGATCTTAAAACTGCTGCAAAGCATCATTAATAGAAGGGCACTAACCTAGTGCCTTTGTAACCTGATTGGTCGGTTAAACAAATGTGTAACTAATAACAATTACACAGATCCTGCCGTAGCTGCGCCGACCGTGCCTCCTGGCTCCTTCCTAGCAATAAATCAAATTAATGCATATGTCCTGCAACTAAAAAAAGTAAGTGCAGGGGCACACCTTGAAGGATCGATCATTCACGGTTTGGAGGATTGTTCTGGGATACTGGAACACCCCCACTCGCCCCCAATCCCCCCTCCCCCCAGTCCACCTCATGTCGTTCGGGCTAGCTCGCTACGCTCGTTCTCCATGGTGTGCTACGCCACAAATTTACACCTCACCACTTTAAAATGTCACCAGCCGCCACTGAAATGCAGTAATTGAAATACTTCATACATGCAGGCGACTTTGACTTTAAAGATTTGCTGCACTGAAACGTGAACATGACATCCACTTGCCTCATGTTAATGACATGCACTAAACACATGGTTGACATACAATGAAGCATGAATGACAGAGAATGTAAGAAACACCTGAATGCCATGCGTTGAAACCAGAATGGCATGCAACTAAACTCCTCCCACCAGCACGCTACCTCTTTGAAACCCTCTGTGCTTGGCTGCCAGAGTAGTAGAAGCATACTTCTTCCTCCTGTTTTCATTAAGCTTCACCCCTATAAATTCTGCAGTGTGCAAGCGATCATTTCCAATATATGGTCAATTATCTGTTTGATATATCACTGGGAAGCAGTGCGGTCAAGCAGGCCGAATTAAGGATTTAGAGCATTGTGGGAACTTTGTTGTGAGATGTCGTAGCATATTATGCATGAGGTCATTGAGGACACAGTTGGGACCCCACCCCTCTCCCTGGGATGGAAATGAGGGGAGATTAGGCAGGACGATTAACACTGCACCTTGAGCAACTTTGCACCACTCTCAGGGCTATTTCTTTATTATTTATAGCAGACGAGCAGCAGGGTGTTGCTTTATGGCAGTCAGCAGTTGTGCGGAAAAGAAACTTTAGTACAACAAACCCTTGCAGGAGGGGGCATAACTCAGAGTTATGGGAGCGCAGAGCTCAGGGATGGAACTCTGTTCTAACCAGCACCACTGTGCTCACGCAGACCAAGGACCCACCCACATACTCAGTGCCTGTGGTGTCCTTCAGTGAGCTATGGCAGTGTGCAGCCCCCATTTAAGGACTGGTGATGTGCTTCAGTGAGCTAGGGCAGTATGCTGGAGTGCAATTATGCAGAGCTAGCTGCTGTAACTTTACTTACAGTACAGGCTGAAAGACTGATGATGACGCGCTGCTAAGTACATTAAATTAGGAAGAACTTAGAGAATCACGAGTGACACTTGCTCTAT
The DNA here is from genome assembly GCF_964261635.1 of Lissotriton helveticus. Lineage (NCBI taxonomy): Eukaryota > Metazoa > Chordata > Amphibia > Caudata > Salamandridae > Lissotriton > Lissotriton helveticus. The sequence goes on along the minus strand of NC_136061.1, from coordinate 979,337,518 downwards.
GTTAGGAGTGCCTGGCGGATGGTACGGGCCAGCTGCAACATCCCTCGGGCAATGGGCAGCGCGGCCACAGTCCAGGAAAGGACTCAAGTCACACGGCTGCACTGGACTGCACAGTGCAGGGCGGCCAGGCTGCTGAGGGCGAGGCACCCCCATTCGCTCAAGGGTCCAAAATCACAAAGTGCCAATATAGTCACTAGAGACCAGACCAGGATCTAGGTACAATTTGACTCTAACCACAATGGAGCACAGGTCAGCTACACTAACCAGGTTCGTCGTGCTCAAAGATTGTACCTTCCAGCTTGAGTTACTTACGTTCCAAACCACTAAGGAGTACACTTCAAAATCCCTCCAGGACCTCAGGGGAGGCACTTAAAGACTCACAAGGTGGCACACAGAGGCCAACAAGTGGGTACAGTCTAAGTGTAGTAGGCCCTGGTCAGCTAGTGAGTTGCAGGAAATGGCCTTTTGTAGCTTGTTGTATTTCTGTAGCTTTACAAAGAGATTAGACTTCTGACCCTTGGAGTACAAGAGTGCAAGCAGGCCCAGTCTTCTAGGCTCTTATGAGGTCTTAGACAAAAGGTTCAGCCCTCTTCTGATCTTCCAAAGGTTCAAGTGTTCTGAAGTAGATGCGTGGTGATGCTGCATTCATGCCTGGCATGAGTTAGTGTGTGAATGACTCCTGTGGACACCCTAACCAATGGAGTATTTATTTATATATTTATTTATATATTTAGTGTTTTATAGAGCACGAACCAGACTTGTGAGGGTATCAGAGCGTTTTACAGTAGTATCAGGTGGGATACAGAACAAAGGTGGGGGGAGAGTACAGGGATAAGGAAACAAATAGAAACAATATATGGTAAAACAAACAGTCATAATATTCGACTTCTATAAGGGATGGGAGCCAAAACGATGCAACAAACTAGAAAAGCAGTCTCATCATCCTGAAGGATTGTTCAAAGTGCAGGGTGGGTAACATGGGGAAGGCAGCCCAGGAATAGTGCAGTGATGATAGTTAAAGTCAGGTTGAGGGGGTGATTGTAGCGTGAGCTTTAGGAGAGGAATTTGCCCATTAGGAAAGATTTGGTCTCCTTTTTGAAGTGGGCTAGAGACGGTATTCTTCTAATGGCGGGTGGGAGTGAGTTCCATATTCTAGGGGCGGCCCAGAGAAAGCCTGATTGTATGTTCTTTTTTTCTTGAAGCGTGCGGGTTGGAGCAAAAGGGCTCTGGTGGACCGGGGTTTTCTGATTCCTCCGGATAATGCAAGCTTCTGTGCGAGAAAAGCAGGGGACTTGGAATAGAGAGCCTTGTGGGTGATGCAAGCCAGTTTGAATTGGATTATGGCCTCAAGAGGAAACCAGTTCAGAGCTTTACGGTGGGGCGAGATGTGGTCAAACTTCTTAGAGCCAGTTAGAAGTCTGGCGGCGTTGAGGCAGGCTTTCAAGGGTGCCAGAGAGATCTTGGGTAGGCCTGCGAGAGTGGAGCAACCATATTCTAGTCGAGAGATGACTAAGGCCTGGATAGCCAATTTTAGATTAGGAGGTCGAGGAAAGGTTTCAAGTTTCGTAGGCAGTTCAGGTGAAATCTGGCGGTTTTGGCCATCGCGTTGATATGGCCCCGCATGTTCAGGTTACCGTCTAAGGTAATTCCCAGGGATTTAGCAGAGTCCACAATGGTAGGAGAGCAGTTTAGTACTGTGATAGCCTTGGTCCAAACTTGAATGTCTGTATTGGCTTTGGGTGGAGAGATTAAGAGAAACTCTGTTTTTTGGCGTTGAGTTTAAGCTGGTTGGATGTGAGCCAGTGAACAGTTAGTTTCAAGGCCTCATTCAGGGAACGGATATCCTCTGGAAAAGAGATATTGATGTAGAGCTGTGTGTTGTCGGCATAAATGTGGTAGGAAATATTGGCAGTGCGCAGCACCTCTGAGAGCGGTTAGAGGTACAGATTGAAGAGGGTAGGGGATAAGGTTGATCCTTGGGGGACTCCAACTGTGATCGGAGAGGAGGCGGATAGGTTGTCATTGATCAGGACTCTCTGTGAGCGGTTCTGGAGGAAGGATCGGAACCAAGCCAGAATGGTGCCCTCCAGGCCCATCCTAAGTTTGAGGCGATTCAGGAGAATTTCGTGGTTAACCGTGTCAAAAGCCGAGGATAGGTCAAGGAGGGTCAAGAGACAGGTTTTGCCTTAGTCAAGGGCTTGAAGGGCATCATCCACAATGTGGAGGAGTGTAGTTTCTGTGCTGTGCCCAGGTCTGAAACCAGATTGCAAGTCATCTAGAAGGTGGAAGTTGGAGATGTGTTGCTCTACACATTTTTCCCGCACTTTAGCTAGGAGAGGGATGTTAGAGATAGGTCTGTAATTGTCAGGAGAGGCAGGATCTAAAGTGTTTTTTTTTAGAATGGGGACTGATGGAGCGAGATAGAAAAGCAGAAATTGATGGTTGCTAAGGAGTAACCAAGGTAACATGTTGGTTGCTAAGGATTGCGTCATGGTATGCAAATAGGATTAATGTTTTAACACTTGTTAAGTTCGTTTTTCGTGCCTATCTGTAAGCTATACCGGTATAGATTGTGTGGCGAGAAATTAGTCACGCAAGCCATCTGTTCGTTTGTAGTGATATCGCCGAGTATCACAAGAGGTATCGCCGTGTACCATAGTGTTGTCGCCGAGCAGCACAGTTTTAGGGCTAGGTCTGAATCTTGTATAGTGAGGATTTTCTAAGAAATCAAAGCAGCATGAGAATAGGGACAAAGCGCCTTCCATAAAACTCACTGTGATGAGAGTATTAGTTATATCCGAGCTTGAGTGAAGGGTAAAATTTAACGTCGGTGCATGATTATCTATAAACAGGTTAGAGTCCTGTACGGGTACATGTTTCATATCTATAAACAGGTGAGAGCCCTGTACGGATAACGTCGTTATTTTGCTAACGGTGCATGATTTCTATAAACAGGTGAGAGTCCTGTACGGATTTCGTGTGTGTTTGAAATTAGGGAATTTTCCGTGTAAAAGTGCGAGTTTGAGTTGTATTTTATGTTCAAGTGGAACTCTTAGAACTTTCACTTCGCGGTGGGTTCAGAGCAAAGCGAGTTCATAATTATACGTGTTAGAAGGGTGGGGTAAGGTTACTCTACTGACAATTGAATATTATCCTTAGTGTGAATAGCGCCGTCTATTCCGAAGTGTGGATACTTGAATGTATGTAAACTATCCTAATTAGTGAAACGAACAGATGTTGTCTTTATAAGTCATTGTTAAGAATTAATTTACACTGAAAAGTGTTCTTAAAATGGCGCTGTGAAAAGATTTTGTGAAGGAGGGGTAAGCGCCAGGAGTGAGAAACGAGAAACCGCAGCTGCTGTGTACGTCACAGAGCCGCGCTGGGATTGGGTGACCTACGTCACAAGCTGTATTCTGATTGGCTCCTGAGTCTCTGACGGCCTGTGAGCTGATTGGTCCTTAGGAAAATCTCCAAAATTATTGGTCGAGCTGAAAAGTGACGCAGCTCAACTGCCATTGGCTTGTTAGTGTGTTTCGCGCACGGATTGGTTGTTTTGCGGAACATCCAGGAAATATTTTACGAACGATTTTGTGAATTAAATTTAACTTTTAAAAATGAGTTATCATTTTAAACATGTTGAGAAAAAGACAACATTATTTCAGAAATTTAAGAATTTATTTTCACCTGACAAGAAAATCGAAACGCGAGGTGGTAAACTACTTCATAAGTATAAAACACCTGCAGCATACATGGAAGGTGAATACGGATATCATACTGTCTTATGGTTCGACAGTTGGAAACGTTATACTAAAAACGATGGTGTTTTGGCTTGGCCTGATGATGGTTCATTTAATGTAAGAGTTTTAAGAAACTTACGAGAGAAAATGAATGCTCTTGTTCCAAAACCGAGACCAACTCAATTTGAAGCTTTAGTTGAGTGGGAAGATGAGATGTATCAGTTACAAAGAGAAGCTAGTGGAATTAAAAGACCTTCTAAAAATCCATCATGGAAAAGAGAAACTCATGAAGATAGATTACGAATGTGGAGACAGGGAAACATGAGTGAAGGATTGTATTTAATTCATGAAATGGTAATGGGTTCTCCTACAGGAAAATCTATGGAAAGTGAATCTGAGGATGCAATTATGGAAGAAATATATACAACTGCTAAAAATAAACAGCCTAATCAGCCTTTGAGACCTTCTAGATCATGGTCTACTCCGGTGGTTTCTACTGAAACTTCACCGAGTGCACCTCCAATTAGTGAAGCTCCTAAACTTTATCCAAATAATTGTGAAATCACTGAAACTCCTAGAAGACCAGAATTTGAGAATGCTCGAAATGAGGGTAGACATTTTTCAATGACTCCAAGAGCAAGGGAACCTCCAAAAGAATATACAAGAGAGACAAGAAATGTTGAGGATGATGATTATAATGAATACTTAAGGTCTAAAGAAGAATTAATCAAAAGAATGACAAAAGGCATGGAAGCTGTTACAGTTCCAGTAACAATAGGTCCTGTTCAGCCTGTATTTGAACAAAGAAATACAAACAAAACTGGATTAACTATTCCTTTAAATACAGAAATTCAAAAGCCTGCTGAAAAATTTTATTCAGACTTGACAGAATTAAACACTTCTAGATCGAGAATGCCTGATTTAACTTTCAATGAGGATTTATCTCCAAAAACACCAATGGGTGCTATGTCAGATGTAGGAAGTCCTGAAGTCAGGGTAACTACACCAAAGCTTGATGTGGCCAAATTAAAAGCAAATATAGAAGAATTAATAATTGGAACAATTGGCCCAGATAGTTTAAATTACTATCGGGATGATGAACTACTATTCATTTGCAAAAGTATTCAGTGGAAAACGAAAAATAAATATGATCAATTAGAGGATCTAGCTGCAGAACTTGAAATCGATGTGAGTAAACAAAAGAATTTTGCAAAACATTACAGATTAGATTTCTCAGAAAGCGACATTGAGAGTTTGAACTCAATGGGAAGAATAGTTCACATTAAAGATTTAATTGTCTATATCAAAAAGCTAGGAGAACTGAACAAATGGAGAGTGAAATGGACTAAAAGGAAGGAAGATGAAAGATTAGAAAGAATGTCAAAACAATTTCCAATGAGAGAAGTTGCAGGTGGAGGATATGTTCATGTCCCATGGTCGAGACAGGATATTCTGTTATTCACAAATGACTTTCCAAAATTAAGAGAGAAACCTGTTGAGTGGTACAGGCAAGTCGATAGATTTATCAAAGTGTCAAAAGTTCTGTGGATTGATTTGGATGGATTTTTTGACATTGTTGTTCCATCTGATCTTTGGACAGAATGTAAAATATCTATTAGTTGGCCAAAAACAGAACCTGAGCGAATTAAAGAAACAGGTGCCCCAAATCCACTTGTAATGGATTTTTATGAGAAAGTAATTGTTTGGATGAAAAACAAAATTCCACCCAAAGAAGTTGATTGGGTTAAAATAGAAAGAACAGAGCAGGAAACAAAAGAATCAGTTCATTCTTTTTATGAAAGGCTACTGTTAATCTTTAAACAATACAGTGGTTATGAAAAATTAGATGAGAAAGACATGAGTCATTTTATCTATAGATTTGTTTATGGACTAAAGCCTGAAATTGGAGAAATGATCAGAACTAGCATTGTCGGATGGCAAGCACTATCTATAGACGATATTCTGAGAAAAGCAAAATATTGTAGCGATGAATTAGAAGTAAAACAGAAGAAGCTAAAGGAGAAAGCCATGTGGGCACAGGTAAAGGTGGCTGAGCAACAGATTGCCAGCATGGGAAATAAGAACACTAATTTTGTTCAAACTGGAAATACGAACCAGATACAAGGAAAGTTTAAAGGTAATAATTTCCAAAAGAAATTTAGCCCAAAAATAGAAGAGCTGAAACAAAGATTACCTTGTTTTAATTGTGGCGAAATTGGACATTGGAGGGACGAGTGTCCTCATCCTCCTAGAAACTTAAAGAATCCCTTATTGAATCCACAGATGCAGAATGGTGTTAACGTGCAGCAACAGCTACAGATGCAACAGGGGTTAAATGAATTTAATATTCAGCGACAATTACAACAACAGCAACAACAACAGGTGAATAATCGTCAGGACCAGTTGCCACAACCACCTTTTCCGAATTGTGGGGGAGTTCAAAAATATAATCCAAACGTGGGATTTCAGGGATGTGAACAGGTAATAAAACCACAAAAACAGCAAAAGCAGCAAAGGGTTCAAATGCAAAATGCTTCACAACAATTTTTATTAACAGAAAGCCAAGACAGTGATTCTGATGATTATTGCTGACGGTGCCCGAGAGAGGAGGAAGAGTGTGTTGTTGGAGCCACTCTTGAGGTTGACCAGTCTGGTCCTTATGTAAACGGGAAAGTTAATGATGTAGACATCACTTTTCTAGTGGACACTGGTGCTACCCGTTCTACTGTTAGATCAGTGGAAATTGAAAACCTACCTCTCTCTGGGGATACCATCCAAGTTGTCGGAGTAAGTAATCAGCAAATTAAAACAGACTTAACTGATCCAGTACCAGTTGAAATTGGAAATTACAGAGACAAACACAGATTTGTGGTTTGTAATAGTAGTCCAGTAAATCTATTAGGTAGGGACATCCTATGTAAAATGAATTGCAGAATATATTGTTCTCCTGAAGGAGTTGAATTACAAACAATGGAGGAAGATGGTTTGTACAGAATGACAATGATGATGATGGAAGCAGAAGAAACAAAATTGTTTCCTGCATTTGAAGAAAAAGATTTACCTGAAGAGCTAAAAGAAACAGTGAAATCTGAAATATGGGATTTTACTGGGAATGAGATGGGTCTGATGAAAAACGTAGATCCTGTTAAAATTGCATTGAAGCAGGGAATAGAATTTCCAAACACTCCACAATATAAAATGAAAACTGAGACAATTGAAGGTATTACACCTGTAATTGAAAAATTAATCAAGCAAGGTGTATTGAAAGAAATGAAGAGTAGCTCTTGTAATTCACCAATTATGGGAGTTAAAAAGGCTAACGGAACATTTAGGATCGTACAAGATCTGAGAAAGGTTAATCAAATTGTTATTCCATGTTGTCCTGTGGTTCCAAATCCAGCAGTAATTCTATTTCAGATTCCATATGATGCTGAATGGTACACAGTCATTGACCTTTGCAATGCATTCTTTACTGTTCCTCTACACCCAGACAGTTATGAAATCTTTGCTTTCAGATTCCAAGGTAAGACCCTTGGATGGACAAGAATCCCTCAGGGCTATACAGAAAGTCCTTCAATCTTTAACGAACTGTTAAAAAGATCATTAGAAGATTTAGACTTACCAGGTAGGTCTACGTTGGTGCAGTATATTGATGATTTGTTAATTGCTGCAAAGACAAGAGAAAATTGTGTAACAGACACAATAATTCTGTTAAATCGCCTTGCAGAAGAAGGACATAAAGTGTCCCCAGCAAAACTACAGTTTTGCAAACAGGAAGTAAAATATCTTGGTCACAGAATTGCAAAAGGAAAAAGACAAGTAACAATAGAGAGAATAAAAATGATTCAAGCAATGTTACCACCAAGAACACAAAGACAGGTCAGAATGTTCCTGGGAATGGTAGGTTACTGTCGACAATGGATAAGTGGATTTTCGGTAATTGCGAAACCACTACAAAGACTGACCAAATCAGATGTAAAAGATCCAATTATTCTCAATGATGTTGAGATGGAATCTTTTGAAAACTTGAAAAAGAGCTTATGCCAAGCTCCTGCTTTGGGTATGCCAAATTATGAGAAAGATTTTGAACTGTATTGCAGTGAGAGAGAAGGATGTGCATTATCTGTGTTAATTCAGAGACATGGGAACCTAAAGAAACCTATTGCATATTTCTCTGCAGTTCTTGATCCAATTGCAAAAGCATTACCAGGTTGTTTAAAAGCAGTTGCAGCTACAAGTATCAGTCTTGAACAAAGTGAAGGAATCATTATGGGATTTCCTGTAAAAGTTTTTGTGCCTCATTCAGTTGAAATATTACTGACAAGAGGTAAGACTCAACATTTAACAAGTAGCAGATTGACAAAGTATGAGAAAATCATACTGGGAGCAGATAATGTTTCGATTTCAAGATGTCTGAATCTGAATCCTTCTACATTACTGCCTGATTCTGAAATTGTTGATGACATCGAGACAGAACATGAATGTTTAGATGTCATGGAATTCTGCACAAAACCAAGAAAAGACATCAAAGACAGACCTTTGCCTGAATCGGATTTTGTCTACTTTGTAGATGGCTCATGCTTAAGATCCGAAGGTGGTGTCTTGAAAGCTTCATACTCAGTTTGTACAGTCGAAGATGTTGAAGAGGCATCATGTCTTGAAGGAGTTCGTTCAGCACAAGTGGCTGAATTGATTGCTTTAATTCGTGCATGTGAAATATCAAAAGATATAAGAGTTACCATCATTACTGATAGTCAGTATGGGTACGGAGTTGTGCATGATTATGGACAACTCTGGTCACAGAGAGGATACATGACATCAACAGGGTCACCAATTAAAAATGCAGTTTTCATTAGAAGATTAATTGAAGCAATACAATTGCCAAAAGAAATTGCCATAGTTAAGTGTGCAGCACACACTAGAGGGACTGATTATATTTCCAAAGGAAATGCCTTCGCAGATGAAACAGCAAAGTACTGCGCAAGGAAAAATTATTCTTACAATCGGAATAGAAGTACAGAAACTGATTCAAATTCATTAATGCTAACAACTATTGTAGAAACATGGAATGAGATTAGAGATTTACAAAACGAAGCAGATGATGAAGAAAAAGACCAGTGGTTAAGATCAGATTGTAGACAACGTGATGAAGATGGAGTGTGGGTTTACAAAGATGGCAGAGTAGTTTTACCAAATTGCATGATTTCTGACATGGCCAGATTATATCATGGTCCTGCACATTTAGGAAGAGATTCTATGGTCAGACTGTTTAAAGAAACATGGTTCAATACCAAATTTAGAACCATTGCAGAATCTTTTTGTCAAAGGTGTTTGTCATGCCAACAAATGAATCCAAACAGAAAATCAGTGGTGGGGACAGGAATAATTGGTCGAGAGGGTGGTCCCTTCACCAGGTTACAAATAGATTTCATTGAAATGCCCTTACACAACTGTTTGAAATATGTACTTGTAATTGTATGCTTGTTCTCAAGGTGGGTAGAGGCTTTTCCTACAAGACATTGTGATTCAATTACAGTAGCAAAACTAATGCTCAGAGAAATCATCCCAAGGTACGGTTTTCCAGTCACTATTGAGAGTGATGGAGGAAGTCATTTTGATAACAAACTGTTGAAATTAATTTGCGAAGCTATGAGTATTGAGCAGAAAATACACTGTGCATACAGACCAGAGGCATCAGGTGTAGTTGAACAAATAAATGGAACTATCAAAAACAGAATTGGGAAAATGTGTCTAGAGACAGGAGTGAAGTGGACTGATGCTCTTCCACTTGTTTTGATGTCAATAAGAAGTACACCAGATAAAAAGACAGGTTTGAGTCCTCATGAAATTTTGATGGGAAGAGTTATGAGGCAAGCTTTTGTACCTGTAGGTAAACTGTTGAGCATAAATGACAGTGCAATTTTGGATTACTGTAAAAGGTTATCTGATATGGTAACTTCTGTATCTAATCAGGTGGGAACTGAAGCACAATCAAATGACAAAGTTTTGACACATGATCTGAGACCTGGAGACTGGGTCAGAACGAAAGTACATCGGAGGAGGAATTGTCTATCTCCTAGATGGCAGAAACCTAGGCAGGTAATCTTGATCACTACTAATGCTGTAAAGTGCAGAGGATTGAAGCGCTGGATTCATCCAAGTCATACTATTCCAATACCAACTCCTGAGAATTCTGATGTTGAAAGTGATACCACAGATGACTCTGATTCTGAAGCAGAAGACAGAACAGAAGGTGAAGTAATTCCAGATTCTGAAGATCGACAAGAAAGTCGACATCTGGAAACTGTGCCAGTAAATGGAAATCTGACAAGAAAAGACTTAGAAATAATTGAAATAGATTCTGAAGGTGAAGAGAATCTGTTAAAAGGAAAGATAACTGAGGATTCGGTTGTCTATATTGAAGACAAAGAAGCTGAACCGAAAGAAGTTTCAGACCAGGAGAGTATCGAAAGGCAGAGAACAAGCTCTGAAGTAAGGAACAAAAATCCGAAATCTGGGAAGCTAAAGGTAATTGAGGAAGAGGAGGAGAACGAATTACCGAGTACCAGTGATGGAAGACAAAGTGAAGTTCCTGAAGGAGTGAAATTGCCATATAGAGAAGTTCCTGAGTCAATTGAAATTTCAGACTACGAAACTGAGGAAAGTGACGTGGAAGGTGGAAGTGAAAACAGAAAGAAAAGGACTTGGAAATCAGAATCGAATAATTCTGAACCAAAGAAAAAGTACGTGAGAAAAGCAGACTACTGGCCTGGTGGAAGATTGAGAGTCAGATTGATTAAAAAGCCAATAGAACAAGTTGAAGAAATCAGTAGTCAAAAGAGTCCTGGAAAAGAGGTTGGAGTTGGAAGGAAAATAGAAGTGATATCGAGAAAAGGGAAGAGAATAATTAGACCAAACCAGAAATACAAGTCTCCTGAGTGGACTTACTTAGTAATTCCACCTGTTATAGACATATATGATAGTAGTGAAGAAGAAAACGAAATCCAAGAAATTAGTGACAATGATTGAAGTACAAATTTATTAAATTGGCAAAAGGCTGAAGAAATCCTGTTAGTTGACACAAGGTCGAAGAAAAACTGTCTAGTAGAAGAAAGACTTATGTATGACATAAGGTCGAAGAAATCTTGTTTAGGGTTATAAAAAGAAAAATATTTTAAAAGGGGGGTGTATATAAATTTTAAAATTTATTTTTATTTTTAATTTTATTTTTGAGGCTAAAACTAACCTAAAAATGCCTTACATTAAGGAGAGCACTTCAAAATGCTCTGTTTTTAAAAGATGCTGTAAGATGACTCTGGTATGTCTGCTCATTTTAGTTCTGCTCTGGTTGGTATTAGCTGTGATTATCCCTTTAGAAATGAATAGAGAATTACTCAAAGTTAACATAACAAGCAAAGCTCTGGTTAGCCAAACTAAACATAGTACATCTGCAAAAGTTATTGATCATCAGTCTAACATTCATCAAGATAAATCAATAGGTGATTTTTCAAGTAATACATTCACAAAGCTATTGAGTGAATATGTAAAGGTAATGGATGCAAAAGACTGCTATGTCTGTGTTAAGTTACCTGCTTCTGTTTCTGAGGGAGTAACATATAATATGCTTCCTCTCACTTATGCTGTAACATGTAGTGTATTAACTAGTTTATTTTATCAAACTGGTCGTTTAGAATATTACTATTCAAATTATGATGAGATTTTTGCTAATATCAAGATTGATAATGCTTTAAATAAGCATAAGAAAGCTAAACAATTGAGAGAATATTTCCTTGTTACTAATGAACTCACTTATGAGTATGCTTACAAGAATAATCTAACATGTAAATTAAGTGCTGAAGGGAAGAAATTTCTGAATATGGTTGAGGAGAGAAGAGCAATTTATAAGAGAAATGAATTAGTCAAGCAGACTAAGTCATCATTCTGGCAAAAAGAGGATGAGAAACTAAATGGTAAAATGCTTGAAAATATTGCAATTCACATAGACAAACCTGTTAGTGGAAAGCTTTGCATTAGAAGAGATAACACACTTTTTGATAATTATTTTGTAGGTGCAAGCAACTGTGAAGATACTTATCAGATTATGGGAGGTTGGGGATTTAAAGGTGGAAAAGATCCTATCTTTCCTGGAATTTATTTTGTCTGTGGTGACAAAGCCTACTACAACCTTCCAGACCATTGGTATGGAACTTGTTATGTGGGAATTGTTTTTCCTAAAGTGTTTCATGTTGACAGAGATTCAGAAGGATTATTTAAAATCCATAATTATGTAAATAGAGCTAAAAGAGAAACTTTTACCGAAGTTCTGGGAGATATTTTTCAAGCTGTAATACCTTTTGTTGGTATAACCCTAAATGCAGGGAGAATCAGAAAATTGTCCACTATAGTTGATAGATTATCAACTGACACTGCTGATGGATTTCAATTAGTGAATGTTGAAGTTATTGCAATTAGATCCATGGTAATTCAAGACCGTCTTGCTTTAGACATACTCTTAGCAAAAGAGGGAGGAGTCTGTGGCATTTTACATGTCCAACATTGCTGTACATATATACCGGATGAAAGTAAAAATATTGAAATGTATATTAAGAATATTACACAAATGCATTCTGAAATAATTCCTTTAGAAGAAGAAGATTTTACTGGGAAACTTTCAAATAGGTTTCAAGCAATTAAAAACTGGTTTCATAATATCGGAAGTTCAATTCTTGGCAAGATTCTGGCACCTTTGATTATAATTATATTCATTTTTATTTTGACTAAAGTAGGTTGTTTGTTGCATAAAAGAAAGAAGCATTTGAGAGAAAAGAAGAGAATTTATAAACTCAGAAAAGAAGAGGAAAGGGAGATTGAGTTGCAGGAGTTACATAGAGAGCGTCATGTTAATTGCAAGGATTATGCTGAAACAGACTTTTAGGTTTACTAATACAATGAATTTGAATCGATTTCTTATAAATTAAATTTACCAAATTTTTGAGTGCTGGTGTGGTGATTTGTTAATCACCAGATGAGGGAGTTGATGGAGCGAGATAGAAAACAAAATTTTGTTTAAACTCGCAAAGTCACATTTCCATAACATGAATAAAATTATTAATGATTTGTGATATGTTGTGCTAATACAACCTAGATTAAACTTTACACGTGGGGGGACTAACATGTGTGCTCATAAATGTGCATAAATGTTGCATCTTTTTGTTCGTGCAAAATAATAAAATAATTTATTGTTTTCGTTTTTGTCATTACTAACTGCTGCATATTTAAAATAAGCATGTGCTTGTTTTGCTTATTCTTGTCTGTATGATGTCATTTCTACTATTCTAGGTGCATATGGGTCTCATAGAAAAACGGAGACTGGTAAATATAAACGCTGCTTTATTTGTTTGCAATGGCTAGGTAACATTTTGATTAATCGGGTGGGTTAATTATTTAGTAAACCATGGGGTGGATACAGAATATACTTTATTTCTTACATTAATACTTTTCTTGTGTTTGTTTTATACTAGAAATCATAAGTTGCCTGCTTTTGAGGCCTAACTATTTGAGCCGCACAAAAAGAGCTAATTCATATTTCTGCAGAAAGTCACGAGACGCCCATTCTGAATTAAAACGTTTATTGAAGCTGTATTCACAAAGCAAAAACTGATGAGCTGACATCATTCTGTCGGACATGGCCAAGGTCGAAAGTGAACTTTTTGTCAGTCCTTAACTTGGCATCCGCGGAAGTTGCTCTGAAAAGCTATGGAAGCTGCGAAGATGACTTAAAACAAAGTTGCAATCGCAGGAAGCCTCTGGCTTCACGTGGAAGAGACAATGGTCTTTGTAAGACATGATTTTGTGGAACTTTTTAAGAATCGGGTGACATGTCACTTGTCACTCTCAGCCAATGGGACGTCGAGTATTTCTGAAAACTTTCCTTTGCTAGTTTAGTTAGCGTAGAAAGGTATAAAAAGTCATGCCCTTAGGGTTGGGCTGGCTGCTGCTTTCTGACTTTCCGATGAGGGTGATGTGCTGCTGGACTTTGCGTGGAGCACGTAAGAATCCTCAAAGAACTTTACTTTAATTTCTGTCTATTTAGCTCAGTTAGGGAAATAGGTTTTAGAAATGCTAAACTTTATATAATTTCTTTAAATTTGATTAAATTGCTTAAATTGTATTTTTCCATATTTCTTACTATCATGCTTGCTTTAATGCTAATAAAATTTCATTTATAAAACTTACAACTTATATACCATAATCTAGAAAATAAAATCTTACTTTTGACAAACAAGCTGGTCTTGGTTATTTAGAAGTATAGGTTACCTTTAGCTAGATCACGTCGCCTATGGTGGTCGTGTAAATGGTTGGGTTTTATTCTAATGACAATATTCTTTCTGCAAATGTATAAATATGTTTATAGTTTGTAAATAATGTGTATATAGATTTATTTGACCACCTGATTCAGTAGGCCCAAAAATATATCAGGTTCATAAATGGGTCCATGTATAGTTTATAATTTTGTTTATAGGTTATGAAATTGGGTAGCGTAGTTTATGATATATTTTCTATAGCCCGCTGGATCAGGGACCACCTGGCCGGCTTTGAGAGAGTCAGGAATCGATCGCTGTAGGAGAGTGGAGTTGATTATAGTCATCCAAGAAGGGATGATAGCCTGAGAAACAGAGGCAAGGCAGTTTGAGGGGAGAGGGTCGTTGAAGTGATTGTTGGGGTTTAAGGAGGAAAGAGTTTTTGAGATTGAGTGTTCATCATAGACTTTGAAGTTGGACCACGACGCTTGGTTTATGGGGGAGGTCTGGGAGGGCAGCGCTGAGTGGGGATGGAGAACAGGAGGGGTTTGAGAATAGGTAGCAGATATGAGTTCCTTTCCTAGGGCAGAGATTTTATCACAGAAGAAGGAGGAGATTTGCTCGCATGGGATTGTAGAAATAGGGGTTTCTTTGGATGATTTAGCAAGTTTGTTTGATTGGTGTTTGACCAACTCGAATAATTTGCCAGGTCTATTCTTAGCGTTATCCAGTTCAGCTCTGAAGTATTCTTTTTTAGAATTGATGATTTTTTTGTTGTAGGCATTTCTGGCCAGATAGGGAAGTTTAAGATGGTCGGCGGTGGAGTGCTTTTTATTTATTTATTTATTTTAAGGTTTTTATAGAGCACGCAGTAACACGAGAGCATCCCAGCGCTAGAACCTGGTAATCAAGAGGGGGTAACAGCGGGAAGGCCGGGAAGCTCAGGGAAATAGAAGAGTTTTCAGTGCTTTTCTAAAATGGAGGAGGTTTGGTTCAGTTCTCAGTTTCCGGGGGAGACTATTCCAATGTTTTGCTGTGTTTACTGAGAAGCGGCGGCCTCCAGATCGGGCTCTTTTCACTCTATGGACGGTGATGAAGTTCTCGTGGTTTGACCGGAGTGACCTGGTGGCTTTGTAGGGGATAATGAAGTTTTTGAGAATGGGTGGACCTTTGTTATGAAGGAGTTTGTGTGCCAGGCAGAGGGCCTTGAAGACCACCCTTTCTCTGACTGGAAGCCAGTTCCGTTCTGTTTGTCGGAGGGACCTCCTCTCATTATTAAGGGATCCGTTGAACCAGGGGTTCCTGCCTTTGATCTGTGTTCAATTTCAGTTTTAGCGGGGCAAGGTCATCGATTATATTGGCTATTGTTGTGGAATAATGTTCAGTGAGGTTGTCGACTGTGGTGATATGGGGGGACAGGGGAGGTCAGTTGCACAGGGCTAACTCTACTTATTTTGGGCATTTTTAGTATTGGCCAAACTCTTTGGCCACACTAAACTTGGACTTTGAGGGCTAGCGGTGCTTATGGGGAGTGAACTATGATAATTCAGTGTCCTCACTGATCTAACACTGTACCCTCAAGAAATTCAAAGACAGACATCTGGTAAGACAAAGATGAGGTTTCAGCACCCAGACAGGGGATATACACAAATTGTATTGGCTTTCTATTTCCATCCTTTGAAGTGTGTCCCTAATGTCATACAAAAAACCTAAGCAGACCTGTTAAGCAGTCTTGACACTCCAACAGGATCAGACACGGTGAAGTCAACAAGAGGCCCACTGTGATAGAGGCTGATCTTGCTGGATGTACAAAAAAGGTGTGGGCCTCGGTGTTAGCTACATCTGCTTGTGACAGAGTTGGCGTTTTTTAAGCTCGCATGCCATCTTGTCAAAGGCCCAACACTACTTCCTTACACCCATGGGCTTTTGTCTGTGTTCTGGAAGCAAGTTCACACCTCATGAATGCACCCTGAATTGCAAATTACCAGCTGGCAGAAGGGAGAGAACAAAATGCAGACTTTTTAAAAGTCACTATTCCAAAATATTTCGCACAACCCCGACTTCAGTGAATTGGGCTTGTAATAAATATTTTCAAAAGATACAAAAATTCTATTTCAGCTGTTGCTAGGTGCAGATAAAATGTATTAAACCTGATATTGTATCCCATTGCTTTCATATGGAACTGCCAACAGTGCTACAGTGAAAATAGATTTGAGGTGCTAGTCACTGTAAGGACATGCTTAACATTAACTTTTACATATCATACTTTTAAATACCATCCACTCTGCTTAATGGTCAGTAAGGCTTTGTTAGGGGTGACTCATAAATATTTAAAAGGTAGATTTTAGTCCTGTCAAAATGGGTTATTTTGTCTGGCTGAATTTGCAGTTTAAACCGGCACTGCCAGGCTACTGGTAGCAGCCCTGCAACTATATTTGCATTGTCAGTACAGTGGGTGGCACAATGCGGTCCAGTCGTGTTATTTTAATTACATGCCATGGGTACACTATTGGTACCATATTCAAGGGGTCTAAAGGTAAGTTAAATATATCAGTTAGGAATATACTGATTTTTACCATTTATAAAGGAGGAGCACAAACACTTTACAACTGGTTAGCAGGGGTAAAGTACACAGAATTATACAGCCAGCACAAAGGCTAAACAATTGGGAGAGACCCTGCAGAAAGGGCAAATTTCCAACACATATTTAAACAAGCATTTGCAATGCAACAGGTCTCGCATTAGTTAGAGTTAGAGAATTTGGCATTGTTTATATTTAGCTGGATATGTTTGCTGGTTTGTGCACTGTGTGTGTTAGGGAATGGCAGGTTTGTATGTATCTGTGGAGTAAGCATGTGTATTATAGCGTTCTTGTGTGTGAGGGTGCAGTGTGTGTGAGGGTGCAGTGTGTGTGACGGTGCAGAGTGTGAGGGTGCAGAGTGTGTGTGGGTGCAGTGTGTGTGGGTGCAGTGTGTGTGGGTGCAGTGTGTGAGGGTGCAGTGTGTGAGAGTGCAGTGTGTGAGAGTGCAGTGTGTGCAGTGTGTGAGGGTGCAGTGTGTGTGAGGGTGCAGTGTGAGAGGGTGCAGTGTGTGAGGGGGCAGTGAGGGTGCGGTGTGTGAGGGTGCGGTGTGTGTGAGGGTGCGGTGTGTGAGGGTGCAGTGTGTGTGAGGGTGCAGTGGTAGCGTGTGCAGTCGCAATGTTCCTCGGTCGTATGTGGGGCATCAGGAGGAAGATGTTGAAATCAGGATGAGGGGAGTTTTCTTTTTAATTGATTTTAAATGTTTAAAGCAGTGTTTGTATAGCATTTTATTGTGGATGAATTTATGGTTTTGTATTGGCAGCATGCCAGACGAATAGTGGCAACATGGCAGACCTTGTTTGAAGATTATTATTTTTTCGAGGTATTTACTATTGTTTCATTCGTACCAGATAGAGGGTTATTTAGCTTGCGACTTACAAACCTGGCTCCATCCTCAAATGCTCTTGCCATGTAACTCAAGTTTTAACCCCTTTAAATCATTTACGTATTGCACATTGCATTTTTATGGTCCCATGTTTTATCTTAATTTAAATTCTTATTTCTGAATTGTATTATACATTGCACTTTTATGGTTGTACGACCAAAATAAAGTTTTGTTTACGACTTTGTTTGTGTTCAGTGCGACTTGGACTAACATTTTTTTTAGGGAGACAAAATTTGAGCAGAGAATATTTCGATAAATACAATGGCGAACCAGTGCGTGGAGGGACAATGGAAGCCTGGAAGGAGAAAGCAAGTCCCGAAAAGCCCCTCACCTTTGTGCCACTGGGTTATAACAGAACAAAGGCTTTAGATGTGCGATCACACGTCCTGCGGGGTGCTGTTGTGTATATACATGAAGGGTGCATGAACTCCTAATCAGGTTAACGGTGCCTAATGAGGCGCGGTCCATTACTCTGCGTTAATGACCTTTCGATTCCAGCTTATCACACGCAGGTGAGCATTAGCAGGCTTTACGCTCACTTAGCAACACAAGGGCTTCTCTGCACGGACCAGAAAGTGAAATATAAAGCGAGTGGTAACAATGGACTGGCCAATGGAACATGGAGAGATGTACCAACTGCACACCGCCTCTGAAATGAGGATAGGGACGGGGGAGAGTCGGTCATAGCCTGGCAGGCGAGTGGCTGCCCCAGCCCTGCCGGCCTATTAGAGATGCAGCCCTTGCATGTAGATGTAGCCTGAACACCAGACCCAGTTTGTTGGGAAGTTATGGGAGTGATATGAGTGAGCTGGTAGTTTTGTAGCCTCCCCAATGCTGTATTCCTGATCACGAGTGCGAAATACATTTGGGATTAGCGGCGGTAAGCATTTACGCCGCTTCTGCAACATAAAAATGCTTTCCAAGACCCATATGGCGCGGCTGTGATTTCTCTTCACAAACGCGAGCAGCCGCCATTTTAAGCGGCGTTGCTCGCATTACCGTTTTCCCTCACGTTTTTCAATTCCTTCCTCTTTTGGGCATTAATAATAGTTTTTTGTGAGCTATTATTACCAACTTCATATGGTAACTTCTCCATGCCTGTCATTTCGCATCTTGACTGTTGCAATTGGTGAATCTGACTCCTAGTGATCCACCATCAGTGAAATGATTTTGATGTGATCATATTCATTTGGACATGCAATATCAATGACTTTGTGTGCCTTTAAACTTGGGTTTGGCTTTTTGTCATCAATTTTGAGGACTAATATAACATCTTTACAGCTCTGTGATAACAGGTTTTTGCGACCTCTTATTCACCCATTGGGCCAGTTCATCCAGTTCCTATAGTTACCAAAACATCTATCTCACTGTAAAAATGACCAGTGAACTGCATGCATCAACTAAGCCATCTTCTTCAGGCACCAAACCAAAAAGAGCAAAGAACGACCCTCCTTCCCTTATTTTATCATCACACAATCCTGTGTTGGACTCTATCTTGGATGAAGTACGAGGGTGGCAACCTTTCATGGTTACCACCAATGAAAAATTACAACAAATCCAGGACTGTTATGGAAGGGAAGATATTGGAGTTTGAACAATGTGTGGGAGCCCTTCAAGACTTATCTACTTAAATCCCTATGCTGGAACAAGAAGTTCAGAAGCTTAAGTTACACACCGAAGACCTTGAAAATCTTAACAGACGGAACAATCTAAGTCTTTATGGTCTTCCAGAGAACTTTGAAGGTCCTGATCTCTTGGTCTTCCTGAAGAAGTTCCTCTCAGATCTTCTGGATCTTCCCGCTATGCCAACACTGAACATCCAGCATGCACATCGTTTAGGGCGTCTTCAACCTCATTCTTCCAAACCACGTGGAATCGTAATGCTCTTTCTGGAATTTACTGACTTGATGCGTGTCCTAAAGGCGGCTAATCTAAAACATCGTCTTATTTGGTCTGGCCATTATTTGTTTATATCACAAGATGTTCCAAATGCAGCCAATGCCCATCGTAAGGAATTCTTAGCTCTCTGCCCTCAGATGAGACATTTGAACATTCAGTATGGCATTCTTCATCCTTGTCATTGCAAGGTCACCTATGAAGGCACCTCCTGGTCGTTTGAGGAGGCGGTAAAGCTGAAAACATTCTTGCAAAGCATAACGAATCATAACATGGAGATCACTCCCTAATATTTTCTAAATTGTTCATTTTTCTCTTCACTAGTTTCATTTGCTTCTCCTTTGATCTATTTTCTTATATCCTACCATAGTAATATTAGTATTCCTAATTCATACCATAGTAATTTTTTAGTGTATCTTTCTTTTTTCCGTTTAAACCTATGGCTACTTTCCTTATAACTTTTATAGCTCTTACTTTTATCTGTCGCCGTTCTTGTTTCTGGTGTAAGCATGTAAGATGTAGGTAGCCTAATACCGGTTGGTAATGCCGAAATTACCGAATTTCGGCCGTTACCGACCGGTATTAGGTTTTTTAGATGTAGGAGGCCAACTTGAAGGATTCGGTAATTTACCAAATCGGTAATTTAAGGAATCAGTAAATTACCGAATTCTTAAAATACCGATTCGGTAAATTACCGAATCATTAGTGTAGGGAGCACTCAAATGAGTGCTTTTCTCATTTCAGGATTCGTTATTTACCACAAACTACAAGTTGGTGGTAAATATCGAAAAAAAATAAAAAAGCAATTTTTTGCAATTTTTAACAGTGCCATGTGGCAGCCATACATGCCCTTAGGGCATGTATGTGTGCCACATGTGCACCCATGCACTATTCAGGGGTGCAACAGGGTGTTAATGTGACACCCTGCCACCCTTGTAAGTCTTCCCCCTATTACCGATTTGGTATTTACCGAATCGGTAATTCTCATTCATTCCTATGGGCCTCCAGGCCCATAGGAATGAATGGGTATTACAGATTCGGTAAATACCGAATCGGTAAATACCGAATTTTACCGATTCGGTAAAATTGACAAAATTTTTTTCTACATAGCATTTACCGATTCTAAAATACCGAATCGGTGAAATTCGGTATTTTAGAATCGGTAAATGTAAATTACCTACATATGGCCCTTACTTCCTAACCTCTGTATTTCAGATCTGGATCTTAATCCTTGATCTGTCTTTCTTCTCTTTATTTCATACCACTTTTCCCTCTCCCCACCTTCCATTTTATTTGATTTTTCTCTTCATGGTCATCCCTTAGTACTAGTTTCACATATGTATGAGTGTTTTTCTTAACCTTTATTCTTTTTCCATTGCAACTATTTCTGTCTTCCATTATTTGATGGTCAATAAATGTTGTTTTTCTGTATTTTTTTATTGGTCCTGCAGCTTGTATTTCCTGTTCTCGTATGTCTCCCCTCATCCTACTCATGATCAATAGGGGAAAGGATCACTTGTCCTGCGTAAACCAAGGTCTGCAGGTAGGTAAGTGGGTGTCTCCCAATAAAAGACCCTCATACACGTGTTTCTTTTGTATCTCGTAGCGGTATATGATGTGTCCCCGCTCATTTAAACACGTGAGTGCGTAATCCTTGGGTCAGTTTTTTGTGTGTGCACCCTCCGCCAGGAGGCTTTACCTTTGGTTAAGGCAGTAGTGATCGTGGAAAAGTGAGTGGAACGTGGTGATATATTTAAAATTGCCCGAAACAGCCAGAGAATTTAACTTTAATGAGTCTGGAGTTGGACAAGTATGAGTTTAAATTGTGCAGCTATGGAATTGGTTATGAATTTGTGTGATAAGTGTGATAAAAAGGTCGACATGTTTCAGCCTTGGTTGCCAAATGGTCAGTAGGCTTTCTTCAGGACCAATAAAAGGTGCAGTGAATTAAAAGTGAAAGAATAGGTAAATTTATAACCTGATTCTTCGGGTAATAGAAGGTCGCATTGTACCTCTACGCTTTGTAGGTTTTGCTTCTTCGGGGAGGGAGGGCGTATAGAGGGTTGTACTCAATCCTTCACCTCTATTCTCGCAGCATGTGCTGTCTCTGCCACTCTTCGCCTGGAATTCAATGTGAGTTGATTCCGGTTCGTTCTTTAAGAAAATCAAATTCATAGAAATAGACGAGATATCTTGGTTATCGTAAATAATGATTATGTCCGCGATAATATTGCGTTTTCTACAAGAAGTGTACTAAATACTTCGAGAGACTGAGAGAATTTAAAAAACAGATTTGTTTCGATATTTAGTCTGTTTTATGAGTAGATTTCTGTATTTTTTGCAATTGTGGTGGGATGGTGCGAATTGGTGATGACATTTAGTTAGAGGGTTATTGAGATGTTCGTTTCTATAAGGCTACTTTTCAGTATTTGTTTTTCACTCTTTACAGTGGCGGCTAAGATTTTCGGGGTAGCGAATTTAATAGATGTAATTCAGTAAGGTTGGTTTGAATCACTTGTTCAGGGACAACCATGGAATAGAGTCGTTGAGCCCACTGGTATCTGTTTTTAATCTATGGACCCAACGTTGCTCCTTTTCAAACAGGATTCTGGTTGCATTCCTGTCTATTGTGTCCAAGGTTTCCAGTATGACCCACTGTAGGTCATTGACAGTGTGGCCTAATTCTTTGTAGTGGGCGGACATTTTGGTGGTGATTCTTTCGCAATTCACATTGCTGCGATGCTCACATAGTCGTTGCTTTGCTTTTCGACAAGTCATGCCACTGTATCTCATCTGGCACGGGCAGGTGATCATGTAGATGACATGGCTTGTATTGCAGTTAGTGTGGCGTTTTAGTTTCCAAATAAAATTGGGGAGTAGCTGCAATTCTTTTGTAGATTTTGTGGTCTCACAGGCTGTGCAGGTGCCACAAGGGTAATGTCCTGTTATTGGGGTGGTATTCCATAGCCCTGGTTGTTCTTTCTTTTTCTTGGGTGGTGGTCTGGTGTGTACCAGTAGGTCCTTGAGATTTTGACTTCTCTTGTTTGCAAAGCGTGGTTTGGGCCAGTTTAATCTGTTTGATGTTATGATCTTCCAATTTTTGTTGATGATCTTTTTCACCTGATTTGTGACTGGACTGTAAGTAGTAACACACGTTGTTCTGTCATCTTGTGTCTTGGGGTGTGTTTCTAGTAATGCTTCTCTTGATTGGTTGCGAGCTCGTTTCTTACAGGAGTGAATTACCTTCCTGGGATACTCTCGGGCCGAGAGCTTTTCACATAGATCCTCGGCTTGGTTCTTGTAGTCATTTATTGAGCTGCAGTTCCTTCTCAAGCGGAGGAATTGGCTATACGGTAGATTCTCACGTAATGGCCGCGGATGGAAGCTCTTGAATGATAGTAAGCTGTTTTTGGCTGTGGGCTTAAAGAAAGTTCGGGTTTGTAAGGTGTTATTTTCTGCGAAGATGGTTATGTCTAGGAAGTCTAAGGTTTTCTCACTGGCAACGTATGTGAATTTGAGACAGTCATCTTGGTTATTTAACCAGTGGTGAAAGTTCTTCAGGGTTTCATGGTTACCTTTCCAAATAAGCAGGATATCGTCTATGTATCGCTTCCAAAAAACAATCTGTTCAAGAAAGGGGTTGTTGTTTCTATTATGAACATGATCGTTTTCAAAAGTGCTCACATAAAGACCCGCCACACTTGGGGCAAATGTACTGCCCAAAGAGGTCCCATGGCGTTGGAAAAAGAGGGTGTCTTTGTACAGAAAGAAATTTTCTGTCAGAGCTAATCTGCAACATTCAAGGACGAAATGTCTGGGTGTTTTATGAGGCCATTCCACTCCGAAAAGTATTGTTTCCAAAATATCTAGAGTTTTTTGTTGTGGTAGGCTCATGAAGAGACTCTCTACATCGAGCCCTACTAAGCGCATTGTCTCTTCTGAGTATTCGAAGTTAGCCAACATGTTTAGAAGATCTCTCGTGTCTTTCAGGTATGTCGGAGTTCTTTGGACTAGGGGTCTTAGGTATTGATCTGCAAATTCTGAGAGGGGTTCCAAGATAGAATTGATCCCAGAGACAATTGGCCTTCCTGGAGGAGGTATTTTTCCTTTGTGTGTTTTTGGAAGGGAATAGAAATACGGTATTGTTGGTGACTTTGTTTCCAGGTAATCCGCCTCTTTTTTGGACAGCCAATTGTTGGCTTCTGCTTCTTCGATCATGAGAGATATTGTCCTCTGCAGGCGCGTCGTAGGGTCAATTGTTATGACTTCATAGAATTTTGTGTCTGAGAGTAAATCTAGACACTGTTTGTCATATCCTTCAATGGATAGTATGACTATTCCTCCACCCTTGTCCGCTGGTTTTATTACGATCTTTTTGTCGTTCCTGAGTTCAGTGAGGGCCAGTTGTTCCGCCTTGGTGATGTTTTGGAAAGGTTTCTGGGATTGTTGATTCAGTTCATCTAGCTCTTTCATTATGGCCTGTTCAAAAGTACATATTTCAATCGGGACTTGTGAGTTGAGAGGGCAAAAGTTGGACTTGTTTCTCAAATTTGTATCTCCTTCTTGGGGCGGTGGTAATTCATCCTTAAAGAAAGCTTTTAGTTTTAAGGTGCGGCAGAAAATGGCTAATTGGCTCATTCGCATTTTGTTTTGAAAATGTCAGTCTTCGGGGTAGGTACATAACCTAGGCCTTTGTTTAGGACACTGATCTCGTTCTCCGTGAGATTTTTGTTTGTCAGATTTATGACAAGGTCGTTGTCCTACAACATGTTTAACGTTGTCTTGTGAAATGTGCGTGGTCTAGGTCATCCCGTCAAGCATCAAAAGGTACTATGACATTTATCCAAACTCAATGCACATGTTGCCTTTTTACAGGAAACTCACTGTAATGATGTGGAATCACGTAAGCTCAAACGTCAATGGGTTAATCAGGTTATTTTTTCTCCTGCTGTTAATCGTCATGGTGGTATTGCCATCCTATTTCATAAGTCACTAACTGTGCAAATATTATCAATTGAACGGGATTCGAATGGGCGATGGGTTTTGGTTGATGCCATCATATGTAAAAAGCAAGTCACTCTCTTCAACATTTATGGTCCGGTTAAATCTGACCCCGAATTATGACATTATATTAAACTGAAATTATCCTCCATCCCTAACCCTAATATAATTGTTTGCGGTGATTTTAATGATTGGTTAGATCCTTTCTATGATAGAAAATCCAAGTGTAAATTTAAACCTGATGAAGCTCACAAAGCATTTCAATCCGCCATCTCCTCTTGCCCATTCTACGATGTATGGAGAACATGTAATCCTGAAGCTTGTGAATTTACTCTTTCTTCAAATGTTCACCATACTATGTTTTGTATTGATTACATTTTGGTTTCTAAATCATTACTCCCCTCCATACAATCCTCTTAAATTGGTTCTATTTTTATTTCTGACAGTACTCCTGTGTTTTCTTCCTTTTTAAATGTCTCTCAATACTTGCAAACACTGCAGTTGGTGTTTTAATAATTCCCTACTTTCAGACCAAACTTTTATTTTAGAAGCGACCTCCTTTTTTAATGAATTTTTTTATTTAAATCAATCCATGGATACTTCTGCTAATAACAATTGGGATGCCTTTAAGGCCTCTTTCGGAGCCTTTACTATTGCATACTCTGCAACAAAAAAGAAAATACTAAACACTGAATATCACACAGCCCTTCAAAAGATAAAGATTATAAAACATAATTATTTCTCCTAAAAATCCTCCTCAAGTTTGTAAGTACTGATTAAAGCCAAGTCTACCTTGAATAAGATTGCTACAGTCGATGCTTGTAATATCCTTCTTAAAATTAAATCTAAATTTCATGGAGGCCAAAATAAGGAGGGGAAAATGTTAGCCAGTTATTTAAAAATCAAACCAGAACGTAAAACTATTGGCCCTATTCGCTCTGAACAGAATAACAAAACTTTCTCCTCCGATTCTGAAATTATAAATACCTTCCAATCTTATTATGAACTATTATATACAGAAGGTAAAACTCCTTCTGAAAATTATTTTGAGACCTTCTCCCAGGGCATATCTAGGCCTCCTTCCCTACCTGAAACTCTCTTACTCGTTGAGAGATATATTTCTCTCTAGGAGATTACTGATGCTCTTAAATCTTTAAAAAAGGCTAAAGCCCCAGGACCAGATTGTTTCTCCGTTGAACCCCTCTCATCCCTTTCCTCCATTTTTGCCCCTAAGCACTACTAGAGCTTTTTAACTCATTCTTTTCTAACTCTAAAGCAAGTGGTTCCTTTTTGGAGGCCCTCATTGTCGTTATTCCCGAGCCAGACGAAGACTCTACCCTCTGTAAAGATTTTCGACCCATCTCGCTAATTAACTATGATTGTAAAGTCTTTGCAAAAATCTTAGTTTCTCGTTTGAAGAATGTAATTCCACTCCTTAATAAACCAGGCTGGTTTTATTAAGGGTAGACTTGCATCTGACAATGCCAGAATGTTCTCTAATATCCTCGCCCTTGGGAAAAAGTACTCATGTCATCTAGCTGCCCTTTCACTTGATGCTGAAAAAGCTTTTGATCATATAAATTGGCAATATATGTTTCATACTCTTCAATGGTTTGGTTTTGGTATTATGTTTATTTCTTATATCAAATCGTTGTATACTAATCCACATGCTTGTGTGTTTGTTAATGGCCATTTCTCTCCCTATTTTAAATTACAAAGGGGCACTAGACAGAGTTCTTCACTTTCCCCATGACTTTTTCTCCTTTGTTTAGAACCCTTTCTTGAACGTATCAGACAAAATCCTGATATAACTGGTTTTAAACTCAACTCTCATGAAATTAAGCTTTGTGCATATGCAGATGACATCCTAATTTATATGTACAACCCCTGTAATTCCCTAGACCCTTTTATACAAGAGATTGCTTTATATTCTGATGTTTCTGAGTACAAACCAAATTTCTCTAATCTCTAAAACTGACATTCTACCACTAAATTCATCCTGCTATTGTTACATGTTTGATAAAACTAACTTTAAGTGTGTTTCAAAAAGATGAAATGCTTAGGAACATGGTTCTCCTCCAACATCCTGATACATTAACACATAATTTCACTGCCTTAAAACTTAAGCTTAAAAATTGATGTCTTCCTTGTCCCCGTTATTTTTATACTGGTGGAGCAGGTTAGACACTATTAAAATGATGATTGGCCCTCAGGTTTTTTTTATGCCCTCAATGTTACCCTTTAAAATTCCTAACTATCACTTCTCTCAGATTATTTCTATTTGCACTAAATTCCTTTGGAATAACAAACGTATTCGTATTGCTTTTTCTAAATTAATTCGACCAAAATCGGAGGGTGGTGTACGTTTTCCTGATTTTAAGTTATATCATACTGCCTTTTTAATCTGTCAATTCTATGCTATTTCTAAGGAATAGCATGACTCTCCTATGCAAACATGGGTTGCTTTTGAACATTCATTGTTGCATGAATTTTCCTTTCAGGATGTTGTTTTTATTACTAATTGTACTTTCATTTCCAAATATCCTATTTTAAAGTATTTGCATCATTAACTACATACTCTTTTTACCCAAGAATTTGACTTTTATCAATCTTTTTTGGATTCCTCTTCATGGTATAACAAATGTATTAAATTTCACCATAAGTCTTTTTATTTCAAGCACTGGAAAGAAAAGGGTATTTTTATGTGCATCATTTGATAGCTAATAATTCCATTATATAATTTCCTCAACTATAGGAAATATTTGGCCTCCCTGACTCTTGTATTCAACAATATAACACGTTATTCCCAGTACTTCAAACCTTTCTGCTGAACAACAATTCCAATTACGATGTTACTTTAGTTACCCCTGTGACACCCTTATTTAATATCATTATGGATCCCTTTTCAAGGGCTTCTTTCATATACAAAACTGTGTCCTCCCCCTTAATACAAGGAATAAATCCTCTATTAAATTGTTATGGGAAAAGGATTTATCTCAATCGCTTTCTGTCCATCAATGGGATCGAATGTGGCAAAAGATTTTTAAGACCTCTAAAGGTGCCAATATTACACAATCCTTATATTTCATATATAATAGAGTGGTTGTTACTCCCAAATTCCTGCATAAAATTGACCATTCTATTTCTCCCTTCTGTTGGTCATATTTCTCCTCTGAGGGTACTTTGACGCATTTACTTTATTATTGACCTAAAGTACATGATTTTTGGAAAGCTATATGGCCTAAATGTTTATTGATTTTTTCATATAATATTCCATTTTCTATTTACAATATTTTTTAGGGGACTATATCTACTGATTTTGATCATCTTCCTTCAAAAACTATTTTATTCAATCTTTTTATTGCTCTTGCTTTTAAAGTTATATTAACTTGTTGGAAAGATAATTCTAAACTATCCTCTTTGATTTGGTGGAACTTAATTTGTGATGAACATAGAATAGCTTCTGTTTCTCATTCCTCAATATTTCAAAAGATTAAATCTGATTTATTATGGTTACCTTTTACCACTTTTTTGTCTTCACACTCATCCTTCTAATTCCTTTATTATATTGTATCTGTTTACCTCCTCTTTCTTTCTTTTCCTTTCAACCCTTCCTCCTACTTCTTTTTTATATAAAACAAAAACTAGAGACAATAGTTATGTAATATATACATTTACTATGTTGATGTTTTATATTTTTACTATTTCTCTCCTCTCAATAGTTTTTTAATATTACAGTATTTTTTAGATGTTAAGTATTTTCTTGCTCTAAATGATTTTGTTAACTTTATATCTTTATTTCTTATATCTCTTTTAACCAATGTAATGTTTTATTACTGTGATTGCATCCTCAATAAAAACTATTTAAAAAAAAGAATGATTCAACAGGATTTGATTTGTTGGCAAAATAAGTCTGTCTACAAAACTCTGCGTTACGCAAAATACTGTTGTGATGAAACTGAAATGAGACACAAGAAGTTGAAGGAAATGACGATGATGGTGCCTATGAAGGCTGCTCAGAGGGGTCAGGGACAGCCTTATGTAGGGAATACTGTCCCTATGCAAGGAGTATATCAGCCCGGGGCTCCGATGCAACAAGGTGGAGGATTTCAGGGACAAGGAAGGGGAAGTGATGTTCCTATGGATGCTAAGACTGGGGTTGATGTTGCTACTTTAAAGACACCCTAAATCATGTCATTTTTGTAATAGGTTTGGGCATTGGGACCATAAATGTCGTATAAATCCAGCAACTCAGGTACAGGATGGAGTGGTAGATCAGTCTCACCGGAATGTAGTGCAGTCTCAGAATGGACCTTGACCGAGATCTCAAAACGTAGCTGGATACTAAGGGCCCATAATGCAAATTTCACAACCCCCGATGCCACAGCAATCTGCAGGGAATTTTTTACTTAATTTAAACATGGCATGAGTGGAAATCAGAAGTTGTCCCATAATAATAACACATTTCACAGTTCCCTGTGTTTGAAGCTTTAAATAATACAGTTCAGATCAGTCCTTATGACAGTGCCTAAGAGGGAGGAAGACTGTACATTTGGGGCAGTCTTGGAGGTAGTCCAGATTGGACCATATGTCAATGCTGATGTAGATGGCCACAATGTCACTTTCCTGATCAACACTGGGCTATCTGCTCTACTATGAGAACAGCAGAGTTTCTAAACCTACCCCTCTCAGGAAAAACAATCCAAGTTGTAGGAGTTGCAAATAAGAAATTAGCAAGTCCCCTATCTAAAGAAATATCTGTAAAGATAGGGACATTAGAGGAGTTCCACCAATTTGTTGTATGTGTTTCATGTCCTGTATGTCTTTTGGGACGTGATCTGTTGTGAACGCTGAATTGCACCATTTTTTGCACACCAGAGGGCACTGAGCTTCAAACAAAAGACTTGCCGTTAGATCTCAGAGACACGCTAAAAGACATAGTTTGGGATTTTCCTGGAAAGGGTATTGGACTCAAGAAAGGAGTTGAGCCTGTCCTTATTCAAATAAAGCCAAATGCTGACTACCAGGGAATACCACAGTACAATCTGATGCCCAAGACAGTTGCTGGAATTACACCTCTGATTGAGAAAATGATTGAATTTTGAAAGAGATCCTGGGGAGTCCATGTAACTCACCCTTTATGGGCTTGCAGAAGCTGAGCGGTAAGTATAGCACAGTACAGGATATCCTGAAAATTAATAATATAGTGGTTGCGTGTTGTCCTGTGGTACCAAATCCATCTGTAATACTCTTTCAGATTCCATGTGAGGCTGCATGGTTCACTGTCATTAATCTTTGCCAATTGTTCTTTTCCATTCCCTTCAATTAGGAGAACTGATAGTTGTTCGCTTTCTGGCTGGGGAATCGAATTTTAAAATGGTGCTGTGTCCCACAAGGGTATACAGAGAATCCCACCATCTTTTGAAGAAGAATCTAGAGTCTCTGACTATGCACTGAAATTCTGTCCTAGTCTAGTATATCGATGATCTTTTGGTTGCATTGTATCTTCAAGAAGCATGTAAAACACATACAATTGCCCTGTTGAAACATTTGGCTGAAAAGGGACATAAAGTGTCCCCAAATAAGTTGCAATACAGAATGACAGAAGTTCTCCACTTAGGACATCACATTGTCAAAGGTGCAAGAATGGTGCCACAATAAAGAATCTCTGTGACCATGCGAATGAATCCACCTAGTATACAGAATGAATTCAGGATGTCTCTGGGAATGGTGAGCTACTGTTGGCAGTGGATACCCAGCTTTTCCCTAGTGACCAAATCTCTGCAGAGGTTGACACACAAGGATGTGAAAGTGAAAGTGAAATGTTTTTTATTGTATAGTTAGTTAAAACCATCACAATATTCCAATACATAAGATCCATTTTCTCTACATGTTGAAAATACCCCATTGTTAAAAAAGTAAAGTAGAAGGAAGAGTGAGTGTAAACAACTAGTACACCACATCTTTATGCAATACATAAAAATTTGATTAATTATTTCTATTTACAACTGTATAACTCTTAAGAGTCGGAGAGGGGTAGCTAAATGATGTTTATGGCCTGTATCATTGTTTCATTAAGTTCTTAAAACAGGTTAAAATTTGTATCAGTTGGCAGATTAATTGCGGATCCTTTGAGTCCAGACTTTTTAGTATTGCGGTTCTGCAGGTGCGGATACCTCTTTCATTAAACTGACTCCTCAGCAAATAACGGCGGTGGTACCCTAACACTGGGCAAATGCATTTTAGATGTATGAAGTCCTGTATTGGTGACCCACATAGGCTGCATGCTTTTGAGCCCTGGGACTTCCAGTTAGGAAGATTGGCATTGGAGGGCAGTTTCCCCATATGCAGTTCCAAGAACTTGGTTTTTAAGTAAGGGGAAAAAGCAAGGCCCAGGTATGTCGCTGGCTCGAGTTCAGTGAAAGAGGGTACTACCATTCATGCGTCTGCACGTCAACTTAGAAAGAAAGCCAACATCCCTTTCCATCTATACGCGGACGACACACAGATCTACATAGAAACCACCTCCTACAATGACATTCTAAGACTCAATAACACACTAAAAGAAATCCATGACTGGTTAGGGACGAATCACCTTAAACTCAATCAAGGAAAAACAGAGATCCTCCTCATCTCCAATAAAGATGACAACCCCCAAATAACTGAATGGGTGAAGGCCATTGACGCCCTCGAAGGAAATCTCACCCTGTCCAACTCAGTAAAATCTTTTGGAATCACACTGGATCAAAAACTAACTATGTCTAACCACATCAAGAATTCAGCGAAAATCGCCTTCCTCAACCTGAAGCTACTCAACAAAATCAAACCACACATCCCACAAAAAGATCTCCAACAAGCCACCCAAGCACTGGTCCTGTCCAGACTGGAATACGGGATCGCAACCCTAACCGGCACAGCCATATCCCACCTAGCGCCACTGAAAATCACCCTCAATGCAGCAGCCAGAACGGTCTCAGGCGCTAGGAAATTTGACCACATTTCCCCCGCACTCAAAGATCTTAAGTGGCTACCAGTGGAAATGCGCGCAAAATTCAGAACGGCCTGCCTTACACACAAAGCCCTACACACAGGGAAACCGGAATATCTAGCCTCCAAGCTCAAGAAAGCGGGCCAATCCAGAAACCTCAGAAGTTCAAACTCCCTACTACTGATCCCCCTGAAGACGAGGAAACAAAAAACTGCCTGCCGCTCTTTTGCTGGCAACTCCCCAAAAATCTGGAACTGCATCCCAGTGGACATCAGAACCACCACGTCCTTTCCCGAATTCAAGAACCGGCTAAAAACACTCTACCTCAACCTTGCGTTCCCGAACTCTACCTCTACTGCACATCCGAGAACCAGGACTACCTCAAAATCACTACCTCACAACCGCCCCTCAGGCGGAAGAAACACTTTGTTAGACACTGAACTTGTATGAATCCTGCAAAAAAAAAAAAAAAAAAAATATATATATATATATATATATGTCAGGAACTCCGAAAATTCAGCTAACACAGCATGCATGCCAAATAACGGAACGGACCCATTCGAATGATTTTAACGCTTTATTTTCTGTGCACCCTCTTGGTCGCCATGACGCGTTTCGGGCCCTGAAGCCCTTGATCACATGACATGGTCAAAACACACCCAGTGATTTGTAGTGCTGGATCGGTCACATGATTCCAAGCCTATAGAAATGAAAAAAATCCTTCAGCCTAGACCGGATTTTTGTGACAAACCAATATTTACATTGTGTTCATGTTATTTTCAAACCTCGTTTCAACATTATGATAGTACAACCCTTGGATTTGTGCAAACTTCCGCAATAAATACAATAAATATTTAAAATAAATATTCATACATGTGCAAAATTGCAATACACCTATATACAAGAGATCATAAATAATCACTGTACAAAAATACTCTCTGTGCAAAATAGCAAGACAATAAAGTGCATTGTGCAAATTTCCAAAGGGGAAGTCTATTGTTTTTATGAGGTTTAAAAATAATTCCGCCCAAGTGGGCATTGTCAATGAAATTCCGGACCACTGCTACTACATTGCCTGCAATTATATCTTGTTCTATCCAAGCACCACTAGAAGAAAAAAGTAATGTGATTGTTACCTAGTTAAGTGTCCTTACTATTGTTATTTTAAAATCTGGCAGACTTGATATTACAGCTTGTTACGATTTTCCCCATATCTTGATGTATTTGTGCATTATTACCAACTGATTTACCATACTCGCTCCTGTTGTTATTCCAAATGTAAGCAAGTATACAGATCTTCAGTCGCGTTGAGACCCGCCGGTGTCTTAGTGTCAAGTTCAAGAATATACCGGGTTTCCAGAACTCTCAATTTTGCCTCTCTGTTTCCACCCCGGCGTGCTGGCAGCACCATATCTATTGCATAATATCTCAGGCAGTTCATATCTCCCTTGTGGCATAAATTAACATGCCTAGCCACAGGATAAGCTTCATCCTTGTTAGTGACTGCCCTCATATGCTGCAATATGCGCCTGTGGACTTGTAATTTCGTGCTACCAACGTAGCAAAGTCCACAAATGCATTCTAAGACATAGATGACATAATCTGACTTGCAGGTTATCTTCTTAGAAATAGGAATTTCCGTTTCACTGAACGGAGAACTGTATGATGTTTTGTTCTTTCCTATGGTGCACGCCTTACATACGGCACATTTGAGGAACCCCCTACTTTTACCCAACCAGTTGCTTTTAGTTGGTATTTCCGGGCTACTGCTGACTAACATGTCGTTCATAGACCTTGCACGGCTATACGTAATAGCCGGAAAGGCTGCTATTGTTCTACCAATCACAGGGTCCCCTGTGACTATATGCCAGTTCTTTTTAACAATGTTCTTTAACAGTCTATGCTGGCTACTAAAGCCCAGAATTAGTCTTGGTTGTCCCTCTGCTTTTCTTGACACTATAGATTCTACCCCCATTGATGTTATCTGGGATATTGTGGCCGCATTAGCCCTTTCAATTGCTCTAGACACCACACTAGTTGTGTAGCCCCTCTGTAGGAACCTTTCCTTGCTTTCTTTCTGTGCTTCATGGCAGGCTGCATCTGTACTGCAAATACGTCTAATCCTCAGCATCTCCCCGTAGGGGATACTGCGGATTAGATGGTTGGGATGTTGACTCGAGGCATGGAGGATTGTATTCCCTGCAGTTTTTTTGCGATGTAATTTAGTCTGCAGTTCGCCTTCCTCTACATAGACCTCTACATCAAGAAAATTTACTTTACTTTCACTGATGGTACCTGTGAAGTGTAAATTCAATTCATTTTGATTGATATTGCTGATGAATTGTTCCACCTCACTTACTGTCCCCTTCCAGATTATAAACAAATCGTCTATAAATCTGTACCAAGATACTATCTTACTGGACATGATTTCACTATATGCATTGCCTAGGACCTGCTCCTCCCACAGCCCCATGTGAAAACATGAGTAACTGGGAGAGAAGCAGGCCCCCATTGCCACTCCTCGCAATTGCTGGAACATTTGGTTTTGGAATAAAAAGTAGTTGTTATTGAGACACATTTCCAACATCTCCACCAACATATTATTATGTTCCAGCATACACATTGGTCTTTTACTCAAAAAATGTTTCACTGCCCTCACTCCGTCTACATGGTTGATACTTGTGTAGAGGGCAGTGACATCCAATGTCACCAATAAGTATTCTGTAGTCCACCTCACAGATTTAATCTTTTGCAAAAAATCCATGGTGTCTCTGATATATGATGGTAGGGATTTCACAAAGTCTTGGAGGAAATGGTCAATATACCTCGACACTTTTTCAAATGTCCCCCCACATGCTGAGATTATGGGAATATATATATATATATATATTTTTACTGTGCCTTTTCACACTTGTTTCTGCCAATGTAAAGCGCTCCGATACCCTCGGGTCTGGCCAGCGCTATAGAAAACTTTAAATACTTAACGTTGCTTTGTCTTCCATTAGCGAGTGCATTTTTGCCGCCTTTTTCACAATTAGCTGGAAAGAAGTCAAAAGTAGTTTTTGATCCCAGAGGTCTGCCAGTATGGTTATTTGCAATGAGGCATTTAAGTACTTTGCATAGTGCGATTTTGGATCCTTTTGCAAGGCTTCCCAGAGCGCTGAATTGATTTCTAGACCACAATTAAGACAAATTTTGTACCAGATTTTAGTTGCCTCATACCTTCTATGCAGTGCTTGTTGCTGTAATCCAAACTCTAGACGTACCTGAGCTGGTGAGGCGTCACGTGGCAGACGAAATACTCTTTTGTACACTCGCATTTGGATGTTGTCTAGAATTGCTACACTGTTTCCATGATGGACCACGCTTCCGTAGGTGATGTTTGGAAGTAATTTTGCTTTGATGACTGCGAGTAGTGGAGTGAACAGTGGACCTTTTAACGATTTGGATATGCTGCAAAATGCAAACAGTCTTTTATTTGTATGGCCTCGTAATGCATGGAGAATGAAAACCTTTGATCTAACGGAACCCCCGGATCGCGGGACGCTTGCTGCAAGTACAAGGGTTGTCTAGGCACCCCGAAGCTCAGGCTGCCACTAACCACACCGCCCCCACTCGGGCCTCGACTCGCCTCCTCGATCTGCTCTCAGGGTCTCAGTCGGGCGTTTTCGTCATGCCGCCATCTTGGGGAGCGCTTCTGCTGAGTATGGCGCAGTTTCCCCCAGCTTTCCTTCATGAGGTCACTCGATTGCCACCCTCACCACCAGGATGTCCCACGCTGCTCTACCAGTCTTCACTGTGTTATGCGCCTCATCGGGGTCCGGGAAATGTACGGATGGCTACTACGGCCGGGAGAGGCTCAGTGCAGCCATCCCAGTCCACGGCTAAGCCACGCCCCGACCTATTCCAATTGTTGATATATCTGGGAGGAATTACAGTCCTGGAAAACCCTGTTACTCATAACCCCACCTAACCAACAAGGAGATGTTTTCAACTATGCCTGGATCTACTGTACAGGCTGGCAATTCGTGGACAATACAGGCCAGGTATCGCCACCAGATGTAGTCAGACATTTCTTGCTGGAAGACAGAAAGGGCAGAAACACAAAAGATTCTGGAGGGCTGGGCGTCCTCATCAGAAAACATAGATTACGTTATAGATATAGCTTCAATAGGTTTCCCTCAACTGGCAGAGTCAGTGGTCATTAGATGCTAAGGTTGTTTCAGGGCCACAACATTTAGAAGCTCAGGTGTAAATATATTTAATATTTCACCTTAAAACTACGACACGTCAACGCCTTGCAAGCAGTCAAAGCAGACTGATGCCCCAAGATCTTTTGGCACATTTCAATTTCGAAAGAAGCACCCTTTAGAGAGACCCGCAAAATAGACACTAATCTGTACCAAGGAGGATACTAGAGGTATCCAACTTAGCAACCATCTCTGTGGCCCTTAGGCTAGTTTACTTTTAGTGACAACGTTATAGTGCTGCTTATGCCATTCTGTGGGAGAAACCATTCCAAAACGTCATCTGTAGAGGAAAATAGCACTCCACAAATAAGTCCTAGATCACATCACATTTGGTCAGACATTAGAGTTCACCCATATTCTGTCTACCACTCCACCAAAACGAGGGCGCCCACCTCATCTCCATCTGCTTCGGAAGGAAGTGCTAGCTACTCTAACCAAAGGTTCCATTGAGAGAGGCCCGCATTCTCACTAAGGAACGGACTTCTATTCTCGTTTTTTCCTCATAGACCAGAAAACAGAGGAGTGGCGATCCATCATAGACCTCCGATAATTAATCAAGTATTTCTGGAAACAATACGGTTACGTGGGTACCATCTCCGACACCACATGACTGATATCCGGGAAGGTCGCTGTCTCGAAGGAGATGTTGATGGTTTTCTGGAGGTGGGGTGCGATGGTGCTGCTGGCTTTGTTGAAAATGTGGTGTGGGCAGGGGTCTTCCGGGGATCCGGAGTGGACAGTGTTCATGATCTTGATGGTGTCGTTGTCGTTGATGTTGGTCCAGGCAAGCAGGCGGTTGGTGCGGGTGGTGTTCGTGGGAGTGGGGGTATCGGCTGTTGCCGGGGTGGTGACGGCGTCAAAGCTGTCCTGGATGTCTGAGATCTTGCGATGGAAGAAGGTGGCCAGCGAGTCGCACAGGTCTTGTGACGGTGGGATGTCGTTGGTGTTGGAGCTGGGGTTGGAGAGTTCCTTCACGATGCTGTAGAACTCTTTGCTGTTGTGTGCGTTGTTGTCTAGGCGGTCTCTGAAGGCGGTCCTTTTGGCGGATCTGATAAGTTGGTGGTGTGGGCGGGTGACATTCCTGTGGGCTCTGTAGCTTTCCGGTGTTCTTTCGCAGGTCCAGTTTTTTTCTAGTTTTCTGCAGGTTTGCTTGGAGGCCAGGAGGTTTTCGGTGAACCAGCTGGCTCTCTTGCTGGTGTGGGTGTAGGGGGGTTTCTTGAGCGGGGTGAGGGTGTTGGCGCAGGCGTTGATCAATTGTTTGAGGTTGCGGGCTGCTGGTGGGCTCTGGGCGAGGGCAGCAGTTAGCTGGTCCTCGGTGGTCTTGCCCCAGCTGTGGTGAGGCATCTGCTGGGTGCGGTGGTGTGTGGTAGGTTTCCGGAAGGTGAAGTGGATGCAGCGGTGGTCGGTTCATTGGAGTTCGGTGGTGCGGTCGAAGAAGACGTGGGTGCTCGCTGAGAAGATGAGGTCAAGCGTGTGGCCGGCGGAGTGTGTGGGTGCTGTGATGAGTTGTCTGAGTCCGAGGTTGTCGATCAGGGTGGAGGAGTTGGCGTCGTTGTTGTTCTCGAGGTGGAAGTTCAGGTCCCCGAGGAGGATGTAGTCCGTGGAGGCGAGGGCGTGTGTGCTGACAATGTCGGTGATGGAGTCGCTGAACTGCGGTCTGGGTCCGGGGGGTCTGTAGATGAGGGTGCCTCTGAGGGTGGTGTTGGGATCGGTGTGGATCTGGATCTGGAAGTGCAGGTGTTTGGTGGTGCAGAGGATGTCGTCGGTGTGTGTCGAGATTTTGAGAGTGGACAATGGCAATTCCTCCTCCTGTTCTGTTGGTGCGGTGCTTGCGGGTGATCTTGTTGCCTTCTTGGATGGCTATGGCGATGTCAGGTGCCGAGGAGGATGTCAGCCAGGTCTCTGTCAGGAAGGCGACGTCTGGGGCGTTGGTGTCGAGTAGGTGCCAGAGTTCGATGGCGTGTTCGCGCCGGATCGGGTGTTGAGCAGGATACATCTAAGGAAGTTGGTTTCCATGTTGAGCGGGTTGGCGGGCTGGATGCTGGTGAAGCTGCAGTTCCGTCAGGAGAAGGGTCCTTGGGTGCGTTTTGGGGTGGCCTGGCAGCAGCTGCGAGATCGTCCGGTGTTGAGTGTGTGGACAGTGCTGGGGTCGTAGCGGAGGCGGGCGTCGTGGTGTGTGTGGGGGCCAGGGTGCGGACAGGTGCAGACAGGCTTGCCTTTGGTGCGCCAGCGGCGCACCCGGCCGCGCAGCGTCTTGCATATGTGGGGAGGTGGAAGGGAGGAGCAGCTGAGAAACGGGAGGCGGGAGCAGCGAATAGGCTGTGGGCAGTCAGGGGGGCGGGCCGCAGGGGGCACAGCGGCGGGGGAACGAGTGGCACAGAAAGCAAAATGGGGCACAAAAGAGGGGGAAAGCAGTGTCACTGAAGGCATAAAAGGGGCACAAAAGAGGGGGAAAACAGTGTCACAGAAGGCAAAAACCGGGGCACAAAGGAGAGGGAAAACAAAGTCACAGAAGGCAAAAATGGGGCACAAGAGAGGAAGAAAACAGAGTCACAGAAGGCAAAAACGGGGCACAAGAGAGGGGGAAAACAGTCACAGAAGGCAAAAACAGGGCACAAAAACGGGGGATTAGCAGACTTACGAGCGAGTCCTCAGCAGTGGTATCTGGGGCAGGGGAACACAGGAGGAGCTGTGCGGAGGGGGAGCGGCCTGCCAGGAGGGTCAGGGGTCGCACTGTCAGATGAATCATCTCCAATCTCTGTAACCATTCTTGCCTCTAAAATACCAACCAAGAGATAGACTGAAATTAATCCTGTTGTCAACCCAGGAGCTCACATTGATCTCATCCAATAAGCGCACTGTTAGCCATTACACCCGTAATACTATTATCTATTCCTAGAAGTGCTGGAAGGAGGAACCTTCCTCTGTTACGTTTAATAAAAAAAGGGGGGGGGGATGCTCATCTATATAAACCACAAAGTAATTTGACACTGGTATTAAAGTGTGTGAACTTTGTCAGCTCTGTATGCATGAAGTGCCAATTTCTCACTAGTCGTGTTTTTAGATATTGTCTTGTATTTTAGAAGAATAATTCAACGTTTTTTTTGGGGGGGGGAGGAATCTTGCAGATGTGGTATAATATTCATGTGAAAGAAACCTGTAATACGGCGTCATCTTATAAATATACTTTTATAAGACCAGTTTAGTGACCAGTATCTGTAAGAGGTATTAGATTGCTCATTCCTGTTCTGTGCTTTTCCGAAGAGGAAATGGTAAAGCGGTATGCTTATTTTGTCACTGCTACATCCCACAGTATGTATTTTTGCAATATTAAATGGTTACTTTAATGGGCCCCGAATATTTCCATGACCAGCAAGAATTCCACCGCTGCCCTATGTCGTCTTTGCATTGACACTATGAACCTACCCCCAGATGCATGAAGCACCCACTCTGCGAATCATAAATAGCGAAAAATATCAAATCGCTATCCAGAATTCGCAGAATGGGATGCATCACCAAAATCGGTAAAAATCTGCGAATCGCAACCGGCCGCAATCGCCATATGCGATTTTGCCAAAATCTCTATCAAATCGCAGAATCGGCTGTTACCCAACCCCAAATTGCGAGTTCGCAAATACCGAAATCGCAAATAGCGATCTCGCAGATTGCGAGACCGCAAAAACGAGGCTACCAAAAGGCGCATCTGGCTGCGCATCAAGGCCAAGGTCAACGCGGTGGGAGTCATGCACCGGTCCATTGATGACCTAAAAAAGAGGTGTTACGACCTCAGAGGCCGTGCCATGGAGCGCATTGCGGAAAGCCTGGGGGAGAGACTGGCCACGGGAGGAGGAGACTCCACAGTCCCTGAGAACACACCAATGGAGGACGTACTGGAGGACTCCATCAACCCTGCAGCCTGCGTGGGGGTCACTCAACTGGACACCTCCCGCGCCACACACCAATCACAAGGTAAGAGCCATGCAACTGCAACCCCGTCCCCTAACAATGCCCATGCCCCCAGAGCCAGCCATATTTGTAACCCCAGTAATCCAGTCCCTGCCCCTTCCAAAAGCCCAAATGCATTGTGGGACCTGTAGTGTGACAATGTGTCCTGATAGCCACACACAGTCAGAATAGTCAAGTGAAACATACCCCTAAAGCCTGTCAGGGAATGCTAGCCTGCATGCATGTTGCTACATCCCAGGTGCCTGAATCACATAATTAATCATGCACTCATTCACATCACAGGTGTTGCAGATGCTGAGACGTCTGACAGCGAGACACTCCACATTGTGGAGACACCTGATGAGACGGAGGGAGAGAGCCATCCAGCACCAGCACCTGGAACAGCACCTGGACCAGCACCTTCCCAAAGACACAGGGTCACCCCTGCAGCCATAGGAGGAGCACAACCTCATCAGTCGGCAAGCATGGCAGTGGAGCAGATCCCACCCCCACCCAGGAGGCAGACATGACGCACAACAACTGTGCGGTCCGTGACCACCCCAGCAGACATGGAGCAACAAGCACATAGCGATACAAAAGGGGATGATGGACGGAGCGTTTGAGCAAATCAAACACTCACCCCCAGTCAACTGATCTGGGTTTAATCCATCACCATTCTTTAGCTCACTCAGCCACCCCAGTTCAGACATGGCCATATGCAAATCAGTCTGACCCTGTGCCTCATGGGAACTGTCCAGCCCGAACTGCCAAGCCATGTCTTCCTTGGACCGGAAACAAGCATCCTGGGACCGGTTTCGGATTCAGGAACATAACCTAGGTCTTGGTATTGAGGCTCGGATGCTTGCTGTGCACCGCAAGCAGGCACAGCACATGGCAGCAATGCAGCTGCAGCTCTACAAAACTGCACACAATATTAATCAACTCACTGGAGC
Organism: Lissotriton helveticus; assembly: GCF_964261635.1. Lineage (NCBI taxonomy): Eukaryota > Metazoa > Chordata > Amphibia > Caudata > Salamandridae > Lissotriton > Lissotriton helveticus. Next base: position 979,296,980 of record NC_136061.1, on the reverse strand, counting down.
TAACCGCAGCCGTCAAGGAGAGCAACTAACTGATGGTGGCGCAGCAGGACATCACACGCAGACGCCACAGGCAGCTGCTGACACGGCAATCACCCTACACACGCTCAAACCACCTGATTGGGAACACCACTTCCCAGCTGTCGCGCAGGTCACTGGCCATGCAAATACAGATGGTACAATGCTGCGCAGATGTTGCAAGGGCCCTGGAGCCGGTCACCACCGCTGTGGAGAACCAACAGGTGGCCAGCCATGGCCATGCAAGGGGGGGGATGATGCCAGTGAGGGGACATCTGTCCTCAGCAGCCTGTCTGTGCCGGTGCAACCAGAAAGGCGCCGCAGTTCCCTGCCCAACGCTGCATCACGGCAGGGCACTCCCAACGTGGAGGTTGAGAGGCAACAGGGTGCCTCCGGCAGGAGGCGCCAGTGACTCTACATTTCCGGCAGTGTCATGGTGAGGTAACCACGCACGCCTGCTCAGGATACAAGAGCCTGTATGTCTCAATACAGTAGCACAAATCTTTGCAGATTTTAAAGCACATCGAGAGCTTGTTAATTAAACAAAAGGTTTATTTTGAACACAAATCTTCTTCATGTCATTCATTCATGTGGCATGCATGAGTGCAGTGTTGTGTGAGGGGTATGGGGGCACTAGAAATAGTTCAGTGTGATGTTGGCGCGGCGCCTGTGTCCTTCAGCAGGATTCTCCCCATGTGCATGATGCACATGTGCAGGTGGCAGGTTGTCCCCCCCGACTCACTGCCAGAGACCTCCACAGGTATCCTCCGCTTGGTGGCAATATTGTGGAGCATGGCACACACGGCCACGATGCGGCAGCAGACCTCAACCGGTATTTGAGGGCCCCGCCAGTCTTGTGGAGGATGCGGAATCGACTCTTTAACATGCCAAATGTCCGCTCGATCACATTTCTGGTGTGTATATGCGCAGCATTGTACCGCCGTTCCTGTGGTGTAGCAGGGTTGAGGTATGGGGTGAGGAGGTATTCACAGAGGCCGTAGGCGCTGTCACCTGAAGGTAGGAGCAGAGGGTCACTGCCTGTTCTGCGCAGCAACATGGTCTTCACATACTGTATGTGGGCATGTGTACTTACCTAGGAGATGTCCCAGGCCAAATTCCCCCCTGGCCAAGCGGATGTGTATGCCGCTGTGCTGGAAAATGAACCAATCATGCGTGCTCCCCGGGTATTGTGCCACAATGTCTGTGATGATGGTCTTTGCATTGCAGACCGTCTGGATGTTGAGGGAGTGGTATGACTTGCCGTTTCGGTACATGTATTCGGTCTCTGCGGTTCTCTGCGGGTGGACAGATGTGAATGTGGGTGCAGTCGATGCAGCCAATACCAAGGGGGAAATGGGCGGTGTGATAAAAGTCCAGTTTTGTTTGCATTAAGTCCTGTTGGGTTGTTGGGAAGGTGATATAGTGGTGTATTAGGCTCAGCATGGCGTCCAGGAAAGTCTGTAGGCAGCGTGAAATTGTGCTCTGTGATATACCCCCTGCAACAGCGACTATCCCCTGGAAGCTGCCGGAGGCTAGGAGGTGCAGGCAGCACAGGACCTGGACATGGGTGGGCACGGCATTGGTCTTCCGTGTTGGGTGCTGGATCAAGAGGTCAAGGGCTCTGATGAGATTCTTTATCATTGCCCCATTGAGCCTGTATTTGCAGTAGATCTCCTCTTCAGTCTGGCCCAGGAGTGTATTCCGCAGCCGGAAGATGCGCTCCTGGATCCTGCGTCGGTTCTGGGCTGCAGCCTGGAGCCTCAGCCGCCTTGCCACGATGTAGAGACCTGGCATTGTGACTTTCCTCATGCTCCGACTGAGTCTCCTTAAGTGTATTTGATTTACCCAACACCTGTTTCTTGTTTGCCATTTTTTTTTCACCAATTGGACTTCATGGTTACCACCTGGTTTTGCTTCTCCTTAAATTGCGATTCGTATTTAGCGATTAATGGTATTTTCGCAATTTGCGATTTATGATGAATGGAAATAGCGATTTATTAGCGAATTCGCAATTTGTTTGCGAATTCGCTATTGATTTTTCTAAATGTGTGGGTAATCGCTGTTAAGGAATCGCAATGGGGGCTACCAAATGGTTTTGCGATTCTTTGTTTTGCGAATTCGCTATTTGCTGCTTTTGTACTTGATGCATTGAGGGAGCTGAAATTGCAATCCCAATCGCTGTGAAACAGCGATTGCGATCGCAATATCGCTTGATGCATCTATGCCCTAGTCCTGTGCAGTTTTTTTTTAGGAATCCGTGAAAGGACAGTTGTACCGCATCAATAAAAGCAATTATGGCACATAGAGCCTTTGTTGCTAGTAGGATGCCAGTAAAGATCAAAAACAGTTTTACAGTCCCAACCTGGTTAGGATCTGATCTACAAGCTGTAGCCGATATTTTATCAAAGGTTTTACATTGATAACAAAATCTGCTAATAAGCGGCTTCGCTAGGCTTGTGCTACACGACTATTGTGGCATTATGACTGTGATAAAATCAAATAAATTTCAGCTTAGAACACCTTCAGGTTGCTAAGACACTTTTCCTTGAACATCTGGTAACAATCTATTGATAAGCAGACTGGGTGTGCTTCTTGAATTATGGCTCGATCCTCTTTCCTTCTAGCACTCCATTGCACTTAATGGTGAATATCAGCCATGTTTCAAGCCCTTGTAATGCTAGACCGGTTGGAAGATTTGATGTACTCCCTCGTATTCCCACCCGAAAATGCATAACTGCATTGTCTTCGCTAAAATTGAAGTGGTTATGGTAGCAGCTGAGCACAAATCCCTTGCCTAATATAATAAACTGCCTGCATCTTGTGGAATATTTCTCCACCCTAACTCTAGCCACGTCCTTAAGATTTACCATAATAATATAGTTGTGCCAATGTAAACTTTTCCTTTTTATCCTCTTATCACAGCTATGTTCCCCCCTGCCCTTTTTTGAATTATTCCAGGTGTTTTAACATACCCTGATTCAATTGCCTTGAATAAATGCTTTTAGTATATACCAGATTTGACACTAAATACAATAGGTATCTGACAGTAGTAGATATGCACTCCTTAAATTAGATGTTTGTTGCTATTTCTACAGCACAGACATAGCCTGGAAGCAGTAGAACACTGCATAGTGAAAGATCCTGGCTGTTAAGCCCTGTGTAAGGCGAGTCATTTGAGTTAGTGTGGTATATTAATGGAGCATCAAGAGGTGTTCTAATGGATATATATGCTCCCACATATTCCTTCTTGGAACACTTTCGCAGGCTTTAGATCAGTTCAGGAATCTTTTTATACAGCTTTAACAGGTCATATTATTATTATTATTAACGAATTTTGTACCGCGCACGGTTACCCAGGGGCATCCCAGCGCTTATAGAGACCTAAAGCGAGCTGCACATGCAGAGCAAGAGAGCTAAAGTTATACCGGGAATAGATAGGTTTTTAAATGTTTCCGGAACCTGAGAAGATTTGGTTCAGAACGTAATGAGAGTGGGAGGGAGTTCCAGGCCCGCGCTGTATGGAAGGAAAAGCTCCTGCCGCCTGAACGAGCTCTCCTAACTCTCTTCGTCTGAAGGAGGTGTTTGTTGTCCGAGCGTAGGGCTCTTGTAGGCTTGTAAGGCCGGATCATATCCTTCAGGATGGATGGTCCTGTCCCCTGTATGCTCTTATGGGCAATACAGAGGGCCTTAAAGGTGACTCTCTCTCGGATAGGGAGCCAGTGAAGTGCTTTTAAAGCGGGCCTGGCTGACTGCCTGGCCGGAATGTTCAGCAGCAACCTTGCTGCTGCATTCTGCACTTGTTGCAGGATCTTGAACGTTGACTCCGGCGCTCCGAGAAAGAGCGCATTACTGTAGTCCAGGCGCGAGATGATTAGACCTTGGACTAACAGGTTCCGAGAGAGTTCTGGTAACAGGGGAAGAACCTTACGGGCAGACCGGAGCATTCCATAACACACACCAGCGGTCTTCTTGGCGTTTGTCCTAAAGGACAAATCCGGCTCCAGCCAGACCCCCAGGCTCTTGATCTCCTTCTTTGGGTCAGGCGGGGTGCCCATACAGTTGGGCCACACGCTCGGCGAGAGGGCGAAGCTTGACTGGCCCAAGATCATCAGCTCAGTTTTTGAGCCATTCAGTTTGAGCGATGACCTGGACATCCAATCAAACACCTCTCCCAAGCATGAGTGGAGCATCTCAGGCTGTTTCTCCAGCTGTGTCAGACCCACTACTAGCTGGGTGTCATCCGCATAGCTTATGGTCTTGAAGCCAAACGGAGACACCACACCCTCCAGGGGTGCCATATACACGTTAAATAACGTGGGGCTCAGGGATGAGCCCTGGGGCACCCCGCAGTGAAGTGGGAGGGGAGGAGATTTTGCGTTTCCTTCCCAAACCTCGAAGGTACGCCCCTCCAGAAAGGAGGCCAACCATTCCAGGGCCACTCCTGTGACACCTGACTCTGCTAGACGTTGTATCAGCACTCCATGATTGACCGTATCGAAGGCCGCACTAAGGTCCAGGAGGATCACTGCCACTGACCCCCCTGCGTCCAAAGTGCTTCTGGCCTCCTCTACCACTGCTAGCAGAGCCGTGTCTGTTCCATGACCCGGTCGGAATCCCGTCTGGGAGTCCCTCAGCCGGCCATTCTCCTCGAGAAAGTTGGATAGCTGTCGGTTTACCAACCTCTCGGCGACCTTACTGACCCCTGGCAACAAGGAAATGGGCCTGAAGTTGGCCAGATTCAGCGGGTCCAAGCCGGGCTTCTTCAAAAGCGCTTTGACGACCGCACTTTTCCAATCAGGCGGCACCGTCCCATGGGCGAATGAGAGATTGACCAAATCGGTCAAGGGCTCTCCTATCGACAAGGCGGCCTGCTTTAAATACCGCATTGGGACGGGGTCCCGGGGTGCGCCACTTTTCAGGCTCCCGAGGACCTTCAATACTTCGCCTGAAATTACAGGGCCAAATGACGTTAGTCGCTTTTCCGAGATGCTCGAGTCCCCAGAAGAGGCCAGAGCCCCCATAACCGGGGGAATAGAGCTTATGATGGTGTCAATTTTATTCTTAAAATAAGTGGCCAATTCCAGACATTTTTCCTGTGGTCTGTCGTGGACAAGTGGGGGATCAGGCGGTTTAAGAAGCTCCTTCATCACTAGAAAAGCTTCCCTGGATGAGGACGCAGCGTGCTTAACTCTCTCCCCATAGAAGGAGGCCTTTGCAGCACGTATTGCAAGTTTATATGTCCTTAATTCCATGCGATATTTTTCCCTGCTATCTGTACCCAAATTCCTCCTCCATGTCCTCTCAGCCCGTTTACAGTTCTTTCTCAGGGTTCTGAGCTCTAGGGTATACCATGGGGCGGACCCCACTCTCCTATCCCTGATAAGCATCTTTTTGAGTGGAAGCACGTGGTCCACTGCGTTGGTCAGCCAGTTCCTCACAGTGACATCTGCAGTCACCGGGTCCCGACCCTTCTTAGGCAGGGTGACCTCCAAGCGGGCATTCCAGGCCTCTACAGGGAGCCTTGACCATGCCCTGTCTATTCTAAATTTCCTGGATGGGAGAATGTCGTCACACTTTACTTCCCAACTAGCCATAATCAATGAGTGATCGGACCAGGGAAGAGCGAGGGGGGGCATAGCTGATATACCCGCCATATTCGCGAAAAAAGGGTCCAGAAGGTGACCCGTAACATGTGTGGCCCCAGTGTTCATTAATTTAATCTGCAGGGCGCTCAGCTCGCTCATCAGATTAGTTGCCATTGGGTCAGTTGCCTCATCAAAGTGGCAATTGAGGTCTCCCAGCAGGATGAAGTTGGACGAGGCCGAAGCCAGGAGCGTGGTAGTTTCCATTAGTGAAGATATAAAATCACCCGCACTCCCAGGTGGCCGGTAGACTAGAAGGCCTGTCAACGTGCTAGTAGGGGAGAATTGAAGGGAGAATTGGCAGCTCTCACAGTCTTTCACCCGTGCCTCCCGTGCCTTACAACCCAGTGAATCCCTGTAGATAATGGCCAGACCCCCCCCCTCCCTACGCCTCTGTCAAGATGGTAGATCAAATATCCCGGGGCCAACGCTGTAACTACGTCCGGACCCGAGGTGTCAGATAGCCAAGTCTCAGTAAGAAACAAGGCATCAACCTTGTGGTCCAGGATTAGGGAGTTAATCTCCGTAGCATGGCAGGGGAGAGACCTACAATTCAGCAGGGCGAGACGACGCAAGATGGTAGGGGTAGTTTCTCCTATTCCTGGTTGACAGACTCTACATCCCCTAAAGCGCTTTCCCCCTTTTGCAATATAGCAGCACGTGTCAAACTTAGATAGTCTATAAGATATAAAAGATCATTCTTCGTGTACCTGATCCTAGCGACTTGTTGGGGGCTCGCATCAGGCATAGCAGCTGGCCCTAGTCCCGTCTGTGCCCGGACGGGCACAGACGGGCTTAACTCTGGCGAAACTCCGGCGCAAATCCGGCGCGTCCACTGAACGCGTCCGCTGCGCGGAGCCATAAGGGACCGTTTATATAGGGCGACTAGACCGCTCGGCGAATGTGACCCCACCTAAGATGGCCGCCAAAACCGGATCGAGCCCGGGACCTGGTAGAAATGCACCACCCAGGGATCGGGGACCGAGGGAAATGCCTCGATCAAGTCTAAGCCCAAATGAGGGTAGGAGCGTTCAATTAAAAAGAATTTTAAAAATTTCTTAGCCTGAATCCTAAATGTGGTGCAAATGCAGGGGGGGATCGGACACAAAGGAAAAATCAAGAGCAATAATTTTAAAAGCTAAAAACGACTGAGCGCTCAACTAGCAGCCTCTCAGTAAATCTCTATCTGACATCATAGACACCAGCATGCGGTACCACAAGTATACAGAGCACGCCATGAGCACTAGTGACATTTTATTTTTTGCACCTCACAGGTGTTTGACTTAGAGCAGCTTCCCCTTTTTAGGCCTCACCTGCAACAGTGCATTCACTTCTGCTCTCCAGAGGTATTCTATACTACAAGGGGCTTGCTGCCCACCCATTGCTTACCATTTGTCACTTTAATTTCCTGCCTTCTAATTGGCCTGCACCTGCTGGCTTCACCTCCTCTTTTTGTCGGAGCATGGTCCAAGTACTGATTGCTTCAGCTTGATTGCTGTCCTCCCACTGATCGCGCTGTGATTGAGGTACTTCTTTTCTTTTTTATTCTTACCTTTCTATGTTGTACTATGCTACACACACTTCAAAGAAGCTCTTTTCAAACAGATATTAATTGTGACAGATGTTATCTACTTCTAAAAGTATTTTCACTGTGACATGGGCAAAGTTGCTTTCTGTATGTGATTGCAATGAGCATAGTCCAGGAAGTGGTATGGAGGCAGACTAGTGCTGTCTCTTCCCCAAAACAAAAGTTTAAAAAAAAAACAATGTTCCCTTTCTGTGATTTCTGTCTTTGCCTGTGGTTGTTACAGTTTACACATTGTAGTTTTAACCTGCCTGTGATTGGATATTTTATCACCTGTTTTGTGTTTTAAACTTGTGTTGTTCCTGCCCTTGATTGCTTCCATTTAAATTGTTGAATTGTGGGATTTGCAGTCCAAACTCTGTAGTTGTTCCCTCTCATTGCTGATGACTTTCAGTTTTCCCTCCAAATTTCTCCTTTGCTATGTTAAAACAGTGCACCCCCACCCACCATTTTGTGTTCACAAGCCAGTGAAACCAGCCCCCCCTGACTCTCCCCAGCAACAGGTATGTTCTACGGATGTACGTTGTTACAACGCAGGTTGTAACAACGGATACCTTTACCACGTGGCCGCTACAACGCAAGTCGTTACCACGACTTGCGTTGGAGGGCGCGGATTTAGGATTTTTATAATTTTATATTCCAACACCAGTCCCCGTGGATACTAGAGAAGGTGTTGGAATATACATTTATAAAATTCCTTATCCCACAGCGCCCTCCAGCGCAAGTCGTGGTAACGACTTGCGTTGTAACAGCCGCGTGGTAAAGGTACCGCGTAGTAAAAAATTAGTGGTAAACGTTGTTTACCATATTCTACATGAGAGGGTGAATCGGTGAGCTGTTTAAACTGTGTTTACTAAGGACTGTGCACTTTGTTGTTTGGCCAGTAGAGGGAGTAAAGTTGTATTCAAACAGTATTGTTAGATTTCATGTTAGTGAGGACTTTACCTGCAGAAGTCCAAAGTGTGGATTAAGCCTGTCTGTCTCCTTGGAGATTCTGAACAGGAAAAGCAGCTCCCCAGCCCACCCCCCAGGCCAGCAGACCCAGGACTGGGGATTGGCTATTCAACTACCAGGCAACTCTGAGCCGTCCCCTCACACTAGCCAAGGCCCCTTAAGGCCTTGCTGGGTGCACCCCAAATCATTCTCCTCCATCTTGTGAGTTGCAGCCTCCCTGTACCCCAGATTACAATTAGCAGAGTCCAGGAAGTGGTAAGGAGGCAGACTAGTGCTGTCTCTTCCCCAAAACAAAAGTTTAATAAAAAACAATTTTCCCTTTCTGTGATTTCTGTCTTTGCCTGTGATTGTTACAGTTTAAAAATTGTAGTTTTAACCTGCCTGTGATTGGATATTTTATCACCTGTTTTGTGTTTTAAACTTGTGTTTTTTCCTGCCCATGATTGCTTCCATTTAACATGTTGAAATGTGGGATTTGCAGTCCAAACTCTGTAGTTTTTCCCTCTCATTGCTGATGACTTTCAGTTTTCCCTCCAAATTTCTCCTTTGCTCTGTGCTAAGACCTGTATGTTAAAACAGTGCACCCCCAGCCACCATTTTGTGGTCACAAGCCAGTGAAACCAGCCCCACTGCCTCCCCCCAGCAACAGGGATATTCTACATCAGAGGGTGCTTCTGTGAGCTGTTTAAACTGTGTTTACTAGGGTCTGTGCACTTTGTTTGTTGCCCAGTAGAGGGAGTAAAGATTTATTCAAACAGTATTGTTAGATTTCAATTTAGTGATGCCTTTACCTGCAGAAGTCCAAAGTGTGGATTGAGCCTGTCTGTCTCCTATGAGATTCTGAACAGGAAAAGCAGCTTCCAACTCCCTGGCCAGCAAACCTTGTCTGAGGTCGCTGGGAGCTTATATGGTCTGATATTGTTGGGTACATGTGTACACTGATTGGTGGTTGTATCTGATGTTTCTATTGTATTAGGGTTAGTGTCCTTATTTGTTTGGCTATTTGAGTGTTCTGATTGGTTTCTGGGTCTGTGATTCAATCAAAGTAGGGTTGGGGCTAGAGTTAGGATTTCTATTGGAAGTAGGGACTAGGGTTTTCTGTGTTATTGGTTGGTGGGACCAGGGTGGGACTAGGGCTAGGGTTAGACCTTTAATTGGAAGTAGCGGTTAGGGCTTCTGGTGTGATTGGATGCTGGACTGGTTGTGGGACTAAGAGTAGGGTTAGGCTTTCTATTGGAAGTAGGGACAAGGGCTTCCTGTGCCATTGGTTGCTTGGACTTGGGGTGGGACTACTGGTAGGGCTAGGGCCTCTATTGTACGTAGAGATTAGGGTTTTTGAACTGATTGGGTGCTTGGACTAGGGCTAAGATCGACTGTAAGGTCCTGGTCTCCTATTGGTTCTAGATTTTTAGGGTTTGTGATTGGATAGTGTTAGGGCTAGGGTTCCCATTGGCTGACAGGGTCACCTGATTACTAGGGCTATAAAAGGCCAGGTTTAGGGCGTCTCAGCCCAGGCATCAAGGCTAAGGGGGAGAGGACAAGGGCAGTTGCCTGTTTGAGCTTGTTAAGGGCGGAGAGGACAAGGGCAGTTTCCTGTTTGAGCCTGTTAAGGGCGGAGAGGACAAGGGCAGTTGCCTGTTTGAGCCTGTTCAAAACTGACCAGGGCCAGGGCCAGAAATGCTGCCCAATATACATACCTCCATTATGCATCTATATACTTTCAATGTACTTATGGATCTATATATTTATCACTTTCTTCTAATTTAGCATTTCCAATGCACTTCCTTTTTTCTCAGCCTATACTTCGCTCAATATATCCTCTACATCCACTCTCTCATTTAACCCCAAACCCCATACCACTACTATGAACCCCAAAATAACCCTTTCTAGACTCTCTGCTACTCTACCCCTCCTTGCATCATCTTACACCTCTTTTACTATACTGATCCCCAAAAACAAACCTTTCTAAACTCTTCCCTCTTTTCTACACCTCCCCAACCCTTCTCAATCCAAATAACTGACTAACATAACCACCACTAAAATTACCTTCATGTTTCACCATACTAATTCAACACTAATCCTGATGGGTTCCAGAGTAGCGTGCTACTTGCGCTTCAAAACCCAATCAGGGGTAGCAAGCGCTATATAAATACAAACCTCTTTCCCTTCACTATCCCGCTACCTACCCTTCTCTACCCAAATAACTGAATAACATATCCACTACTCAAATTTCTTCATATTTTACTATACTAATTTTCAACACTAATCCTTTATGAGTTCCGGAGTGGCGTGCTACTCGCCAGAAAAGCGCTTCAACATCCATCAGGGGTAACAAGTACTATATGAATGCAAACCTTTCTTCCCCTTTTATCCCTCCGCTATCCTTCTCACTCCAAATAACTGACTAATATCCACCACTGAAATTCCTTTAATATTTCACCATATTAATTCACCACTAATCCTTTATGGGCTTCCTGAATAGCATGTTTCAACACCCCATCAGGGGTAACAAGCGCTATATAAATACAAACCTTTTTTCCTCCTCTATCCTTCTGCTATCATTCCAAATAACTGACTAACCTATCCACCACTTAAAATGTACTTGCATGTTTCACTATACTAATTCAACACTAATCCTCTATGGGTCCCGGAGTAGCGTGCTACCCGCCAAAAAAGCGCTTCGACACCTTGTCAGGGGTAGTAAGCGCTATATAAATGCAATTACAATACAATACTTCCATCAAGTTTGTTTTAGCGAAATCTACAAATTCATGTATTGATTGTTGCAAACCGATTCTCGTCTGGCTTAGGAGGACAACGTCGTCTGCGTAAGACAGGTGTGGTAATGGCAATGTGCCCAGCCATGGCGGATGTGAATTGACCCCGTCTTGCCTTGGTGTTAAATTGGCCATAAACAGGTTGAATTGTGTAGATCTTCCTTTTGAGCCTCTGGCCATCGGCGAGTTTGACCTGCATCCAGGTATCGGTGTAGAGATCCTCATTGGATTCAGAATTGAGTCCGGTAGACCCTGCTGCTTCAGTTTGGCCCACAGTGTGCGTCTACTGACACGGTCAAATGCCGCCTTAAAATCCATGAAGCATAGATGTAGGGCTTTTCGCTGTCGTAGACTTTTGTCGGCGATTAGCCCTATTGCTAATGCATTTGTAATTGTATCAGTGCCCCGATTAAAGCCTGACTGGTTTAAAGGATTTTTTTTTGTTCTCGTCGAACCAATTTATCAGATCTGTTAAGATCAAGGATGCATAATATTTGGCCTCTGCTCTGCCGCTGCGTCTATTAACGCGATCAATCGATTGTTTGTGGGGTCTGTGCTCTCCCCTCCCTTATATATTGGATTCATTATTGCACCTCTACAGCTCTCTGGGATACAAATGGAAGTGCCAATCATCTGGAGCAGACTGTGGATATTACTTGCCCAATAGTTGGGATCATGTTTGTAAATAGCCTGTGGTACTCCGTTTGGGCTGGTGCACTATCGAGCCAACTTTTTCTTATGATTTGTAAGGTTGTGGTATGTCCTCAGTCTGCGGTGTGCCATTTCCTGCTATTTTGGTGATTATAGTGGTCGTATCTTTCTTGGTACTATGGTTAGTTAAGGGCATTACTGATTTTTGCTTTTCCTTTGTAGCGAAGTTCTACTGGTCAGATTAGATGCTGTAACCAGACTGGCTCAGTGACACAGGTTGTGTTTATGACTTTTGAAGTTCTGTTCATGGAATTCACCTGATCCCCAAAAACTCTAGCATCTGGTTTCTTTGTGTTATATAATAACTTTGTCCAGAAGTTATTTTCTTGATTTTTTTTGTCGATCCAAATTTGTTTTTTGTATTTTTTCTTTAATAGACGTACATGCTCCCATTAGTTTAATGATGGACTTTGATGGTGAGCCGTCCTAAGTGCCTTTCTCAGTTGGTTCCTTAAAATTTGTGCCGTTTGACTGAGATGACTGTTGTAATCTGTCCATTTGTGAGTCCGATCCTGTTCCCTGGGACAACGACTGCTTGAAAGCCTTCCTAGAGCTGAGAGAGAGCCTTTGCTGCGCTCCTGCATTAGGAATGCCAGATTACAACAAATCATTTTCGCTCTTTTGAAGTGAAAGAGAAGGTTGTGCTATCTCACTATTGACTCAGAATCATGGAGTTGCCCCTAGGCCAGTTGCCTTTTTTTCAGCTACTCTAAATCCAGTAACATCAGTGTTGCCCCAATGTCTCAAATCCCTTGCAGGTGTCCGCATAGAAAGGTGTGAGCATTGTGATGGGTTACCCTTTGACCGTTTACATGCCTCATTCGGTGGAAATATTGTTGACTCAAACTCATACTCAACACCTAATCAACAGCAGGCTCACAAGGTACAAGTATACTATTTTGGCCGCAGAGAATGTCACATTTAAGGGATGTTCAATTTTGAATCCTGCTACGCTATTGCCTTTACCTGATTGTGATGCGGATGAGATCGAAGTAGAGCATGACTGTCTCGATGCACCAAGCTCCATCCTGACATTACTGACAAGCCATTGCCTGAATCCGGTTACACCCTAATTGTGGATTTTTCATGTCTCAGAGACAATGAGGGAAAGCTGGGGGGACTTATGCTGTCAGTACTTTTATGGGAGTGGTGGAAGCTGCCTGGTTTCAAAGAATATTCTCCGCACAGGTGGCAGAGCTGATTTCACATACTAATAATAATAATCCACATTTGTAAAGCGCACAATCACCCGTAAGTGTCTCTAGGCGCTGGGGGCCGTCGGGAAGATTAAGCGAGCTATTGCCCAGAGTCACATGGTGCTGGGCTAACCTGCCGCCGGAGCCGGGGATCGAACCCTGATCCCCAGATTCCAGCGTCAGTCGCCCTGGCCGCGGCGCCACACCTCTCCCTCTACTAGAGCATGCCATGTTTCAGACCAGCTGAAAGTGACAATATTCACCGATAGCCAGTATGGGTTTGGTGTGGTTCATGAATTTGGACAGTTATGGTATCAGAGGGAAAACTGTTAGAGGTCCTGCAAATGCAAGCACAGTTTGCCGTTGGAAAATCTTCTGCCCATTGTAAAGGAAATTATTTTGTAACAGTATGAAATAGGTATGCAGACGAAGTTGCACGTTATTGTGCATTAAACTGTTGAACTTTCAATAGTGAATACACAAACAAGGGATCTGATTAAACCAATTTCAACATTTTGAGTAAAATTGCTGATACATGGGAAGAAGTACAGAGATTGCAGGAGGAAGTTACTGAGGAGGAACAGCAAGGTTGGATCAGAGTAGGATGTGTGAAACGAGATGATGATATTTGGGTTTCAAGAGATGGAAGACCAGTATTGCCTAATAGTTTGTTGCCACCAATGGAGCGGTACTATGACGGATCAATGCATGTAGAAAGAGATGTCATGTTGAGTTTGTTTGGACAGACTTGGTTTAACCCAAAATTTCAATCGATGGCTGAAGCATTGTGTTACTGATGTGAGATTTGCCAGCAAATTAATTTTGGAAAATGAACTGCTGTTACACTGAGTCACATATAAAGAACTGGAGGTCATTTCAACATGATGCAGCTGGGTTTCGCTGAAATGACAGTATTCAATGGATTGAGATACATTCTAGTGATGGTGTGCATCTTTTCATGTTGGGTGGAAACAGTGGCGGCTCCCCCACTAAGGCAGAGGAGCATCCTCCACTGCTTTGCAGCAGTGAAAGAAAGGAAAAATAAAATATTAACTTGATGTTATTATCATTGTATTTGTTTCAGCTGTGGCAGCATGGGGGTGGGGCTGCCCTCCTCGCAGGGCAAGGGAGAAGTGATGGGCACACTGAAGCATGTATGACACTTTGCCAGGCTGTCTCAGGTGTGGCCAAACAGTCATGCACACTTAGCATGTTCTCTATCCAGGCTACATTACAGCCGGGGTTGGGAACATGTCCAGCCCCCTGCCCCCGTCTGAGTGCTGTAGTCACAACGCTGCATTACAGTGTTGTGATTGGCTTAGGGGAGCCAATCACAATGTTGCATTGAAACGCTGTGATTGACTCAGGGGAGCCTGGCTGCTTCCTGTTCGGCGGACATGGAGAGACAAATTGGGGGAGAGCTGCCAGGAGGTAAGTGTCTTTTTCTTTTTTCCCCTTAGCCCACGCCCATCATCCCAGATCCGTGCCGGCCACCACTGGTTGGAAGCCTACCTGACTAGGAGATGTGATAGCCTCACTGTAGCTAAACTGTTGTTGAGGGGACTCATTCCGAGATTCAGATTTACAACCTCTTTAGAGACATACTGAGGAAATCATTTTAATAATGAAGTTCTGAGAATGCTATGTTCAACATTGCAGATGGAGCAGAGATTATATTGCAGTTATAGGCCAAAAACTTCAGGTATCGTGGAACAAGTCAACGGCACTTTGAAATCGAGGTTGGCTAAAGTGTGTGCTTCAACATCTTTGAAATGGTTGGATGCTTTACTCCTTGTGCTGATGAGTCTTCGCAGTGTCCCAGATCGAAGGACAAGATTATTGCCACATGAGGTAATCATGGGTTGAGCGATGTGATTGCCTTCTGTGCCCGCGGACATGCTTGTAAACATCGCAGACGATTTGGTGCTCGATTACTGGAAAGGACTGGTTAATGTGGTTCATTCAGTGTCCCACCAGGTTGAAACCGCAACAGACTGCCACATCAGGAGCACTGGCAGCACATTAGTCCTGGTCACTGGGTCGTGGTGTAGAAAAATGTGAGTAAGTACTGTCTTGAGCTTCGTTGGCACAGTCCATACCAGGTGATTTCGGCCACTATGTCTGCTGTGGAGTGGGTGATCTTCCTAATTGGGTGCATGCGTCTCACACTCGGAGAGGCCTGTGTCTCCTTGAACGATTAACTGCATCTCTTCCAGAAGAGATGCCAGCAGTGTTCAAAAGGCAACGGGAATGGGTTTGCTAAGCTGTAAGGGACCCTGCAGAGCCTGAGACAGCACATTTTTTTAAATATAAATATTTTTATTGATGACAATATTAATATGATGCAAACATATTCACTGAGCATTACATTAAGTAGGAATAATAACTTAATTCACCTAAATTGATCTTCTTCACTTCTTGTATACCCTTCCTAAGGTGCTCAACTCATTCTACACCTGGGATTAGATGAAGTGTCATTTGCGGAGGCTCACAGATATTTCCCCTAAACTCATTCCCTTTTCCCCATATTTGTGACCATTTCCTAGGGCAGCCTCTCGATCCTTGTACTGTGCCCTCCATCAGCATACACCAATCTGGGTCACGTTCCCATACTGTGATCTTTGGTGCCTCCTGTGCATCACATAGTTTAACGATGTTACGTTTCGCTACCATCAACCCTAGCGTCACCCAGGTCTTTGCTTTACTACTTAGGTCAGTGGGTTCCCAAATGTTTAGGAGGCACAGTCCTGGCTTGTGTTCTATCTGGGTTCCCAAGACTTCTCCCAATCATCGAAGCACAGAGGACCAGTATTGCTGAATGTGTGAACACATACTCAAATGATATGTTTGATTGTACCCTCATGGCCACACTTTCTACCACATTCAGGGTCTTCTCTATAAACCATTTTTACGAGAGTTTGACACAATAGGGATACTCTATGTAGAACCTTGAGTTGCACAAGTTGCAGCCTTGAGGAGATCACTATTTCCTGGGGGATGCTAAGGCTTCCTGCCTGTCCTCATCTTCCATACCGACTACATCAATTTCCCAATGTTCGCGCAGCCGCAGGAGTGGATCAGTCATAGTGCTAATTATTTTCTAATATGTCAAAGAAATAGCTTTTTAGGGCATATGACCATCGAGGAGTCTATCTTCCAGTGGGGTGGACTCTACCAGAGATTCCCCCTTTGGAATGACTGCTTGCAGCACATGTCTTAATTTTATCTGAAGTATTTTGTGTCTGCAAGTTCAAATTCCTTCTGTAACTGAACAAAGGGAATTAATTCTCCCTTTTTCCACAAGTCCCCCACCTTTGAGATTCCAATCATGTCCCACTGCTCAAAACCCCTAGTGTTTCTCAGTGTGCCAAGTCTGTCTGTGTCCCAGACAGCGTGATCATCTGAGTGAGTTTTCCAGTCCCTATCAAACTTTTATTTACGGTATGCCATATTCGGACAGCATGATCAGTGGGGCCCGTCAATTGCAATTTTGCTAGATTGATATAAAGTGCTCTAATATAATTCCCATCTGGGAGAAGCCATCGGTCAATATTGTATCCAAGGTCGTCGTGGGGTCTGTATATTCTTTGATTTATTGCTGCTAGATGTGCTGCCCAATGGTACCTATACACATATGGCAGACCTACACTCCAGTTGTACCATCCCCTTATTAACTTTTGAGTTGCTAAACGGGGCGGTTTCCCCTCTCACAGGAGTCTCTCTGCTCCCCCCGTGGCCTTAAAATAACCTGTGCGAACTGGGTTTGGCGAATTTGCAATATATATAAAAATCGCAGAAGGGACATCATTTTAAATAACGAAGTTCGGCCCCGTAGGCACAAAGGGAGAGACTTCCAACTTTTAACATCGCTTCTGAGCCGCTGCAGCGGGGCAAGGAGGTTCTGCTCGTAATATGCTGTAGAGTCTTTAGTGAAATATATTCCCAGGTACTTAAAGCCCTCTTGTGCCTCCTCGATCACATAGTTTCGGGGTATTTAGAATATTACCAAAATTAATGAAAATGTGGAGTGCTCAATTTATCGAGGTTCTCGGTGAGGCCAAGTACAGCAGTATGACATCCGCATACAGGGAGATGTGGTCCTCCCAGCCTTCCGACCATCGTAGGCCCCTCATAATGGGATCTCTTCCTATCCACCATGCCAACGGCTCCAGCATTAGAGTGAAGAGCAGTGGGGACAGGGGACACCACTGCCTGGTTCTCCTCTCAAGGGTAAACGTTAGTGATTTTGGGTTGTTTACTACCACTTGTGCCAGTGGCCCAGTATATAGAAGCTTTATCCAGCTTAAATATTTTGGGCCAAATCCCATTCTTTTGAGGACTGCATACATATATGTACTAGAAAGGGGGGGTCCCAATGTAGAACAAAATTACTTAACACACAATTAAATAATAATAACACAATTAAAGAATCTGCAATGTTTAATTCACAAAGCAGACACAGTTAGGATATAGTATCCAGCATTTTTCATTACAAAGACGGTTAATTGGTGCCCAGAATAGGGGAGGTGGTAAAGTGAGAAAGGTGTAGGTAGGGAAGGTGACCATAAAAACAGACGGTAATCTGAAAAACTGAACCGTAATTTGGAAAGTACATATGAACAAAAATCACATCAAATCAATTAAACAACACATGCCCCGAACAGTACATCAATGTTACAATTGCGGAGAGAGGGGCTGGAATCCAGGGGATTGGTTGTCTACGTTTCGACCCACTATGTGCAGGAATTTATGGAACCCTTGCGGCGGGGTCTTCATCAGGACGGGAGAGGGGCTATCAACCTATTAATATTGACAATGGGTGTGTATTAATAAGAGGTCTACAGATCGCTGTTAGAGACAATATTAATGAGGCACACGTTATAAAAAGAAGAGGTAGGAGCATACCTAACAGATTGCCGCTCGACATCTTAGTTGAGACTGTAGGCTTGCTCAGGTCGGAAACACCTACAGGGTACGAACAATAGTATTATGCACGCATTAGATAAATTACACTTGGAATGCCCTACGAAATTGGCTGGTCCATAGTGAGTGGAAGAGACTAGTATAGTAAAGGGGTGAAACTTACACTTGAGTTGTGGCCAACCGCGTTCAGGCGGGGATCAGTGACGGCCCAGGGACGTGGGGCACAGGAAATTCTCGAAACTGCCAATCAATGGGGGAACCGGGTTAGTATATTCACCGCAGATCTAAAGCAACGTAAGTTGCGATTAAAAGGCAGTGTGGCTTACCAGGGGTTCTGGTTGAAGTCAGTGTCGTCCCAAGTGGTTAAGGCGGCGTGGCGCTCAAGTATGTCGGAAAATGCTTCTCGAAACTGCCAATCAATGGGGGAACTGGGTTAGTATATTTTTATTTACCGTAGATCTAAAGCAACGTCCGTTGCAATTAAAAGGCAGTGTGGCTTACCAGGGGTTCTGGTTGAAGTCAGTGTCGTCCCATATGGTTAGGGCGGCGTGGCGCTCGAGTTTGTCGGAACACGCTGCAATAAAGAAACAACAGCGATAGGTGTCAGGTTGGGGGCCTACGTTTCGATTGAATTAAGAAACACTAGGTAAACCAGTGAGTTTACCGCGGGGAATGAATCGGCCCGGCGTCTCCGTGTTCGAGTCAGTAGTCTTGGGAAGACTTCCTGTATTGGAGGTTGTTATGGAAACCAAGTCACGTGGCACCAGGCCGGCATGGTAGAAAGACTAACACCTCAGAATGGAAAGGTATATAGCGTCTATTGGAAGAGATCGGTATATGGGGCAGGCATCGTAATTGTGTGAATAGACCCGCAATTGCGTGTGTGTATAATTAAATTAGAAATATCATTAATGTAATTACACATTTTTTACAAAAACGGTATATTAACACAGTTTGTGATTGCACATGACTGAAAACCAGTAGGTACCAAAAGATTGACATATTAAGGGCCATACTATAAACGGATCACTTCAGGAAATAATGCAAAACATATAAGATATCCAAAGGTGTACCTATCACATGATGGTATGACCTGGATAACATGCATTATAGCAGAATTTTGTGGATTGTTGGCAGTTTGTTCATTCCCAATATTAAAAAGGGGGGGAGGAGGTTTGGGGGGGGTTTGGGGTTGCCATTTTACCCATTCTGTTGAAAGCATATCAAATATCAAACAGTCCTGCGAATGTTACTGATACTGGTTGCGAGAAAAGAAGTCTGTATGAAAGGTTAATATTACAGTGTGGCCAATTGGGAAAATGAATTGTCATGTTCGTTCAGACCGGATTGGATAGAATTGAAGAAAAACATCCATTTGAGCTCTCGAATGTTCAAAATTGTGGTGATGTTACCACCTCTAGGTCCAAGCTTAGCTTGTTCAAGTATCACCCACTGGAGACTCTCAGGTGCATGGGAAGCTGATTTGAAGTGGTCTACCAGTGGAGCTCCCTGGGTCTCACATCGGATCCTACTCATGTGCTGTAAGATACGTACTTTTTACTTTTTGCCAACAATCCACAAAATTCTGCTATAATGCATGTTATCCAGGTCATACCATCATGTGATAGGTACACCTTTGGATATCTTATATGTTTTGCATTATTTCCTGAAGTGATCCGTTTATAGTATGGCCCTTAATATGTCAATCTTTTGGTACATACTGGTTTTCAGTCATGTGCAATCACAAACTGTGTTAATATACCGTTTTTGTAAAAAATGTGTAATTACATTAATGATATTTCTAATTTAATTATACACACACGCAATTGCGGGTCTATTCACTCAATTACGATGCCTGCCCCATATACCGATCTCTTCCAATAGACGCTATATACCTTTCCATTCTGAGGTGTTAGTCTTTCTACCATGCCGGCCTGGTGCCACGTGACTTGGTTTCCATAACAACCTCCAATACAGGAAGTCTTCCCAAGACTACTGACTCGAACACGGAGACGCCAGGCCGATTCATTCCCCGCGGTAAACCTAGTGTTTCTTAATTCAATCGAAACGTAGGCCCCCAACCTGACACCTATCGCTGTTGTTTCTTTATTGCAGCGTGTTCCGACAAACTCGAGCGCCACGCCGCCCTAACCATATGGGACGACACTGACTTCAACCAGAACCCCTGGTAAGCCACACTGCCTTTTAATTGCAACGGACGTTGCTTTAGATCTACGGTAAATAAATATATACTAACCCAGTTCCCCCATTGATTGGCAGTTTCGAGAAGCATTTTCCGACATACTTGAGCGCCACGCCGCCTTAACCACTTGGGACGACACTGACTTCAACCAGAACCCCTGGTAAGCCACACTGCCTTTTAATCGCAACTTACGTTGCTTTAGATCTGCGGTGAATATACTAACCCGGTTCCCCCATTGATTGGCAGTTTCGAGAATTTCCTGTGCCCCACGTCCCTGGGCCGTCACTGATCCCCGCCTGAACGCGGTTGGCCACAACTCAAGTGTAAGTTTCACCCCTTTACTATACTAGTCTCTTCCACTCACTATGGACCAGCCAATTTCGTAGGGCATTCCAAGTGTAATTTATCTAATGCGTGCATAATACTATTGTTCGTACCCTGTATGTGTTTCCGACCTGAGCAAGCCTACAGTCTCAACTAAGATGTCGAGCGGCAATCTGTTAGGTATGCTCCTACCTCTTCTTTTTATAACGTGTGCCTCATTAATATTGTCTCTAACAGCGATCTGTAGACCTCTTATTAATACACACCCATTGTCAATATTAATAGGTTGATAGCCCCTCTCCCGTCCTGATGAAGACCCCGCCGCAAGGGTTCCATAAATTCCTGCACATAGTGGGTCGAAACGTCGACAACCAATCCCCTGGATTCCAGCCCCTCTCTCCACAATTGTAACATTGATGTACTGTTTGGGGCATGTGTTCTTTAATTGATTTGATGTGATTTTTGTTCATATGTACTTTCCAAATTACGGTTCCGTTTTTCAGATTGCCGTCTGTTTTTATGGTCACCTTCCCTACCTACACCTACCTCACTTTACCACCTCCCCTATTCTGGGCACCAATCAACCGTCTTTGTAATGAAAAATGCTGGATACTATATCCTAACTGTGTCTGCTTTGTGAATTAAACATTGCAGATTCTTTAATTGTGTTATTATTATTTAATTGTGTGTTAAGTAATTTTGTTCTACATTGGGACCCCCCCTTTCTAGTACCTACTATGACCCAGGTCCCAGTGACTTATCTTGGGTAAAACCCCCCTGTGTATACCCTGCATACATATATGGCCACTCAATGGTATCAAATGCCATAGTGGCGTCTAAGGACACCACTACTGCATCTTCTCGCGAAGTGTATCTTCTGTTCAGAACTCCGTGTAGACGTTGAAGATTAGGACTAAGGGCCAGATGTAGGTAATCTCAATTTACCTATTCTTAAATACCGAATTTTACCGATTCGGTATTTAAGAATAGGTAAATGGGATGTAGATAATTTTTCGGTAAAAATTACCGAATCGGTAAGATTCGGTAATTAAGAATCGGTATTTACCGATTCGGTATTTACCGAATCGGTAAATACCAATTCAGTAATTCCCATTCATTCCTATGGGCGTGAAGGCCCATAGGAATGAATGGGAATTACCGATTCAGTAAATACCGATTTGGTAATAGGGGGAACCCTTTCAAGGGTGTCAGGGTGTCACATTGACACCCTGTTGCACCCCTGAATAGTGCATGGGTGCACATGTGGCACACATACATGCCCTAAGGGCATGTATGTCTGCCACATGGCACTGAATAAAAAGCAAAAAATTGCTTTTTATAAGGAAATCGTTATTTACCACCAACTTATAGTTGGTGGTAAATACTGACTCCTTAAATGTAAGAAGCACTCACTTGAGTGCTCCCTACATTACAGATTCGGTAATTTACCAAATCGGTATTTTGAGAATTCGGTAATTCAGCGATTTCTTAAATTACCGATTCAGTAAATTACCGAATCCTGAAATTCGGTCATTTCGGCCGTTACCGACCGGTATTAGGCTTCCTACATCTGGCCCCAAGTGAGGTATTTCTGAGTTTAGGGAGCAGGCGAGTGGCCAACAAATTTGCCAAGATCTTGACCTTTGCGTTGAGCAGCGATATTGGCCTATAAGATGCACATTTGTTTTTCGGTTTGCCACTTCCGTGGATGACCACAATACTGGCTATTCTTTGGTCTGCGTGAAGCTTCCCCTGTCCTCGACTTTCTAAGAACAAGTTGGTGAGGTGGGTTGCTATTTTGCTGGAGGCCAGTTGTTACAATTCAATGGGCAAACCGTTGGGGTCCATCGCCTTTCCGGATTGTAGGTCTCCTATGGCTCTTTCCAGCGCCTCAAGATTGTCTGATGACAGGATTGGTAGTGGCATATCTGATAATAGAGACCTCAACTTTTCCTCTGTGGAGGTCACGTGAGACAGCGATTTCCTGGGGGTCTTTCATCTGACTATCGGCTTCATCGTTTAGTTCAACAACTAACCTATTAGTTTGCTCTCTCCGGTCCAACCAGGCTAATAATTTCCCAGCTTTATCCACAGCCTCATAGATTCTACAGAGCGTAGATCTGTATTGGGCCTGTGCAGCTATGTGGTTAGGTCTTTATATTCTTTCATTTTTATTTTTAATAAATGTTCATCATCTTTCGGGCCCTCCCCTCGTGTCATTCCTTCCAGCTATAGAATGTCAGTTTCCAATCTAGTGAGTTGTGCGGTTTTCTCTTTCCGGGTCCCAGCGATTAAAGAGATTGCCTGTCCCCTGGCTACTCTTTTAAAGGCCTCCCAGAGCTTTGAGGTGGAGCCCACAGAGCCGTCATTTTCCTAAAAGTAATTATCAATTTCTAGCATCATCTTAGTTTTAATGGCTGGGATTTTCAGATATCAGGGATTTATTGGAGCAGTTCTTTCTGCCTGGGGTTCACCCACCCGCTTTAGAGCCCATATTGGGGAATGATCCGAGATACCCCTTGCCAAGTGACACACCTCTTTAATCTGCTCCATATGACCTGCTGGTACTATGATGTACTCAATTCGAGAGGGATTTGTGAGCTCCAGAATGGAAAGTGAACTGTTTATCAGCCAGGGAAGAGTGCGCCAAGCGTCAGCTAGCCCCATAGCTACCATGAAGCCGTGAATCAGTGTTCGTGAGGGTGGCACCTCCCTTGGGGGGAAACGGTCTATTTGTCCCGACACAATCAAATTGAAGTCTCCCCCTACAATGAGCCACCACTCAGGAAGGGTGAGCAGAAGATTTCCCAAGTCTTTGAAGGCCAGGACATGAAGGCCGGGCGGGATATACACCGATACGAGTGTGAGTATTTTGCCCATCCAGTTCTCTGTGACTGCCACATATCTACCTTGTTGGTCAGTCCAGGTCTGATCTACAGTCATTAGGAAATTCTTCCTTATCAATATACCGAGTCCCCTGGATCCACTGGTGAACGGTGAGTGAGCCACAAGTTTATATCCCCATCTTGTCAGGGCTTCACATGTGTTTCCCACTAAATGCGTCTCTTGCGGAAGGACTACGTCCGGAGCGTGTTGTTTTATGTACTGGAGTACTATCCGTCTTTTGAGCTTGTCACCTAAGCCATTCCTGAGACAGCACTTGAGCGATTTGAGGGGTGTCTCGATGAATCAGAAGTTGAGTCTGAATCAGAAGAATGTGATGCTGTGGCGTACTAATCAGATTCTGACCCCAACGAAGGAACTAGTGCTGTGGGACCACGAGTAGTGGTGGAAGAAAGCTGGCCAAAGAGTAAAGAAAGGAGAAAGTTGAAGTTATCCCATGAAAGCACTCTTGCACCCATATCAGAGGCATCTAATGAATCTTAGCTGAGTGGAAATGAAAGTGAAGGATCAGATCTCAAAAGGTCTAAAATATTGAGGGTGCGTTGTCGGAGGTACCCTTCTCCTGAGTCAACTTATCTTGCTACTAATGACAATGAAAGCGTCTTCTGGGTGTCCTAGAATAGTAGTGAAGATGTTACAAAAGAGGTTAAGGTGTCTTCTTGCCCATCCCACACCACTGAGCAAGAAGACACTTTAACCTCTTTTGGAACATGGATCAACTATTGTGACCAATACCTGGAGTGGTGTGGCTCACTGGTTAGAGGCGGCAGACCCGGAAGCAGAGAACGGCCCGGGACCAGGGTTCAATTCCCGGCGCGGCAGGGTGTGGACCAGGGTCAGCGGACTCGACAATTCTCGCCTCGGTGCCTACTCTAACCAGGGATCACACTCGGCAACTCTGGGCATTAAGCTTCCCTCATCTCTACAACGGCCCCCCACAGATGCCGGGGATGCCTGGTTTCACCTTGGAGATACCCAGAAGGGACCATCTCACAGGGAAAGCCAGGACGGGTTCCCCAGCGGTCTCCACCGCCGGGACGCTTACGGGCAGCTGTGCGCTTTACAAGTCCAACACATTTACATTTACCTGAACTTCACAAGCTCATCAGGCAAGGACAGAATAACCTTCCTGGATGTAACCATTGAGGCAGAAGAAGGACATATAAAAACAACCACTTACTACAAGCCCACAGCTAGAACACACTTTTAAAATTCGATAGTTTTCACCCACGCTCCTTGAGAGAAAATCTGCTTTATGGCCAATTCCTTCGCATTAGAAGGAATTGCAGCCATATCGAAGACTGTCATGACAAATCAAGTGATATATCTGATATCTGATAAATTAAAAATCATGGATATCCTGGAAGAGAGTACGTAACCACAACAGGGACTCATTGCTGGAAGAAACTTGTGTCACCACATATAATAAGATCTCCAATAAAATAACGCAAATAGTTAACAAACATTGGAACATCCTGCAGACTGGCAAACTGACATTGGTTCTCCTTACACACACAAAAAATTGTATTTTAATTTTGGCGCTAGATTTGCCAACCAGCCCAAATTCAAGATGATATAATATATAATGATCAGTGCTAATTCTAATGCATGTGTTTTGGATGAATGATTTTCTCCTGTATAGTCACTTTGGTTACCTTACACAAACAAAAACTTGTCTAACTGTTATTAAGCGTAAGGTCTGCCGATTAGCACAGATTTAAGATGCATACTTAGTTAGCACCCCGGTGCATCTCTCCTATGTGCTTGCTCCAATGACCACCCACCTGTTAGTCCAGTTCCTATCCCCTTTTATTCGTTCTGTTTATACAAATACTTTTTAAAAGTGTACTCACACAAAATCTGCTAAATAGCTGAATTTTTAGATGTGTAATTTTAGTTGTACAAAAATATACATAGTTTGCATCCCGGAGCCCACTCCGACGACTAGCAACTGATTAGTCTTGTTTCTATTTCCACACCTGGAAGAGAAACGCTATACACACACTGTCAAGGCATGCCAGGCCCCTCACATCACTGTGACACACCAGCCCGGCCTGCCACGGTGTTTTCGGAAACTAAGCACAAATGACGGGTTGGGAAACACCGACACATCCTTGGGATCCCACGAAAAGGCCACAGCAGGTATTATCGGCAGGCAGTGGACCTTGATGAAGTGAGTAGAGCACCTGGTCTAAAAAACCGGAAGGCCGCACACCATGGTCTCTATTAGCGAGTCCCAACCTTTTGGTTCTTTCCTCTTTTTAGGTCTCGCCTGGAATTAGCATCCGAAGGATGCGTCCAGGCTGGAGACTTATAGTTGCCTGTCTCGGGGGAAGGAAGGACAAGAGGGTGCCACGCGCTTCCCTTGTGCTGGATTTGACTGCGTGCACGCGCTTTTCCTTCAGCATGTTTCTTTGGCTTTGTTAGCGTGCTTTCTGTTTCGTTTCTTATAGCGCGATCGCTTTAGTTTATTGCTTTCTTTTTTTTAGGCTTTAATGAAGTACTTATATTTAATTGTGTGGGCATTTTTATATAGTAGACTTTGCACAAATGCGTAAAAAGGCATTTTTATATAGCGCGGACTTTACTTGAACACGCCATTCAAAGGGTTTCGTTCCTTGTTTATATAGCGCGGACTTTACTTGAAGGCGCCAAACAAAGGGTTTGTTTCTTATTTTTACAGCGCGATTGAAGGTGTCATTCGTATAAAAGGCATTTTTATATAGCGCACACTTTACTTGAACGCGCCATTCAAAGGGTTTCGTTCCTTGTTTATATAGCGCGGACTTTACTTGGAGGCGCCAAACAAAGGGTTTTGTTTCTTATTTTTACAGCGCGATTGAAGGCGTCATTCGTATAAAAGGCATTTTTATATAGCGCGCACTTTACTTGAACGCGCTATTCAAAGGGTTTCGTTCCTTGTTTATATAGCGCGGACTTTACTTGGAGGCGCCTGTTTCTTATTTTTACAGCGCGATTGAAGGCGTTATTCGTATAAAAGGCATTTTTATATAGCGCGCACTTTACTTGAACGCGCCATTCAAAGGGTTTTGTTTCTTATTTTTAGAGCGCAATTGAAGGCGTCATTCGTGTAAAAGGCATTTTCAGATACCGCGGACTTTATTTGAACGCGTCAAAGCATTTCACAACATGAACAAAATTAATACATGCTAATATGTACTGCTACTCCATTGTACATTTGCATTCGTTTGATTTTTTGCCCCTGTGCAGTTTGCTACAGCCTTCCTCCAGCCTGCAGCAATTCACTTGCATGTATCCGTTTAACACATTCTTTTCTCCACCCTACACTTATCGACTCGGTTTTTAATTTCATTAGATACAAACTGTTGGAAATCACAAGAGCACTTCAACAGATGCTTAGCAGGCGCCGCCATGTCTGCTTTTAGTTTAATGACTGTTGGCAAATGTTTGGCTTTTGCTTTTTATTCACATTAAAACATTACTAAATTTCAAACTGCTTCATTGTGCATTTAAACTCTACCACCGTCATACATGATGAAATCATGACCCAAAAACAGATTACAAAATTAAACGTTTAAAGTATACGGAACGATTGTGTAGTCTTCAACTATGCATTCGAAGACACTTGCAGCCATGTAGTATAAAACAGTCTCACGTTCGTCTTTGTAAACATACATTCTTTGCTCTTGACTCCCTCCCCCTTCCTCCCCTCCTTCCAGCCTCGTTTCTATAATCCTCAAGCAGACTTTAAGTATTTGCTGTACAAAAACAGGGGTCCTATGGCGTCTTGGCTTTGGTGCAACTGTGCTTAATATATTATCAATGTTTAATGAGCGTATGTGTATTGTGCGTCTTTTGGGCCCTCATCTCCTACATGCTCCTTCTCAATGTTAATAAAACATCCAGAGTGCGTCTGAGGAACTTCATAACTTGCCCCATTCTTAATTTTTCTAATTCTATGCAACAGCACTTGCTACTTATAATGTGTACTAAGTATTTGTGTACGGTCTTTTATGTCTGTTTCTAGGCCCCATCATTATCATACCATACTCCCATGCCCTTTCTTGAACATAGTTGGTAAATGTTTCACGTATTCTTTTTATTCAAATAAAGACTTTACTAAATTTACAACTGCTTCATAGGGAAGGCTTTTCTGAAAGCTTGATGCATAAAAGTGCCTTAGCCAATACTTCCATAAAATACTAGGAAGCTGCTAGCAACTGTTTGTTTTCATTTTATGTGTGCACATGCAGTATTTTAAACAAATTTTAATTTACTGACAGAATTGTAATACTTTCAGTAGCACAGCAAAACACATTCATTTAGCTAAATATTTGAAAAGAACAACTGAAACTTACGCACGTATCTCAGCATATAATTGCAGTACAAGAAACGAAACTGCTTTAAAACTAACAGTCACCTTTGCCCTTTTCCTTTGCATTGAGAAGAGCCAGACATGCTTTTTCACACTTAGCCGATTTTCTCACTATCCCGTTGTATTTCTTAGTCCTGTGAGCCTTGCATTTTATTGCCTTTAACCTTTGCTATCTGATCACAGCCAATACTTAGGTTGGTAAGTTTACCAGTTGCTACACAGACCATTGCTTGCTGAGAACATCGACGTTCGGATACTATTTGTTCCTTTGTCGACTTCGCTACAGAAGTGCCAATTATTTACAAGAAAAGGTAAGCTTGCTTTTTGTTTTTATTTCATTTCATATCAATATGCTGCCGTTAATTTACAAGTCTTATAATATATATTTTCATATATACTTTCGTTTTGAGAGCATTTTTACTTAAATTAGTTAGTTACTGCAAATACAAATACATTTGCGTTAATATGCTTTTGGGCAGCTTAAGCCACTTGCAGCCATGCAGTCTAAAACACCATTTCGTTTACTCGGCACCCATTTTTAAACAATCGTTTACACATATAAAACTGCAACTCAAAGCATAACTCAGCCTATCTTCGCAAACATATAATCTTTTTCTTAACTCCCCCCTACATTTTCTAGTCTCGCCTGCACAATCATGAAACAAAATTGAAGTATTTGTACTGTGAAAAAAGGGTACTATGGCCTCTTAGGCCTCAGTGCAATTGCATTTGCTGCGCTATCAAAGGGCACTAAGCGTGTGTGTACGCTATGTTGTATTTTTCCATGCCGTCTTCTAAGGGCAATTTAATCCAGAGCGCATCTATTAAGCATTTGTATAAGGTCTGTTATGCGGGTGTTTAAGCTCTTGTCACACATATGCGTTCTCTTGAGGCATATTGAACACTTAAAGCGCGTCTAACAAAACCTCCTAATATGCCTTTAATTTCACCTTTTCTAATTCAGTGGAGCTGGACTTGCTGCGCCACTGAGGATAATAATAATAATAATATTAATCTGCATTTGTAAAGCGCAAAGTCACCTGTAAATGTCTCTGGGCGCTACGGGTCGTCAGGAAGATTAAGCAAGCTTTTGCCCCGAGTCACATGGTGCTGGGTCAATCTGCCGCCAGTGATCGCCGTGAAAGCGGAGGGGGTGGCGGTGAATCTTGAAGGACGGGTGCAAGGAGTGTGCCTTGTTCTGTTTACTTGTGTGTGTGCGCTCGCTGGGTCCAAAACGCAATGTTTTTCGTATTCTGATGTTATGTGTACAGTTCTGTGTTTCTATCGTATATCATATGAGGCAAGCAGCTCTTATTTAGAGATCAGGTTCCAAAGCGGAGGGGGTGGCGGTGGATCCTGAAGGACGGGTGCAAGGAGCGTGCCTGGTTCTGTTTACTTGTGTGTTCGCTGGGTCCAAAACGCAATGTTGTTTCGTAGCTGTCCTGACCGAAATGTGCATGGAATGGCGTGCATTGTGTTCATAGCTCTAATGCGCGGCGGCCATTAGTGTCTCTTTTTTTTAAAAATTACTCCGTCACTAACACTTACACTGGTCGCCCTCGCTGGTTCAGCAATGGGGGGAAGGAGAGGGGTGTTCTATTGCACGGCATACAACAGTGCACTAAAAACTTGACTCTATTTAGTCTCCCGCCGTTTAGGTTGTGACCCACCTCATTTTCCGATCCTTTGCCTGTGAGTCTCATTCACGGAGGAGGGGGTGGCGGTGGATCTTGAAGGACGGGTGCAAGGAGTGTGCCTCGTTCTGTTTACTTGTGCGTGTGCGCTCGCTGGGTCCAAAACGCAATGCTATTTCGTATTCTGATGTTATGTGCACAGTTCTGTGTTTGTATCGTATATCATATGAGGCAAGCGACTCTTATTTAGAGATCATGTTTCAAAGCGCTTATGGATAATAATAATAATAATCAGCATTTGTAAAGCGCAAAGTCACCTGTAAGGGTCTCTAGGCGCTATGGGTCTTTGGGAAGATTAAGCAAGCTATTGCCCCGTGTCACATGGTGCTGGGTCAATCTGCCGCCAGTGATCGCTGTGAAAGCAGAGGGGGTGGCGGTGAATCCTGAAGGACGGGTGCAAGGAGTGTGCCTTGTTCTGTTTACTTGTGCGTGTGCGCTCGCTGGGTCCAAAACGCAATGTTTTTCGTATTCTGATGTTATGTGTACAGTTCTGTGTTTGTATTGTATATCATATGAGGCAAGCGACTCTTATTTAGAGATCATGTTTCAAAGCGCTTATGGATAATAATAATAATAATATTCGGCATTTGTAAAGCGCAAAGTCACCTGTAAGGGTCTCTAGGCGCTATGGGTCTTTGGGAAGATTAAGCAAGCTATTGCCCCGTGTCACATGGTGCTGGGTCAATCTGCCGCCAGTGATCGCCGTGATTCCCCTATTTAGAGTCAGTCGCCCTGACCGCTGCGCCACACGTCTTACATATGGCATAGATTATTGTGCAGGAACTAAGCACTGTCCAACAAAGCATGTAACTAAACATCCCCATTAAAATTGCATTAGATAAATCTTACTGGCAGAAGGTGTGCATGAGACATAAAGCAAAAAGAAACATGTACTCTGTCCCTGTAGGAGGTATTATGGTACACTCACTAAGCGTCTGTGTACGCTCTGTTGTATTTTTCGATGCCGTCTTCCAAGGCCAATTTAACCCAGAACGCATCTACTAAGCATTTGTATAAGGTCTGTTATGCGGGTGTTTAAGCTCTTATCACCCCTATGCGTTCTCTTGAGGCATATTGAACACTTAGAGCTTGTCTAAAAAAACTTCTTAATATGCCTTTAATTTTACCTTTTCTAATTCAGTGGAGCTGCACTTGCTGCGCCACTGAGTATTTGTATAATCTCTGTTGTGCGAGTTTGTAGGCTCCAGTTATTTCCATGTCCTCTTTTCAAGCTAAAAAAACATCCAGAGCGCGCGAAGCCGAATGCTGCAGAATATGAAACGAAAGCAAATTGAGGCGAAAGAGAAAGGGAGGCCCTAAAAGGCGTCCATAGTTCTGATGCGCGGCGGCCATTAGTGTCTATTTTTTTGAAAAATTATTCCGTCACTAACACTCACACTGGTCGCCCTCGCTGGTTCAGCAATGGGGGGAAGGAGGGGAGTGTTCTATTGCACGGCAGACAACAGTGCACTGAAAACTTGACTCTATTTAGTCTCCCGCCGTTTAGGTTGTGACCCACCTCATTTTCCGATCCTTTGCCTGTGAGTCTCATTCACGGAGGAGGGGGTGGCGGTGGATCTTGAAGGACGGGTGCAAGGAGTGTGCCTCGTTCTGTTTACTTGTGCGTGTGCGCTCGCTGGGTCCAAAACGGAATGTTATTTCGTATTATGATGTTATGTGTACAGTTCTGTGTTTGTATCGTATATCATATGAGGCAAGCGACTCTTATTTAGAAATCAGGTTTGAAAGCGCTTATGGATAATAATAATAATAATAATAATCTGCATTTGTAAAGCGCAAAGTCACCTGTAAGTGTCTCTAGGCGCTACGGGTCGTCGGGAAGATTAAGCAAGCTTTTGCCCCGAGTCACATGGTGCTGGGTCAATCTGCCGCCAGTGATCGCCGTGAAAGCGGAGGGGGTGGCGGTGAATCCTGAAGGACGGGTGCAAGGAGTGTGCCTTGTTCTGTTTACTTGTGCGTGTGCGCTCGCTGGGTCCAAAACGCAATGTTTTTCGTATTCTGATGTTATGTGTACAGTTCTGTGTTTCTATCGTATATCATATGAGGCAAGCAGCTCTTATTTAGAGATCAGGTTCCAAAGCGGAGGGGGTGGCGGTGGATCCTGAAGGACGGGTGCAAGGAGCGTGCCTGGTTCTATTTACTTGTGTGTTCGCTGGGTCCAAAACGCAATGTTGTTTCGTAGCTGACCTGACCGAAATGTGCATGGAATGGCGTGCATTGTATTCATAGCTCTAAGGCGCGGCGGCCATTAGTGTCTCTTTTTTTAAAAAATTACTCCGTCACTAACACTTACACTGGTCGCCCTCGCTGGTTCAGCAATGGAGAGGGGGGAAGGGGGTGTTCTATTACGCAACAACAGCAGCGCACTGAGGACTTGACTCTATCAAGTCCTCCGCCGTTTCGGTTCTCACCTACCTTACTTCCCGATCTCTTCCTTGAGGACGTCAAAATGCAGTATAACGATCACCTCCAGATTTTACCTCGGGCCCTCTTGTCTGCCAGAGCCATTAGCAACCAATGTTGAGGGCAGGGCTCCGGGCGTCTTGGTAATTGCTGGAGCACAGTCAGTGAGTCATGTCTGTCTCAGTGTGGCGTGCGTCTGAAAGCAGCACGGCGCCGTGGGGCTGGCGGCACATTTGTTACACTGTAGCACCTCAGCCACTCTAGAGCTGATCGCAAACATTTAACTATTAACTTCCTGAGCCCCGCTGCTACTGCCGCCTGGGCTTGACTCGCCCTCCCCCTCTGGAAATGTTCACCATCAAAGCACATACCAAACATGCAAATATTAATAAAACAAATCCAAAGCCGAAGGCTGCAGAACATGAAAGAAAAGCAAATTGAAGCTGGAGAGAAAGGAGAGCCCTAAAAGCCGCTTATGCCTCTAATGCGCGGCGGCCATTAGTTTATTTGTATTTAACAAATTACTCCGTCACTAACACTCACACTGGTCGCCCTTGCTGGTTAAGCAATGGGGGGAAGGAGGGGGGTGTTCCATTGCGCGACAGACAGCAGCGCACTAAAGACTTAACTCTATTTAGTCTCCCACCGTTTAGGTTGTGCACCCACCTCATTTCCCGATCCCTTGCCTGCGAGTCTCATTCACGGAGGAGGGGGTGGCGGTGGATCCTATAGGACCGGTGCAAGGAGTGTGCCTCGTTCTGTTTACTTGTGCGTGTGCGCTCGCTGGGTACAAAATGCAATGTTGTTTCGTATTGTAATGTTATGTGTACAGTCCTGTGTTTTGATCGTATATCAAAATGAGGCAAGCAGCTCTTATTTTGGGATCAGGTTTCTAAGCGCATTTGGATAATAATAATGATAATAATAATTCACATTTGTAAAGCACAAAGTTACCTGTAAGGGTCTCTAGGCGCTACGGATCGTAGAGAAGATTAAGCAAGCTATTGCCTCGAGTCACATTGTGCTGGCCAATCTGCCGCCAGTGATTGAACCATGATTCCCCGATTTACAGTCAGTCGCCCTGACTGCTGTGCTACACCTATTCCATATGGCTAATAGATCATTGTGCAGGAACTAAGCACTGTCCAACAAATCCTATAACTAAAAATGCCCATTAAAATTGCATTATATAAATGTCCCTGGCAGAAAGTGTGCATAAGACATAAAGCAAAAAAATAACATGTACTCTGTCCCTGCAGGAGGTGTGCATGGGACACTATAGCAGCACCTGCTCTTTCCCTGCATAAAGTGTGCATGGTACAATTAGCATTGACCCACTCACTCTCCCTGCGGGTTGTTTGCATAGTATTGTAAAGCAGGAACATGTATAGTATAACAGTGACTCACTTCTACTTGCAGGAAAGGTGCATAATACAATATACAACGACCCACGCTGTCCATGCAGGAAGTGTGCATAGTACAATATAGCAGCACCCACTGTCTTTCCCTGCAGGTGGGGAGGTGTGCGCGGTACAGTATAGCAGCACCCACTCTCTCTCCCTGTAGGAGCTATGCATGGTACAGTAAAGCAGCGCCTGCTTTTTTGTGCAAGAGGTATGCATGGTATAGTGTATGGTACAGTAAAGCAGCGCCCGCCCTCTCTATCTGCATCAAGTGTATGTAATACAGTGAAGCAGGAACGTGTACAGAATCCCTGCAGGAAGTCTGCATGAAGCCGTAAAGCAGAGCCCCCCCCCCCCCCATTACCCTTCCTGCATGGAGTTTACCTTGCACTGTAAGGCAGTGATATTGCTCTACTGTTGCGTAAGTGGTGAATGGATCTGTTAAATAGGAATATGTGTCCTCTAATTGTAGGTGTGCACGGCATGATGAAGCTGCAACAAGCTCCTTTTCCTGCAGGAGGTATGCACGAACTGTAAAGCAGGAACATACACCTCTTCCTGCAGGATGCATGCACCGTTCCATAAAGCAGAATGCTACACGCTCTTCCCACAGGACGTGTGCATGGTTCCATAAAGCAGGAACCTGCACCTTCTTTCTGTAGAATGTGTGCACGGTACAATGAAGTAGTATTTCACACACACTTCCTGCACAAGGTGCCAAGGGCAGGAGTTGTGAATAACGAAGCCAATGATGCACTCTCTTTTTGGGGGCAGAAGATAACCACGTAGCCATTCATGCTTCCTGTACGGCATGTGGACAGAATGAGCTGTGCACTAAAATAAAATGCCCAGTGATGCCCTCCCCTTCACTAGGATGAAACTTCAAGGGGCATGCACACATTCTTGGCATAAGATATAAGTGGAAGCGCATGCTGTTCTGTCCGACATGTGCATGGAATAGCATGCATTCAATTGCAAGTCCACTGATGCACATTTTTGGGGGAGTGTGGAAGGGAGGGGGAGCAGGAAATGTGCTTGAGACGCATGTGGCCATGCATTCTGTTCTGCTTGATTACTATGTGAAGTGACTGTATAAGAATACAGTGACATACATAAAGGCTGCTTGGACCTGGAGTCTATGCTAGTTGGGCATAGAAGGCCTAGGTGTTGCAGGGCATTAGGGGACCCTCCAAGCTAGTCCCTGCAGGAAGCTGTGCATTGGTAATGTAGAGACCTGCAGCTTCTCCCTGCAGTAGACTGCAACGTACATGTATCAAGAGTTGTCTGCACTATCATCAGGACGAGTGCCTTGCACGCAGATTGTACAAACTTGCACCCACTCCCTAGGAGTCAAATAAGTATAATAAGCTGCAAGAAGTGTGTCTGGCGCAAAGTGTGGCCTCCCGCCCCTAGGTCATGCATTCTATTAGTAATCCTCGCACAATGGCTGCATGTAGTGCTATGCTGTAAGCAATACGTGGTCATGTGTCCTAGGAGCGATCCCAGGCGCTATGGTTGTTTGGGGGCAGCCTTGGGTATTGAATACCTTATTATGATGCATATGTCTCGTCTGTCCATTCCTAAGTCTGCAGCCCTAGATGCCTTAATGAATGATTTATTGATGAATGCTATATAATGGAGTACATGCAGTTTGTGGACACCAACACTCTCCAGGTACTGACGAAACATAATATCCAGAAATCTTGTCTCACAGAAGGTATTTACAAAGTCTATGCTTGTGAGGCGTAAAAAGCTTCAATGTTGCAAATTCTACGGTACCCTGCAAACTAGTCCCTGCAGGAAGCTGTGCATTAGTAATGTAAAAACACGCAGCTTCTCCCTGCAGTAGGCTGCATCTTGCATGAGTCATAGGTGGGCTGCATCATTCTCAGTAGGGAGGCTTTGCACGCAGATTCTACCAACTTGCATCTACTCCTTAGGAAGCAAATAAGTATATAAAGCTGCAAAGAGTATGTCTGATGCTAGATGCAACCTCATGCGCTCAGGTCATGCAGTCTATTAATTAAGCACACAGAGTAGCTGCATGCAGCATTCTGATGTAAGCAATAAGTGCTGATGTGTCCCGAGAGCGGTCCCAGGTGCTATGCTTGTTTGAGGGCGGCCTTAAGTAGTGGATATCTTATTATGCTGCATATGTGTCGCCTGCCCACTTCTAACTCTGCAGCCCTGGTGTGCCTGAATAAATGAATAATTAATGGATGAATGCTGTGTAATGGAGTTTCCAGTCTGTAGACCCCCAGCGCTCTCCAAGTACACATGATACCCAGTATTCCAAACTTTTGTCTTATAGGAGGTATTTACAGTACTGCAGTTTGCATGCACTTTGACTGCATGCCCTGACACTCGCTACCAATAGTAATTTTCTGAAGTTGTGCATAGTGTTTAGTATTAGAGGTTATTCTGTCCTTAAGGCGCTTTCCTGTGTGACAAGTTCAATAAATTACATTACACGTTTGCACACGATCACAGCAATTACAAACATCAAATTTAAATATCAAAGATTGAAACTCGTCTCCTGGTAACACAATGACTGCTATTAAAACATTGCTTAAGAAACAGTAAACTTAAAGTGTAACAATGTAGCACCAACATAGTTACAGGTTAAGTATTCAAGATGCTCGAAATGTCATTAATTTAAAAAGTATAAAAGCCATTTTCTACGCCATCTTGTTAACACCCTCCTGAACGTGTTTCTTGGAATGTTTCTTCTCTTTTCTGCTTTTATCTATTTCCATACAGTTGTATCTCTTCTACCCTCCCTTTGTAATGTAACTGCATCTACACTTATGGAACTCTACCTTTTGGCATATGATATAACTCTAACAACTGGTATTTCCAGTACACCTTGTACCATCTACCTTTTTATGCAAGCCTTTATACTCTCTACCATTCCTATGTGACTCTTAAAGTATATCCAGTCTTATCCTTACCCTATGTATATAAACATAACTCTTACAACTAGTCACCTATGTGACTGTTAGAAAACATACATGTGTATCCCTTTCCTATGTATATACAGATAAGTCTAACAACTAGTCACCTATATCTATTAAAGTATATCCATGTGTATCCCTTCCCTATGTATATAGAGATAACTCTAATCACTAGAATATGCAGTAGTTTGCTGGCTGTTTACTATTCTATATAACTCTTAAAGTGTATTCATGGGTCTCTCCTCCTTATGTAGATAGAAATATTACTAGTATATATCTAGAGTATATCCATTTGTATCTCCTGCTTGAGTGACTTTATCTCTTGTACATTTGCAATATTTTCTGTTTGTACCTTTTTTGTAACACATGTAATCCTAAATCTGTAACTTTTTAACTAGTTCTTATATAAAGTAAAAATTTGCAATTTTTTAATGTAACTATTAGTCCTTATGTTTTTAACTGGTTATTATGTAAAACGCTATGACACCTTCAAGTAAAGTTCGCACTATATAAAATAGCAATAAATAAATAAATACTTAAGGAGATAAGGAGGCATAATTACAGTCACCTCCAGATTTTATACCAGGCCCCCTTGTATGCCAAAGACAGTAGCAACCACTGCTAAGTACAGAGACCCAGGGGCTTGGTAATTGCTGGACCACAGTCAGTGATTCATCACTGTCTCAGTGTGCATGCATCTAAAAGTGGCATAGTGCCATGGGGCTGGCACCCAGGCAAAATGTTACAATGTAGCACTTCAGCCACTCTACAGCTGATTGCAGACATTTAACTATTAACTTACTGAGTACTGCTACTGGCAGTACGTCTTCAATTAGCAACAAAGCTTGTGTCATGCGCTAGCACCTTGAGTAGCATACAGAGGCAGAGTAGCAATAAATGCATAACAGTGCATTTCAGTGCAGTTATGTGGAATACCGCAGTAAAATGCATAAGTGACACACCTGAAGCAAAATACTTAGCAGGCCTGCTTCATGCTCCTAGTTAATGGCAATAGAACATCTAGAGCACATCTAAAGAACTTCATAACCTGGCCCCATCTTTATGCCATTAATTCTTTAAATCCCAATAACTGCTGCACTATAAATACTTACACCATCCTAACAGCCGCTGCTCAAAATACAGTAAAAAAAAAAACGTAATCTGCAAATTCTCAACTTTCATTTACTTTATTTATGTACTTTTTTAAATTATTTAGGCGTTTTTAGGCGTTTTTATATAGTGCGTACTTTACCTGAAGGCATCTAAAGGCATGAATACTAATAATTCAGACAACTACTTTGTAAACTACAAATAAATTTGCGTTAATAAGATTATTGCATTATATTATTACGCTTAATAATACAGTATTATTTGTAAAAATAAAAAATATGTATATTATCCCCCAAAATTTTTTTGCTATTTCTTTACAGCATTTATTACATTACTACGCTGCGCTGTTTATTGTAGCAGTCCCCAAAAGAAGACAGTTACTAAATAAACTTCAGCAACAACAAAACGTAAGTGCATTTAAATGTGTTTAATGTTTGCCACTTTATTAATACTTGTTATTGTAATGTACACATTGATTGCATTAGCATGTTACTACAAATTCTGGTGCAAATCTGCCTGGTCACTATGCAGAACTGCTTTGTTCCCTGCATTCCCTGTCTTCTTGGAAGACTCCAGTATTTGAAAGGGGGAGGGAGGGGAGATCGATGACATCTTTTGTGTTGTTAAGTCTCCCAGGAGGGGGTTAATTTGTAGGCGACATGCTCGAGTTGCAGTGGGAGGCAAGGAGTCTCCTCTGCTAAAACTGAAAGAAAACAAACAGATACGCTTTTAGTTTTAGCATAGGAGACCCCTTGCTTCCCACTGCAGCTCGAGCATGTCACCTACAAATTAACTCCCTCCTGGGAGAGTTAGCTCTAGCAGAATAGAAATAAAGTTTCCAAAGAAGTTATGGCATAAGCCCTAGCCTTTCAAAGGGGGTGTGAGGGGAGGGCGGGCGGGGGCATTGAAAGAGCCAGCTTTATTCGACAGTCTTGCCGTCATGACCTTGAATCCTTTTTTTTTTTTTTCGAGTTTAACAGCATCCAGATTTTATTAATTGATATGTTCTCAAACAGTCACGGCAATTGAGGTGAGACATGGGCTACATTACAACTCAGCGCTCCATCGTCCTTTCCTCAGTGGACCAGAAAATTTACTATAAAACCAATAAAAATAAAATCGTTTTGACCAGAGAAAGATTAAAGTGAGGGTGGACACTTTGCATTTACGTTGTTCTTAACAACAGTTCACAAGCCTTGTCTAAGGAACATTTAAAACTGCAGAATTGAGCCAGAAGATAAAATTCATGTTGCCTCCAAGTTACAAACACGTTTGAGCCTTGATACAGTTGTGTCCACTCTTACCCAAAACTAGCAACTAATGCCTAGTAGACAATGTCACGTTTTTCTTAAATAGCTGGCCATGTTATACAGGAGTAAGTTTACAGATATACGGAAGGAAAAATTGCCAATGGAGCACTGCAGATTAGATCGAATATGGTACTGAACGCCACAAACTATTCACTTGTAGCACAATGTAAAAATGCATTCTTGTACAATCCAGATATTTACTTTGAAATCCACTTTTGCTCGTCCGGAAAAAAAGGCCATTTGAACTTACAAGTTCTGTTTTAACAGTTAATGACAGAACATTTAGTCCCTCCCACAAACAAAGTTGTATGTGCAAACATAGCTTACAAAAAAGGAAAACAAAATTCGGCATTTTATAAAACCTGATAAAAAATAGTATTTCAAACTGTACAGTCACCAGAAGTACACAATTATCGAAAGTCATACATTTCACTTTTGGGTGCTAAGTTGTAATGTAGCCCATGTCTTGCCTCAATTGCCATGACTGTTTAAAAACGTATCAATTAATATCTTGGATGCTGTTTAACTCGAAAAAAACCCCAAAAAAAACCTTGAATACTTTTTAAACACAATGTTGTAAATAGCGTTTTTCAATCATTCATTTTTTATGTGTAAAAGTCTATTACAGACATTTTGTAGACAAAATGTGTTTATGCGTCATGCGACATCCATATAAAAAGTTTATTTTGGATCAATACATTACCTCACATATGAGAAATAGAAGGGTGTGACAGATTATTTGCAGTAATATTAGTGAACTGCTGTTGTGTTATATAGTGAAAACACACATCACTATCACTGAATATCCAATGTACACACATTTAGTATTTGACCAAAGAAGGCATGAAAGAGCTGAGACTGGATCATAAAATCAAAGCTGGTCCGAACAGGGGCCCCAAAAATACATTTGGCCCCCAGGCCCCAAAATCCTTAAAACGTCCCTGAAAGTTTTTTTTTAAATAACACAGACAGGCACACAACATACCAGTCAGCCATGTATTGTTTAAACAGCTTGCAAGTTGCTAAATATGGTTATAAATAAAAAGTATATATTCATTTGTAATGTTAACAAGCTCTCGGACCCCCCTTCTTTTTGTTGATTCATTTGTAATGTGAGTTTTCTATATTTGTTCCCTTTTATTATCAGTCATGAATCATTCATGCAGCTCTAGAAAACAAAAGTTCTTTATATTTATGTTTGCTGTTCAAAGTATGCACAGACAAGTATTGAAAATACATCTTTAGGTGACTGATTATTTTTATACCATCTGTGACATCAAAATAATGAGCTGGAACCCCTAATTATAAGACTGGAAGTTTGTTGAAGGATCAGCACATTATTTATTTGCTCCACCCTGATCCCTGGTTACTGCCATAATAGCAATAGTTTAACACATTTGAAACCCTATGCTGCCGTCAGTAACATGCTGAGTTACTTTAAGTGTCTGGGAATGCACCCTGCATCCAGACCACTCACTCCTCACTCTCGCCCTTCACTCTCACTCTCACCCAGCACTCACACTGACCCCAATGCACTCACACCATTCACCCACTTACCCTCCACTCACAGTAATCACTCTGCACTCACAGTGATCACAATGCGCTCACACTGATAACCATGCACTCACACTATTCACCCACTCACCTTTTCACCTTGCTTTCACACTGATCACCATGTTTTCACACAGTTCACCCACTTACCCTCCACTCACAGTGATCACTTTGCACTCACAATGCACTTGCACTGTTCACCCTGTACCTCACCCTGCAGTCACACAAGCACACTACTCAACACAAACTCGTAACACTTCACTCACCTGTCCCCCTCACTGTTCAATCTGCAATCTCACTCAAATAAGCCCACCACTAACCATACATTCATTCATCCCACTCTGCACTAACATGCGCACCCAAATTCATATGTTCGCCTCGCTCACCCCTGTACACAAATATAGGCATGTCGTGCCCCATTAAGGTTTTCATCCTAAATTACAAAAGG
Source organism: Lissotriton helveticus (assembly GCF_964261635.1). Lineage (NCBI taxonomy): Eukaryota > Metazoa > Chordata > Amphibia > Caudata > Salamandridae > Lissotriton > Lissotriton helveticus. The sequence continues at coordinate 979,256,495 of NC_136061.1, read as the reverse complement.
AGACATCTAAACGCACTACAATGCAGCCTTCCAGGGGCCCCTTGATAGAGACAGTTCTGTTTTTTCCCTGATGAACTGGAATAATTCCTTAACAAATTCTTGTAAATACTGTTTTGTTTAATTTCTTTTTAATGTAATTGATGTGAGGAAGTCTATTACTATTTGTAGAGAAATGTTTGCTTCATGCAACAACCATAAAAAACTTATTGTATTGAATGTTATTAGCTGAATATGCCGAGAATGTCGCATGGCAATCGGGTCCAGAAATTTCTGTCAGGTGGTGGGGGGGGCCCAACATCTAAAAAATTAAGCTAGGGAGGCTCAACCTACAAAAGTTTGAAGACCTCTGTTATATGCAAACTAAGTGCAAAGAAAGTAAATGCACAGTCGCAGAAATGCAGAATAAATGCAAAGTGACAGTAAATGCAAAGTAAATGCAGAGACAGTCAGTGCAAAGTGAATGTAAACTGAATGACAGTATGTGCAAAGTAAGTCATTATGAGTGTGATTGCAAACTGCAATGGCTACACTATTTAATAATAAATGCATCACAAATAATATGTACATTTAGCAATGCTTTATGTATACTTAAATATATGATTAGTATTGTTTACAATAATGTATATTTGCAGGTATTCTCTTTAGTATTACAAAGCATTGTTTTACTATAGTTTTCTACATACATGTTGTATTGTATGCTATTGTATAACAATACATTTATAAATGCATATATAGACTGAAACATTTATCACACATTACTTTGTCTTACAGGTTCTTCAAAAGAAGAAGATATCAATAAGGTAAAGAACTTTTCATTAAACACAAAATTGTTTTAGAAGCCTATCTATATCTGTGTACTTGAACTGTAATTATTCATACAAAATTGTAAATATACAGTACACTTAGTGAGTACACAAATATAATTAAATACAAAAATGTAAATAGTCTTTTGTAAACATTTAAAAATGCATAATATTATACAAGCTCAATACCATCAAGGCCATGAAAAGTTTTCAATACATTCAAGAGGTAAACAATGCCTTCCAAATAGTCTCTTTGCTATTATTCACAACCAAAATAAAATAGCATATATATGGGATGCAGAAGATTTACATTATATAATGGACCTTGGAAATGCATTATATTTAGAAATGCATTCTATCAATAAACAAGATTATATGCATCCTGATGATCTGCCAAAATATATCACACATGGGAACAATGTTTATTCAATTAAATTTGGACAAGCTTATTATGGTAATATATTTACACGTTTCGATTTAATATATCCAGACATACAAGAAGCATTAAATTTATCAATAACAGCTTCTGGAGTCTTGCTTTGTATGGATGTTTATGTTATTTCTATCTTTAAAAATGAAGATAGCTATTTTGTATTTGATTCACATAGTCGAGATAACACTGGAATGCCACATCATAATGGCACATGTGTAGTACTGAAAAAAAAAACTTTTCAAGAAGTGATCAATTATATTAAAAAATTTGCAAATAGCATAAAAGCATTTAATGCAGTAGATGTCCAATTTGAATTAACGCCAATAAATGTTCAAAAAATACAAAAAACATCATTTGAAAAAGCTTTAAAAATAGAGCAGAAAAAATTACAGAAAACAACTAATTTTTTTGTACATACAGCAAACATTTGTGTACAAGCAAATAGCAATAGTAACATAAGTGTTGAAGCATCAACATCTAAGTTACAAGAGAAACAGACGCACAATAGTACACATGCAGAAGTAGCAAGTTCATCCTTAAATACATTATCTGAAACCACTACTTTAATAAAAACACAAAAAAAAAGACATTACGCAAAAAATAAACATTGTAAGCCTTGTAAGAAACAGAAAACTACAACCATAGTTACCCAACATGTAGTACTCACTGAAGACTTGCAGAATATTAAAAAAGATAAAAAGAAAATAGCAAAAAAGAAAAATAGTAAACAAGCGTTAGTTATGTAAGAAAGATTGCTATCAAATAGTGCAACAACTATTAGCAATAGCAACAAAGAAAATGTTACTGAAGAAATTCCTAAAAAAACTCAAATAGAGAAATTCTCTAACCATACATTAAATGTTAATAAGGTGAGCTTTCTCAATAATGACCATACAGATAGTAGCAAATTAATAAGAGTACATCATAGCATTTTAAATACAGAATTTCAAGAAAAAGAAATAAATAGCATATATATTTGCAATCTTGTATTTGTTATTCTTTACAATAAATTTACATTTATGAAAGAATGGACTATACAAGACATACATAATGTAATGCAACTTGGAAAAAAAATGTATATAGACATGCTAACTTTTTATCCTAAACAAAATATAGACATTAAAGATATACCTAATTACATTGAATACAATAATACAACATATTCAATTCAGCTTAAAAAACAACAAATACATAGAATGATACACAATGATAGTTTAGAAGAAAGCATAACATTAGCTTTAAAAAATACATTAACTATACATGCCTCTATCATAATTTACTTAAATACAATACTATTTGTTATAGCTAAAAGTGATGACAACTATTTTATTTACTATTCATATACAACTTCAGATAATAAGAACACACATGATTGTACAACAGTACTTTTACATACTAAAACAAATACACATTTAGTGCAACATATAACAATGCTTTCAAATACAATTTTACCCCTTAATAATAAATCAATATTAATGAGCATTATACCTATTACTATAACTGCAATTCTTACAACTTCATTTCAAAAAGCTCAAAGGAGACTAAGTGCACAGACAAAAAAAAGGTACTTACACGTATGCCTATACATTATAGTACAATATTAGGCTCTCAAACTATACCTGTTATATCTGCAGATATTGAACTAAATGTTAGTACCAGCAAAAATGATATTAATGTACAGCAAACAAATAACATAGAAAATACCATGCTGCCTAATATTTTAAATAAAGACTCTGAAATACAAGAACTTACTGCAAGCCAACAAAATATTCATGTTACTTCCATTAAAAATGTTACAATAGATGCAACACAAAATATTAATGGTAATCAATTAATAATAATGTCTATTATAGATGACTTCATCAATCAAATACAGTATGGACCTGAATATATATGCACTATTTGTAACCAAATGTGGCATAAACAAACAGTTAGAAATATTTGCAATATTATCCACAACAAAACTTTCATATTATGTAATATTAGTAACCAGCAAACAAATTATATATGTAATACATGCAATACGTACATTATCAAAAATAAAATATCACCATGTTCAGTTTATAATGGCATGAGTTTTCCTGATATACCACCTGAATTATATTTGTATGACTTGGAAGAAAGATTAATATCTCCAAGAATACCTTTTTTGCAAATTAAAACACTGCCACGTGGATTTCAAAAAGCATTAACAGGTGCTGTTGTTAATGTTCCAGCTGATGTGATGACAACTATTACAATATTACCAAGACAGATAAGTGATACTATGACAATACCAATTAGATTAAAAAGAAGATTACGCTATAAATCATACACACATTATGAAAATGTGAGACCGAATACAGTTAAAAATGCAGCTTCATATTTAGCATACAATAGTGATTTGTTTAAAGAATATGGAATAACAATAAATGCAGTTTGGGAATATACTCCAAATGAAACAAGTACTATTACAAATACTTCTGATGGTAGTAATAGTTCAAGTAGTACAGATGACATACCTGTGGGCAATTTAGATACATTATTAAGTAATGAAACAATTACAGATGATAACATAAATGTATTAAATTTAGCACCTGCTGAACATAATAAACCACGTGGATTATATGAAGATAAAGATTCTGAGTATTTAGCATTTCCCACAATATTTTGTGGCAAACGTAGAACAGCTAATGAAGATAGACATGTATCAGTACATTATAGTACAATATGTAAAGTTGAGTTGAGAAGTTATGATAAAAGAGTAGCTAATAATGTTACAAATCTGTTTTTCAAATTGAGAAACTTGCAAATTAAGCAAATACAAGATAAAATATTTATATCACTTAGAAAACATTTTACTGATGGTAAAATTATTACAGTAAAAGACATAAAAGAAAATTTACAAACTATATTGCAATTTAATGAAGGATATAAAATATTAAAAACAATACGAAGTTCTCCTCCTAACTGGGAAAACTGCAAAAGAGATTTGTTTGCAATGATAAGACAATTAGGGATTCCTACTTTTTTTTTTACTTTGTCTGCAGCAGAAACAAAGTGGTATCACTTAATTAATATACTTTTACGTATAAAAAAAAAAATGCACCAAAGAAGAATTCAAAAGTATGTCTTGGGAAACTAAATGTAGTTTAATTCAGCAAGATCCTATAACATGTGCACGACACTTTGATTATCAAGTAAAAAAATTATTTAACTGTATTTTATTGCACAAAAGTAATCCAATAGGTAAAATTGCAGATTTTTTCTACAGAGTTGAATTTCAACAAAGAGGATCGCCGCATATACATGCATTACTTTGGATAGATAATGCACCACAGTATGGCATAGACAAAGATGACAAAGTTATTACATTTATTAACAAACACATAACATGTCACAAATCAGAAGAAATTTCTTTTGAATGTTTACTTCCATTGCAAAAACATGGACATACTAAAAAATGTCGTATAAAACATAAAAAAACATGCAAATATCAATACCCAAAATATCCTATGCCATGTACTACAATATTAAAGCCATTAGAATTAGACAAAAAAGATACTATTGCAAAGCAACACATAGATATTATTCATTCTACAATGTCCACAGAAAGTTTTCCACGTTACACATATGAAGAGTTTCTACACAAAATGGAATTAACAGAAGAACAATATCTAAAATGCATACGCTTACACATAAACAAAACAACTATTTTTTTAGAAAGAACACCAGCTGAATCTTTTATTAATAATTACAATAGAATATTATTGTAAGCATGGCAAGCTAACATAGATATACAATATGTCGTAGATGCATATGCTTGTGCTGTATATATTGTATCATATATGAGTAAATCTCAGCGAGGACTAAGCAAAATAATAGCACAAGCCACAAAAGAAGTTTCTCATAATGTAAACATTAAAGAACAATTAAAACATATTGGAAATAAATTTTTGAATTGCACTGAAATTAGTGCACAAGAAGCTGCTTATCTTATACTACAGATGCCATTAAGAAAAAGCTCTAGATCATTTTTATTTATCAATACAAGTTCACCAGACAAACGAACATACTTAATGAAAGACATGAATACAATTAATATGATGCCTGAAACATCAACAAAAGTACAATTTGATAATATAATTAATAAGTATAGCAGGCGACCAATAACATTAGAAAAATGTACTTTAGCTGATTATGCATCCAAATATAATACAGCAACAAAAAGTGACATAAAAAAAGTACAAAACAGTTATGATGATTTACTGTTAGAAACAAACTTTTATAGTTCAGATGATGAAGAACTTGTTATAGATGATTTAGTTAGCAGTAAAACAAGTAAAATATACACTTGCCGTAAAAAAAAACCAAAATAATACGCTATCGCAAATTTAATAAAGTTGATGACCCTGAAAACTATTACAGAGAATTGTTAATGCTTTACTACCCCTGGAGAATAGAAAGCAATATAATTTCTGACAAAAACACATACTATGAAAGGTACCTAGAAGTAAAAATAGAAGTCGATAACAACTATTCCTTATATAACAAGCAACATATAATGCCTATTGATAAAGAAGCAAATAATGATGACAATATGCTAACATCACCAGCATCACCTACAGCACAAATATCAATAGATGACAGAGAAATACATGCACAAGATTATCAACAAGATGCAAACTATGACTTGGCACTAGATTTAGGAGTTAGAAGTATAACAGAAGAAGATTTACTAGTAAATAATTTATTACCACAAGAAGAGTACAATAATATCATGCAAAATTTAACATCAGAGCAACTAGATTTTGTATATCACCATTTGAATTGGCTCAAAACACAAACAACAAATTTCTTTACTTTTTGTACTGGTGGTGCAGGAATAGGTAAAAGTTTTCTTATAACTGCACTTTATCAAACATTACTAAGATACTTCAATACTAAAGCAGGAGAAAATCCAGACAATATTCATATTTTGCTTACTGCACCAACAGGACAAGCAGCACATAATATTAGTGGACAAACGTTACATAGCACATTTAAAATTCCAATCTCTCAAACTTTGACATATAAACAATTAACACATGAAAACAGAGGTGCACTACAAAGTAAGCTAATGCATTTGAAAGTATTAGTAATAGATGAAATTTCAATGGTAGGTACAAATATGCTCACTTTTATACACAATAGAATGCAAGAAATAAAAGCATCAAACAAGCCTTTTGGAGGGATATCTATATTAGCTATTGGAGACTTTTACCAATTGAAACCAGTTTTCGATTCATATATATTTGAAAACTCCAAGCATATGTATGCACCATTAAGTACAAACGTATGGCAAACACATTTTAAATTGTATGAACTTACTAAAATAATGCGTCAAATAAATGATTTACCATTTGCACAAATGCTTAATAGACTGAGAATAGGTGAACATACAAATGCTGATATACAAACATTGAAAGCTCGCGAAATAGAACCTGAATCACATATAATACAATCAATACCATATATAATGGGTACAAATAAAGAAGTTGATGAAGTTAATGATAATGTTTTACAACAACACATAAAACACTATCCTATGTACACAACAATAGCAATAGATACAGTAGCAGGAGACCTAAGTGCAAAAGCAAAAGAAGCAATAATAGAAAGATTACCTACAAATGCAACACAAACAATGAACTTGTCAAAAATATTACATATTGCCATTAAATTGCGTTTTGATCTAACTTCAAATATTAATGTTAATGACGGTTTAACTAATGGTGCAACAGGCATAGTTGAATATGTAGATAGTACAAATGATATCCCAATTATTATTTGGATATTTTTTGACAATCACAAAATAGGTACACAAACAAGACAACAAAACAAGCATCTGTACCATGCAAATATATCTAATGCTTGGACACCAATATTACCAATTTCTCGGCAATTTCAATATAGCAAAAAGTGTATAAGTATTATACGAAAACAATTTCCATTACGGCAATCATCTGCACGCACTATACATAGAACCCAAGGCCAAACAATAGAACCATTATATATACATTTCAATAACATCAAAACACATCACTTACATTATGTAGCAATCAGCAGAGCAAAATCATTACAAAACATATATATAAAAAATTTCAATGAAAATAAAATAGCAACACACTTTAAAGTACATGAAGAAATGCTACGTTTAAAAACATATATGTTATTAGAAATATCTGTAACACACATAGCACAATATAACAAATATTTCACAATTATAACACATAACATAAGATCATTACAAAAACATTTTAAGTCAATGAAAGCTGATAGTAACATATTAAATGCTGACATATTATGCTTAACTGAAATTAATATAACACACAAAACACCTAACCATGCATATTGTATTGATCATTATAATTGTATAATATTTGACACATTTTTCAATAAACAAACAAAACATGGAATTACAATCTATTACAAAAAACAACATATAATACATCCAATATTTACAACAGAACAACAAGTTGACATTTTGCAAATAACACAAACAATCAACAACACAGATTACTTAATAGTATTTATATACAAACAACCCAAAGTACCAATACAAGCCTTTTTAACAACATTGACAACTACATTAAATGCATATCCACATCATAAATATATAATAATGGGTGATTTTAATATTGATTTACTTAAAATGACACACGATACTAAATTGCTTTTGATTTACATGCAAACACATTTCAATTGCGAACAAAAAATAACCACAGCTACAACAGACTACAACTCTTTGTTAGACCACATTTTTACAAATGCATACTTTGCAAATTGCGGCACATTAGAATCATATTATAGTGATCACAAACCAATATGGATGGCTATTTAAATACATGCATTAGATTACTGTCTGTATAAATTGTTGTCTTTACAACATTATATATGTTTCTAAAATACTGCATTATATTTTACAGATGATTTCTATTGAAGAACTCAAGAACGTCAAAGAAGTTAATGGCAAGCCATATCAAAAAGGAATTTGTGTCAACATTATTAAATGTTCATCAAAAACTTACTATAGAAATGCAAAAAATGAGAATAAAGTGTTATACCATATGTCTTTAGCAGATGAAACTGGATGTATTAAAGCAACATGTTACAACGAAGAATACTATAATCAAACAAGAGAACAAAATGGATTGATTATTCGCAATTACATTTTCAAGGATAATATACTATTATTGACCAAAAAAACAAAGATTGCAAGAATGCCACCACTTTCTATTTCTCCAGCTCTTATCCAGAAAGCAGAATACATTCTACATCCAAAGGCACCACCAGTGTCTCCTATAAAGGCTGCACGCGAAGCTCCTGTGAAGACGCTACTAAGTGTATCAGGAACAGTAACAGAGGTAAGATGCACTACATTATTTTGTTAATACTATGACGTTTGCCATTTTCTCTCCTTTCCAAAAGCAAAAAAAGTGACTTACAACTGAATGACTATAGTTAAGTATTTATTATGCAAATGTACTTTACCATGCTTATAATGATACATACCTATGAATAACTTGCACTATTAAGCTGCTCTTCTGTATGAAATTGTTCTATAATATTCACTATACCTTTTACAACTATTTTTGTCAAACCATTCACAAACAAATTAAACAAATAACAAGCAACAATTTACTACCAATTATGAGGTAAGTAAAGCGCTTTACATAATTAATCAATCAATCAATCAAAGCATTTATAAACCGCACTACTCACCCGGAGGGTCTCAAGGCGCTGGGGGAGGGAGGGTCCGCTACTGCTCAAACAGCCAGGTCTTGACCTGCTTCCTGAAATCAAGGTGGTCCTGGGTCAGGCAGAGGTGGGTCGGAAGGAAGTTCCAAGTCTTGGCAGCCAGATAGAAGAAGAACATTCCCCCTCTGGGGGCTCTTCGGATGCGGGGAACGGCGGCGAGAGAGTGGCTGGTCGATCGGAGCTGGCATATAGGAGTGTAGAAGTTGAGGCGGCTGTTGAGGTATCTTGGGCCTTGGTTATACAGGGCTTTGTGTGCATGGGTTAAGAGACAAAAGGTGATTCTCTTGTTGACCGGGAGCCAGTGCAGGTCTCTCAGGTGGCCAGAGATGTAACTGCGCTGGGAGATGTCCAGGATGAGACGTGCTGAGGCATTCTAGATCCGCTGGAGTATCTTCTGGAGTTTGGCGGTGGTACCGGCGTAGAGGGAGTTGCCGTAGTCCAGACGGCTGGTGACAAGAGCCTGGATGACCGTCTTCCTGGTCTAGGTGAGATTTCAACGGAACATCTTACGTAGCATGCGCATGATATTGAAGCTCAAGGGGAGACGGCGTTTATTTGTCTAACCATCAACAGGGAGGAGTCCAGGATAAAGCCCAAGTTGCGTGCATAGTTTGTTGGTTTGAATGCGCTGCCCAGGGAGGGGGACCACCAGGAGTCATCCCAGGCAAAGAGTGAAAATCCCAGGATGAGGACTTCTGTCTTGTCCGAGTTCAGTTTCAGGCGGCTGTTCATCATCCACTTGGCTACGTCTGTCATCCCTTCGTGTAGGTTGGCTCTGGCAGTGGCGGGGTCGTTAATGAGGGAGAGGATCAGCTGGATGTCATCAACGTAGGACATAATATTGAGCTTGTGTTGGCATGCAATGGCTGCAAGGGGGCTCATGTAGACATTGAAGAGGATTGGGCTGAGTGAGGAGCCTTAAGGCACGCCGCAGATGACTTCAGTGGCTTCTGATCTGAATAGGGGGAGGCGGACTCTCTGTGTCCTTCCGGCAAAGAAGGAGATGATCTACTCCACTGCCTTCTCCTGGATTCCGACATTGCTGAGGCACTGCACTAGGGAACATGGCAGACAGTGTCAAAAGCCGCTACTTGCTAATAAATATAAATTCCAATGAACAACTTGCATTATGCCAGTGCTGTTCTGCAGTAAATTATTCTACAATGTTGACAATAGCTTTTACAACTATTTTTTGCAAACAATTTTCAAACCAAATTATACAAATAGAAAGCAACAATTCACTACACAATGTAAGGTAAGTAAAGCGCTTTACATATGATACTACTTCATAATAAATATACAGTCCAATTAACAACTTGAATTATTCCAATGCTCTTCTGTATGTAATTATTCTATAATGTTCACTATAGCTATTACAACTATTTTTTGCAAATAATTTTAAAACAAATTATACAATTAGAAAGCAACAATTCACTACCAAGTATAAGGTAAGTAAAGCACTTTACATATGATACTACTTAATAATAAATATACATTCCAATGAACAACTTACACTATGCCAGTACTGTTTTGCATTAAATTATTCTACAATGCTCACAATAGCTTTTACAACTATTTTTTGCGAACAATTTGCAAAACAAATTATAGAAATAGAAAGCAACAATTCACTACCAAGTATGAGGTAAGTAAAACTCTTTACATATGATACTACTTGCTAAACTTTCCTAGCTAAAATACAATTCAATTATCAGTAACAATTGCCTGTTTTTCATAATGCTTGTACAGAAAAAACACTTTCTCCAATGCTACTTACAAGAAGTCATAACTATAATGTTTATTATAAGATCTAAAGCAATGTTTATTTAAACATTACACTAACAACCTATAAAAACTGAAAGCATCAATTAAATACTAATACAAGGTTAGTAAAGCAGTTTAATCATGGTTATGTTAACTAAATATTACTAACTAGCAGCCCGTCGGAATGTTGCCCAAGAGCAATTAAACTTCAGGGCCCCCTACCATCCGCCTTAATAACTACAAACTTCCCTTTTTCCACCTGGGATTTACTTTGCTTCAGGACCCCCACCCACACTACTTTTTGTAACCTACACATATCACTTTTTCCTCCTGCAAACATAATTTTTTTCTCCTGTACACATCACTTTTCCCTATTTTTCCTCCTGTAATGCAATCATTTTCTGACATTTGTAATGCACCATTTGCCTCCTCTTCCTTGTCCTCAGGTTTCCCCAACCGCCACATGCATGCCCCAACACCCGCCTGCCCCTACATAAATACCTTTACCTCCGCCAGCACTACTCCCGCCTGTCCAATCGCACCACCGCTGCTCCCCTGCACTGTCTGCCACTCTTACTTAACCGCCAGTCGTCTCCTACTGTTATCACCGCTCCTGCCTCACACCATGTCCGCCACTCCCCAAACAACATTCCTCCACAAGCTTCTAACATGACCACGCACATCGCAACCAGCACTACTTATCAGAAACTACTTTTTTTTAAAAGAAGATTTTAATTAACGTTTCTTTTTTTAATTTCAAATAATGAAGCAACAATACAAAGTAAGTAAAGTAGTTAATATACTTTATTAGTTAGAAATAAATACACAACTACAATGACAATGACATACAACTAAGATATGTATTAGAACTATAAATTGAAAAAAAATGCAAGATTTACAAGTTTTATGTTACATGTTACAACTATCAATTGACTTTATGTTTACCTACTCTTATGTAAATTATTCAAAATAAATATACATGTTATGCTTTTGCAAAAAGTTTGTATTTCTACTAATAAAAGTATGTAAAAACATTTTTTATTCATCTGAAAACAACATGTATACGAGAACAATACCAACAATAACAAATCAGAATTTAATATATTGCAGGTTGAAGATACAAAAATTATATTCGTCAAAGGACAGGAAACAAAAATAAGGAGCATAACAATAAATGATGCTACCGACTCCATTAAAATTAGTCTGTGAAGAGAAGCAACAGACTTTACTATCGACATTGGAAAGTATGTACAGCTAACGCATCTGACTGTACACGAATTTAACGATGAAAAGATATTAAATACGACGAGACATACCATATTGCAAGTAAGTAAAAATGTGTAAATGTATCAATTAAAAAAAATGCTTTATGTTAAAACACTTTCTTCTAGAATATAATATTTATTACCCACCTAAAAGAATTTGTACAACTGAATTTTTAATGTATGCTGCATAAATTTCTAAAATGTATGTAAATGTTTTTTCCTAAGTTCATACCCTGTATTTATCAAAATGGATTCAGATGTTATTAACAAATAACCCAAATGAAGAAACAATAATAAAAAAAAAAAACTTTTTCCATAGGTCATACAACCTCCAAAGGAAACTATTTTCGTAACATTATATGGAGTTGAGAAAACATTACAAGAAAACACAACAATGACAGCACAAGAGGAACAAATGAAAATGTACAATCAGTGGACATTGTCAATATAGCTTTAATGGACTATTTAGGAATTGAAACAGATACTGAGAACTTTGAGGATGCTTTAATGCCATATCTACCCATCAAATTAAAGGTGTTGTTTTGCAATGGATGCATAACTGATATCATTGAAGAAATTTAACTCGATACCAATAACAAAAAACTTTTCTTGAACTGCAAAGAACTGTTTATTTGCCTAAAAAACAATACTGACAAATTTTGTTTTTAATATTTGTTTTTATTCTTAAAATGTAACATTTTATATAACACTGATACTATACAATTAATGTCTCTTTACTATGCATAACTGTTTTTTTATATTGTACTTTTTATTTAGAGTGTTGTACTTTTCCAATAATTTTCTTAAAAGCCATGTTCTCAAAAGAAATATCTTAAAAAAACTAAAACACTATTGCAACGTTTGCACAATATGTTTGTGATGTTTACAATTACCTCGTTTGGAAATCGCATGTACATATCACATTTATTTCTATCTATCATAACTGTTTTTTTATATTGTACTTTTTATTTAGAGTGTTGTACTTTTCCAATAATTTTCTTACAAGCCATGTTCTCAAAAAAAATCTTTAAAAAACTAAAACACTATTGCAAAGTTTGCACAATATGTTTGTGATGTTTACAATTACCTCATTTGGAAATCGCATGTACATATCACATTTATTTCTATCTATCATTAAAATTTGATACTTTTGTACAAGCCATATTTTATATGTTCAGTTTTATACAAACAAAACTTAACTACTGCATAAATAAAAAGACATTGCCATTTACAATACTAAAAGCTCAAACTTTCCTAATGCGAGACCTATTGCATTGCAAATGCTTGTCTTTCCAGTGTATGACTATAGGCACTGCCCCCTTCTGGGATTCATGTCGCTTTAAAGAAAAGCGACTTAAGTAAGAGTCTTTCCATTTTCTGTTTTCAACAAATGCCATTAGTCGCCATCTTAGAGTGAAGTAGTTAAAATCTAATGAGCTGGAACTTTACTCTCTGAATTGATATTAAACAACTAGTATAGGGTAAAAATAAACTTTGTGAGTGCAAAATCAAGTTTTATAATAGCTGTCCTCAACGTGCGATCAATAGAAAGTTTGCTCCACTGTTTGTAAAAATGATCTAGGTCTAGGCAAAAAATGGCCGCCCTTTTGAAAAGTACACACTGAGCTACTTGAAAAATCTAAGTCTACACGACCGACATCTTAAGCTGATGCTGTTAGGATCTAATAAGATAGATCTTCACTCTACAACCGAGTTATGAGAGACTAATAAATGACAAATTCACTTCTTGTCAATGTTGTTTACAACATCTGGTAAATGGAAGACTTGTTCTACTAACTTAGAAGGGAAGGTGTTGTCACCTACATGTGTTTTGGCATTTACTAGCCAGTATTAAATAAGCTATTTTAACTAGCCATAAATACTCCAAGAATGGATAGCAATTCATAACAGAAAGAGCCCGCACATCTAATAGTGTACAGACCCCAGATTAACAGATGTGTTTGATAAAGATCATTTCATATAGTCATTTGGCATTCCAATCTTAAATATGAGCAACAACAATGATAGTAATGACAATAGCAAAGACAATTCATAAAAGAAAGGTATGAAAGATGATGGGAAAGACACAAAGGAAACAATTTAAAATAAAATGAACAGTGAGTGTACATTTATCAATTAGATAATTTTAGGATTTCACCATATATGTAAACACAGGATAAACCAACCTGACAGTGTGTTTCTATCAAGGCAGGTCCACAAGACATTACAATACAAACTGTGATATGATAGATATGGCATCATAAGACAATCAGAGTCTGAGCCTTAATACTCAATAGAGAATCCTATCCGTATGCAATATTTTACAATAATAAATCTCGTCTTGACTGTTATGGCCCAGTTCCACACACCGAAGTTTGCAGATCCAACCTGCTTTGTTCTTACTCAGGGATAGCTCCCTATCCCCTCCTCTCGGATGGATTGGGAGATGATCAATTCCTATGAACCACAAATCTTCATTACCACTATGATTTTTCTGCATGTGATAGGTGAGAGGGTATCTTAGGTCCCTATTCCGTACAGCCCGTAGATGTTCCTGAATTCTAGTTTTGAGTGTTCTCTTGGTGCTGCTCACGTAGATCTTATCACAAGGGCAGCCCAAAACGTATGTAACATACCTTGTATTGCAGTTAATCATATGGTTAATGTTATATCTTCGTTTAGTATTAAAACCGAAGGTTTTGGTCTTATTTTTTCTCAATCTAGAGACATTGCATTCCCGCATGTAAAAAAGCCTACTGTGGTCGGGGGCAGCCAGGTCAGAGGCTTTGGCGTAGTGACATAACTGGGACATAAGATATTCCTCAAATTTTGTCCCCTTCTATATGTAACTTTAGGACTGGTTGCCAAGGATCCTTTAAGGCTTGGTATGTCCGTCAGAAGATGCCAGTGTTTTCGCAGGACATTATATACTCTACTACTGTGTGTTGAATGAAATAGGGGTCTTTCCGGTCTTTTTAGCAGGATTGGAAAAAAGAGTGGTGGTTTCCCTGGGCATATTGATAATTCTCTTGTGGGCTATTTTCACATTATCTTAAGGATACCCCCTTGCTAGGAAGCGTTGTTCAGTCTCACTGATATTTTTAATAAAGTCCTCCACTGTGCTACAATTTATCCTCATACGGACCATCTCGCCGTAAGGGATATTGTTGATAACATGGTGAGGGTGAGCACTCTGAAAATGTAATACAAGCAGCGCTCTTCCTGTGGGTGCAGTACTGAATGCAATTATTCTCAACAAATAAGGTTATGTCCAAGAAGTCAATCCAGTCCCTACTATAGTTAATGGTGAATTTAACATTGTAGGGATTTTCATTCAGGTATGCATGATATTCCAGAAGTTCTGGGGCAGGTCCATCCCAGAGCATAATGACATCATTGATGTACGTGCCCCAGAAGATAACATATTCCATACAGTTGGCAGCACGGCGGCCCCAGGCTTGCTCCCGCTTGTACCAGCCCATAAAGAGCACAGCATAAGCAGGAGAAAATCTGGAGCCCATCGACGTGCCATTTATTTGATGATACCAGTGTGAATCATGTAAGATTTTTTTTTTTGACAAAATGATATCAGTCATTTCTAAGAGTACTTTATTATGCATATAATGATCTGCAGTTCTCTGACCCAGAAATGATTCCAATGCTTTTACACCAAACTCTTTTTTAATACTGGTGTACAAGCTGGCCACATCCATAGTAACAAAGAGGAGACTCTCAGACCAGGGTAGGCCGTCAAATTTCACAAGGATATCCTTGCTGTCCTTGATGTAGGCAGGCAAGATTTGAACTAAAGGCTGTAAAAAGTGATCCACGTATTCTGAGAGTTTTTCTGTCGGGGAATTCACCCCCGAAATGATAGGTCACCCGGGTGGAAAAAGGCCACCCTTGTGTATCTTGGGTAAGACATATATACACGGGAAATTGGATTCTGTAATTGGAAGGTATCTGCACTCCTCCTCACGTATTAGCCCACTCTCCCGCCACTCAACCAATCTCATGTTTATATGTATGTTGAGTGCCTTAGTTGGATTTCCTGGGAGTTTGGTGTAGCAGGCTAGCCCTGCCAATTGACGATCAATTTCCTGCATATAGTTTACCCTGTCCATGACCACCACATTCCACCCCTTGTCTGCTTTGCGAATAACATTGGAAGGGTCATATTTCAAACCCTTCAATGCCCTGTTTTCTGCCTCTGTAAGATTGTGGATGTTTTTATGTTGGGGGGTAGAATGTTCCAAAAGCTTATAAAGTCCTTGCGTAACCTTATCTTTAGAAAGATCAATATTTGGGTGTGTCCCAACCGAGGTGTATTTTGATCTTGATTTTAAACCACTGTCCGTCTCTACATCTTCCGAGATATCAAGTCCTGCTCTGATCATATTTACGTCAACTGGTGTTTCGTATTGCAAAGACATCATCAATTGTATGACATTCACATCATAACCAGTCTGCATTGGTGGTATATATTCCTTTATAGGTTTGGTACACATAAGCAGATTACAAAAGAAGTGGTCTTTGAGTTTTAATAATCTTACGAATTTAACCAGATATACAGAAATATCAACATCATTTCCTGACTGATAACGAGGTGTGGCCAAGGAGCCGATGAGGAAGATCGCGTGAGCTCAGAGCTAAACACCGACCCCACTCATTATCCTGCTTAGGGAACTGAAATAGACCCCCGGAGCACCTGTGATAGTGTTCGTGAGGGTCGGGAACGTTTGCTTTTGGAGCTTGAGCGCCTTGGCGCCCCTGATGACCGGCAGCCTGATGAGGTGACACTGTTGCGTGGAGATCAACCAAGATGGCGCTGATGGCGGCTTCGTGAGACTGGTGGCAGCACTGACGGAGGTGAACAGGAGATCGTAGGGGTGCGGTGGAGTGTGGCGAGTGCTGCCTGCTCCTGACACCAGCGAGACCCCTACAGCACCGATGAACTGAGAACTCCGAGGTCCTGCTGCTGACAGTCATTGTGCAAATGCAGAGAGGCCTGACAGAGTGGAGGCTTACTGGGATCCGGGAGAACATGTCAGTGAACACAGCTTTAACCCGGTAGAGCAGCGACGCAATGGGGAACGGGCGGCGCTTCGCTCCCACGGACACTACATAGCGGCACTCCCGGGATAAGCGGACGTATGGCGAGATCGCCCTTTCAGGGCACAGTCCACCATTTGGGAAATACAGACGGGCTGTGAGCCCGGTGGAGCGAGATGTTCAGGCGGGCGCAGCTGCGCTCAATTACGAGAATATTAGCCAGCTGACTGGGCACCCAGACTCTGTAGCGGACACCACCAAAGATCCTGATTATAGCGACGGGAACGGAGGGGCATTACCGGCAGATAGAAACATCGCAGAGGAGTGGCCCCTGGATCACAGAAACTGGTGACGAGGCGGCCGGGCGGTGGTGCGGGTAGCGACGGATCCGGGAAGAAAAGGCCAGCAGATAACCCGGCTCTCTCTGAAGGGTCTGATCTTTAGGCCTCGCTGGAGCAGTTGGGACCGGGCTAGATTGCCACCTCGACCATACTGCAGTTAAGGACTGTTGCTGCGGGGGTTGAGTGAAGAGCATAGCCCCTAGCTCACCAAGTCTTGGGGTAAACCACTGGTGGCTGCCCTAGGGAGGGGGAGATGGCGCACTGGCTGAAACGGAGGGGCTTGGAGTGAGGTGACCCAGCTAAGTGCAGAGCTCGAGACGTGGCCCAAACCCCTGAATGCGGTTCCCCCCATGGGGAGAGTGGAGAGAGCTGACGGAGGAAAATCTATCAGACCTGGGCCCCCAGCGATGAAGGGAGCCTGTGGTAGAGACTGGTAGGTTGACGAGAAACCAACCAGGTATTGGCTGGGAGTGGCCCCAGTTAGCAGAGGACAGTGCGCTGTGAGACTCGCTGTGGGGGTGGGGTAGAGAGGCTTCCCTGGCAGAGGCTCTGACTTGGCACACGAGAACAGCACGTGTAGCACAAAAGGTTTATTGGGAGACCGCGCTGGTACTGGGGCTTGCACGGTGGCCCTCAATGAGGAAGCCACGAGGGAAACAGGGGGGAGCCCCACTGGAACAGAAGGACGAACCGGGGGACTAAGAAAAACAGGAAGCAATATCGCCGCACCCGGAGGGGATGATGCAGCAGCAGGTGGACCAAATGGAAAACAGGGTTTACCACCAATCATTTTCCCCGCAGGGAACCACAACGCGATCGTTACAACAGCTGCGTTGTGATTCCGCATACCATTACTCCGCAAGTCGGAACAACGACTTGCGGAGGGGGGAGGTGTTGGATTTAAAATCACACACATTCCCTAGTGTCCACAATGACTGGAGTTGGAATAGTAAATTATACTATTCCAACTTCCAGCCCCCCCCCCCCCCTCCGCAAGTTGTTGTTCCGACTTGCGGAGTAAAGGTATGCGGAATCACAGCGACCGCGTTGTGATTCCCTGTGGGGAAAATGAATGCGGGAAAGGAACATATATTTGGACCAAATACTTAAGGCCATCACGGACACTAGGGACGCTCCTCAGAAAGACATATCACATGTGGAGCAGGGGCTAGACCTTCTTTGTGCGGATCATGTTAAGCTAGTAGATCGGGTAAAGCAGACAGAAGTAACTTTAGGGACCCTAGAACTTGGCCAAAAGGCATTGGAAGCTCAAATGGCAGATGTCATGCACCGACTGCAAACCCTGGAGCGGAGGGCTGAAGATGCTGAAGGGCGAAACCAAAGAAATAACGTACGCATGATGGGGCTGCCGGAAGGGGTGGAAGGGGCCTATATGGTGTATTACTTGGAAAATTGGCTGAGGACCGAGGTTGCCACTGAAGGCCTGTTGTCCTTTTATACCCTGGAGAGGGCACACAGAGTGCCAGCTCAGCCACTGTCACAAGGCAGGCCGGCAAGGCCGATGGTGGCAAGACTACTCCATTATAGGGATAGGGACCTCCTGCTGAACAAGGCTCGGACATCACCCCCTACAAAGTAGGCAACTGTAACGGGATGTTGTTTCTGGATTACACGCTTGAAGTACAGCGTCGCCGTGCTCCGTTCCTGGAGGTCAAGAAGGCGCTTCGAGAAGAGGGCCTCCAGTACTCGTTGATGTTCCCAACGCACCTACGGTTGGCCATGGATGATAAAACATATTTCCACGACAGCCCCGAGGACACCTAGACATGGTTGGAGGCTTACAGAGCGGGCACGGGTGAAGCTGGACACGGTATGGGTGCACCAGCAGAGGGGCTGCTCCCGCGCCGGTTGCGGCACATTCAAGGGCGCCATCCTCGCGCTCAAAAACCTGCGGAGATTCAAACTGAGACAGAACGATCCACCGCGTTGCTGGCAGTCACGTCAGTATCTCAAGGGCAAGGAGCAACGCCACTAGAGACGACGGAAACGGAAAAGGGCTCCATGGGGTCGGTATCCGATGAATCGGACACAGGAAGTGTTCACCTTCCTCACATGACGCCTGAGACAGCGGACGAGATTGATGATGCTTAATATTGCAGAACCACTCTATGTGTGCTTATAAGGGGATGGAGTATTTGCTTTGACCTTTGCTAGTTCCTCACCCCCCTGTGGGTGATTATTGGGCAGAAGTTGGAGGGGTTGACAGGGGTGGAAGGGTGTTTGAATTGCATGGTTCCCTTATAACTCCATGATGTACTGAGAGATGTCCAACACTGGTTGACATGCAACCACCTTAAACTAAATCCTGACAAGACTGAGACACTCCTCATCTCAAATAAGGAAGATAACCCCCAGATTTGCCGAATGGTTAAAGGCCATCGATGCGCTCAACGGGAATCTCACTCTAGCATACTCTGTCAAATCTCTAGGCATCCCTCTAGACCCAAAACGGAAAATGAAGAGAGACATTAAGAATTCGGCCAAAAGTGCTTTCCTTAACCTCAGACTACTGAACAAAATAAAACCCTTTATTCTGCCCAGTGATCTCAAACAGGCCAGTCAATCTCTGGTACTGTCAAGACTGGACTATGGGAACACAGTCCTCTCAGGAATTCCAAAATCGCATCTGGCTCCCATCAAAACAACGTTGCATGTGTCTGCCAGAATGATCACCGGTATCAAGAAATTCGATCATATCTCCCCTGCACTCAGGGAGCTTAAGTGGCTTCCAGTCGAAATGCGGATTAGCTTCAGAACAGCCTGCCTCACCCATAAAGCCCTTCACACCGGCAAACCCGCATACCTGGCGAAAAAACTCAAAAAAGCCGACCAGACCAGGAACTTGAGCAGTTCAAACTCCCTCCTACTCATTCCACCAAAAACTAGAAGAAAAAAAACTGCGGATCAATCCTTCACAGGCAACCCTCCAAAAATCTGAAACTCCATTCCCCCTCACATCAGAACCATTCCCTCCTTTGTAGAATTCAAAAGCCTACTCAAAACCCTGTTCCCCAACCGCTCCCTAGGGAGTGGATAGCTTGGGGCAGCTAGTGGACATCGAGCTCTGCTCCAGCTCTAAGACTCCGAAGAATCCTGAAGGCAAAAACTGTCCTGCACTACAATGTGTTGCTCTTTTATTTTGCGTTCTATTATGTCTATTATGTCACTCTTCTATTTTGTATCTGGTGTTTATTTGCTATGTACCTGATGTAAAGCGCTCCGATACCCTAGAGTCAGGCCAACGCTATAGAAAACTTCTTAAATAAAAAATAAAATATATATATATATATATATATATCACATTGCCTCAAGAGATGTTGGGGCTTAATTATTACTGGGGATACGATGCAGAATAATGGCAGTATAGTTGGTCGAACCCTTACGCTCTAGGCCACCTCCCCTATTTTTGTTTGTTTATGGTTCCTCAGTAGCTACCAGAGGAGCACTTAGTGTGTCAGTTTGGATGGGTACTAGGTTTGTAGGGCCTGTTCTGGGGAGGTGTTGTTGGGGAAAGTTGGGGTTTCTTATTAGGGTAGTTAGGGTCACCGGTGTGTTCATAGGATGGGAAAGGTTGATTGTGGGACTTAGATTCCAGCATGGGGACATAACTTGAATTAAAATGCATTACCTGGAATGTGCAGGGGATACATACGATGATGAGACGGCATAAAGTGCATGCTTATTTGGTGAGCAGGGGGGTTCACATAGCCTTCCTACAGGAGACTCGTATCAACCGGGCTGAAGGGCTGGCATTGAGACGTAGATGGAGGGGGCAACTTTTTTATACGACTTATTCAGCTTTTGCGAGGGGAGCCCTGATATGGGTTAGAGCGGGAGTCCCATTCCAGCCGACACAACATCTGGTGGACCTAGAAGGGAGGTTTTAGGTAGTGGCAGGTTGCCTTAATGGCACAGATGTGACATTGTGTAGTATATATGCCCCTAATGTTGAGCAGATATCCTTTTTTAGTCAACTGTCAGGGAGATTAGCGCCTTCCCTGACTGGCTCAGTGTTGATGGGGGGACTTCAACTCTATAGTAGATACCGAGATGGATAGGTGCCACCCTCCATTGCCCGAAGCCCCTATACACAGGCTCTCCAAGGCCAGGCATGAATGGCAGGATAGATGGGGGTCAGTGGATACATGGCGCGCGCACCATATAGGGGAGCGGGACTATTCATATTTTTCCACTTTACACAAATTGCATGTGCGAGCCACAGCGAATACCTTGCAAGAACATTGTCAGATCATAACCTATTATTGGTCAAAATACACTGGGTCCGGGAGAGATCTGTAGTACCAACTTGGCGGTTACAACCGGAACCATTGGAGGACCCTGTCTTCCACGAGGAAATTGAAATGAGTATCGCCCAGTACTTTAGCGAGAACGAGGGCACGGCATCAACTTTGGCACTGTAGTGGGACACCTTTAAGGTGGTGGTGAGAGGCCTATGTATCACTAAAATTGTGAGAGTGAGGAAGGCATTATTAAATGACGTAGATACTGCGGAACAACGGCTACGAACAGCTGAGAGAGCTCGTCCAGGTGCACAAGGGGAAGTTTCAGAGGCTAGAGAAGCAGTAGCCACGCAGGTTAAAAGGTTGTGTTGTTTGACCACATAGCGTATCTGGCGAGGCAGCATGCGGAGGATGACAAGGTGGGCACGTTATTGGCATGGCTAGCTAACCCGAATCCCCGGGGTACACCTATATTGGGTCTGATGGACCCGACGGGGGGATAGTGTATACCCAGCGAGGGATTAATGGACTGTTCTTAGATTATTATTCCGAGCTCTATCAAAGCAAATTGGGGGATACCGGCGACGCTATTGGGGATTTCTTGTCCAAATTGGAACTTTCACAGCTGGAAGAGGAGCAAGCGGACTTGCTAGGGCAGGAGATCACAATCAGGGAAATAAGGGGCACAATTAAACATATGGCATGCAACAAAACACCGGGGGTGGACGGGCTACCTATAGAGTTTTATTCGGTATACGCAGACAGTTTGGCGCCAAGGCTGCTGGCATATTTCAAGAGGCACAGACAGTGGGAATGTTGCCGACATCTACCTGGGAGGCTGTTATTATCCCACTACTGAAACCTGGGAGGGACTCCACTGATAGAACAGCATACCGACCACTATCAATGTTAACCACTGACTATAGAATTCTGAGGAGGATCCTTGCGACTCGACTCCTCCCGTACATGGTGCAGTTAGTCCACCAGGATCAAGCGTGGTTTATCTCCACCCGGAATACATCTACTAATGTGCAACGCTTACTTCGCATCTTGGGGGAAGATCACAGCCATGTACCCTCTGCGACGGACCTATCGGTAGATATCGAAAAGGCATTTGATAGCATGGAATGGCCGTATTTGTTTCAAGTCATGGGAGTGATGGGTCTGGGGGAGGCCTTCGGGGGGTGGATAGAGATCCTTTATAGATCTGCGACGGCTCGAGTGCGGACGGGAGCGACGGTTTCCTCTTCCTGTTTGGTTGGGCGGGGTACGCAACAGGGGTGCGCACTCTCTCCTCTTTTATTTGCATTAGCCATTGAACCTCTGGCCACGCACGCCAGGTCGGTGAGGCACTACCTTGGTCTGGATCTATGTGGATACATGCAGTACATATCTTTTTATGCAGACGATTTACTTATGTTCTTGGCTAACACATTCGGCGCAGCTTCAGGGCTGTGGGTGAATTGGGCGAAGACCTGCCTGTTTCCTGCGGCTGTTTTGATGACGGCTCTTGCCTGTGCGGTGGCTATTCGATGGGAACGTTGTTGCTTGCCCTACCTTGGAACTAATATTTATCATAGACCGGAGGATCTGTTGGAGGGTAATATAGGCAGAGCTACGAGGGGTATTAAGGGTAATTATAGTTTTGGGGCACCCTGCCGCTCTCAGTGGCAGGTCTGGTAGCACTCTTGAAGATGGTAGCTTTTCCCCGGTTGTTGTACTATTTTAGGACACTGCCGATTTGGATACCAAATTCACTACTCAAGATGCTTCGCTCTATGATTTGAGGATTCCCGTGGGGGATCGGCAGGCGGCGGGTAGTGTTGACCACAATGATGTGACCGGGGGGGGGGACGTTCCAGACATCGAGCTGTATTATCTGGCAGCTCAACTGCAATGCCTTACCCAGGCAGTGGCCAGGGAGTGTAGGGGCCTGGATGGCGCGGAAGGTCAGTGGATCCCACGTCATATATTGTACTTTAATATTCTTCAACAGCGACTGCGACCTGGGTCCCTTTCTCACGGAGAGAGGTCCCTGAGGCTGTGTTGGAACCGGAGTCAACGTAGAGTTGGGATTGCCCGCCCGTATGCCCCGGAGATCCCCTTGGGCATGTGCACCGCCCTTCCGCATGGGAGGGATTGGACCACTCTGGCTGCATGGAAGGTGATGGGGATACAAGTGTTGGGAGATTTATTTGAAGACGGTGCTCTCTTATCATACCAGACCCTACAAGACAGGTTCGGCCTCCCTAGGGGAGATTTCTTATTGCATTTTGCCCTGGTGTCGGCAATTCAACGTCACTGGGGTGGGGGGCTAATGGGAACACAGACCTCTAAGGCGTGCCAGTATGGCGTGATGGCAGCGGGGACCTTTAAAGCCATCACGTGCCTATATGAACGGATGGTGAACAAGGGGATGAAGCCCATGAGTCAATTGCAACAGAAATGTGAGGCACACCTCGGTAAGGAGATTCCTGAGACAACGTGGGCCCAACTAGTTGAGAGAGCGTGGAAGAGCTCACGAAATGCCAGGTTCCAACTGATTCACTTCTATATATTACATAGGGATTACTTAACCCCAGCTAAGGTCAATAGGTATTTTAAAGTGAATACGGCTCAATGTCCGCGTTGTAATTTAGAAGGGCAGAGTTTCATCATATGATGTGGAGATGTTCGCGATTGGGAACATACTAGGAGGAGGTGGTCGGCTTGCTCTGTGAAGTTACAGAAAGACGGATAGAGCCGGATTTAGGCACGAGCTTACTGCACTGGTTTCCACATACATCTAGAGCACAGATCTTCAATCTGTGGGGCGCGACCCCCAGGGGGGCCTTGGAGTCCTGGGAAGGGGGTCGCCATTTCCAGGCCTCACTTCTGTCTGGAATTTAAAACGTGCTCTTACTTTTGAAAACCGCGACGCAGTCCTTCAAATGCTGCAGCTGTAGTTAAATGTCTCCTGTGATGTGAAACGAAGTGGCTGGGCCTGAAACAAACATTTGTTTCAGGGTGCCTGCTTACTTGAATTAAATGATAATGTGTGTATTGAGGAAATCTGCAAATGTAAATGGTGCTTGGGAGCGCTTCTGGCTTTAATTGCTTTGTGATGGCAAAGATTTTTTTTTAAGTGGTAGTAAAAAGACTTAACAACTGGGCTGTGAAGTGCATGCTTTTAATTGCACCGTACCTCTGAGGAGGTGTTAAAGGGACAGGTATGGAACAAAAAAAATGCATTACTTATATTCTGGTATTACTAAAATCTACACTTTGGAAGCTCCATTAAATCCTAAAACTGTTTGCACAATTTGTAGCAGTCTACCTTATAATGTATGTAATACAAGATTAAAATAATGACTTACACTTTCACAGTGCTTTTTTGTCCCAGGCTGTGACATTGTAGCACTAAAAATCCCCAAGTCACTATTCCCCACTGCACCAACCAAATTTAGGGCCAGATTTCCAAGAAACTGACGCATCTGCATAGGTTCATCAGTTTCCTTGCGCCAGCGCAAAATGTCCTTCTGCCACCATGGATGCGTTGTATTTACAATACAGTGCTCCATGGCACAAGGATTAACAGATGCGTCAGAAATACTGACGCATCTGTTGGCACAAAAGTGACGCATCGCTGGAGTTGCTCATGAAAGTGTCGCAACTCCAGCAATGTGCCACAACATATAGGTGAGTCTCACACAAAAAGCCCTGCGTCATTCCTTATGCCTTGTCTGAGCAGGCGTAGGGATTTTGAAGCAGTGAAGGCGTAGAGTGACGCAGTAAAATGTTGTAAATTTCACTACGTTAGTTCTACATGGCTTTTTGCGTGGGAACGCCTAGCCTGCATATAATGTGACGCAAGGCTTTACAATGTGACGCATCTCCCTAGATGCGTCACATTGTAAATTGGCCGAATTGTTTGTGCCGCATTTGCGTCAAAAAAATTACGCAATGGCCTCGCAAGTAGGCACACAGGGCTTGTAAATGTGCCCCAAAATTCTGTGGCTTTTTGATTACACACAGACCTCTGCAGTGCATTAACTAATAGATGTTTCCTAATGTACTACAGTGCATTTCCTACTGAGTAACAACTTGTTTGTGCCGCCGTTGCGTCAAAAAAATGACGCAATGGCCTCGCAAGTAGGCACACAGGGCTTGTAAATGTGCCTCAAAATTCTGTGGCTTTCTGATTACTCACAGACCTCTTCAGTGCATTAACTAATAGAGGTTTCCTAATGTACTACAGTGCATTTCCTACTGAGTAATAACTTTAAAAAAAAAAAAAAATCATTTAAGCTACCACTTATTTTATATGTAGCTACCTGATGGTGAAAGACCGAAAAAATGAGGAAAATATTTTGGGACTGATTTATGAGCCACCGGAGAATAATTTTTTTTAAAGCTCCGGCAGCACAAGCGTCGCAATTGTATCTATGAGGCGACACAAAGTCACCCTGCATGGCTATGAATGCCCTCATACATATGGAGAAAGTCGCTGCCTTGCCTTAATCTGTCAAGTAGGAGTTCCATGGGCATTGCGGTGGGTGCGGAGCTGCCCTACGCCAATTCCTCATACATGAGGCCCTTTGTTTTTAGCTACACCTCTGACTATGCCCCCACGCTCACCGATCTTTCATTTGATAAACACTGTTTAATATTATTTCCCCACAGCAAAAAATGATTTACTGTCGGAATTGGGGGCGTTTATGGTTGTAGATAGTTGTCAATGTTGAAAAGTACCAAGTTCTAGACATTTTCGTCAAGAGGGGGCCCCTACGCCTAAAACATTTTGACAGGGGGGTCTCGGCATCAAAAAGTTTGAAAACCTCTGATCTAGAGTGAAATCACGAGTAAGTTCTTGGACTTAGGATTGCTGTTGGCCAAAAGGGATCTCACAGCACATTGGAAATCTAGGCAAGGGCCCAACTTTGCACTGTGGAAGGCAGAATTAATTAAGTGGGCAACAAGCGAAACCACAGTTCGGCTTCAGCATGCTAAGAGATCCAACAATGATAAAGCACTAGAGGCTGCGAGGGCGTGGGAGGTCTTAGTAGTGTCACTGCAGGATCCTGAAGTAGACTCAGATGAAGATTCGGCTCTAGATCTACAGGTGAGAACACCCTGAGCTACTGGCCTAGTGGAGGAACCCCTGACATCCCAGATGCCGTTACTGTTGAAATGGGATGGTAAGAAGCTGGATTGAGCAATCCTGAAGTTACTGAACTAGGTAGCCTTGTGTACTATAACATATTATTCTCTTCACTGTATGACGATGAGACACAGGGAAGGATGGGGAGGGAGGAGGGAGTGGACTGGCTTGGTTAGATGTTTATGTAAATGTCAATTAACTGGCAAGGGCTTGTTTAGCTGGCTGGCAGCGAATGGCTCCAATTATGATTCTTGAACACTATAGTGAAACAGGAATCTGTGGAACTGATTATTGATAGTAACTACGCAATTGCATAATTGTAATGACTGGAACATTGGGATCAATGCATCAAGGAATCACTAATGTGATGTACACTGAAGTAAGTTGTCGAGATATAGAATGCCAGATGTTTGTTGTTTGAGATTTAATAAAAAAAAAAAATTAAATAATTTTCTGACTGATTTGGGGAAAAACCTACTTAACACATATCAACTTCCGACAAGCTTTTTCCAGAAAGATTGACAACCGTCAATTCTTGTGCATCATTGCCCTCCTTCCTGTCTATTCCTTCATATTCCCCATCTTTTTGGATTTGGTGGTCCTGGAAAAGGCCTCGTTCTTTGCTTTTTTTCTTGTTTCTGCCTGGATTTCTGCCATCTCCTCCCCCCCTTCTTGTTTTTGGTCCTTTGGTATTGTCCTTGCTCCTAGTCTGAGTTTCTCCATTTCCAATAAAAAAGTTGATCAGTTATCTACCTCTATCGTACTTGCAGATTCTTTTGTGGGGGCCGAACTAACTACTGAGGATAAGGAGGTTGTGCTACTAGCAGATGTAAGTTCTAATGTGTCCTCCCGTTGTCTTTTACCCTCCCAGAGATTTTAACATTGTCATGTTTATGAGCAAAAGTATAAACTTTCCCATCTCTATAATCTTTATCATCTCATTTGATTTTTTTAAACTTTTTTGTCTCTTAGATATATTTGGTGGTCCTCCAGGATTTTATCCAAGATATCAAAGTTCTTTTTTACTACCTCCTTAAGTTCTGATGATGCAATTTCTTTCTCCAATTCCTCTATCTCCTGTCGTAACTTGAGACCCTTCTTCTCTGCATTTTTAATTAAAATGCGCATCATATTGAATGAGGCATTACGGAGATTTCCCTACCAATCCTCCATAGATTCCTTATCGAGGTCCTCAAAAGTAGGAAAAATTTAAATTCTAAGACCTCTTGGAATTTTTCCATTTTCTATGTATTTTTCCAGAGTGGTGCCGTCTCACCACCTGGACATTTCATGTTTTTTTAGTTTCTCTAATCTTTGAAACTTTACGTTAAGGTCCTTGGTCTTAAGGGCACTACTTGTTGTACCTCCTGTTTTAACGCTGAGCTAATTCCTGTCATCTGTTCCTAAAAATTGGCTTTGTTCCTACTTCTAGTATTTGAAAAATATTGTAAGAACTATAGTCATAGGGCAGATCAGTGCTAAACAGGGGGTCAAGTCAAGAAAGATTTGAACTAGATAGTGGAACCTTTAGGCCACAGCACCTGGTCCGCTATCCCTATATTATATGTATCCTCTGACACTACCCAGCGATCTGTGTGCACACTGTAACGCACCCACTGTCACAATGCAATTTCAAAAAAGCAATATTACAATTTAAACAAAAGCAAAGGTGCACTACAAAAAACACAGACAAGGAAAAAACAATATTTGAGTCTGTGTCCACAAGTATAGTCTTCTTTTTATTCTTTTTGTCAAACTTATTTTTATTAGAAGTTTTTTCCGCACAGTACAACACTCCACAGTGCCATTGCAGTCTTCACATAGGAAAATAAAACAATGATTACAGAGGATAGCAGCGTGAAGAGACATGAAAATCAATAGAGACAAGCCTTGGCACAAACCTAGTGGAATGCACGTTTAGGGGGAACAGCTTCTAATGTAATAGGGCATTTAGCTCAAAATATAATGTGGCAAATACTTCACAAAAAGTCCCATCGAGGTTTGTAATGTCATTCTCTGGAAACCTTCTTCATCGAGGGAACTGTAAAGGAGGTACCAAAGCAGAGTGAAATTAGCTCCCAACCACGGAGCACTAAGCAGGAAAACAAGTAATCAACCCCTCCTCCCCCACCCTCCCTCCCAATGCATGGTGGCGGTCTAAAAGAAAAGTAGAAATAACGCACACTACAGATTGTGCAGTGGATAGCACATCACAATTGGAAAAGATGGAGCGCCCTGGCAGAGGCAGGAGACACAGCGGACGGAAGACCCCTGGAAAGAAAGGTGACCAAAGGACCCCATCTAAATTCAAAGTTTTTTAAATCGTCTCTAAAGATATCTGACATACGCTCCATGCTGAGGAGCTTCCATAACCTGGAAAACCAGAGGGAAATCGCCGGGGTTTCCCTTCTCTTCCATGCCGCCGCTAGTGTAATCTTTGCGGCCCCTATGCAGAGCCACATGATCTTTTTATCTGCACGTGTCTGATGTTCTAAGGAAGGGTCCCTAAGCCCCAACAAAACCCCAGCCATAGTAGAGGGAATAGGATAACCGAGCATGTCTTTGATATGGGCAAGGATTTCTTCCCAGAAAGGCCTTATGTGTGGGTAGTCCTACCAGATATGCTGGAAATCTCCCAGGAAACCACATCCCCTTCAGCATCTATCGGAGGACCCGGGAAATATGCTTCGAAGCTTGGAGGGGTGAAGATACCAGTCCATCATGGTCTTAAGGTGTGCTTCCCTGAGATCGACGGAGTGGTTAAACTTTATAATATCAGACCATAAATGGGACCATTCCTCATCTGTAATGCCCCGTTGAATACACCCCTCCCACATTGACATATAACGGGGGCGTGGAGAGAGTGTGGTGGTAAAGAGAAATGTATATATATAAAGGAGATCGCACCTTTCATGGAGTTTGCCTTAATGAGGAAGGATTCGAACTTTGTCAGGGGACGCGTCGCCATCTCTCGTACTGGGGGTGCGAGGGCCCAGTGTAATAGTTGGTTATAGTGGTATCTCTCTGAGTCCTGCAAGTTGTACTCCCTTTTAAAACTATCAAAGGTGAGGGGGTCATAATTGTGAAAAAGGTGCATAAGGGCCAGGCATCCCCCCTCTCTCCAAGCATCGAATGGACCAGGTTGAAGCCTCGGAGGGAATGCAGGATTAAAATGCAAGGGGGTGAAGGGGGAGGGAAAGGAGGTCCAACTCTCGGCACCCGACACAGAGTCCCAAAACGTGAGTGTTGTGCGAGTAGGAGTGCTAAGATAGGTATTCGCTGGTCTATCGCACTTAGGACGGCATACCAAATCCCATATGGTTCGACCAGTCACACTACGATCCATGTGCAGCCAGTGTTTATCTGACTCATATTTTGTCCATTCGGTGAGGACACGTAGTTGGGCAGCCTTATAATATGAGTAAATATCTGGGAGGCCCACCCCACCCTTCTCCCTAGGGCGGCGGAGTATCGTAAAAGAGAAGCATGCCCACCTCCCCTGCCATACAAAATTCAGGATCATAGTCTTAACTCGTTGGAAGAATTCCCTCTCCATTTTGATAGGCAAAGCCTGAAATAGTTAAAGGAGTTTAAGAAGCAGAGTCATTTTCACGGCATGGATGCGACCCAGCCATGATAAGAAGAGGGGCTTCCATTTGATGAGCTCTGCTTGGATACTCCTCAATATGGGAGGGAAATTAGTGGAGTAAAGACCTCCTATCAAAGGTGTGATCTGGACGCCCAGGAATTGAATAGAATAAGTGGTCCACTAGAAGGGTGTGAGGGGCTGTAGGCCCTGCATCTCTGCGTGCGGGAGTGTGAGGTTAAGAATAAAAGATTTACCCAGATTTATTTTGAAGCCTGCTACTTTTTCAAATTTTGCAAGTTCTAATAGCAGCGGTGGAAGCGATGTCGCCGGATCAACAAGGGAGAGTAAGACATCGTCAGCAAACAGGGAGATTTTATGTTGTTCCCCTGTGAAAGGAATCCCCTGAATCGCAGGGTTTGCTCTGATCGCTACCGCCAGGGGCGCAATGCTAAGAGCAAAGAGTAGGGGGGAAAGAGGAAACCCCTGCCTAGTGCCCGAGAGTGGAAAAAAGAGGATGATTGTGTACCATTAACCGACACACGAGATCGAGGTTGGAGATAGATAGCCCGGAGCATAGTGAGGAATTTGGGAGCGAAGCCGAAAGCCAACATAGTACGGAACAGAAACTCCCAGAAACCCTATCAAAAGCCTTCTCCGCTTCCAAACCCACCAGGACTGCAGGAAGGCGGAACCTATTGGCCTACTCGACAAGGTGGATGATGCGACGTGTGTTGTCGTGAGTTTGGCGTCCTTTAATAAAACCGGATTGATCCGGATGTATGAGGTCGGGCATGAGGTCATTTAAACGCCTAGCCAGGATGGATGAGTATAACTTCGCATCAAGGTTGAGGAGGGCGATAGGCCTATAAGAGGCGCAAGCTTCTGGATTCTTCCCCGGTTTGGGGATGACAGTGATTACTGCCTCCGATAGCGAATCGGAAGTGGAACCCTCCTCCACCATCCTATTGAAGAGCCTCGTAAGGTGGGGGACGATATCCGGGGCAAAGGTTTTATAAAAGAGAGACATCAGCCCATCTGGCCCAGGAGCTTTATGTGGATTTAGCGCCTTAATCGCCATGGTAATGTCTTCGCATGTGATAGGGACAGTGAGAAGTTCATTCCATTCCGGGGAGACCTGTGGAAGCTGAAGGGATTGTAAGTAGTCACGTTGGGCTTCAGGATCTAAAAGATCGCTAGGGTATAAAGCTTTATAAAAGAAGCCAAAAAGATCCGCTTTTCCCTCATCACTGTAGGAGAGCTCCCCCTGTGGATCCCGGATGCCCCAATGTATTCCCGCACCCGTTTGTCCTTGAGTTGTTGGGCGAGGTGTTTACCAATCGTATTGCCTTGGGAGTAAGACAGTTGACGCAATTTCAATAGGGTAAGTTCTGCCCTATTATTATAGATAGCCCGTAGTTTACCCCTCAGTGCTGTGAGATGGCCGAGGGTCTGCCTAGTAGGATGTAGTTTATGAGTTTGTTCTACGGAAGCCAATTCAGATTCTAGGGATTCCGGTTTCTTAGCCCGTTGCGCATTTAAAGCAGAATTAAGGGAGATAGACTTCCCCCGGAGGACTGACTTAACAGCATCCCAGGTGATAAATTCCGATGTGTCGTCCGGGTTATTGAAGGCAAAGAATTCGGTAATAGCCTCCCTCAGCTTCGTACAGGAGTCCTTATCCCGGGAAAGAATAGACGGGAAGTACCAACTGGGAGACGTAGAAGTATTGACCCTCCAAGACAAGGAAATCGCCAGGAGGCTGTGATCAGAGACAGAGAGAGGGAAGATCTTAGCGTCTTGTTGGTCACCTAGAAGCAATTGGCTAATAAAAATATAATCCAGGCGGGAGTAAGTTCGGTGCACATGGGAATAGAATGTAAAGTCACGGTAAGTGGGGTGGAGGGTGCGCCAGGAATCTAAGAGCCCCATATCGAGAATGCGTTGCTGCATGTCCGCTGAAAAGAACCCGTGTCCGTGCTCTGCAAGTGGGTGCTATCTAGTTCCTTACACCAAGTTAAATTAAAGTCACCCATAAGAATTAGTCGTCCTTCAGTAAAGTCCAGAAGCTTCCCCAAAAAAGTGTGGAGGAAAGCGGTCTGGCCAGTGTTGGGGGCATATAGTGCTACAAACGTACTGAGTTTCCCACGTAGCCGGCCCTTAACCATAACCCACCGCCCATCCTTATCCTGTTGCACATCCAGAGGTTGGAATTTGGTGGCGGAATGGAACAACAATGCAACCCCCCTGTATTTTGTTAGAGCCGAAGACCTGTAAATCAAGGGGAATTGTTTGTGACGGAGCCTGAATTCTTCAAATCTAATGAGGTGGGTTTCTTGGAGGGCTACGATATCAAGGTGGTGATCTACGATATATTTCCAGACCTTCTGGCGCTTCTGGGGGGAGTTAAGGCCCTTGACATTCCATGTACCTAAGGTAACTGTCATTTTGCTAGTGGTAAACAAACTGTTGCAATAAGGGTCTCACCTGACCCACAAGATCCTCCACAGACACTGGACCCAGAAACCCCCCCCCCCCCACAATGCAATAAAAAAGTGTTGCGCTACCCAGTGGCCTTGACTCATAAAATAATTTAAAAAACGCCACCATGTCCCACCCAACCCCACCCCCCATCCCCCAACAAACAATAAAACAAAATCTGAACCAATGTAGATATAACAGGAAATACATCCTTAATAACCCTGTAGGGGTGGAATATACCCCTCAGGATAAAGTTGAGGCCGAAGGACCTTGGTCCCCGTCTGCGCCCACTCCGGAGCAATGCATAGGGAATGCACAGTCAAGCATCAAAGGGCAACAACTACATATTGCTAAAGATGGCCTAGAAGATAAAGAAAGCTGAGCCGTGGTACCCATGACTCCCCGGGACAAGACTCCTGACCCCTACAGAGACGGGGCAACTAGGAGGCAACTATTGGATCCAGCGAAATGTTGAACCTCCAGCATAGTCACAACCAACCATCAAGACATACCACCAGCAGACTTCCAGAGGTGGGACAACCTTGTCAACGTTGCTGAAAGAAGTTCCAAGAGGCCTAAACATCGGCAACAGGTATGGTACCTCTCACCCGCCCAGCATTCCCAGCCGCCGATGAGAGCCACCGTCGGGATCCAGGAAGGAGGCGGAGATAAAGCTCATAAGGAGAAGGGGCAACCATCGCCATGCATGGGACATAAAAGGGTCATCTGCGTCCCCTGCGAGAGCCCTCCGACCAGGCCGCTGCAGGATAGGTCGTTTTATCATCATCGTTGGACTCTCCCTGTCCAGAAGCTGTGTCCGTATTGGAGATACCAAGGAGAGTCGTGCCGGGGAACCAACATCCATCGCAAAAAAGGTATGCAAAGTTCATCTGCGTCTTGTGCGGGAACTCTCCGACCACACCGATGCAGGAGACGCCATCTTACTGCTGATATTGGCCTTTTCCCGGTCAGAAGCACCCACTGCAGTGGAGATACCAAGGAGGGTCAAACCCTTCTGTAACTCAGAGATGTGGGGTTGCCAATTACGATACTCGAAGCTCGATCCAAAGGGGAAAGTCCACCTGTATTTTATCTTATCGTCTCTGAGCTTGGTGGTAATAGGTCTAAATAGTTGTCTACTCGCTTTGGTGGCCGGCGCCAGATCCTGGTAAATCCAGCAGGAGTGGTTTTGAAAAGAAATGGGACCTTTCGACCTGGCCGTACCAAGGACCGCTTCTTTCACCTTAAAGGAA
Organism: Lissotriton helveticus; assembly: GCF_964261635.1. Taxonomy (NCBI): domain Eukaryota; kingdom Metazoa; phylum Chordata; class Amphibia; order Caudata; family Salamandridae; genus Lissotriton; species Lissotriton helveticus. Next base: position 979,222,339 of record NC_136061.1, on the reverse strand, counting down.
TGGAATTTTGCCAGTATGTCTCACGGTTTTCTCTTGTCTCCGCGTTGGAGGGCTCCCACTCTATGAACCCGGTCGAGTTTTATCTTGAGGACTTGAGGGCTCAAGATTTCCCCGAAGAGGCCTTCCAGGAAAGCCCCCAAGTCCGGTCCCTCCGCTCCCTCTTCCAGGTCTTTGACGCGTATATTCTTTCTTCGAGCCCTATTTTCAAGGTCCTCTGCCTTAAGCTGAGACTGGAGCACCTGGTCCCGGAGTGAGCGCAGTTCATCTTGGAGTTCAGAGGTGAGTTTGTCCTGGTCTTGAGAGTGCGCCTCTAAATCCACCACTCGCGTACCCACCAAGTCGACATCTTGCTAAAGAGAGGTTAGCTTTTCGTTCAGGTCGGCCCGGAGCTGCTCCATGGAAGATTTAATATCTTGCCCCAGCTCTTTGCGCAGTTTAATTTTGAAGTCCTTAAACATAGCTAGGAGATCTGCCTTCGTGAGGTCCATGGTAGTCGCTGCGTAGCCCGCGCGCAGGGTTGCGCGCCTGTCCACGGCCTGGAAGAATTCAGAGACTTTTGTGGAGGGTCTAGCCGTCGCCTTCTTGGGCGGCATGCGGGCCCACCCCAAGAGGCCCCCTATGGCCGCAGTCGCGGCGATCGCAAACCGTCCGTGATAGGTAGTGGGGCCGGGGTTTCCAAATGGTAGGCCAGGAGTGAAGGTCCAAAGAATGGAGGCCCAAACCAACCGCAGCCGGAGTGCATAAGGGGCGTCGTCAAGCAGCCAGGGGATGCCTGTTCAGAAGACTGTGGGGGTTATACAGGTGAACGTGACATAGAGGCTACCTGTCTCAAACAGGGTGAACGCTGCGCCACGGACCCCACTGGGTGATGCAGAGGCTCAGCAGAGTGCAGACTGGCTCGTCAAAGTCAAGGGCACCGGTGGTCGACATCTGCCGCCATCTTGGAGTCAGGCATGCCATGTGTTGTCGCCCTAAGGAGAGGTCCGCAGAAGAGAGCAGGGGTGCGTGGTGGTGTCCCCAGATTTGCCCATGCACCGCTGGCTCTCATGAGTTTGCCAGGCACGTAGCGGGAGGCAGCGGCTCAATGTCGCCAGGGCGCCGCCATCTTAAGTTCAGGCGATGGGCCCCGTGGGAGCTCCGGTCGGCAAGTCATTCATCGAAGAGCCGGGAGTACCCCCTACGCCCGCGCAGAACACCAGCTCACCGTGACTGTTAACTTGGCTGTCTAGGAGATAAAAGTTAATACAGATTACTATCTTTTCTATGTTGAAAATATATATATAAGAATAGACGAGAAGACAAATAGAGTGAGGAGTTCTTCCATTCTCACTCCATAAAGGCAAGCAATGTGCTCCTCATAGATGTAGAGTGAAAGAGATGGGCCAATACGATAAGCTAACCCATACGTAAGGGTAGCCAACTCATTGTAATATACTTCAAACAGCTTAAGTGTCTAATAAGGAAAAGTAAAGATTATTCCCTTTTCTATCATTTCAGATAAACTTAATTGAAGGTTTAATCAAATTAAGGGCCTCTTCCGTACTCACTTAAAAGACAAGCAAGAAGCTCCTTATAGCTATTGCACAACTACAATGATCCAAACGGCTAAAAAGTTAATAACAACATCAATATTAGATGTGCTCAAACATGTCAATAGACCTAAAATCAAGAGAAACAAGTAAATCTAAATGACCACTTGTAATTCATACAAGGACACATTTCCCAATGAAACAAAGACATGAACAAAGGGATACAGTCCCAATACTCACTTCACTTAGAGTTAAATCATCACCAAATCTGTCAAAATGGGACAGGACCTCCGTGGTCACTCCAAAACTGGATCAGATGGAGCCCATATGTTAAACAAAAATATTGTAGCCAGTCTGCATTTAAGTAAAGAATCACACTCATAATCAAAGTTGAGACTATAGGGCTTAATATCATATTCATACAAACAGCAGGTTCCAAAGTAAAGGCTGTAACTCTTTTGAGCGGCCTCCATTTAATTCCCATTGACTCAAGATATAAACAAATCCTTATGATAATCGCTGACCCAATTTCAATAATTAATGATGAGAATCTTTGTATATTTATAGGCCAGACGACGGGATAAAAAATTATGCCCATAGTTTGTCACTTGAAAAGATCAATAAACACCAAATAACCATATGTCTTTCCCCTTAATAGAAAAGCATGCTGGGAGACCAAAAGGTACAATATCCCTTGAAGAAAAGAAGAGCCTAAAGCGTCAAGTTTCTTACCGGAATCAGACTGTCTCCAAGTCTATAGTGTCCACTCGTCATGGAAGAAGGATGGGAGAACAAGGCACCAGAGTTCACGTTTTAAATACCCGCGGTCATTCCGGGCAACGTGAATCAGCTGAGATCAATAGTGCACGCCGTCTTACGTTATCCCGCTCGCAATGGGTCCTCAGTGGTGGCCATCTTATAATGGTGATATTTCTGATGTTTGAATATAGTGGGAATGAAGATTCCTCTCAGTGTCTTGTGCAGTATATACCATAAGCCATGAGATATGATATATAAACAAATAATAAATAGCTCTACTTTCACTCAGGGGAACATAATCAAACGCCATCTCCAACAGGGGCGTGATCAAAAGTAAACAAGATTTCCAAAATATCATTAAAGACTAGTAAAGAGATTATGATGAAAAATGTATATTTTAAAAATATAATGCAAAAGTGGTAACGTGGTCCTTCTTCAAAATGTAAGTGAATTGGTCGCCATTACAACCATAAACACTAAATTGCTCAAGAGTTCAAATTTTACACGGCCGCCATCTTAGAGTGAAGTAGTTAAAATCTGATGAGCTGGAACTTTACTCTCCGAATTGATATTACAGAACTAGTACAGGGTAAAAATAAACTTTGTGAGGGAAAAATCAAGTTTTAAAACAGATGTCCCCAACATGAGATCAATAGACGGTTTGCTCCGCTGTTTGTAAAAATGATCTAGGTCCAGGCTAAAAACGGCCCCCCTTTTGAAAAGTACACACTGTGCTACTTGAAAAATGTAAGTCTACACGACCGACATCTTAAGCTGATGCTGTTAGGATCTAATAAGATAGATCTTCACTCTAAAACCGAGTTATGAGAGACTAATAAATGACAAAGTCACTTCTTGTCAATGTTGTTTACAACATCTGGTAAATGGAAGACTTGCTCTACTAACCTAGAAGGTAAGCCATTGTCACCTATATTGTAGTGTAGGTCCTATATCCCTGATAGGCTCTGCACATTGGAATAATATACACTATAGTTGTGGCATAGAACTGAGGTCAGTATGCCTCTATCAAGTACATTACGCTTAATTACTTGTGTGTGTGCCAGCTAACTCAGAGGTCACTAGAAACTTCTCGAATAAACAAGAAGGGATTTGTTTCTGACAACCGCATAAACATGACAACTTTGTTTCCTTTAGAATCGGAACAGTCTCAGAATCATGGAAACAATAGATTCACTCAGTCAATCGTGTATGCTTCGTTTCTACAGAGTTTACACAGAAATAGGTAGACGGGCGTTTCAATAAAAAGGGTTTATAGAACAGTCTTATTTCTCGTGCAAGAGATATGAACTGTTACAATCATAAGACAGAATGCGAAGTATAATACGTACAGCGTTAGCAGTAAGATTAGATAATACTGCAGTTGCATGGTTTGTAGCTATGACATATATTCATAAAAATACATACATAAATAACACAGGCTAAAATGGGAATACTCCTCTGGTGCTTCTAGCTAGTTCTACCCTAGTGTACCTAACCTAAGTGTAGTACCAGGTAAGAAGTAGGTGCTGTTTTTCTATAGTCTAGTTTAGCTATAGTTAGGATTGGTGTTGCCAAGATTTGCCAAAAGTCCCTCTAGGTTCTCGTCTGCTCCATAATAGACTTTAATAGAGTCCTTCTCAGGACCTTCAGACAGTTGTGGTTTAACTGTGTAATTCTATTAATTCTTGTATTCGATTAAGTAATTCTTTGTCTGACATTGCTTTACTGTCAGGATGAGGCGTGTAGCCAGCTAAAATCGGCCATGTTGCGCCTGGTCTACCTAGTGGACCGAGCCTGGTAATGTGATTGAAATGTTTTAGGGCGCCTTTAAACAAGAGCTGATGCTCCTGGTATGTGAGTGAAATTTCAACATCCTCGAAAGGAATATATTTCTCAGGTGGTTCATCTTCTTTGTAGAAGTGAAACATTTTTGTTACTGAATTTGATTCTGGGAATACTATCCATGAATAGAATACCTCTGTCTGAAAAGATTCATGTGCCTCTATCACAAAAACTGCTCTACCACCTCTAGGTGTTAGACCATGTTTTATAAGTTTTAGAGTGATGGCTCTCCTTAAATTTGAATGGATGTTTATAACACCCTCATTGGTTTCTTTAAAACCTGCATGATTAAAAGCTGTTACGACTGGGTCAGCTGCAGCCTCACCGGTCACAGTATTATTATCCACGTTTTGGGAAATTGTTTAATGAAAAATGCAGAGCAATTTCATGGGAAAAAAGATAAGGTACACAATACTTTGGAACACTGTTTCCTTCAACGTTGAACAAACCAAACAGCTAATACATAGGATTCTCATCCTACTCAGCTATGGCGGATATTATCCTGACCCACTCCAGACATCTTATGGAGTATTATGAGTAGGGGTCTCTGAGAAAAGCACGACTGAGTTACTTCAGTATCTAGTGTTAAATTAGTGCCTTACCAAACCGTTGGGCACCATGTGGTGTAGTTCCTATATCCCTGATAGGCTTGGCGCATTGGAATAATATACACTATAGTTGTGGCATAGGACTGAAGTCAGTATGCCTCTATCGAGTACATAAAACTTAAGTACTTGTGTGTGTGCCAGCTAACTCAGAGGTCACTAGAAACTTCTCGAATAAACAAGAAGGGATTTGTTTCTGACAACCGCATAAACATGACAACTTTGTTTCCTTTAGAATCGGAACAGTCTCAGAATCATGGAAACAATAGATTCACTCAGTCAATCGTGCATGCTTCGTTTCTACAGAGTTTACACAGAAATAGGTAGACAAGCGTTTCAATAAAAAGGGTTTATAGAACAGTCTTATTTCTCGTGCAAGAGATATGAACTGTTACAATCGTAAGACAGAATGCAACGGTATAATACGTACAGCGTTAGCAGGAACATTAGATAATACTGCAATAGCATGCTTTGTAGCTATGACATATATTCATGAAAATACATACAGAAATAACACAGCTAGAATGTAAATGCTCATCTGGTGCTTCTAGCTAGTTCTACCCCAGTGTACCTAACCTAAGTGTAGTACAAGGTAAGAAGTAGGTGCTGTTTTTCTATAGTCTAGTTTAGCTATAGTTAGGATTGGTGTTGCCAAGATTTGCCAAAAGTCCCTCTAGGTTCTTGTCTGCTCCATACCTTAGAATGAGAGAGGTTGGAATCTCTTTCCGGGTCTCGATCTCTAACACCACGCAAGGGGAGTCAGAAACACTGGAGCTGGATTCTCTGTGAGGAGGATGACAGCATCTGGTCAGTGCGTCAGGCAGGGACTCGAATTCCTTCCGAACTTGCCGTGGCGAGCCGTGCAAGTATACAGCTGATATGTAGTCGAGCCGTATAACCGAGCCGTGGTTTGCCATGGCAAGTGAAGGTATATTTATACCTCGAATGTGTTTAGGAATGCCAGTATTGACGTAAAAGTCGGGCGGAGGAACGTCATGAACGAACCCCTAAGGAATAGATGTTCATTCATAATCAATGAGTTCTTGAGGAAATCAATAATCCAAGGAAGGGGAAGTCCTAAAGGCTTAAGAGTCTGGTTTTCCAAGAACTCGTTGTGACGTTGATGGACGGATGTAGGTGGCCATGCCTGTATTTGGTTAGCAGGGATAATGACTAAATAAGGGTTAGATTTCTATGCCTAAATAGGGGCAAGGTGAATTGTGCCTATATAAGGGCATAAATCGGGAAACCTATATACGGTATCTAAATTGACACACAACACCCACTCCAGTTTCGTATGAACGACATTACTAAATTCTAAACATGCTAAACATATCTAAAATATAGTTACACATGAATTGCTAAAAACATGTCTAAAACATATTAAAAAAATGCATTTAAAACTGTTGCGATGCATAAAATGCAATGGTGCGGTACATATTAAAGCAATGTTTCTTTCTAAGCATAAGTTGGCATTTGAATGTTAAATGAATGAATCATAAACATATATACATTATGAAATGGCTCGTAAATACAGAAGAAAAAAGGCTGAAACCATTTCATGTTAGGTTACATAATACAATTTGTTGTTTGACAAGGTGACATATTGTCTCTGGAAATGTTTCAGAGAAGTGTGTTCTCTAAGAATAGGTCTACTATAAGCAGATTTGGAGAAAAAAAAAGAATCATAGGAAAACGTTCCAAGTTTAGTCGTTGTTTTTGAAAAATGAAGGCCAAATTCAGAGTCTTCCCGGTACACTGTGTGCTGAATCAAAAGCCAGTGTATGGGGATGGACTAACCGCACATAGATGCGAAGCACCGCCTTCAGCATTGGAAGCGTCAGCAATGTTCGATTCCGATGTTACCTGTGTGCCTGTTGATTCCTCTAGTACCTCAGCAGCAGCAATTTGCGTCTGTGAGATCTCGATGAATGCCGTCATTAGGATTGGTAGCCGCTGGGGACAACACACAGCATGGGCCGTTATCGGGTCCAGCAGATTATCAATATCTGTTGCATGACTGATGGGAGTGTTAGACAGATGTCTAGCACACATTCTTCACCGTAAAGCAGGCAGCGTAGAACAAGTAAGAGGCAATCTTGCCAGATTGGTCTGAATGACAGAAACCATCTGCTATTTAATTCTCGTACATGAGGTAAACTCAAAATTTGGACAATGAGCTCACGACACTTCCTTTCCAGGAGAGCTTTCTCCTCTGTGCTGGGAGTGACACCGGTGGATTGGCTTGCCATATCATTGCAGTAGGAGCAAAATCAGGATTCCTGCAACGAGTGCTAAAAGTAGTGGCAGTCCGCCAAACACAGAGTGCACGAAGTTGGGAATTATTCCGAGGACTGCTTGAAAAGGTGCTAACAGTCCTGAACACACGTTCTTAAATACATGTATAATACTGCTCGTATCAGACATGTTTAAGATATGTCTCAACATTTCTGAGAAATGTATAGGGCAGTTTGTATTCAAAAGGGCATGCATCTCGGCTGAAGTCCTTGCGACTTGTAAATCATAGGTTTCTTTGGCCGAGGTCAGAGGCACTGTTTGTTGCAAAAGAATGGCTTTCATTTCGCTTAGAGTATCAATTTGTATAGAAGAGATGTTCAGTGAAGGCCATAAAGGCGACTCCCTGGCTGTCTCTATTTGAGGGAACAAGACTTGCATACAGCAAGTGACCCTGCATGTAACCGTTACTAGATATTGGATACCTGGCAACATGCCACAATGCCACAGCAGCTGTGATCCTTCAACGAAGTAACTTCCATTTGAAAGTTATCCAAAGAATAATCACTGCAGCCGGTGAACCTTGCAGGTGGCAGGATACAGGATAAGTTTGAAGTGGAACCATCACAGGCTCCGTGTAAATTATTACCCTGGCATAGGAGAAAACCACTTAGTGCGTTTTCACAGTTTGTGCCGCTACGAAACACTACACACCCCCACTCCAACATCTGTATGTGTAAGTTAAATCCCAGGATGTCTTGATGTATCCTTTACCCAACCTTTCATATTTGCCTGCTGGAATATGTTTTAGGCAATACTGAAAATGGAAAGTTGTAATTTTACCATGTATGATCCACTCAGTAGCTGTTTTTTCTGCCACCGTGAATGGTAATTTTTCCAGCTTTTCAATGCTCAGCAAAGTATAGTATGCTCCCCTCTGTGCCAGTTTGATCTGTTTATCAGTGAGATTGAATTCTGAAAACAGTGGCGTAGTGTTGATTAAACGCCAAGGCACATAGCCTGCAAGCAGGTTTTGTAGTGTCCATCCTAATAGCATGATAGAACGTAGTTGAGACTGACCATGTTGCAGCATGCCCAAGTCTTGTTCCATAATGTCTATGGCAGAGGATAAAATGCTGTCCAATGAATGTATCCTGGACGACAGAGTTGTTAACCAATTGTCTACTACAGCGAGAGATTTCTCTAAATTAATACGATCAATTTCTCGTATTCTTTCTGCAGTTTCTGCCTGGGTAACCTTCCATATTTCATTATAAGCAGCGTAGAACCCGGCATATATGAAACGTTTTTGACGCGGTTTTCTTGGACCTAGCAAGAATTCCCTAAGGTCTGCGCCTTCTTGAAGTAAAGTTAAGTGTTGTTTCACATCCTGTAGTGTAGCTTTCTGTAGCCAATCAAGGCAAACTTTCCCTACCCTGTATATTGTTATTACCCCTGGATGCTGTCTTTGAACGTAGCGTGGGTCTGGCCTACTGATAGTGAAACCCTGTGTTTCGTTCAGGAATCGATCTTGACAGTTGTTTGTGTCTGTGGGCCAGAGCAACCATTTTTTCCATTCTGGAACTGAACTGTTGTGATGCAAAATAGTTAGTACGTCGACCTCCCCCTGTGTAGTGCTATTACTTGCAGGTGCAGGTATGGACGGAGTGTTCAAGTCTTTGATCTTGGGTATCCCATGGCAAGACGTTTGTTAGACAGTGTCATTCAAAAACATAATTTGCTCAGGGATGATACAGGCTCTAAACAAAGCTTCTACCCCCTGCACTTGCCAATCTTTTGTACCCCAGACAGATTTTGTCTCAATGTTGTCTTTTCAAAAGTCGAAACCCTCTAGACAGTTGGGCAATAAAAGCTGCAGAATAAATCTGTTTTGTATTGGTTAACATATTTTCCGTTCCTGTCTTGTTCACATTTTTAAAGAAAAACGTTTCTGGATTTGACAAGTTGAACCCTGAAAAATATGGACATTTCTTTGCAAACGTTTTTGAGCTACCCTTTGGAAGTGTAGGACAATGTTCCCATTGGTAATACATAAATACATTTCTAGGTGATGCAGATTTATGCAAGAAATGATGACCATAATGGGTATAACGAAACATTTGTTCATAGTCTGTTAAACCCTCCAAATATTTATGATTTGTGAATACTGCAGTCATTTCTAGATCAGACATCATGTTATTAACTCTCTCAAAGTCCCAATCATCAGAAAAGGTACTAGAGGTAATAAAGTCACTTAATGAAATTTTAAAGAAGTGTAGAATCTTCAAAAGTTCCGACGGGCCAAAAATTTCATATTTGATTTTGTCCTAAACCCTAGCATCTGGTATAGGGACGGCTGTGATGTTTACTGCTGATAAGTCTCTTGCTTCACAATGGGATGATTTGTTTGGGTGGAGAAGTAAGTTCACTCTTTTACTTGCTGTGTCCATTTGAATATATCTTCCATTTATCAGCATGCCCAGAGTTATTACCAGAGCTAACCAAAGAAGAAAGAAGAATATTCCCAAAACAATCCATAGATTCAATCCATGGTGAAACCAGATAAGTATTTTTCAAGAGATGAAAATCTTTTGCTTGTTCTTTGAAAGTTCTTTGTGCTGGCGTCGTTTCCGGTTCGCTGGGATCCTCAGACAACGTATCAAAGTTAATAAAATAGCCAGAGACAGTTCTTTCAATGGTTGGAATTGCATCAGGATTCGTTGAAATCGCTGTAACCAGTTGATCACTTGTTAATTTATTGTAGACAGGTGTTTCAGGATGAACTGTTATTTGGGTTTTAAGAGGAACGAGTTCCATAGCATTGTTGCTTAGTCCTTCATTTCTCACTGTAGAATCTTCAAAGGTGATGAGTCTCTCAGTTTGAACCTCTTGGATAGTAGCTAGAGGAGTGTGTCTGCTACATTGTCGGAGTCCACTTGGCCTACTGCTTAGTGTCGGCCACATAGTGTGGTTTGATCAGATCGATGGACACAAATCTTTTCTCCTTTTCACCAACAAGGGGCAGCAAAAGTATTGTTCTTGATCCGTGGATTGCAAGGACAGGTACTTGTTTTCTGTAAGAAGGCCCAAATTCCTTCTTGTCTGCGATATTTTTTCTGACTAGATCCCCAAGCTTTGGGATCCAGACAGGCCTTGCTAGGACGGCTGGTTTTTCCCCAGTGGTAGTTGGCTTCAGGAACACATTGCTTTATTTCGATATTAGTTCATTTAAGTCCTGTAAAACAGTCAAACGATCTTTGATATCAAATTCTTTATTTTCCACCACTGTGCCCTTCATGTCAAGGTCTAGTACTAACATTCTAGTCCCAAATAGGACCTCATATGGAGTGACAACCCCTACAGAACTTCTTGGCAAATTATTTAATGATTGTTGGAGCCCATAAAGATGTTTGACCCACCCATAACCCGGACCTAATACCCTAGCTGTTATAGACTGCTTTATGTCCTGGTTTTTCTTTCCACAACAGAATTTCCCTCAGGATGGAATGGAGAAGAATACCGCAATGCTACGCCCGAACGGGCCATGACTTCTTTGTAAGCTCGAGAGCTAAACGCAGGGCCCTGGTCAGAGTGTAGTGTGCCTATTGCGTATGTGCCGATAAAGACTTGCAAATCTTTTATAACAGTTTGAGCGTTAGCCGAGCGCTGAGGCCACATCCATAGGAACCTTGACTTAATGTTTGTGGGACTGCATTTGTCCAAAAGGAAGTCTGCACGTAGATAGTCTAATGCTGTCTAACAATGGTGTCTGTACTGGGCTGACTACGTAGTAGTCAGGTGTCTGGTGGCATTCTGTACTGCGATCTCTATTGCAGTCTATGCTTTTATTGATAAAAATGTGAATCAGTGTACTCATTCCAGGCCACCAGTACATCTCTTTTAAATCTAATATAGTTTTAGAGATCCCAGATGTGTTTCATAAATCAAAGCTGATCTATGTTCTATGTTTGGTATTACCCTATCCGCCACTCCAGGGATTTGAGCAAATGGAACATTGTTCGCATCAATTATATACGAGTATTTGATTGGAAACTTTTTAGGTAACACTGCACCGCTGCCTTTGCTTGAAGTATTGACAGCCAGTATTATTTCACTGTCTATTCTCGTTTTTGATATCCAAAAAGTTGTGAGTAGGGAGCTACCCTTTCTGTCAGGAAAAGGATTGGGTCAACAATCATATACAAAAACAGAGCTCCTTCTCCTGATTTTTATGAATCGTGGGTGATGTACCAATCCCCACCGGGACGTTTACCTTAATGAACAAGTGATTGAAGCTACGGAAGCCGTTTTCACAGCCCCCTTCGCGGCTGCATCAGCCAATAAATTCCCTTCACAGGAACGCCATCACATTGATGACTCAGCCTGTGTATCACGTGAGTGTTTTGTAGTACGTTTCGCAACTGAACTACCTGTTCCCAAAGCGTTTTATGCTTAATTGTGCCACCTTTTGCATCTTTGAAACCATTTTTAAGCCAGTTCTGTAAATATCCATTATATGATTGAACACAGTAAAAAGAATCGCACACTATGAGTGTGGGGAATTTGCGATCCGTATTTTTTTTTTTTTTGTAAAACCTTTATTAGCGTCAGAAGGATATACAAGTCTAGGCCTACAACCAAATCGGCCGGCCTCAATATGTAAAGCGGTCAGAGGTTCTAAGGCAAACATTACAGATACAATCAGCAAGAATCAGAGGCAATACCATCGTAAAAAGGGAGAAAACACATAGGAACCAGACGGCCAAGAAACAGGAGCAAAGAAGGTTAATTTTATAATATGGGGATAAGGGGTACGAGAGGCTCACTTTCGATATAGAGGAGTCCGAAGTCCCAAAACCATCCTCAGCAACAATAAGGGGGTACGGGGCCGTAATACAGGAGAGGCAACACAATACACACAGGGAGATAGGGATAATTCAAACACAATCGACACGTGATCATTATAATCTTTACACGCCCACCACCCAACATCACAGCCGAGCCAGAACAGAGGGAACGGATATACATTACATCAAAAACTAACCCGTCCTAGTGACCTCTAGGAAAAAGGGGGGGGGGCGAGGAAAAGGGGGGAAATGGGGGAAATAGCGGAAGGGGAGAAGGACAAGGCGGTAAAATGATAAAAGGAAATGATATACAAAAACGAAAGAAAGAAGACCATGCCGAAACAGGCATCCCGTGGCGAGAGTACAGGAGAAAACAGGAGTATCAGCAACAAGGAGGGTACAGCAATCGAGATTAAAAGCAACCGACCCATAAGAGGAGGATCAACGACGCCACACACCCCACCCCGAAAACACCACGGGAGGCAAGGACAGACGCGGCATTACTATAAAGAGATACAAAAGGGCCATAGAACTATAAAACAAACAACAAATAGAACCCAACCCACCCATCCCACCCTGCACCCCTGTAGAAGGCTATGGCCTACCCTTCAGACAGCGTGCCTGTCGCCCTAGACCAGAACCCGAAATATAGCAAGAAAAGAAAGAAGGAAGAACGAGACAAAAAGAAACAGAAACAGAAATAAAGAAAACAGGAGGGAGGAGCATGAGAACAGAAATCAATACAGTCGGCCGCAGCCCTCCGCCCAACCAGACAATCGCAGCAAAAAACAGACCAGGACGACACCATTTCAAGCACCATAAAACTTACAGAGAAGGGGACCTCCCACCGCGCTATGGGTACAAACAACTGCGCCACGAAGTCGAACACCAATAATCCACCAGGAGTCGTACATATCACCCCCATCCCTTCCGAACCACCAATCCCACCCACCACATGACAATGTGAAATGAGCTACTCAATACAAGACCAGCACACAATCGAAAAAAATTATGACTACCATGTAGACAAGGGGGGTCAATCGGTCCGCAAGTGAGCAAAAGTCCGAGTAGAGAGTTTAAATGCATCAGCAATCGCAGCACGGGTGATGAAGAACAGGAGTTCAGTTTCGCCGTTTGGGAGAGCGAGGGGTTCTCTGCAATAGACAAATGCGTAGCCAGCGATGCAGGTGCAGGCGGCAGTCCATCAATATTTCTAGGCATCCGAGCCGAACAGGGCCGCGGCACAATGTCCAAGTCTCCGGGGTCCGAACCTCGAAAAGCGAGGAGCTCCAAAGTCACTGGCACACAAAATGATCGTCGAGCAGCGGCAGCAACACTTGCAGCAGTCGAGGGGGGCGAGGCAATGGAGTCTCTGAATCAAGAGGGGGGCAAGAAGAAACGGTTGCTCAAAATGGCGGCAGATCGCGGCGGGCTCACAGGGACATCGGGGGCCAGGGATGCATGCAGGGATCTCAGAGCTTCCAGGATATCTCCGACTGTAAGCTCACGCTCACCAGACCGGACCCCCGCGCAATCAGGCAACCCAAGCCCGCCGCCACGAGGCGATACAAGTTTCAGAGGGTCGTCCGCCATTTCGCGAAGTCGGCCCAGTCGCCACCTTCCGCGACTCTCAAAAAACAGTTAAAAAATGTAGGACTTTACAGAGCTCCGGGGGGTTCCCAGCAATGGCAGCCTTGGTGCAGAAAGGATGTCCGCCCAATGCGGGTCTCCGCCTACGCCAGCACCGGTGCCCTCAACAAGCAGAGTCCGGGCGCAGAGGACCAGGGCCGCCGGACACAGCAGCGGCGGGGGGGAACCCCTTCACAGAATCAGTCCCCGGCGCATCTCACCCATCTCAGCCTCGTGGCCACCAGGGCAGGCCCGGATCAGGATCGCCGGGATGTTCGCACAACGGCTCTCATCATTGGTTCACTCTCTCGACCGGGGCCGACAGTCGTCGGATCCCACAGGCTAGGTCCCGGTCCAGGTTCCACGGAGGCCCCGGTCTTGCGGAGGGCACAACTTCGGAACCGCTGCACGTCGAAACCTCCGGGCCAAACGGTGAGTACAAGCGAGGTGCACTGTCTCCAATTCTCCGATAATGTGTCGTCTCCGGACAGGATATGATACAGGATATACGAGCAGGCCGGAGGGCTGCGGGAGCCGAGCTAAAAGGCGACCATTACGCTCGCGAGCTTGGCTCCTCCCTTTCCGATCCGTATTTTTAAGTGCCATTTTGAATGCTTGTACTGAGCTGTACAATCTCCTAGAGATTGTGTTTTTGTGACGATCGGTCGGAATTTACCATTGCGCATACGAGCTTTAATGAATGCGCATGCTACACTATAAGCTTGCTTACCCCCTAAGCGGGCTGTGCAGATCCGTCTGTTTTGTTTCAGATCCTAGATCTGGTCATGAAGGAAAGTCTCAGCTGCGGCTTATTTTTATTTATTTGCACTTAAGTTCGTGGGTGGAGGGAAGTTCCAGCTCATGTTTTATATTTTTTTTAAAACTACTGTTGAATTACCCTGAACACCTACCTGCTCCTTCTGTCTCTCTTGCGCCCCGGTCCACCGCAGCCTTGTGGCTGATTGTTGTGGAGGGCAGTGGCAAGAGACTACACCGGAATTGACACACTTCGGGGAGCGCGCCATTTTGGTCGGCGCTCTAGTTGCTGCGCGCCGCAGTGCATTATTTAAAGCTCAGTGGCACGCAGGTAGGCTGTTTGTTTCAGATCCTAGATCTGGTCGTGAAGGGAAGTCTCAGCTGTGGCTTAGTTTTATTTAAGTGCATTTAAGTTCATGGGTGGAGGGAAGTTCCAGCTCATGTTTTATATCTTTTAAAAAACTACTGTTGAATTACCCTGAACACCTACCTGCTCCTTCTGTCTCTCTTGCGCCCCGGTCCACCGCAGCCTTGTGGCTGATTGTTGTGGAGGGCAGTGGCAAAAGACTACACCGGAATTGACACACTTCCGGGAGCGCGCCATTTTGGTCAGCGCTCTAGTTGCTACGTGCCCCCTGCCCCTTTTTGGTCCCAGTATGGCGCGGGAGCGCAGCGGGCACGCCGGCGGCGTGCCAAAGGCCCGTCCGCGCAAGTTCGTCGCCTCTCGCCAGACATACTGGCCAAATGCTGCCGAATGGTGGCTTCTACTCTAGAGAGGATTTGGTCAATTTGCGCTCTTCTAAGCCTCATGGTTGTATGGCCCCCCTGCACCCCTTGAGTGGTCCATTAGCTTGCTCGTGCGGCTTGTTCGCTCTCCCCACACCTTCTACTATCGTTGGCTCTTTGAATATACCCTCGCAACAACGGTTAAAGGTATTACAGTTGAACGTACGGTCACTGGCCAAGGATCATGCAGAGATATTCTCCCTTATAACTGATGAATCTCCTGATATTTTTTTCTTGACTGAAACATGGCTGAGTGATGACATGACGGCCATACCAAACTTGGCACTACCCCCTGATTATTCGACCTCCCTGGTGAACAGAGCCACCAGAGGAGGCGGTATTGCGGTGATTACAAGGTCTGCCTACTCCTGCTTCTTTGGTAAGGTCAATATGGAAGGGGGGGAATGTGCACATTTTAGTATCTCCATAAACACGCATTTTACCTTTTCAGGGCTTTTAATATACAGACCCCCGGACCCGCTTTAGGCTTTAACAATACCCTCCTAGAGATAGTAGGAGCGTTTGCTGTGGGGTCAGCTAATTTTAGCGTCTTCGGAGACCTTAATCTCCACCTTAAGTTGGAGTATGACCCGACTATATGCACTATGATCGCCGATTTAGCCGCTTTTCAGCTTTTTCAAATAGTCAAGAACCCCACACATATAGGTGGTCATGTGTTTGACCCGATCTTTACTAACATTGAGATGCCCACCACTACTACTCCTACAGCCTGGTCCGATCATTTTTTAGTTGAAATGACCTGCTCTATCCCTACTTCACACCTTTTAAAACCCAACGATCTGTACTTAAAAGGCCATGGCGCAAGTTCCGACTAGAAGACTTCCATGCACTGCTAGGGTCCGACCCTTTAGGCCCATTTAATAACATTGAGATAGGATATGAGTCTTTTTGTGCATGGATCACCCGGGCACTTGATTCACTTATACCAGCTACCTGGGTTAAAGGGCGCACTCAGGACGCCAATCCTTGGTATTATGACACCTTGGCGGCCTTGAAAAAGACCTGTAAAAGGCACGAGCCTGAATGGAGGAAAGAGTATTCCTCTGTGAAAAAAGCTCACTATCTAACTGAGCTCAAAGCATATCATAGAGCTATATGCAGGACACGAGTGGAGTACTATGCCTCCGAGATAAAACTTAGTTCCAACCCCGCTAAAGTCATTTTTAAGATTCTTAAAGAGCTCAATACTAGAAAATCTCCTAAACTCATTCCTACATCATTAGCCCAATGTGAGGAACTGGCCTCCATCTTTGTGGAGAAAATTCGTACCATTTATCAATCCTTCACTCCTATGAATATGTCTGATTCAACTTCTCCTATGAGGCCTATTCCAGCCTCCCAACTGATGGTTATTCCAGAAATTTCCTGGGAGGAGTTTAATAAGCTAACTAGGCATATCAAGTCTGGCTCTCCGGCAGATGCGCTCAAGCCTGCCCAGTTTAGAGATTCGTCACTGTGTTGTCTGGCCCCGTTACACAACCTTATTAATGCCTCTTTCTCATCAGCTACTGTTCCAGCTAAATGGAAGCAGGCATGGGTCTCTCCTATATTAAAAAAAACTAACTTAGACCCTCTGAAGCCTGAAAACGTCAGGCCTATCTCCCTCCTTCCCTGGGCAGCGAAGATTGCTGAATCCCATGTCAATACTATCCTCACCAACGTATTGAACGCCACTAACACTCTGGACGAAACACAACATGGGTTCCGCGCAGGTCATAGTACCGAGACTGCTCTCCTGGCCATGACGGAGCACCTTCATTCCACCCTTGATCACTGTCAAACGGCGGCACTGATCCTATTGGACCTGAGTGCCGCCTCTGACACTGTTTCCCATCAGATTTTGCTCCATCGGCTTGAAGAGGCAGGGATCACGGACAGGGACAGGTTTAGATATTTTTTGACCGAGAGGTCATTTCGTGTTTCTACCCCTCCCTTTCTATCCCGGGCTCATGCTATTGAGCAAGATGTTCCCCAGGGCTCGGCATTAAGCCCCACCTTGTTCAACCTTTACGTCCAGCCACTAGCTGCTGTCGCCAAAAAATGGGAACTTACCATCGTCTCATATGCTGACGACACGCAGCTAGTGGGTACCCTCTCGGAAGGTACCACCCCTGATCCTGTTAGATTCAAGGCTGGCTTGGCTGCTGTGGCAGACTGGATGACATCTAACTGTCTACAGCTGAATGCCGCTAAGACAGAGGTGTTACTGGTCGGAAATAATACTCACTTATGGAGAGATCATTGGTGGCTCACTGCCCTGGGTAAAGCCCCTGTACCCAAGACTGAAGTTAAAAACTTGGGGGTCTGGTTAGACTCATCTTTTAGCTTCTGTACCCACACTAAAAAAGTTGCAGCCACATGCTTTGGCATACTGCGCAGTCTGAAACCGATCCTTACATTTTTTGACCTAGCCACGAGACAGCTAATAGTCCAGTCTACGGTTTTGTCCAGATTGGATTACGCCTCCTCTTTGCTGTTAGGTGCCAACCAAGCAGAAATCACCCAAATGCAGCGCATTCAAAATGCTGCCGCTAGAGCCTTAGTAGGCCTGCCCCGGTTTAGCTCCATCTCTGACACCATCCGGAGGCTTCATTGGCTCTCGGTAGTTCAGCGAATACAGTTCAAGACCTTATACATCTCGTTTAAAATCCTAAGACTTGCTATCCCCAAAATGCTTGGTAAGCTGCTGAACATGTATGTTCCAACTCGTGCATTACGCTCGGCAGGTCAAAACCTGGTCAGAGTACCCCGGATTAAGCGCAGCCGAGCGGGAGGACGCTCCTTCCGCTTCCTAGCGGCAAAACTATGGAACACTCTACCAGCCCACATTTGTGAAATGGAAGGACTGTTAGACTTCAGGAAAGCAATTAAAACCTTTCTTTTTCCCCTTAACTAAACCTTTCTGAAGTCTGCCGGCTGATCCCCTCACACTCATCTACTTTCTGCAAACAGTGCCGGTGCGCCCCTTTGCTGGG
This sequence comes from Lissotriton helveticus, assembly GCF_964261635.1. Classification (NCBI taxonomy): domain Eukaryota; kingdom Metazoa; phylum Chordata; class Amphibia; order Caudata; family Salamandridae; genus Lissotriton; species Lissotriton helveticus. The sequence continues at coordinate 979,204,355 of NC_136061.1, read as the reverse complement.
ACAGCTGAGCGCTTTACAAGATTATTTAACATAACATAACATAACATAAATTATAAATTCGTACTGATCAAGAGGGAGAATCTCAGTAGGCAGAGGACATTCGTGTTCGTAATGCAGGAATGCTTGTGTTTTTAAATTAGGATCAAAAAACATCGGTTGCAGCAAGAAAATTAACCTATTGTATCCATCTCGGATGTAAAGCTCTTGCATTAGGAATGCTCGCTTTTGAAACTGCCTCTAAGGCTGGTACAGGAGTTAAGAACATAATGAGTTTCCCCTGTGCTAGAGCTCTTTCTTTTGCTACAGCAGTTTGAACTGCTGTCAGAATTTTTTCTGTTCATGTAAATTTAATTTCTGCTTGTGTATACAAATGTGATTTGTATGCAATTGGTACTTTTTCACCTTCGTTAAAAGTTAAGTAGGTGAATCCGCATTGACCCGGAATGATTCGGATCACTAAGTTGCGTATGTTTACGCGTGTTTGTAAGTGTTTTGTTGCTAACATATCTGTTTGAAGTGAACGCAGGATATTTGTGTGTTCCTGTGTCCAATGTGTGATTTTAAATTCAGGTTTGATTAATTCGTAGAGAGGTTTAACCCTTTCTGCGTAGTTTAGAATGTATGTTCTTCCAAAATTCAGGAAACCTAGAATGGGCTGTAAGTTTTTCAGCGTTTTTGGAGATTGGAGCAGCGCACACTTTTCTAAAAAGTTGGCTGCCAGGCTATTGCCTTCACTTGATAGTTCACATCCTAGGAAAAAGGACATTGAGATGGGCAATTCTTGATTTTCTTTAATTGAATTTATAACCCTCAGAGGCAAAGCCCAATATAATGACATTCACCCAGTTCAAGTGCCTATCCAGGTCATCGTCTGTCAGATAGATGTCATCGACATATGACAATGCTTCGTCATTCTAAATTTATAGTAACTATGTTACCCTTGCTGAGAATAACCCTGGGCTGTTCTTGAACCCTTGTGGGAGTTGACGGACGTGACGTTAAGTTCCCATTATTGAGAAAGCTGTCAAATACCTGCTTTCAGGTGCTATGTTTTGACAAAAGAAACTGTTAGAAATATCTAATGTGATTTTATAGTTTTTACGCACAATGTTATTCATTAATGCTGCACTGCGTGCATTTTGCACTGCAAATGTTTTACAACAAGAGTTTAGGTGTCTGTAATCCAAAACTAGACAATATGTATTGTCTGATTTGGAAACAGGAAACAGGAAACAAAGGATTGTTCATTGATGAGGTGCATGTTTCAATCACCCCTTGGTATTCAAGTTGATCTAAGATCTCCTGAAAAAAGTGCTTTCACTTTTCTTGGTATGTCTCCCTCCATCCGGAGTGTTATTTCATATGACTTTTGTGGAGAACTAACCCTGGTGTCTACAGTCTCTACTTGTATGTACTCATTCAAGTCCACTGTCTCCAGAAGTTCCTTCAGGTTCTCACAACCTATTGTTACTTCTGCTGCACTGTCCAGCATTGTCTTAGCCCATTCTCCGTTCTTGAGTTGTGTTCTCAGAATTCTCGGCATGTCTGATCTCCAGACCTGCTACCTTCTTCTTGGAGAATTGAGGTTTTGGTTTATTTATCTGAACGTGTTGATCCTCAATGGACTTCACGCGTTCTTCTTTTTTATCTGACCGTCCTCTTCTTTCGGATGTGTGTGACGATATCTGAAAGGTACGAGAGGAACATGTATCAGTATCTTGATACCTATCAGGTTTTCTCAAATTATCCCTATTCCTGAGGTTATACCACCTTTCAGAGGGTTCTTTTTGAGGAGACCTACCTCGGGATTGAGAATGTTTCTCTTTTGAATTTTGTTTGTTATTTTCCCACTTCTTTTTAGAAGATGTAGGGTTTTGTTTAATAGAGTCCTTCTCTGGACCTTCAGACAGTTGTGGTTTAACTGTGTAATTCTATTAATTCTTGTATTCGATTAGGTAATTCTTTGTCTGACATTGCTTTAATGTCAGGATGTGGCGTGTAGCCAGCTAAAATCGGCCATGTTGCGCCTGGTCTACCTAGTGGACCGAGCCTGGTAATGTGATTGAAATGTTTTAGGGCGCCTTTAAACCAGAGCTGATGCTCCTGGTATGTGAGTGAAATTTCAACATCCTCGAAAGGAATATATTCCTCAGGTGGTTCATTTTCTTTGTAAAAGTGAAACATTTTTGTTACTGAATTTGATTCTGGGAATACTATCCATGAATAGAATACCTCTGTCTGAAAAGATTCATGTGCCTCTATCACAAAAACTGCTCTACCACCTCTAGGTGTTAGACCATGTTTTATAAGTTTTAGAGTGATGGCTCTCCTTAAATTTGGATGGATGTTTATAACACCCTCATTGGTTTCTTTAAACCCTGCGTGATTAAAAGCTGTTACGACTGGGTCAGCTGCAGCCTCACCGGTCACAGTATTATTATCCACGTTTTGGGAAATTGTTTAATGAAAAATGCAGAGCAATTTCATGGGAAAAAAGATAAGGTACACAATACTTTGGAACATTGTTTCCTTCAACGTTGAACAAACCAAACAGCTAATACATAGGATTCTCGTCCTACTCAGCTATGGCGGATATTATCCCTACCCACTCCAGACATCTTATGGAGTATTATTAGTAGGGGTCTCTGAGAAAAGCACGACTGAGTTACTTCAGTATCTAGTGTTAAATTAGTGCCTTACCAAACCGTTGGGCACCATGTGGTGTAGTTCCTATATCCCTGATAGGCTTGGCGCATTGGAATAATATACACTATAGTTGTGGCATAGGACTGAGGTCAGTATGCCTCTACCGAGTACATTAAACTTAAGTACTTGTGTGTGTGCCAGCTAACTCAGAGGTCACTAGAAACTTCTCGAATAAACAAGAAGGGATTCATTTCTGACAACCGCATAAACATGACAACTTTGTTTCCCTTCCAATCGGAACAGTCTCAGAATCGTGGAAACAATAGATAACAGTTTCACTCGGTCAATTGTGCATGCTTCGTTTCTACAGAGTTTACACAGAAATAGGTAGACGAGCGTTTCAATAAAAAGGGTTTATTGAACAGTCTTATTTCTCGTGCAAGAGATATGAACTGTTACAATCGTAAGACAGAATGCAAAGTATAATACGTACAGCGTTAGCAGTAACATTAGATAATACTGCAATAGCATGGTTTGTAGCTATGATATATATTCATGAAAATACATACAGAAATAACACAGGCTAAAATTTAAATACTCATCTGGTGCTTCTAGCTAGTTCTACCCCAGTGTACCTAACCTAAGTGTAGTACGAGGTAAGTAGTAGGTGCTGTTTTTTTATAGTCTAGTTTAGCTATAGTTAGGATTGGTGTTGCCAAGATTTGCCAAAAGTCCCTCTAGGTTCTAGTCTGCTCCATACCTTAGAATGAGAGAGGTTGGAATCTCTTTCCGGGTCTCGAGCAATAAACACACCGCAAGGGGAGGCAGAAACACTGGAGCTGGATTCTCTGTGAGGAGGATGACAGCGTCTGGTCAGTGCGTCAGGCGAGTACTCGAATTCCTGCCGAACGTGTCGTGGCGAGCCGTGCAAGTATACAGCTGATAAGTAGCCGAGCCGGATAACCAAGCCGTGGTTTGCCATGACAAGTGAAGGTATATTTATACCTCAAATGTGTTTAGGAATGACAGTATTGACAAAAAAGTCGGGCAGAGGAACGTCATGAATGAACCCCTAAGGAAAAGATGTTCAGTCATAATCAATGAGTTCTTCGAGAAATCAATAATCCAAGCAAGGGGAAGTCCTAAAGGCTTAAGTGTCTGGTTTTCCAAGAACTCGTTGTGACGTGGATGGACGGATGTATTTGGTTAGCATGGATAATGCCTAAATAAGGGTTGGATTTCTATGCCTAAATATGGGCAATGCGAATTTTGCCTATATAACAGCATAAAACAGGAAACCTATATACGGCATCTAAATCGACACACGACTAGCATTTACTAGCCAGTATTAAGTAAGCTATTTTAACCAGCCATAAATACTCCAAGAATGGATAACATATCATAACAGACTGAGCCTGCACATCTAATAGTGTACAGATCCCAGATTAACAGATGTGTTTGATAAAGATCATTTCATATAGTCATTTGCCATTCCAATCCTAAATATGAGCAACAACCATGATAGTAATGACAATAGAAAAGACAATTCGTAAAAGAAAGGTATGAAAGATGATGGGAAAGACACACAGGAAACAATTTAAAATAAAATGAACAATGAGTGTGCATTTATCAATTAGATAATTTTAGGATTTCACCACATATGTAAACACAGGATAAACCGACCTGACAGTGTGTTTCTATCAAGGCAGGTCCACAAGGCATTACATTACAAACTGTGATATGATATATATGGTATCATGAGACAATCAGAGTCTGAGACTTAATACTCAAAAGCGCATCCTATCCATATGCAATATTTTACAAGAAATAATGCATCTCGTCGTCACTGTTATGGCCCAGTTCAACACACAAAGTTTGCAGATCCAACCGGCTTCGTTCTTTCTTAATTTCTTTCTTAATTATTGAAAATGGGTTCGCGATTATCATAAGGATTTGTTTATATCTTGAGTCAATGGGAATGAAATGGAGGCCGCTCAAAAGAGTTACGGCCTTTACTTTGGAACCTGCTGTTTGTATGAATATGATATTAAGAAGGAGAAGTGTGGCTCAATGGTTAGAGCGGCAGACCCTGATGCAGAGGTCTAGCCCGGGACCAGGGTTCAATTCCCCGCCTCAGCGGGTCTTGAGCTCAAAAATTCCACGGACCTGATAATTCTCGCCTCGGTGCCTATTCCAATCATGGAGTCCCACTCTGCAACTCTGGGCAATAGCTTGCTTAATCTCCACAACGGCCCCCACAACGCTAAGGATGCCTGGCCTCCCCCTTGTGGGTGCCCAGGAGTGGACACCTCACAGGGAAAGCCAGGATGGGTTCCACAGCGGTATTCGTACAAGCGCCTTGAGACCCTTGCGGGTGAGTAGTGCGCTATACAAGTAACAATTTTAAGCCCAGTAGTCTCAACTTTGATTATGAGTGTGATTCTTTCCTTAAATGCAGGCTGGCTACGATATTTTTGTTTAAGATATTGGCTCCATCTGATCCTGTTTTGGAGTGACCACATAAGTCCTGTCCTATTTTGACAGATTTGGTGATGATTTAACGCTAAGTGAAGTGCGCATTGGGACTATATCCCTTTGTTCATGTCTTTGTTTCGCTATAAAATGTGTCCTTGTATGAATTACAAGTGGTCATTTATATTTACTTGTTTTTCTTGAGTTTAGGTCTATTGACATGTTTGAGCACATCTAATATTGCAGTTGGTATCAATTTTTCGGCCGTTTGGAGCATTGTCGTTGCGCAATAGCTATAAGGAGCTCCTTGCTTGTCTTTTAAGTGAGTACGGAAGAGGCCCTTATTTTGTTTAACCTTTGATTATGTTTATCCGAAATGATAAAGAAGGGAATAATTCATTACGTTTCCTTATTAGACACTTAGGCTGTTTGAAGTATATTACAACGAGTTGGCTACCCTTACCCCTGGGTCCGCTTATCGTATTGGACCATCTCTACATCTATGAGGAGCTCCTTGCTTGTCTTTATGGAGTGAGTATGGAAGAACTCCTCTCTCTATTCTTATATATATTTTTTCAACATAGAAAAGATAGTAAACTGTATTAACTTTTATCTCCTAGACACTCAAGTTAACAGAGGTACATTATACTCCTGGTGTCCTTTCATCTTTCTGCTCACATCATGGCTCAAGCATACAAACCTTTTGTGGTGGGTATACCCTACAGTAATACGTTCTACTGGAATATTTCATTATGGATCGTGTGTACTCCTTTTTTTTGGGGGGAGTAATAATTTTATTGCCAACATAACAATCGTCACTTGCAAGTTATTGCGATATACATTGTACAATTCTGAAAAAGGAAAGAGCAGTATTGTATGCGACATTACAATCAGGCATTACATTTCAGTGGCTCTCCTTTGTGACAAGATGCACAATTCCCCCGGTAGACATTCCAGGCACCTCATTTTTTGTCCCACTTTTTAGGGCATCCTCTGGTTTTGTAGACCTTTTTTCCGGCTACCTTACATCTATCCATTTCCTCCGCCCATCCTATCAGCAACGGTCTGTCTGAGGCTTCCCATTTCATAGCAATGGCTCTTTTAACCAAGGTGTATCCCAGAGTGGTGAATTGTTGCTTTATGTCCGTGAGATCAGTCTCTTCCCAAATGTTCAGGATCCTCAATGAAGGGGTCAATATGAGCAGTTTCCCCAGTGCATCTTGCATCTTGATCGTAGCTCGCTCCCACATGTGCCGTAACTCCTTTTCTTGACACTTGATGAACTTGGTGTTTCAATTCTTCTCAGGGGAGTCAACCTTCCCTTATTCCTCCTCCCTCCATTTTTGTTTCTAAATCTATATTTAATCTTCAAATTTTAGATTTGTACGCTTTTTTCTCTTTCCTTCTTTTCCTCCTTTTCTTCTTCTCCTTTTCATCTACGTGTAGGCAAACAAAATAGGTTCTCTCTTGCCCGCACTTTGTAAATATTGGGTTATAAATGTATAAACCATTACATTTCTTGCTGTTTTAATTTTAAAACATGGAAATTGTTTTGATTCAATCTGTCTATCACTCATGTCTAGGAGATGACCTGTACCACAATCTAATATTGGTATATAGAGTAGATTTTGGTTTTAAATGCACTTGTGTATGGTTTAGTTTTCTTGTCATTGTCCTTGTTGTTACACCTAGTTACAACTGATGTATAGTGCCTGTCTTCCCTCTGAATCCTGCCTGCCTGCCTGATTTTTATTTATTTGCACTTAAGTTCGTGGGTGGAGGGAAGTTCCAGCTCATGTTTTATATTTTTTTTAAAACTACTGTTGAATTACCCTGAACACCTACCTGCTCCTTCTGTCTGTCTTGCGCCCCGGTCCACCGCAGCCTTGTGACTGATTTTTGTGGAGAGCAGTGGCAAAAGACTACACCGGAATTGACACACTTCCGGGAGCGCGCCATTTTGGTCGGCGCTCTAGTTGCTACGTGCCCCCTGCCCCTTTTTGGTCCCAGTATGGCGCGGGAGCGCCGGCGGCGCGCCGAAGGCCCGTCCGCGCCAGTTCGTCACCTCTCGCCAGACATACTGGCCAAAGGCTCCCGAATGGTGGCTTCTACTCTAGAGAGGATTTGGTCAATTTGCGCTCTTCTAAGCCTCATGGTTGTGTGGCCCCCCTGCACCCCTTGAGTGGTCCATTAGCTTGCTCGTGCGGCTTGTTCGCTCTCCCCACACCTTCTACTATAGTGGCCTCTTTGAATATACCCTCGCAACAACGGTTAAAGGTATTACAGTTGAACGTACGGTCACTGGCCAAGCATCATGCAGAGATATTCTACCTTATAACTGACGAATCTCCTGATATTTTTTTCTAGACTGAAACATGGCTGAGTGATGACATGACGGCCATACCAAACTTGGCACTACCCCCTGATTATTCGACCTCCCTGGTGAACAGAGCCACCAGAGGAGGCGGTATTGCGGTGATTACAAGGTCTGCCTACTCCTGCTTCTTTGGTAAGGTCAATATGGAAGGGGGGGAATGTGCACATTTTAGTATCTCCATAAACACGCATTTTACCTTTTCAGGGCTTTTAATATACAGACCCCCGGACCCGCTTCAGGCTTTAACAATACCCTCCTAGAGATAGTAGGAGTGTTTGCTGTGGGGTCAGCTAATGTTAGCGTCTTCGAAGACCTTAATCTCCACCTTGAGTTGGAGTATGACCCGACTATATGCACTATAATCGCTGATTTAGCCGCTTTTCAGCTTTTTCAAATAGTCAAGAACCCCACACATATAGGTGGTCATGTGTTGGACCCGATCTTTACTAACATTGAGATGCCCACCACTACTACTCCTACTCCTATAGCCTGGTCCAATCATTTTTTAGTTGAAATGACCTGCTCTATCCCTACTTCACACCTTTTTAAAACCCAACGATCTGTACTTAAAAGGCCATGGCGCAAGTTCCGACTAGAAGACTTCCATGCACTGCTAGGGTCCGCCCTTTAGGCCCATTTAATAACATTGAGCTAGGATATGAGTCTTTTTGTGCATGGATCACCCGGGCACTTGATTCACTTATACCAGCTACCTGGGTTAAAGGGCGCACTCAGGACGCCAATCCTTGGTATTATGACACCTTGGCGGCCTTGAAAAAGACCTGTAAAAGGCACGAGCGTGAATGGAGGAAAGAGTATTCCTCTGTGAAAAAAGCTCACTATCTAACTGAGCTCAAAGCATATCATAGAGCTATATGCAGGACACGAGTGGAGTACTATGCTTCCGAGATAAAACTTAGTTCCAACCCCGCTAAAGTCATTTTTAAGATTCTTAAAGAGCTCAATACTAGAAAATCTCCTAAACTCATTCCTACATCATTAGCCCAATGTGAGGAACTGGCCTCCTTCTTTGTGGAGAAAATTCGTACCATTTATCAATCCTTCGCTCCTATGAATATGTCTGATTCAACTTCTCCTATGAGGCCTATTCCAGCCTCCCAACTGATGGTTATTCCAGACATTTCCTGGGAGGAGTTTAATAGGCTAACTAGGCATATCAAGTCTGGCTCTCCGGCTGATCCGCTCAAGCCTGCCCAGTTTAGAGATTCGTCACTGTGTTGTCTGGCCCCGTTACACAACCTTATTAATGCCTCTTTCTCATCAGCTACTGTTCCAGCTAAATGGAAGCAGGCATGGGTCTCTCCTATATTAAAAAAAACTAACTTAGACCCTCTGAAGCCTGAAAACGTCAGGCCTATCCCTTCCTTCCCTGGGCAGCGAAGATTGCTGAATCCCATGTCAATACTATCCTCACCAACGTATTGAACGCCAATAACACTCTGGACGAAACACAACATGGGTTCCGCGCAGGTCATAGTACCGAGACTGCTCTCCTGGCCATGACGGAGCACCTTCATTCCACCCTTGATCACTGTCAAACGGCGGCACTGATCATATTGGACCTGAGTGCCGCCTCTGACACTGTTTCCCATCAGATGTTGCTCCATCGGCTTGAAGAGGCAGGGATCACGGACAGGGCTCTTGCCTGGTTTAGATCTTTTTTGACCGAGAGGTCATTTCGTGTTTCTACCCCTCCCTTTCTATCCCGGGCTCATGCTATTGAGCAAGGTGTTCCCCAGGGCTCGGCATTAAGCCCCACCTTGTTCAACCTTTACGTCCAGCCACTAGCTGCTGTCGCCAAAAAATGGGACCTTACCATCGTCTCATATGCTGACGACACCCAGCTAGTGGTTACCCTCTCGGAAGGTACCACCCCTGATCCTGTTAGATTCAAAGCTGGCTTGGCTGCTGTGGCAGACTGGATGACATCTAACTGTTTACAGCTGAATGCCGCTAAGACAGAGGAGTTACTGGTCGGAAATAACACTCACTGATGGAGAGATCATTGGTGGCTCACTGCCCTGGGTAAAGCCCCTTTACCCAAGACTGAAATTAAAAACTTGGGGGTCTGGTTAGACTCATCTTTTAGCTTCTGTACCCACACTAAAAAAGTTGCAGCCACATGCTTTGGCATACTGCGCAGTCTGAAACCGATCCTTAAATTTTTTGACCCAGCCACGAGACAGCTAATAGTCCAGTCTACGGTTTTGTCCAGATTGGATTACGCCTGCTCTTTGCTGTTAGGTGCCAACCAAGCAGAAATCACCCAAATGCAGCGCATTCAAAATGCTGCCGCTAGAGCCTTAGTAGGCCTGCCCCGGTTTAGCTCCATCTCTGACACCATCCGGAGGCTTCATTGGCTCCCGGTAGTTCAGCGAATACAGTTCAAGACCTTATGCATCACGTTAAAAATCCTAAGACTTGCTATCCCCAAAATGCTTGGTAACCTGCTGAACATGTATGTTCCAACTCGTGCATTACGCTCGGCAGGTCAAAACCTGGTCAGAGTACCCCGGATTAAGCGCAGCCGAGCGGGAGGACGCTCCTTCCGCTTCCTAGCGGCAAAACTATGGAACACTCTACCAGCCCACATTTGTGAAATGGAAGGACTGTTAGACTTCAGGAAAGCAATTAAAACCTTTCATTTTCCCCTTAACTAAACCTTTCTGATGTCTGCCGGCTGATCCCCTCACACTCATCTACTTTCTGCAAACAGCGCCGGGGCGCCCCTTTACTGGGGCAGCTGAGCGCTTTACAAGATTATTTAACATAACATAACATAACATAAATTATAAATTCGTACTGATCAAGAGGGAGAATCTCAGTAGGCAGAGGACATTCGTGTTCGTATTGCAGGAATGCTTGTGTTTTTAAATTAGGATCAAAAAACATCGGTTGCAACAAGAAAATTAACCTATTGTATCCATCTCGGATGTAAAGCTTTTGCATTAGGAATGCTCGCTTTTGAAACTGCCTCTAAGGCTGGTACAGGAGTTATGACCATAATGAGTTTCCCCTGTGCTAGAGCTCTTTCTTTTGCTACAGCAGTTTGAACTGCTGTCAGAATTTTTTCTGTTGATGTAAATTTAATTTCTGCTTGTGTATACAAATGTGATTTGTATGCAATTGCTACTTTTTCACCTTCGTTAAAAGTTAAGTAGGTGAATCCGCATTGACCCGGAATGATGCGGATCACTAAGTTGCGTATGTTTACGCGTGTTTGTAAGTGTTTTGTTGCTAAGAAACACAACGTTAAAGTAGGGTCCTAGGACTAGATTAACGACCCAGCAGACACATGCCCTGTTAACACTTATACAAACGAAAGAAGGAATGGGGGGTCAGAGAGACACTACAATCCTACTATGAAAACAACAAATAGAGTGCTATAAGATAAACAATTTAATGTGACTATGTGTCATGCTGCACTCAAATTCTCAAATTTGGAAAAAGTGCCCATCAGCCCCCGCCCGGTACCGCCCTACATCATTTCGGCTCGCCTTACCCAGGAGAAGGTGTTGTATGTCTATCAGTGTAGTATTGATAGAAAAACAACTTCAGAAGAAACCAAAGTTGTGCTAAGATGACCAGAGAAATATTTATTGTGGGTAGCTGATTTACAGTGCCAAAAATAAATTAGTGAAAAAGGTGCAATATTAAAATTAGGTACTTATTGAGTGGATTAGAAAAAAGTTTTTTTATTAAGTTCCCTCAATACTCCTAATATTAAAATGTGAGAAAACAAGCAGATTTAACATAATATCTGCCAGTCAGTAGGGTCAACATGTTTCAGCAATTGTGACTCTAAATATGTCACTGCTTTCTTCAGGACCTAGATGTCAATGGCTACTGTACAAAAAGAAGAAGGAAAAATATCACCTGTATATTTTTCTCAAATTCGTTCAATCTTCTCCCCTGTGATTAGTGAAGGGAAAATAAACACACATAAATACAATTGAGAACACAGTAGAATAGTAGAAAGGCATACACACTTTGTTTAGCCATACACTTTAGACACTCAGTTATGTCGAAATGGTCACAACATCACCATTTTCTCAAAACTAAATTTCTAGCCACCTTACCTAATTAGTAGGAGGAATAGCATCACCCCACCTGGCTGCTGCTCAGGTATGAGGAGCACCGCTCTAGTAAAAACACAAAACAAGACACTTAAACTCACACCAACAGGCCACGCATCTTTCACATCCTCAGTTCAGTATCGATATTTTGTTCACTTTAGATGTATTTCAGTGAAAAAAAGGATAGATCAATCGGCTCATAATTAGCCTCTTATATTGTTGGTTCATCTTTGGAAATATTTCATGGCGATGCTTTTAGTATGATACAAATTGGCATCACCTCTTTGAACTGATCGGTGAAGTATCATCACTAAACACATATTTCTCACACACTGAAGCATAATTTCATGTGTATTCATATCCGCGTTCAGCACCGTAAAATAAAAATATACGGGACTTAAAAGATCATTCTAGCGCATATATACGAATACCAAGCCGAAGCTCGACTCTAGTTAAATACACGCCCGAATTTGATTTAGCTTAGCAAACAAACGTTTCGCCCTTGCAGATTATAATTGCACATTCATTCTGGTTCCCGGCCGGAAACCCAAAATGTGTTATTGCATTGCGCACCACTTGGTCAACAACCATCACCCGGCTCCTACCTTTCCGTTGGTACACCAAGCGTCCCTCTGAACAATCTGGGGGGGCGCCGGTGTACTGCCAGAGCACCATTTTGATCTTCACGTGACGTTTCGAGCACGTGACTTGGAAGACTACAAACTGAACCCAGCGTCATGGGAATTGTAGTTTTACAAGTAATGAAAGTAGATCTTGTAAATATCATGTGACAATTTGGTCACACGGCTTCAAGAACTACAAATCAAACTTAAAGATATGGGAATTGTAGTTTTAGTCACACTCCATTTTAGCGTGGTAGTTTCTTTTAAGGTGTAAACTTAGTAGTGATTCTTCATTCTAGTTTACCGATATGCGAGTTTGGTAAAATTCAAACGCATTATTGGTAGCCAGTATTATTATCCTTGTAAGATTCAATAACCATACAATACATCTTTCATTGCAACCAATTCATCTTACACTAAGACTGAATCTACTGGATAAATAGTGTTATGAAGAGAATCACTCTTAGTTAAGAACTAGAATTACAGAAACTAAAAAGGGGGCAGCAGGTACTATATGCCAATATTCAGTTTGACTACCTTGTGTCACCTAGATGTTCATAGTGACATCCATGGAATGTCTTCATTTAGACCCATTTTGTCACTGTTCAAACGATAGACCCACTTTTGTTCCCGTCTAAAGAGGTAATTTGATACATCAACAACATGTTCTGGTATCGTTGGTTGTTCTAGAACAGTCCATTGGAAATCGTTTGGACCATGGCCTTTTTCTAAAAAATGTGCCGTTAGTCTTGTTGCTTGTCTCCGACAACGTATGGTGCTTTTATGCTCTGATATTCTTACTTTAATACGCCTAGTCGTCATGCCGACGTAGCGTAGTTGGCCCGGGCAGGTAATCAGGTATATAAGGTTTTCGCTATTACAATTGTTAAACCTGCGTTGCTCCCATGCTCTGCTAGTACCAATATCGATAGAAGTAGATTTATAGGTCTAGGGACAAGCAGCACAGGTGCCACAAGGATGATGACCTACTACTGCAGGTAGATCCCAAAGTGTCCCTATCTGACGAGGTGTTTTACTTTTAGGTCTTGTATGGACTAATTTATCTTTGAGATTCGGTCCTCTTTTGAAAGCAAAGAGAGGTCGTGCCACTTGATCTCCTCCCGTATTGAGAATGGACGAATGCTTATATACAATTTTTTGAAGTTCATTGGATCTTATATTGAAGGTATTGACAAAAGTAAATCGTCCATTTTCTCCTTTACTTGTTGTTGTTCCAACAGAGCCTCCCGGTTGTTATTAGAGGCACGTTTTTTTGATTGACGAATCACCTTCTTGGGATAGCCTCTATCCAGTAGTTGTTCTTCTAGATCGGAGGCATGTTTTTCAAAACTGGTTTTGTCAGAGCAATTTTGTTGGACTCTTAAAAATTGCCCAAATGGCAAATTGTTCCTCAGTGATCTTGGATGACAGCTCTCATAGCTGAGAAGGGAATTTCGAGCCATCGGTTTTTTGTACAACTCTGAATGGAGCCCATCTGGTTTCGCAGCTACCCACAATAAATATTTCTCCGGTCATCTTAGCACAACTTTGGTTTCTTCTGAAGTTGTTTTTCTATCAATACTACACTGATAGACATACTGCACCTTCTCCTGGGTAAGGAGAGCCGAAATGATGTAGGGCGGTACCGGGCGGGAGCTGATGGGCACTTTTTCCAAATTTGAGAATTTGAGTGCAGCATGACACATAGTCACATTAAATTGTTTATCTTATAGCACTCTATTTGTTGTTTTCATAGTAGGATTGTAGTTTCTCTCTGACCCCCGGATACTTCTTTCGTTTGTATAAGTGTTTTGTTGCTAACATATCTGTTTGAAGTGAACGCAGGATATTTGTGTGTTCCTGTGTCCAATGTGTGATTTTAAATTCAGGTTTGATTAATTCGTAGAGAGGTTTAACCCTTTCTGCGTAGTTTAGAATGTATGTTCTTCCAAAATTCAGGAAACCTAGAATGGGCTGTAAGTTTTTCAGCGTTTTTGGAGATTGGAGCAGCGCACACTTTTCTAAAAAGTTGGCTGCCAGGCTTTTGCCTTCACTTGATAGTTCACATCCTAGGAAAAAGGACATTGAGATGGGCAATTCTTGATTTTCTTTAATTGAATTTATAACCCTCAGAGGCAAAGCCCAATATAATGACATTCACCCTGTTCAAGTGCCTATCCAGGTCATCGTCTGTCAGATAGGTGTCATTGACATATGACAATGCCTCGTCATTCTAAATTTGTAGTAACTCTGTTACCCTTGCTGAGAATAACCCTGTGCTGTTCTTGAACCCTTGTGGGAGTTGACGGATGTGACGTTAAGTTCCCATTATTGAGAAAGCTGTCAAATACCTGCTTTCAGGTGCTATGTTTTGACAAAAGAAACTGTTAGAAATATCTAATGTGATTTTATAGTTTTTACGCACAATGTTATTCATTAATGCTGCACTGCGTGCATTTTGCACTGCAAATGTTTTACAACAAGAGTTTAGGTGTCTGTAATCCAAAACTAGACAATATGTATTGTCTGATTTGGAAACAGGAAACAGGAAACAAAGGATTGTTCATTGATGAGGTGCATGTTTCAATCACCCCTTGGTATTCAAGTTGATCTAAGATCTCCTGAAAAGAGTGCTTTCACTTTTCTTGGTATGTCTCCCTCCATCCGGAGTGTTATTTCATATGACTTTTTTGGAGAACTAACCCTGGTGTCTACAGTCTCTACTTGTATGTACTCATTCAAGTCCACTGTCTCCAGAAGTTCCTTCAGGTTCTTACAAGCTATTGTTACTTCTGCTGCACTGTCCAGCATTGTCTTAGCCCATTCTCCGTTCTTGAGTTGTGTTCTCAGAATTCTCGGCATGTCTGATCTTCAGACCTGCTACCTTCTTCTTGGAGAATTGAGGTTTTGGTTTGTTTATCTGAACGTGTTGATCCTCAATGGACTTCACGCGTTCTTCTTTTTTATCTGACCGTCCTCTTCTTTCGGATGTCTGTGACGATATCTGAAAGGTACGAGAGGAACATGTATCAGTATCTTGATACCTATCAGGTTTTCTCAAATTATCCCTATTCCTGAGGTTATACCACCTTTCAGAGGGCCCCTTTTGAGGAGACCTACCTCAGGATTGAGAATGTTTCTCTTTTGAATTTTGTTTGTTATTTTCCCACTTCTTTTTAGAAGATGTAGGGTTTTGTTTGATAGAGTCCTTCTCAGGACCTTCAGACAGTTGTGGTTTAACTGTGTAATTCTATTAATTCTTGTATTTGATTAAGTAATTCTTTGTCTGACATTGCTTTAATGTCAGGATGTGGCGTGTAGCCAGCTAAAATCGGCCATGTTGCGCCTGGTCTACCTAGTGGACCGTGCCTGGTATTGTGATTGAAATGTTTTATGGCGCCTTTAAACCAGAGCTGATGCTCCTGGTATGTGAGTGAAATTTCAACATCCTCGAAAGGAATATATTCCTCAGGTGGTTCATCTTCTTTGTAGAAGTGAAACATTTTTGTTACTGAATTTGATTCTGGGAATACTATCCATGAATAGAATACCTCTGTCTGAAAAGATTCATGTGCCTCTATCACAAAAACTGCTCTACCACCTCTAGGTGTTAGACCATGTTTCTTAGGTTTTAGAGTGATGGCTCTCCTTAAATTTGGATGGATGTTTATAACACCCTCATTGGTTTCTTTAAAACCTGCATGATTAAAAGCTGTTACGACTGGGTCAGCTGCAGCCTCACCGGTCACAGTATTATTATCCACGTTTTGGGACATTGTTTAATGAAAAATGCAGAGCAATTTCATGGGAAAAAAGATAAGGTACACAATACTTTGGAACACTGTTTCCTTCAACGTTGAACAAATCAAACAGCTAATACATAGGATTCTCGTCCTACTCAGCTATGGCGGATATTATCCCTACCCACTCCAGACATCTTATGGAGTATTATTAGTAGGGGTCTCTGAGAAAAGCACGACTGAGTTACTTCAGTATCTAGTGTTAAATTAGTGCCTTACCAACCCGTTGGGCACCATGTGGTGTAGTTCCTATATCCCTGATAGGCTTGGCGCATTGGAATAATATACACTATAGTTGTGGCATAGGACTGAGGTCAGTATGCCTCTATCGAGTACATTAAACTTAAGTACTTGTGTGTGTGCCAGCTAACTCAGAGGTCACTAGAAACTTCTCGAATAAACAAGAAGGGATTCATTTCTGACAACCGCATAAACATGACAACTTTGTTTCCCTTCCAATCGGAACCGTCTCAGAATCGTGGAAACAATAGATAACAGTTTCACTCGGTCAATTGTGCATGCTTCGTTTCTAAAGAGTTTACACAGAAATAGGTAGACGAGCGTTTCAATAAAAAGGGTTTATTGAACAGTCTTATTTCTCGTGCAAGAGATATGAACTGTTACAATCGTAAGACAGAATGCAAAGTATAATATGTACAGCGTTAGCAGTAACATTAGATAATACTGCAATAGCATGGTTTGTAGCTATGATATATATTCATGAAATAACACAGGCTAAAATGTAAATACTCATCTGGTGCTTCTAGCTAGTTCTACCCCAGTGTACCTAACCTAAGTGTAGTACGAGGTAAGTAGTAGGTGCTGTTTTTTTATAGTCTAGTTTAGCTATAGTTAGGATTGGTGTTGCCAAGATTTGCCAAAAGTCCCTCTAGGTTCTAGTCTGCTCCATACCTTAGAATGAGAGAGGTTGGAATCTCTTTCCGGGTCTCGAGCAATAAACACACCGCAAGGGGAGGCAGAAACACTGGAGCTGGATTCTCTGTGAGGAGGATGACAGCGTCTGGTCAGTGCATCAGGCGAGTACTCGAATTCCTGCCGAACGTGCCGTGGCGAGCCGTGCAAGTATACAGCTGATAAGTAGCCGAGCCGGATAACCAAGCCGTGGTTTGCCATGACAAGTGAAGGTATATTTATACCTCAAATGTGTTTAGGAATGCCAGTATTGACAAAAAAGTCGGGCAGAGGAACGTCATGAATGAACCCCTAAGGAAAAGATGTTCTGTCATAATCAATGAGTTCTTGGAGAAATCAAAAAATCCAAGCAAGGGGAAGTCCTAAAGGCTTAAGTGTCTGGTTTTCCAAGAACTTGTTGTGACGTGGATGGACGGATGTATTTGGTTAGCATGGATAATGCCTAAATAAGGGTTGGATTTCTATGCCTAAATATGGGCAATGCGAATTTTGCCTATATATGAGCATAAAACGGGAATCCTATATACGGCATCTAAATCGACACACAACAATATGTGTTTTGGCATTTACTAGCCCGTATTAAGTAAGCTATTTTAACCAGCCATAAATACTCCAAGAATGGATAACATATCATAACAGACTGAGCCCGCACATCTAATAGTGTACAGATCCCAGATTAACAGATGTGTTTGATAAAGATCATTTCATATAGTCATTTGCCATTCCAATCCTAAATATGAGCAACAACCATGATAGTAATGACAATAGCAAAGACAATTCGTAAAAGAAAGGTATGAAAGATGATGGGAAAGACACACAGGAAACAATTTAAAATAAAATGAACAATGAGTGCGCATTTATCAATTAGATAATTTTAGGATTTCACCACATATGTAAACACAGGATAAACCAACCTGACAGTGTGTTTCTATCAAGGCAGGTCCACAAGGCATTACATTACAAACTGTGATATGATATATATGGTATCATGAGACAATCAGAGTCTGAGCCTTAATACTCAAAAGCGCATCCTACCCATATGCAATATTTTACAAGAAATAATGCATCTTGTCGTCACTGTTATGGCCCAGTTCAACACACGAAGTTTGCAGATCCAACCAGCTTCGTTCTTTCTTAATTTCTTTCTTAATTATTGAAAATGGGTCAGCGATTATCATAAGGATTCGTTTATATCTTGAGTCAATGGGAATGAAATGGAGGCCGCTCAAAAGAGTTACGGCCTTTACTTTGGAACCTGCTGTTTGTATGAATATGATATTAAGAAGGAGAAATATGGCTCAATGGTTAGAGCGGCAGACCCTGATGCAGAGGTCTAGCCCGGGACCAGGGTTCAATTCCCCCCCTCAGCGGGTCTTGAGCTCAAAAATTCCATGGACCTGATAATTCTCGCCTCGTGCCTGTTCCAATCATGGAGTCCCACTCTGCAAATCTGGGGAATAGCTTGCTTAATCTTCACAACGGCCCCCACAACGCTACGGATGCCTGGCCTCCACCTTGGGGGTGCCCAGGAGTGGACACCTCACAGGGAAAGCCAGGATGGTTTCCACAGCGGTATTCGTACTAGCGCCTTGAGACCCTTGCGGGTGAGTAGTGCGCTATACAAGTATCAATTTTAAGCCCAGTAGTCTCAACTTTGATTATGAGTGTGATTCTTTCCTTAAATGCAGGCTGGCTACGATATTTTTGTTTAAGATATGGGCTCCATCTGATCCTGTTTTGGAGTGACCACATAAGTCCTGTCCTATTTTGACAGATTTGGTGATGATTTAACGCTAAGTGAAGTGCGTATTGGGACTATATCCCTTTGTTCATGTCTTTGTTTCGCTATAAAATGTGTCCTTGCATGAATTACAAGTGGTCATTTATATTTACTAGTTTTTCTTGAGTTTATGTCTATTGACATGTTTGAGCACATCTAATATTGCAGTTGGTATAAATTTTTCGGCCGTTTGGAGCATTGTCGTTGCGCAATAGCTATAAGGAGCTCCTTGCTTGTCTTTTAAGTGAGTACGGAAGAGGCCCTTATTTTGTTTAACCTTTGATTACGTTTATCCGAAATGATAAAGAAGGGAATAATTCATTACTTTTCCTTATTAGACACTTAAGCTGTTTGAAGTATATTACAACGAGTTGGCTACCCTTACCCCTGGGTCCGCTTATCGTATTGGACCATCTCTACATCTATGAGGAGCTCCTTGCTTGTCTTTATGGAGTGAGTATGGAAGAACTCCTCTCTCTATTCTTATATATATTTTTTCAACATAGAAAAGATAGTAAACTGTATTAACTTTTATCTCCTAGACACTCAAGTTAACAGAGGTACATTATACTCCTGGTGTCCTTTCATCTTTCTGCTCACATCATGGCTCAAGCATACAAACCTTTTGTGGTGGGTATACCCTACAGTAATACGTTCTACTGGAATATTTCATTATGGCTCGTGTGTACTCCTTTTGTTTTTTTGGGGGGGGAGTAATAATTTTATTGCCAACATAACAATCGTCACTTGCAAGTTATTGCGATATACATTGTACAATTCTGAAAAAGGAAAGAGCAGTATTGTATGCGACATTACAATCAGGCATTACATTTCAGTGGCTCTCCTTTGTGACAAGATGCACAATTCCCCCGGTAGACATTCCAGGCACCTCATTTTTTGTCCCACTTTTTAGGGCATCCTCTGGTTTTGTAGACCTTTTTTTCGGCTACCTTACATCTATCCATTTCCTCCACCCATCCTATCAGCAACGGTCTGTCGGAGGCTTCCCATTTCATAGCAATGGCTCTTTTAACCAAGGTGTATCCCAGAGTGGTGAACTGTTGCTTTATGTACGTGAGATCAGTCGCTTCCCAAATGTTCAGGATCCTCAATGAAGGGGTCAATATGAGCAGTTTCCCCAGTGCATCTTGCATCTTGATCGTAGCTCGCTCCCATATGTGCCGTAACTCCTTTTCTTGACACTTGATGAACTTGGTGTTTCAATTCTTCTCAGGGGAGTCAACCGTCCCTTATTCCTCCTCCCTCCATTTTTGTTTCTAAATCTATATTTAATCTTCAAATTTTAGATTTGTACGCTTTTTTCTCTTTCCTTCTTTTCCTCTTTTTCTTCTTCTCCTTTTCATCTACGTGTAGGCAAACAAAATAGGTTCTCTCTTGCCCGCACTTTGTAAATATTGGGTTATAAATGTATAAACCATTACATTTCTTGCTGTTTTAATTTTAAAACATGGAAATTGTTTTGATTCAATCTGTCTATCACTCATGTCTAGGAGATGACCTGTACCACAATCTAATATTGGTATATAGAGTAGATTTTGGTTTTAAATGCACTTGTGTATGGTTTAGTTTTTTTGTCATTGTCCTTGTTGTTACACCTAGTTACAACTGATGTATAGTGCCTGTCTTCCCTCTGAATCCTGCCTGCCTCATTTTTATTTATTTGCACTTAAGTTCGTGGGTGGAGGGAAGTTCCAGCTCATGTTTTATATTTTTTTTAAAACTACTGTTGAATTACCCTGAACACCTACCTGCTCCTTCTGTCTCTCTTGCGCCCCGATCCACCGCAGCCTTGTGGCTGATTGTTGTGGAGGGCAGTGGCAAGAGACTACACCGGAATTGACACACTTCGGGGAGCGCGCCATTTTGGTCGGCGCTCTAGTTGCTGCACGCCGCAGTGCATTATTTAAAGCTCAGTGGCACGCAGGTAGGCTGTTTGTTTCAGATCCTAGATCTGGTCGTGAAGGGAAGTCTCAGCTGTGGCTTAGTTTTATTTAAGTGCACTTAAGTTCATGGGTGGAGGGAAGTTCCAGCTCATGTTTTAAATTTTTTTTAAAACTACTGTTGAATTACCCTGAACACCTACCTGCTCCTTCTGTCTCTCTTGCGCCCCGGTCCACCGCAGCCTTGTGGCTGATTGTTGTGGAGGGCAGTGGCAAAAGACTACACCGGAATTGACACACTTCCGGGAGCGCGCAATTTTGGTCGGTGCTCTAGTTGCTACGTGCCCCCTGCCCCTTTTTGGTCCCAGTATGGCGCGGGAGCGCCGGCGGCGCGCCGAAGGCCCGTCCGCGCCAGTTCGTCACCTCTCGCCAGACATACTGGCCAAAGGCTCCCGAATGGTGGCTTCTACTCTAGAGAGGATTTGGTCAATTTGCGCTCTTCTAAGCCTCATGGTTGTGTGGCCCCCCTGCACCCCTTGAGTGGTCCATTAGCTTGCTCGTGCGGCTTGTTCGCTCTCCCCACACCTTCTACTATAGTGGCCTCTTTGAATATACCCTCGCAACAACGGTTAAAGGTATTACAGTTGAACGTACGGTCACTGGCCAAGCATCATGCAGAGATATTCTACCTTATAACTGACAAATCTCCTGATATTTTTTTCTTGACTGAAACATGGCTGAGTGATGACATGACGGCCATACCAAACTTGGCACTACCCCCTGATTATTCAACCTCCCTGGTGAACAGAGCCACCAGAGGAGGCGGTATTGCGGTGATTACAAGGTCTGCCTACTCCTGCTTCTTTGGTAAGGTCAATATGGAAGGGGGGGAGTGTGCAGATTTTAGTATCTCCATAAACACGCATTTTACCTTTTCAGGGCTTTTAATATACAGATCCCCCGGACCCGCTTCAGGCTTTAACAATACCCTCCTAGAGATAGTAGGAGTGTTTGCTGTGGGGTCAGCTAATTTTAGCGTCTTCGAAGACCTTAATCTCCACCTTGAGTTGGAGTATGACCCGACTATATGCACTATGATCGCTGATTTAGCCGCTTTTCAGCTTTTTCAAATAGTCAAGAACCCCACACATATAGGTGGTCATGTGTTGGACCCGATCTTTATTAACATTGAGATGCCCACCACTACTACTCCTACTCCTATAGCCTGGTCCAATAATTTTTTAGTTGAAATGACCTGCTCTATCCCTACTTCACACCTTTTAAAACCCAACGATCTGTACTTAAAAGGCCATGGCGCAAGTTCCGACTAGAAGACTTCCATGCACTGCTAGGGTCCGCCCTTTAGGCTCATTTAATAACAGTGAGATAGGATATGAGTCTTTTTGTGCATGGATCACCCGGGCACTTGATTCACTTATACCATCTACCTGGGTTAAAGGGCGCACTCAGGACGCCAATCCTTGGTATTATGACACCTTGGCGGCCTTGAAAAAGACCTGTAAAAGGCACGAGCGTGAATGGAGGAAAGAGTATTCCTCTGTGAAAAAAGCTCACAATCTAACTGAGCTCAAAGCATATCATAGAGCTATATGCAGGACACGAGTGGAGTACTATGCTTCCGAGATAAAACTTAGTTCCAACCCCGCTAAAGTCATTTTTAAGATTCTTAAAGAGCTCAATACTAGAAAATCTCCTAAACTCATTCCTACATCATTAGCCCAATGTGAGGATGTGGCCTCCTTCTTTGTGGAGAAAATTCGTACCATTTATCAATCCTTCGCTCCTATGAATATGTCTGATTCAACTTCTCCTATGAGGCCTATTCCAGCCTCCCAACTGATGGTTATTCCAGACATTTCCTGGGAGGAGTTTAATAGGCTAACTATATATAACAAAACAAAGGCCAATGCTGAGAAAACAACTTGCAGATGACAATTATCCACAATGGCTGTAATGAATCAAACAAAAACAGCCCGCTCGTAATGTAGCATTGTGTGAGATTTATTCTCTTTTCATTGAATTTTTACTTTTTTTAAAGGCACCAAATTTTGAGTGCATGGGAATACAAAGAATTTATATACAATATATACAAGCATAGATGTAATTTACAACAAACATTTTAAACGTTACATACACACTTGGCCAAACAATCATACAAAATGCATTCATACAAATAGCAAAAAAACAACAATATGTCCACGTATTGGTACCAAGTAAATGAAAAAGAATCCTTTCGTGATTGTCACTTTAAAGAGTCTGTCTAATTCACAGGTTACTCAAAGAATGTCTTGTATCAAATAAAAGGACTGGTTTCCAAAATCAATAATACACCAAAATACGGGACAAAGCTGGTCGACGCGTTTCGAACCCCTGTATGTAATCGGGGTTCTCCTCAGGACCGGATGGGTTCTGAAAGAATGACAAAAGCTTGCTTAGGATTGTTTACTACAGGAAGAAATAAGAGACCAACTCCAGAGAAACCTTAGCTGCCCCTACCTTAGGATGGCTGTCAATAGCACAGACTCAATCGTGTGGATGTAGATGTAGATATCCAAATTTCAGATTTAAACTTGTATCCCACAAAGGAAAGATTTCACGGGGACTGTGAAACGACAAAGACAGACATATACTAATTTTAGTCGTGTATTCAAACCCACATTCGTTCTGTAAGTCCTAACCAGGTCGCGTCATGCTTACCTGCTGCTGAACCGGCTTCTGACTCGCCGACATTTCTACTTTTCTGATGAGCGTTCGCTCCTTAGCTGAAAAACATGCGAGGGACAGTTTCACATGCTGGCCGTTTGAAAATAAGGGCTTGGCGCGTGAAACGCTTGTGGAGTGTCAGGCTTAGCGCGTTGCATGTCAAGACATGCGAGGGACAGTCTCAAGCTGGCCGTTTGGAGAAGGGGCTTAGCGCGTGGAACACTTGCAGAGTGTCAGGCTTAGCGCGTTAAAAGCTTGCTGCATGTCAAAACGTACCGCTCGAGATGCAAGGTTCGTCCTTCGCTCCGGTTTGGTCGAGTGGCTCATTCAGACTGATCGTGCCTCTGGGAACATTACTTCCTGATTGTCGAGTGGAGTCCCAGTGCTCATGGGACTTGTAGTTTTGATAGCTTTACCATTATGCAGTGTAGCGGATGCAAAACCCGGACTGGATTTTGTTACATTCTCAAGCCCGGTGCATCACGCAAATTCAGACCACTTACACAGTTGGTTTGTAAATTTCTGAGATCTCATTTAAACCCCTAATAGCTGTGTTAAACTTCATAATTAACATTGCTTCACGTTGGGCCAATTTCGCTTCCAAATCACCGCCTCTTGGGTCGATTTTGGAAAGCACTGTCCATTTTAAATCGCCTTTTACGTGTTTGTATTTTGACCAATGATTAACTAGTGGGGCATTCTCAACTCCTCTGTTGATTCGCGATTTATGCTGCGTTATTCGATTCCTCACTTCTTGTGTCGTCTTCCCTATGTATATTAACGGGCAAGGGCAGATGATAGCATAAACTACATTTTTAGTTTTACAATTAGTAAAAACGTCGTGTTTCCAAGAGACATCTTCAAAAGTAAACACAGAGTCTTCGATGGTTTCATTGCAACAGGTGCATGTTCCACATTTGTGGTGCCCTTTTGGTGGAGGGAAGCCAAATAAACTTTGTAGTGTTGGAGCTTTCAAAATTGGTAGAGCCGCCCTTACTACATGGTTAGCTACGCTCTTTTCTTTTTTATATGCAAAGAGCGGAGGTGCAGCAAAATCCTCATGGAGGTTTTTGAGTAAATGCCAATTGGACATTATAAGTTTTTTATGTTGATTGGCAGCTGGACAAAAAGTAGTTACGCACACCATCCTTTTCAAGTCCTGTTTAGTTTTTTTCTCCAGTAAAGTCTCACGTGGAGTCCACCAGGCTCGTTTGAGGGAGTTTTTGAGTAGTTTTTTGGGGTAGCCTCTTTGAATAAGACGATTTTTTAGGTGGTCAGCATGTTTGAAGTACTCTTCCTTCTCCGAACAATTACGACGGATCCTTAGGAATTGTCCATAGGGTAGGTTTTGTCTGAGACTGCGTGGATGATTGCTATCAAAATGCAAAGATTTGTTCCTATCTGAGGCCTTTCTGAATAAAGTTGTGCTTAGTCCTTCTCCGTTTGGATCCACTTTCACGTCCAGAAAAGTGATAGATTCTTTGGATGCTGTCATGGAGAACTTGATGTCACCTGTTCTCGAGTTTAGCCAGCAGACGAATTGGTTCAAGTCCTCGTGTCCCCCTGTCCAAATCAGGAACACGTCATCTATATAACGCATATAGTTGGAGATGCGGTTACCAAAGGGGTTGTCGTTGTATATGAATTTGTCTTCAAAGAGTCCCATGAACATAATGGCTAGCTCTGGGGCAAAGGGGCAACCCATCGCCACCCCTTTTGTTTGGTAAAAAAACTCTGAATCAAATGTAAAAAAGTTTTTTTGTAATGCAAAGCGGGCCAGGTCCAGGATAAAATCAGTGGGCACTCTTACTGGTCTTTCTCTTTTCTCCAAAAATACCGTCAGTGTTTCCAATGCTTGTTCTTGCGGTATTTGGGTGTATAAAGACACCACATCCAGTGTAACAAGGAGCTGTTTATTCTGATCGAAACTGATGGTAGATATCCGATTCAGAAATGCAGTTGTGTCTTGCAGGTGAGCAGGAATAGTCTGGATAAAAGGTTTCAAAAAGAAATCAATATATTTTGCTATAGGTTCGAATAGTGAGTCACAGCCAGAGATTATTGGGCGGCCTGGGGGGTTGTTTTCATCCTTGTGCAGTTTTGGGAGCACATAGAACACTGGTGTTCTAGGATTTTTATTTTGTAGGAACAGCAGTTCTTTAGGTCCCACGAATCCATCATCAAATCCTCTCTGAATCACACCAAACAGTTGGTTTTTTATTTCTAGTGTCGGATCTTTTCCAATCCGCCTATAGCAGTTCTGGTCATCGAGTTGGCGGTGTACTTCTTGTTTATATTTGTTAATATCCCAAATGACAACGGCTCCGCCTTTGTCCGCTTGCTTCACTACAATCGTACTATCATTTTTTACAGTCAACAAAGCTTCTTTCTCGGCTTTGGATAAATTGTACTTCACAAATGTTTTTTTCTTTTCAATTGACGATATTCCGGACAAAACAGTTCTTTCAAAGGTAGTCACCTCTTTAGGGATTTTAGGTCCTTAAGGGCAAAAGGTTGATTTTCTTTTTAGGCCTGTCGTTTCCTCATGAGATTTTTCAATTGTATCAAGAAAAAATGTTTTGAGACGGATCTTTCGGCAGAATTCTAGTGTTTCCAGTTTCATTTTAACGAAATCTGTAGGTCTGGATGGCACGAAATTTAGTCCCTTAGTTAGAACAGATCTTTCAGCTACTGTGAGCATCCTGTCTGAAAGATTATAGATGGGTGAATTATCTAATTCTTGTAAGATTTCTGGCGTGTCCTCATTTCCCATGGTTGGGTATAGCGTACTCGGCCTCTGGTCTTTTGTTGGCCCCGTCCTAAAAAAGGTTGTTGATTTTGTTGTTGTTGTTGTTGGTGATATTGATTCCCTGGTCTATTTTGAGGTGGTCGATTGGTATTATCTGATTCACTCCCTGATGATGAAGTGGTATCTGAGAAGGTCAGAAATTTGCGACGTGATCGCCCCTGGTTATCCTGTAAGAATCGTCGTGAATCAGAGTGCGTATAGAAATCCTTATTTAAATACGGGTAAATGGATTCCAATGAGAAGTTCTTTTTATCCAACTCGAACTTGTTATTTTTTTGGGTGACTGTAAAATCCTTAAATTCCAAGATTTCTTTATCGATTTTTTCCAGAAGTGTTTTTGAATCTGTGATAAGCTGATTTGACTCAATTTCTCTTTGTAGCGATGCTATTTCCTCCAATTCTTTAATTGAAGTCCTGTGTGCAGTTTCGATAGTTAGGACCATGAGGTCCCTGCTACACTTCGTTTCGATCCCGCTGAATCCTTTCTTGTAAACCGGATCGTCAGTGAAGACCACTGGTATGTTTCGAATAACCAGCCCTGCAGGGATCGTACCTGACCGAAGGTGCTGAAGTAGGAAATGACCATGCAGGTCTGTCCGGATTTGTTTTTTTCGGAGACGAGTTAGTTTATCCGACTCGTTCTGGGTGTTAGCGCTAAGGCTTAGAGCTGCAGAGGCAAACACCGGAGGGTCCCTAATCAAATTCTGTATGTGTTCCTCACTAAAAGCAAGTGTATCCTTTTCAGCCATAACACAAAAATGACACGTTTAAATAAAAAACACAAACACAACACAAGTGAATGAAAAGAGAAAATAGTGAAACCCGACAGAGCGGAAATAAGATCACCTTCTGTGTTACCATACACACTTGCCCTCAAAGATTGGGCACATCACGAGTCTGTTACAACGAACACTAATACCCTGCGGTAGACCTTCACTACCTATCAGGACCTCGCGAGCAATCGCCCGCTAATTGATCAAAGAATCAAAAAAGGGTCTTGACTCCTACCTCAGCAAGGCTGAGTCCAACCAATTATATATAACAAAACAAAGGCCAATGCTGAGAAAACAACTTGCAGATGACAATTATCCACAATGGCTGTAATGAATCAAACAAAAACAGCCCGCTCGTAATGTAGCATTGTGTGAGATTTATTCTCTTTTCATTGAATTTTTACTTTTTTAAAGGCACCAAATTTTGAGTGCATGGGAATACAAAGAATTTATATACAATATATACAAGCATAGATGTAATTTACAACAAACATTTTAAACGTTACATACACACTTGGCCAAACAATCATACAAAATGCATTCATACAAATAGCAAAAAAACAACAATATGTCCACGTATTGGTACCAAGTAAATGAAAAAGAATCCTTTCGTGATTGTCACTTTAAAGAGTCTGTCTAATTCACAGGTTACTCAAAGAATGTCTTGTATCAAATAAAAGGACTGGTTTCCAAAATCAATAATACACCAAAATACGGGACAAGGCTGGTCGACGCGTTTCGAACCCCTGTATGTAATCGGGGTTCTCCTCAGGACCGGATGGGTTCTGAAAGAATGACAAAAGCTTGCTTAGGATTGTTTACTACAGGAAGAAATAAGAGACCAACTCCAGAGAAACCTTAGCTGCCCCTACCTTAGGATGGCTGTCAATAGCACAGACTCAATCGTGTGGATGTAGATATCCAAATTTCAGATTTAAACTTGTATCCCACAAAGGAAAGATTTCACGGGGACTGTGAAACGACAAAGACAGACATATACTAATTTTAGTCGTGTATTCAAACCCACATTCGTTCTGTAAGTCCTAACCAGGTCGCGTCATGCTTACCTGCTGCTGAACCGGCTTCTGACTCGCCGACATTTCTACTTTTCTGATGAGCGTTCGCTCCTTAGCTGAAAAACATGCGAGGGACAGTTTCACATGCTGGCCGTTTGAAAATAAGGGCTTGGCGCGTGAAACGCTTGTGGAGTGTCAGGCTTAGCGCGTTGCATGTCAAGACATGCGAGGGACAGTCTCAAGCTGGCCGTTTGGAGAAGGGGCTTAGCGCGTGGAACACTTGCAGAGTGTCAGGCTTAGCGCGTTAAAAGCTTGCTGCATGTCAAAACGTACCGCTCGAGATGCAAGGTTCGTCCTTCGCTCCGGTTTGGTCGAGTGGCTCATTCAGACTGATTGTGCCTCTGGGAACATTACTTCCTGATTGTCGAGTGGAGTCCCAGTGCTCATGGGACTTGTAGTTTTGATAGCTTTACCATTATGCAGTGTAGCGGATGCAAAACCCGGACTGGATTTTGTTACATTCTCAAGCCCGGTGCATCACGCAAATTCAGACCACTTACACAGTTGGTTTGTAAATTTCTGAGATCTCATTTAACCCCCTAATAGCTGTGTTAAACTTCATAATTAACATTGCTTCACGTTGGGCCAATTTCGCTTCCAAATCACCGCCTCTTGGGTCTTTTTCGATTTTGGAAAGCACTGTCCATTTTAAATCGCCTTTTACGTGTTTGTTTTTTGACCAATGATTAACTAGTGGGGCATTCTCAACTCCTCTGTTGATTCGCGATTTATGCTGCGTTATTCGATTCCTCACTTCTTGTGTCGTCTTCCCTATGTATATTAACGGGCAAGGGCAGATGATAGCATAAACTACATTTTTAGTTTTACAATTAGTAAAAACGTCGTGTTTCCAAGAGACATCTTCAAAAGTAAACACAGAGTCTTCGATGGTTTCATTGCAACAGGTGCATGTTCCACATTTGTGGTGCCCTTTTGGTGGAGGGAAGCCAAATAAACTTTGTAGTGTTGGAGCTTTCAAAATTGGTAGAGCCGCCCTTACTACATGGTTAGCTACGCTCTTTTCTTTTTTATATGCAAAGAGCGGAGGTGCAGCAAAATCCTCATGGAGGTTTTTGAGTAAATGCCAATTGGACATTATAAGTTTTTTATGTTGATTGGCAGCTGGACAAAAAGTAGTTACGCACACCATCCTTTTCAAGTCCTGTTTAGTTTTTTTCTCCAGTAAAGTCTCACGTGGAGTCCACCAGGCTCGTTTGAGGGAGTTTTTGAGTAGTTTTTTGGGGTACCCTCTTTGAATAAGACGATTTTTTAAGTGGTCAGCATGTTTGAAGTACTCTTCCTTCTCCGAACAATTACGACGGATCCTTAGGAATTGTCCATAGGGTAGGTTTTGTCTGAGACTGCGTGGATGATTGCTATCAAAATGCAAAGATTTGTTCCTATCTGAGGCCTTTCTGAATAAAGTTGTGCTTAGTCCTTCTCCGTTTGGATCCACTTTCACGTCCAGAAAAGTGATAGATTCTTTGGATGCTGTCATGGAGAACTTGATGTCACCTGTTCTCGAGTTTAGCCAGCAGACGAATTGGTTCAAGTCCTCGTGTCCCCCTGTCCAAATCAGGAACACGTCATCTATATAACACATATAGTTGGAGATGCGGTTACCAAAGGGGTTGTCGTTGTATATGAATTTGTCTTCAAAGAGTCCCATGAACATAATGGCTAGCTCTGGGGCAAAGGGGCAACCCATCGCCACCCCTTTTGTTTGGTAAAAAAACTCTGAATCAAATGTAAAAAAGTTTTTTTGTAATGCAAAGCGGGCCAGGTCCAGGATAAAATCAGTGGGCACTCTTACTGGTCTTTCTCTTTTCTCCAAAAATACCGTCAGTGTTTCCAATGCTTGTTCTTGCGGTATTTGGGTGTATAAAGACACCACATCCAGTGTAACAAGGAGCTGTTTATTCTGATCGAAACTGATGGTAGATATCCGATTCAGAAATGCAGTTGTGTCTTGCAGGTGAGCAGGAATAGTCTGGATAAAAGGTTTCAAAAAGAAATCAATATATTTTGCTATAGGTTCGAATAGTGAGTCACAGCCAGAGATTATTGGGCGGCCTGGGGGGTTGTTTTCATCCTTGTGCAGTTTTGGGAGCACATAGAACACTGGTGTTCTAGGATTTTTATTTTGTAGGAACAGCAGTTCTTTAGGTCCCACGAATCCATCATCAAATCCTCTCTGAATCACACCAAACAGTTGGTTTTTTATTTCTAGTGTCGGATCTTTTCCAATCCGCCTATAGCAGGTCTGGTCATCGAGTTGGCGGTGTACTTCTTGTTTATATTTGTTAATATCCCAAATGACAACGGCTCCGCCTTTGTCCGCTTGCTTCACTACAATCGTACTATCATTTTTTACAGTCAACAAAGCTTCTTTCTCGGCTTTGGATAAATTGTACTTCACAAATGTTTTTTTCTTTTCAATTGACGATATTCCGGACAAAACAGTTCTTTCAAAGGTAGTCACCTCTTTAGGGATTTTAGGTCCTTAAGGGCAAAAGGTTGATTTTCTTTTTAGGCCTGTCGTTTCCTCATGAGATTTTTCAATTGTATCAAGAAAAAATGTTTTGAGACGGATCTTTCGGCAGAATTCTAGTGTTTCCAGTTTCATTTTAACGAAATCTGTAGGTCTGGATGGCACGAAATTTAGTCCCTTAGTTAGAACAGATCTTTCAGCTACT
The DNA here is from genome assembly GCF_964261635.1 of Lissotriton helveticus. Classification (NCBI taxonomy): domain Eukaryota; kingdom Metazoa; phylum Chordata; class Amphibia; order Caudata; family Salamandridae; genus Lissotriton; species Lissotriton helveticus. The sequence goes on along the minus strand of NC_136061.1, from coordinate 979,173,648 downwards.
GTGAGCATCCTGTCTGAAAGATTATAGATGGGTGAATTATCTAATTCTTGTAAGATTTCTGGCGTGTCCTCATTTCCCATGGTTGGGTATAGCGTACTCGGCCTCTGGTCTTTTGTTGGCCCCGTCCTAAAAAAGGTTGTTGATTTTGTTGTTGTTGTTGTTGGTGATATTGATTCCCTGGTCTATTTTGAGGTGGTCGATTGGTATTATCTGATTCACTCCCTGATGATGAAGTGGTATCTGAGAAGGTCAGAAATTTGCGACGTGATCGCCCCTGGTTATCCTGTAAGAATCGTCGTGAATCAGAGTGCGTATAGAAATCCTTATTTAAATACGGGTAAATGGATTCCAATGAGAAGTTCTTTTTATCCAACTCGAACTTGTTATTTTTTTGGGTGACTGTAAAATCCTTAAATTCCAAGATTTCTTTATCGATTTTTTCCAGAAGTGTTTTTGAATCTGTGATAAGCTGATTTGACTCAATTTCTCTTTGTAGCGATGCTATTTCCTCCAATTCTTTAATTGAAGTCCTGTGTGCAGTTTCGATAGTTAGGACCATGAGGTCCCTGCTACACTTCGTTTCGATCCCGCTGAATCCTTTCTTGTAAACCGGATCGTCAGTGAAGACCACTGGTATGTTTCGAATAACCAGCCCTGCAGGGATCGTACCTGACCGAAGGTGCTGAAGTAGGAAATGACCATGCAGGTCTGTCCGGATTTGTTTTTTTCGGAGACGAGTTAGTTTATCCGACTCGTTCTGGGTGTTAGCGCTAAGGCTTAGAGCTGCAGAGGCAAACACCGGAGGGTCCCTAATCAAATTCTGTATGTGTTCCTCACTAAAAGCAAGTGTATCCTTTTCAGCCATAACACAAAAATGACACGTTTAAATAAAAAACACAAACACAACACAAGTGAATGAAAAGAGAAAATAGTGAAACCCGACAGAGCGGAAATAAGATCACCTTCTGTGTTACCATACACACTTGCCCTCAAAGATTGGGCACATCACGAGTCTGTTACAACGAACACTAATACCCTGCGGTAGACCTTCACTACCTATCAGGACCTCCCGAGCAATCGCCCGCTAATTGATCAAAGAATCAAAAAAGGGTCTTGACTCCTACCTCAGCAAGGCTGAGTCCAACCAATTATATATAACAAAACAAAGGCCAATGCTGAGAAAACAACTTGCAGATGACAATTATCCACAATGGCTGTAATGAATCAAACAAAAACAGCCCGCTCGTAATGTAAAGCGGGTCCGGGGGAACTAGGCATATCAAGTCTGGCTCTCCGGCTGATCCGCTCAAGCCTGCCCAGTTTAGAGATTCGTCACTGTGTTGTCTGGCCCCGTTACACAACCTTATTAATGCCTCTTTCTCATCAGCTACTGTTCCAGCTAAATGGAAGCAGGCATGGGTCTCTCCTATATTAAAAAAAACTAACTTAGACCCTCTGAAGCCTGAAAACGTCAGGCCTATCTCCCTCCTTCCCTGGGCAGCGAAGATTGCTGAATCCCAAGTCAATACTATCCTCACCAACGTATTGAACGCCAATAACACTCTGGACGAAACACAACATGGGTTCCGCGCAGGTCATAGTACCGAGACTGCTCTCCTGGCCATGACGGAGCACCTTCATTCCACCCTTGATCACTGTCAAACGGCGGCACTGATCCTATTGGACCTGGGTGCCGCCTCTGACACTGTTTCCCATCAGATTTTGCTCCATCAGCTTGAAGAGGCAGGGATCACGGACAGGGCTCTTGCCTGGTTTAGATCTTTTTTGACCGAGAGGTCATTTCGTGTTTCTACCCCTCCCTTTCTATCCCGGGCTCATGCTATTGAGCAAGGTGTTCCCCAGGGCTCGGTATTAAGCCCCACCTTGTTCAACCTTTACATCCAGCCACTAGCTGCTGTCGCCAAAAAATGGGACCTTACCATCGTCTCATATGCTGACGACACCCAGCTAGTGGTTACCCTCTTGGAAGGTACCACCCCTGATCCTGTTAGATTCAAAGCTGGCTTGGCTGCTGTGGCAGACTGGATGACATCTAACTGTCTACAGCTGAATGCTGCTAAGACAGAGGAGTTACTGGTCGGAAATAACACTCACTGATGGAGATATCATTGGTGACTCACTGCCCTGGGTGTAAAGCCCCTGTACCCAAGACTGAAGTTAAAAACTTGGGGGTCTGGTTAGACTCATCTTTTAGCTTCTGTACCCACACTAAAAAAGTTGCAGCCACATGCTTTGGCATACAGCGCAGTCTGAAACCGATCCTTACATTTTTTGACCCAGCCACGAGACAGCTAATAGTCCAGTCTACGGTTTTGTCCAGATTGGATTACGCCTGCTCTTTGCTGTTAGGTGCCAACCAAGCAGAAATCACCCAAATGCAGCGCATTCAAAATGCTGCAGCTAGAGCCTTAGTAGGCCTGCCCCGGTTTAGCTCCATCTCTGACACCATCCGGAGGCTTCATTGGCTCCCGGTAGTTCAGCGAATACAGTTCAAGACCTTATGCATCTCGTTTAAAATCCTAAGACTTGCTATCCCCAAAATGCTTGGTAACCTGCTGAACATGTATGTTCCAACTTGTGCATTACGCTCGGCAGGTCAAAACCTGGTCAGAGTACCCCAGATTAAGCGCAGCCGAGCGGGAGGACGCTCCTTCCGCTTCCTAGCGGCAAAACTATGGAACACTCTACCAGCCCACATTTGTGAAATGGAAGGACTGTTAGACTTCAGGGAAGCAATTAAAACCTTTCTTTTTCCCCTTAACTAAACCTTTCTGATGTCTGCCGGCTGATCCCCTTACACTCATCTACTTTCTGCAAACAGCGCCAGGGCGCCCCTTTGCTGGGGCAGCTGAGCGCTTTACAAGATTATTTAACATAACATAACATAACATAAATTATAAATTCGTACTGATCAAGAGGGAGAATCTCAGTAGGCAGAGGACATTCGTGTTCGTATTGCAGGAATGCTTGTGTTTTTAAATTAGGATCAAAAAACATCGGTTGCAGCAAGAAAATTAACCTATTGTATCCATCTCGGATGTAAAGCTTTTGCATTAGGAATGCTCGCTTTTGAAACTGCCTCTAAGGCTGGTACAGGAGTTACGACCATAATGAGTTTCCCCTGTGCTAGAGCTCTTTCTTTTGCTACAGCAGTTTGAACTGCTGTCAGAATTTTTTCTGTTGATGTAAATTTAATTTCTGCTTGTGTATACAAATGTGATTTGTATGCAATTGCTACTTTTTCACCTTCGTTAAAAGTTAAGTAGGTGAATCCGCATTGACCCGGAATGATTCGGATCACTAAGTTGCATATGTTTACGCGTGTTTGTAAGTGTTTTGTTGCTAAGAAACAAAACGTTAAAGTAGGGTTCTAGGGCTAGATTAACGACCCAGCAGACACATGCCCTGTTAACACTTATACAAACGAAAGAAGTATGCGGTGGTCAGAGAGAAACTACAATCCTACTATAAAAACAACAAATAGAGTGCTATAAGATAAACAATTTAATGTGACTATGTGTCATGCTGCACTCAAATTCTCAAATTTGGAAAAAGTGCCCATCAGCTCCCGCCCGGTACCGCCCTACATCATTTCGGCTCTTCTTACCCAGGAGAAGGTGTTGTATGTCTATCAGTGTAGTATTGATAGAAAAACAACTTCAGAAGAAACCAAAATTGTGCTAAGATGACCAGAGAAATATTTATTGTGGGTAGCTGATTTACAGTGCCAAAAATAAATTAGTGAAAAAGGTGCAATATTAAAATTAGGTAATTATTGAGTGTATTCGTATATATATGCGCTAGAATGATCTTTTAAGTCCCGTATATTTTTATTTTACTGTGCTGAACGCGGATATGAATACACATGAAATTATTCTTCAGTGTGTGAGAAATATGTGTTTAGTGATGATACTTCACCGATCAGTTCAAAGAGGTGATGCCAATTTGTATCATACTAAAAGCGTCGCCATGACATATTTCCAAAGATGAACCAACAATTCAATAACCATACAATACATCTTTCATTGCAACCAATTTGTCTTACACTAAGACTGAATCTACTGGATAAATAGTGTTATGAAGAGAATCACTCTTAGTTAAGAACTAGAATTACAGAAACTAAAAAGGGGGCAGCAGGTACTATATGCCAATATTCAGTTTGACTACCTTGTGTCACCTAGATGTTCATAGTGACATCCATGGAATGTCTTCATTTAGACCCATTTTGTCACTGTTCAAACGATAGACCCACTTTTGTTCCCGTCTAAAGAGGTAATTTGATACATCAACAACATGTTCTGGTATCATTGGTTGTTCTAGAACAGTCCATTGGAAATCATTTGGACCATGGCCTTTTTCTAAAAAATGTGCCGTTGGTCTTGTTGCTTGTCTCCGACAACGTATGGTGCTTTTATGCTCTGATATTCTTACTTTAATACGCCTAGTCGTCATCCCGACGTAGCGTAGTTGGCTGCCAGGCTTTTGCCTTCACTTGATAGTTCACATCCTAGGAAAAAGGACATTGAGATGGGCAATTCTTGATTTTCTTTAATTGAATTTATAACCCTCAGAGGCAAAGCCCAATATAATGACATTCACCCTGTTCAAGTGCCTATCCAGGTCATCGTCTGTCAGATAGATGTCATTGACATATGACAATGCCTCGTCATTCTAAATTTGTAGTAACTCTGTTACCCTTGCTGAGAATAACCCTGGGCTGTTCTTGAACCCTTGTGGGAGTTGACGGACGTGACGTTAAGTTCCCATTATTGAGAAAGCTGTCAAATACCTGCTTTCAGGTGCTATGTTTTGACAAAAGAAACTGTTAGAAATATCTAATGTGATTTTATAGTTTTTACGCACAATGTTATTCATTAATGCTGCACTGCGTGCATTTTGCACTGCAAATATTTTACAACAAGAGTTTAGGTGTCTGTAATCCAAAACTAGACAATATGTATTGTCTGGTTTGGAAACAGGAAATAAAGGATTGTTCATTGATGAGGTGCATGTTTCAATCACCCCTTGGTATTCAAGTTGATCTAAGATCTCCTGAAAAGAGTGCTTTCACTTTTCTTGGTATGTCTCCCTCCATCCGGAGTGTTATTTCATATGACTTTTGTGGAGAACTAACCCTGGTGTCTACAGTCTCTACTTGTATGTACTCATTCAAGTACACTGTCTCCAGAAGTTCCTTCAGGTTCTTACAAGCTATTGTTACTTCTGCTGCACTGTCCAGCATTGTCTTGGCCCATTCTCCGTTCTTGAGTTGTGTTCTCAGAATTCTCTGCATGTCTGATCTTCAGACCTGCTACCTTCTTCTTGGAGAATTGAGGTTTTGGTTTGTTTATCTGAACGTGTTGATCCTCAATGGACTTCACCCGTTCTTCTTTTTTATCTGACCGTCCTCTTCTTTCGGATGTCTGTGACAATATCTGAAAGGTACGAGAGGAACATGTATCAGTATCTTGATACCTATCAGGTTTTCTCAAATTATCCCTATTCCTGAGGTTAAACCACCTTTCAGAGGGCTCCTTTTGAGGAGACCTACCTCAGGATTGAGAATGTTTCTCTTTTGAATTTTGTTTGTTATTTTCCCACTTCTTTTTAGAAGATGTAGGGTTTTGTTTAATAGAGTCCTACTCAGGACCTTCAGACAGTTGTGGTTTAACTGTGTAATTCTATTAATTCTTGTATTCGATTAAGTAATTCTTTGTCTGACATTGCTTTAATGTCAGGATGTGGCATGTAGCCAGCTAAAATCGGCCATGTTGCGCCTGGTCTACCTAGTGGACCGAGCCTGGTATTGTGATTGAAATGTTTTAGGGCGCCTTTAAACCAGAGCTGATGCTCCTGGTATGTGAGTGAAATTTCAACATCCTCGAAAGGAATGTATTCCTCAGTTGGTTCATCTTCTTTGTAGAAGTGAAACATTTTTGTTACTGAATTTGATTCTGGGAATACTATCCATGAATAGAATACCTCTGTCTGAAAAGATTCATGTGCCTCTATCACAAAAACTGCTCTACCACCTCTAGGTGTTTAGACCATGTTTTATAAGTTTTAGAGTGATGGCTCTCCTTAAATTTGGATGGATGTTTATAACACCCTCATTGGTTTCTTTAAAACCTGCATGATTAAAAGCTGTTACGACTGGGTCAGCTGCAGCCTCACCGGTCACAGTATTATTATCCACGTTTTGGGACATTGTTTAATGAAAAATGCAGAGCAATTTCATGGGAAAAAAGATAAGGTACACAATAATTTGGAACACTGTTTCCTTCAAGGTTGAACAAACCAAACAGCTAATACATAGGATTCTCGTCCTACTCAGCTATGGCGGATATTATCCCTACCCACTCCAGACATCTTATGGAGTATTATGAGTAGGGGTCTCTGAGAAAAGCACGACTGAGTTACTTCAGTATCTAGTGTTAAATTAGTGCCTTACCAACCCGTTGGGCACCATGTGGTGTAGTTCCTATATCCCTGATAGGCTTGGTGCATTGGAATAATATACACTATAGTTGTGGCATAGGACTGAGGTCAGGATGCCTCTATCGAGTATATTAAACTTAAGTACTTGTGTGTGTGCCAGCTAACTCAGAGGTCACTAGAAACTTCTCGAATAAACAAGAAGGGATTCATTTCTGACAACCGCATAAACATGACAACTTTGTTTCCCTTCCAATCGGAACAGTCTCAGAATCGTGGAAACAATAGATAACAGTTTCACTCGGTCAATTGTGCATGCTTCGTTTCTACTGAGTTTACACAGAAATAGGTAGACGAGCGTTTCAATAAAAAGGGTTTATTGAACAGTCTTATTTCTCGTGCAAGAGATATGAACTGTTACAATCGTAAGACAGAATGCAAAGTATAATACGTACAGCGTTAGCAGTAACATTAGATAATACTGCAATAGCATGGTTTGTAGCTATGACATATATTCATGAAAATACATATAGAAATAACACAGGCTAAAATGTAAATACTCATCTGGTGCTTCTAGCTAGTTCTACCCCAGTGTACCTAACCTAAGTGTAGTACGAGGTAAGAAGTAGGTGCTGTTTTTCTATAGTCTAGTTTAGCTATCGTTAGGATTGGTGTTGCCAAGATTTGCCAAAAGTCCCTCTAGGTTCTAGTCTGCTCCATACCTTAGAATGAGAGAGGTTGGAATCTCTTTCCGGGTCTCGAGCAATAAACACACCGCAAGGGGAGGCAGAAACACTGGAGCTGAATTCTCTGTGAGGAGGATGACAGCGTCTGGTCAGTGCGTCAGGCGAGGACTCGAATTCCTGCCGAACGTGCCGTGCAAGTATACAGCTGATTAGTAGCCGAGCCGGATAACCAAGCCGTGGTTTGCCATGACAAGTGAAGGTATATTTATACCTCAAATGTGTTTAGGAATGCCAGTATTGACATAAAAGTCGGGCAGAGGAACGTCATGAATGAACCCCTAAGGAATAGATGTTCAGTCATAATCAATGAGTTCTTGGAGAAATCAATAATCCAAGCAAGGGGAAGTCCTAAAGGCTTAAGTGTCTGGTTTTCCAAGAACTCGTTGTGACGTGGATGGACGGATGTATTTGGTTAGCATGGATAATGCCTAGATAAGGGTTGGATTTCTATGCCTAAATATGGGCAATGCGAATTGTGCCTATATAAGAGCATAAAACGGGAAACCTATATACGGCATCTAAATTGACACACAACAATATGTGTTTTGGCATTTACTAGCCAGTATTAAGTAAGCTATTTTAACCAGCCATGAATACTCCAAGAATGGATAACATATCATAACAGACTGAGCCTGCACATCTAATAGTGTACAGATCCCAGATTAACAGATGTGTTTGATAAAGATCATTTCATATAGTCATTTGCCATTCCAATCCTAAATATGAGCAACAACCATGATAGTAACAATAGCAAAGACAATTCGTAAAAGAAAGGTATGAAAGATGATGGGAAAGACACACAGGAAACAATTTAAAATAAAATGAACAATGAGTGTGCATTTATCAATTAGATAATTTTAGGATTTCACCACATATGTAAACACAGGATAAACCGACCTGACAGTGTGTTTCTATCAAGGCAGGTCCACAAGGCATTACATTACAAACTGTGATATGATATATATGGTATCATGAGACAATCAGAGTCTGAGCCTTAATACTCAAAAGCGCATCCTATCCATATGCAATATTTTACAAGAAATAATGCATCTCGTCGTCACTGTTATGGCCCAGTTCAACACACAAAGTTTGCAGATCCAACCTGCTTCGTTCTTTCTTAATTTCTTTCTTAATTATTGAAAATGGGTCAGCGATTATCATAAGGATTCGTTTATATCTTGAGTCAATGGGAATGAAATGGAGGCCGCTCAAAAGAGTTACGGCCTTTTACTTTGGAACCTGCTGTTTGTATGAATATGATATTAAGCCCAGTAGTCTCAACTTTGATTATGAGTGTTATTCTTTCCTTAAATGCAGGCTGGCTACGATATTTTTGTTTAAGATATGGGCTCCATCTGATCCTGTTTTGGAGTGACCACATAAGTCCTTTCCAATTTTGACAGATTTGGTGATGATTTAACGCTAAGTGAAGTGCGTATTGGGACTATATCCCTTTGTTCATGTCTTTGTTTTGCTATAAAATGTGTCCTTGTATGAATTACAAGTGGTCATTTATATTTACTCGTTTTTCTTGAGTTTAGGTCTATTGACATGTTTGAGCACATCTAATATTGCAGTTGGTATACATTTTTCGGCCGTTTGGAGCATTATCGTTGCGCAATAGCTATAAGGAGCTCCTTGCCTGTCTTTTAAGTGAGTACGGAAGAGGCCCTTATTTTGTTTAACCTTTGATTACGTTTATCCGAAATGATAAAGAAGGGAATAATTAATTACTTTTCCTTATTAGACACTTAAGCTGTTTGAAGTATATTACAACGAGTTGGCTACCCTTACCCCTGGGTTCGCTTATCGTATTGGACCATCTCTACATCTATGAGGAGCTCCTTGCTTGTCTTTATGGAGTGAGTATGGAAGAACCCCTCTATCTATTCTTATATATATTTTTTCAACATAGAAAAGATAATAAACTGTATTAAGTTTTATCTCCTAGACACTCAAGTTAAATGAGGTACATTATACTCCTGGTGTCATTTCATCTTTCTGCTCACATCATGGCTCAAGCATACAAATCTTTTGTGGTGGGTATACCCTACAGTAATACGTTCTACTGGAATATTTCATTATGGCACGTGTGTACTCCTTTTTTTGGGGGGGGAGTAATAATTTTATTGCCAACATAACAATCGTCACTTGCAAGTTATTGCGATATACATTGTACAATTCTGAAAAAGGAAAGAGCAGTATTGTATGCGACATTACAATCAGGCATTACATTTCAGTGGCTCTCCTTTGTGACAAGATGCACAATTCCCCCGGTAGACATTCCAGGCACCTCATTTTTTGTCCCACTTTTTAGGGCATCCTCTGGTTTTGTAGACCTTTTTTTCGGCTACCTTACATCTATCCATTTCCTCCACCCATCCTATCAGCAACGGTCTGTCTGAGGCTTCCCATTTCATAGCAATGGCTCTTTTAACCAAGGTGTATCCCAGAGTGGTGAATTGTTGCTTTATGTACGTGAGATCAGTCGCTTCCCAAATGTTCAGGATCCTCAATGAAGGGGTCAATACGAGCAGTTTCCCCAGTGCATCTTGCATCTTAATCGTAGCTCGCTCCCATATGTGCCGTAACTCCTTTTCTTGACACTTGATGAACTTGGTGTTTCAATTCTTCTCAGGGGAGTCAACCTTCCCTTATTCCTCCTCCCTCCATTTTTGTTTCTAAATGTATATTTAATCTTCAAATTTTAGATTTTTACACTTTTTCCTCTTTCCTTCTTTTCCTCTTTTTCTTCTTCTCCTTTTCATTTACGTGTAGGTAAACAAAATAGGTTCTCTCTTGCCCGCACTTTGTAAATATTGGGTTATAAATGTAAAAACCATTACATTTCTTGCTGTTTTAATTTTAAAACATGGAAATTGTTTTGATTCAATCTGTCTATCACTCATGTCTAGGAGATGACCTGTACCACAATCTAATATTGGTATATAGAGTAGATTTTGGTTTTAAATGCACTTGTGTATGGTTTCGTTTTCTTGTCATTGTCCTTGTTGTTACACCAAGTTACAACTGATGTATAGTGCCTGTCTTCCCTCTGAATCCTGCCTGCAGGGATGATAGTAAATTCCCTTCTCTCCAGTCATGGATCCTCTCCAGAATTTGCAGACAGAATATTTTCTGGGCAATATCGATAAGGCTGATGGGCCTGTAATTTACCGGGTCACTTTTGTCTCCCTTTTTGTGTACGTGGACTACTTCAGTGCCCAGCCATGAATCTGGTATTTCTGACCCTTATAGTGTGGCGTTGAATGTACAATTTAAAATCACACTCCATATTTGGGGCTCAGAAAGATAGAGATCCCTGGAATTTGTATAGGCCCGGTGCTTTCCCCAACTGCAAGATTGTTATTGCATCCAAGGTTTCTTTTACGGTTAAAGTGAGGTGGTCTGTGTCTGTTCCCAGTTTAAATAGCTCTCTATTTGCTACACCACTGTCTATCAGTCCTGCATACAGATTTGAGAAGTGGACTTCTCATGTCTGTGGGAGGATATGAAAGATTTCCTCGAAAACTAAGCTTCTTGTCCCTTTCGAGATCAGGTGCCAAAATTCTTTCTAGTTTTGGTTTGGGCCGCAGCTAATAGGTCTTGCCATATCCCTAGTGCCAGTTTCTGTGTGCCTCAAGTGGTGCATTTTTGTAGGCCTTCCTTTTTATGGCTACAAGTGTTCTCTGACCAGACTTGATTGCTACCATCAACGATTGCCGTGCTAGTTTGCAGTTTTCATCAAACCACATTTTTTTTTTTTTACCATTATCATTCCACTATAATTTTTGTAGAAGAATATATTGATGTTATTTAAAAGGGTTTTAAATGTATCCACCGTGACTTGCTTCTGCAATTTTGTGGTGCTTAAGGTCACCAGGGAGTTGACAACTATGGTGTAAATGTGAGCCAGGGTCTCAAAACTGCTAACAATTAATGGCCATTTAAACCTCTTTTTGTTATTGCTAGTGACAATGCGGTAAAATTAATTAGATTTTGGTGAAAACTAAATGCTTCTATTAGTTCCAGAGAGAGAGCGTTATGGTCCCTATTTTATCTCTCTATTAACCACGTCAGCTAGGCTTGACCATAGATGTACATCGAGCAACAAATAGTCAATTCTGGTTTTGCAGTTCACCCTCTTATATGTGTGGTATAATCTATGGTCAGAAGTGGAGCGACCATTTACAGCCCTTAACCCATGTTTATAGGTGAGGGAGGCAACTTGGAGTGCTGCTTTCACATTCTTAGCTGGCTTCCCATGATTCTGGGGCGGAATGCCGAGTTCTGCATCCTCTTCATCAGTAATGTTTTTGGTTACTTCAAGGGGCAAAAAAAGTTATATTGAAGTCCCCCGCCATAACTGTATAGTGGGATGCCTTTTCTTTTTCAAGGACTTTATCTAGGTGTACGATTGTTGGAGAATCATAGTGTTGAGAAGTAAACCTATTATAAATGTTCACTAACAAAACTAACCTGTTGTTGATGGTATCTTTGGTCATCAGGGCCTGTAGGTTGGAGTTACCTAGATTACGTTTTTTTATAGACATCCCCATATTGATTTTAGTCCAGATTATTAGTCCAAATACTGGGTGGCCCTTCCTTGACGGTGTCGCTTCTATGCTATGATTAGTGAATCCCACTCTGTATTTTATCAACAGCCCATGTCTCCTGGAGGAGGCAAATATCGTAGCTATCCATCAGGTTCCACCAGTCTTCACAAGCAATCTTAGACCTAAGACCTGCAAGTTTCCAAGACCACAGTCTCAGTTTCCTGTTGTGCTCATTATTTGATTGATGTTCCCTCACCTCACTGGAGATCCGATGAATGGGTGAGTCAGATTGTGTAATCATTTGGGTTGGGAATTGTCTCTCCATGACACTGGTTGTGCTGATCCCTGATGGCTCTTTTGGAGTGAGATGGTAATTGCCTTCCTGTGTTGTGGTTGATGTAGCGCTATGAGAAAACAGTCCCTATACTTGTCAGGTATGCCTATTCGCAGAAACTGCTTGAGTCTTGGCCTGGTCGTTAGTATTAGTAGTATTGTGCAAAGATCCCTCATGCTTTTGATAAATGTGCTCGACTTTACTTGGGGGGGGGGGCGGCTTAAACTGAATCAATGATCTCTTAGGAGGAAAGGTGCGCTGGTTAAGGTTAAGTAAACCCTTTACCAAGTCACTAACAGCCAGGTCCAATATAATGTGATCTGATGCTTTACTTGTAAAACAACGCTTAGCGTTTAGTATAATATCAGCTCGAATAATTGAACGGCATTGCCTCACCTGCCTTATCCAGTGGATGACTTTGTTGACCAGGGCATCCCTCGATTCTCCTAAATCATTTGTCAATTTAGGTACATTTGTCATGAACACTTTACAACTAGCCTCTTTAGAGAGTCCGAGGTTCCTGCCCAGGCTTCCACCTATCGAGAGCCCACCTTTTTCATCATTGTACCCTGATTTTCCACGTGGGGGGGTTGAGACTATATTCCCCTGGCAAAGCCTTTACATGTGAAATTGCTCTTACACCCTTTAATTCTTCCAGTGATCCCTCCTTATCCATCGCCAATCCACCCTGGTGCCATCCCCCTTCATATGGATTGCGGCGCTTAGTGGTCTATTCAAATATCTTACCTTTAATGGGACACGAGGGCGGTGGGGCTTGATGGAACAGCTGAGGATTATAGTTGGTTGCCCCACTGTGCTGGTGGTTTTGGACCCTAGGACACATAATTGGACCAAAGCTCCTGATTCCATTGCCTTATATCTCCCCGCCTTTGCTTTGGCAATACATATAGCTAAGCCCTGCCCCCCGTATTGTGCTAGAATGCGCGTTGTTGAGCTGATCTGTGAGGGACCCTACGATTTCCCTGAGTGCAGCGACTTCTGATGATAGTTCCTTGACATTAATTTTGAGTTCTCTCAGTTCAATTTGGAGTGCATTGACGTTTTCAACTGTCGAGGCATTAATTCTTCCATGCTTGATCTCGGTAGCGATAGAGTCTGCTTGAGTGCCTGTGGTGATTTTGTGGAGAGCGTTGGGGGCCACGGTGTCTTTGGTGGCAAGAGGGTCAAATCGGTTAGAGCATACTATGTTCGGGGCTATCACTCCCTCCACCATGGTAGTGGTGTTGTCAAGAACTGAGGGTGGGTCCAGAGGGCTAGGCTCCTGATGTTTTTGGCTGCATGTATTACCAGAGTACACTTGGGATATGGATGTGCCCTTAGTAGTTGGTTCCATGCGTGGAATCTTTTTTCTGGATTTACTTTGTGTAAAAATAACTGTCACTTTGGAGTTCACTGGAGGGGGCTTGTTCTGACCACTTAGTAAACTCTCTACCGTCTTCAATTAGAGTATCAATATTGTCTGCCACACAGTTTGTTGCAGCGCTCGCTGTTGGCCTCTTTTCTTGCTTTGGGGCTCCATTTGGCTTCCTTTTGCCTTCCGTTTGCCCATCTTGTTACAATCCCCCAGTGCGGGCTGAGTTATGCGCCCTGTGGACGGGCCTGCCCTTGACCCGGGTGCTTCCCCGTGTTTGTACTGTGCAGCGGGCTGATAGCATGCTGATATGCACAGTGAGCAGGCGCAGGGGCTGGTGGGAGTGAGAGTCCCCAGCTGAGCCTCTCCCCAGCAGGCACAGTAACCAGGTCCGTTGGTGGCTTCAACACCGCAGGCCAACGGCGCGCTGATATGCATGGTGAGCAGGCACAAGGGCTGGTATGAGTGAGAGTCCCCAGCGGAGCCTCTCCCCAGCAGGCACAGAAACCAGGTTCGTTGGCGCCTAGAAGAGTTTTGAAACACAAGTCATTCCACGATGTCCACACTCCAGTATCCGGTAGGTGCTTCCACTCTGTCTACTCTTTCTCTTTCTTCGCGCGAACCCTTGCTTGACGAACTTCACGCATCTTGTTTGGATCCATCGTTTCCTCATTTGATTTCTGCAGCCACCATGGTTCTGGCTCCAGGCCTGATGCACTGAACCGACCAATCATCGCCTAGGCGCAAGCCTGTGCGGGGTCACGAGATGCGGAAGTGAGGAAAGCCGGCGTATTGTGATTACACTTTGCCTAATAATAGTAGTATTAGGCTTGATAGTATTAACTGTAGGATTAAATATAGGTTGAACAAATGTCAAAGAAGAGAAACATACACCTGAGCAGAAACCAGCACACAAGGTCTATGGGGGTTTAGATTCATAAGGAGGGTTGAACTTACATGTAGATCTATCCTGGGGAGATTATTCATTAAATGCTTATACTAATTTATTTTATAAGTAAGTTAACACAATGGAGGCAAGGGATTGTTAAATTTGCATGCAGTTGCCTGCTTCAGTAGCTGAGGGCATTATATAACACCATATACCATTGACATATGGCATTACATGCAGCCTGTTGTTGAGTATTTTTTATTGAACGGGTCATTTTGAGTATTACTATTCAAATTTTGATTTCGTTTTTACAGAAATTCTGTGATTCAAACACTCAAAAAGACATTTACATACTCAAGTCGCTGACATTGTTAGTAGATATTTTGCCCTGACTAAAACGTTATACTGCTTATGCACATAGACATAATTTAAACAATGTCCTTACTGACATTGAAAAGAAATTCGTAGATCAAGTAGAAGATAGATATAGAGCAGTAAAGACTAATGCAGCTAAGGGAATTTGTGTGACCAGCTGGTCACTGGAAGAGGTAGATCATCAAACAGCAGGAACAACTGGAGCATTTACATTACTTGGCAACACCAAGAGAAATTGTGCATACACAATGATAAGAAAGAATATGACACTATTCATGTAGGGGAGAGTGTGTGATCATACTTTTGAAGTTAGAGGATCTTGGATTGAACTGATCCTGTGATTCCTGGGGTTTATTTTGTTTGTGGAAAGATTGCTTATTTCGAGTTGAAGTACAAATGGTATGGAACAGGTTATGTGGGAGTAGTGTTTCCGAAGATTTATCATGTGGAGAGTCTTGGTCATCCTGTTTGGGAAGAGAAATCTAGGTCCAAACAAGGTCCAAACTAAGCATGGGCGTAAAATCCGTTCCGCTTGCGGAATTTGCGGATTTTCGGTAAATTCGCAATCCGCGAACTTTAGCGAATTTGCCGAAAATCCGTCGATTCGCACGCGGCGGATTTTTTTGCTTGGTGATACAATATTGCGGCGCGCGGCGTGGCGCACGGCGTTCACTTTCCGTCATTCAGCCTTTGCCGAGTTGTTTTTCTCGATATTTTGCGAGTGCTGCGCCATTTTGGATCTTGCTGCGGGATCCCGCGGGAGTTGGCGCCCGCGAATACGTCATCGCGGCTTGCCACCTTACCTTGCACAGCACGCATCGCGAGAGTTCGCAATTGCGAACACGTAGGTACGGCGGGCAGGAACAATCTCGCACTCGCGAAATAGAGATTTTGCAATTCTGCACAAGAAATTCACCAGCACACAGCATAAACCTTCAGAAAATGATGATTTTTATCAGAATCACTCCTCAGGTTGACATTTGCCTGCACTTTTTTGTTGCAAGGAGTCCATTTTGGGGGGGGGGAGGAAGGAAGTGCCCCACAGTCTCCAACTTCCTGTTCCTGTCCAGCAGGTTCCTCCCAGTGCTTTCTTCATGTGCTGGTCACTTTCATTTGGACCTTGACCTGGAAGAATTACTTTTTGTGGGTGCTGCTGGATATTTGGATTTGAGGCCTTTTTGACTTTCTTTGGATCACTTTCGGATTAGAAATCAACTTTCACAAGTAAGTTTGTTGGGGCATTACAGTTGCTGCAACTACAATTTTGGAACTTTTTCAGAACATTAAATAAAATATATTGTGGGTAGTCACAGTATCCAGTAGGACCAGGGTTGGTTATGGGTGCATGCATTATACAACTGTTTTGTTGAATTTAAACATCATTGAGGCCATGGATGGGCTGGGATTGTGCTTACATTTGTGTTTTTTGTCGATTTTTTGGGGCTGCTGTTGGGGCCTTTTGGCCAGGGGTAGTGAGTGGTGCATGGACTGAGTCTGCCTGTGGGGTCTCACTCTCTTTAATGTAAACATCCTGGATGGCATTGGATCGTGGTGATTTTTGTGTGTTTTTCGTTTTTTTTGGGGTGCTACTGTTGATTTGGACTGGCCATGTGGGTGGTGGTGGTGGCCATCTTGAGTGCTGGTACAGGCAACATGTGCTTGGGGTGCAAGGGGCCATTTTGAAGAGAGGCAGTGTCTGAGGCCTGCACTTATTTTGCCTAGCTTTCATCCATTATGCCCAGGGGTAGTGAGTGGTGCATGGGCCTAGTCTTTCTGTGGGGTGTCTTCTTGGATTTAAACACCATTGAGGCTATGGATGGGCTGGGATTGTGCTGAATTTTGTGGTTTTTGTCATTTTTTTGGGGCTGCTGGTGGGGCCTTTTGGCCAGGGGTAGTGAGTGGTGCATGGGCCTAGTCTTTCTGTGGGGTGTCTTCTTGGATTTAAAAACCATTGAGGCCATGGATGGGCTGGGATTGTGCTGAATTTTGTGTTTTTTGTCGTTTTTTTGGGGCTGCTGGTGGGGCCTTTGGCCCAGGGGTAGTGGGTGGTGCATGGACTGAGTCTGCCTGTGTGGTGGTCTCACTCTCTTTAATGTAAACATCCTGGATAGCATTGGATTGTGGTGATTTTTGTGTGTTTTTTTTTTTTTTGGGGTGCTACTGTTGATTTGGACTGGCCATGTGGGTGGTGGTGGCCATCTTGAGTGCTGGTACAGGCAACATGTGCTTGGGGTGCAAGGGGCCATTTTGAAGAGAGGCAGTGTCTGAGGCCTGTACTTATTTTGCCTCGCTTTCATCCATTATGCCCAGGGGTAGTGAGTGGTGCATGGGCCTAGTCTTTCTGTGGGGTGTCTTCTTGGATTTAAAGACCATTGAGGCCATGGATGGGCTGGGATTGTGCTGAATTTTGTGTTTTTTGTCGTTTTTTTGGGGCTGCTGGTGGGGCCTTTTGGCCAGGGGTAGTGAGTGGTGCATGGACTGAGTCTGCCTGTGGGGTCTCACTCTCTTTAATGTAAACATCCTGGATGGCATTGGATTGTGGTGATTTTTGTGTGTTTTTCGGTTTTTTTGGGGTGCTACTGTTGATTTGGACTGGCCATGTGGGTGGTGGTGGTGGCCATCTTGAGTGCTGGTACAGGCAACATGTGCTTGGGGTGCAAGGGGCCATTTTGAAGAGAGGCAGTGTCTGAGGCCTGCACTTATTTTGCCTAGCTTTCATCCATTATGCCCAGGGGTAGTGAGTGGTGCATGGGCCTAGTCTTTCTGTGGGGTGTCTTCTTGGATTTAAACACCATTGAGGCCATGGATGGGCTGGGATTGTGCTGAATTTTGTGTTTTTTGTCGTTTTTTTGGGGCTGCTGGTGGGGCCTTTTGGCCAGGGGTAGTGAGTGGTGCATGGGCCTAGTCTTTCTGTGGGGTGTCTTCTTGGATTTAAACACCATTGAGGCCATGGATGGGCTGGGATTGTGCTGAATTTTGTGTTTTTTGTCGTTTTTTTGGGGCTGCTGGTGGGGCCTTTTGGCCAGGGGTAGTGGGTGGTGCATGGACTGAGTCTGCCTGTGGGGTCTCACTCTCTTTAATGTAAACATCCTGGATGGCATTGGATTGTGGTGATTTTTGTGTGTGTTTCGTTTTTTTGGGGGTGCTACTGTTGATTTGGACTGGCCATGTGGGTGGTGGTGGTGGCCATCTTGAGTGCTGGTACAGGCAACATGTGCTTGGGGTGCAAGGGGCCAGTTTGAAGAGAGGCAGTGTCTGAGGCCTGCACTTATTTTGCCTAGCTTTCATCCATTATGCCCAGGGGTAGTGAGTGGTGCATGGGCCTAGTCTTTCTGTGAGGTGTCTTCTTGGATTTAAACACCATTGAGGCCATGAATGGGCTGGGATTGTGCTGAATTTTGTGTTTTTTGTCATTTTTTTGGGGCTGTTGGTGGGGCCTTTTGGCCAGGGGTAGTGAGTGGTGCATGGGCCTAGTCTTTCTGTGGGTTGTCTTCTTGAATTTAAACACCATTGAGGCCATGGATGGGCTGGGATTGTGCTGATTTTTGTGTGTTTTTTTGACTTTTTGGGGTGTATAACTGATGTTCCTCTGTCTTCTATTGCTTGTAGGTGCACAAGAGAACCACCAGTGCCAGGAAGAAGTCCTGCTGCGGTGTGTGCAGCACAACGTCACGTGTGGCCACAGACAACTCTGCAACTTGTGCAACTGCGGCCTGCTGTTCAGAGTGACATCTGAAGAAGATGGCCCCAAAAAAAGTTGCCCGTAGCTCCTCTAGCAAGAAAGTTGCCAGTAAGGAGCAGAAGAAGCAAGTGGCGCCACTTGCCAAGGAGACTGGTGTGATGACGACCGCCACATTTTTTGGGGAAAAAAAAGTACGCCTGCTGCAGCAGCGGGGTCTGCTGGGGACCAAGCTGGGAGCAGCACCTCCGCTCCATTGGGCTCAGTGCCACCACCACCACGCCAATTTAGGTCCAAGCCCTTGAGTGCTGCAGAGGCAGCCAGTATAGTTGTTCAATCACCATCGACCAGTGATGTTGGCTCATCGCAAGAAAGTAGCAGCAATGTCCCTCAAGAATCAAGACAGGTTGTTGTAACTCATCTGACGAGTGTTGAACAACCACAGCCGCAACAACAATCACATGTGCAAGTAGTACAAGCCCAAGTACATGTGGAAGAAGAGGCGGCGCAAGGAGAGGAGCAAGCAGAGGTGGATGGAGGGGCACAACAAGTGGCCACAATAGTTGTTCCTCCAGAAGTAGGGGCACATCTGGAAATCGACAATCAAGCGGAGGTATCATTTGAGGAAGCCACTCCTCCTGATGATCATTCATTGTCGTCCACATCCCGAGCAAGGAAAAGATCAAGGGTGTTGGTGTCTACATCTTCTTCAAGCCCACCTCCTTCTGATGATATGGCTCTTACTTGGGAACCAGCACCACTGCCGTCTGAGAGTGAGGTTGAGGAGAAACACCATGATTCGACAAAGGTAGCTAAGCGTAAAAGGAAGGTCGTCGAAACTCTCAAAGTTATGGAGTGTGATGACGTTCAACAAGAAGTGGCGTATACTCCTGCTGCTGAAGACTCTCACGACGACGACGCAGTCATCATCACTAACGTCACTGAAGCCCCAGCGGGCATGCAGCAAACAGACATTTTGACCCTAGCCCGACAAGCTGCTGAGCGTGATGATGAAGTCGACGAGGAGGCAATGGGAACACCAGAATCATTGATGTTAACTAGTACACCACAACGTACCGCTTCCATATTTCTTACTCGCCAGAAGGGACCTCCATCCACCTCGACCTCAATTAGTGGTGGTGAAAGTGCACAACATAGTAAAGTTCAGCAATACACATCCTCCACTTCATCTGGCATTAGCAGCACGGCCACCACCAGTATCGCCTCCTCCGGCCCCCACAGACATTTCAAGTCCGCAGTTTGGGACTTCTTTAGTGTTTCCACAAAAAGGGAAAACATAGCCATTTGTAGCATTTGTAAGCTTGCAGTTAGTCGTGGTAAGCTTGGTACCAACTATGGGACTGGAGGCCAGAGAGGTCATCTTGAGAGACAGCACGCTGTCCAATGGTTTGCGCACCTAAAGGAGATCAAGGAAGCCCGAATTGCAAGTCGAGAAAACGTTGATGTTCCATCTGATGATGACGAGGAGGAAGAAGTGTCACACACTTCACTTACACCCAGTACCCCTGGGAGCCACACTAAGAGTGTGGGACAGAGTGAGACACCAATGCGAAAAAGTTCATCAGCGAGCGTAACTGGGTCGAAGAAGTCATCATCATCATCCCGTAAAATGGTCCAGGGCAACAAACTGTTGTTTACCTGGCCGGATGATAATCTGGACACAGCGGTTGTTCATCTGTGCTTGTCCGCTGCATTTCGTTGGTTAACACAGGCCCAATTGAAATGCAACGAGGAAAAATCGGAAGTACTCTTCTATGGCTCCTTCCCCACCTCGTTTAAAAACTCGTTGTGGCCACCAAACATTCCTTGCCCAAAAGAGATGGGGAGACCAGCAAAAAATCTCGGCATTTGGTTCACAGAGGATCTCAAATTTGAGGCCCACATTAATAAACTTACAGGCACCTGTTTCGCTACCCTAAAAATGCTCCGCAAATTCTTTCCTTTGCTCCCTAAGGATGCTAAGGAGACGGTTGCCAGAGCACTTATAGTGGCTAGGCTGGATTATGCAAATGCACTGTTTAGTGGCATCCCGGCCTATTTGGTCAAACGCCTCCAAATCATCCAGAATGCGGCAGTCCAACTCTTGTTTAACATCCCGAGATGGAAGAGCGTTCGTTCTGAGATGCGCACGCTCCACTGGCTTCCGGTTGCCCAACGCATTCTTTTTAAATCATTGGTGCTTGCGTTTCGTGCTTCTCATGATCAAGGCCCCCTGTATCTGAGGAAGAGATTCACCAGCTATGTTCCTGCACGCCCCCTCAGATCCTCTACCTTGCACAAACTGTATCTTCCCCGCTTCAAACGAGCAAGACTTGGTGGCCAATCGATCTCTGTGATCGGGGCCCGGGCCTGGAATGCTCTCCCTCTCCAGCTACGATCTATGTCCTCAGTGGCTGTTTTTAAAAAGCATTTGAAAACTCATCTGTTCAAGAGTGTAAGTTAAGTTTTCTTGTATGTCTGATTGTCTACCTCTCCTCTACTCGCGCCAGGATACTCTCCAGTAACGGAGCGCGCTATAAAATAATTTATACATACATACATACATACATTAAAACAATGTTTTTTTCAGACACGCTATATGACCGCAACCACCCAATGGTGCGTCTGTATAACACTAAGCTGGCTAAAATGCTAGCGCTGTATCTTCTACCTTTTTCTTTTGTAGAAGGGGTTGGTTTTCTCGAATTAGTGGCAGCGCTCTGCCCTAAATGGAAGGTTCCTAGCCGGTACTATTTTGCCCGAGTTGCGGTTCCAGCACTACATGAAGATGTGCTGGAGGTGATTGGGGCAGCTTTGCAGAAGAGTGCTGTTCACACTATACATCTCACAACAGACATGTGGACCAGTGGCGCAGGCACTGATTACATGTGCATCACTGCACACTGGGTCTCTTTTTCAGGGGTTAAAGCAAAGCTAAACGCAGGTGCTGACCTGGACCAAGTTTTTAAAGCTGCTCGGAAACATGCAACACTAGCCATGTTTGGCTTGGAGAAACGTCATACAGCAGAAAACATTTTGAATGAGTTCAACACAAAGGTCTTTCACTGGCTGTCTCCAAAAAAACGCGCCATTGGTTATGTTTCCACGGATAATGGCGCCAATGTAGTTAAGGCCATGGAACTGGGTGACTATTTCAGAGTGCCGTGTTTGGCGCACTGTATAAACCTGGTTGTTAAAAAATTCTTGGAGAAAGAAAGTCCAGCATGCCAGTTAGTGGTCACCTGCCGAAAAATGTGCAACCATTTCAGCCATTCTTTTAAGGCCCGGAAGCATCTGAGGAGCCTGCTACATGAACGTCGAATGCCAGTGAAAGCACTCATCCAGGAGGTGCCAACACGTTGGAACTCAACCTTCTACATGCTTGAGCGTCTGTATGAGCAGTTTACGGTACTCGATCAGTATTTCTTAACAATGGGTACAGCTGTGAAGGAGGACCTGAGGTTAAATGCGGCGCAATGGGAGCTAGTTAAAAGCGTGACAGACATGCTTCGTCCTTTTGAGTTCTTCACGCGTGCAGTCAGCAGGGAGGACTGTAATTTGGGAAAAGCTATCCCATTGTTGCGCATGCTGGAGCACAAACTGAAGGTGGTGTCTTCAAAGTTTCAAAACGATGAAGAAAAGCAACAAGCTTTTCTTTTGGTGGAGAAATTATTAGAGCGTCTACGTGGCGATGAACGTCTTCAAAAGATCCACTCAGAACAGCATTACATTTGTGCTACTATTCTGCATCCACGCTACAAAAAGGCGCTGGCAGGCTCTGCATTATTTCCTTTTGGTGATGAAGATGCTACAAAGTACAAACGTTGGGTAGCCTGGTCAGCCATCAGGTTTGAAAGAGAACGGAAGCAAATTGAAGGAAAAGGCAGTACATCAGCATCAGCAGGCCATCCCCAGTCAGAAGACTCCACTTCTGCACCTGTGGCAGAAGTGACCTCTCAGCCGTTAAAGACACCGGCAACCGCATCATCTGCACCAGACACAACAGAAATATGGGGTGATGAAGAGGATTGGCTATCTGAGATTGGTTATGGTTCTGAAAAGGTCCGAGCGAAAATTCAGCAAAGTGGAGGAAACGTGGAGAACTTTGAGTCGATGGTGCAGGACTACCTGAATGACTCAACAGAGGTCTATGTTAATGCTGACCCATTGGCGTATTGGCATGGGAAAAAAGAATTGTGGCCAGAGATCTCCCGCCTGGCTATACATTACTTGTCTTGCCCACTCGCAAGCGTGTCTTCTGAACGTGTTTTCAGTGCTGCTGGTGGCATTGTAACTTGCAAACGGACCCGCCTCTTGCCCAAAAATGTGGAGATAGTGACAATGATCAAGATGAATGAGCACCTCATACCACCAGATTTCAAAGTACCAGATCGCACGATGGAAGAAGACGAGGAGGACAGCAACTTAGATGAGGGAATTTCTTCTGTGTTAGGTGACACTGACCTACTCCTGCCTGATGATTTCGCAGAATATGAGGATCAACTCTTCTTCCCTGACACCGAGGCCTGAAAATGAGCCAATGAATTCCAACATTTTCTTTTTCGTACTTATTGACTTTTATTCCTGTGTTTCTGTCTTTCTTTGTTTTGCACAAGTTAATATAATTAAAACTTTAATCACCTGTACTTTTGCTTTTTGTCTGTTTGGGGGTCTTCTACTTGTTTTCGCCTGGGTTGACGGCTCTGGGGCCATTGCTGGGAAGGTCTAATACCGGATAAAACTGGTTTAAACAACATCCATGAGGAAAAAAGGTTTTGCCTTTTCTGACTTTTCGCTCAATGTAGCATTTTCAGTGGCCTGTTTGGGGGGCTTCCTGGTGTTTGTGGGTGGGTTTCGGGGTCTGGGAGCACTACTGGGTATGGATAGTTTAGATAGCAAGAGGTTTGAAGGAAATCCATGGAGGCAGAGGGGAGTTAGGGCCTAGCTGCAGAGCGCGCGCTGAGTGATTTTGGAAATTTTCACAAAAGTGACAAAGTCCACATTTTTGTACTTTTGCTTTTTGGCTGTTTGGGGGTCTTCTACTTGTTTTCGCCTGGGTTGACGGCTCTGGGGCCATTGCTGGGAAGGTCTAATACCGGATAAAACTGGTTTAAACAACATCCATGAGGAAAAAGGTTTTGGCACTTTTTGTAACTTAGGGTTCGTTAGGGTTAGCCCTAGCAGCAGGATTGCCTGTGTTTGGGCGTTCTTGATTTTTGCAACTGAGTTCTGGGGTTTTAGAGCACTCGTGGGAATGTGTAATTTTTGTTGCAAGCGATTTGAAGAAAATCCATGGTGGGAAAGGGGGGATCACTTACTCGGTGAGAGGCACTTACTGTTGAAAACATTTAGCCATTTACACTTAAAGGAAGAAAATGACACAGACTTAAGTTTCAGGAAAACTAACTTACTGTTAAACCACCACCCACCAGACTCTAAACCAGTAGTATGGTGGGAAAGGGGGGATTTGGCATAGTTAAAGAAAGCCTTTGCCACTATTCTTAACTTAGGGCTCGTTAGGGTTAGCAGTATTTCTATTGCATGTGTTTGGGTGGAGGGGCCTTCGAGTCTTGGAGCGATGCTGCCTATGGATACTTTTGCTTGCTTGCAAGTGGTTTGGAAATACAATCCACGGTGGGTAAGGGGGTATTTGGGCCTACTTTTACTTTCAAAGTACGTTTTGTCACCAGTTTACTGCTAGGCCTCTTTTTTTTAGATCTGATTGGGGGTCTTCTACATTTTTGCGACTGGCTTTAGTAAGGGTCTGGGTGGGAGGCGGGAGCACTGCTGGGAAGGTCTAATTTTGTTCTGAAACACAGTTTACAGTACACCTAGCTTGAGGGGAAAGATCCGCTAAATTAATTTGCCCATACTTATTTATCCTTCAAAAGGTGACTCAGACAGAGTACGCACTTTCAAAAATATTGTACTGTCTATTTGGAAAAATCAAAGTGTGACTTTTTGCACTACACAGCGCACACACCTTGTATTTATTTATCAGTGGTGTTGTAATAGCACTTCCTATTTTTCGTTCAATAATTACAGGCCGGGTTTCAGTCTGTGCAATGGGGTAAAAAGGATGGAGTGAGTCAGGCTTCACATTAGCGAGCCGCAATTCAGCATCCGCCAGGCAAGCAGTGGACAGGGTGTCTTCTGGTCACCAACATTGATGGACGAAGCGTCAGCTGGAATGGAGGAGTGCCGCTAATAAGAGGAATTGTTTGCTGCATGCAACTTACCTACCAAATTCAACAGGACAACTACAACAACATACAGATACAGTATCCATTGTTTTCTTCTATGAGTGTGACTCCATTTCTTGGATCTCTCTCTGCTTCTAAATTGATCCCTACAGCCATTCTATAGGTTTTACTTCGGCTAATTTTTAAACCTAATTTAATGTAAGAATAAGAAGTGTTTCTCTGAGTGCAGAGATAGGCAAGTAAAAACGCTGCAGCCCTGTACTGTCGCATTCTAGTACTACTTACTTTTCAGTAACAATGCATGCAGTAGGGCATGCTGCACTTCCTTTATGTCACTTAAAAAGATTTATGGTTAGCTTTGTACCCAAAGATTTCTTTATCTTGAATTATTGTTTGTCCATGCTGTGCTTTTTTTTTTCTCTCAACAAAACCTACCCAAAAAGAAACCCCCATTCCCATCCATTTTCCAAACCCTAACCCTCTTCCCCCGGGCTGTGTGGTTTTGCTTGATGTGTGACTAAATGACATCAATAATTCCACACACTTGCTGGGGAGGATAAGGTCATAGCAACAGGCTGGTGAAGGAATCCGAGGATATATTCTACACTTACTCAGCTTCAGTACTATTTCTTGTAGTAGTAGCCAATGTCAAAGAAATTCAACGCAAGTACTAGTTATACTTCCAATACTTTACCATTTGTTAGGCTCTGTGTGGCACTGTTCTAGTGTACTGTCACCTGCAATATTCTCTATCGTACCGTTGTAATGCTACAGTAAGGACAAACCAGGTTTCATTTTCTTTTTTTCCATAGGCATGCAACTGCCACTGTGTCACACCACTAGTACCACTGCAATGAGGACATTTCATCCGCCCAGGATTGCCAACCTTAATCGCCATATCCCGTGGAGCCAGCCCTGGGCCTAGCCCTACTTTCAAACACAAATTACAGGTAAGATAAGCGTTTGGTGGGAGGTAGTATAATGGAGTATTAGGAATAGACGAGAGATTGACGGTAGTACTACTAAAGTCCTAGGACTCTTCAGGAAAACAAACTTACTGTTAAACCCCCACCCACCAGACTCAAAAGCAGTAAAAAACAGGTATGGTCAGATAAAGTTTCAAAAAGTATATTTTTGTAGCCCTAACAAAATAATCTCCCGCAAGACCCTCCCTAACCCCAACGATTGTCCTTCAAAAGTCCCACAACCCAACTCCCAATTCCCACCCCCCAAAAGTCTCTAAAAAAGGGGCAAGGGACACTACACTACGGGAGGGTGCTGTTGACTTTAGCGGCCAGGGCATCATACTCCTTGCGGAGGGTGGCATGGTCGAAGCGGAGACCCTCCACCAAGTTCTTGTAAGTATGGACCTCCTGCTCCAGGTAGGACACTCTTAGGGATAAGCGGCGCTGGCGTGCCTTGCAACTCCTGTGGGGGGCAGCTGCTGTTTTTGCTGCTTGGCGGTGGCGGTTGGCTTTGGTAGCCCGGCTCCGTACCGCTGGAGCACTGCGCTGGCTGGCAGCCCGTGGGTGCACGGAGGAGGATGCAGCTGTACCAGTGGATGTTGTACCGGTAGACTGCGTCTCCTCCTCTTCCAGGGCCACCAGCCGCCGATATTCGGCGACAGTGGCATCCAGCCTCCGTTGCCGGGCCATTTGAGCCAGCTCCCTCCTTGATGCTCTTCTGGTTGATTTGGAAGGAGCAACTATATGAAGAAAGAAAGACATAGTCACTCTGTAACCAATGCTCCTTATGATTAACACAAAATGATTGAGCAGAAAGTTGTGTCACAGTACAAGTAGCAAATTGAAAGCACAGTACATAACTATTGAGGACAGTATCTATCTAACCTCCCACTTCTTCATCCTTGCTCTAACATTAGTGGGAGTTTAAGGAACAAATTCTACGAGCACTATGGACTTCCATTACAGTCGACTATGACAGTACACCAGTTATTCTTTTTCTTCTCTCTTGTTTAGGAAAATTGGTACGTTATCTTATGCAAGCCGGCATAATGCCAGCGCAGTGAACTTGCACCCGAGAAAAACAGACGCACAACATGATGAGTGAGACAGACTTGCGTTACTGTACTGGTCCAGTACATGCAGGTGGTGAAGCTCTTACTTTTCTATTACGGGTGGCACTGAGAATACTCTGGTAAAAGGGCTACTGCTTAATTAATTTAGCTTTCACCCTACAGTGCAAATGAGTACTAGAAAAGGAAAATGAAGAAGCTAAATAATCTGATTATCTATCACTTCACATGGGATGTATTTGATGACATATGGGATGACTTTAGGTGCTTTGCTTATTATTGAGTGAACAGTGTGCCCACACATGAATGACGTACTACTACTAAACTAAAGTTATTAAGAGAGGTAGGGAGTGTCCACCGTAATAACCTTACCGGATATATGCTGTGCTTGCAGTTGCAATACAAACTACTGCTATTATTCATGGTAGTATTTGGACAAAATTACAACTTCTTTTCCTTGCCTTTCCTACACTGGAACGGACGTGCGGGTGCGGTGTTACATGCTCTTCAAAGTAACACTTAGTTCATCCAGTGACCGTCTACTCTCTCTAGATACACATATGCTATCTAAGAGTCCGATAATACCATGATCCAGGCATCCATCCATTCAAAGTATATGCACACATACAGTTTCTGTTTCACCCACCCAGGCTGTTCTCCTTCCACCCATCCTTGCTTCATCATTCACCCAGCCATGCACCATACCATATTCTTTCCTTCCCAGCCACCTCGGGGACCAAGCAAACACATATCATTCTCCTTTGCCAGTCATCATTAAATTTCTCGTCCTTCCACACTTACTTACACCCTTCTTTCGCTTTTCGTTCATCCCATCCATCAAGTTCATCTCAGATCTTATTGGGATTCTTCTCGCCAAAAACTTCACAGCTAAGTCGAAGTACATTTAGAGGAGGCTACTACCTGGTTGATTTATAATACACCCATGCAGAAAGCACACTATGCAGTCTTCAATCTCAATAAGTAAGGAATATATAGCTTACCTCTGTCCGCCACCACCGTGTGAACCCTCACAGGCACGTCCGGCACTTGCACCGCCTCCTCCCCAGAGCTGTCCCCCTCGTCCAATACCACCACCTCCGCGCTGGCCCCGCCACCAGATGTTCCACCTACAAAGTACATTTAAGAATGTTAGAATACACCACTCACTACTATATAATATTTGGTCTAGGAGGAATAAAGAAATGTGAAAAAAACTGAATACAATGTAACAAGTTGTGTCTGTCTACTCTAAAGTAAACATGTCCCTTTTTCCAGGGAAGGCTGTTGTCTTGCTGCACTTTTTGGCACAACTGATGAATGCTTGCTTTTTATTTTTAACACGCACCACTTTTTCTCCTAACAGACTGAAGCTTGACTTCTAAGAACACGAGCAGGATCAAGTTCAAACCAGGTGAGAGCTCGGCTCGACCACAAGAAATGTGTCCAATTAATCGTCAGCACTAAGCACTTTTCCATTTTCAGTTAAACGTTTAGTTTTATGACAAAGTTGATTTTTAGAAATGTGTTTACTTTTAATAAAGCTTTTAAACTTAAATAGACTCTGTGGTTTTTGGTCCTCCAGACTAGAGTGGATGAGCTAAAGGTTATGGAATTTTTGCAAGCATGAGTCCGTGCCTCTGACACTTCTTGACTCTGACTCCGTACTCTTGTCCTGCGTTGGATAATCTAATCATCATTGGGGATCAATCATCAGTGACTTTGGGAGCTAAATGACTGTGCCACACTATCTAGTCAGTAAGGAGATTGGGGGTTCAACTACAAAGTCTGTTATCACTGAGGTATGTGGAAAGTCTAACAGCACTATTATAATTGATAAGCTAAGCAATGCATTATTTAGTGTCCATAGTTCTGTTTGTGCAGATTTGTCCCTGCAACAGTAGTAGAATGGATTGTCCTACTAGCCAAACCAAAAGTCTACAAGAAGATCAAAGACGATTTAGAAAAAATCGAATGAGGAATGCTAGGAAAAAATAGGTACTCTATATTAAAATTAAAACTTACTGGGGCCAGCAAAGGAGCCCTCGCCTGATCCCTCCTGGCCTGCATCCTGAACAGCACCCTCCTCCTCCTCCTGTGTCCTCTTGCCCCTGGGGGGAGCTGATGTACAACATGAAAGAAAGAAAGACCAGAAAACATGGATGATATTTGTCAACCAAATCAAACATTTCAAAAGAACAATAACAAAATATTTTGGCGAAATAGCAAATAGACAACTATTCCACGGGATATATTGACCGATCTCATGTGGTCTACTACGTTATTGATTTGCGGACCGTTGACTTGGAAAGTTCCTATGTAACTCACTAAACAAACTACTAAAAAGGTTTGCCTAGGCCTGGCAGGCAGCAGTCCGCAGCACGCGAAGTGACAGACAAAGTCCATCGTGCTTGCAGATCAGTGAATACTCAAACTATCAATACACCGACCACACCACTATTTCTTCTTATAGCCATGTGTCTAAAGGAAGGACTGGACTTGAGTCTGTAGGGGTTGATTTAGAAGCCCCTTGCGGCTCTTTTGCTCCATTGTTGCGTGACTTTTGTGACGCAGCGGCAGAACAAAAGAGGCGCCATGGTGCGGCGTATATTAACAAAGTGACGCATATGGGAGATGCATCACGTTGTAAAGCCCTGCGCCATCAGGGGGCTTTCCGGCGCAAGAGAGGGCGTTCCTGCGCAGGAACGAATCCTAAAAGTGGCTGAGGGAAATCTACAAGATGTCAATCAGTCACTTTTAGGACAATGATGCGTGACTCAAACCCTGCGCCTGCTTGAAGCCGACGTACGGCTTGATGCAGCATTGGGGAGATAGGGCACCCCAGAGCATTGCTGGAGCTGCGCCATCGTTGGCACGCAACTCCAGCAATGCGCCGCCTTTACGGCACAGATGCGTAAGGCTTCTGTGACGTTTTGGGCCCATGGTGCGCCACATTGTAAATACGGCGCACCATGGGTGGTGGTGGCATGGCGCACAATTACTGGCGCATCCCTGCTACTTTGCAGGGATGCGCCGGTAATTGAAAATCTGACCCTTAGTGTATAGCATTACGCAGTTCTTTACACTACACTCATACATAATTTCTCAGGCCAATGAAATGAACACAAAATAGAAAACAAATAAGCATAGTAGCAAGGCTACTGAGAAGGAGAGCAGTGCACCTGAAATGCATAGAAGATTTTGAAATATAATTTACCTACAATGTAATCGGCAGCATTATTGCTCTTGGTAAAAAACAAAAATTTGCAATATAATAACACACAGAGCGGGATAAAACAGAGTAGTGATGAAATAGATAGAAATAGCTACTACTACTCACCAAGCCCGGGGATCTCTACGCCGAGCACGTCCAGCAAGTCGCGTTCCCGGTCCATGAGATCCGTCCAGCGGTGGGTGGCCTGGTTATAGGTGCGCCGGACCCCAGAGTGTTCAAACATGGCCCGGCACACCTTCTCCCACCGCTTCCGGCGCTCCCGGATCCCGTAGCCGGTAGCGATCCTGCCGCCTCCCATGATGGTCTTGGGGAGGCGGCGCTGGACGTGAAAGACTAGTGCGGCCACCTCCTCCGCACTAAAAATCTCCCGAGCTACAACTGTCTCCCCCCTCAAACGCCCGCACGGGAGCCGGGCACGGGGTGCGGGACCCTTCCCCTTTGCGGGCTTCTTCCCGGCTCCCTTTGCCATGGTCTGGGCAGAAAGGAAGCAAAATAAGAAAGAAGAAATAGAACAGGGAAGAAGAAAAGAAAAGCGTTTAAAAAAGTAGTTTAAAATGAACAAAAAGTAGCAGAAAACACAAAAATATAGAGCAAGAAAAATAGAGGGATAGATAATGAGTAAAATAGTTCAAAATAAACTTCAAACAAGCAAAGGATGGCAGAGATTAAGAAAGGATACAGAGAGCATGCCCAGAACCATAGCAATGAATGAGAAACAAGATGGCCGCGCCCGTTCACGACCGCGTAGGTAAGTTCGCACGAGATTTTCCTCGCGATCACACGCGAACATGTACGAGCGAGCCGCACACTTTGCGAGATTACACATAGCGCCCGGAAACGGAATTACGTCACGCAAACAAGATGGCCACGCCCATGTACGACTGCTAGGGTAACTTCGCAAACGGCTTGCGAACATGCAAAAAATCACGCGAACAAACACGCAGCAAAAAACAAATCGTGTATTCGCACGAATTCGCGGCTTCCGAAAACGATCTCGCACGGATTCGCGCCCCGCAAATTGCGCGAAATTGCAGAAAAAAGATTTTTGCAAAACTGAAAGCAATCAGCAGGTGCAAAAGTTCAATCTTAACATTAGTAGCCATTCACTCTAGTGCTTCCTGAGGGGCCCCTCCAGAGTTCAGTTGCCTATTTGCAACTATTCTATGACCCTGCTCTGACCCTCACAGCAAGCTCATACAATAGCTACAAGTAGGCCATAAAGGTCCTGTGGAAAAAAAATGCACTGCAACAGAAAGCAAATTACAGAGAAGGAAGGAAGCAGGTGCCAGCCAGACTGGAAGTTTAAAAATCAGTGACACATTAATCAACCCCAAATTAATTCATGGCAGTTGAAGCAGGGCAGGTGTGCTTGCTTTTTTTCACCCCCATAATCTACAGTGATTAACCAACCAGAGGGTGGCAGTGAGGATGTACCAGAGGGTGGCATGGGTGTACCAGAGGGTGGCAGTGGTGAAACAGAGGGTGCTGTGAACCTGTGATGATGAACCAGACGTAGAAACAACATAGTCGCGGCCGTTGCGAGCCGAAAAGTAAGTTCGCAATTGTGAACTGGTAAACAAACCTCGCGAACTGGCAGAAACCCTTGCAAACACAAAAAAACACAAAAATCCGCAAATTCGCGAGAGTTCGCGGATTTTGCGGATTGCGAATCCGTAAATACGCAAGTTCGCGTACGCCAGATTCGCTAAATCCGCCCATGCTTAGTCCAAACAAGGTGGTAGCACTGGAGAGATTGTGGGAGATATTTTTGTTGCTATAATTCCAAATGTAGGGGTGATACTGAATGACATCAAGATTAGAAAACTTTTCACTGTAGTTGATGAACTGTCTACTGATACTGCTGGAGCTTTGTTGCAGGTAAATATTGAGATAGTTGCTATTAGGGCTATGGTTTCGCAGACACTTCTTGCATTAGACATTTTGCTCGCAAAAAAAGGCAGTCTGACGGATGTTGAAAGTTCAACTGTGTTGCTTGCACTTACATCCCAGACAAAAGTAAGGACTTACAGAAGTACATAAAGAACATTACAAACATACATAATGAATGAGTGGATTGGCAACAGAAGGTGTTTGGGATTCAGTTGTACGTGGATTTAATGCTATAGGTAGGTGGTTTGCGAATCTGTTAAGTGGTTTAGTGGGTTCTATTTTGAGACTACTGTTGATTATTGCACTTTATGTACTGGTTTTGATTGTGGGTGTGAAGGTGTACAGGAGATGTAAGGCAAAGAAAGGAGATTCTCGAAAAAAGGAAGAAGTAGAGTTAGAGAGAAAACAGAACAAATACTACAATGAAACAAAGCATTTGGAGGAGTTCAAGCAAACAGCAATTGCTACAAGGGTTTAACGTGGTGCATCTGCTAAGATCAAGAGACTATGTGATGGCTTGATACGCCATCAGAGGGGGGATTGGAGCAGTGTAATTTTGGTCTCATCCTGAGATATTGTAGGGCATCATAATCATGATTAGTCAGCACTCAATATATATTATGTGTGATTAACATTACTAAAAGAAAAGGGACTACTGAATATTTAAAGGGTTCCACATCAAAAAGATACCATAGTATACATTGTGTGTTTAAAAGTGACTAATAGAAGAAGCTGAAGTACTTATTCATTAATATTATAAATGAAATCTAAGTTCCTGACATCATTTACTTTGTGGCTAAGGAGCTGAAAAAATGTGCAATTAATGTTTAGAATGTATGCGTAACACAACATTATATTCACTTGAGTGGATTTTAATGAATGTGTTAAGTGTTAAGAAACTGTATTTGTTATCTATTTACAAATGTGCAAGGATATGTAATCAAGGGCAGTGTTCAGTGATAAAGTTGACTGAAATTTTAAGTCCTCATGTATAAATTCAGTGCAAATGCACGTCGCAGTGTGACATTTGATTCATGTTTAATCTTCAATGTGGAATGTTTTGTTGTGCATTTTGTTTTCACTGCAGGTTTGGACAAAGCCTCGTTACTTAGCACAGAAGGGTTTTGTTTTCATTAAATAGCAATGTATGAGAAGACTAAGTTTGGCAAGGGGAAATGAAGTAACGAGCTATGGTACGGGTTCTCATGGAGGAGGATAAGAATGGCCAAGGACAAATGGAGTTGTAACTTATCGATGTGGGAAAGGTGGTGATAGTATCCAATTCGAGCTGGAGCGATGGAAAAAAATCAAGTTGGATCATCTGCCTTGGATGCAACTTATATTTTATGCTGCAACTTAGAGAGAGAGAGATACATCCAAGGACTTCATGGGGTAACAACCTCTGCTTCTGCTTTGAGTGGCTTCAGACTACTTGACTAATGGTTGGAGTGCTTCTACTGAAGATTCTGACAGCTGACACCTTTTCAAATGACAGTGCTTAAGCAAACTCTTAGTTTAGGGTTGCCCTTTATTCGGCAGTGTAGGGAAAGATAGCGTGCTCGTACTTACCTTTGAGAAACATTTGATAAAATGTAACTCAATTCTTTTTCCTAATTACTTGTATCATCATGATCAAACTAGTTGTTTGCCTTTTGCTATATAGGGTAAATCAATGTAGGAGATTTGGACGCATTCATTTGTTCTGTATTTCTATACTCTACTTTGAGGATGGTTTATGTGAACCTATTTTTGAATTTACCTTACCTCTCACGCACATAGAAAGGTCATTGGGTTGAGGATAAATGGCTAGATGCGCCAAAGCTCTCTCAGTGGCATCAAACAGCTCTTGCTTTAACACAATAACTTCCCCGAATGAGCTCATTGTGCCCACATGTTCGGCCAATGCCAACTAGGAAACAAGTGCTGAGAGACAGGTAGGCTTCTTGTGTGTCCTTGTGACACAGCCCCCAAGAAGATCTGTCAGTGGAGAGTGAATTACGTTATGTCTCTACACCGGTAAAAGAAAGCCATCCACTTCAATTGATACCAAAATGCAGACTGCTGATCTACCAGCCTCAGGCCAGTCCTCCGTACACTGCTACACAGTCAGAGCTGCGCTCAAGAGTCTGAAAGGTAATGGAGAATTTGAAGAAGACTTCTGCTATTTTTGCAACTGGAGCAGCAAGGCTAACTGAAGCAGCTATTGCATCATACAAGTGGCAACGGAATAGTAAAAGTAAAATAAAGAGATATGAAGTAGCCAACGTTGGCCATGCCATAGCATTTTATATTTACATGTGACAGTTGGGGGAGGGGATAAACAAGTGGAATGATGAGGGATGGGCAGAGAATAAGCAAAATTGCGTTGGGGGTGGAAGAGGAATAAGCAACAATGACGGGTGAGTTAACAGAGAACGGAGAAGGGGGGGGGGGAGGGAAGAAGTAACAAGGACACAAGTACTGACAGGCCTTCCACTGCTGGTGCTGTGATTTAGGCAGAGGAAGAAATAAAAATAAAAAAATAGAACCTCAATCACCGCGCTCGCAGTGGAAGGATCCTAATCAAGATGAATCCATCAGTACTTGGCCCCTACTCCAGCGAAATGAGGAGGAAGTGAAGCTGGTTCGCGCTGCCAATTAGAAGGCAAGAAATGAGTGACAACCAAGCCCGTAAATGATGGGCTGGCTCAAAGCCCTTTGTTCAAAACAGTATCTCTTGTATGCGCTAGTGCATGCTTACGCAGGTGCAATTTAAAAAGCACTCTGTTTTTGCGAATGCTGACCATGTCAAGTTCACTTACATAACATCTACTGTGTCACATATTTGCACATCCCAGCATCTGAATGTAGTAATCGCCCACAAAAATGGCAATATCAGTAAACCTTGGTTGTTCGGAGTGGAGAACCATCTAAGCAGAAAGGGAGGATATGTCTTCCTTGACAGATCCACCAACTGATCTAATTCTATTACAATCTGCCTTGAGCTTGCATTTTGAAACAAAAGAGCACATCATTCCCATATAGGAATATGTCACGTACATAACTGGATAGTCTTATTCCTTCCTCCTTGTGGTTCTTGCATTTTAAATCTCAATGGTTCCATCACCTGGGCAAACAAAAGGGCTGACAAGAGGACAACCATGGCATGTGCCTCTGTGCACTTGCGAATAGATGATCAGGTCATTTCATACCGTCAGAGTAGGGAGAGTTTGTATGTCTAATTCATGTAAATTTTTAGTTTCATGCGTAAGGACAGATTTCGCAACTATAAACCTTGTTTAACATTAGGATAACAGAAATGAACATGGAGCCAGTAAGAGTGCACTGTGTGGAAGCAACAGCCTGACATAGGTTTTATGCATTGGTCCAACAAGAGGGGACTGTGTGAAAGCAACAGTCAGACATGGGTACCATGCAGAGATTTTCTCTCCAATATATATTCATTACTCATCAAGGGTATGATCCTCCCGGCCCTCCAGTAAACTATCCTTCTTTTCTAGACATCACTCTGCTCCCACATTTACATCAAGCACAAGAATGTTTTGTTTTTCCCCTGAATTTGTATATCTACAGTATTTCCACACTTTGTAAATTCTTGATTGGTCATGCCGTTCGCATTCTGAGACTTGTATTATCACTTGTAACATCATAAGTGTAACTTATTGTGTCGTTATTGTATTTTTTTTTTTAAATTTAAGCCATGAGTGGTTGAAGCTACAGTGTTGCAATATCTAATCATCTGGGTATGTAATTCTAAATCTTGTTTGTATAAAGTGTTGATTTTTTTATACATACTGATCAATGCGGATTTGTGCCGGGCAGAAGTACGGCGCTTAATATTAGGAGGTTGCACCAAATCATGACAGGTACACCGATAACAGACAAGGCAAGGGGATGCATTTCGCTTGATTAACGACAAGCTTTTGACTCCCTGCACTGGCATTATAGGATTTATACCCTTTCCAGGTTTGGCATACCAGCAACATATATATAGTGGGTGTCACTGCTGTATTTGAACCCCACAGCGTGAGCACGTACGGGAGAGCACATCTGTACAGTGTTGCTAGGGGTACCAGACAAAGATGTCCGCTTTGGCCATTATTATTTATTTTAGCTTTGGAGCCCTGTTAGAAACGGGATCTCTGGCTGGCCAAGGCTTGCTCCAACGTCAGTCAGAGACCACCACTTCCAAGTCAGGGCAAGGGAGTCACACACCAAGGCAACCCCTGCTCACCCTCTAGGTAACGTGGCGCGAGCAGCAAGGTTAAACTTGGAGGCGGTATGAGTTAAGTATTCGCGCAGGCACCCCAGCGACAACACCCTAGGCCCACCACAAAGGAAACTCCACACAAGGTTATATAAAAATAGCCTTTGTATTATAGTAAAAACACATTAGATAACACACAACTTTACAATGTGCCAACAGGCACGGGCAAGATTTACAAGGGATTATGTACAGGACAGGGCCACCTGGACCACTGTCAGGGGTATGCACTTTTTAGAAATAATACTTGTAGGTATAACACTTAGCACATAAACATATAATGACTGTAACACAGAAATAGTAAATGTAGCATACAACCAGTAACTACTGGTAAAGGGAAAATACCTCCTACGCCACCCTAAACACTGTAGGGAAATCACGCAGGGAACTAGGACCTTATCATCAGGACCTATGGAAGGAAAACCATCACCTAAGCAAGTCACATTTAGCAAAGGGAAGGAAACCTAAACTAATCACCTAAGCAGGTCACTTTTAGCAAAGGCAATAACACATCAACATTCCTCTAAGCAGGTCACTTTTAGCAAAGGGGAATAAAACATAAAGAATCACCTAAGCAGGTCACTTTTAGCAAAGGTGATAAAACAAACAATTGCACATGAAACATTAAAACACATTCAGAGGTGCAGGTAGAACATTTGCGCAGAAATCACATAAGCAGTAAATCATAAATTGCGCAGGGTGCATGTAGCACAACACTAGAAATGTCCCTCAGGCCAACTGGCCTCGCAAGGGCTGGGATGCCCTGAGTCCAAATGTCAGGGAAGGCTGCGCAGGCAGCCAAGAACACAAAGCCTAAACGTAGCAACTGTCCACTAAGTGCTGGACAGTTGTAAATAACAGCTGAGCAACGTTGGAGCCTTGTGGGCTCAAGAACAATGGTGAGGGGCCAAACACAGTGTGGGAGCCTCGGGGCTCTAACCAACGAACTGTGCCCCCCAAGAGCCTCTCAGGGCTCTGTGAAGTAAGGGCACCTCGAGACTCTCAGGGCTCGCAAATCAAATGTGGCACCGTAGAGCTCAGCGCTCTAAAACAATGAAAATGCCCCCTCGAGCCTCGGGGCTCGTAAATACAATTAGGGCGGTGAGCCTCGCAGGGGCTCGGAAACGGGAATGCCCTGAGCCTCTCAGGCTCGAAGAACAACTGCGGGGCCCTGGAACCTCGTGGCTCCTGATTATCAATGCGGGTGTCGTTGGAGCAGCCCTCTGCCAACTGGTGCCGCTCGGGAACAAAGAGGAACGCCCCCGCACTCACCGGGTCTCCTGGGGCGGATGCGTCTCCTCGTCTGGTCGGCGCGGGGCTCTCCTTCACTCGGGGAGCCTCGAGGACGGGGCCGGCTGCTCCTCTCGCGCTCCCGCCTGGACCCGTCTCCGCTGCACGCCGCCTGACTTCCGCTGGGGCCGCTAATGGCAGCGTGGCCCTGGGGGTCAGGAGGCGGGACTTCCGGGTCGCGATAGGCAGCGGCCCGGCAACGGTTTCCAACGCTCCGGGGCTGCGGCGGTGATAACAGCGGGGCAATGCCGGGTGGGCACCGGCGTCCAAAATTAAATATAAAGCGAGGTAGGCACTCGCTATGCCAAAAAGCGGCAAAATAAAACGGGCAGATGCCGGGTGGGCACCGGCTGCACACAAAGCGCTCCCCAGCGCTTCAGGGACAAAATAAAGCGCTCACAGCGCTAGGGACCAAATAAAGCGCTCTCAAGCGCTAGGCAAGGGATTCCAGCACTCCCCAGCGCTGAAGGACAGAGAGCAGCGCTCTCTAAGCACAAAGTCTCTTAGGCAGGCAGGGGGGCAAGGCAGGGCCAGAGCCAGCTCACTGGGCCCCCAGGCAGAGAGACAAGCCAAGTGGCGGTCCTCTTGGCCCCAGCAGCAGCAACAGCCCCCTCTGGCAAGGATCCAAAAGTAGAACAAATTGTAAGGGGACACAGCCCCTTCTTATACTGTGAAATCCTTTGTTTCAGGGTGCAGGGTGGGGGGAAACCAGTTGCAGCTGGCTTGGGAGTACCCTTGATGGCCCAACCACCCCTTTCATTCACTGGGGATGCTAGGGTCATTAGACACACCACAGGGGGGCGGAGCCAGCATTGTGTGGGGGAAAAACCCAGCCCATCCAGGACCCAGGTGCACTCCTCCCACACATCACTCATGCTGATCTCACACTCACCACCGGGCAGACCCATCCAGACTTCCTGGAGCCTGGCATGCCAGCCAGCTCCAGCCAATCACGCTCCAGCACCCTCACTGCACACATACATCAATGTCCAGAAGTAGCACTTCCCTTCTAGACACATACAAGCCGCACATACCATCGCGCAGCATTCATCCTCACGAGTTCACACATACTAAACTCGAGCCTGCACTCCCCATACATCAGGAACTAACATGGACGCACACATTCCCCATGCATTCCTATGGGAGGGCAGGCCAGCCATACTACACGCACGCACTTTCACTCTGGAACACAGGGAAAAAGTGCGCAGAGACCCAAAAATCACTAACTCTGGGTCACAAACAAAAGCAAAAAGATTAGGGGTGAACCTGCCCTAAGGCCCAAGTCCAACACAACCCCCTTCCAGCCAAAACGCAGGGCAGACCAATCACCACCGTGATGGACTTCCCTGCTTGGGGCGATAAAACACGGACGCGGGCCCACAACTGCAGGGACACCCTCCTGTTTTACGCCACGGTGAACCCCTAGGGTTCCTTCTAAAACTACTGTAGGGACTAACTGGGGTACCCCACTGATACTCTCCAGCTGCCTTCGGCCAGGGCCAGGCCCTAGGCCACCCAGGTGCCACTGGACCCTGCCTACTCACAAAGTGGGGGGTAGTAACCCCTGGCACATAATAGCCATGCTCCACTCTTCCTGTCTGCAAGACAGGGCTAGACTGCCACTGGTTCTCCAGCCTAGGGTCTACAACCTCAGGTGGACCAGAAGTCTTAGGGAAGGCTCTCCTCCCCCTACCTCTTCTCCTAGGGTTCCTCCTCCTCCTGCGAGGGGTCCCCTCTAAACAACATTCTCCCAACCTAGGGTTTAACCCCTCAGGTTGCACCGGGGTCAGAGGTGGGCTCTCCCACCCTCTGCACCCCCTTCCAGAGTCCTGCTCCCTCACAACCGGGGCGGTACTTCTGGAAAATGAACTGGTCAGGACACTGATTACAGTAGTCCCACCCTTCAGGTCAGGCTGATCCTGAACCTGGCCTTCCAACCTCCGGTCTAGAACCTTTGGTGGAACCAATGCCTGGCACTCCAGGACTTCTGGGGACTCACATACTATTCCCCAATCACTCCTTTCGCTGGACTCCTGTACCCTCCCCACTGGAGCGGTACTGCCAGACTCTAGAACAGGGGTCTTCAATCTGTGGGGCGCGACCCCCAGGGGGGCCGTGGTGTCATAGATAGGGGGTCGCGCATTCCCAGTTGCACTTCTGCCTGGAACTGGAATCCAAAACACTCTTTATTTTCAGGCCCGCCTTTCCCCAATGCTGTCTTTGAAAGTTCTCTGCTGTGCCCTCGCTGTAATCTGTTGCCGAACTCGGACCTCCGTTTTGGCTTGAGGAAAGCTCACAGAGGCTGTCCCGGGCTCTGGGGTGGGGTGGAGTTGCAGGGGGAGGAAGGGGGGAGGCAGTCAGACTCGCACCTGCGCCACCAGAAAGACCAATCTTTTTAAATGAAAAGGTTTTTTCGAAGACAAAATGTGCTAATCTTAACAAAAGCTAAGGACCAGACCCCAGAGGTAAATGCACTATGTGAGAACGGAAACACTTCTGTGTACTTGCTTCCCTGTATGCAGGGCCAGAGACGCAACTAGAGTCAAGTTTCAGGAGGGGGGCTAATAAAACCTTCGAGGGGGGTAATTCTTTTAGCAATTGGTAGATTGAAGATGCAGGGGCTCTAGAAGGGGTGAAAGAAGTGAACAACAAAGCCTCGTTAACATGTAAATGGTCTTTTAAAGACCTGTGAAGTACTCGGGTGAGGCTGCAGTGAGGCGGCAAAAACTGTCTGTGTGTGTGTCCGGGAAGAGGTCGCAGTCCGGG
This sequence comes from Lissotriton helveticus, assembly GCF_964261635.1. NCBI lineage: Eukaryota > Metazoa > Chordata > Amphibia > Caudata > Salamandridae > Lissotriton > Lissotriton helveticus. The sequence continues at coordinate 979,133,561 of NC_136061.1, read as the reverse complement.
CTAACACACACGAGGGTGAGGGCGAGCTGAAGCCCTTTGAGCCAACTGGGCGTTGCGCACCTGTGCAGGGAACTTACTGTTATCAATTACCATAATCAGCTCAGTTCTCCCCGACAACTGCCTACACACCTTACCACTGTGCACTGTTGTGGCATCTACCAAGGCAGTTACATTTGCTGTTCACCCCCAGATTTACAGCCATGGACTCCTTTGACATCCTGAATAGGTCAAACATCGTACGACTCTTCGGCCACATTGACTCCCTGGCATACATCACCTCGGGGATGATCGAATGGGTGAAGTTCGAGAGCCTGGAGACAGACACTCCATAGTCGGACTAGCAAACCAGCAAGCCCAAAAAGCTGTCCTCCATGAAGCTTTGCAACTGGCAGAATGGGGTATAGAAGTCACCGCCCCCAGGGTTCCAAAATATCCGCACGTCCTCAGACCACATTATGGTCTACAACAATCCATCTCTGTTCTCAAAGGCACAAATTCCACAAGTTCTGACGGGGGACTGAAATCAGGGAGGCCTAGATCCCCGCTAAAAATAAAAATCTTGCTAAAAGAAAAGCAGCGTATCGTGCAGCGTCCTCAGCAAGGACTGGCCCTCACGGAGGACACATGGAGACGGGGCTCCTAACCCCTCCCACACATATGAAAACACCAGTCGCGCATGCCCTTCTAGAGGCCAGGATCGCAACCTTAGCATCATCTCATGGAACATTGCAGGGTTAAATAACATCCGCAGGGCTACAGCCACCCATGACTATCTCGCACAGGGGGACATATTATGTATCCAGGAGACTTGGGCGAGGTCCACTTCACCAATCGCTGGCTTCCACGAATATTTCAAATCAGCAACCAAAAGGTCGATCTTTGGTCGCCCGTCAGGGGGCCTGTCAATCTTCGTAAGCCACGCCTGCAAATTTAATGTAAAAGAACTATCTCTGGAGCCACCCGACCTACAAGCTATCTCAATAGAAGGACTGAGAGCGGACCAAACAACCCGCCCGCTTTTATTAATCAACTGTTACCTCAACCCTGCAAAACTTCTCTCCCCACACGGCTTGGAATCATTCACCACCGCCCTGGAAGATCTATTAATAAGCCGCTTGCACCACGATGTAATCATAGTCGGTGACTTTAACCTGAGAGGCCTGGACCTGCTACCCATGACAACACCTAGCAGGAAGTCCGCTCAACTGATTGAACTTTTAGCAAATTACAACTTGCAATCCACCCACGGGATACAAAAAACGCGCAACTGCGCATGGACCGCTTATCCGACCTTCAGGAATGTCTCCACTATAGACTATATCTTCATCAATGCAGGACTGGCTAACAAACTTCGCAACTTCACTGTGGACGACAGAGCCAAAAGCGACCATAGGCCCCTTCGTGTCACATTCAACCTGGCACGAGAACAGGCGGACCCCTACGCCGTAATTGGTATGACCACAGGGGAAGAACACCACTTAGTCCTTAAAAGAATAAAATGGTCGACCAATCTTAGCCACAGACTTAATGCATTTGTTGCCAACATGGTGACAGTACCAAGGCCACAAGATAGTGAATGTATAATACACCTATGGGAAACACTGACCAATGACTTATTGAAGTGCCTGGGCAACACTCACCAATCAAGAAGCGGTCAAAAAAATGTCATCCCAGGCCACCAAAAAACCCACAGTCTCAAGCTGGCTAAGCAGGCACTTAACAAGGCAATGAGAGCAAAAAAGAAAGGTATCTACCCGCCAGGGGGGCCCCCCATTGCTGTTTTGCGAGCTAAGTACAAAAAGAACATTTGGGATCTGAAAAGAAAACGGACCGAACAGAATTGGCTGACAGTGTTTTCCATAATTAAAGGTAAAGATAATAGCAAGCTATGGCGTTACATCAACAGCTTGTCAACAGGAGGCGTACACAAGGTCAACAGTGTTGGAGGAAAAGTGTGGGAACAGTATGCAAAGGGGCTGTACACCTGTGAGCCAAAGCGGATGTCTCACTGCATCACCCGGTGGTCCAAGGCGGCGGCAGCTACCATCAGCTATGAAAGTGCTCCCAACGAAGAATCAAGTCCGACCCGACCTGGAAAATTCTCGGAGGCGGAGATTGCAAAGCACATCAAAGCCATCAGAACCGATGGTGCCCCTGGACCTAACGGGATCCCCGCACAGGTCTTTAAGAAAGATCCTGCATTCTTCGCTTCCAAACTTACTCCTCTATTCAACCACGCATTCGCAACCGCAACCCTGCCATTTTCCTGGAAAGGCTCAATCCTCTTTCCTATTCACAAAAAAGGTGACCACTCTAACCCGGCTAATTACAGACTGATAGCCCTTCTTGACATTGAAGCTAAGGTCTATGCCCGCCTTCTACTTAAGGACCTGGAAACTTGGGTGGATAAGAATGGCATACTCCCGCCCTCAAAGACTGGCTTCAGGGCTAACTGTTCTACGCTGGACAACATCATAGCGCTTTCGTACCTCGCTAAGAAGGCCAACATGCGGAATAAGCTGCCCCTGTTCTGTTGCTTTATCGACTATTCAACGGCCTTCGACCGTGTGAACAGAAGCCGGCTCTGGGCAAAACTAGAGTCTTGGGGGATCCCTAGAGATCTTCTAAAGGCCATAAAAGCACTTTACGAGGGGACCTGGGTTCAGGTGAAACTAAGCGCCACATCTGCAACCACAAGAATTGCCACTAACTCTGGATTAAAGCAGGGGTGTGTTCTGGCCCCCCTGCTTTTCAACTTGTACACTGCAGACATGGGGCATGCCCTGAAAGATGCCAACCTAGCACCGCCCAGACTGGGGAAGCTGGCACTGGGTACGCTCCAGTACGTAGATGACACTGTAATTATGGACCATACCAGGGTAGGCCTCCAAAGAGCCTTAAACAGTCTCGCCACGTACAACAAGGAGAACGAGCTACATATTAACGTGAGCAAGACAAAGATAATAATCTTTGGCAAACATCCACACAAAACAAAAGCTTCATGGTCTCTGGGGGAACACCGAATCACCACGGCCCCATCCTACAACTATCTGGGCACATGGGTATCAGAGAGGGCCACTGCATTCAAACATCTGAAGACGCTTAAACCAAAAATTGACAAAATAATTACATCTCTAAGACGTCTAAGCCACGGCCTGGCCAGTCCCTCTGCAGATCCGATGCTGACAGTACTCAGGGCTAAACTGATCCCCGCCATCACGTACGGTCATATAGCCTATCCAGGGGCTTTTGAGAAAGTGGTCCAAGCGGCACAGGTGAAAGCATATAAGATGGTGCTACGAGCCCCCAAACAGGCACGGAATAACAGGGTGAGACTGGAAATAGGCCTGAAACGTCCTGAACTGGTACTATTTGGGGAGTTGCTAAAATACTACATCAGAGTTCTGAAGTCGCCCGACAACACCTTGAAGCACTCGCTAAAAACCATCTTTGGGGAAGCGGGCTCCCCATGGCAAGCCAAGGTGGAACTAGCAATTGATCTTCTGAAGATCGAGGGGCGGAGTCTGCACTTACACGAAATCCCATATTCCGCCTGGGCAAAAGCCGTCAAGCGCCAAGTCCAGTCTATTTCCTTTGAGCTAGACCTTTCCTCGCTCCGGCCCAACCCGCTAACGTTGGCCTTGGACAAGTCCTACACTCCCGGTAAACCTCAACCATACTTACAAGACTCACTAACAATCGAAGCAAGACAAAAAATTCTGTTTATGCGCCTCTTGGCCCTCAGGATAACGGACTTCAACCCACGTTGGGCACGCTCGGACGGAGCCACTGCCTGCCGACTTTGCAACTATCGCAGAGAATCCTGGCTACACTTGCTATGTTGCTGCACTAAGATGGCCAGTGACCGTCAGCGATTGCTACGTCCGGCACTACGCATCTTGGGCCACAGAACTTGCAGAGAGGCCTCGGATTGGTGCTTCTCTGAAACCACAACATGTTTATTAGCCAGGATAGGCAAGTTCACCCATCAAGTTAAAATGGCACTCGAAAACCAACTAAAGGATACCATCCCGAAGAGCCCTGTGACCCGCCGCCCTAAAGTTGGCAATCCACAGATAACACAGGGAGTCGCCGAAAAGAAAATGGTCCCATCAGTCAGAGGTATCCAACTGAGGCCGACTAAGGGTCAGATGAAGCCCACAGTGCAACTGAAGATGTCGAACTTTTACACGCCTTCCAGACTCTAGTATGCGAGGTCGCATGCTGACTCTAAAAACTTTAATTCTTTTTAATAATGTATAGTACCAGTGAACATAGTCAGTATCGAGACCACATAGCTGCACCAATGGTCCCTGACCGGTGTAGGTCGAGCGGGGGTGGGGGGGGCATTTTACTGTATTTTACTGTATTTTATTTGAACCAAACTGTATTTTTTAAACTGTAAGGATTTTAAGTAATCGCACAGTTCATTAATAAAAAAAAAAAACTACATTTGGTAAATAGCACAAGTTTCATTTACTGATGTCTGTTATTCAACTTATATTGCAATATTATCCCACATGCTTTTCAATCTGACACTTCTATCTGAGCTTTATAGTTCCCAGGGTAGGCAATCACACTCCCACCTGCGCCACTGGAAAGAAAAATCTTTTTAAACAAAAAAGGATTTTTGAGCACAAAACTAGCCATTCTTAACAAAACTCAGTCATGTGTTATCACCTTTTTACTGTTGATTTGTCACCCACAAACCTTTGACATGCTAATCACTGTTAAATAATATTTCCCCACTGTAAAAATTATTTTCTGTGGGAACTGGGGGTGTGGGTGGTTATCGATAATGAGGAGTACCGAGTTCTAGAAATGTTTGTCAGGAGGAGGTCCTTACGTTTAAAAATGTTGACAGGGGGGTCTCGGCATCCAAAAGTTTGAAGACCTCTGCTCTAGAACCATAGAAGCTCCGCTTACAGATGCTCCAGGTCCTCTACACACTAGGAGATCTCCCTCAAGTGAACTAACAGGCAAGCTTAGGTTCCCATCCTGGTGTTCCCTAAAGAAACCATCCAGGCTCTGTGACAGGGCTTCGGGCATCTGGGGACTCTCGGTCACACACTCACTCCCGCTCCACTGAGACAGGCAGTCAGCCCCTACACCCTCCTCACTAACCTGGGACCTAGCTGGGCTACTCTCACCCTCCTCCACCACGCTGGGCTGGAGGACACCTGACCCACTATTGTTGGAATCACTCACTAGTGACTCTAAAGAACCTCTCGCACTGTCCCAGCGCTCTGCTTCCTCTGCGAGGGTGTCTGGATCAGTCAACCCATATTCCAACAGGTGTTGGCGCAACCCTGGCAAACAACTATTGAGCACCTGCTCTCTTAGAACCAGATCAAATAGCTTGGTAAACTCAGTTCCCATGTGAACCTCTAGCCAATCAGACAGTGCATCTTGACATTCATCCACAAACTCTTCCCAAGACTGGTGAGACAGTTTCCTAAGGTTCCTGAATCTCAACCTTGTTATGTTATGTTATGTTATGTTAAGGGGCATTTTTAAAGCGCTCTGTCACCATGGGTTTCCTGGCGCTAGTCTGACACTGAAAGAGGAAAGGAGAGTTAACCGGAATGTGGGAAAAGCCAAGTTTTTAGGGATTTACGGAATTGGATGAGCGAATTAGAGAATTTGAGTGAGGAGGGGAGAGAATTCCAGAGTGTGGGGGCAAGGAGAGCAAATCTCCGGCCACCCATTCTGCAAAGTTTAAAAGGAGGAACGACCAAAAGGCGAAGGGTAGAGGATCTAAGATTACGTGAGGGGCAGTAGGGACTGATGAGGGATTTCAGGAAAACAGGGCAGGTGCCGGTCAGAGATTTGAAAGTGAGGCAGCCGATTTTAAAGGCTGCCCTAGAGGAGATAGGAAGCCAGTGGAGTTTAGTGAGGAAGGGTTTGGCAGATTGCCATTTCGGGATCCCGCAGGCTAGTCTCGCCGCTTGGTTGTGGACGATCTGGAGTCTAGAAAGAAGGGCCTTAGGCAGCCCATGATAGAGTGAATTCGAAAAATCCAAGCGGGAAAGGACAAGGGCCATGATGACTAAAATCAGGGCTTCAGGCGTCAGAAGGTAAGCCACCTTTCTAATCCTGCGCAGCTGGTACATGCAGGAGGAGACCACCGACCCTATTTGGGGTTTAAGAGATAACTCGGAGTCAATGATGACCCCGAGACTCTTTACTGAAGCCACGGGGGTGGGAGGAGGACCGAGGTCTCCCGGCCAGAAATGCGGGCCCCCAGTGAATAGAGCTCTTGCCGGGAAGAAGGAGTTCCGTCTTCCCGGGATTGAGTTTGAGCTGGTTCTGGCTCATCCACTGAAGGATGTGGGTCATAACCGCCTGGAAGTTAGAGATAGCAGAAGAAGAGTCAAGAGGAAAGATGAGTTGCAGGTTGTCAGCGTAGTTGAATACGGTGACGTCCCACTGCCTCAGAGAGAAGAGAAGAGGTTGAAGATAAAGATTGAAAAGAAGAGGGGATAAGGAAGAGCCCTGGGGGACCCCGCAGAGTGAACACTCCCTAGGAGCCCTGAAAGTACCCAGGCTGAGAGTCTGAGACCTCCCAGACAGGAAGGATTTGACCCAGGTCAGCGCCAGGCCCTGGATGCCGGCCTGCTCGACACGGTGGAGTAGGATGTTATGATCCACCGTGTTGAAGGCGGCCGACAGATCTAAGAGAACCAAGGCCTGAGGGATGCCCCTGTCGACGCCGGCTCGGAGAGCGTCCAGTACGGCCAGGATTACTACCTCTGTGGAATGGCCGGGTCTAAAACCGGCCTGGTTGACTTCGAGGAAGTTGGAGCTCTCGATGAACTGCGAGAGACAGGTGGTAACGTGGGCTTCCAGAATTTTGGCGAGATAGGGCAGAAGAGAGATAGGCCGGTAATTCGCCAAGACCGCGGGGTCCGCTCCCGGTTTCTTCAGTAAAGGCACTAGGACGGCTGCCTTGAAGGAGTTAGGTACGGAGCCAGAAGAGAGAGAAGAATTTAGCAGAGAGAGAGTATTATCAGGGAGATGGAGACAGATGTCCCGTAGTATGGAAGGTGGACAACAGTCATCCGGAGAACCAGATTTAACCCGGGCGGCCAAGGTGGCCAGCGATTTTGAATCTAGAGGAGGAAAGTGTGTGAAGGTGAGGGCGTTAGGAGGGGGACAAGTGAAATTAGCGCCAGGAACGGTGACCGGAATAGTGTCCTTGATCAAAATAATTTTCTCCAGAAAAAAAGAGCTGAGGGCATTACAAGATTCCTGAGTCGGAGCCTGGATAGGGAGCGTCCTGGGGTCGGAAGAGAATTCTTCAAGCACTCTGAAGATCTCCTTAGATTTGCAGGGGGCGGAAAGGATCTTGTTAGAGACATAGGTAGTTTTGGCCATAGCAATGGCTTTTTTGTATTTGTTACGAGCAGTAACGTAGGTGTCTCTGCTCGTGGAGCAGTAGGTTCTTCTCCACTTACGCTCCAGCTGGCGTAACTCCAGATGTTGGGTTTTTAGTTGATGGTCGAACCATTTGTAGGAGTTGCTGTGCCGTGAGCGGGGAAACTTCGTAAGCGGGGCAAAGATGTTACTGGCAGACGTGAGCCAATCAGAGATATTGCCGTCTAGCTCGTCGATACAGATGTCGCTAGGGTAAGAGGGGCAGGAGCGGGACAGGTGAGAAATAAATGCAGGGGGATCAACAGACCTCCACTTGCGGGCCACACCACCCTCAAGAGGGGGGGCTCTGATGTTATCACTGACCGAAATTGTAATATCGATCAGGAAGTGGTCAGACCACACACAAGGAGAGATCTGCGGACAAGAGGACTTCACCCCCAGGGTCCATATATGATCAAGAATATGGCCAGCGCTATGCGTGGGGAGATTGATAAGTTGGGTAAAATTAAGACTAGAGAGGGTCTCAAAAAGCTCGGTAGCGTGCGGCCCGGCATCTTTATGTTGGAACCAGTAGTTGAAATCGCCAAAGATGGCGACGCGAGAGGTGGATGTGATGAGGTTGGCGAGCTGCTCAGTAAGGGAAGAGGGAAAGGAGGGCATAGGGGAGGGGGGACGGTAGAGAATTATAACCGTGACTGCACCTACCTCGGTTCCTAGGCTAAGGACCAGGTTATCCACTTCAGGGAGGATCAGGGAGGCGGTGGCAATAATTTTATGGTTCTTACGTATGACGGCTGCCACCCCACCACCTGATCGACCCCCAGGGCGATTGGCATTCAGCAGATAATAATTAGGGGGTAATGCCGCCAGAATATCCGGAAGGGAGTCATCGGTTAGCCAAGTTTCAGAAAGCAGAAGGACATCCGGGTTCTCAACCGAAAGTAGGAAAAAGATGTCAGTTTGATGTTTTACAAGGGAGCGAGTATTGAGATATAAAATCCGGATATTAGGTTTACTAGGGGTAGGTGAGGTATGAGGTCCCGATAGGGAAGGGGTGTTCCCTGTGAGTCCTAGGGCGGAGATAAGCGCTTTGACATCGGGCGGGAGGGTGTAAGAATGACATTGTAGGCTCTTTAATGCACTGGAGGTGTAAGATGTCACAGCGGCAGAGTCCCTGGGCCCTGGGCCTGTCCGACCGCGGACGGGCGCAGACAGGCTTAACTCTGGCGCAACTCCGGCGCAACTCCGGCGCGCCCGCTGCGCTCGTCTGCTGCGCTGACGCATGTGGGACGTTTAAGTAGGCGGATGACGAGGGGGGTGGGCGGAGTCAGCAGGGCGGGTTGGGAAGTGAATTTTAAAAATTAAATCAAGTCAACCGCTCGTAGTCAGTGGGACGAGGGAGCTGAACTGCTTGTATTCAGCAGAAGAAGACAAAAGGTATTTAAAATTGGAATGCAGTGACAGCCTCGCGCAAGCCCTCTGCCACCGGGCTACGCGCAAACACTGAAGGGGAAGGGAGAGAAGCCTAAGTAGGCGGATGACGAGGGGGGTGGGCGGAGTCAGCAGGGCGGGTTGGGAAGTGAATTTTAAAAATTAAATCAAGTCAACCGCTCGTAGTCAGCGGGACGAGGGAGCTGAACTGCTTGTATTCAGCAGAAGAAGACAAAAGGTATTTAAAATTGGAATGCAGTGACAGCCTCGCGCAAGCCCTCTGCCACCGGGCTACGCGCAAACACTGAAGGGGAAGGGAGAGAAGCCTAAGTAGGCGGATGACGAGGGGGGTGGGCGGAGTCAGCAGGGCGGGTTGGGAAGTGAATTTTAAAAATTAAATCAAGTAAACCGCTCGTAGTCAGCGGGACGAGGGAGCTGAACTGCTTGTATTCAGCAGAAGAAGACAAAAGGTATTTAAAATTGGAATGCAGTGACAGCCTCGCGCAAGCCCTCTGCCACCGGGCTACGCGCAAACACTGAAGGGGAAGGGAGAGAAGCCTAAGTAGGCGGATGACGAGGGGGGTGGGCGGAGTGAGCAGGGCGGGTTGGGAAGTGAATTTTAAAAATTAAATCAAGTCAGCCGCTCGTAGTCAGCGGGACGAGGGAGCTGAACTGCTTGTATTCAGCAGAAGAAGACAAAAGGTATTTAAAATTGGAATGCAGTGACAGCCTCGCGCAAGCCCTCTGCCACCGGGCTACGCGCAAACACTGAAGGGGAAGGGAGAGAAGCCTAAGTAGGCGGATGACGAGGGGGGTGGGCGGAGTCAGCAGGGCGGGTTGGGAAGTGAATTTTAAAAATTAAATCAAGTCAACCGCTCGTAGTCAGCGGGACGAGGGAGCTGAACTGCTTGTATTCAGCAGAAGAAGACAAAAGGTATTTAAAATTGGAATGCAGTGACAGCCTCGCGCAAGCCCTCTGCCACCGGGCTACGCGCAAAAAAAAAATCCTCTTCTGGGGAAACAGGCACCACACTCGGGAAACTGGGAGTGGAGTGGGACTGTCTACACTAACACTTAAATAGCTGCCACCACTGGATTCAACCCTCCCTGGGGAATCCAGAAAATCAAAATTGCACTCAGGGGATAACCTACTCTCTAGGGTTACCTTCTCCCTGAACAAGGCCCTTTCAGCCTCTAGCTTGGCGTGCTCCAACCTGAGCTATTCCATCGCTAGCTGATGCTCCCGCTCTTCCCTCCTATCCAACCACTCCTCTGGGGACAGGACAAGGGATGGGGCGCTGGTACTGACACTGGACCCAGCAAGGGACTCCCTATCTATGGGGCCCTCACCATCTGCTGGTGCCCATTCACTGTCATCCTCATTCACTTCACATTCTTCAGGGCTCCCCACAGACTCACCACCCTCATGGTGTGCGGCCCGGGCCCTATCTCTCTCACTGTGCTCAAGATCCCACTGACTCTTTTGCCATTGGATCAGGCTGTCCCTAAGCTGGGACTGAGTATCCGACTCACTCACCTCCATGCCTCCCTCTTCACAGAATCTGACCAGCTCTGACCTACTGTACCTAAAAAGACAACAGAGATCAAAAACAGGCTCCATTTTGGCGGACGTTCTCAAGAAGAGTTTGACACAGGGAACCTGGGGGTCTGAGCTTACACAGGAGTACACAATTACAAAATTCAGCAAGATTCCTATCTCAGAGAACTTGCACTCCTCTGTCCAGTGTAACACACCACTCATTCACACACACCCTCCCCTCGGACCGGTAAGGCAGTTTCTACCACCCCTGATTTCTCAACCTGACCATAAGTGACACAGGTACCAAACTCTGGAAGCAGGGCGGGGAACAAATGTACTGGACAGAATACAAAATGACACCTTTCAGGAGAAGCAATACTGATCTTCCCTAAAAAACAAGAATCCCCAAAATGTGGTTATCTAAAATTGCAGAGTTTTGTAGTGTGGCCTGTCGCCACTGTGGTACAGCGCAAACACAAATCCTTATCCTCACCGCTTGCCGCCAATGTTAGAAACGGGATCTCTGGCTGGCCAAGGCTTGCGCCAACGTCAGTCAGAGACCACCACTTCCAAGTCAGGGCAAGGGAGTCACACACCAAGGCAACCCCTGCTCACCCTCTAGGTAACGTGGCGTGAGCAGCAAGGCTAAACTTGGAGGCGGTATGAGTTAAGTATTCGCGCACGCACCCCAGCGACAACACCCTAGGCCCACCACAAAGGAAACTCCACACAAGGTTATATAAAAATAGCCTTTGTATTATAGTAAAAACACATTAGATAACACACAACTTTACAATGTGCCAACAGGCACGGGCAAGATTTACAAGGGATTATGTACAGGACAGGGCCACCTGGACCACTGTCAGGGGTATGCACTTTTTAGAAATAATACTTGTAGGTATAACACTTAGCACATAAACATATAATGACTGTAACACAGAAATAGTAAATGTAGCATACAACCAGTAACTACTGGTAAAGGGAAAATACCTCCTACGCCACCCTAAACACTGTAGGGAAATCACGCAGGGAACTAGGACCTTATCATCAGGACCTATGGAAGGAAAACCATCACCTAAGCAAGTCACATTTAGCAAAGGGAAGGAAACCTAAACTAATCACCTAAGCAGGTCACTTTTAGCAAAGGCAATAACACATCAACATTCCTCTAAGCAGGTCACTTTTAGCAAAGGGGAATAAAACATAAAGAATCACCTAAGCAGGTCACTTTTAGCAAAGGTGATAAAACAAACAATTGCACATGAAACATTAAAACACATTCAGAGGTGCAGGTAGAACATTTGCGCAGAAATCACATAAGCAGTAAATCATAAATTGCGCAGGGTGCATGTAGCACAACACTAGAAATGTCCCTCAGGCCAACTGGCCTCGCAAGGGCTGGGATGCCCTGAGTCCAAATGTCAGGGAAGGCTGCGCAGGCAGCCAAGAACACAAAGCCTAAACGAAGCAACTGTCCACTAAGTGCTGGACAGTTGTAAATAACAGCTGAGCAGCGTTGGAGCCTTGTGGGCTCAAGAACAATGGTGAGGGGGCCAAACACAGTGTGGGAGCCTCGGGGCTCTAACCAACGAACTGTGCCCCCCAAGAGCCTCTCAGGGCTCTGTGAAGTAAGGGCACCTCGAGCCTCTCAGGGCTCGCAAATCAAATGTGGCACCGTAGAGCTCAGCGCTCTTAAACAATGAAAATGCCCCCTCGAGCCTCGGGGCTCGTAAATACAATTAGGGCGGTGAGCCTCGCAGGGGCTCGGAAACGGGAATGCCCTGAGCCTCTCAGGCTCGAAGAACAACTGCGGGGCCCTGGAACCTCGTGGCTCCTGATTATCAATGCGGGTGTCGTTGGAGCAGCCCTCTGCCAACTGGGGCCGCTCGGGAACAAAGAGGAACGCCCCCGCACTCACCGGGTCTCCTGGGGCGGATGCGTCTCCTCGGCTGGTCGGCGCGGGGCTCTCCTTCACTCGGGGAGCCTCGAGGACGGGGCCGGCTGCTCCTCTCGCGCTCCCGCCTGGACCCGTCTCCGCTGCACGCCGCCTGACTTCCGCTGGGGCCGCCAATGGCAGCGCGGCCCTGGGGGTCAGGAGGCGGGACTTCCGGGTCGCGATAGGCAGCGGCCCGGCAACGGTTTCCAACGCTCCGGGGCTGCGGCGGTGATCACGGGGCAATGCCGGGTGGGCTCTGGCTTTAATTAATAAAATAACAGCGGGGCAATGCCGGGTGGGCACCGGCGTCCAAAATTAAATATAAAGCGAGGTAGGCACTCGCTATGCCAAAAAGCGGCAAAATAAAACGGGCAGATGCCGGGTGGGCACCGGCTGCACACAAAGCGCTCCCCAGCGCTTCAGGGACAAAATAAAGCGCTCACAGCGCTAGGGACCAAATAAAGCGCTCTCAAGCGCTAGGCAAGGGATTCCAGCGCTCCCCAGCGCTGAAGGACAGAGAGCAGCGCTCTCTAAGCACAAAGTCTCTTAGGCAGGCAGGGGGGCAAGGCAGGGCCAGAGCCAGCTCACTGGGTCTCCAGGCAGGGAGACAAGCCAAGTGGCGGTCCTCTTGGCCCCAGCAGCAGCAACAGCCCCCTCTGGCAAGGATCCAAAAGTAGAACAAATTGTAAGGGGACACAGCCCCTTCTTATACTGTGAAATCCTTTGTTTCAGGGTACAGGGTGGGGGGAAACCAGTTGCAGCTGGCTTGGAAGTACCCTTGATGGCCCAACCACCCCTTTCATTCACTGGGGAGGCTAGGGTCATTAGACACACCACAGGGGGGCGGAGCCAGCATTGTGTGGGGGAAAAACCCAGCCCATCCTGGACCCAGGTGCACTCCTCCCACACATCACTCATGCTGATCTCACACTCACCACCGGGCAGACCCATCCAGACTTCCTGGAGCCTGGCATGCCAGCCAGCTCCAGCCAATCACGCTCCAGCACCCTCACTGCACACATACATCAATGTCCAGAAGTAGCACTTCCCTTCTAGACACATACAAGCCGCACATACCATCGTGCAGCATTCATCCTCACGAGTTCACACATACTAAACTCGAGCCTGCACTCCCCATACATCAGGAACTAACATGGACACACACATTCCCCATGCATTCCTATGGGAGGGCAGGCCAGCCATACTACACGCACGCACTTTCACTCTGGAACACAGGGAAAAAGTGCGCAGAGACCCAAAAATCACTAACTCTGGGTCACAAACAAAAGCAAAAAGATTAGGGGTGAACCTGCCCTAAGGCCCAAGTCCAACACAACCCCCTTCCAGCCAAAACGCAGGGCAGACCAATCACCACCGTGATGGACTTCCCTGCTTGGGGCGATAAAACACGGACGTGGGCCCACAACTGCAGGGACACCCTCCTGTTTTACGCCACGGTGAACCCCTAGGGTTCCTTCTAAAACTACTGTAGGGACTAACTGGGGTACCCCACTGATACTCTCCAGCTGCCTTCGGCCAGGACCAGGCCCTAGGCCACCCAGGTGCCACTGGACCCTGCCTACTCACAAAGTAGGGGGTAGTAACCCCTGGCACATAATAGCCATGCTCCACTCTTCCTGTCTGCAAGACAGGGCTAGACTGCCACTGGTTCTCCAGCCTAGGGTCTACAACCTCAGGTGGACCAGAAGTCTCAGGGAAGGCTCTCCTCCCCCTACCTCTTCTCCTAGGGTTCCTCCTCCTCCTGCGAGGGGTCCCCTCTAAACAACATTCTCCCAACCTAGGGTTTAACCCCTCAGGTTGCACCGGGGTCAGAGGTGGGCTCTCCCACCCTCTGCACCCCCTTCCAGAGTCCTGCTCCCTCACAACCGGGGCGGTACTTCTGGAAAATGAACTGGTCAGGACACTGATTACAGTAGTCCCACCCTTCAGGTCAGGCTGATCCTGAACCTGGCCTTCCAACCTCCGGTCTAGAACATTTGGTGGAACCAATGCCTGGCACTCCAGGACTTCTGGGGACTCACATACTATTCCCCAATCACTCCTTTCGCTGGACTCCTGTACCCTCCCCACTGGAGCGGTACTGCCAGACTCTAGAACCATAGAAGCTCCGCTTACAGATGCTCCAGGTCCTCTACACACTAGGAGATCTCCCTCAAGTGAACTAACAGGCAAGCTTAGGTTCCCATCCTGGTGTTTACTAAAGAAACCATCCAGGCTCTGTGACAGGGCTTCGGGCATCTGGGGACTCTCGGTCACACACTCACTCCCGCTCCACTGAGACAGGCAGTCAGCCCCTACACCCTCCTCACTAACCTGGGACCTAGCTGGGCTACTCTCACCCTCCTCCACCACGCTGGGCTGGAGGACACCTGACCCACTATTGTTGGAATCACTCACTAGTGACTCTAAAGAACCTCTCGCACTGTCCCAGCGCTCTGCTTCCTCTGCGAGGGTGTCTGGATCAGTCAACCCATATTCCAACAGGTGTTGGCGCAACCCTGGCAAACAACTATTGAGCACCTGCTCTCTTAGAACCAGATCAAATAGCTTGGTAAGTTCAGTTCCCATGTGAACCTCTAGCCAATCAGACAGTGCATCTTGACATTCATCCACAAACTCTTCCCAAGACTGGTGAGACAGTTTCCTAAGGTTCCTGAATCTCAACCTTAACTCCTCTTCTGGGGAAACAGGCACCACACTCGGGAAACTGGGAGTGGGACTGTCTACACTAACACTTAAATAGCTGCCACCACTGGATTCAACCCTCCCTGGGGAATCCAGAAAATCAAAATTGCACTCAGGGGATAACCTACTCTCTAGGGTTACCTTCTCCCTGAACAAGGCCCTTTCAGCCTCTAGCTTGGCGTGCTCCAACCTGAGCTATTCCATCGCTAGCTGATGCTCCCGCTCTTCCCTCCTATCCAACCACTCCTCTGGGGACAGGACAAGGGATGGGGCGCTGGTACTGACACTGGACCCAGCAAGGGACTCCCTATCTATGGGGCCCTCACCATCTGCTGGTGCCCATTCACTGCAAACACAACAATGATGGACAGAATGTGGATCAATGTCACACATTCACCCCAGTCCAAAGATCTGGGCCCAAATCCATCGTTTTTCCACTCCACACCACCCTGGGTTAGACAATGGCGATATGCAAATCAGCACTGACCCTGTGCCCCATGGGAACAGTCCAGTCCGAACTACAAAAGCCATGTCCTTCCCAGAACGGAAACAAGCATCCGAGGACCGGCCCGGTTTCGAGGTAACACCTCTCTTCAGCCCGGCTAGCTTGATTCCAGTGGTGTGGAGTGCCTGGGACTCACGTCTGAGCATCCCCAGTACACTTAGAGCGGTAACTGCAAACCTCGAAACCGGGCCGGTCCTCGGATGCTTGTTTCCGTTCTGGGAAGGACATGGCTTTTGTAGTTCGGACTGGACTGTTCCCATGGGGCACAGGGTCAGCGCTGATTTGCATATCGCCATTGTCTAACCCAGGGTGGTGTGGAGTGGAAAAACGATGGATTTGGGCCCAGATCTTTGGACTGGGGTGAATGTGTGACATTGATCCACATTCTGTCCATCATTGTTGTGTTTGCAGTTACCGCTCTAAGTGTACTGGGGATGCTCAGACGTGAGTCCCAGGCACTCCACACCACTGGAATCAAGCTAGCCGGGCTGAAGAGAGGTGTTACCTCGAAACCGGGCCGGTCCTCGGATGCTTGTTTCCGTTCTGGGAAGGACATGGCTTTTGTAGTTCGGACTGGACTGTTCCCATGGGGCACAGGGTCAGCGCTGATTTGCATATCGCCATTGTCTAACCCAGGGTGGTGTGGAGTGGAAAAACGATGGATTTGGGCCCAGATCTTTGGACTGGGGTGAATGTGTGACATTGATCCACATTCTGTCCATCATTGTTGTGTTTGCAGTTACCGCTCTAAGTGTACTGGGGATGCTCAGACGTGAGTCCCAGGCACTCCACACCACTGGAATCAAGCTAGCCGGGCTGAAGAGAGGTGTTACCTCGAAACCGGGCCGGTCCTCGGATGCTTGTTTCCGTTCTGGGAAGGACATGGCTTTTGTAGTTCGGACTGGACTGTTCCCATGGGGCACAGGGTCAGCGCTGATTTGCATATCGCCATTGTCTAACCCAGGGTGGTGTGGAGTGGAAAAACGATGGATTTGGGCCCAGATCTTTGGACTGGGGTGAATGTGTGACATTGATCCACATTCTGTCCATCATTGTTGTGTTTGCAGTTACCGCTCTAAGTGTACTGGGGATGCTCAGACGTGAGTCCCAGGCACTCCACACCACTGGAATCAAGCTAGCCGGGCTGAAGAGAGGTGTTACCTCGAAACCGGGCCGGTCCTCGGATGCTTGTTTCCGTTCTGGGAAGGACATGGCTTTTGTAGTTCGGACTGGACTGTTCCCATGGGGCACAGGGTCAGCGCTGATTTGCATATCGCCATTGTCTAACCCAGGGTGGTGTGGAGTGGAAAAACGATGGATTTGGGCCCAGATCTTTGGACTGGGGTGAATGTGTGACATTGATCCACATTCTGTCCATCATTGTTGTGTTTGCAGTTACCGCTCTAAGTGTACTGGGGATGCTCAGACGTGAGTCCCAGGCACTCCACACCACTGGAATCAAGCTAGCCGGGCTGAAGAGAGGTGTTACCTCGAAACCGGGCCGGTCCTCGGATGCTTGTTTCCGTTCTGGGAAGGACATGGCTTTTGTAGTTCGGACTGGACTGTTCCCATGGGGCACAGGGTCAGCGCTGATTTGCATATCGCCATTGTCTAACCCAGGGTGGTGTGGAGTGGAAAAACGATGGATTTGGGCCCAGATCTTTGGACTGGGGTGAATGTGTGACATTGATCCACATTCTGTCCATCATTGTTGTGTTTGCAGGTGCCCATTCACTGTCATCCTCATTCACTTCACATTCTTCAGGGCTCCCCACAGACTCACCACCCTCATGGTGTGCGGCCCGGGCCCTATCTCTCTCACTGTGCTCAAGATCCCACTGACTCTTTTGCCATTGGATCAGGCTGTCCCTAAGCTGGGACTGAGTATCCGACTCACTCACCTCCATGCCTCCCTCTTCACAGAATCTGACCAGCTCTGACCTACTGTACCTAAAAAGACAACAGAGATCAAAAACAGGCTCCATTTTGGCGGACGTTCTCAAGAAGAGTTTGACACAGGGAACCTGGGGGTCTGAGCTTACACAGGAGTACACAATTACAAAATTCAGCAAGATTCCTATCTCAGAGAACTTGCACTCCTCTGTCCAGTGTAACACACCACTCATTCACACACACCCTCCCCTCGGACCGGTAAGGCAGTTTCTACCACCCCTGATTTCTCAACCTGACCATAAGTGACACAGGTACCAAACTCTGGAAGCAGGGCGGGGAACAAATGTACTGGACAGAATACAAAATGACACCTTTCAGGAGAAGCAATACTGATCTTCCCTAAAAAACAATAATCCCCAAAATGTGGTTATCTAAAATTGCAGAGTTTTGTAGTGTGGCCTGTCGCCACTGTGGTACAGCGCAAACACAAATCCTTATCCTCACCGCTTGCCGCCAATGTTAGAAACGGGATCTCTGGCTGGCCAAGGCTTGCGCCAACGTCAGTCAGAGACCACCACTTCCAAGTCAGGGCAAGGGAGTCACACACCAAGGCAACCCCTGCTCACCCTCTAGGTAACGTGGCGCGAGCAGCAAGGCTAAACTTGGAGGCGGTATGAGTTAAGTATTCGCGCACGCACCCCAGCGACAACACCCTAGGCCCACCACAAAGGAAACTCCACACAAGGTTATATAAAAATAGCCTTTGTATTATAGTAAAAACACATTGGATAACACACAACTTTACAATGTGCCAACAGGCACGGGCAAGATTTACAAGGGATTATGTACAGGACAGGGCCACCTGGACCACTGTCAGGGGTATGCACTTTTTAGAAATAATACTTGTAGGTATAACACTTAGCACATAAACATATAATGACTGTAACACAGAAATAGTAAATGTAGCATACAACCAGTAACTACTGGTAAAGGGAAAATACCTCCTACGCCACCCTAAACACTGTAGGGAAATCACGCAGGGAACTAGGACCTTATCATCAGGACCTATGGAAGGAAAACCATCACCTAAGCAAGTCACATTTAGCAAAGGGAAGGAAACCTAAACTAATCACCTAAGCAGGTCACTTTTAGCAAAGGCAATAACACATCAACATTCCTCTAAGCAGGTCACTTTTAGCAAAGGGGAATAAAACATAAAGAATCACCTAAGCAGGTCACTTTTAGCAAAGGTGATAAAACAAACAATTGCACATGAAACATTAAAACACATTCAGAGGTGCAGGTAGAACATTTGCGCAGAAATCACATAAGCAGTAAATCATAAATTGCGCAGGGTGCATGTAGCACAACACTAGAAATGTCCCTCAGGCCAACTGGCCTCGCAAGGGCTGGGATGCCCTGAGTCCAAATGTCAGGGAAGGCTGCGCAGGCAGCCAAGAACACAAAGCCTAAACGTAGCAACTGTCCACTAAGTGCTGGACAGTTGTAAATAACAGCTGAGCAGCGTTGGAGCCTTGTGGGCTCAAGAACAATGGTGAGGGGGCCAAACACAGTGTGGGAGCCTCGGGGCTCTAACCAACGAACTGTGCCCCCCAAGAGCCTCTCAGGGCTCTGTGAAGTAAGGGCACCTCGAGCCTCTCAGGGCTCGCAAATCAAATGTGGCACCGTAGAGCTCAGCGCTCTAAAACAATGAAAATGCCCCCTCGAGCCTCGGGGCTCGTAAATACAATTAGGGCGGTGAGCCTCGCAGGGGCTCGGAAACGGGAATGCCCTGAGCCTCTCAGGCTCGAAGAACAACTGCGGGGCCCTGGAACCTCGTGGCTCCTGATTATCAATGCGGGTGTCGTTGGAGCAGCCCTCTGCCAACTGGGGCCGCTCGGGAACAAAGAGGAACGCCCCCGCACTCACCGGGTCTCCTGGGGCGGATGCGTCTCCTCGGCTGGTCGGCGCGGGGCTCTCCTTCACTCGGGGAGCCTCGAGGACGGGGCCGGCTGCTCCTCTCGCGCTCCCGCCTGGACCCGTCTCCGCTGCACGCCGCCTGACTTCCGCTGGGGCCGCCAATGGCAGCGCGGCCCTGGGGGTCAGGAGGCGGGTCTTCCGGGTCGCGATAGGCAGCGGCCCGGCAACGGTTTCCAACGCTCCGGGGCTGCGGCGGTGATCACGGGGCAATGCCGGGTGGGCTCCGGCTTTAATTAATAAAATAACAGCGGGGCAATGCCGGGTGGGCACCGGCGTCCAAAATTAAATATAAAGCGAGGTAGGCACTCGCTATGCCAAAAAGCAGCAAAATAAAACGGGCAGATGCCGGGTGGGCACCGGCTGCACACAAAGCGCTCCCCAGCGCTTCAGGGACAAAATAAAGCACTCACAGCGCTAGGGACCAAATAAAGCGCTCTCAAGCGCTAGGCAAGGGATTCCAGCGCTCCCCAGCGCTGAAGGACAGAGAGCAGCGCTCTCTAAGCACAAAGTCTCTTAGGCAGGCAGGGGGGCAAGGCAGGGCCAGAGCCAGCTCACTGGGTCTCCAGGCAGGGAGACAAGCCAAGTGGCGGTCCTCTTGGCCCCAGCAGCAGCAACAGCCCCCTCTGGCAAGGATCCAAAAGTAGAACAAATTGTAAGGGGACACAGCCCCTTCTTATACTGTGAAATCCTTTGTTTCAGGGTGCAGGGTGGGGGGAAACCAGTTGCAGCTGGCTTGGGAGTAGCCTTGATGGCCCAACCACCCCTTTCATTCACTGGGGAGGCTAGGGTCATTAGACACACCACAGGGGGGCGGAGCCAGCATTGTGTGGGGGAAAAACCCAGCCCATCCTGGACCCAGGTGCACTCCTCCCACACATCACTCATGCTGATCTCACACTCACCACCGGGCAGACCCATCCAGACTTCCTGGAGCCTGGCATGCCAGCCAGCTCCAGCCAATCATGCTCCAGCACCCTCACTGCACACATACATCAATGTCCAGAAGTAGCACTTCCCTTCTAGACACATACAAGCCGCACATACCATCGCGCAGCATTCATCCTCACGAGTTCACACATACTAAACTCGAGCCTGCACTCCCCATACATCAGGAACTAACATGGACACACACATTCCCCATGCATTCCTATGGGAGGGCAGGCCAGCCATACTACACGCACGCACTTTCACTCTGGAACACAGGGAAAAAGTGCGCAGAGACCCAAAAATCACTAACTCTGGGTCACAAACAAAAGCAAAAAGATTAGGGGTGAACCTGCCCTAAGGCCCAAGTCCAACACAACCCCCTTCCAGCCAAAACGCAGGGCAGACCAATCACCACCGTGATGGACTTCCCTGCTTGGGGCGATAAAACACGGACGTGGGCCCACAACTGCAGGGACACCCTCCTGTTTTACGCCACGGTGAACCCCTAGGGTTCCTTCTAAAACTACTGTAGGGACTAACTGGGGTACCCCACTGATACTCTCCAGCTGCCTTCGGCCAGGACCAGGCCCTAGGCCACCCAGGTGCCACTGGACCCTGCCTACTCACAAAGTAGGGGGTAGTAACCCCTGGCACATAATAGCCATGCTCCACTCTTCCTGTCTGCAAGACAGGGCTAGACTGCCACTGGTTCTCCAGCCTAGGGTCTACAACCTCAGGTGGACCAGAAGTCTCAGGGAAGGCTCTCCTCCCCCTACCTCTTCTCCTAGGGTTCCTCCTCCTCCTGCGAGGGGTCCCCTCTAAACAACATTCTCCCAACCTAGGGTTTAACCCCTCAGGTTGCACCGGGGTCAGAGGTGGGCTCTCCCACCCTCTGCACCCCCTTCCAGAGTCCTGCTCCCTCACAACCGGGGCGGTACTTCTGGAAAATGAACTGGTCAGGACACTGATTACAGTAGTCCCACCCTTCAGGTCAGGCTGATCCTGAACCTGGCCTTCCAACCTCCGGTCTAGAACATTTGGTGGAACCAATGCCTGGCACTCCAGGACTTCTGGGGACTCACATACTATTCCCCAATCACTCCTTTCGCTGGACTCCTGTACCCTCCCCACTGGAGCGGTACTGCCAGACTCTAGAACCATAGAAGCTCCGCTTACAGATGCTCCAGGTCCTCTACACACTAGGAGATCTCCCTCAAGTGAACTAACAGGCAAGCTTAGGTTCCCATCCTGGTGTTTACTAAAGAAACCATCCAGGCTCTGTGACAGGGCTTCGGGCATCTGGGGACTCTCGGTCACACACTCACTCCCGCTCCACTGAGACAGGCAGTCAGCCCCTACACCCTCCTCACTAACCTGGGACCTAGCTGGGCTACTCTCACCCTCCTCCACCACGCTGGGCTGGAGGACACCTGACCCACTATTGTTGGAATCACTCACTAGTGACTCTAAAGAACCTCTCGCACTGTCCCAGCGCTCTGCTTCCTCTGCGAGGGTGTCTGGATCAGTCAACCCATATTCCAACAGGTGTTGGCGCAACCCTGGCAAACAACTATTGAGCACCTGCTCTCTTAGAACCAGATCAAATAGCTTGGTAAGTTCAGTTCCCATGTGAACCTCTAGCCAATCAGACAGTGCATCTTGACATTCATCCACAAACTCTTCCCAAGACTGGTGAGACAGTTTCCTAAGGTTCCTGAATCTCAACCTTAACTCCTCTTCTGGGGAAACAGGCACCACACTCGGGAAACTGGGAGTGGGACTGTCTACACTAACACTTAAATAGCTGCCACCACTGGATTCAACCCTCCCTGGGGAATCCAGAAAATCAAAATTGCACTCAGGGGATAACCTACTCTCTAGGGTTACCTTCTCCCTGAACAAGGCCCTTTCAGCCTCTAGCTTGGCGTGCTCCAACCTGAGCTGTTCCATCGCTAGCTGATGCTCCCGCTCTTCCCTCCTATCCAACCACTCCTCTGGGGACAGGACAAGGGATGGGGCGCTGGTACTGACACTGGACCCAGCAAGGGACTCCCTATCTATGGGGCCCTCACCATCTGCTGGTGCCCATTCACTGTCATCCTCATTCACTTCACATTCATCAGGGCTCCCCACAGACTCACCACCCTCATGGTGTGCGGCCCGGGCCCTATCTCTCTCACTGTGCTCAAGATCCCACTGACCCTTTTGCCATTGGATCAGGCTGTCCCTAAGCTGGGACTGAGTATCCGACTCACTCACCTCCATGCCTCCCTCTTCACAGAATCTGACCAGCTCTGACCTACTGTACCTAAAAAGACAACAGAGATCAAAAACAGGCTCCATTTTGGCGGACGTTCTCAAGAAGAGTTTGACACAGGGAACCTGGGGGTCTGAGCTTACACAGGAGTACACAATTACAAAATTCAGCAAGATTCCTATCTCAGAGAACTTGCACTCCTCTGTCCAGTGTAACACACCACTCATTCACACACACCCTCCCCTCGGACCGGTAAGGCAGTTTCTACCACCCCTGATTTCTCAACCTGACCATAAGTGACACAGGTACCAAACTCTGGAAGCAGGGCGGGGAACAAATGTACTGGACAGAATACAAAATGACACCTTTCAGGAGAAGCAATACTGATCTTCCCTAAAAAACAATAATCCCCAAAATGTGGTTATCTAAAATTGCAGAGTTTTGTAGTGTGGCCTGTCGCCACTGTGGTACAGCGCAAACACAAATCCTTATCCTCACCGCTTGCCGCCAATGTTAGAAACGGGATCTCTGGCTGGCCAAGGCTTGCGCCAACTTCAGTCAGAGACCACCACTTCCAAGTCAGGGCAAGGGAGTCACACACCAAGGCAACCCCTGCTCACCCTCTAGGTAACGTGGCGCGAGCAGCAAGGCTAAACTTGGAGGCGGTATGAGTTAAGTATTCGCGCACGCACCCCAGCGACAACACCCTAGGCCCACCACAAAGGAAACTCCACACAAGGTTATATAAAAATAGCCTTTGTATTATAGTAAAAACACATTAGATAACACACAACTTTACAATGTGCCAACAGGCACGGGCAAGATTTACAAGGGATTATGTACAGGACAGGGCCACCTGGACCACTGTCAGGGGTATGCACTTTTTAGAAATAATACTTGTAGGTATAACACTTAGCACATAAACATATAATGACTGTAACACAGAAATAGTAAATGTAGCATACAACCAGTAACTACTGGTAAAGGGAAAATACCTCCTACGCCACCCTAAACACTGTAGGGAAATCACGCAGGGAACTAGGACCTTATCATCAGGACCTATGGAAGGAAAACCATCACCTAAGCAAGTCACATTTAGCAAAGGGAAGGAAACCTAAACTAATCACCTAAGCAGGTCACTTTTAGCAAAGGCAATAACACATCAACATTCCTCTAAGCAGGTCACTTTTAGCAAAGGGGAATAAAATATAAAGAATCACCTAAGCAGGTCACTTTTAGCAAAGGTGATAAAACAAACAATTGCACATGAAACATTAAAACACATTCAGAGGTGCAGGTAGAACATTTGCGCAGAAATCACATAAGCAGTAAATCATAAATTGCGCAGGGTGCATGTAGCACAACACTAGAAATGTCCCTCAGGCCAACTGGCCTCGCAAGGGCTGGGATGCCCTGAGTCCAAATGTCAGGGAAGGCTGCGCAGGCAGCCAAGAACACAAAGCCTAAACGTAGCAACTGTCCACTAAGTGCTGGACAGTTGTAAATAACAGCTTTGTGGGCTCAAGAACAATGGTGAGGGGGCCAAACACAGTGTGGGAGCCTCGGGGCTCTAACCAACGAACTGTGCCCCCCAAGAGCCTCTCAGGGCTCTGTGAAGTAAGGGCACCTCGAGCCTCTCAGGGCTCGCAAATCAAATGTGGCACCGTAGAGCTCAGCGCTCTAAAACAATGAAAATGCCCCCTCGAGCCTCGGGGCTCGTAAATACAATTAGGGCGGTGAGCCTCGCAGGGGCTCGGAAACGGGAATGCCCTGAGCCTCTCAGGCTCGAAGAACAACTGCGGGGCCCTGGAACCTCGTGGCTCCTGATTATCAATGCGGGTGTCGTTGGAGCGGCCCTCTGCCAACTGGGGCCGCTCGGGAACAAAGAGGAAAGCCCCCGCACTCACCGGGTCTCCTGGGGCGGATGCGTCTCCTCGGCTGGTTGGCGCGGGGCTCTCCTTCACTCGGGGAGCCTCGAGGACGGGGCCGGCTGCTCCTCTCGCGCTCCCGCCTGGACCCGTCTCCGCTGCACGCCGCCTGACTTCCGCTGGGGCCGCCAATGGCAGCGCGGCCCTGGGGGTCAGGAGGCGGGACTTCCGGGTCGCGATAGGCAGCGGCCCGGCAACGGTTTCCAACGCTCCGGGGCTGCGGCGGTGATCACGGGGCAATGCCGGGTGGGCTCCAGCTTTAATTAATAAAATAACAGCGGGGCAATGCCGGGTGGGCACCGGCGTCCAAAATTAAATATAAAGCGAGGTAGGCACTCGCTATGCCAAAAAGCGGCAAAATAAAACGGGCAGATGCCGGGTGGGCACCGGCTGCACACAAAGCGCTCTCCAGCGCTTCAGGGACAAAATAAAGCGCTCAAAGCGCTAGGGACCAAATAAAGCGCTCTCAAGCGCTAGGCAAGGGATTCCAGCGCTCCCCAGCGCTGAAGGACAGAGAGCAGCGCTCTCTAAGCACAAAGTCTCTTAGGCAGGCAGGGGGGCAAGGCAGGGCCAGAGCCAGCTCACTGGGTCTCCAGGCAGGGAGACAAGCCAAGTGGCGGTCCTCTTGGCCCCAGCAGCAGCAACAGCCCCCTCTGGCAAGGATCCAAAAGTAGAACAAATTGTAAGGGGACACAGCCTCTCTTATACTGTGAAATCCTTTGTTTCAGGGTGCAGGGTGGGGGGAAACCAGTTGCAGCTGGCTTGGGAGTACCCTTGATGGCCCAACCACCCCTTTCATTCACTGGGGAGGCTAGGGTCATTAGACACACCACAGGGGGGCGGAGCCAGCATTGTGTGGGGGAAAAACCCAGCCCATCCAGGACCCAGGTGCACTCCTCCCACACATCACTCATGCTGATCTCACACTCACCACCGGGCAGACCCATCCAGACTTCCTGGAGCCTGGCATGCCAGCCAGCTCCAGCCAATCACGCTCCAGCACCCTCACTGCACACATACATCAATGTCCAGAAGTAGCACTTCCCTTCTAGACACATACAAGCCGCACATACCATCGCGCAGCATTCATCCTCACGAGTTCACACATACCAAACTCGAGCCTGCACTCCCCATACATCAGGAACTAACATGGACACACACATTCCCCATGCATTCCTATGGGAGGGCAGGCCAGCCATACTACACGCACGCACTTTCACTCTGGAACACAGGGAAAAAGTGCGCAGAGACCCAAAAATCACTAACTCTGGGTCACAAACAAAAGCAAAAAGATTAGGGGTGAACCTGCCCTAAGGCCCAAGTCCAACACAACCCCCTTCCAGCCAAAACGCAGGGCAGACCAATCACCACCGTGATTGACTTCCCTGCTTGGGGCGATAAAACACGGACGCGGGCCCACAACTGCAGGGACACCCTCCTGTTTTACGCCACGGTGAACCCCTAGGGTTCCTTCTAAAACTACTGTAGGGACTAACTGGGGTACCCCACTGATACTCTCCAGCTGCCTTCGGCCAGGACCAGGCCCTAGGCCACCCAGGTGCCACTGGACCCTGCCTACTCACAAAGTGGGGGGTAGTAACCCCTGGCACATAATAGCCATGCTCCACTCTTCCTGTCTGCAAGACAGGGCTAGACTGCCACTGGTTCTCCAGCCTAGGGTCTACAACCTCAGGTGGACCAGGAGTCTCAGGGAAGGCTCTCCTCCCCCTACCTCTTCTCCTAGGGTTCCTCCTCCTCCTGCGAGGGGTCCCCTCTAAACAACATTCTCCCAACCTAGGGTTTAACCCCTCAGGTTGCACCGGGGTCAGAGGTGGGCTCTCCCACCCTCTGCACCCCCTTCCAGAGTCCTGCTCCCTCACAACCGGGGCGGTACTTCTGGAAAAAGAACTGGTCAGGACACTGATTACAGTAGTCCCACCCTTCAGGTCAGGCTGATCCTGAACCTGGCCTTCCAACCTCCGGTCTAGAACCTTTGGTGGAACCAATGCCTGGCACTCCAGGACTTCTGGGGACTCACATACTATTCCCCAATCACTCCTTTCGCTGGACTCCTGTACCCTCCCCACTGGAGCGGTACTGCCAGACTCTAGAACCATAGAAGCTCCGCTTACAGATGCTCCAGGTCCTCTACACACTAGGAGATCTCCCTCAAGTGAACTAACAGGCAAGCTTAGGTTCCCATCCTGGTGTTCCCTAAAGAAACCATCCAGGCTCTGTGACAGGGCTTCGGGCATCTGGGGACTCTCGGTCACACACTCACTCCCGCTCCACTGAGACAGGCAGTCAGCCCCTACACCCTCCTCACTAACCTGGGACCTAGCTGGGCTACTCTCACCCTCCTCCACCACGCTGGGCTGGAGGACACCTGACCCACTATTGTTGGAATCACTCACTAGTGACTCTAAAGAACCTCTCGCACTGTCCCAGCGCTCTGCTTCCTCTGCGAGGGTGTCTGGATCAGTCAACCCATATTCCAACAGGTGTTGGCGCAACCCTGGCAAACAACTATTGAGCACCTGCTCTCTTAGAACCAGATCAAATAGCTTGGTAAACTCAGTTCCCATGTGAACCTCTAGCCAATCAGACAGTGCATCTTGACATTCATCCACAAACTCTTCCCAAGACTGGTGAGACAGTTTCCTAAGGTTCCTGAATCTCAACCTTAACTCCTCTTCTGGGGAAACAGGACCACACTCGGGAAACTGGGAGTGGGACTGTCTACACTAACACTTAAATAGCTGCCACCACTGGATTCAACCCTCCCTGGGGAATCCAGAAAATCAAAATTGCACTCAGGGGATAACCTACTCTCTAGGGTTACCTTCTCCCTGAACAAGGCCCTTTCAGCCTCTAGCTTGGCGTGCTCCAACCTGAGCTGTTCCATCGCTAGCTGATGCTCCCGCTCTTCCCTCCTATCCAACCACTTCTCTGGGGACAGGACAAGGGATGGGGCGCTGGTACTGACACTGGACCCAGCAAGGGACTCCCTATCTATGGGGTCCTCACCATCTGCTGGTGCCCATTCACTGTCATCCTCATTCACTTCACATTCTTCAGGGCTCCCCACAGACTCACCACCCTCATGGTGTGCGGCCCGGGCCCTATCTCTCTCACTGTGCTCAAGATCCCACTGACTCTTTTGCCATTGGATCAGGCTGTCCCTAAGCTGGGACTGAGTATCCGACTCACTCACCTCCATGCCTCCCTCTTCACAGAATCTGACCAGCTCTGACCTACTGTACCTAAAAAGACAACAGAGATCAAAAACAGGCTCCATTTTGGCGGACGTTCTCAAGAAGAGTTTGACACAGGGAACCTGGGGGTCTGAGCTTACACAGGAGTACACAATTACAAAATTCAGCAAGATTCCTATCTCAGAGAACTTGCACTCCTCTGTCCAGTGTAACACACCACTCATTCACACACACCCTCCCCTCGGACCGGTAAGGCAGTTTCTACCACCCCTGATTTCTCAACCTGACCATAAGTGACACAGGTACCAAACTCTGGAAGCAGGGCGGGGAACAAATGTACTGGACAGAATACAAAATGACACCTTTCAGGAGAAGCAATACTGATCTTCCCTAAAAAACAATAATCCCCAAAATGTGGTTATCTAAAATTGCAGAGTTTTGTAGTGTGGCCTGTCGCCACTGTGGTACAGCGCAAACACAAATCCTTATCCTCACCGCTTGCCGCCAATGTTAGAAAAGGGATCTCTGGCTGGCCAAGGCTTGCGCCAACGTCAGTCAGAGACCACCACTTCCAAGTCAGGGCAAGGGAGTCACACACCAAGGCAACCCCTGCTCACCCTCTAGGTAACGTGGCGCGAGCAGCAAGGCTAAACTTGGAGGCGGTATGAGTTAAGTATTCGCGCACGCACCCCAGCGACAACACCCTAGGCCCACCACAAAGGAAACTCCACACAAGGTTATATAAAAATAGCCTTTGTATTATAGTAAAAACACATTGGATAACACACAACTTTACAATGTGCCAACAGGCACGGGCAAGATTTACAAGGGATTATGTACAGGACAGGGCCACCTGGACCACTGTCAGGGGTATGCACTTTTTAGAAATAATACTTGTAGGTATAACACTTAGCACATAAACATATAATGACTGTAACACAGAAATAGTAAATGTAGCATACAACCAGTAACTACTGGTAAAGGGAAAATACCTCCTACGCCACCCTAAACACTGTAGGGAAATCACGCAGGGAACTAGGACCTTATCATCAGGACCTATGGAAGGAAAACCATCACCTAAGCAAGTCACATTTAGCAAAGGGAAGGAAACCTAAACTAATCACCTAAGCAGGTCACTTTTAGCAAAGGCAATAACACATCAACATTCCTCTAAGCAGGTCACTTTTAGCAAAGGGGAATAAAACATAAAGAATCACCTAAGCAGGTCACTTTTAGCAAAGGTGATAAAACAAACAATTGCACATGAAACATTAAAACACATTCAGAGGTGCAGGTAGAACATTTGCGCAGAAATCACATAAGCAGTAAATCATAAATTGCGCAGGGTGCATGTAGCACAACACTAGAAATGTCCCTCAGGCCAACTGGCCTCGCAAGGGCTGGGATGCCCTGAGTCCAAATATCAGGGAAGGCTGCGCAGGCAGCCAAGAACACAAAGCCTAAACGTAGCAACTGTCCACTAAGTGCTGGACAGTTGCAAATAACAGCTGAGCAACGTTGGAGCCTTGTGGGCTCAAGAACAATGGTGAGGGGGCCAAACACAGTGTGGGAGCCTCGGGGCTCTAACCAACGAACTGTGCCCCCCAAGAGCCTCTCAGGGCTCTGTGAAGTAAGGGCACCTCGAGCCTCTCAGGGCTCGCAAATCAAATGTGGCACCGTAGAGCTCAGCGCTCTAAAACAATGAAAATGCCCCCTCGAGCCTCGGGGCTCGTAAATACAATTAGGGCGGTGAGCCTCGCAGGGGCTCGGAAACGGGAATGCCCTGAGCCTCTCAGGCTCGAAGAACAACTGCGGGGCCCTGGAACCTCGTGGCTCCTGATTATCAATGCGGGTGTCGTTGGAGCGGCCCTCTGCCAACTGGGGCCGCTCGGGAACAAAGAGGAAAGCCCCCGCACTCACCGGGTCTCCTGGGGCAGATGCGTCTCCTCGGCTGGTCGGCGCGGGGCTCTCCTTCACTCGGGGAGCCTCGAGGACGGGTCCGGCTGCTCCTCTCGCGCTCCCGCCTGGACCCGTCTCCGCTGCACGCCGCCTGACTTCCGCTGGGGCCGCCAATGGCAGCGCGGCCCAGGGGGTCAGGAGGCGGGACTTCCGGGTCGCGATAGGCAGCGGCCCGGCAACGGTTTCCAACGCTCCGGGGCTGCGGCGGTGATCACGGGGCAATGCCGGGTGGGCTCCGGCTTTAATTAATAAAATAACAGCGGGGCAATGCCGGGTGGGCACCGGCGTCCAAAATTAAATATAAAGCGAGGTAGGCACTCGCTATGCCAAAAAGCGGCAAAATAAAACGGGCAGATGCCGGGTGGGCACCGGCTGCACACAAAGCGCTCCCCAGCGCTTCAGGGACAAAATAAAGCGCTCACAGCGCTAGGGACCAAATAAAGCGCTCTCAAGCGCTAGGCAAGGGATTCCAGCGCTCCCCAGCGCTGAAGGACAGAGAGCAGCGCTCTCTAAGCACAAAGTCTCTTAGGCAGGCAGGGGGGCAAGGCAGGGCCAGAGCCAGCTCACTGGGTCTCCAGGCAGGGAGACAAGCCAAGTGGCGGTCCTCTTGGCCCCAGCAGCAGCAACAGCCCCCTCTGGCAAGGATCCAAAAGTAGAACAAATTGTAAGGGGACACAGCCCCTTCTTATACTGTGAAATCCTTTGTTTCAGGGTGCAGGGTGGGGGGAAACCAGTTGCAGCTGGCTTGGGAGTACCCTTGAAGGCCCAACCACCCCTTTCATTCACTGGGGAGGCTAGGGTCATTAGACACACCACAGGGGGGCGGAGCCAGCATTGTGTGGGGAAAAAACCAGCCCATCCAGGACCCAGGTGCACTCCTCCCACACATCAATCATGCTGATCTCACACTCACCACCGGGCAGACCCATCCAGACTTCCTGGAGCCTGGCATGCCAGCCAGCTCCAGCCAATCACGCTCCAGCACCCTCACTGCACACATACATCAATGTCCAGAAGTAGCACTTCCCTTCTAGACACATACAAGCCGCACATACCATCGTGCAGCATTCATCCTCACGAGTTCACACATACCAAACTCGAGCCTGCACTCCCCATACATCAGGAACTAACATGGACACACACATTCCCCATGCATTCCTATGGGAGGGCAGGCCAGCCATACTACACGCACGCACTTTCACTCTGGGACACAGGGAAAAAGTGCGCAGAGACCCAAAAATCACTAACTCTGGGTCACAAACAAAAGCAAAAAGATTAGGGGTGAACCTGCCCTAAGGCCCAAGTCCAACAAGCCCCTATTACATAAACTCCGGAATGCGGTGGGTCACAAGAGAATTGTAATGGGGCATGGCACACATATCATCTCTGCATATGCGAATGAACTAATATATTTCAAAAACTTGGATGAGGATTCGGAACCCATCCCCTCTATCTTTGAAACGTTCCAGAGATTCTGAGGCCTCTCGATCAATGAAAACAAATCCTATGCCTATTTTTTCATGGATAACACACGTTGCGGTTCCCTATGCTTTGGAAAGTGGAAATTTCAGATAGCACTTGATACTTTCAGGGATCTAGGAATCCAAATATATAGGGACACAATAGACCTGCTTAATGGTAAGTTAAACCGTGCTATAACCGCGCTCAAACCCCAAATAAGATTCTGGACTTCCCTGCTCATATAGGTGGCTGGCAAGGTGACTATTGCCAAAATTAGTAATGCTCCCTAGGATGTTATATTATTTTGCTAACTTGCCCATAATTGTCCCAGCACAGCTATTTAAATTGTTGACCTTCTTATTAATTGAATTGATCTGGGGAACTGGCCGTAGGCGTATTGGAATTACGAAAATGCAATTGGGCACACAACAAGAGGGGATGGGAGCCCCGGATCTGAAGGCGTATTCTTATGCAAGCCAACTGCAGTGGCTGGCACACTGGGTGGCAGGCCGTAATCTTCAGGAGATAGATATGACTAGCCAGGCATGGGAAAGAGGAGACTTACATACACTCTATTTGCCCAATAGCAAGATCCCTCTGACGGTGCATCTTCAGGAGATAGATATGACTAGCCAGGCATGGGAAAGAGGAGACTTACATACACTCTTACTGCCCAATAGCAAGATCCCTCTGACGGCGCCCCACTTATTGCAAATTGCGTTGTTGTACTGGAGAAGTGCTTTGAGATTCACCAAAACGATGGCCCCATATGCCCCTACAATTCCCTTTATGGGAATTCCCTCCCAGTCGGGTACTGTTACTAGTCGACGATTGTTGGCTTGGGTAGACGCGGGAGTGAAAACGATTGGCATTTTCTTTTTAGATGGTACCCTAATGTCCCATGACGTCTTTGTTCAAGAACATGGAGTGCCGCCTACATTCTTCCTTTTACATGCTATTATTTCTCAATACATACGCACCACTTGGGCCCCGGGGGGACTAGAACCAGAAATGCACGCCCTGATCACTATGCAATATTTAATGGGGAATGGGAGTCGCCTGATGAAGTGGCTTTATAGAGGGATTCGTACGATAGCAGCATTGCCGCTTCAACATCTCCGCAGCAAATGGGGCAGGGATGTGGGGCGCGCGCTTACTGATAAAGAGTGGGACGCCATGTTGGGATACCCGAAAAAGTTATCTAGAAATCCTAAATTCAAATTTATACAGCTTATGCTCTTACACAGGCCTTATTTGACTCCACGCAGACTGAGTTCCATGTTTCCAGAAGTAGCGGATAGTTGCCCCCGCCGTCATTCACCGGATGCGGGTCTGATACATATGCTATGGAGCTGCCCAATACTACGACACTATTAGGCGTCTGTAAGTATGATACAGAAGGATATTGCCCCAATACGGAACAATGACTTGATGGAGTACTGTCTATTAGGGTTGGGTACCAAAGGGAGGAAAGGAAACCACCTGATTAACAAATTTTCTAATCTTGCCCTTTTACTAGCTAAGCGCAACATTACCATGCGTTGAAAGATCTCTAAAACACCATTGTTACAGGAATGGCACAATGAAATGGTTAGATGGGGCAGGGCGGAGGGTGCTGAGCTGCAGAAAGAACATCACAGGGGATTGCGTAAAAAGCCAATTTCTATGGACTGGAATATGTGGTTAGAAGAATTTGTTGCTCTTGATATGCAGAGGTACACTTATACGTACAAGGGTTGAGGCAAAAAGACCTGCACCTGTTGTAATCTGTGACTTTGAAGTATAGCGATGGTGCTCAAGAAACCAAGGAACACAACCCTGTCTGTTCCTTTAAGGGCAAGGCCCAAAATACAAAACATGAAGTGTGGAATCAGCACCCATCAAAAAGTCTCTTCCATAGTCTTTAGTGTCCTTCAGTTAATTAGTCAAATTCATTCCAAATGAACAGGTCCGAACTTGAATATAGTTCGCTTTCACTTCTTTATTGTAGTATTCAACAGTAGAAAAAACGATCCAATATCACAGCAGATTTTTTCTTTTTTTAGCCTCTTTTTTAGCCAACGCGTTTCGTCTCATGAATGAGACTTCTTCAGGGCTTATAAAGCTGTCTTTGTGAGACTAATACAAACAGGAAAGTTCCATAGTTCAAGCAAAATTTAAATGATCAGAAAAATGGCATGGCAGCCTGAGAAACTCGATCAGCAAACGTAGTGGTTGCTACAAAGGGTCTCTGGAGCCATATTAAAGAATCAGCGCCTCTCTATCAGTAGACCAGTAGCCCCTGCCTTGGCAGTTTACGAGGGGAAAGCTTTAGCCTCGGCAGTTTATGGCTCCGAACTGTGGGGTGCCGAGAATACAAAGGCATTAGTAATTGCAGAGAACAAATTTATGAGAGACATAGTTTCACTTTCTCCCTCGACCCCTTTGAAACCACTATTCCTTGATATGGGTAAAAGATCAATTTCAGAAATAGTTCAACTCCGTCCCTTGCTATTCAGGGTGCGCCTAAGAAGGACCCTTGAACTAGCAAAATATGCTCTAGTGTTAGACGAGTTAATTATTATGAATGTATCCAACAAAATAAAGTGGCTTAACAATCTAAAGAAGATGGTGGAGTCTATAGGTTTGGCTGAGTCTTGGGCCTCACAGTCCCCTCCCACCAAACAAATTGTTAAAAAATTATACTGGGATTGGGTAGAGGCTAAGGACCTCAATAATACAAGCTGGGGACCTTTGACGAATAACTTTCTTGAACATAAACCTTCCTGAAAGTTAGAACCCTTCCTGGACTTAATCCAGACTCCTCGAGATAGAACTTTGTTCCTGAAACTAAGATATGGTACCCTCCCCATCAAAAAATTTACGGAAGGGTGGAAGGTTAGGAGGGTGCAAGACTTAAATTGCCCAGGTTGTCCATGTCCGGAAGAATCCCTTGGCCACTTTTTGTTTGCATGTAATGCCTATAAGCAGGTTAGAGCAAAATGGTTGAAACCAGTGTGTAGGGAGTTGGGAGTTAGGGATCATAGATCAGCTCTGCGCATTATTTTAACCAACACTACCTCTATGTACATTGTTTGTGGGGTCTCTAAATATTTGGCTAGTGCTTGGCTTATCCGGTCAAGGCTGCTACCCAATGTCTGATCAGATCCACTCCAAGAATGTTTTTTAACTCTATGAAGACCCCCCTTTTATTTTATCTCAAATTGTTTGTAGTGATGATTTTTTTAATGAAATTGTAGTAATACTTGGTAAATTGTCTTATGTATTTTTATGTCTGTACTTTTATGATATATATTTATCGAATGATTGCACTTCTAACAGGGCACAGTTCCTTTGTGTTCCACTTTGCCACTGAGATCATTTTTCTTTTCTCCTAGTAGCTCATTAATGTTCTTGCTTCGTTCATAGGCAAGCATAGGAAACTAATCAAAAATCCATTAAAATCAGGCTCCGTTTGTATCATTGGCCAATGTTTGTGGATGATTTTCTTGAATCCTGAGCTTCTGGTGGAAACTTTCGATACTAGGACTACTTTGTTGGATTTGACTGGCTTTTTGTTAAGAGTTAATATTTGGTTTCGAGGTTTGTTGGATTATCTTGACACAGCTCTGTTTAGTACTTCAGAAGGGTAACCTCTGTTTTCAAATCATTTGGTTATGTTAAGCATGTTCACTCCCAGTTTGTCCAGATTGGAAACCATTATTTTCACTCTTAACAGTTGGGAGTATGGTAGATGTACTTTGAGTGAATTCTGATGGAAGCTGTTGAAATGTAACACATTGTTTTGATCCGTTTATTTCCTGTGCATGTTGGTCTCCAATTTATGATTTACTGTGGATACCTATACATCCAGGATACTGACACTCACTACTGATATCGTAGGTGAACCCAATACAATCATTGATGTTGTTCAAAGTTTCTATGGCTGAATTTAGTTCATTACTGGTGCCTTTCCACAGTATGAAAATGTTGTTGCTATATCTTTAGGAAGTGATGAGTTTACTTTTCCATGAGTAGTTGGACAGGATAGGATCAATTTCAAATGTATGCAACAGGAGGTTTGCATAGCTTAGGACTGCACGGATAGACGGAGACCAAATAGGTGAACTGAGGGTTAGGACCTTTGACTCACATTTGACTACAAGGCTGCCTACACTGCTATCCTTGAGATACCAGTTACTCCCCCGAATTGGGCGGAATTTTTATTGTATTCTGAAGGGAGATAAGTATTCCCCCTTTTTACTGCGCACGAAAGTTACAGCTATCTGTTCCGTCAACCACAATATATAGAGTGAATCACTGTCAACGCCAGGGAGGGAACCATTTGAGCCCTGATGGAAGCCCTGCACCCTTCAGGACAATTTTTTGGGCAGAAACATGTTTACAGTTTATTAGGGTCATAGGACCATTATTTCAAAAAAGACCAGTTTTTACTATTTTTTATTTCTACTACGTCCCCGCTAATAAAAGGGAACCAGGGGAACGTAGTAGGATTTTTATCTTTTAGTCCCCCTGGCCTACATCTCCTAAGAGCTACCTGAAATATGGTTGAGCCCACCCAGACCTTTAGGAGTCAGGGTAAACCCGATGATGAAGCATGACGCCAATAGGGTGTGTAATGGTTAAATAACAAAAGGATCTGTTGCCCAATCTGCGCTGCTCGCCAAGTAAGGATTTTTTTATTTCTAGAGCGCAGTTCTGGATGGATACTTGTAAGATAGTAGATTTCTAGTTGGGAAGAGGTATCCAGTCCTTGACCTTCTTGCCCCTTAAGTATCGGTGGGCCACCTTCCATGGACACTTCTTTGGTTACAATCACATAAAACACCCACTGAAAGGCACTAAGATCAAAATACATGCAACAGCCAGCTGTGATTCGAAGAACATACTCTACCTGTTGAAATGCCTGCGTGGCTTGGTTTATGTGGGGGAAAAAGCATAATCACAGCATTTAAAAACTACTCTATATGATACTGGAAACCATCGATCTTAACGATGGGAGAGACAACCGGAAGTACCTTCTGCAACATGATCAAAAGACAGCATGCACTGGGGCCACATGGTTTAACTGACCGTATCGAATATAGTTGTTTTAATACATGGAAGCGCCAGGTACCCCATGTCATTAGACTTCCATTACTTTGTACTTAAGGAACTTGTGTTTTGGTTTTTTAAACTGAAGCTGTTGCTTTTAGTTTTTTCCCCACTTTTTCTTTACTTACCATATTATTTATGGACAATTGTTATCTATTTGATTAACAGTTTGACATTCGTCATACACTTCCAATATGGCGGTTGTACATCGTAAACACATGCATGTCCATTTCTGTCTATGCATGCTTTTACCCTTCGAGGAAACATGCCTGCCAATAATGGCAACGAAGCAGAGCACGAGTTTTGAATGCACGTCCTCCCGTAAGTCTGATTAATTCTACATTTCTAATTAAGACCATTGCATGCTTACAGATATTTCATAGGCATGGTTTCACCCATGAGTTCATGCTGCGGTCACTGTCAAAATATGCTTGCGTAATGTTTTCGTATGACATGAAAGGGCACAACTAAGTGCCAGTCTTTGGACTACTAGGGTTTACAATGAACCGGAGAGCATAACTCACTCAAGCATGTCACCCGTTTCACCCACCGATGAGATTCAGAGTTGCACTATTTTTGGTTTACACTCGGTGGAGCCTACTTTTCAGCGTCAGTATAATTGATTCACAAAGCATTTTACCCATGTCACCTGTCTTATTCACCGGTGATATTTACAGCTTCACATGCACCCATTTTACAAACACTTGTCGGCATCAAAATGTTTTAGTATCAGCGTTAGATTCTATTGTAAGGTAGAAGATAACCAGGAAGTTTTTCCTCATTTTGCACCAGGATATTGCCAGTTCTCTTGCTTTTTTCCCCCTTTTGCCGTATCTCTAAGTTTCAGATAGAAGTAATCATGTTAAAACAACCAATATGTCATTTTGATAGCACTGATAAAGCTTTTTGTATATTTTAGGACATCGCCCCTGAAGAAGGGTACCTTCTGGTCCCGAAATGCATTGGGCATCGCATCTTCATACAATCAACTTATATTGATATATGAACATTTTTGTATTATTCTTTCTTAAAGGTTTAGGAATATGTAAATATTGTATTTGTTATGTATTCTCTCACAATTTATTGTCAGACATACTGATCTACATCTAATATATGCGTATATCAGGACACACGAATATTCTGTATCTATGTTTATATCTTGGAAGTATGTGCTCTGATTGAAAAATTAAAAAAGAGTAAATGAAATCCTCACATTGTTTATTGTTTGTATAAAGTGATTAGTAGTTTTTATGAAACATTGTTGGAAAACTTTATGTTTTCAAGTAGGAACAGTGCTCACTACAAGTAGATCCTCTCTACTTAGTCACCCTATTCACTTTTTGTGCTAGCCAACACAAGCATGTAGTGAAGTACCCTTGGATTAGATAGGAATAAGTTCTGTTTAAATTTGATAACTGAGTGCTCCTCTCATCGTTTCGAGTTATTTTCACTTTGGCCTTTCGGAGGTAGCACCACAACACTTGAATATTAGTACTTATTAGGTATCACTGTAGAAGACATGGCATCCTTTGATAGCATCACGCACATCACTGAAAATAGAGCCAACACTCTAGCATAGACAGCAGAAGAAGCCACAGATATATATGCCCTGATTAATGAAATCAAATTAGTAGACACTAAAGGGGGTTCCACAATACAACGTCTTAAACAATTGGAATACCTCACGAGGAGGCAGCTTAACCAACGTCTCCACGCATCGACGCTAGTCCAATACCACCGAGCAAAAAGAATACCGAGGGGATTAAGGATTGCTCTGAGGCCCATGTTATTTAGATTTCATCTGAACCCACAATTTATGGACAAATGGTTTTCCATATTGAACAAATGCTTTCTAGATCTCATCCTGTTAATAATAGAAGAACTATCACGTACTATTAAGGATCTGGATGAGGAAATTTTCAATCTGAAAAGAGATTTAGAACCTGCATTTGATCCAACAATTTGGCAAACCACATTGGAAGATTTAAATGTAAAACTTGATCGTTACAACCGTGAACTTCAGGAAGGGAAGATAAGAAAGTATCGTCGAGATAACATAGATTATAAATTAAACGAAGTCTATACGTGAGCAGAGATCTATGCCAAGAGACGATTCATTCCACACAAAACAATGACTTCCAGTGAAGAAAGTATCACCACTGAACAAGACATTTCGGCGTCCCGACAACCTTTATCAAAATCCGCAATATCATCAACATCCTTAACAACCATAGCCCCTAATGTGCAAGCAGCTGCCAACACCACAACGGGTTCTTTTTTATTACAGGCCCCGACGGGAGGGCAACCACCACCACTTCAGACAGTAGAAATATCACAAAGACAGTTAAGCGTCCCACCAGGAGAGGACAAGGGAAGGTCACTACGCAGTGGGAAAAATCTACCCTTATCATAAACATTTCTTCGTCCGAGTTATCTAAGAAGCAGATTATGACTCTTAACAAAGGTATGTCCTTTGTACCCACGAATGACACCACAGCATTGGAAACCAATGTGGCATTTTTCAAATTTATGCGGAAACTTAGACTTCGACACTATTTCAGGAATGTTATGGAATGTGAATTGGACCAAGATTTATCCCTGGAGGAGGTCAAGTTCAAACCTAAAAGTAAATACATGGCTCCGACATCCCATAAAATTCTTGACTTTTTTGAGGACACTGTCAAAAGAGATTTATCTAAGATAAGATATACATCAATGAAAAATAAGAACTTCACAGTCCATGACTACCATACTGTGCAATCGATCACTCAGAATTCAAAACTAACTTTAAAACCAGCAGACAAGGGCGGTGCCCTGGTTATCATGGATACAGAATACTATGATAAGAAAGTAAATGAACATGTGCAAGATCAACACACTTATCTACGACTTGAGAATGACCCCACTAATGTTTTACAGAAGGGTCTATCAGAACTGCTACAAGAAGCTTGTACGCTGGGATTATCTCTGAGAGTCAAAAAATTTTTCTCACAACACAAAATCCAAGAAGACCATCTCTCTACATGACACCCAAGATTCATAAACATCCTATAGACCCTCCTTTTCGACCGATTGTATCAGGGTGCAGTTCTATTTTTGACCCCATCGGGAAGTATCTAGATCATTTTCTACAAGAATTTGTACAAGCATGGTGTACTTATATTAAGGACACCACCCACTTCTTGACCAAGTTGGAATCGATTCAAGAATATTTCAGGGATGATTGGATACTTTGTACTATTGACGTCACTGCACTATATACATCCATTAATCACCAAGAAGGATTGGAAGCAGTAGAATGGGCACTGTTACAGATGAAGTTATGCCAAGACAAGAGTCTTTTTATTTTAAAATTGCTACATTTTTGTCTACATAACAGCTATTTCCAGTGGCAAGATCAATTTTTTGGGCAAATGACCGGCACCAGCATGGGATTCTCTGGGGCTCCAGCCTATGCTAACATCTTTATGTCACTTTTTGAGCATGAACACATCTTAATGAACCAACAGTGGAACCAAGGGCTAGTAATGTATGGTTGTTACATTGACGACATTTTTCTAATATGGTCCAAAACACAGACAGAACTTGAAGGGCTGATTGTTGATCTTAATAACAAGAATCCTAGGATTCAGTTCACTCATAATATAAGTTTGAGTGCAGTTCACTACTTAGATGTGCTTGTCACCAAGGATCAGGTTAACAAAAAACTCATAACAGACATCTATACAAAGCCCACAGACAGAAATAATACGTTGATGTATACCAGTTTCCATCCACAAAGTCTAATCACTAACTTACCATACTCTCATTTTTTGAGAATAAAAAGAATCTGTGCGACGAAAGCAATATTTGACAATCAGATTCAAGCCCATTGAAGCAGATTTGAGGAACGTGGGTATCCTCCTGTAATACTTGATCAATGCATTGACAGACTAGCTATCCATGATCGTCAATCACTACTGAGTCCGGCTATCAAAGCACGTAGACACGAATTTACATTTGTGTCTAAATTCTCTACATCAGCTAATAAAATCAAACGCATTATTCTCAAAAGATGGGAATTACTCCAAAATGATAGTGAGTTCAAAGGTATTTTTCTTGAAAAACCCATATTCGCTTACACGAGAGGCCGAAATTTGATGGATATTATTCGGACACCTAGGAACCCACAAACTCAAACTGACTTTAAGGGAACGATGAAATGTCAGAATTGCGTACATTGCAACAACATCATCACTGGCAACATCTTAACCCATCCAATGACAGGTAAAAAAATCAAGTTAAAGCACACATCTGATTGTAACAGTACCAACTTAGTCTATTGCCTCAAATGCCCGTGTGGCAAATTTTAAGTGGGCAACACTGAACGGAAACTAAAAATTAGGCTTACAGAGCACAAGAGCAACATTAGAACTAAAAACAAAAGTACCCCTATAGCTACCCACTGGGATGAAAGTCACCATAACATAGCTCAACTACGTGCGCAGATAATAGAGATAGTACAGAAAAAGGAGGGCCAAGATAACTATGCTCGCCTATTACAGCGTAAAAACTATTGGATAGATTTTCTATGTACAACTATCCCTAATGGCCTTAATGATCGTGTAGACCTTGGTTGTTTTTTATGATCTAGTTAGGTTTACAGATCCTCATGCAACCTCTGAATTTTACCATCTCCTCAGAATGTATATTTCCTTTTCACTAGCAACATATATGTCTCCACAACATGTTTGTAGGAAGGTTCCTTCGAGTTTTTGATTGCTGTTTATCATTTGATGTTTCTGTAATGTTGTTGATTACATATTATTTATTTATTTACAAAAGTGATGTAGTTAGACCTTATGTCACTATTTACCAGTATGTTTATTTGCATTATTAGACTCTCATAATTTGTTTTCAGTAAGGTTTGTTACAGGATTAGCTCTTGATAATTGTTTATCATCTAACGTTTCTGTACTGTTGGTGATTACATATACAAGTGACGTTGATGTATTCTATGTTATTATCTATTTTTATGTATAGTTGTATAATTAGGATTGTACTAGGTCATCAAATTGGTCAGTATATATACATATGAATTTGTACTCAATACGTAGTATCACTTACTAGCATGTAACATCATTTCTCCATTATAATTCTGCATTCTTGGTAATTTCATCCATTCATGATACACGTTATTGCTGCGGAGATGTTTTATAAGCTATAACATCCTTACATGTCTAGGTCGAGAACAATTCTGCCCACTATACATCCAAGGGCGTAGGATTATGTTAAGTAGTGTCTTAACATAGTGGTCGACATACGTTATTTTCTCTTTTGGATCCCCACCATTTGCTTTAAACATCGTAGGACCCGTTAATTCGTAGGGTTACACATATCTGTGTATTATCTACACATTTATGCAAGACAAGCTCCGTCCATTTATCTATACACAGTTCCGAGTGAAACAATAAAGTTTCGAGCCATATAATAATAATTTTTAAAAAATTTTATGGGGACTACATTTCCTTCCATTCCCGGGATATCGGGAACTCTTTATATAGCTGTGTGGTATCCTACCGCGTTCAACTGAGATTTTGCAGCAGGAACACATTATATCGGATGAGCGCTACATCGCGCTACGGAGGTAAATGAGCCAGACCCCAGTTCCCTTTCTTTAGTTTTATCTGAAAGCAGTAGCCCACTTGTAATGATAGATATTTTTGCATATATTTTTAGCGGCCAGATCCTCGTGTTCATCCAGCAGACTCTCCTTACGAGTGGATTTTTACCACGCCACTACTACATTTCTTCACATAGCAGCGGAGGGAAAGGAGATCTACCACATTATCGTACTTATATATTTTTTCGAGTGTAAGTGTACCGCAGTTTTTTCTTTGTAAATTATCTCAGAACAGGAGTGTACTGAAAATGATAGATACTTTTATGTGTTTTTTAGTGGTCAGACTCTTCCCAACACCCACAGTCTTCGTTCACGAAAAATGTTGGGTTACATTATCACGTCCTTCATCGTGACGGACGTAAACCAGTCAGAGTTTATTACCTATCTAGTAGCAACTCTGTGATAGCGTTTACGCAACCATAGGCTATTCTTATGTTTTCTAGTGGTTTGCTCCTTATCATTATCCCGATATTGCCTCAACGAGCATTCTGAAATTCCTATTACGCTGCAAATACGACCACAACCTCTAGGTAAGAAGTGGCAGAGGTTTACCAGCAAGCTTTCGGAATAATCGTATGGATTCTCATGCATGATATAATGACCATGAGTTCATATCTTGTTATATCCATAGTTGTGAATTATTTCTCGGCGGAGCCATAGGGTCCTGTGAGCCTAGTAACTACGAGCACACATCTCCTGTAGCCTAAACGACCCACTTTTAGTGGGACCACCTGGTCATTAGGTACTATTTATATATCTGTCTCAGCGTATATGTATACCTCCTATGATCATCGTATTGTTTATTCCTCGTTTCCATTTCAACCCATTTAGCGGTCCTGTTTTCTGGGACGTACCTCGTAGTACATTTTGCTGGAGCTTCGTCCAAAGAGTCTTACTAGGATTCTTACCTTAGCCAACGTGTATCATTATTTGTTTAAGGTACGTGAGTTATGTTATTCTGTCACTAATGCTGGAACACTGATCACTAGTAGTATGAGTATTATGTACTTAACGGTTCACTATATTTATGACACAGCATCTATGTGGTCAATTTGTATTATTATTCATTCCTGCATTATTCATCCCCGTATTTGTTTGATTATCACATGTCTAACTGTAATTTTTTACAATGTCTGTTACAGCATTTTTTTTGAAGTATGTGGTTATACAGCCATTTTTTATGTCACAGAATTATTTCAGCATAATGCTTTCAGGTTACTATCTAGTCTGGAGGATATTATTTTAGGTTTTGTGGAAATTTTGCTGTTTCTTTATATTTACGTTTGAGATAGAGGACATAGTCATTTATTTAGGAGGTTGCAATTAGGTCTACCTGATGAAACCTGTATCATGCATTTCTGTTTCTATTGTAAGGTAGAAGATAACCAGGAAGTTTTTCCTCATTTTGCACCAGGATATTGCCAATTCTCTTGCTTTTTTCCCCCCTTTTGCCGTGTCTCTAAGTTTCAGATAGAAGTAATCATGTTAAAACAACCAATATGTCATTTTGATAGCACTGATAAAGCTTTTTGTATATTTTAGGACATCGCCCCTGAAGAAGGGTACCTTCTGGTCCCGAAATGCATTGGGCATTGCATCTTCATACAATCAACTTATATTGATATATGAACATTTTTGTATTATTCTTTCTTAAAGGTTTAGGAATATATAAATATTGTATTTGTTATGTATTCTCTCACAATTTATTGTCAAGACATACTGATCTACATCTAATATATGCGTATATCAGGACACACGAATATTCTGTATCTATGTTTATATCTTGGAAGTATGTGCTCTGATTGAAAAATTAAAAAAGAGTACATGAAATCCTCACATTGTTTGTTTGTATAAAGTGATTAGTAGTTTTTATGAAACATTGTTGGAAAACTTTATGTTTTCAAGTAGGAACAGTGCTCACTACAAGTAGATCCTCTCTACTTAGTCACCTTAGTATCAGCGTTAGACACACAGAGTATCTATTTTATTTACTTTACTAACATACCGACAGGGTACGTTTGTCCCAAATATTTGTTTAACTGTCTCTGTAACAACTTTACTAACACACCAAGCAAACACACCATCAATAGCATTTGTGCACCAACTAAATCACACAATGTTGATTTGCATGATTGAGCACTTAACACACTTCGATGGACACTCCATTGCCTCAGCAGTCGATTTCGTTATTCTTTGTACTTCTCCTTTCAGGAATACATCCCCTGATGAAGGGCTAAACCAGCCCAAAATGCATTGAGATTAACTATGTTATTGATACATATCATGAATGTATTTTATGGAAAAGTAATTCACATTGGAAACCCAA
Organism: Lissotriton helveticus; assembly: GCF_964261635.1. Lineage (NCBI taxonomy): Eukaryota > Metazoa > Chordata > Amphibia > Caudata > Salamandridae > Lissotriton > Lissotriton helveticus. Next base: position 979,089,364 of record NC_136061.1, on the reverse strand, counting down.
GCACGTGAATGAATAAATGTATACTCTAATGAAGAAATTCAAGATGGAAAAAACTGATAAACCATAAAAAAATGGTGTACTGAGTGCTAGTACAAATTAAGAATAAAGTGATTACCGTCCTCCATTTGGAACTCAGCAGTGCACCAAAGGGACGCTACCTCCGTCGGGAGGGTTAATGTTCACTCATTTAGACACCCTTCTGACCGGAAAGCACAACCTTGTTGCAAACCACTAACTGACAGCAACACAACAAGTGCAATATAACTTGGTTACAGAGTTTGTATAAACATGAAGTGAGTGAGCCAACCTCTATCAATGTAGTATGGTAATCATGAGTTTCAATCACGGCAAGGCAAACTCAACCTTACATCCTTCTAAGGTTGGTTAATTGAGTACCATAAATAAAGTGATAGAAACATCTATTGTTTATAAATTGGAATCACTGTTTTCCATTTTTACAGATAAATACAGACAGAAAACAGTGTGTTTTCTATCTGTATTCATTTTTAACTGCTTAACCGCAGAGCGAATTACGGTGCGGCGGTTTAAACGAGTGGGCGGGGCCGCGTCGGCCAATGGACGTGCGCAGCACTACCGAGGTAGTGCTCGCGACAGCTGTTGGCCGACACGCGCAGCAAAGGGGTTAAAAAGCAGAAAAATACAGATCATTTGGCTTATTTTGAGTGACTCTCTATGCTGAGATGAATTACTTTCAGGCCAATAGCTGTACATCTCGGCAGCACGAGAAGCTACAAAGCGTAACGATATTTGCTTAAATTACTGCATATCTCAATATTTATTTGTGCTATTATGCACATTGTTTATGTTGATTTATTAATTGTTGGCAGTGTAATGTGCTAAAACCTGACAGACATCAAAATATGAGTGTATGTTTATCTGTTAAATAAAGGTGGAAATATACAAGTTATCACATCTTCTGTTTACAAAACAAAAATGGATTAATACCAATAAGATGGCCAAAAAACAAGTATGGGTAAATACAGACGTAAATAATCAAAAAATAAATACCATAAAACCGTGAGCCCTATTCTTAATGCTTAGACACGACAGGAGAGCATGAAGAGCCATATAAATATTTTTAATCATAAATATTGTTATTTAGCATTTTTCCTCAGACAAAAACTAGAGGCATACATTAAACCTATTTCATGAAGGCTAAGTGGATGCAGATTATTAATTTTGATACTGCACCCCGCCCCCCTCCCCCCATTTCTCCCCCCCCCCCCCCCCCCCCCCACTTCCCATCCCCCTCCCCCCGCCCGCCCCTCTTCTTTTAAGAAAACTTCGCAGAAGCAGTTTTGCGGTAAGGCAATATGCAAACGACGGCCACTTTTTTGCGTGCCCGGTCCGATTTTTAATCCCAATCCAACCCTGGGTGTAGAAATCGAAAATAAAAGTTGCGAAAAGAACCTTTGAAGCAAAAAAAAAAAAGTTTGAGATGCCTTGAAAGTACGCAAGAGGGAGAGCAACAGAAGGTGCAGACTAAAGGTGAGTGAACACGCCTGGCAGTTGTAACTCCAAAGATAAAAGAAGTAGGGGGGGGGGGGTAGTATAGGCAGAAACATCTCATAGTAAAATGGTGGATAAAGGAGAATATTTAAAGGGACAGTGGTGGTCGGGGTCTTGCCGCTGGCAGATTACGATGTTTGACAGAGGCTGAATGAGAACGGAATTGCAGGGGCAGGTGACAGGGTACGGGATGGATGGTTATTATCCGGAACGTGAAAACAGACAGGCCCTTTCCTTGGCCGAGCTGGGATTAATCCTCTCCCCGGCCTTGGGGCGGAGGACGAGGGATGAGCAGAAGGAGGTGGAGGGGGCCCTGTTAATCTGTAACGGCCTCCGAGGAGGAGGGGTGGAGGAGGAATTAGTAACGTGTAATCCTGGGAGGAACTGATGGAGAGCGCGCGGCCTGTGAGGCCCGGCGATACATCCAGAGCCTTGTCCGGAGAGAATGGGAAGAAACCGGTAAATGAATCGGAACAAAACTCGATCGGCGACTAGAGCGGCCAGGTGACAGCGAGCCCGGCCCGAAGACCGGAGAGTGCTCCGTTCCGCGTGAGGTCGGGACGAGCCCGGTGAGAGCCCGGAGTCGGAGCCCTGCCCGGAAAAGCACGGCGACGAGCTGGGGATCCCAAAGAAAGACCGGCGCTGGGGGTGGTTTCGGGGCCCTTTTCAGAGACGGTAGTTACGAAACCACGGCTTTTCCTGCCGAGCGTGGCGGCTGAACGACCGAGAATCCGGCAGAAAAGACCCAGAGATCGACGCCCTGCCTAGAACGGAAGTAAGACTGCGAAAGGCCGGGCGCTGAAAGCGGTGGGGAACGGGGGAGTAGGTAGACACCATCGCCGGATTGGGACCGAGTGACGCGTCGATGATGGAGGCCGGGGGGAGCCCGAGCCCGCAGTCTACCAGCCCCGCAACTCAGCCGCCTACCACGGAGGCGCCCTCCGGGCCCCCTTCCTCCACTCCTTCCCCCGGAGTCCCCAGCACCAGCTCTCCCGGTTCTGGTTCCGCCTTCCAACGCTGGAAGTACCGCGGCGCCTTCTCCTTCTGGGAGGAGAAAGGCAAAAACATTACGGTGCAGTGCGGACTGTGCCAACCCAAGGTCAAGCTTCTGTCCACGGCTCGCACCTCCACCAGCAACCTCAAGAAGCACCTGCAGGTGAGTTAGTGAAGGGGTGAGGGAACAAGAGGCATTCCACTACTAACCTCAAGAGGGAGCTGCTATTCAGCTGGGCTGACCCACTACGCGAGGACGGGGATTGGGCCTACCTCGGGCGAGCGAGACGGTGTAGCGATACTTAACCGCAAGAAGCTTTTGGGGTAAAATAGTGCGCAAAAACGTGGAAAGGGGGTGGGAGTTAAAGAATAAAATGCTCTGCTTTCAGTAGAAGAGGGTGTCGGGATCCGATAAAGGATCAAGACAGGTAGTTACAAACGACGAGGAAAGGGGAGGACCGCTGAAGGAACGGAAAAAAAAGACTAGGGATCTACCGACGGAACGGAGATTGCTTTTGGCAAAAAAGAGAGCAGGAACTGGAGAAAAAAATGAACTCTTTCTTTTTTTTGTCGCTCCGTGCGTGCGTAGGGTTTTCAGACCTGGTATTTGCTTCGTGTTCTGGGACTTGTAGTGCTCACAATGATGGGTAAACCCCTTCCTGTAGAAAATAAGGTTTATTCCAGTTTAAACACAGGACGCACTAGCTCCGTGCGATCGTGGCAACCGGTCTACATTCTGTTGTCGTTACAATCTCTTCTGGAACGTTCGCTTGTCCCAATTATGGAATGAAAACACATTTGAAAGTTAACACTTCCCAAATCTTCTTCTATTGAGAAATGAGACCAAAATATTATACTAGGTGTTACAAATAATACCAAAAATATTCAATACAATAATTTAATTTTCACGGGGCTGGGAATTCAAAGTTATGCACTCCCAGTAATTACCAAATTCCATAAAGTCCGCGCCGTTCATTAAAATTCGGCTGGTCAAACCTGCAAGAATTTAGCAGGGAAAACGAGTGGTATTTAATTTGACCTGCATATTTTTGGTGCATTAGAACATACATATGCTTGCTATTGCTCAAAAACGCTGTTTAGGTGTAAATTATCGGGCCGAATACATTTCGGACCCAGGTGAGTTAGATTTATTTGAAAGGTTTTGTATAGCGTAAATATGACTCGACAGGATATCAAAGCGCTGTACATAAAAGCATGCAAGATAAACAGGAAAAGGTATAAATACTAAACATGTAGGTACTTAGACAAAATGCGAAAAAAGAACAACCCACATCATAGAAGGTATAAAGCAGCACAAATTGCTTAATTGAATATTAAAATCAGTGCTGTAATCAAGAAGTAAAAGTTAAGCTGGGAGTCTTCAGGTCTATTGTTGCAGGTAGCGATTCAGGAGCAACCCACTGACTTACCTTTTGAATTTGGCAATCAAAGGGTTAGTTCTGATTTCAGCAGGAAGAGCGTCCCATATTCAAGACTGGACAAGGCGCAGTTATAATTTCTCTTTTGAGGTTTATACAATAGAGTATTAGAGCTTCTCGGGGCTTGATTCAAGCCGAAGAGGTTTTTTTTTTGTAAACATATTTTATTGATAATTTGTTACACCTTCACAACAAATCGTCAATGAATATGTATTTCTAGTCAAGGCTCTACAGATACACCTATTACTGGTGTTCCCATGTCTGTCTAAAGCACTCCTAACAAGAAAGCACAACTTTAGTGTTCCTCCCCCTCTGCGAGTTCTCTGTGTGACATTAGAAGCTAATGTGCACATCATGGAGTTTTATATACATCTGCTATTGGAGGATTGGTGTGGAGGTCGTGCGAGGGTAGGTGAGAATTTATGTGTGCAAGGGAAGAATCCAACTCTTAGTATAGTGTTGGCTCGTCTATGGGTGTTGACTTTGTTCATCAGGGTCTTACTCTCTTAGGTCTCGTTATCTTCCCCCAGTTCTTCTGAATCTGGTTGTAGTAGGTCATGCATTATGGCTTCCCACGCCCTTGCAAGTTGTATGTGTCTCAGTCCTCTCTTGGCCTCCGTCATCAGGACCCCCCCCTTCACATCCTTCCCATTTTAGAAGTTCTGGTTTACAGGTGGCTATCTTGGGACCTCTCGGCGACTTCCAATGTTTAGTTATTTCCCTATTCGCTAATATGAACCCTACGTCTTGAAATCTGCTTGTGACTTTGTTTTTGGGTGTGTGGAGGAACTATCCTAGGAGACAACGGGCTGGGGAACAGGGAATCTCTTTTCCTATTGCTTCTCCTATTATGTGTGTGATCTCCCTTTGATATTCAAGTAGGGTAGAGCAGGTCAAGAACATGTGCAAGATATGCGCTTGCTCTTCAATGCAACGTAGGCAGGCTTCCCTTTTTGTCTGGAAATATCTGTTTATGCGCTCTGGAGTCAAATAGGCTTTATGGATTATGTAGCAATTTATCAATTTATAACACGCGCTTCTTGACACTTTAGGTGTTCCCCTTAGTATGTAGTCCCAGTACTTTGTCTGGATTGGAGAACCCAAATCCTCCTCCCATTGTGGGCACAATGCCTCCAGCGGGCGTAACTCATCTGTTTGAAGTATCGTCAGGAGATCGCTTTGAAAGTGCCTGCTGGTAGGGCTATGTAGTAGGTGCTCTGCTGGGAAGGGTGCTCCGTAGTGCCCGTCTTCCAGTGTTTGCGTATTGCAGTCGCAAGTGCCCTATGAAATAAAAAAATGCCCCTGGGGTAGTCCAAATTCGGCGCAGAGCTCCCTAAATGGTAGTAGCTTGGTGTTTCTATACAGGTCGCCCATTTTTGTCACTCCAGCGTCCAACCCGGCCTCTAGGGCCCTCCAGTTCTCCTCATGTAGGAGCACCTTTAACATGTCTAATGGGATGTCTGGTGAGTATGGGATTTCACTCCCATTCTTTGAAAGCTCCGGTGCCAACACCTGGTCTGCACTCTGAGTGCTTGGGAGACGTTCCTAGCTGATCTGTTGAGTCTTAGAAATATCTGCAGTAGCCCGCGTAACATTGGGTCAGCTGCCTCTGGGGGGCCGTTTGCTGTTGCTTCTGTGCTATATTCTGCACCAACCACTGCACCTGCACCGCTATATAGAAATTCTTGAAATCTGGGATCGCCATGCCACCTGCCCTCGTCGGTTTTTGCAATGTGCACAAGGCAACCCTTCGGCGTCCTCATCACCAAATAAAGGTTCGCATCTGGGTATTGAGCTCCCTAAAGAAGCTCCCCGGGGATCCACAGTGGGAGTGTATTGAAAAAGTACAGTAAGCGGGGAGGCGCTATCATTTTGAGTAGTGCGATCCTGCCAGCTACTGAGAGTGGCAAATTTCCCCGGAATTCTAGGGCTGTTTTTAGCCCTCGCATAGCTCGTCCTATGTTTCCCTCATAAAGATCTGTCCAGTCATGATAGATATGAACCCCCAGATACGGCAAACAGGTTCCCAGCGTACATTTCCGAGGTTGGCGGGGGGTCGCCCGTTCACTTCACTCGGAACAGTTGTGAATTAAATAGCATTAAATATTTCCAACAAATCCAGAGCCTTCGTTAAGTCTTCGTCTCCCCTATCTAAGAACAGTAGTAAGTCATCCTCATAAAGTGCAATATAGTAGCAAGCTTGGTCTATTTTTAGTCCTCGGTAGTGACGTCCTGTTCTGGCCATGAGTGCAAGAGGTTCCATGGCCAGGGCAAACAGAAGAAGGGAGAGGGGACATCCCTGCCTTGTGCCTTGCTCTACTGGCAATCCTCTTGATTCAAGCCAGATAGTTCACGTTTATTTTGCCAGGTAAACGGGAGTGTTATAATTAAGGGTTCCGGTTTTCCATTCTTACAGATAAATACAGACCGAAAACAATGTGTTTCCTGTCTGTATTTATTTTTAGACACAGAAAAATTCAGAAAATGGTGCTTGTTGTGAGAGACTCTCCATGCTCTCTTGGATGAATTCCAGGCAACAGCTGGGCAGATAGACAGCATGGAGAGTTAAAAAACAGGTTCAGATTTCCTTAAATACATGCATATGTTAACATATATTGGGAGTACAACGCTAATGTGTACCTGTGAGTGTAGTGTTTTGATATACATGGCTGCTTAATTTGCTAAATCATGACAAGCCTCAATGTATGAGTGCACGTTCAACAGTTAAATAAATGTGGAACTATACCATTTTACGGTTCTATTTATTCTCAAAACACAAAATAAATATGGATAAATACCAATAAGATGGCCAAAATATAAATATGGATAAATACAGACGAAATTGTTAAAAATATAAATACCATAAAACCGGGAGCCCTAGTTATAATGAAAGGCTTTGAGCGTCAAGCAGGCTTTCTGGAACCAAATCCTTGCTTCAAGAGAGAGACACTTTAGTTGAATTAGGTCTGGAGCGATGTGATCATGTATTTTTGAACCCGTGATGCGTCTGGCAGCAGAGATCAGAGTAGCCCTTGAAGGGGCCAGTCTAGCTTTGGGAAGCCCCGCCAGGGTCACAATTCCATCATCTAAGATTGGACTGCTAGCTGCATGTCATCAGGAGGTAGGAACGGTTTGATTTTTCATAAAGTGTTGAGTTGTGATTGGCTCCTCTAGTAGATTTTATCAGGTGTGATACATTGTACATATCCATAGGACCTCTGTCTATCAGTTCCACTAGAATCAAGTCTCTCAACCGGTTCCACTGAAGTGCCTTTAACATCAGCCCTACCCCCCATGTTATCTTCAACATTTACACTTCCATTCTTGAGTCAAGCACTGCCGCATAATGCCAACTTACTTAAATGCAAAATCCTATAATTCTTCAATTTACAAATCTGCATCTTTCAAAGGTCCTCTGTAGCTTGAGTCTCCCATGGCACCTCTCACCCTCCATTTTTCACACACACCTATGGTCCAAAATTAGCTTCCACTTCTTTTGCATCAGTTCTGTGTGAATAGGTGTTATACATATTTTGAGCCTGTTGCATCTGACTGTTCTCCTCATGAGCTGTCCACTCCACAATGTTAAACATATGCACCCACCTAGGTGCATCCCTAGCGTTCAGATGAATAAACCCTTTTGTTTAGTTAACATTGTCTCTCTAAGCTCCGTTCTTAACTTTGTTTTCTCAGTTAAATCATTCTCCTATACAAATAGGTTCCAACATCTTTATCACCCCTTCGAATCTACCTTTGTTGCCACTTTCAATTCACTCCACTTTGACAATAGATGTGTATGCACTTATACTGGCCTTTTACTGTATTGACCTACAATAGCAAATGTTATTTCCTCCCTAGCATACTTGGACAGCTACTTGGGCACAAAGGTGGCCTGGGCTATTTCTATGTTTTGGTAGCACACTTACAATATGTGCAGTCCCTGAAAACTCTCTCGAAGGCATTATCCATGCCACGCCCCAGGTACACTTCTGTTACCATAGTCATAGTTTATTTGATACCCATTGTTCCTCAAGGCCAACATTTATTATCTTAGAATACAACATTGATGGAGTAATTATCTTTTCCTTCCTCATCACAAATATGTCCTCCTTTTCTGACAACCCTCACATTAACTTCCTTACATTTCTCTCAAACCACAAAAATTCAATTTAAAAAACCTACAATCAAGCCTTCTCGGGTATCGCCCGAGGATATGGAACTCCTTACTCCCTGAAGTCAGGTTGAATCCCTCCATTGCCCTTTCCAAAAAGGAAGTTAAAGTGATACTGATGAAGAAATTTTTGCTGTAGAAATTGAGCTTCCAAGGTGCTAGATGACTCCCTAGTTGGTTTGAGACTGTGAAGAAATGTTTGTGGGTCTGTTGGTCCTCTGTTACCTCCATTTATTCCGTTTGCAACTGTTATACTGTAAAGTGCTATGACACCCTCTGTGGCTTTGTTTGCTACATAGACTGAATCCGTCTACTGCCTGTTTCAAGGAAGCAAAAGTGATATGGATGAAGAAACTTTTGCCTTTGATTCCAATCTTCCAATGCTCCCTAGGGTGCCCAGCTCTACGAGACTGTTAACACTGTATTTCTTTTGGTTGTTCCGTTTTTACCCCTCATATCCTTTCTTGATTTATAAACTGTAAAGCGCTCTGCTACCCTGGGTGGTCATGTTTGCGCTATAGAAAACTTTTTAAATAAATAAATTCCATTTTTCTTCATAATCCTTGTTCCATCCTTGCTTTGTCATGGCGTCATCCTGATTTTATATAGATAGGCAGCACAATAATTATCTATACAAATTTTCTTCAACTGGGGCAGGGAGTCTTTTTGGGAAATTTGTATTACTATAGAGTGTCCTGTTTTACTGATTACTTTTTTCTTTGGTCTCAATACCAGATTTTATACAATAATAGAAAAGTTCATTTACTATAATTGTTGTTGTTTGCATCCCTTTATTTTGTGCTTGTCATTAGCAGGTTATCCTGCATTCCTTCGTGCTCAATACATGTTGCCAGCCAACACGTGTTTCACCCCATACATTGCCTGTGCGGCCAGGGCTTTCTCAAGGCTGTAAATCCAATGTTAAAATATAATTTTAATAAAATAGTAATCAATTCTTTATACCATACCTCTAGTGACCCGTGATTTTCACACATGCATATTTTTCTGGTTCACAAAACGGTGGGTTCCCTTATTACCATAAGTTTATGAAAAGAGTATACTCAAGAAGTTGTAGAAGACTCAAGGGGGCATATGTATGAACTTTATGTCAAATAGAAATTCCCTTTGGGCACATTAATGTAGAGACACCAACTAATGCAAACAGAATAGACATCAATTATTCAGACATAAAGACTAGGAGCAATGCATTAAGTAACAAAATTATGTAAAAACAGATCAGTTCAGTATGCACAGTTTATTTATACATTTAAAAACAATTAAAAAGAAACAAATTTAAAAGTATATAAAACTTGGGAACACAGAAAATATATCAAAAGGAACAAATCAAATACATGAATTCATCCAATCCATTTCCTAAGGCTATAAAGGTAGGTACGAGAAAGGTATATTCAACAGCAATCAGAATACTCCTAAATCAATACGTGTTGTACTATTCCCTTAGTTTCGACGCGTTTCGACGGACAATTAGTATATAGCCGCCTTCATCAGGAAAATATTGACTGTCTTCCCAAGATATTTAAAAGCCGTTATTTTTGATCCAGAATACACGCGGTACAGAGCCAAGATCGCAAGTATGTGTTAAAAGTCCATACACATTTCAATACTTGTAGAGCAAGATTTATCTTCAACAAGAAAGACGACCGGAACGACACGCGGGACGCTAGACGCATTAGAACTCAAGAGGCCGTATAGAAAAAGAGACTGAAGAGACTGGATATAGCTCTCAGGCCCTGAGTACGCCAGTATAGATAAATCTTGCTCTACAAGTATTGAAATGTGTAGGGACTATCCCTTTGGTATTGGGTCCCTCTCTCTTTTATTAGAGAGGCATATGTATGAAGCCTTTTTTTCCAGTCGCAAAAGGGCCGATTCTCAGAAACCCCGTTTGCGAACGGGAAAAAGCATTTTGGGATGTATCATCCCAAAAGGCTCTTGCAAAATAGGGAATCGCAAAATTTGTGATTCCCTATTTTGCACACGCATTTAAGGAATCACAAATTGCGATTCCTTAAATGCACTTCTGGAAGCAGCCAAGTTGTGCAATTTTGCCTTAAGAAATCGCAGATTACCTTTAAGTGGGTGGTAATTTGCGATTTCTTTGAAAAATGCAGTGTCTGGTATTTTTCAAAGTACCATGTGGCGCACATGTGCACACATGCTTATTTCTGGGGTGCAACAGGGTCTCCTTTTGACACCCTTGCACCCTTGAAATTGCATTTGCAATTTGTGAGTACCTAATGGGTACTCGCAAATTGCGAATGGCTTCCTATTCGTTCAATGGGAAGGTATTCCTTAATTGCGAATTGCAATTTGCGATTCGCAATTAAGGAATATGTAGGAATTGCAATTATTATTGAGCAACCTAAATACATTCTATTTTGCAAGTCCTGAATAGCGAATCGCTAAAATTCGCTATTAAGGACTAGCAAAACGTTTTCTTCATAAATATGCCCCGAGGAGTTTATATCATGACCTTGTGTAGTTAAAACTGTACTTAAAGAATGGAAGTGGAGCGAAAAGGACATGCTATAAAAAGAAAATTCAGAAATAAGTATAGAGAAGACAATATAAGTAGTTCACTATTCACCATGTGAACATGCATGCATTTGTCATGGAAAGAGGATTGTTTTGCCTCTTTGTGAAATCCTGTTGCTTCTAGTTTGTCCTTGGTCGTCTAATCAAAGAATAGCATCTTCTATAATTTGTTCCCACTGCAAAACTGTCAAGAGTAACAAATTAGGAGGGATGCATCTCTGAAATATAGATGAAAAGTATGCACATTCATAAAGAGTATTTAAAGGTTCTGTAGTACTCGTTATAATCATACTGGTACAGTACCACCCTTCAGTTTTGCAATACCCTTTTACGTGCTGATCCAGGCACTTGGGGGCATGGATAGGGTACTGTTTCCCATTATATTTAAATGGAATTACTGCTGCAAATTCTGACTGTTTAATCTAAGTGAGGTATCCCGTCTTACCGGATTCCCCGTTGAACAGTGTTTTGGTCTATGTTCCTGGAGACCAGCCCTACCATGCTTTTGTGCCAGGATGTCATCCATTGAGATCACTTCGGTCCTGAGTTCCTCGCGCCCTGTTCCAATTTCAGTGTCTGTATTGGCATTCTGCAAGAACACAAATTTAAAGAGCAAATGTGTTGGAGGAGTCCTTTCTCCATATGCATGCGTCTCTAGTCTCTGGCACCAGTTTTTTGACATATAAAACCCATGCCATCTTGGAGTGGCTATTAGACATAAGTTAATCACCGACATTGGACATTTTCATGTTTTGATCCTATATTCAGGATCTTATAGACACGACTTCCAAGACATGTTGTGTTAGGAAATTAAAAACCACAGTCCTTACTCCACTCATATCTTTCAGGTATAATCTTGCAACCCCATCAAGGCAAACTGTTTGCCCCACACATAAGTGTATAAAATATTTACACCTCCAAAACACAAGCAAGAGCTTTTCTTTCAGACACTGAATATTTCTCTTCTGTCGTAGTCAATGAACGGGAAGCAATGTCTATTATTTTCTCTTTCTTCTGATCATCTATTTGTAGCTACAGTTTCTTTCCTTTTGCATTTGTTTTAACAACACTCAGTTTGTGGATCAAACCCTTGCAAATGAGTTCCAGAAGATATTGCCTTCTTTACACAAGTCAAATGCTTTCTGACAGTTCCAACCTCATACATGCTTGACTTTCATTTTTATCAGCTGTCTTAATATGTTTTGGTGGCATAACTACTAACATGCTTCGAATAACCCCTAAGAATGAGCTCTTTTGGTCTTTTTTTCTGTGGGATTGGCACTATTACAGTTTTTATCAACTTATTCTTAAATTTAATTCCTTCTGTGCAGATTTTATGACCCAAGTTTGTTACACTTCGTGGTGTAAACTTTCATTCTGAGTACTCCACTGCGAGTCTTTACATTTACAACATTCCTAAAACGTCCACTAGCTTCTATCATGCTCCCCCTAGTCTTACCTATAGTTAAAATGTAGTTTTGAATGTGTAAGACTCACACTGTGCCCTTAAGCAATTCACTCGGGAGCCCGAGTCAAAGCTGAAGGGCATACTCATAAACTGTAAATACCCTATGAATTTTACTGAGTGCACTCCTTGCTTTCAGGATGCAAAGGCACTCAATAATATGCTGTAGACCAGATGTAATGAACCAAAACATCTCTTATTAGGGCCAACTTTTAATTAATTCTAGACAAGGGAAATCTGTTGAGGGTTATGTTTTGCTAGTGTACACATAATGTAATGTAAATATGTAAATATGCACTTGTATAGCGCGGCTGTCACTCCAAGGAGCATCTTGGCGCTTGTAGCCCGTAGCCTAGATGGAAGGCCGGAAAAATCAGCTTGCAACATCCATCTTGTCAGTACTGAAACACGCTCTATTTAAATGTAATAATAATGTAACTTTACTGTTGGAATTTCTTGTTACTACCAATAGGGTTAACTCTTTTTTACAACTTTCACATTGCTCTTCTATCCTTAAATTTAAATACCAAAGAGGGATAACCAAACATGTAAATTATCCTTAACATTCCGAAGGTGACTTTCCTTGATATTCAGTATAGAACTATCACTGTTGCTTATGTTACTGGTTTCTTTTTTTTCATTTTACACACTTCACTCCCTCTTTCTATTTTGTTTTTCTGTACACTTTGGGAAAATGCTCACTTACCCTGGACGCTATAAATTTTGCTTGCCGAGTGACCACTTTTGTGACAAGCCAAGTGATAACCACTGTCACATCTATAAAATCTAAAACCTTCTTTTACTTCAGCCTTACTCATATTCTGACTGTTGCTTTACCATGACTAATTTGTCCAACCTGTAACCGTTTCCCTTTACAACTCTCTACTTTCACCGCTTCTGCACGTCTTTATAATATATCTGCCCTTTGTACAACCATTACTGTGCTTTCCAGTGGGGATCCATTAACTCATAACCTTTCTTATATGGTGCTATTATTGAGATGAACACCAGTCTTATTTCTCATAAATCATCAAGTGCACTGAATACACAGTAATCCATTAATAACCCTTTTCACCCCCCCCCCCATTTATATCTTGCACTAAAAGATGCATGTTAATTTAGAAATAATGGGAGGCATCATTACCAATTTTTTTGGGTGGGAGGTGGAGAGGGTGCAGGTTTGGGAGTCAAGTTGTATGGTGGTGAGTATGATTGTGAGGGAAGATTGGTGTTGGGGGTTGTTGTTTGAAGGGGGTGTCGAAGTGATAGTGTTGGGGCGTGAAGAGCTGGTATTAGCGTTTGGTTACAGGTAATAGTGTGGTGGAATGTTTATGGATGTAATAGTGCGGTAGTATAGTAGTAGTAGTAGTAGTGCCATGGTGGCGTGTGGTAGTTAGTGCTGTGAGGTGGTAGGTCAGTATTTGGATGCAATAATGATTAGAGTTGGTGGATCATAGTGCAGTTAATGGTCATGTTGTGCAGTGTTATAGGTTGTAGTGCTGTTCTAAGGTAGTAGCGCAGTCTAAAAGGGTAGTAAAATCTTATTGCAGTGGAGAGCATGTAGTGGGTTGCTGGGGATAGTAAGATCAGTTTTGCAAGTGGTAGGGTGGGTCTATGACGTGGTAGTTCTGTTATACTTGTGATTGGTACTGTGGTGCTATTGGATAGTAGTGCATTCTTGAGGCATGTGCGTGAAGAGCTGCGAAAGAAAAGAGTAATGCTGAGAGGGAAGTCCAGTAGAGCGGGAGTTTGAATTATATTTCTGTCAAGTATGGTAGGTGTGCACAGGTATTCAATGGCAATCCCAAATGTCTCCTAATATATATATATATATATCGCTTGGAAACGTCTATGAGAAACCGTTACCAAGGTTATACACAAAAAATTAAGAAAGGGGGTCAGCTTGTACCAGAGAGTGGACATCACAGTTACGGAGGTCTGATAAATGGTCAGGGTACAGTCTCACAAATTGGGAGGGAATCACACTGCGGGCTGTGTAGTCTTAAAACAAATCAGACCATATCATTAATTCTACATAACCACTCAACTCACATTGGTTTTGGTTTTACATGCTTCTTCAAGGAATAGGCGACAACTAGCCCAATTGAGACTGTGATACAAGCCTCAAAAACAGGAGAAAAGGGAGAGCTCTGCCATACAAAAATGGGAATAGGGAAGAAGCAGCACAAATAAACACCCGGGGAGCAGAGGCGAACAAAAGCAATATGAAAAAGCAAAGCCAGGTTCTAACTAGTAAGACACGTAGTAACTTTAAAACACACAAGTCGCTAGGCAAGTTGTTCCTGGCTTGTAAGAATCCAATTAACACTTTGAAGGTTAAATATAAAGTAGGTTTATTCCAGAAATGAGGATCCCATCCATCAGCCTGTCTTCAGCTTCAGATCAAGGCTCCAACTGCTCACATCCAAGTCAGACAATAACATTCTCTAGCACCTGACAACAGGTGTAGAACACTAAGCTGATCAGGAGACATGGCCAGGATGCCACACATCTCCCTCTTTTACAATTTTACAACATCAGAATAAAAAGAAATAAAACTTAAAATAAACTAAGAGCAAGATTAAATAAACAGACAAAATTATGTAACAAAGTCTCAAGTACCTTGGAGAAGAATAAAGACTTTCTTATAACAAGTGGAGTATCTAGTTTTATGGCAGGTGGAGCATCCAGTGTCTTAGCAGGTGGGGTATCAGGTTTTTCCACATTATTTGGACAACCCAGAACTCCAGAGGAACCTTTAGATTCATATACAAAATCCTCTCTAACCACCACCACCCTATTCAAATTCCAAATGCGATGATCAGCAGTTTTGATAGCATTGTTAAAAATCTTGGTGACCCGAATAGGTTTCAAAACTGCTTCAGTAAATTTACTTTAGGAGGGATTTTTCATTAAAACCCAATCTCTCACTTTTACAACAGTTTTCTTTACACATTTCTTTGCATGGTGTAGTTTTTTTCCTTGCTTCAATTTTTTTTGACTCTGCTAACCTCCAATCACACTTCTCATTTTCAACAAAGCGTTCAGGTTGCAAGTCATTCACTCAACTAGGGAATTAGCACACCTACCCCTAAACAATTCAAATGGGGTTCTCTTTGTGACAGCATGGGGGATAATCTATAAACTTTTACTTTTTTAAACACTTCAGATCGCCAATCTAAACCTGCTGACTTGGCCATTTCAATAGTCTCTTTGAGCACACGGTTAAAACGCTCTACTAAACCATTGCTTTCCAGATAACATAAGGAAGATCTCTTATGCCTAACTCCATGTGCACATAAGAAATCCTCCATCTCCCTGGAAACCAACTGCACACTGTTATCTGTAAGAATCCTATTCAGTATGCCTTCTCTGGCAAAAAGTTTTTCCCAAAGAACTTTCACATGCTTGGTTTCAATACCATGTGTTATAGCTATTTCAGGCCACCTTGAGAAAAAATCTACAAGGACAAGTATGTACCATTCAGTGCCAGAAGAGCGAATTGGTCCAACAATATCCAAACCAACTTCTTTCCATGGACCCTCAGGACGATCTCTTATAATCATTGGCTGAACCTTGGGTTTGGCCGCTTTTTCACTCAATGCACACTGCATACAATCTCTTATTTTACGTTCCACTTGTAAATCCATTCCCGGCCACCAATATGATGACCGTAAATCCTCTTTAGTCTTTGAAATTCCCCGATGACCATTGTGTGCTAAGGAAATGAGTTCTTCTCTAAGAACAGCAGGGGGAATGAGTGTCATGCCCCTGAACACTAAACCATCTCAATCCGATAATTGATCCCTTACATGCCAACATTTTTTAAGATCATCATCACTTTTAACATTCCAACCCTTTTTATGCACTCTAAAACTCTTAATAATACTTTATCGTCAACAGCAGCCTTTAACCATCTTCCTTTATCAATTATGCTCCCCTCAACGATGCAAACCATTTCTCCATCCTGTTCACATTCATCATCTGTACTGGTATCATCGCCAACAACTAATCGAGATGAGGCATCAGCTACCTTGTTCTGAACGCCCGGTATGTACTTTACCTCAAAGTCGTAATCCTGCAGTGCTACCACCCATTTTGTGATTCTGCTTGAGACGGCATCAATTCCCTTTTTGCTGAAAATTTCACATAATGGTTTGTGGTCTGTTCTGACTTCAAATGCACCACCCCACAGTAGAGTCTTCAACTTCCTTATTGACCAATAGACCGCAAGGGCTTCTCTTTCTAACACTGAGTAGTGCATTTCAGCACCTCTCAAACTCCTTGACAAAAAAAAAATCACCTCATCATGTCCCTTGTTCCTCTGTAGAAGAACTGCCCCTAGTCCTTTCATACTGGCATCAGTCAATAGGAAAGATTTATTTTCTGGATCAAAGCTGCTTAGGTTTGGTGCTGAGTTCAACTTTTCGTTAAGAAAACAAAATTCTTTTTCACATTTTTCTTCCCACACAATCTCGCACCCCTTTTGTAGCAACACTCTCATGCAAACACATAGGGACGCAAAATTCTGAACAAATTTACTATAAAATTCAGCCATCCCTAAAAAAACTCATCAATTCCTCTTTTTTATTTGGGGAAGGCATCTTAAGAATAGGTGTGACAAAATTTCTTTTGGTGAAACTCCACCTTCACCTTCACCTATTGTATGACCCTGATAATCAATTGAGCTTTTTTAAAATGTGCATTTCTCCATTTTTACAGTGAGACCAAATTCATCAAGTCTACTTAAGACATCCAATACTCTTACCTCATGCTCTTTATCATCCCGACCAAAACTCAAGATATCATACTGGTACACTCTCACCCCAGAAAGCCCTTTTAATACTGTCTCTAACGCCCTCTGAAAAACGAAGGCCGCCGAGACCAGACTAAAGGGTAACCTCCGAAAACGAAATGTGCCAAAAGGGGTAACAAAAGCTGTTAAATCCTTGGAACTCTCATCCAATCTGATCTGATGATAAGCTGACTTTAGATCTATAGTGCTAAAGACTTTAGCTCCCTTCAACAACATTAACATGTCTGCAATTTTAGGCAGTGGATATTTATTAATTACAACATCTAGTTTAGTTCCCTTAGGTCCACATAAAGCCGAAGAGACCCGTAAGCCTTTTTTGCGGCCACAACTGGAGCAAGCCATTGGGTTGGCTCAACTTTTTCAATGATTCCATCCTTTTTTAGGCGATCAAGTTCGCTTGTACTTGATCTCTGACAGCAACAGGAATCCCTCGTACTTTACAACAAATAGGCTTGGTGCCATCAACCAACCGAATATGGTGAACATAATCCTTTAAACAACCCAATCTTTCCCCAAACACATTAGGAAACCGTTCTTTTAACATGTGTGTAGTGGTCATCAGTATTAGTATCTACAGCAGCAACAGATTTAGGAATTACATTTTCTTTGAGAATGATAGGTGGAGAGGCATTTGGATCTAAAATCACACCAAGATCTCTCTGGTGGAATCAACTTAATATTCTATCTCCTTTTCAATGAGATATATATTTTAGCACTGGTTAACCTAATTTTGTAATCCAGCAAACCCCTAAAATAACCAAACAATTGAATAGGTTCACCTCCATAGGCAAAGGATTTTATATCAGGGGAATAAACCTTGATTTTCTCTTTGACCTCGTTCAAATAAAAATCTTTCGATACTATGGTGATCTTAGCGCCAGAATCAAAGAGAACCGTCGTAGGTTTTCCCTCAACATAAATTTCATCAGTGGGACAATTCTTCTTCTCTTCGTTTTGTACTACTTGGACTTGAATCTGGCCACAATTCACTAAATCAGGAGTGTCAAAAGTATCATCAATATTATAGTATATTTCACTGACTTTCTCTCTGTAATTCCTGTCTTTACAAGCAACAGTGAAATTACCCTTTCTATTACACTTACTGCAAGTTGACTTCCACCCTGAACATTGTCTATCATTAGCAGAATTACCTGTTTTATTACAGCGAAAACATTTTGTTTGAGATAGACTAACCTTTGTATTGTTTCCATTTGATGGACTTTTCTTTTTATATTCTTTAGGTCCAATAGCTTCCTTAGAACCTTGTTTAATAACATGTATCGAAATTTTATCTTTCTCCTCACAATCCTTCTTAATGACCTCAACACACTTTAAAGAGTGTTCTATTCTTTTCGCTATAACTACAACTTCATCTAATGTAGGTTCATCCTTCTGCCAAAGCTCTTCCCTGACACGATCAATAGTACAACCGAGCATAAACTTGTCTCTAAATCTTTCGTCAAGAGTTGAGCCAAATTTACACGAGGATGCTAACTTCCTAAGAGAGGTTATATAATTCTTAACAGTTTCATCCTCTACTTGTGACCTGCGACCAAAATGGTATCTCTCAAGAATTGTACTCACTTTTGGTAAGTAGTGCTTATCAAGTTTGTCTATACATATCTCATACTCATTGAGGCTGTGATCATCAAACTCCGGAAGATGGTCAAATACTTCCTGCCCTTCTGACCCCAGACAATGTAGTAATAATGCGGTCTTCCTCTCCGCACTTAGGGACGATCCACAAACCCTGGCATATTTCTCAAAAACGTTGCTGTTACATTTTGTATCGTGTCTATGTGTTAGGAGATGCACTTTAAAAGAAATAGAAGCAAATTATATTCCCTCTCAACTCTTTGTATATGAACAAAATAGTGTAGCCAAAAAGAGATGAGAAAATATATATATGTGTTACACAAAAAAACTTGTAAAAATTGTGATGCTGTGTACCATTAAAGCAGAATCAACTAGTGTGGGTCATATAAGTAACACCCTGTGATATAAAACGTCATTGTACACCTTTGTTTTTTTTTTTACTTTGATAAACTTTTGTTAAAAAATTAAATAAATGTGTCATCTATTCGTGTACCACTGTGCACGCTACGCTTTCTTCTTTTTTTTTTTAAGCAGTGTGCGTGTCACTGAAGTAACACGCTGTAACCTCTGAATGGAATGAAGTAAAGTGTGCGTGTCACTGTGCACGCTTGATGATGTAAATCCAAGTGTGCGTGACACTGATGTAACACACACTGAGTTTCGTGCACGCTTGATAATGTAAATCCAAGTGTGATTGTCACTGATGTAACACACACTGATTATCTACACTCCTCTTTTTTGAAAAAATAGTGTACGTGTCACTGTTCACGCTCCGCTTTAAACGCTGAATGAAATGATGTAAAGTGTGCGTGTCACTGTGAACGTTGTATGAGGAAAGGATTAGTGCGTGTCACTGAAGTAACACATGTTAAATGTTAAATAACTAGCGGCTGACACGGAGAACTTAGTTTCCACACTTCCCGATCCAAAATGGCCCCCACGTTGAGCGTCAAACGTTGTGACGCGGAACGTCTATGACACTTTGCTCAGTGCGAGGCTCCTTTCATTGTTTGAGGCTGATGATGTCGGGAGAAAGAACAGTACTGCAACGTTCTACACAGCGCGCACAACTCAAAGGTACAACGCGCGTGTGAGTCTGTTTTCGAAAGATGCACTTGATTCCCTCCTTTCAGCGAACACGATGTTGATGAAAAACAAAACAGTTCTTCAAGTGTTCCTCACAGCGCACTTCAAGCGTTCCTCGCAGCACACATAGCTCCAGGCAAGACACGCGTGTGTGGCTGGTGTTTGAAAGATGCGCTTCCACACAACCACCGCACAAACTGTTCAATCCCCGAATTTCAGAGTTTCACAAGTTCAAAAACATCATGCTCTTTAGTCCAGAGAACAAAGAAAAACGAAATCTTGCCAAACTTGTTCACCGAAATCGATAAAAACCGAAGAAGTTTAACACCAAATCAATGAATATCAAATAAAGTCTTGCCGAGCCAGGGTGTACAATTATGAATTAAAAGTCCAGTACACCTAATGACAGTCTCCTCAATTAGCCATACAAGTTAGCTTCCAATAAATAACAATGGAGAGCAGGCAAAAACATTTTTTACTAAGGTAAATCATTATTTGAAGATCCAGGCTTCATAAAGCGGCTTGATAATATCCATCAAATTCCAATCAAAGTTAAAGATTGAATTGTTTCCTCTTTCTCAATGTAAGTCTACTATTAAAATTACTTTTTATAAGTTCTAAGTCAAATTTACGCAGACTATAAAATTGAAGCAAGAATACCTTTGATGAAAATACTGTTGGGATCCCTCTTGATGTTGCTGGAATTAGAGAGCCATCCTCTGTCGCTAAATGTAAGAATCCAATTAACACTTTGAAGGTTAAATATAAAGTAGGTTTATTCCAGAAATGAGGATATCATCCATCAGCCTGTCTTCAGCTTCAGATCAAGGCTCCAACTGCTCACATCCAAGTCAGACAATAACATTCTCTAGCATCTGACAACAGGTGTAGAACACTAAAATGCTCAGGAGACATGGTCAGAATGCCACATGGCTGACTGCCTAAATAGCTCACTCTACCTCTTCCCTGACCTGTGACTGAGCTCCAGCCTTACCACATCCTACACAGACCTGTTCTCGTGCTCTTCCATTGCTCTGATGCTGTTCTTGTCTACTGTTCACGCCTTACAGGCAATGATCTTCCTATGCCTTTGGTTGTTAATCTTGGGTTCTGGCATGGAAATGAATTATAATTTTACTTAGGACTAAAACATAATAAGCTGCTACACAGCTCCGTCTTAGCCAGAGGGGCAGCTGGGTGCTCTGTGCATCTACACCCAAAAAAGCAGATTAAGAGATGGCCCAATAATTCAAATGGCAAAATACGACAGACTTGGATACAGTTAAATGAGTAAAGTAATTCCAGACAGGCAACAATATGAGTTGGTGACATGAGCAGTAGTTATGCACCCCTGTAAAGGCAAGAAACCTGCTTTCTTCTGAAAAAAATAAATCCCATGAATAAGGAAAGAAGTGGAAGAGTAATCAAGGTGGGCCCTAGTCAAGTCATTATTCATACTCTAGCAAAACTAGCACCATGCATATGTGAGGATGAAGGAAGACGCGGTTGGTAGGTTGTTGCCCTGACAGCACAAAAATCAGCCATGTTACCCTTTTGTCCTCATCCCCGTGTTGTGAGCCCAGTACCTTTCCTAGATCACAGAGACCGTTGCTGTTTCTAGTTTATATGAGGAGACATCTCCTGTCTATAGTATTTCCTCACAACTTTACCTCTTTTCATTATCAGTTGTGAATTACATTTTCGGATAAAAAAGAGACAGTGTGGTGAAAGGAGACTCACCTTGCCACCGTTGTTTTGGCTAGTAAAGTAGCATAGTACAGGTTTGGATTTGTTCAGCGTGAGCCCCACACTTCTTTTATCTGTGAGCCTTGTGAATACAGCTTCTATGTACAAGCTGAGCTTTATTCCCATATTCTCTGCCTGATCCCTTGCCACTAACTCTGCTCTTGCCTCTAGCTAGAGACCTTTGAACCAAAACAATAGTAACAAACAGGCATTGTTACCTATTTTAGAAACTCCTAATTCATTCTCTCCGAATGCTAGCTCCAGCCAGCAAAGTTTGTTGATTGAGTGTGCTGGATATTCCAGCTCACATAAGATACTCTGGAGATTAATTTGGGTGAATCATCATCTTTCCATTGTCAACGATATTTAGGTTAGTATATAAGGTGTGAGTGACGAAGGGAGAACACAATCTTCCTGCACCCAGGTATCACTCTTCTGTATTGAGAAAATATTGGGTGAAGCTGCAGTTTTCTGTGTCAAGAACAAAACATCAGAGGCCATATTGCCTTTCACTGGGTTACAGTAGGAGTTGGCAATTAAAGTTGTAGGAACCTATATGAGATCTGAATAATTTTTGCTTTGATTGTAAGTAATCGTGGACGGGTAGTATTTCTTCAAGCTAGATGGGCCCTGCCACCAAAATATAGATCCCGTAAGGATGGTTGGGGCCATTTTATGGGGCTGTGTGTTACTGTGACTATTTCATCTGGGATTGGAGCGAAGAGGCTGAGTGGACCAGAATTCCCAGAGTTAGAATCAAATCATATTAACCTTCTAGTTTCAATTAGAACAGCAGATTAGTGGAGTAGCAATTACGCCCTCTGGATGTGAATTCACTCATCTAGGCTGATGGTGCCCCTTGCGAAGGGCGACATGCAAGACTAAGGCTAAATTAGCACATCTTCATGTGAGATAGTAGTTGTCATACATTTTCAATAGTCTTGCCTAGGGTTCTGTCAGGAGAAACAGCTGTAAATGCCTGCTGATAATATTTGGTTCAGTCCATTGTGATTAAGTACTGGTGGATGGACCTTGACCCTCACATAAACTCTTGTGTCAATGTTGACTTATTTTCTTATTGCTGATATAGCACAAAGCCCCCTTAAAGCTAGAATTCGTAATTTAACTTTATAGACAGGTAATGTAGGTAGTTAATAACCTCAATTCCTTCTCCTTTTGGTTGTAGGCACAGGTAGATGCCAGTGTAGTTAATGAGGTCAAATTAATGATTAAGAGTGATGTATATGTTTGTATACTCTCTTCTTTCATAATGACGCTGTATTTACATACAGCGATCCCACGGTTTGCACAATAGTTTATGTTTACTATCAGAAGGTATCTGTAGGCTTTCCTTTATCTCTGTTTTTGTCCATGTTCTACCATAATGCAGCAATGGTCCTTCTTTGTGTTTATGGG
This sequence comes from Lissotriton helveticus, assembly GCF_964261635.1. Taxonomy (NCBI): domain Eukaryota; kingdom Metazoa; phylum Chordata; class Amphibia; order Caudata; family Salamandridae; genus Lissotriton; species Lissotriton helveticus. The sequence continues at coordinate 979,066,550 of NC_136061.1, read as the reverse complement.
ATTGTGGATGGGGCTGTCCCTTGCCTGTACAATGCCATGGCCTGATATGAAATGTAAATAAAAATGATTGCTCTGGCATTCAACAGTCAAACTTAAGGGACAGTTGGGTGCTAGAGGGAAAGCAAAGTAATAGTCGAGGATAGTACAAGGGGGCTGAGGTCCCCAGCGCACCAGGAATTCTATCCCACAGGAGTGGGTACGGACCATGGAATCTGTAGTTTCTTCAATGCATTGCTCCAATGGGAGCCATGTCACCAGCCTGGTAGCCGCTTTCTAAATGTTCCTAAGGATACCATCTCTCCGTGAAGAAGGATTCAGCCAAAACAAGTCTGGTGGACTCAATAATATAAAAAAACAAGGATAGCTCAACATTGTGCAGTGGGATTATTTAATAAAAGCGGGTCCTACAAGATTATCTACAACCGCCTAAAGCCCCAATGAAATGGAGGAGCACACGACCTTTCTACAAAAAAGAACTTTACTCTGACTTGTGCCCTCATAGAGTGGCATTACAGTATCACCACCTCCCCCCATGGCTTCCTTTAGAAGTATTCTCAATTAGCATGGTCCTGAAGAAGGTGTCTGTCTGAATATAGCAATTCCCACACCAAAACGTGCGTTGACCGTTTGTAGAAGTGGTCCCAGCCCACAACATCACAACGGTTGAAAGAGAAACATGTTCCCCATTGTTTTATTTGTTCTGTGTATGTGTGTTGGTGCTAGGATGTGGTATGTAAGGATAGTATGAGAGGAACGATTTTAGTATGTATGAGTGAGTGCAGGACGGGGAAAGTATTTTTTTGTGTATTATGTTCAGTTTTTGTTAAGCAAGTTCTATACTTCATATGTTTATAATATAGCAAGTGTTGTTAAATTAATAGGTATTTGAGATTAATATATATTGATGGTACCAAGTAGACAAAAAAGTGTTAAATAAAACATCTTTTCTACAAAGCATGTATATTGTGTAGTGTCTTTCAGGGTCAGAACACAAAGAACTGTTTAGACACAAAAGAACAATTACACATCAAGCGGGATTTTATTTCTTGCTTTACTTGGAATCTGTAGTGGCGTCACCATAGAATTTGGCGGCTGACTGAGAGCTCAGGCGCCAGTTCCTGCAGGCAAAGGGATTAGCTGGAGGGAGAGTGGCAGACTGGTGGCGACCTCCGGTCCTCCTAGCGACCTGTAAGCACCAGTGGTGTCAACCGGTGCCAAAACAGTAGACGGGCAAGTGGGAACAGTCCAAAGGATGGGGCTTGTGCCATGAGTGGAAGGCAGTGACTTGTAATTGTGCATTAGCCTGGCACCGGCTGATTGTGTCCACAACACCAACACAAGATATTGGGTGCGCAGAAGCAATCCTCGGTGTTCAACAAGATCCACGGACAGAGTAGCCGAAAAGGCTAAAAGGTAGGGAAGCATGGCAGAAAGAGACAACAATGGCAGGCGCCCCAACTGTAGGATGTTGATTATAAAATGCTGATATAAGGAGCGGTATTCAGAGCTCCGCAGGACTACTCCTGCCACTATGCCATCTTGTATTCTGTGTGATATTGAGCTCTGTGGCTTTAGGTTTAACATTTCGAATACAATGAATCCTTAGATTTAAAAAAATGTACTTGTTCTTATTAATGTCTTGAGATACATGAAAATTAGATCCAGTAGCAGAAATGAGAATTTTCAAGAAACTAGTTGTAGTAATGAGATTTTGCCAGAAACCACTCAACAGGTGTTTCATTCCTCCTGGAAAATTTTCAAGGCGTAAAGAACGGTAAGAAGGTAACAGTATGGGATATACTGTACACTACCCTCAACATCCCCTCCCCTGCCAGAAAGAAGAATTGCGCACTAAATGGACCGAGATGCTACAACAACCTCTTCCTGATACGTCCTGGGCCTGTGCTCTCCAGCTGGTGGGTGTATCCTACAACCTGAGGTTCCTTTTTAAGCAGTTCAAATACATTTATCATACCTATTTATCCCCACAACACATCCAGCGCGTGTTCCCAGCACTTTTCCCAGAATGCCCCTGATGCAAACAACATTCCGCTGACCTTTTTTATACGGTGTGGGCACGCACGTTACTGCAGACGACATGGACGGCAGTCACTGCAATGATGGCTGACCTGACAGCACATACCCTCACTCCCGAATCTTGCTTGCTAGGACTTTTTCCTTGTGCCAAAGGAGATAAACACTTGCACTGTTTCATTGACCATGCGTTTGTCGTGTTTAAACGTAACATAGCCATGGTCTGAAAATCCCTCGCCTTTCCAGACCTCCAACATTGGCTCAGAGTTTTACTGACGTGCACCAGGGCCGAACCCATATTCTTAGGCTGCTGCGCTAGTGGAGCTACTCCAGTACTGGAGGTGAATTTTGGGAGACTTTTTTTTTACTCACGGTGGAAGCGAAATCTGACGAACGCCTGCCATATGTTACTTTTGTGTCACTCGCATGCGACTCTTGCACATCACCAAGCAACACTGCGATGGCAATATTGCCGCCCTCTACCATACATTGATCCCTCCCCACGCAACACCTCCGCACCTAGCCCCTGATGCATTGCTCATACTGACACCAATCCAGCCCTGGCCACATATTGGCCTCTAAATCAACACATATAGACTCATTTCCTTCCCTTCTCCTTCCCAATGGGTTGCAAAATAGGCACCAACCGCATAAGATGACTAATGCCTGTTTTTTTAGGTCTCGGCTAGGCAGCGCACATGCGCTGTCTCTCCGAGACATCTAGTAATCTATATGCTTGGTGAAACTCCGCCTATTGCTGGGCACTTAGTTGCTGCTTGCCATTAGTTAACTTTTTGCCTTTTTTTTGTTAGCCAGCTTATTATTGGCTCTTCCTCCGATATGGAACTTCCGTTCATTCCGGAAGCAGCACTGCCTAACTTCAGTCTCCTTGCTTACACAGCGTAATTGTTTTTTTTATAAATAGTGCGCATTAACATGTTTGCGCAACTTTAAATTCGGGAGGCAGCTCTGTTGCGGCAGGAGGAGTGAATGTGTCTGAGGGTCTGCGGGGGGAGGCCGGCTTTATGGGGGTGCAGAGGCTGTTCACACATTGTCCTGCCTGCCCTTTGTCTCCCTGCCTTTAGCGATGCCGCAGTGAGCGTGCCGGTAATCACCCCCTGTAAACCTGGACACCAAAGGGCAGCTGCCCCCCACCCTCTCTTATCCCATGCAAATCCGACCGAAGGTAGAGATTCACTTTTATTTTATTCAGTAACGGTTTAGGGTTTAAGGGGGGACGATGGCAACACTAGCCCCAGTGAAAACAACATTATTTTTAAACAAAGGATCAATAACCAGATGTCCCTGGAGATGCGAAGAAAGAGACAGGATTTATTGAAGAATCTTTGATCTGGTGCAAATAGTAAAACAGGACAAGTCTGTTTTTCGATATTTTTAATGATAGCGCACTCGAAAATTATTACTAGAAAGGTAACGCCCGACGATTTGAAAGACACATTCTTACACGCATGAACGAAATGGAGCGGGAGCCATTGCTTACACTTATCATTGTGTAACGTAATTGGTGCTCATAGAAAGTGCTCCAATACCTTCAGGTTGAGTTTGCGCTATATAAATCTGCAACAAAAAAAATTGATTATAAATCAATGTGCAATTTCAATTCAAAAGTTACAAAACCATTTGTAGTTCATAAAGGGTCATTTTAATTTTTATCATCGTTGATACTTGGAAAGGGACAAAATATGTTGCCTCGAGCTTAGTCTCGGCTTTCACGTTTGAAAAGCTGTATAAACCTGGTCAGTTTATTATTTAAACCAAGCGAAATAGCTTCAATAGTGATTTTTTTTCTTATTTCTCCTATTTATTTATTTTGGCATGGTTGAGCAAATACCATTTCTGCGTTTCCTATCTTACAAGGCAAAAGAATGGAGCAAATAAATGTGCACGCTTCTGCCCCAGTGCAAAGTTATCCATAAACGACACTGTAAGAAAGCAGCGTAGTTTGCACTATTTTTGCTACTTATGTAATAAAAATAAAGTGCATAAATATTTTGTCTGAAACGAAGTATCGCATTTCCCATTCGAAAAGTGGAATACGTTTTCTACGTCCTTATTTACATCTTCCCCCAAAATTGTGTGAAATCCGTTCCTCTGCTTTTGACCAGGCTGAGTAAATACCACGTTCTATATTAACTATTCCACACGCAGTTTGAATGAATGACGTCAATTAAATGCTCCTATGTTTTGGTGTCAGTTGAAAGTTTCGGATGAAAGCCTCTTGCTTTCATCGGACTCCAAGACACCATTTCTCTGTGAGTGGGGGTAAATGTGAATTTAGGGTAGCCTGCATTGTTTAGTTATTTCTTATTTGCACACAACAAATATGTGAAATTTGTTTGATATCTGTGTTGCCCTTCTTTGTACGAAATTCTGTCTTCTCTGTTCCGTGATACTCACACACCAAACGGGCAATGAAATTAATTTGCTCCGTTTTAAGTTCAAACAAATTCGGGGCTTATTCACAAGCCCCTTGTGCCGTCAGTGCGCCACTTTTAATATGGGGAAAAAGTGACGTAGCGGCAGCGAAATGGGCTTGTAAATAAGCCCGAATTGTTTCGGTTTGTTAGCTCCTGTGGGAGTGAGGTACACATATACACCCTGTTCCCATCCAATCAGATTGCCCATATGCGGTAACGTATAGATTTTGGGATGTGCTACTCAACATACATTATGCATGAAAGTGGAATTTGTGCATTTAACCGAAGCAAAATGATGCACAAGCCCACACATTTTCAAAAGCTCAGCGAAGCATCCTAAAAAGTGCTGACACTTATTTATTGGGGAAAGAGTCCTAGGACAAAATTCACCACTCGATTGTCACCTTGAAGTAGACTGCTGGTTTAAGTTCCAGTAGTATATTTTTTTAAGGTCTATTAAATAGCCAAATGCCCCACTAACTGACTCTGCTAAAAAATTACACATACAGTGACAGGAGCCGAGCACCGGCACAAATGAAACACTTCACAACGCATTTTTAAATAACAGCAAACATAATACTCCACCACATTGCTAAAATATGTAGTGTGGGGTTACAGAATAAGAGTACTTTGTACTAGCATGCCCCCCACCCCACAAGGCATTTTGGTTGCTGTGGAAGTGTAGCACAATTAAGTCACACTGGGCCAGGTCTCAGTTGCCATGGCACAAACTTTAAAACTCCTGATTTAGCATGATGGTGCATTGCATTCTGGGAGCATGTGGTGGACCTCTGTGAAATATGGTCTAGGTCTTGAACCCAATGGCGGGATAATATCCCTGAGGTTGGGATTCAGACATAGCTACACGTGAGATGCCTGCCTGCCTGTCTTAAGATGGCTCCACTTCATAAGTTTAAGCTATTGACATTGTAAATGACAAAGCCTTTTACTTATGCTTTAAAACAAACATTTAAATAAAAGGCATTATCATTTACAATGCCAATAGCTGAAACTCTCGCAAATACGAGACCTATTGCATTGCAAACGCTTGTCTTCAATGCAATTACTTACACAAAGATGGGCTCCTCCCACAGAATGTAAAGGACTCGGGGATGTTGAATTCCTGTAGCACGACACCCAGGGCTTATTGTTTGGGATCAAGGGCAACAAGTTTTCATGTGTGTTTTGTCCATGGGACAAGTAAGCCCAACCCCCTACAGCACAAACCCCTTTGCTGCTGGTTCAGAGTACCACATTATGGATCAGGGATGGGCATTGTCTGCAGTTAAGGTAATATTTGGGTCCATGTGTTAACACTGTTCAAACTTGTATTTATGGTTAATTAATGCAAAGCCTTTATTGTTAGAGTGAGCGCTCTAAGTAAATGTAAGCTTGGACTGCACTGCTGACAGTGGTTCCAGTATAAACATGTGTACACACTCTGTATCCTCAGCCCAAATCCAGTGGGGCGCGTTTGGGGCAGTCATCAAGGGTAGAGCTCTAAAGAGAATGGATTTCGGACCCAATTTCATAAAGTGGATCAAATTACTCAACTCTAGCCCAATTGGTCAAGTGGTAGTCAATAAACACACATCCAGACAGTTTCAGTTGGGAAGGGGAACATGGCAGGGGTGCTCCCTGTCGCCCTTAATATTGGCCCTAGTGCTGGAACCCATGGCGGTATTGGTGAGGGGAGATCCCCTTATATGGGGATTCAAATGGACCGAGGGGGATTCAAATGGACCGAGGACCATGAAGACAGAATTTTGCTATATGCTGATGACATGTATACTGGTATATATGGCCCCTCCAACAATCACTCTCCTTCGTGTCCTTCATATTTTTCGTATATTTGGCGATCATTCAGGGTATACAATAAATTGGTCTAAGTTGCAATTATACGTACTGCTGGGCCTGCAACCTTGTATACCTAGGGTCTATGACGTCCCAGTGGCCTCCGAGGGCTTCCGTTATTTAGGCATCCATATTACGCTGGACCCCAATCGTTTTCACGAGGCAAACTTACTAGGACCCTTGAGGCGCTTTAGAGCGGATGTAACACGTTGGCGTTCCCTCCCTTTGACACTCCTGGGAAGGGCGGCCCTTTTCACGATGTTGGCTTTACCTCGTTTCCTCTATGCGCCACAAAATACTCCATACAGAATGCCCAATGCCTACTTCTCAAATATTGACAGCGCAGTGCGTACCCTGTTGTGGGATGGAAGGGCACTGTGTATAGCCCTGAAAAAAACAACGGCGGGTTAGTATGACGGAGGAATTGCATTGCCAGACATTAGGTCCTATTATTAGGCGTCCCAACTTGTGGCGATCAATCGCTGGGTGAATGGAGACCGGGGAGACCCACATTTCTGCACGGATTGGTGGCTTATGGGATCAGAGGGGGTTATACATGAACCCCAAAAAACTGGGCCTTACTGGCCCAAACAATCAAATCCTGGCACGTGGTTAGTAATAAATTGGGCTGCATAACAAAATCACACGGGCAACTCCTCTCTGGGAACCCGAGCAGTTGGGGTGACTGAGAAAGAGTCCCGGGTTTGATAAATGGGACTTGATTGGGATTTCAACAGTGGGGGACATGTGGAACTCTAGGGGTTTGGTCACATTCGCGGATTTACAGAAAGAGTATGACCTTGCATCAACCGAAACATTCAGATATTTGCAAATTAGCCATACACTCAAATCAGCAATACCTGGGGGTGGTCCACTTCCTGAGGCTTCCCCCTGGAAGATAGACTGATACTTGACCCCATGGTCAAGAAGGCCATATTCCTAACGTATAAAAAATAGATTAACAACTGCCCTGATCTTCTGATGCGCATGCGGCAGCACTGGTAGGTTGACCTGGGCGAGTTAGAGGAGGAGGAATGGCGAGACGCCCTAGGTTCCCCAAGGGAGGTTGCGATTGCTATGAGACTGCGGCTAGTCCAACTAAAAATCCTCCATCGCGTTTACTTGGCTGAGGAAGTCCTGGTCAAGATGGGTAAGAGACCGACACCTATTGCCTTAGACACTGCGGTCAGGAAGGAATCTTTTTTCACACCATCTGGTAGTGCCGAGCTGCCCAAGCATACAGGAATAAAATTACAGACCAATTGGGGAACGTTGGGGGAAATAACTGACGATCACCCCAAATCTATGTTTACTAAACATTTGGGATGCCACAGACCTCACCCAGACTGAGAAAGCATGGGTTTCACTGGATGGGCCTTAGCAAAACTAAACATTGCACAAAAATGGGGTGTGGATGAAACACCAACTGTCAGAGACTGGGTTGCCGAGGATGGGTCCAAACACAGAGGGTGCCCGAAGAAAGGGATCGTAAATGGACTGCCAGGAATACGTAAAGAGGTGAAATATGCTTGTCCCCTACTGTGGAACTACAATGCAGCAAAGAAAGACTAATTGGCCCATTACACAGTGAGGGAGAGATGCTTGAGTGATGAATCTATGTTGTAACAATATTCTGAGAATAATCTACCTCCCTATAACATTCAATAATATGTTATTGCTGATTTGCATAGCTGTGCTATTTGTTTTCCAAGTTAAGCCATATGAGGCAATGTAAAATGTTCGCAGAATGCTCTTTGATTTGATGCAAATATTTGCAGAAGCTTGAAAGCAAGATCAATGATTCTTTGCTTTCAAAATAAAATGTTCCCAAAAAAATGCAAATGGAAAAAAAATAATTTGCTAAACTACTGTAAAATGTTAGGTACCATTTCTTTGAAGCATCATTTAGTAAAATATGTTGATGTATGCTAGCATTTCTCAAAAATATTCATAATGGAATTTCAGTGTAACCAGTTGCAATAACATTATCGAAAACATAAAAATAAACAAGCATTGGCAAAGCCAGTAGGTCTGAAATTGGTGTTCAGCCTTTTGGTTTGGTCAAAGTGTGTCTTGTTTTGGCATGGTTTTTGTAAAACCTTATTGCTGTGAGAGCTGCTGGGTCCTAACCATTATAACAAACATTGGCAAAAGAAAAACTGGTTTTTGTTCTCAAAAAGCACATATTACCACAGCAGTTCCTGGCACTGAACACAACTACTTAGTGTGCCAATATGTTCCTTGTGAAAGAGGAGAATACTGTCACTCACAGTGAAGCCCGCCAATAGACAGAGCGAGATAGAGAGAGAGAGCGAGAGAGAGAGAGAGAGAATATTTCAATAAACACAAAAGGTCATTGTTAACAGACCGAATTAAGGGCTCAATTATTAATGGAAGTCTCAAGAGTTGCACCCATTGTATATGTCCTTGCATTAAGTGCAGATTCATGAATTCACAAGAATTTACAGTAGGCTAAGAAATAGTACTTCTAGATAATTGTCACCTGCATTTAAGCATGACCAGATATGCATGTGTAGCTTTGCTCATGCAAAAATCTGTTGAGTGTTTGCAAGTTCACTTTCCCTCCAACCACTGTTTTCCAGCCTAGAAGAAGTTTTACGTCTGCCATTGTCAGGAGTAAATTTTGAAATTTTCGCAGTATGGGAAAAGATTAGTGAAGAGGTGGTGAAAACCATTAAAACAGGCAATTTAGTAGGTTTGATAGACTCAAAAGGGCATTCTAACCATGGAACTATTGCTTGCTCACCTTCAGCCCAAGCATGTAAATCTGCGGAAACGTGGCAAAATAAGGGAATTGCTAGTATTCAAACCCTACAATGGTATGAGCACTGGCATAATCAAAGAGGCTAAATCAGAGCTCTTATATTTATTTATTCATTTATATAGCGCCTGACTCACCCCCGCAGGGGTATCTCTGCACTGGCCGACATGTGAGAAATTGCTGATACTAAGTGAGGCGTCTAGAACTGAAATGTTTTCAGGGACTTTCTGAAGAGAAGGTGGTCTGTACACTGCCTCAGTGTGATAGGGAGAGAATTCCAGTTCCATGGGGCAAGGTCGGAAAAGACCTCCCCCTCCCCCCCCAGTCCTAGCCTTGTTAATACGAGGAACTTTAAGAAGGGATTTGGAGCTGAATCTAAGGCCTCTAAGAGGAATGTATTGGCTAAGCTTCTCCACAAGATATGCTAGCCCATTTTATGAACGATGCAGCAGATCTTGAATTTTATTTGTTTGCGCACCGGAAGCCAGTGCAGCTGCCGCAGCTGCGGACTCGAAGAGGATCTATAGGGAGCATTCAGTACCAGTCGCGCTGCTGTGTTTTGAACTACTTGCAAGTGATCTAACAAGGCCTCTTTGGCCGAAATCAATAGAGCATTGCAGTAGTCAAAACGACTCAGGACTAACGTCTGAATGAGAGTCTTCCGTGTATGGTCTGGGAGAAACAGAAATACTCGTCTCAGCAGACTCAATACATGAAAGCATGAGCTTACTGTATGAGTCACCTGCTCCTTCATGCTTAGACTCTGCTCAATACACACCCCTAGATTCTTTACTGATGCCTTCGAGGCGGGGGACACCCAGCTCACCTGGCCACCACTCTGGTGTCCACAACAGTGCGGCCTCTCCAAAGAGCATAATCTCTTTTTTCCCGGCATTTCATTGGAGAAAGTTGTTACACATCCACTGAGATATTGCTAGCATGCCGGCCGAGAAGTTGGTCAGGGCTGTTGTGGAAGATTTATCAAAAGAGAAGGTAAGCTGGGTGTCATCCACGTAGGATATTGATACAAATCCATATGTCCTTATAAGATTGGCCAAGGGAGCGACATAGATATTAAATAAGGTAGGGCTTAGGCAGGATCCCTGCGGAACTCCCTTGGTCAGCTTCTTAGACTTAGACCTATAAGGTCCCAGGTTGACTGTCTAGGAACGGTCAGAAAGGAAGCTAGTCATCCACCGCAAGGCCTCTCCTTTTATCCCCGATTTCTCTAATCTCCTGAGCAGAATTTGGTGGTCCACTGTTTTGAATGCCGCCAAAAGATCTAATAGCACCAGTAGAGTAAATTGTCCTCTATCTAGTGCTAGACTGATGTTGTCTGTGACTGCCACTAGGGCTGTCTCCGTGCTATGTTTCGGCCTGAAACCTGATGGTGACACATCTTTGACATAAGCTGATAAATGCTTGTTGGTGTGCTTTTCCAAAATTTTGCTCAGGAGCAGAAGGAGGGATATTGGTTGTAGGTTTGACAGATCTTTCATTGAAGTCTTGGTATTTTTACGTAGTGGGATGACCTGTGCTACCTTCCATTCAGATGGTAAATGACCTTCCTTTAGTGACTCATTCAAAAGGGCGCAGATAGGGGCAGACAGTCGTTTTGCAAGGCTCGCCGATACTTTTGGCTGGTACAACATCTAGAGGGAAACCTGATTTAACAGTGTGTAATAAGGTTTCTACCTCTTCACAAGTCACATGGGGAAAACTCATCAGAGGTATCCCCCTTATGCCAGGACGGTGGTTGTGTGTTGTGGCTGATCTCCTGTAACCAGCTGTAGCAATCTTGTTGTAGATAACATCAATTTTCTGATCAAAGTGTTCCGCGATAGTGTCACATAAGGCTTGAGAGGGGGGTTCCTCCAGATCACACGCTTTGGGGTTCGTGAAGGCTTTAAGACTCTGGTATAGTGCTTTTGAGGTATGCCTGCCTCGGTTAACTGCTGAGCAATGAAAGTCTTCCGGGCTATTTTGATGTTTTTATGGTATTGGGCAAGGAGAGTCCTATATATTTTTTTTTTATCTCTTGTATTGTGGGTCCGTCTCCATCGCCTTTCAAGATTTTTACAATGTCCATTCACAATTCATAATTCAGCAGTAAACCAAGCTGCTTGAACCTGTCTTGACTTACCCATGGAGGTTTTCAGAGGTGCAAGTTGGTCAATTGCAGCTTTTGCCAGAGCATTAAAGCGAACTAACCCCTGCTCTACCTTTTCATGCTCCCCCTCCCATGATGCTGAGAAAGCTTCGGGATGATTTTATGCCACTGTCTGAATGAGTATTTAAAGTCAGAGCCAGCCTTTTCCTGGCCTCTGGGTCCCAAAATCCTAAAACCAATGAATGCATGGTCTGACCAGCTAACTGGTCGTGGAGGTTCACATGTAATGTGGGATGAATTGGTAAGAAATATTTCCAGAGTGTGGCCAGCTATATGGGTAGGACCATCATTGATCTTGGTAATATCTAATGCTGCGAGGTCGGCAAGGAAGGCCACTGCCTCCGCGTTCTCTGTGCACTCACTGTGCACATTGAAGTCACCGAGTAGGAGAAAAGTTTTGGTAGATATGACATGCAGCTATAAGCTCCACCAACTGAATTGAAAAATCTGCAAAGGGGCCCTGGGGACGATAAACTAAAGCTCCCTTCCAACTTATCTGTGGGGTAAGATCCAACCGGAAGACTAAAATTTCAATTTTTTCATTGCTCCAAAATGGTAACTGTGGCCCGTCTCTATAGACAATAGCTATCCCTCCTCCCATTTTGTGTTGCCTATAAAGCCTTTGAATGTTATAGCCTACAGGGAGTGCCATGGTAGTTGCTGGAACGGAACTTGGTTTTAACCATGCCTTAGTCAGGAAACCTAAGTCCGGTTTCTCTGAATCAAGCAGATCCCATATTTCTATTGCATGTTTCGGCAGTGATCTAATATTGCTGAGAAAGCCTTTCCACTCTTGTCTGGAAGATGCGCTGGTTTTTTTTTAACTTCCGTCCAGTCTCCTTAGGTGTGAAGGTAATCTTAATAGATATATCAACATGACCCAACTTGGAAAGCTCAAGGTCCATGTCCATGCTTTGAAATCTGCATGCTCTGCATGTGAAAGGGCCCTCTATGTAGCTAGGATTCTCCACTTGTTTATGTAGGTTACACCCTTGTTGTAAATGCCCTCTTAATTTTAGTATATATATATATATATAACTTCTTTATTCGTTTTTTTTCACAAGTGAAAACCATGAAAGAAACAAGATAAAAAATACAATGTACATTTTATACACATAACTAAGAATTCATACGAATGTTTAAAAAATTACAGTTTTCAGTCCACTTCGTTTCCTCACGGCATGATTATGCATTGCACTGTAAACAATGGTTGCTATAGATTTTTCCTATGCCTTTTGATGCATTTGAGGAAATTAAGTACAAAATAGCAGACGGTCTCAGATTCGAGCATTTGGAGTCTGAGTAATGCCGGCCTGCATTGTCTTAGATGCCAGCTCCTCAGTATCGGCAGAATCCAGATTTTCCTGTGTGCTTGGTGGAATTTGCAAAACAAAATAACATGTAAGTCAGATTGAATAGATTTCTCATCACAGGGGCAAGAAGGGAAACTTGTAGCCCATCCATTGTTCGTAGGAAATGCGACCAGTCTAAAAAAAGAGTCTAATCTGAATCTGGTCAGCAGCATCCTGTCGTATATCGTTAGCGGGAGCGTTAAGTACAACTGGATGCTGTGTGATGTTTGGACCATATTCGCGTGGATGGTCGCGCGTTTCAGTGGATCCGAAGCCAATCTCAACGTCTCCAGGTGTCGGAGAGCTTGTTGTTTTAATGTTTTCTTTGAGAGATTGACGATGGATTCTGGATGGGCATAATATTTCTCTAAGCCAAGGTCTTTAAAGAAGTTCCTGATGTATGAAAGCCATCTTATCCTAGAAGATTTGTCAAGGGCCATAGTATCTGTGATGATGGACTGAGATAAAGTGTTATTCACAGATGTCCAGATACGCCGCCACAACATTAGCGGTTGGATCTTGATCACGTTCTCCAGGTAGGGAATTCCTAATTCTAGATGAGTGGCGTAGATCGAAGTGCCTCTGGGGGTGGCTAAGAGAAATCTCAAAAAAGTGTTTTCTGCTACTTGGATGGAGCTGGTGTCCGTATGTCCCCAAACACCTGCACCATAGAGGGCAATCGCCTGGCATTTGGCGCTATATATCTTCAAAAGCTCCACTGGAGCCCTTCTCCCCAGTCTCCGAGAGAAGCTCATCAGGGCCGCTATTGATCTTTTAAATAGGAGGCATCTTGACTCTACTGCCGGCTTCCATGTCAGACGACCGTCTATCATGATACCCAGGTAGGGATACTGGGGAGTAACCTCCAGCTTTTGTTTATCGAGGAAGATCTCTTTTACTCCTTTTTTCTTTGTACCTGATATCATGACAAACGTTTTCTTAACGTTGACTTGTAAGTCTAGGCCCCCCATGAAGGTCGTGTATCTCTTCAGTGAATGCTGGAGCTCGCGGGGAGTGCGTGCGAGGATGACAGCGTCGTCCGCATAGAGCAGGGCGGGGATCAGGCGTTGTTTTATTCGAGGAAGGTCCTGGGCCCCTCTCAGCATCTCCTCTTCCAAACCATTTGTGTAGAGAGAGAAGAGGAAGGGGGCCAGGACACAACCCTGCCTGACTCCACGCTCCACTCCAAACGAGGCCGTCAACTCGCCGTTCCTCCCAAAACGAACTCTGGACGAGGCTCCTGAATAGAGTTCCCTTACAAAGTCTACTAGGGAAGGTTCCACACCCATTCGGGTTAGGACCATCCACAGCTTTGAGTGCGAAACGCAGTCAAAAGCTGCGGAAAGGTCTACATAGACCATATAGATCATATTCTCCTTAGCCTGCGTGTATTTACCCACTATCAGACTAAGGTTTAGGGCCTGCTCGACGGTTCCGAGCCCCTCGCGGAAGCCGAATTGAAGGTCAGAAATGATGCCTCTCTCCCCAGCCCATTGCTGAAGACGCTCCAGAACTACTCTTCCCACGACCTTGCTGAGCGAGTCCAGCAATGAGATGGGGCGATAGCACTTCACATCTTTACGGTCCCCCTTTTTAAATATTGGGACCATAATGGAACTGGTCCAGGAATTCAGTACCCCCTCATTTGCCGCTGCTGTACATACTCTCGTAAGGATGGGAGCCCAGAGGTCAAGAGAATATTTAAAAAAGTCTACTGGGACCCCATCGGTCCAGGTGCTTTCCCCGTTTTACTTGCCTCCAGCGCTAGAAGCAAGTCTGGTATGTCGAAGAGGATCGGGATTGGATAATGTGGCTTTGGAGGGATCTTCTCAGAGCTATCAGTAGGAGAGCTATTTTTAAAAATCTTTGAGAAATGAGCCACCCAGGTTTCTTCATCGATGGCTACTTCAATCTTAGGGGTATTTTTGTCTGTGAAGAAAGGTGCTCTGACTGTGCGCCAGAAAGCCTCACTATTTTTTTGTACAGCACTTTTGTGCAGGTCTTCCCACAGTTTCTGCTTCAGATCTTTAATTCTTTGCTTTCGTTCCCTGTTATAGTTACGCCTATGAGATCGGATTTGTGCCTTATCTCTGGGTTTATTGTGTAGGGCAAGTTTTAGGTTGGTAAGAGCCGATGTGCAATTATGGTTAAACCACCCTTTGTTAATAGAATGCTTGGACATGATGTTTGACGAGAGTAGTCCCTTAATAATAACCAAAATTTGGTTAAAATTTTCCAGGACTTCCTTGTGATCCACCGAGAGGTCCAGGCATTTAATGATATTGGGATACGCCCGCTTGACCAACTTTTTAGTGATTTCACTCAGGTTAATTTTTTCCCATTTTATTGTAAATCCATTCAATTTGCCTACTTGTAAATTATTCTGGGCGAGGTTGGTTACTATTTCTATGTTTTGATGTTTATAACTAGATAGGTGAAGATACAGGCTCAGTGCAGAGTGGTCGCTCAGAGAGTTGTCAATGACCTGAAAGTTGTTAGCCATTTTTACCAGTCCAGGTGACAAAAAGATATAATCCACAGTGGATTGGTGGCCTCTGCCCACGTATGTCGGAGCTAGGCAGCCTGGATCGGAGGTTTGGCAGTTGGCAAATTGCAGGTCTAGTTCACATAGAACGCTATTTAGGGCGTTCCCCGCCTTACTGTGAGCGAAATGTACTGACGGGAGGTCGAATTCGTCCACGATTCCACAAGAATATGGATTCGCCCGTGAACACGGGTGAAGGTTGAAATCCCCTCCCCATAGTACATGATTTACCCCATGAGTACCTTCCCTCAAAGAGAGTTGAGCTATTCTCTCATAGATGTCATTGAGAAGAATCACGAATTGGTCTTCCTCTAAATTGTTATAGAAATTGATAAGAAGAATAGTCTCCTTTTTCGCTAAGGTGAGTGAGAGAATTTGACAGTTAGGATCATTATGGATAGTGGTCACTTTTAATTGGTGCAGGGTATTTGCAATATACGTTGTTAGGCCCCCTTTTGGTCTGCCTAATGTACCTCGGATCGCAGGGACGAAAAATGTTTTAAAGCCTTTAAGGTGAAGCTCAGTAGTGGACCATGTCTCCTGCAAACAAATTATATTATATTTATCCAAGAAATTTTGGGCCGACCCATCCTCTATCTTGTTACGTAAGCCTGCTATGTTCCAGGAAAGGATGGATATAGACAAGGTATCAACTTTTAAGTTTATTTGGTCTATAAATAGCGGGGAGGAATTAGGTGCGGAAATTTGTTTGGGGGGACTAGCGGCTTCAATGTCAGTTGGTGGTCAATCAACCATCTCATGCCCACTAAATCTGTTGGTCGTCGGGATGTTAAACCATGGTTCCCAGTGGGGCAATTCTCTATGTGTCATCCTTTGTACAGGGGGCCTCCAATCACCCCATCCGCTGCTTTGCTGGTGAGGTCCCACTAGTTGCCATGAATAATCTTGATCATATTGTCTAGGGGGCCCTTGATGTCCTGTGTTTTGGAAATCGATGTATCGGGGAACAGGAGCAGACCATATTGAATCATGATCCTGAAAAAAGCCCTTTGGTTGTCTTAAGGGATAGAAAAAGGACAGACGTTTAAGGCTAATACCTCCGTTTACGCCCGCATCTTCCCCAGAGCAAATATACTCTGCGATGCGGATGTCCTCGAAGGTAACCAGGATACAGTCCCCGGGGATCGATTTTTTTGTTTTGCCCACCCATGGAACCCTCCGAACTGACAGGATCCTTCCATTCCAATTTGAAGGAAGGGGACGATTGTTTTGTAGCCAGTGTTGTACCTTGTTTTTAAGGGACCAGGCTGGTTCCGCGTTGCGGTCTATGGTTGATGGAACTCCGATCATGACCACAACGTAGGGCGAAGCTTCGGGAGGTAAATCCACTCGGGGTCTACCCTCCCCAGCTCCTCTAGAGATGTTTCTATGGGGTTTGGGGGGTGGAGGATCGGGAACGGGTGCTAAGGAGGCCTGTGGTTTTAATGTTGTCTTAGGAATGGCCTTGTTTATCTCCACTGTGATTGGTGCCGGTGAGATTAATGACTGAGAGTTATCTTGTATCAGGGAGTGAGCCGCATTCGTCACTATATTTGAAATGCTCTTAGGGATCGAGCGAGATAGTGTTGCAGGTTGGGGTGCCTTATTCTGTGCTAAAGCGGGTTTCTGGGGAGGGTTTGATGGCTGTGTAGGAGGGTGATTTATCTGGGTTCTTCCCCGTGTATTTTGTACCCCTGCTGGTTGGGTTTGTTGGTGAAATTTCACAAGTTTACCTATCTGAGTCTCCAGCTGGGTTAATCTGTTTACTATTGGTTGAAGAGATGTTTTAAATAGGTCTGCAATCTTTTTTAAAAGTTGGGTTTCTTCTGCATTTCCTAGGCCCATATTAATAGCTGGAGGAGTTGGGGAATCTAGGTCGATAAGAGTAGGGGTGTCGTGCTTGTTATGATGTATTAAAGCAGTGACAACTAGATGGTCTACTCTAGGTGGTAAATTCTGCGGGGGGGTTGGTGTATGGTGTACTATGTTCATGCTAGAATTAACTGGATCGTCATTTCTCTTGCTTACCTCGCCCTCCCTCCTTCCTCTTTCGATAGATTTTTCTAGTGGTGACATTTGCGTGGGGGTTTGTGGGGGAAGGTCAGGGGATCTCTCCAAATCGGTGCTTAGTTGCGAGTCGGCAAGTTGGGACACAGATAAGTCCACATTATTTGGGAGACTTTGCCTCCCACAACGCTCCCTCTCTCCCTCCTTATTTCTCCCTACCGCAACTGGTGTTCTTGCGTCAGCCAGGTTACCCAGGGAGGATCTCTTTGCAAATGCGAGATCTAATGACACTCTCTCTTCTATCAATGAAATGCTTTGGTCTATGAACGTGTTAGCTTTAGTTATAAACTCGTCCATAGGATCAAGCAACGTACTGACACTACCTGGAGCCTTGGATTTAGATTTGTTCCCTCTGGTGACTACCATAATTTCGGAAGAATAGTTAAAAAATACATACAATAATTTATGAGTGTAAAATTAAGGGAAAAGGCCCAGCCCAGACCTCTCTGACCTCGAACGGCCTCAAACGGCCCGCTCTTAGCCCGGTCTTCGCCCCGGGCTGCGTCCCGCGCTGCGGGAGTACTGTTCCTAGATATAGAGACCGTAATGGGCGGTGGGCGGGCCAACGGGGAGAGCGGACCGGAAGGTCTCACAGGGTCACGCAGGGACTCCTGGGCAATGGAGTCCCTGCTCACGCTCGCAGCCCCGCTGTGCCTCTCACCCAAGCCCGAGTCCTCAGCAGCGTCAGGTGCAGCAACCAGAGTCCAGCCCCCAACAAAGGACGGCGAGCTTTGGCTGGCAGGCAGTAACGGAATCCCAAGACAAGCGCCAGGTACAAGCGCTAATCCAAGTTTTTATGGCGTCCAGTAGGTCGCAGCTAGTGTAGACTATCTTAGTACCTGCTACAGAATCTGGGATTAAAAGGGCAGGGTTCCTGGCTCCTGGCGACGGAAGGGCGCAGACGGGCATGCCTTTGGGGCGCCCACTTCGCGCATCCGCTGCACGTCTGACTGAGCATCCGGTTTTATATGGGGTGCCGGGGCCGCTAGAACGCCGACCTCCCACGTAGAAACCAGAAGTTACCTGATCTCCCTCCACATCAATCGAGTAGAACTTGTGGTGGACTGGGGAGCAGTAATTTAGGTGAGCAGTATTTAGGTGCCCAGAAAGGAATATGTGCACCAAAAGGAATGAGGTTTATTAAAAAGTTAAAAAGGTTGGTGCACAATTAGCAATAACGTCACACACCTCCCGGTTCAATAAAGTGTCAGCATTAACTGCGTGCGTCTGCTGCGCGTCTGACTGAGCATCCGGTTTTAAAGGTGGAGCCGGGGCCGCTATAACGCCGACCTCCCCCGTAGAAACCGGAAGTTACCTGATCTCCCGCCACATCAATAGAGTAGAACTCGCGGTGGACCTGGGAGCGGTAATTAAGGTGAAGAGCAGTATTTAGGTGCCCAGAAAGGAATATATGCGCCAAAAGGAATGAGGTTTATTAAAAAGTTATTACGGTCTGTGCAAAATTAGCAATAACGTCACACACCTCCAGGTTCAATGAAGTGTCAGCATTAACTGCGCGCGTCCACAATATGATTGCAGCCATAATTTATCTTCGCATTACATGGCAAAAAAGGGACAAGTGGTTTTGTTACAGGACAAGTAGATTTAAGAAACAATTTGCCCCATGGACAGTTAGATATTTTATTAAATTCCACACTGCTGAATGGACCATGTTGTACTCTCATGTATCCTTGTCTGATCACTATGGACTTTAGAGCTCTTATACTGTTGACTTGTTTACTGTTTTTCTTTCTCAGTTTCTTTTCACACTATATTGTTATTGATCACACAGTATCCGTCGACACAGCAGCCACATACGTCTATGTGCTACAGGTATATTCCACTACCCACTAATTCTGTGTAACCTCATAATTGATGTACCATATTATCTGTGATGTCAAATAAACACAATTATCTAACAAGCATTTACAATGCAATAGGTCTCGCAGCATTAAAGTTTGAGTTACTGGCATTGTAAATGACAATGCTTTGCATGAATAATTTTTTTTTAATTTGCAATTGGTATATAAACATTGTTTGTGAATGGTTAGCTGTTGCTTATGCGAAGCAAAGTTGGTTTTACGGACGGGAGCCTGGAGCTGCCAGCACAAGGAGCGATGCTGGGGCGACCATACTGTTGAGGCCTGTTGGGGTCTGTCACTGCGAGTTGAGCGAGTGGCTGTGTGTTGGCCCAGTGAAAGAGGCCTGCTGTGCCTTGGGAAAAGTGGACTGGGCTGCATCACAACCGGAGCGGCAGAGGCCTACTAGCGGGGTGAGCTGGGGCCCGTCTGGGGACTTCTTTTACAGGGTCTACTGGTGGAGTTTTTGGTGCGCCGCTTGGAGTGCCAAGGTGGAAAAAAAAACTCATCCAGCTGTTGGCTGAGCAGAGTACACCATCCATGGCGCACTCAATCGAATCGATAAGTGCATGCAGTGCTCACTCTATCCATTCCTTAGGACAATCATAGCGCTGGCTCAGGGGTGTGCTCTTAGTGGTCCTACCCAGATCCAGCCTACTCAGGACAGGCCCAGCTCACTTCATCTCATGTGACTCAATCAGGTGACAGTCACGAGTGGACTGGAGGCCAATCAGCAAAGCTGGATTGTGCAACTGGCTAGAGCTGGGCGGCTGGCTGAGCACTGAGAGTTTAATCCGAGTTTGGAGAGAGTGGTCCTAGTGGAGAGGAAGTATAACACGAGCAGGGCATGGTGTCGATTGATGTGGCCTTAGGTTATCCACCTCCCCGTGGCGGCATTATCTTTGGCAGAGAGGCACCCTTGTCTCAAGTATTCGGCAAATGCGTGGAATCCTGCACATAACTCCCTGCAGGAACATTCATTTATTTACCACCAGACTCAAGCACCCCCCAAGAGGAGAATGGCAAGAATGAACCTCTTTTTTCGCTAGAACACCCACAAATCTGCAAAATCCAGTTGCACCCCCTTCTGTCCCATTTCCCTAGCAGGCCTGACCTCTTCTTTTTCCGCTCTGTCCTGGAGACCACCATGTTTTCCTCTTTCACTTCCCAATAGTTTTACACTTCTCCGCCCTGCCCCACATGCCTTGCAGTCCATACTCCCACATACTCTAGGTGAGAAAGTTTACAGTAATCTCAGCGTTCTTGCAAGATACTCCCCTTTCCTTGCTGCACTCCTCATCTTTCCCCCTCTCCATCCTGTCTGTAACGGGACATCCTGACCATCATTCTGCTGCTGTCTCCGAGCCAGAGACCCACTGTCTCCAGCTTAGGCCAGCAGCCAACACTTGCATTCCTCTTCACCGGACCGATAAGCGGTCACCTCGCACCAGCCGCGCCATCTTGTAGAAGGCAGTGTCCTACCTGAGTCAGTTTCTGCTCCGGCACCTGCCCCAGGTTCACAACACCCCACGGAAAGCTCAATGCCACGCGTGAATTTGAAGAGAATGGGGAAAAAAATGTGGATAAAGAAGTCTCTTCTATCTAAACTTGACGGAGTCTGTGAAATATATAGAACACCTGTACTGAAATGTCATGAATGAAGTCTGTTATATACTGACTGAGTTGTGGTACTGGGCCCTCTAAATTTGTCCATGCATGAATGTGGACCAATCAGAATCACTCCTAGATTTAAATGATTTCTTGCATACGTCCTGTTTTTTATAGCCTTTAAACAGCCTGTCCCTTTAGTCGCTCTTTCTCCTAAACATTCCGTCATTTCAATTTCCTTCTATTAAGTGCACAAAAATAAACAAGTGTCCTACTTCAGCCGATGCCAGCAGCAGAAAACAAACAAGTCGGGTATTGAGAAACTCCCCACCGCAGCCCGGCTTGGACAGGAAGCCAGGCAACCTGTGTTGGGACAGGGGCGGGGCCGCAAAAATACAGGAAGTAGACGGGAGCCTACCCCGCGCTCCTGTGCCCGTGAAGCTAGCCGGAAAATTTGCGTGTGAGCTAGCGGGGCTCCCGTGCTCATGGAGAGCCCCGCCTGTTGCCGAGACTGACCCGCTGGCTGCCGAGGGAGAGAGGGACACGCGGAAAGAGCCCGGTGAGTGTAGGGGGGGATGTGTGCACCTGTGTGTGCACGCACGTGTGTGGGTCTGTGTGTGTGTGTGTGTGTGTGTGCGCGTGCTTGCGTCCTGATTCATGGTGACTGAAGAGCATGCCGGAATCGGAGCTCGTGTTCACATGCGCGACCTGATCCGATTTCGGCATGCTGTGCGTGCCCATCTCTTGTCTCCTTGTAAGCACAGCCGCCGACTATAGGTGCGAGACCTAAAAAACGAAGGTAACTGTGTGGATATTGTGGAGCAAGAGATCTTGAACGTTGCGGCTTGAGCTAAGCGATCTTGGGTAGCAAAAAATATTCTACAGTAAGTCATAAAGTGGAATAATTTAATAATTTTCTTCACACAAACGTCTACAAATAAGAAGTACAGAGGAAAGTGTAATGCTCTCTCAAGCTAATTCTGTCAGAGCAATTTCATCATATGGATTTTTGATTTTTATATATACATAGTCAATACCTTGAATCAAGACAGATTTACAGAGTTATATCACTTTGTGATTTGTACTTTCATTAGTGGTAGGCTTATCTTTTTGCCTTCAAGAATATATTTGAGGATGGACTGCCAACAAAGGACTAGTAAGAGAAAATGAAGAAACAATATGTAGTCCTCTTTAGATACAGCTTGCTAATTCTAGGTATCGATGGGTAGTAAATAAGAACGACATCTAGTTCATCTTTTGATTTGTTGAGACTATATATGAGGAAATGGTAATGAATTTGGGTTGCGGCTTTATGTATATCTTTATTTAATGCTTGGTGGATAATGTGGGTGTTCCTTGTTGTGGTGGAGTGATGAATGCCCCTTTGAAACAAGCTGGGAAGAAGAAAGCATCAAAAGGCTTGGCAGTTCTGACATTCTCTAATTACAGTGCAGCTCTTAAAAAAAGGAGGAACTGCATTTTTGTGAATTTTATCCATTTTTTTTATTTAGTGTTGGAAAGTGACATATCTTGATTTGAAAGAAAGTATAGCATGCTGTTCAGGGCAGGCATGTTGTTCCAGCAACTGCAAGGGAAATGTTCACACATTGGAGGTGTTTATGCAGATGGTGGCAGAGTACTCCTTTTGGATTTTATGAATTTTAGTTGGATAGTTTTTATGCAGAGTGTTTATTGGGGCAGAGTAAAACGTTTAATGTGATGCATTTTTCTTATAGAGGGATTGTGACCGTTCAAGCATTTGAGTTTCTGTAATTCTCTTCTATGTGGTAGGATGAAAAAGGAAGGAAAGTATACTCTTGCAGGTTTTGTTAGGCGAACACTGTGCATGTTTAATTTTACTATTCATTAAATGAGTCTGGTTGGCAACTTGGGGAAGTGAGTACTTGTCTGTATGGTTTTGGTACTATGTAGGAAATGTTTCAATTCATTTGCAGGTTTCGGTGTTGCAAATGTGAAGAGTGTACCATGCTATGTTTTTTGTGTGTGTGTGTGCACGCTTAGAATCGCAAATGTGGGGTAGGTGTGTGAGTATCTTCTTGCATTTAGAAGATTAGTGGAATTTAGTACGCTCTAATTGTTGTGACTGGTATAGCGTATTCCATCATCATGTGCTCTGTGACCAGTTGTTAATGTGTACGATTGGGATGACACGACAAGTGCACAGTACATGAAACAGACTACCTTGGTGGGTGATGTTTTGTGTATGTTTCACCTCATGTGCGTTGGGGCCATTGAATAACTGGTTACACATTGAGGCTTCAACAAATGCCGACAACTAGAGGTAAAAACATTATTGTTTGCAAGTGGCTTATTTGTGTTTTACCTATGGGTGCTCTGGGACCAGTCATCATTGCATACCAATGGAAAGATTTAGCAGCTGTGTGTGGTACTAGAGGATAAGTACCTTGGTATTTGTTTTATGTTTATCAGGTTGCATGTTTTGGAGTCAGTATTCTATACGGATGGGTGGATTAGATGGGCATGTGTTTGGGTTCCGATGGCATAAGTGTAGGGTCTAGCAGGCAGCTGCATCTTCGTTCTGGCACCCTATGGTGGTAATGCTCACATGGACTGGTGCTGGGTGTGAGGGTGCTGGACAGCACTGATGTTTCAATGTTTTGTTTTTGTGTTCATAGTGCAGGTTTGGGTACTTTTGTCTGTCTGGCCCTTGGTCACGTTCGTTAGGCATGTGGTCTGGCTTGGCTGGGTGTTGTGAAGCAATGGCCTGCACTAACGTGTGCATGAGAGTATATCTGAGTGTCGTGTCCTTGTGTGGATTTGTTGTCTTCCTGTGAAAGAAAGAGAAGAGGCCAAAGTTTGTCTTGTTAATAATAATAATTTCTGGCTTATTGGCTCAATTTCTGGACTTCATCTTTCTCATATATGTTTAGGTCCGGAGGTGAGGTGAATGGATGAATGGGCCAATGAGTGAGTGCATGGATGGATTAGGTTTAAATGTGGATAGGTGAGTGACTGCTGAGGTATATTCATGGGAACATACGAAGAATGTGTGAGTGAGTGGAGGTTCTCGGTATTATGCCATTACTCTCTCAATCCACATTTTTCCCTTCACCTGTTTTGATCATGATTATAATGAGGGAGCATCCATGAGCAGGACCTCTACTTTGAACTCAGCCCCTCTGCATCAGTGGGCGCAGTCTCCTCTGCGAGACAGGGCAAGGGGAATGTCAGTGAATAATGTCCTATTTAAGCACCAATGACAGTTCATTTTGGGATACAGGGCTCTCCCTGGCATAGAGCCAGCCTCTTCACACTTTGTTCATGGAAAGATGGGTAAAAAACTGTTCCAGTAACTCCACCAACATATGTGAGACCCCGTAAAGGCCCAGGCTACAACGTCTGCCACCCACTACACAAACCGCAAGCCCTTCAGTCATATGCTTCCCCTATTTGAAAGATGAGTAAATACACATGAATGTAATTGGCTCTGGGGGATGGAGAGTGGCAAGAATAGCTGTTAGAAACCTTAATGGGTCACTGAAATAGAAAGGGAACTACAATAGAATAATTTCTTCAAACTGATTGTGCGTGGATATATACATCTCAAAACCTTACACTTTCAGGCATAGAGTGCCGCATAAATTATGCGAAAAAGGAGCAGAGAACTCTGGGTAGTTCCCAAGTTTAGGTGGAGAACATTTCCCATGTAGGGCACTCTACAACACAGTAACGCCCTGAATTTGCTCACCTCAAATGTCTGCCTTTCTATCAAAGTTTTAAAACATAGGATTAGCACAGTGCCATCCGTGCCTCGATTAAAAGGGACAAAGGCTTTTTGCCATTTCTACAGCACAGTCTTTAAGCATAGGATTAGTATAGTGCCATCTACACCGAGCTGTAAAATGGCAAAAGCCTTTTACCACTAAGGCACAGTATTACAGGTTTGGATTGGTAATATACCATCCAAACAAACCTGATATGAATAAAAGCAACCCTGTCGCATGTTTTACTATCATTATAGTTCTTCAGAGAGGTTTAGCTTTGTCCAGAGACAAGGGGGCACCCAGTACCCGGGACATAGCAGGAACCAGCCCGGGGCAGGGGGTGTGGGGGGCAGGAAGGTGGTGGGCCTTACCGTGGGGGTCCGTGAGGCCCTTCATGTCAGAATTCAGAACCCCCGGGGAGATGTTTGTCCTCGGAGCTGCAGGGGAGACCATACTTGCCTCCCCCGCACTCAGTTGAATCAATAGCCCTGGGGAGGTTGCGGTTCCCTGGGCTGTGGCGAACCATGCAGCCCCTCCTCATCACTTTACTTATGTTTGCCCTGGGGAGGTGGTGGTCCCCAGGTGGGTGCTGCATGGGCACCCCCTCACATTATTATAAAACACTGCCCCCGGGGATTGGCCCACCCGGGGGCTTCTTATAAAAGATGCCACCTTTTAAAAAAATTATTTTGCTGCGGGTTCAGCTGCGAATTTGTGGCATCAAACTAAAAAATGCTTTCAACCCCGGCAGGGTCCTTGTGAGATCCTTCACCATATCTGGGTGCTCATGATATTCCTACCCTCCCCTGTTTATTTTTTACTGTATTTGTGGGTCTCAGCTTTAAGCTGAATCCCAAGATGGCTGCCGACACTTTGATGTTGAAGTGTTGGCATCCAATCAAATTTCAGTAGGATCCGCGCAACCAATGCAAGGACTTGCATCCCACATATCTATATTTTTTCAACTTAAATACCTCTGAAACTACTGAAAGGATTTACCCCAAATCACAAAAAGCACGGTTCTGGACCAACATCTAGCTTTCAGCCAAATTACGAACAGCGGTTCGGCCTGCAGTTGTGTTAAAAAACTGAAAAATCCCATAGACATAACATGGGGAAAACGTGTTTTGTGACCCCTCTTTTTATCTCGGCCCCCCCACTTGACGGATCAGGTCTCGAATAATCTACTCGCTATGGCAAGTCAGATTTTATCAGGTTGAGCTGTATTTAGGACCTAAACAACAATATGTACCAAAGCACGCGTTAGTAGTCCATACAGTAATGCTAAATCATGGCAAGTAAAAGTAGAAAGACAAGTATCGTCCCAGGGCTTTAACTTTAATGGAGAGGGGGAACTGCACACACCCCCTCCCGCAGCCCTGGGGATGACCATCTCCCTGGAGCAAATTCTAAAAAAGAAAAGACGGGAGTTGCGCAGCCCCCTTCCTGGAGCCAAAGATGGCCTTGGGGACCCCCCGCCACCTCCCTCAGGCCAGCTCCTGCTATGTCCATGGAGGCCCACCCCCGGGACATATCTCTTTGCTATGGCTTGGCGGGAGCTTTACCACTCCCGCCAAGCTATAGCAAACTGTTCTTCGCATTGAGCAAGTGAGAGCATTCTGCTCTCGCTTGCTCAAAGTGGAGCACAGTTGCTTTGTCACAGAGGGAGCTGCATGTTAGCAGGCCCCTCTTTGTCAAAGCAGTGCCGGCTCCCGCAGAGGCAGGTAGCCAGCAGGGACCGCGGGGGCCTTGAGGCTCCTTCCACGGTCCTTAACACTTGTAAGCGAGTGCCCTGGGTGGGACCAGGGCACCCACTCTAGAGGCCGGTCCCCAGAGGATAGGGTCGGGGGCTGAAATCTGCCTTGGGGGAGGGGGGGAAGGGCATCGACCCCCTCCCTTTAAGTTAGTAAAAAATGTTTTTAAAAGGATGGGCCCCAGGGGATGAGGTCCCGTGTCAAAATTGCCCCAGTGAAGGGGGGCTATGCTGCCCTCCTCCCCAAATACATAACATAAAAAATTCACGTTGCCAGAGGCACTGCCCCCTTTCTTCAGCACTCTGCAAACGCTCCTCCTGGCGCACTGTTGGTTGGGAGATGAAGTCCCCTTGGATGCTGAGGATCCTTGGGGACCAACAAGCCCTTCTGTTACCTCCAGTAAGTCCCGAACAGCCTGATTGCTTAGAGGCCTTCGGAGGCCACACGCCCTTTCTCCGCCACTCTGCAAATGTGCCTCCTGGTGCATTGCTGTTTGGTGAATAAAGTCCCCTTGACTCCAGAGGGTCCTTAGGAGCCAACAAGACCTCCTGTTAGCTCTAGTAAGTGGGACTGCTGAGAGGTCTTTGGAGGCCACGCCCCCTTTCTCTACCACTCTGCAAACTCTCCTCCTAGCACACTACTTGTTAGGGGAAGTCCCTTAGTCTCCTAAGGGTCCTTGGGCTAGATGTAGGTAATTCATTTTTACTGATTCTAAAATACCGAATTTTACCGATTCGGTATTTTAGAAGCGGTAAATGCAATGTAGGTAAAAAATCGGTATTTTTTACCGATTCGGTAAAATTCGGAATCTGTCCTTCGGAATTTACCGAATCTGTATTTACCGAATCGGTATTTCCCATTCATTTCTATGGGCCTTTTGGCCCATAGGAATGAATGGGAAATACCGATTCGGTAAATACCGATTCGGTAAATACCGAATCGGAAAGCAAAAAAAAGTGAAACTGAATCAGGCAGCCAATCAGGTGCTACCACCCTCCCCCTCCCTACCAGGAAGTGGCTACTCAGGCAGCTGCAAGTAATTAGAAGCTTCTGGAGAGGCAGTTGGAGCAGAGCGGAGTCCCTGAGCCACAGAAAAAGTTTTGCACTTTTAAACTGGGAAAATGGCAAGCAGCAGTGAAAAGGAACAGCCAGAGAGGAAGAGGAAAATAAAATTTAGCACCATGGAGCTGCAGGTCCTTGTGGAGGAGGTGGTGAAGGAACACCAGAAATTGTTTGGCAAGCTGTCCCTGACTGTGGCTGAATCTGCCAAAAGGAAGATTTGGCTGGACATCCAAGCAAAGGTGAATGCTGTTGGAGTGACTCCAAGGGACATAGACGACCTGAAAAAGAGGTGGTATGACCTCAGGAGCCTGACCAAGAAACAAATTGCTGAGCAACACAAACAGGCAAACAAAACTGGAGGAGGGAAGAACCGTGCACCCCCCTTGACTGACCAGGAGGAGCTGGTGGGGTCCACTATTGAACCAGAGAGCGTCAGTGGACTGGGAGATGCAGACAGCTCAGCCAGAGCTGCCACCAAACAAGGTAAGACGCATGCACAGCAATCCCTCCCACCCCATCAGCCTTCCCTTTTCCCTATGTGGCAATTGTAACCCCAGTGCAGTATAGGTAGCACTATACAGGAGCAATGCATCATGGAACATGTAGTTTGTAAATGAAAGACCATGTCATACTGAACATTAACCAACAAGTCAGGCAAATTATTTCAGACACAATCAAGCGCAGGCAACATGTACAGTGTTTAAGTGAGAAATATTTAATTGTAATGGCTGTGAGGCAGTAGCACCGAGCTAATGTACGCTTATATGTCCACAGGCGAGACATCTCGCAGGCGTACCAGGGAGACGGAAGGCCCGGCACCAGAGAGGGATGACAGCCAGGAGCCAGGCCCAAGTGCAGAGATTGACACAGAGGACACAGGTGCACCAACTACACAGCCACCATCCCAAGACCCAGAAATGTCTCCACATCTGCAGGCGGCCCCAGAACGTTCAGGATCCCCTCTGCTGTTGTTCTCACCTGAACTGCCTGCATCTCTGCCTGTAACAACACCTGCAACACAAAAGAGCAGGAGGCATGTAGTTGCCCCTCTAGTGCAAATGGAGACCTCAGCAGGTGACATGGAGGGGGATGACACACAAACCTTGGCTGGGGAAGGTACCCCTGCCACAGCAGTCCAGTGCAGAGGTTGGCCGTACAGGTCTCAGACGCCCCAGGCACAGAGAAAGCATTGTATCAGCACATGTGGAGGGTCCCAGTGTCTTCCGTGGGCTTGAGGGTAGCATGGTGAAAATCCAAAGGATACAGGGGAAGGCCATGCAGTCTGTGCAACGCCAGATGAGTAACCTAAACACAAATATTGGAGATATAGGGAAGGGCATCAGAGAACTGGTAGATGGGAACAAGGAGATGGCTGCAGGGATGCGGGACATGACACAATCGGTGCAGCTTCTGTGCAGCAAACTGAACCAGGACATGTTAGCAAGGCGCAAGGAGAGACAGTGTGCGCAGCAGCAAAGTAAAGCACTAAACCGCCTGGGCACAGCCACTTCCCTGCTATGCAGGTGATGCATTAACTTGCAAGAGGTACTCACACACAACAGCAATGAGGTGTCTAGGGGCATTGCTAGGATGACCAGTGCTGTAGAGGTGCTGATAAATTCACAAACAGCTGCTCTGGATGTACCAGAAAGTGAGGAAAGCACCAGTAGGAGCAGCATGATAAGCCCCCTTGTCGTGGAAACACGTAGGAGCAGCAGGCGCCATGGTGAGCCAACAGCCCAAACGCACAGTGAAGAGAGCCAGCCACTTACATCTGGCACTGGTAGGCGTGGGCGGAAATGACTTGTTCAGTAAATGGGGAAGTGACCCAGGACTACCATTTTTAAATGGATGACATTTGTGTTGCACATTTGTGCTTTTGAATACCTGCTTAGTGCCAAATATTAAACTACGTTGGGTGCAAACTCCACCTGTCTGTCTCCCTTTACTTACTTAAAAAAAGTTGCGTGTGATCTCTGCCCGTCTGTGTCTGCCATCTGTTGGTGTCGCAACTCCTGCTGTGTTGGGTTCAGGCAGTGCATGTTCATCATCATAGTCCTCATAGTCGCTCAAATCCACCTCAGTGCCCCTCTTAGTGGCAAGGTTGTGTAACATTGCACAAGTTGCAATCACAGCAGGTGATTGGTGTATACTGGCGTGCCCCTCCGCTTTTGTGTAGGCAGCGGAACCTGCTTTTTAACAGCCCAAAGGTGCGCTCCA
The DNA here is from genome assembly GCF_964261635.1 of Lissotriton helveticus. NCBI lineage: Eukaryota > Metazoa > Chordata > Amphibia > Caudata > Salamandridae > Lissotriton > Lissotriton helveticus. Next base: position 979,037,059 of record NC_136061.1, on the reverse strand, counting down.
CAATGTTCCTAGTAGATTTGTGTGCCCTGTTGTATCTCCTCTGGCTGGGGGTTGAAGGGTTGAGGAAGTGTGTCAGGATGAAAGAGCGGACGGCATATGCACTATCCCCTATTTGAAAATGATAATGACATTAGTCACATGCACACATACACATACATCTGCAATATGTATCAAGGGAGTGTCACACAGTGTTTTACCTAGCAGGTATCCTTCTCCAAATTCCCCCGCTGTCAGGCGTGTGTAGATACCACTGCTCTGAAAGATGTAGGAGTCGTGGGTACTTCCTGGGAAGTTGGCCACTATGTCTGTGATTATGTACTTTGCATCACAGATTACCTGTACATTGATTGTGTGGGTTGACTTCCTGTTCCTGTAAATGTACTCTGTGGCAGCAGGTGGGCATATTGGGATTTGGGTGCCATCAATACAGCCGATGACATGTGGAAAATGTGCAATTTGATAAAAGTCAGTCTTGGTCTTCAGCAGTTCTGCGTGAGTTTCAGGGAAGCTGATGTAATGATGCATTCTCAGCATCATGGCCTCTAGGAACCTCCTAAAGAAACGGGACAGGCAGCTCTGTGACACCCCACCTATTGCAGCAATCACACTCTGGTAGCTCCCAGAAGCAAGCAGGTGTAGGCTACACAGCACCTGCACATGAGGTGGGATGGCGTGCGCCCTTGGGGTTGGGTGCTCCAAAAGTGGGTGGAGGTCCCTGATCAAGTCCAGGATGGTTTGGGGGTGTAGCCTGTACCTTTGGAGGATCTCTGGCTCAGTTAGTTGAAATAGCGTGATCCTCTGCCTGTACACTTGCTCCTCCCTTCTCCAGACCCTCTCTCCTGCTGCCTGTAGCCATAGCCGCCTTGCTATCACGTAGAATGCCGCCTTTCTGGTCACACTGTTGCATTTTGGGCCCTTTTTTATGGCCTGCACCTGGTTACCATCTGATTTCAATCCGTGGTAAATACCGACTCTTAAATACCGAATTTCATGCAAATTCGGTATTTTTGAGGTCACCTACATCTCACAATTCATTTTTTTCCATTTCTTATTTACAGATTTGGAACGATTAGGTTAATTTACCGACTCGGAAAATTTACCGATTCGGTAAATTTACCGAATCGGTAGATTTACCAATTCGGTAAAATTACCGAATCTGTAGTTTTTTGGGCTCCTACATCTCAAAATCCAAATACTGGTTGGTAACGGCCGAAATTCGGTATTTTCGGCCGTTATCGACCGGTATTTGGCTACCTACATCTGGCCCTATGTTACCTCCAGCAAGTCCCATACGGCGGGAATACCCCAATATCAAATACAAAAAGACCCTTCCTTAGGAGATAGACTGACGAGAAGTTACATGCAACCAGAAGAGAACATGGGGGGAATAGCAATTGCAAATTGGCTTACTAAAAATAGGCCCTCGTTACTTAACCAGAATACAAATTGGGTGCTAGAAAAAAAAATATTTTGTTGATTTTTTTTATTAGAGTTTTGGTACTTAACCAGAATAGGAACCAAGCACTGCCATTAAATTGACTATTTGCACATATAAAACATGCCAATTTGCACAGTGACATCGAGCTTTATTTATGTAAATGTGATTGGTGCAATACTGCACTGATGGTACCTTAGTAGGAAAGCAGTGAGGTAGTAACATTCCAAAGCTCAACATGTATACATATCTAAAACTCAACATTAGGTTAAGACTTGAAATGTAACTTGCTTTGCTTGAACAACTGCTTTAGGATTTGCGCCAGTAATGACATTCTAATGGAATTCATGTTCACTCAGGATAATCTTTAAATAAGAATGTCAGACTCCACAGGATCTGTGAATATATAACTACTATAGACTTAATTTAAATGTGATTGTCCATTATCAAGAATGTTTCTAAGATCAAAGAAGGTGGTTTGTGATGTAACCCTATACACCTGAGTGCACGGTAACAATGCGGAATGAAGCATTGAGACTTTGCAAATGTTTACCCTTTCCATCCATATGCATGAAGTGGTAAAGTGTCTTTAGCGATCTCTGTAAAGTTTTAGATTTGAGAAAACTTTTTCAAACAGTTGAAAACAGTTATAGAAAGAAAAGTTAAAAAGGCGACCATGGAATATTGTTTAACTAATGGTAAAGGTAGGGGCCCAGTTGCCAATTGTTTTTAAATTGCACTGTGTGAAAATGATGGTGGTCCCTTTAAAAAGGACGTTCTGTACACACACACTCTATGACCCTGTGGAAAGCTACAGCCGAAACACATTGGTCAATCACTATCCTGTAGGTTGACTAACCTGCAATGAAGAAAACACTACCTTACCGAAGCTATGACGCTTTTTTATTCTGGTCATGGTCTCTCATGAGAGGAGAGATGGGGATTTGGAAGAACATTTCGTATATATATATATATATAATGTAAAACTTGGATCTTGTAAATTATGACTGCCACAAGCCAATTTGGCATCTTAGTAAAACGATGTTAATCTTTCTTAAGCAAGAGTGATTTTCTGTTGTGCTTTATACTCCAAACCTCAGTCCTTTCAGTTGCCCTCTTGAACCACACATTCAGACCCTAGGATCAATGATACCAGATAAAAAGTGTCATACATCAAAATGCAGATGATGCAAAGCTGTACCTTTAAAATCTCATGCTTTTGTCGATCTTAAATTTAAACATTTTCCTGAAACAACCTTTACATTGTATGTTCTAATTTTTCGTGAACCTAAACCTGGCAAACACTGAATTGCTCTGCTTTCATTGTAAAGACTTTCTTCCAAAAGAGTAGAAATTGTTGGACACGATCTTGACATTATAATCTCTCCAGTGTTCTGAATTAATGGATTGTATCATTGTCCAAAAACTGACTTTGAATGAGCACATCTCCAAGATCCACAAGTCCGCCCCCTTTTAAAGCATAGTAGTAAAGAAGCTGAAACCATCCATTCTAACTTTGATATCTAAACTACTGCAATCACTAGTAGTTTCCTATTTATACAGTGGTTAACTGCTCTAACCAAATCGTGGGTAGCCCCTGTCAAGTCATTTTCTATGCATCTGCGCACCTTGTAAAGGGGGCAAAGAAATCTGATCACATTATATGTCCATTCTCAGGGACTTATGCTGGTTACTTTGGAGTCAGAATCCAGTGTAAAAATGTATGAACTATTAACAGACAAAAACGCCTATGTATTGTAAGATCAGTGCTTAATTTGTAAAAAGAAAAAAATGGCAGTGACCCCTTGTCACGAGGCCACTGCAGCTTGCACCACGCACAGCCCCTTAAAGCGCTGCCAATGACAGTACCAACACAGCTTCTAAACATCACACTCCTCCTACAAGTGTGAGGATTCAGACTGTTCTAGGCTCCCAAAGCTAGAAGAATTGTTGGGCGGCAGATATTCGTAATTTTAAATGTATATTGAATGAATAAACAACTATTGATGCGCCCATCGCTAAATTAGACTAACACTGCCACCAGGTGGCAGACTTTCATATGTGCCGATGTTGACAATTAAGTGGCGAGCCCCGAAAATCACTGGCTCAAATTAAGCACTAAGACCAAAATTAATTTTACTGGTGGACAGATACTGAAAGAAAATTCTGCTTTGAAATAATCCTCCGTCTTCCAGGAACCAAGACTCTTAAAAGGCTTGCTTGGTGAGATAAGACTCTACCACATCTTGCAGTACTTCTGTATTGCCAATATGCATCCTTTGAAAATGTACATCAGTGTCAAACGTATTCCTCCTCACCTATTTGTTGCTTGCTTAAATCTGGTTACATTTTGTTATGACTTTGACCTGATCTGTGTGAAGTGTCCCGTTATGGCTAGTTCAGCTCTACAAATACCATTAATGAAATATAAACTTCGTTTAAGATCCTTTGCTGGTTTGTAATTGCCAGTAGGTCCAAAGTCCATGATACTTGAAGCAGACCTCAGGCTTTACGTTTATTGTCATGGATTTAGTTCAGCATATGAACTCTGGCTGCTGGTATCTAGTGACCTTTTCAAGTACAGAAGAGATCACGGTTTCTCTTTGCTGATCTGTAACTTTTGGAATTCACTAGCTGTGGAAATTGCTGGCTGCCCACCACTGTAATCTTGTGGGTGTAAACCTTAATTTTCAATTAAGAACCACACATTGCCGTAGTCTGTTTTTCGTCTCGGCCCTATCGTAGCAAACTATGATTTGTTCCAAATCACAAAGTTAGTACTTACACTGATGGGGTGGTATAAAACATTTGAAGAAAAAGGGGGTTTGGAACTGCACAGTGAAAGGGGAGCCTGGAACTGTTGTTGTTAAACGTTAGGAGGATCTTCTGTAGAATTCAGAGAGAACACCCTTAATGGAAAAGTAGCTTTTCTTTGGTCCGCTACACCTATCAACTTTGACTTCAGTCTCCCATCTGATTGCTTCTTCTGAAATGGCTGATCTTTGCCACCTACTAGTACTCTGAGTTGTCTTCATAAATCTGGATGGATGGATCAGAGTGGAAGAATAGGATGGATGAAAGTGATTGGAATGGATGCCTGGGTTGCGATTTGGATTGGATGTTGGATTAGGATTTACGAACAAGTTACTTACCTTCAGTTATGCATTATCTGGTAGAGACTCTATCTAGCTGCAGATTCCTTACCTTTGAAATTCCCAGGCGTCAGGCTGGATCCGATACCGCTTGCGTGTGGCGTCGGGTGGCTCGATTCGGTTCCGCGTGTCGTCAATGACGTCCGTAGCGTCGGTTATGACGTTGTGTGCCTACATATGCGCCACCTAGGCGCGCGGACGTCAGTACTTTTAGTTTTTCCACGCCAGAAGCACAGAGCCATGAATTGACTGACAAAAACATGTGCAAAACTAGGGCCCTGATAGAGGAGTAATCCTAGATCTACTACATCAGTCCGCAAAGCGGAGAGGAATGGGTGAGGCTGTAAGGAATATCCAGCTAGATAGAGTCTCTACCAGATAATGTGTTACCGAAGGTAAGAACCATGTTCATCTGATAGAGACTTCTAGCTGCAGATTCCTTACCTTTGAATCAGATACCCAAGCCATACCATCCCCGCGGTGGGTTGGGGACTCATGGACAAGACTAAGAAGTCTTACAGGACTGAGCTGGCACAATGTCCGTCCCTGCGCACTTCACCGTCAAGGCAATAATGTTTTGCAAACATGTGCAATAATGCCCACATCGCTGCCAGACAGCTGTCTTGGACTGGGACACCCCGTGCCAAAGCCGTAGTCGCAGCCTTTCACCTGGTGGAATGGGCTCATAATCCCTCAGGGGGCTGCTTCTTCGCCAAGGCGTAAGATTTTAATGCTGAGAACAACCCAGCGAGAGATGGTTCTTTTCTGCACTGCCTTTCCCTTCTTTCTCCCACATACCCCACAAAGAGTTGGTCATCTACCCGGAACTCTCTAATGCGGTCATGGTAGAACGACAACGCTCTTTATGGGCCCAGTCGGTGGAGACGCTCCTTTTCCTTAGAAGGATGTGGGGGAGCAAAGAAGGTGGGCAAAATGATGGACGGATCCAGATGGAATGGTAAAAAAGATGCCCTGGTGCGAAGCACCACCTTGTCCTGAAAGGACATAAAATAAGTAGGCGAGCTGGATAATGCCTGTAACTCACTCACCCTCCGGGCCGATGTAATCACCACTAAGAAGGCTGTTTTGATGGTCAACAGCCAGAAGGGACAATTGGGAAACGGCTCAAAAGGAGGGCACATCAAATATGTGAGGACCAAATTAAGGTCCCATTGTGGCATAATGAAGGGCATGGGAGCAAACAAGTGAACCAGCCCTTTTAGAAATCTATTTACAATAGGATATCTAAAGAGAGAAGGTTGGTCTGGCAGCTGCAAAAAATCAGACGGAGCAGAAAGATAACCCTTGAGAGTTCCTAAAGCAGAGCCCTGCTGGGCAAGGGTCAGAATTAATACAAGTACAGTAGAAAGAGAAGCAGAAAGAGGGCCAATAGACCTTTCTGTATGGTATAATACAAGTTTCTGCCAACGGCAGGCGTATACCGACTTAGTGGAGGGCGGCCTGGCCACCAGAATAACATCACAGACATCGGGAGGAAGGTCAAAAGCCATCAACTGTCGCCACTCAATCTCCACGCATGGAGGCGCAGAGTTGACAGATTCGGGTGGAGAACCCTCCCCTGGGCAGGAGTGGTATGGGCGTAAAGGTGTACAACAGGCCTGAGCTACACTCACGTTGAAACCTGTCGCCGAGTGATAGCCGCCTTGGAAACTCCAGCGCACAGTACTGCTGATATTGCACGTTCTCTTCAGAGGCGAACAAATCTAACGAAGGTTTTCCCCACTGCTGAAAGAGACCTTGCGCCACCTCCGACTGGAGACGCCATTAGTGATCCACTAGTCATCGACGGCTGAGGTAGTCTGTTCTGGCATTCAGAGAACCTGCCAGGTGTAGAACCACCAGGGCTAGGCTCTGATGTTCTAGTCAGTCTTGGTCTTCAGCAGTTCTGCGTGAGTTTCAGGGAAGCTGATGTAATGATGCATTCTCAGCATCATGGCCTCTAGGAACCTCCTAAAGAAACGGGACAGGCAGCTCTGTGACACCCCACCTATTGCAGCAATCACACTCTGGTAGCTCCCAGAAGCAAGCAGGTGTAGGCTACACAGCACCTGCACATGAGGTGGGATGGCGTGCGCCCTTGGGGTTGGGTGCTCCAAAAGTGGGTGGAGGTCCCTGATCAAGTCCAGGATGGTTTGGGGGTGTAGCCTGTACCTTTGGAGGATCTCTGGCTCAGTTAGTTGAAATAGCGTGATCCTCTGCCTGTACACTTGCTCCTCCCTTCTCCAGACCCTCTCTCCTGCTGCCTGTAGCCATAGCCGCCTTGCTATCACGTAGAATGCCGCCTTTCTGGTCACACTGTTGCATTTTGGGCCCTTTTTTATGGCCTGCACCTGGTTACCATCTGATTTCAATCCGTGGTAAATACCGACTCTTAAATACCGAATTTCATGCAAATTCGGTATTTTTGAGGTCACCTACATCTCACAATTCATTTTTTTCCATTTCTTATTTACAGATTTGGAACGATTAGGTTAATTTACCGACTCGGAAAATTTACCGATTCGGTAAATTTACCGAATCGGTAGATTTACCAATTCGGTAAAATTACCGAATCTGTAGTTTTTTGGGCTCCTACATCTCAAAATCCAAATACTGGTTGGTAACGGCCGAAATTCGGTATTTTCGGCCGTTATCGACCGGTATTTGGCTACCTACATCTGGCCCTATGTTACCTCCAGCAAATCCCATACGGCGGGAATACCCCAATATCAAATACAAAAAGACCCTTCCTTAGGAGATAGACTGACGAGAAGTTACATGCAACCAGAAGAGAACATGGGGGGAATAGCAATTGCAAATTGGCTTACTAAAAATAGGCCCTCGGTACTTAACCAGAATACAAATTGGGTGCTAGAAAAAAAAATATTTTGTTGATTTTTTTTATTAGAGTTTTGGTACTTAACCAGAATAGGAACCAAGCACTGCCATTAAATTGACTATTTGCACATATAAAACATGCCAATTTGCACAGTGACATCGAGCTTTATTTATGTAAATGTGATTGGTGCAATACTGCACTGATGGTACCTTAGTAGGAAAGCAGTGAGGTAGTAACATTCCAAAGCTCAACATGTATACATATCTAAAACTCAACATTAGGTTAAGACTTGAAATGTAACTTGCTTTGCTTGAACAACTGCTTTAGGATTTGCGCCAGTAATGACATTCTAATGGAATTCATGTTCACTCAGGATAATCTTTAAATAAGAATGTCAGACTCCACAGGATCTGTGAATATATAACTACTATAGACTTAATTTAAATGTGATTGTCCATTATCAAGAATGTTTCTAAGATCAAAGAAGGTGGTTTGTGATGTAACCCTATACACCTGAGTGCACGGTAACAATGCGGAATGAAGCATTGAGACTTTGCAAATGTTTACCCTTTCCATCCATATGCATGAAGTGGTAAAGTGTCTTTAGCGATCTCTATAAAGTTTTAGATTTGAGAAAGCTTTTTCAAACAGTTGAAAACAGTTATAGAAAGAAAAGTTAAAAAGGCGACCATGGAATATTGTTTAACTAATGGTAAAGGTAGGGGCCCAGTTGCCAATTGTTTTTAAATTGCACTGTGTGAAAATGATGGTGGTCCCTTTAAAAAGGACGTTCTGTACACACACACTCTATGACCCTGTGGAAAGCTACAGCCGAAACACATTGGTCAATCACTATCCTGTAGGTTGACTAACCTGCAATGAAGAAAACACTACCTTACCGAAGCTATGACGCTTTTTTATTCTGGTCATGGTCTCTCATGAGAGGAGAGATGGGGATTTGGAAGAACATTTCGTATATATATATGTATATAATGTAAAACTTGGATCTTGTAAATTATGACTGCCACAAGCCAATTTGGCATCTTAGTAAAACGATGTTAATCTTTCTTAAGCAAGAGTGATTTTCTGTTGTGCTTTATACTCCAAACCTCAGTCCTTTCAGTTGCCCTCTTGAACCACACATTCAGACCCTAGGATCAATGATACCAGATAAAAAGTGTCATACATCAAAATGCAGATGATGCAAAGCTGTACCTTTAAAATCTCATGCTTTTGTCGATCTTAAATTTAAACATTTTCCTGAAACAACCTTTACATTGTATGTTCTAATTTTTCGTGAACCTAAACCTGGCAAACACTGAATTGCTCTGCTTTCATTGTAAAGACTTTCTTCCAAAAGAGTAGAAATTGTTGGACACGATCTTGACATAATCTCTCCAGTGTTCTGAATTAATGGATTGTATCATTGTTCAAAAACTGACTTTGAATGAGCACATCTCCAAGATCCACAAGTCCGCCCCCTTTTAAAGCATAGTAGTAAAGAAGCTGAAACCATCCATTCTAACTTTGATATCTAAACTACTGCAATCACTAGTAGTTTCCTATTTATACAGTGGTTAACTGCTCTAACCAAATCGTGGGTAGCCCCTGTCAAGTCATTTTCTATACATCTGCGCACCTTGTAAAGGGGGCAAAGAAATCTGATCACATTATATGTCCATTCTCAGGGACTTATGCTGGTTACTTTGGAGTCAGAATCCAGTGTAAAAATGTATGAACTATTAACAGACAAAAACGCCTATGTATTGTAAGATCAGTGCTTAATTTGTAAAAAGAAAAAAATGGCAGTGACCCCTTGTCACGAGGCCACTGCAGCTTGCACCACGCACAGCCCCTTAAAGCGCTGCCAATGACAGTACCAACACAGCTTCTAAACATCACACTCCTCCTACAAGTGTGAGGATTCAGACTGTTCTAGGCTCCCAAAGCTAGAAGAATTGTTGGGCGGCAGATATTCGTAATTTTAAATGTATATTAAATGAATAAACAACTATTGATGCGCCCATCGCTAAATTAGACTAACACTGCCACCAGGTGGCAGACTTTCATATGTGCCGATGTTGACAATTAAGTGGCGAGCCCCGAAAATCACTGGCTCAAATTAAGCACTAAGACCAAAATTAATTTTACTGGTGGACAGATACTGAAAGAAAATTCTGCTTTGAAATAATCCTCCGTCTTCCAGGAACCAAGACTCTTAAAAGGCTTGCTTGGTGAGATAAGACTCTACCACATCTTGCGGTACTTCTGTATTGCCAATATGCATCCTTTGAAAATGTACATCAGTGTCAAACGTATTCCTCCTCACCTATTTGTTGCTTGCTTAAATCTGGTTACATTTTGTTATGACTTTGACCTGATCTGTGTGAAGTGTCCTGTTATGGCTAGTTCAGCTCTACAAATACCATTAATGAAATATAAACTTCGTTTAAGATCCTTTGCTGGTTTGTAATTGCCAGTAGGTCCAAAGTCCATGATACTTGAAGCAGACCTCAGGCTTTACGTTTATTGTCATGGATTTAGTTCAGCATATGAACTCTGGCTGCTGGTATCTAGTGACCTTTTCAAGTACAGAGGAGATCACGGTTTCTCTTTGCTGATCTGTAACTTTTGGAATTCACCTGCTGTGGAAATTGCTGGCTGCCCACCACTGTAATCTTGTGGGTGTAAACCTTAATTTTCAATTAAGAACCACACATTGCCTTAGTCTGTTTTTCGTCTCGGCCCTATCGTAGCAAACTATGATTTGTTCCAAATCACAAAGTTAGTACTTACACTGATGGGGTGGTATAAAACATTTGAAGAAAAAGGGGGTTTGGAACTGCACAGTGAAAGGGGAGCCTGGAACTGTTGTTGTTAAACGTTAGGAGGATCTTCTGTAGAATTCAGAGAGAACACCCTTAATGGAAAAGTAGCTTTTCTTTGGTCCGCTACACCTATCAACTTTGACTTCAGTCTCCCATCTGATTGCTTCTTCTGAAATGGCTGATCTTTGCCACCTACTAGTACTCTGAGTTGTCTTTATAAATCTGGATGGATGGATCAGAGTGGAAGAATAGGATGGATGAAAGTGATTGGAATGGATGCCTGGGTTGCGATTTGGATTGGATGTTGGATTAGGATTTACGAACAAGTTACTTACCTTCAGTTATGCATTATCTGGTAGAGACTCTATCTAGCTGCAGATTCCTTACCTTTGAAATTCCCAGGCGTCAGGCTGGATCCGGAAACTTATGCTGAGCAATACCGCTTGCGTGTGGCGTCGGGTGGCTCGATTCGGTTCCGCGTGTCGTCAATGACGTCCGTAGCGTCGGTTATGACGTTGTGTGCCTACATATGCTCCACCTAGGCGCGCGGACGTCAGTACTTTTAGTTTTTCCACGCCAGAAGCACAGAGCCATGAATTGACTGACAAAAACATGTGCAAAACTAGGGCCCTGATAGAGGAGTAATCCTAGATCTACTACATCAGTCCGCAAAGCGGAGAGGAATGGGTGAGGCTGTAAGGAATATCCAGCTAGATAGAGTCTCTACCAGATAATGTGTTACCGAAGGTAAGAACCATGTTCATCTGATAGAGACTTCTAGCTGCAGATTCCTTACCTTTGAATCAGATACCCAAGCCATACCATCCCCGCGGTGGGTTGGGGACTCATGGACAAGACTAAGAAGTCTTACAGGACTGAGCTGGCACAATGTCCGTCCCTGCGCACTTCACCGTCAAGGCAATAATGTTTTGCAAACATGTGCAATAATGCCCACGTCGCTGCCAGACAGCTGTCTTGGACTGGGACACCCCGTGCCAAAGTCGTAGTCGCAGCCTTTCACCTGGTGGAATGGGCTCATAATCCCTCAGGGGGCTGCTTCTTCGCCAAGGCGTAAGATTTTAATGCTGAGAACAACCCAGCGAGAGATGGTTCTTTTCTGCACTGCCTTTCCCTTCTTTCTCCCACATACCCCACAAAGAGTTGGTCATCTACCCGGAACTCTCTAATGCGGTCATGGTAGAACGACAACGCTCTTTATGGGCCCAGTCGGTGGAGACGCTCCTTTTCCTTAGAAGGATGTGGGGGAGCAAAGAAGGTGGGCAAAATGATGGACGGATCCAGATGGAATGGTAAAAAAGATGCCCTGGTGCGAAGCACCACCTTGTCCTGAAAGGACATAAAATAAGTAGGCGAGCTGGATAATGCCTGTAACTCACTCACCCTCCGGGCCGATGTAATCACCACTAAGAAGGCTGTTTTGATGGTCAACAGCCAGAAGGGACAATTGGGAAACGGCTCAAAAGGAGGGCACATCAAATATGTGAGGACCAAATTAAGGTCCCATTGTGGCATAATGAAGGGCATGGGAGCAAACAAGTGAACCAGCCCTTTTAGAAATCTATTTACAATAGGATATCTAAAGAGAGAAGGTTGGTCTGGCAGCTGCAAAAAATCAGACGGAGCAGAAAGATAACCCTTGAGAGTTCCTAAAGCAGAGCCCTGCTGGGCAAGGGTCAGAATTAATACAAGTACAGTAGAAAGAGAAGCAGAAAGAGGGCCAATAGACCTTTCTGTATGGTATAATACAAGTTTCTGCCAACGGCAGGCGTATACCGACTTAGTGGAGGGCGGCCTGGCCACCAGAATAACATCACAGACATCGGGAGGAAGGTCAAAAGCCATCAACTGTCGCCACTCAATCTCCACGCATGGAGGCGCAGAGTTGACAGATTCGGGTGGAGAACCCTCCCCTGGGCAGGAGTGGTATGGGCGTAAAGGTGTACAACAGGCCTGAGCTACACTCACGTTGAAACCTGTCGCCGAGTGATAGCCGCCTTGGAAACTCCAGCGCACAGTACTGCTGATATTGCACGTTCTCTTCAGAGGCGAACAAATCTAACGAAGGTTTTCCCCACTGCTGAAAGAGACCTTGCGCCACCTCCGACTGGAGACGCCATTAGTGATCCACTAGTCATCGACGGCTGAGGTAGTCTGTTCTGGCATTCAGAGAACCTGCCAGGTGTAGAACCACCAGGGCTAGGCTCTGATGTTCTAGCCACGTCCAGAGGCACAGAGCCTCTCGGCAAAGGGTCCATGACCCCACCCCGCGTTGCTTGTTGCTATACCACATGGCAGTGGTGTTGTCCGTTAACACCAGCACCAACTTCCCCTTGACAGAGGAAAGAAATGCTTTCAATGCCAAGCGAATCGCTCGGAGCTCCAACACGTTATATGGAGCCCCGTCTCTGCTGGAGACCAGTGACCCCTGATCTCCATTTCTCCCAAGTGGTCGCCCCATCCCAGAAGTGACGCATCCATCACAATTGTGAAATCCGATTGAGGAAGGGAGAGAGGTCTGCCTTTGACCCAATCTCAGTTTGTTAACCACCACTGCAGATCCTTTGCAGTTCCTGCCGAGATCTGAACCAAGTTGGTGAGATATCCCTGAGGCTGTGCCCATTGGAACTTCAAGTCCCACTGCAGAGCCCGCATACGCCATCTCGCGTGTCTTACCAACAGGATGCAGGAGGCCATGAGGCCCAACAGCCTCAGAGTCAACTTCACCGAAATCCAGGATAGAGGCTGAAATATCGGAATCATAACCTAAATAACCTGGACTCGCTGCTCGGGAGGATAAGCCCGAAACTGCACTGTGTCAAGAACAGCTCAGATGAAAGGGAGCATCTGAGAAGGAGTCAGGTGTGACTTCGGCACGTTTATAGCAAACCCCAGCGAATGCAGGAGGTACGCCGTAGTCTGAAGGTGGGAGACGTCTGCCTGGGGCGAGGACGACTTCAATAGCCAGTCGTCGAGGTGGGGGGAAGACCGAAACCCCTAACCTGCACAGCTGAGCCGCAACCACCGTCATCACCTTGGTTAACACCCAAGGGAACTGTTAAGGCCAAAGGGGAGCACAGTAAACTGAAAGTGCTCATGGCCTAACTTGAACCGTAGGTAGCGACTGTGGCCCGGCAGGATGGGAATGTGCAAATGGGCATCCTGCAGGTCCAACACAACCATCCAGTCTCCTTGGTCTAAGGCAGACAAGACTTGAGCCAACGTGAGCATTTTGAATTTCTCCTTTTTGAGAAAGAGATTGACGGTCCAAAGATCCAAAATGGGCCAGAGACCCTTGTTCTTCTTCGGAATCAGAAAGTAGCGGGAATAACAGCCACTGTCTACTTCTGAAACTGGAACCCTTCCTATAGCTCCTTTGGCCCAAAGAGCCATAACTTCCTCTTGGAGCAGTTTTAAGTGATCCTCCGCCAGCCGATTCTGACTTGGCAGAATAGTAGGAGGAAAAGAAAGGCAAGGAAGAGTATAGCCCTCCTGGACGATCTGCAAGACCCACTTGTCTTTTGTTATGGATCTCAAGCGGGGGAGAAGATGACAAATTCTCCCACACACTGGAGTAGTGGGGTCCTGCAGAATCAGCCTAGGGGTGCTTGGAGGCTGCGGCTGCTGGGGGCAGTGTGGCGGACGACTTCTGACCTCCATTCCGAGGAGAGAATGTACCGCGTCCACGTCCACGCGTAGCTTGGGAAGAATGTGCGGGACTGTGGCGTGGATAGGGCTGACGTGACTGGAAACCCCTTCCGTTGCCATGAAAGGGGCGAAAGGAAGACTGGCCATGAGGAGTAGAGGAGAGTCCCAATGATCTGGCGTAAGCTCGAGAGTCCTTGAACATGACCAAGACAGAGTCAGCCTTTTCCCCACAAAGGCAGGTTCCGTTGAAGGGCATGTCCATCAAATTGGCTTGGACATCCCCCGAGAAGTCAGTTGTATGAAGCCAGGCGTGGTGCCTCAAGACCACTGTCGATGAAATAGACCTGCCCAGCGAATCGGTCGTATCCAAACCACACCGAATGGTGAATTTTGCCCCATCTCTCCCGTCCTTGACAGTCTGGGAGAGCACAGCCTGGGCCTCCTCTGGGACCTGTGGCAGCACATGCGCAACCGTCTCCCAAAATGGAATGGGAGAAACGGCTCAATAAGCATGCGGTGTTCACTGACCGTAATGCCAGACTGGAGGAAGAAAACAACTTCTTCCCTAAAGAGTCCAGTCTCTTGGAGTCCCTATCCCGAGGGGTGGAATAGAATGCGACCTGGGAAGTTGAGCTTGCACCACCAAACTTTCTGGGGTGGTGTGTTGGCTGAGGAACTTTGTGTCGCCCGGTGCTGGGCGATGGCGGCATGCAATTGTGCTGTTCACAGGAGCCCCTGTGCTACGTTTGGACCAAGTTCCTAGTAGGATGTCCATAAGTGCCTCATTAAAGGGCAAAAGGGGTTCACAGGTGGAAGCCGGAGGTTGAAGCACTTCGGTCAGGAGATTAGTCCTGACTTGTACTGAGGCTAACTCCTGGTCAAGGACCTCAGCTGCCCTCTTAACCACCATAGCATGGGATGCCCTCTCCTCCGTAGCCACTGTAGGTGGAGAGAGCATGCAAGTGTCTGGGGAAGTATCCCAAGTTCCCCATACCAGTCCATAGTTTCCTCCGAGACATTCTGGTTCTCGAAAGGGTCTCCAAACTCCACCCATTCCTCTCCTGAGCCTAGCACATCCACAAAGTGCTCAGGTGACAACATAGAACCCATGGGTCTTGTCGGAATCGGCGTCGAACGGCGACGTTCCGGCTCCATGTCATCAGGAATGAGGATGGGGTTTGCGACGCCGCTGGCACCGACTTCGGGTTCAACGTCGGCAAAGGTCACGTTGGTACGACTGGCGTCAAACTGGATCCGAGATCAGACCCCTGAGGCCCCACCAGTGCCGTGGCCGGAGCAGTTGAACCCGATGGGGCCCCGCGGGGCTCGAGGGCTCACCAACGGGGTCATTCCACTCAAATACTCGGCGCGTGGCCTCGTAAAATTCCTTCATTTGAGCGGGAGTCGCTGCGGTTCCCGGAAATGGAGGGTGACGCGAAGTCGACTCTGGCTCCGGCTCCGCAGAACCATGCCTAGAGCTTTGGTCATCCTTACCTCTCTCGACCACAGACGCCAGTTGAGGTAAAGTCGAAGTCCGCTTGGACTTCTTCTCCTTGTGCCTCTTCCCCGAGTGTCCAGATGACCTCGAATGGGGGAAGAGGACTTAGGGCTCAGAGAGCGATCCTGCGACCTCCTCTTCTTCAAATGGGATTGTGACCTCCTTGGAGTCTCGCTCGACGGTGTCGACTGCCAGGCCACGAGAAACTTCAATGCCCGCTCCCTCAAGGTCTTTGGAGCCATCGCCCGGCAATCTGAACACAACTTCAAATTGCGGTCGCGTTCAAGACACCATAGACAAACGCGGTGGGGATCAGTACCCGACATCGTGCAGGAACAAGTCCTGCACCGTTTAAAACCTGTCTTCCTACCCGACATCCCTCGCACACAAAGTCTTCAAAAATATTGACAAAAGTCGAGAAAAAGCCTGCCAAAAAGTGGCAGAGGGGTAGCTCTTCCCGGATCGGCACTTAACTGGCACGGAAAGAAAAGAACTGACGTCCGCGCGCCTGGGTGGCGCCTATGAAGGAACCGCGACATCATAACTGACATCGACGACACGCGGAGCCGAATGGAGCATCGTGACGTCGCTCACAAGGGGCATTGCTCAGCAAACGTTTCCGGATCCAGCCTGGTGCCTGGAAAATTCAAAGGTAAGGAATCTTTGTGGAGGATATTACACACGGCACCGTTACCAACACTCCTAGTTCGTTGGCAAAAATGCATAACTTCCCATCTTACAATGACATTTAAGCCAGCAGGTTATAGTAGCACAGATATCCTGTTTAAGCATCCAAGGACAGGCAGTACATATTATCGAAAGCAGCATTAGCCAGGGCACCTATCAATGAACCTGTATCGTCTTCTCTAGATCCAAAAATATTAATTGATCATTTATAGTTATGAATAAAATCAGTGACCTAGCTTTGCGATCTTCTGCAGCACGAAAGACACAAGTTCAGCTGAATGGGTTAATGTCCTTTCGAATTTGGCATTGTTTCATTGAGATATATATATATATATATATATATATATATATATATATATATATATATATATACGTGTAACGCTCCCTGGAGCACCGAACAAACAGCACAGCCAGACAGAGAAACGGACACCACTCCGGTAGTTTCAGCAGCAAAGTTCTTTTTTTATTTTATCATTTTCAAATGCAGTGTCATATATATATATAACCTCAAGTCTGAGAGCAACCGCTATGTAGAAAAAAACGATTAGTGGTGCCAATACTACTAAGTGTTAAAATGTTTAAAATCGTAAAGCCACAAAGAGAAATGCAAGTGAAGAAACGGATAAAGAATTTGCAGAAAGGGTTTATTAAAATAGAGAATTGGACATTTTGAGTTATTCATAAAATTAGAGAATTGGACATTTTGAGTTATTCATAAAATTTCCTCTCACTGAAAAGCATCTGAATTCCCTCTGCTTCTCTGGTCAATCTTATATTTCATGTATGGTTTGCATGTTAGATCGTGTATGTTTTTAAATTAAACAAGTTTGTTTTTTCTTTTTGCAGAGGACGCATACAGAGTTTTTCCAAGACGCACCTAGTCCTGTACATGTTTCGCTCAAACACAATGCTATTTGGGATCACCGTGCTGATGGGGAAGTGTACGAAAGCTCAGTAGCCCCATTTAAGAAAATTATGCTGTACCCTCCTGTTCAGTCAAAACCGATACTTGTAAAGACTATGGAGCCAAAACTTTGCCAAGTAAGCTCGTCGTCACCTGATCAAGAGCTGGTAAACCGGCTGGTGGTGGATTTTGTGGTGCAGGATGTCCAGAGGATTAGTTTGGTGGAGCAGCCCTCTTTCATTGCCCTAGTCAAGGGCCTGGCACCATCCTGTGAGGTCATGTGTCGCCAAGTTCTTGAAGAGCATGTGGAATGCACTTATGAGCAGATGACCGCAGATGTGAGAACCAGACTAAGGGACATCCCAACAGTGTGCACGACTGCTGACATCTGGAGCTGGCATGGATGCAGTTTCCTTGGCATTACTGTTCACTGGATTGACCTCTCCTCTCTTAAACGTCAATCAGCAGCTCTTGCGTGCTGTCGCTTGGCAAACAAGCTCGCATACAGCCAGATTGCATCTAAGATTATTGAGATTCATGAAGCATTTGGGATACAGGGTAAGGTGCGCTGTATTGTGACAGACAATGGGTACAACTTCATGAAGACTTATCAGGGTTTCCCGTATCTGGCTGAGGGTTTTGGGAAAGTTCCTACTAATGTAAAGGAAGAGGAAAATGAATCATTCCATGTGTTTACTGAAGTAAAGCAAGAAGAGGAAGAGGATGCACCTGTATTCCTTGACGTTCACAGACTTCTCATGGAAGGTCAATTGGACTCTAATGCCCCACGCATCCTACTTCCTCCTCATCACCAGTGTGCAGCCCATGCCTTAAGCCTTGTGGCCTCTCAAGATGCACATGCTATCCTAAGCCATGGGCCTTATGCTTTGAAGATGTTGTACCATTCCATGATAGTTAAATGTGTTGCTCTCTGGAACAAGAGCAACCAGTCAGTCCAACTTCCGGAGATGACAGTTGAAGATCATTGTGTCAGGGGGTGGAATTCCTTATACCAGGTATGCAACCGGATGAGGAGTGTTCCTGTGGAAATCCTGCATGATATTTGTGATCATCTTAAGCTGGAGCGCATCCGTCCACCCGAACTCATCTTCTTGGATGAATACTGCCGCATTATGGAACCCTTGGCCTGTGCCCTCGATATATTGCAGGCCGAGTCCAAGTGCCTGATCGGTTTTCTTCTTCCTACCATTGCAGCCTTGCGCAAAAAACTTGAGACACTGCGGCTTACCCTGACCCTCACCACCCATCTGGCAGATGGCTTACTTGACGCTCTCCATCGCAGGTTCAGCAACTGTTTTAAGAACCGTCACTTGGTCATTGCAAGTGCAAGCATCCCTCAGTTCCGGCTGCGATGGATGGAAGACAAGACAGCAGAGCAAGCAGTTGGCTTCCTTCGTGAAGAGGTGGCTTTTATTAAGCCATCTGAGGTACGGCAGCCCTCCCCAGAGCCTGCAGATGTGGACGATGACGAGGACTTCTTCCAATTTAGTGCCAGCAGACCCGCAGTAGGAGAAGAGGAAGTTCTCAAATTTCTGACTGATGGTGACAAAAGTCTCTCTTGTCTGCTGAAGTACCCCTTGGTCAAACAGGTGTTTGTCATCCATAATACCCCTTTGCCTTCCAGCGCACCTGTGGAACGCCTCTTTAGCCTTGGGGGTAGAGTTTTAATCCCCTCAAAACAAGGACTCAGCGACTCCAACTTTGAAAAACTGGTGCTACTTCGTTTTAATAGTAGTATGAAGTTGTCGTCATCACTGATGCTAAGGAGATAGCCGAATGTCTGGCTTTAGTACCCTTTTAAATAACAGACGAATGCAGACAATGTCTTGGTTGTTGACTCATGCAGTTGTTGTCACTAGCTTCTATATTGAGCACAGACATGCTGGTTTCTCCAAAAACTGTTAGACAACAAATGCACATCGCCTCTCTCTTAAAATCTGCAAAGCCTCTTGTTCCCTCATGATCATATCGTCCATAAACCTGTGACCTTCTTTGGTATAGGAGCCCACGTTCACATTGTTACTCATGGTACATATTGTATGCCTTAGTTCCTTCCACCAGGCTTCTGAAGGGTGTCAAAAGCTTGGGTGGTATACTTAGAAAACCACCTGCCAGTCCCCTTGTTAGAACTTTCATTACTGAATAAGCTCCCATTTACGCACAAGCAAACATCCTGTTGCTCCCTGTTCACCACTCCCAATTCCAGTCTGCCTGTCCTGCCACTGTGAGGCATATGGGGAGTAGAGAGGTACAATTTGGGCAATGTAAAGTGCTCCATTTGTGAGTGCAACAAGAATTCAAACTTCTGACCTGAAAAATCGAGACCGATTGTAGGATTCCTTTAGGAAAAAAAGATGGCAGTCCTTCAGATTTCCATAAACTGAAGTATGCTTTGTTATAAATGTTGCAACACGTTTCCACTTTGAAGTTGTTGTCCCTAACCCTCTTTAGCCATCTTCCAACATCGCACATCCTCATAGCATCCAAACTTGCATAGTTATAGATTCTGGGCGCCAGCTGTATTTGTCAATAAAATACTAAATTGGTATGTTTCAGGAGGCGCAAAGATCGAGGATTCTTAACGACACGGTGCCCACAACTGGATTAATAAGTATTGCTTGTAAAATGTAATTGTGAGAATTCGAAACAGCCCCCCATTGTAATAGGAACGTGTACGTTTCAGGCTACTGTGAGCAACTTCCGGCCGCAAAAAGGTGGATAATTAAGGGAATGTGAACGTGACATAGGATCGCTGTCTACTGTTTTATTCCTGCAGAAATTATAACAAATAAACACACGGATCAGGCAAAAATGAGATGATTAATTTTCTTTTGACTTCTACAAAAGTAAAGTTTCATGATGTTATGGGAGCTGATGCTATTGAAATCGTAGTGTGTCACAGTTCAAAAGGTTTTTAATAAAAGTAATTTTCCTCTGTTTGAATTTAGTGCTTGCCATAAGGTTGATGGTCATTCTCAGTGGCATTATTTTGGTATTTCCAACTTGAGTTTCTGCCGCTTGTTGCAATGAGCATTACCAAAAAAGGGTAACATGAAATGAGGTGATCCTCTAAATAAGTCATTTTATGCTTAATGCGCGTGCTGTGGACAGTGGCTCCTTTTTTCCAATCTTGCTGACCGTAAAGCTGGATTGTTCAAATTTTTACAGAGGTATTCACCACGCAGTTGCTAAGTTGCCGGTAACTCAGGTTAACTGATCATTCAATATATAGAACGTAGGAGATGAACTCTTTCACTGAAATTCCTTTTTAAATTTTGTATCATTTGCCCTGACTTCGGGGCCTTCAACTACAGTTTAATATGCATAGATCGCTTATAAATAAAACACTTTGAAACTGAAATTTCAACGACTATCAAAATCAGTGTCTAAGCATTTCCCCTACCCCCAAATCTGTTTTTATTTATTTTTGTTATGATTATGGGTTACACATTAACAGGGTTAACACGCATGAAATGCATTACAGTCAATAATTCTCAGTAGTTATATCATGATGGAAAGAATATGATATTGCGATTACAATCCAGGTAAGTTTTCATACATCATTGCTGTTCGTGCAAGTAGTTATCAGTGGGTTACTTATTGCAAATAGTGTATCTTAAAGTCTAGAAATATTGAGTAGTCTGAGTGCGTATGGCCTACTGTGGTGGCATTAATCTGTTTCATACCGTCGCCTTGAAGTTAGGGAGGCGGGTGTAAATGCAACAGGGGCAACTAAAGAGCAAAACTGGGGTTGATGTAGTAATGTATCGTGGCACTCCTTGGACGACTCCTAGAACTGTTTCAGGTGTCTCATCACATGTGTTTTCATTATTAGCTTGTGTTTGTGGAGCAATGTAGAAGGCACACAATCCTATTTGTCATCCACTGTCTGGAAGTAACCCCACAATGGCGGATTGCCTTGCCCTATGGCGCCTCTGCCTGAGTTATGGAGCCCCTAGCGGTTTAGCCCTCTTTGTTATTGCTGTTTATGTTTTGTAACTCCTTGAGTAAAGCATCCCATCTTGGGGCTAACGGGTCTTTGCGGATGCCCGTGATGTCCTCACAACTCAAGGCTATGCTTTCTGCTTTTACCCATGTCAACATGGATCGTCTCCAGGTGAGTATGTGTGGGGGGTCTGGGGCTTTCCCCCTCCCGGTGATTAGTCTTTTTGCTACCGCCCGACCGAGATCTATGAACCGTGAGGTTACTTTGTGTGTCCAAGCATCTTTTATAATAATATATTCATGGATGAGGACTGGTGTGCAACAATGCGCCTTTTAAAAACAATTTTCCACTGGCTCAAAATATAGTCAAGTTATACCTACTTTGGCTTTAGACATTAATTTGCGTAACTCTAGTCTCACTTCTGCCTTTCTTCTACTTGAAAAACAATATTCTGGAATTAATATGTTGAATATGATGAACGCAATATGTATATGATGCTTATTACTGATCAAATTATAACGTTGTATTATAACAGGTTACGATTGGAGTTAAACAGTACACTCAAAAAAGAAACCTGAAACCCAGGTTCAAAACTCAATATAAAAACACAAAATATCACCACATGAAGGTAAGTAGTTAAATTGACCTTGGAACGTAGCCTTTTTTGTGGTCACATATAGCAGATAACCTCTAGTGGCTAAGTGGTGCTTACAAAATGGTAGTGCATTACCGACCCATTGATGTATTGGGAACTGACGATCAGCTCCATCGTGCGCCTGTTAAGCGTGTCCTCTTGGAAATGATGCAGCAGCCTTCTATTGAGCAACTTTACATATATTAAACGAATTTCACTGTAATTCTAGCGTTCACTTGACTAGACGCTGGAAGAGTGAAGGGCTGTTCCTTTGGTGAATTCTGCAAGGAAAGTGTTGATTGTTTGACAGAGTTCTAATAGCGTAGAGGGAACCCTTGTGTAGGAAAGTGCCCCTGTTTTGCATGGTTACCCCCAAACTTTTTGCCAGAGACCTGATGCCAACTTGACTAAGTGTGTGCTGGGATCCTGCTAACTGGGCCCTAGCACCTGTGTTTTTTCCCAAAACGGTACCTTTACACCCACAATTGGCACACTACTGAGCCACGTGCAAGTCCCTTATAAAAGGTACCCCTGGTACCAAGGACTTTGTGAGAGGGCCTTTGAGGGCTTCAACATGTATTATGCCACCCACAGAGGCCCCTAACCTTAGCACCCTCAACCTGCCATTGCAGACTGGGTGTTTTGGTAGAGGGTGTTTTGGCAACCACCCCTACGTGCCATGCCCACCTACACTGCCTGTGGCATGGATAGGTCACCTCCCTAGCAGGCCTTTCAGCTCTAAAGGCAGGGTGCCCCATACCACAGGTGAGGGCATAGCTGCATGAGCACTATGCCCCTACAGTCTATATGCCATTCACAGACCTTGTAGGTGCAGTGAAGCAATTTTGAGATTATGTGCTGGGAGTTTGATAGCACAAACTCCAGAGCTCCATGATGGCTTTACTGAAGTCTGAGTTGTTTGGTATCAAACTTCCCAGCAACTGAAACCCACAAAGATGCCAGTGTTGGATTTAGTAAAAAAATGCACACACAGAGCATCTTAGAGATGCCCCCTGAAAAACGTCCAACTCTGGCGTAGTTCCTGACTGGCTCCCAGTCATCTGCCACCACCAGACTGGTTTCTGGACCCCTGGGTAGAGAGCCCTCCGCACTCTGGGTCTGGGAACAAAGCACAGCCTGGGCAGAGGTGTTATGCCTCCTCCGCCAGGATGGACAGGGTCCTCGAAGAGGGAGCTTCAAAGGCCTGCCGCCTTAGCTACTGCCAGCATTTTGCTGATACCAGCAACTGGCTCCCACCAGTTCTGACCCCCATTTGAGGCGCGAGAAGCAGCAGGAAAACAGAGCCAGGAAGGGAGCTGTGCCAACCTCAGGTGTGGGAGGCAAGGTGAAGCAGATATCTCAGTCCCTGCTCTCTTGAAGATGGGAGGACCCCTCCAATCAGGAAGAGGCTTTTGCCTCCCTCCCACCCACTAGAGGGTGGCATACTAGGGGATGTAGACACCCCAGGAAAGGGACCCATTGGACCCAACCTGCACACCCCTGTAATGCCCCTAAATCTTGTCTTTAGGGGCATCCCTGAACCTTGTCTCTTCAGATTCGACGTGACAAGAAAAAGGACTGACGAGCCGTGCTGCAGAAGAAGAGGAGGAGGAGGAGGACAACTGCTTTGGGACCAGCCCTACCGGCCTGTCTCCTGCTCTAAACTCGGTGTGTCCTGCAGCCTCCAAGAACCCCAGAGACCTACCTTGCATTCACAAAAAACTCCTATCTCCTGTGAACACCGGGTTTGTCCAACACCAACCCAAGCTAGGACTCCAAATCCGCAAGTCCTCCCCTCTCTGCACCGGACGCCCAACACCCCAGCGAGGTCATCCTGGCAATCCTGACCTGAGTCATTAGAAAAAGGGGAGAAATTGTAGCAAACACTTTATAGTTTTAGTGCCATTTCCTATAGGGTAAATCTTTATAATGAAGCAGTAAATGTGGCACAATGATAAAAAATCGATAGATAACCAATTTTTATAAAAATGATATTCATTTATTTATATTTTTTCTTTGATTTCTTTTTTCATATATATTTTTTCATAGTTTTTTTTATATATAAACACTCAATTCATAAAAAACATTTATATCATTTTAAATCAATTTGACATGTATTGGACAACATTGAAAAACAACAAAACTATAAACAAAAACACTTCAAATGACTAGATGTATGTTCAAAAGATTATTGAAGTTGGCAATGCGGTGGGTTGGAACACTACGCGCGTTTCGGCCATTGTCTTCATCAGGAGACCGTCATTTGCAACAAAATAATATAAACACTGAAAAAAGTAAAAAAATTGGGTATCAGAAACACATATAAATTATACTGCTATACAAAATTATTTTATACCCTTAGGCACGGTCACTTCTATAAATAAAAAACAGGTTTTTCTTCATTGTCATTATTATTTACAACAAGGGGTGGTGATGGCCAGAGTCTCTGAATTAAGCAGAGTACTCTCACCCAGTCAAGAGATCAGGGCTAGATCCAACACCGTTTTTTAGCTCATTGCACCATCCCAGTTTCAGAACCTGGCTGTATGCAAATTAGTCTGTCCCTGGCCCAGTGCATCATGGGAACAGGGCAGACCTGACTACAAAAGCCAATTCTTACACTGGGAAGGAAACAAGCTTCCGGGGACCGGTTTCTGCCATTTCAGGCGTCTTCGGCCCGGCTTGCTTGAATCCTGATGGTGCAATGAGCAAGGGACTCACATCTGAGTATACCCTTCCACGCTTAGGGTGGACAAAATTATTTACAACAAGGGGTGGTGATGGACAGAGTCTCTGAATTAAGCAGAGTACTCTCACCCAGTCAAGAGATCAGGGCTAGATCCAACACCGTTTTTTAGCTCATTGCACCATCCCAGTTTCAGAACCTGGCTGTATGCAAATTAGTCTGTCCCTGGCCCAGTGCATCATGGGAACAGGGCAGACCAGACTACAAAAGCCAATTCTTACACTGGGAAGGAAACAAGCTTCCGGGGACCGGTTTCTGCCATTTCAGGCGTCTTCGGCCCGGCTTGCTTGAATCCTGATGGTGCAATGAGCAAGGGACTCACATCTGAGTATACCCTTCCAGGCTTAGGGTGGACAAAATTATTTACAACAAGGGGTGGTGATGGACAGAGTCTCTGAATTAAGCAGAGTACTCTCACCCAGTCAAGAGATCAGGGCTAGATCCAACACCGTTTTTTAGCTCATTGCACCATCCCAGTTTCAGAACCTGGCTGTATGCAAATTAGTCTGTCCCTGGCCCAGTGCATCATGGGAACAGGGCAGACCAGACTACAAAAGCCAATTCTTACACTGGGAAGGAAACAAGCTTCCGGGGACCGGTTTCTGCCATTTCAGGCGTCTTCGGCCCGGCTTGCTTGAATCCTGATGGTGCAATGAGCAAGGGACTCACATCTGAGTATACCCTTCCACGCTTAGGGTGGACAAAATTATTTACAACAAGGGGTGGTGATGGACAGAGTCTCTGAATTAAGCAGAGTACTCTCACCCAGTCAAGAGATCAGGGCTAGATCCAACACCGTTTTATAGCTCATTGCACCATCCCAGTTTCAGAACCTGGCCAGTGAAGAATTGGCTTGGTAGTTTGGTCTGCCCTGTTCCCATGATGCACTGGGCCAGGGTCAGACTAATTTGCATATAGCCAGGTTCTGAACTGGGATGGTGCAGTGAGCTAAAAAACGGTGATGGATCAAGCCCTGATCTGTTGACTGGGTAGGAGTGTTCTGATTAACTCAGATACTCTGTCCATCACCACCCCCTTTTTGAAATTATTTTGGCCACCATGAGTGTGGAAGGGTATGCTCAGACATGAGTCCCTTGCTCATTGCACCATCAGGATTCAAGCAAGCCGGGCCGAAGACGGCTGTAATGCCAGTAACCGGTCCCCGGAAGCTTGTTTCCTTTCCAGTGAAGAATTGGCTTGGTAGTTTGGTCTGCCCTGTTCCCATGATGCACTGGGCCAGGGTCAGACTAATTTGCATATAGCCAGTTTCTGAACTGGGATGGTGCAGTGAGCTAAAAAACGGTGATGGATCAAGCCCTGATCTGTTGACTGGGTAGGAGTGTTCTGATTAACTCAGATACTCTGTCCATCACCACCCCCTTTTTGAAATTATTTTGGCCACCATGAGTGTGGAAGGGTATGCTCAGACATGAGTCCCTTGCTCATTGCACCATCAGGATTCAAGCAAGCCGGGCCGAAGACGGCTGTAATGCCAGAAACCGGTCCCCGGAAGCTTGTTTCCTTTCCAGTGAAGAATTGGCTTGGTAGTTTGGTCTGCCCTGTTCCCATGATGCACTGGGCCAGGGTCAGACTAATTTGCATATAGCCAGGTTCTGAACTGGGATGGTGCAGTGAGCTAAAAAACGGTGATGGATCAAGCCCTGATCTGTTGACTGGGTAGGAGTGTTCTGATTAACTCAGATACTCTGTCCATCACCACCCCCTTTTTGAAATTATTTTGGCCACCATGAGTGTGGAAGGGTATGCTCAGACATGAGTCCCTTGCTCATTGCACCATCAGGATTCAAGCAAGCCGGGCCGAAGACGGCTGTAATGCCAGAAACCGGTCCCCGGAAGCTTGTTTCCTTTCCAGTAAAGAATTGGCTTGGTAGTTTGGTCTGCCCTGTTCCCATGATGCACTGGGCCAGGGTCAGACTAATTTGCATATAGCCAGGTTCTGAACTGGGATGGTGCAGTGAGCTAAAAAACGGTGATGGATCAAGCCCTGATCTGTTGACTGGGTAGGAGTGTTCTGATTAACTCAGATACTCTGTCCATCACCACCCCCTTTTTGAAATTTCTTCATTGTCAGGCAGCTAAATATTTATCTAAACTATAGTTAATGGGTGATAGTTATCAAAAACCTATACTTTAAAGGGACATAGTTTCATATACATTGTGTACCTTTTAATCTAAAAAACAGAGAATCATCTATATAGATTGCACATAGCTATATATCTGAAAATACATGGACATCTACCGAAACGGATACATGTCATTATCAAACTTAACTAGATATCGAGGACACTGATTATTTCCTACATTAGTTGTTTTTGGTCAAAGAGTGACAAGAAAAGAGTCAAGGAAGAAGAACCAGGTAAAAATTAGGGGAGAGAAACAGTTAAACTCAGGAGTGACACAGATGTATTTTATAAAGTATAATTAGAAAGAATTTTTAAAGAGAAAAAAATAAATTTTGGGTCGATAACCTACCAAAAGAACCAGAATGAAGAAAAAAGGTCAACTGGTTATGTTTAACCTAGATATATATTTTTACTTACTACAAAATCTGTATCGGACAGAGCGTCTGTGTTGAAGATGAGATATTTATATAGAAAAACGCTTGATTAACAGGTTCTTATTATTTTAGCACAGGTTCCTTTGTTTATGGCCACAACCTGTGTAGTATCTAAATGTTAAAAAAAGACAACAAAATTATGTCTAATGACAAAGGTTGATTAGTTGGCAATTAGATTAGTTAGAAAACAGAATTGCAATACAAGAGTTGAATATTAAAGGATAGGGGAGGATCTGGAGGTATCAAAGTGGGGGGTGTGAGAAGTTGGCCTGATATGTGATGTCCACTATTCTAGTGGGCACCCTGTATCAGTTCAGACAACCCTTATGGTGATGGTTGTAAAGTCAACCTTATAGACCAGCTATCCTAGTGGTAGCATGGACAAAGCAGTCTTAGGCTAAACTCAATAGGGCATGCGAAGCCAGCTGTTTTACCATATGTAACGCCTTTAATACCAAATGAAAGGACACCACACAGGTTATATATATAAAATATATAGGTATTTATTACTAAATTAATCCTCTGAACTCTTTATGAGATCAGAGGCACAAGCACATAACAAGTTACTTAATCAACATACAATAAGTTGCACAAAATACATTAATGCCCATGGGGCACTTCGAACCATATATTAAAATAGTGGTATAAGAACCACGTCACGAACAAAGGATAGGCCTAGGGCCTGGAGAATCGCTGGGGCTACGCTGCACTGCCAAAGGTTAGGGAGCAGGAGGCCCACGGGATGCGCGTGCAGTGTCTTTACACACACGCAAGTTACCATAGATTTATAATGGGAACGAAAGAAATGGAAACTAGTTCTTTTAGGTCACTTCCGGATGGACAAGGAGAAAGCTACTTGAAAGTTAGACACTAGGATAGTAAATACCCACAGGAGCACCGAATTAGTCGCGTTACCTCACCCACAGGAAGCGGGTGCATAGGTGTCAAAGTGTCGGGTTTTGTAGCTGAATCCTATGGAGCCTTAAAGAAAGATGCTGCAGGCGACCAGGAGGGGAGTGTCCGGTTGGATCCAAGGGCGGATCGAGGATGAAGAGTACCTGAAAGCAGAGAGGACAGAGTCTGGGTCACTAACCAGTGACCAGGAAGGAACCAGGAAGGAACCAGGCGATGTCGTGAAGCAATCAGTTGATGTCGTGAAGCTTGTCTCTGCTGCCACGTGGACCAGGAGGTGTCGACGACAACCAGGAGCTGGATAGGGACTGTCCCACGAAGGCTCTCGCTGTCGGCGGTGTCGGCTTCCGGATTGGAGTCAACAAGCCTTGGCAAAGGCAACCCACGCATGAATCGAAGATGGTTTACGGATCAGACCAGCAAGGTCTGATGGGCTTCTCCTTTTCAGGGCAGCAGGGGACAGTCTGGAGCAACCAGACCAGCATTGTAAATTCAAAGGTTTATCGTCACAGACGCCACTAGCCAACGGGCAAGTGACCGGACAGACGCGTCGAGCAGGAAAATGCAGAAGGGCCCCACGCAGAACTCGCGGAGTGTGGAGGGCTGATCTTCGGTGCAGATGGTGCTCGGGGCTGGGGCTTCTCAATCCCCAATGCACAGCTTCGAGGGTGCCTCAGAAGTTGCACGGAAAGCAATTCGCTGGCTTTCCAAGATGGCCGGTCCCAGGTCTCTCATCGCCTCCATGGGTCTCCGCTCTGCTGTGACTGTGGATCGGGCTGTTGGAAGTCTGGAAGTCCAGGTCTTGTCAGGCTCTGTGCTCAGACTCCGGCGGGAGCGTCGACAAAGCAAACCGTTGATCGCTTGATGGTGCCTGCTTGCACAGGGTGGTCACTCCTTGACCACAAGGGAGATTCTTCAGTCTTCTATCTTCAGGTCGAACGTCAAAGGTCCAGAGTTTCGTTTCAAGTTTCAGTCAGGATAAATCTAAAGTCTTGGGACTCAGCTCCTACCTATATACCAAATTTAGGGGCTGGATTACCTGCTAGGTCCCTCCTATGGGTGGGACCAGGGAAGGGGGTGGTTACACTCCTTTCCCTTTGTCCAGTTTCGCGCCAGAGCTGGGGCTGGAGTGCCCCACCACCGGTTTGAACTGGACTATGCATGGGACACCTTGTGTTCCCCAGGCAGTGTCTCATTTCATTCAGCCCTCCCTGCTCCAATACACTATGGCCTGTCTGGGGTGGTGCTAGCACCTCCCAAGACAGGAAACCTATTGTCCAAGCCTCCCTCACTGGAAGGACTCCCAGCAGCAGGAGGTCAGACTTGTGTCTGTGGCAGCAGCATCCATTTTGTGATGCTGAGGCTCTGGTTAACATTAACCGGGATTAGTAGGAACAACATGTCTTCTCCCTCTAGAAGGGTGGAATGCTACCCCCGTCGCCAGAACTGGCGAGGGGGTAGTATTCCAAAGCGTATGACACCTTACACGACATGTTTTGATAAAGGCAAACCAAAGTTAGCATTCAACCGCGAGGATTATAATGCACTTAAGAGTATATGGTATGGCAATATCCTAGAACAGCTATAAGGACATGGTTCCGAAAGCTGCAGACAGGCTCAGCTCATGCTAGAGCCTCATCTCACATAAAACTAAGCACTCTGCCTTCAGGATTGTTAAGGCCTGCCATAGGAGTGACTTGTAGGTGTATATGGGTCTAGATATAAGGTTAGATATAGGAATACTATACCTAAGCAAGGGGAGATTACACGACCTTGCCCCAGCTGAGTGATCAGCCAGTTGTGTCAGTTTGGATGGCCAGCCAGGGGTGGCAAAAGATATGCTGCAGCCCCTGTTAGGCCTTGGGTGAACCTATGCCCTGGGTACCTATGGTACACTGTACAGGAACTCATAAGAGTGACCCAATTCCCAATTGGTGATGTACCTAAAGTACATGGTGTGAATTTAGAGAGAGAACAGCAGGGCTGTGGGTCTGATTAGCAGGCCCACAGCCACATTAAGTCGAAAACCAGTGAAGCAAAAAGTGGGGTGACCATAGGAAAGCAGACCCTACTCTCCTACATAACCCCCTCCCCCCAAATGCAGGGACATTAGACTAACCTTGACCAGTTGTGTCTTCATGTTCTAAGTGGAAGTACCTGGAGAGACCATCTGCATTGCCATGGTCAGTCCCTGGTCTGTGCTCCACTGTAAAGTCCATCCCCTGTAGGAAAATTGACCACCTGAGCCGTTTGGGATTCTCACCCATCATCTGATTTAGCCACAAGAGGGGCTTATGGTCTGTCTGAATTTTGAAGTGAGTGCCAAACAAGTATGGCCTCAACGTCTTCAGGGCCCAAACCACAGCAAAGGCCTCCCTCTCAATGGCTGGTCAGCCTTCTACTAATAAAAGCAATGGGCTGGTCTTGACATCTACATTAAGTTGTGAAAGCACAGCTCCCACCCCCAACTCAGAAGCATCTGTTTGGACAATGAACTCTTTGGAGTAGTCAGGACTCTTCAAGATAGGTGCAGAGCACATGCCCTTCTTCAGGTCATCAAATGCCTTTTGACAGCTTACTGTCCACTGAACCTTTTTGGGCATCTTCTTTGAAGTCAAGTCATTAAGTGGTGTCACAATGGACCCATAATTCTTAACAAACTTTCTGTAGTAACCAGACAGGCCCAAGAAAGCTCTGACCTGTGTCTGGGTGGTTGGAGGAGCCCAGTCCTTGATGGTCTGGATCTTACTCTCCAATGGTTGAACCTGACCCCCACCTACAAGGTGGCCCAGTTACACAACCTTACTCTGCCCTATCTGGCACTTTGTGGCCTTGATAGTTAGGCCTGCCTTCTACAGGGCCTCTAAAACCTTTTTCAGGTGGATCAGGTGATCCTCCCAGGTGGAGCTGAAGACAGCAATATAATCAAGATAAGCTGCACAAAAGTCATCCAACCCAGTGAGGACTTGGTTCACCAACCTTTGGAAAGTGGCAGGTGCATTTGTCAAGCCAAAGGGCATCACCACAAATTGATAATGACCTCCTGGGGTTGAGAAAGCAGTTTTGGCCTTGGCATCCTCAGCTAACCTGATTTGCCAATAGCCAGCTGTCAAATCAAATGTGTTCAGAAACTTGGCAGAAGCCAATCTATCAATGAGCTCATCTGCTCTTGGAATTGGGTGAGCATCTGTCCTAGTGACAACATTGAGACCTATATAGTCCACACAGAACCTCATCTCTCTCTTACCATCTTGGGTGTGAGGTTTTGGTACAGGGACTACTGGGCTGGCCCAGGGGCTCTCTGATGGCTCAATTACTCCCAGCTCCAACATTTTCTGTACCTCAGTCTTTATACAGTCCCTGACATTGTCAGGTTGCCTGTAGATCTTACTCTTCACAGGCAGACTGTCACCAGTGTCCACCTCATGGGTGCACCAGTTAGTCTGACTAGGTGTCAAGGAAAACATATGTCTGAAGGACTGTAGAACTTGTCTGCAGTCCTGTTGCTGCTGGCCAGTGAGGCTGCCAGCTAAGGCCACACCATCAACTGAACCATCATCAGGGTTCTGAGTCAACAGGTCTGGGAGAGGGCCACTCTCTTCTTCCTGTCCCTCATCTGTAGCCATGAGCAAGCCGATGTCTGCCCTGTCAACATATGCTTTGAGTCTGTTGACATGGAGCACCCTGTGGGGGCTCCTGGGGGTTCCAAGGTCCACCAAGTAGGTGACCTCTCCCTTTTTTTCAACAATTGTGTGAGGTCCAGACCATTTGTCCTGGAGTGCTGCTGGGGCCACTTGCTCCAACACCCACACCTTCTGTCCTGGCTGGTACTCAGTCAGCACAGCCTTTTGGTCATGCCAAGCTTTTTGAAGCTCTTGGCTAGCCTCAAGGTTTTTAGAAGCCTTCTTCATATACTCAGCCATCCTGGAGCGGAGACCAAGTACATAGTCCACTATGTCTGGTAACTCCCAACCTTCCTTCACCAGACATAGGGGTCCCCTTACAGGATGCCCAAACAAAAGTTCAAAAGGGCTGTAGCCAACCCCTTTTGTGGGACCTCTCTGTAAGCAAACAGAAGGCAGGGTAGAAGGATGTCCCATCTTCGCCTAAGTTTTTCAGGTAAACCCTTGATCATACCCTTTAGGGTCTTGTTAAATCTTTCAACAAGCCCATTGCACTGTGGATGGTAGGGTGTAGTGAATTTGTAATTAACACCACACTCCTTCCACATTGCAGTCAAGTATCCAGACATGAAGTTTGCACCTCTATCTGAGACAACCTCCTTTGGAAAGCCCACTCTTGAGAAAACTCCCAGGAGGGCTCTTGCCACAACAGGTGCTGTTGTGGTCCTTAGGGGAATAGCTTCTGGATACCTGGTGGCATGATCCACTACCACCAGTATAAATCTGTGCCCGGAGGCTGTTTGGGGATCCATTGGTCCAACAATGTCAATCCCTACTCTTTCAAAGGGTACCCCCACCACAGGTAGTGGTATAAGGGGGGCCTTTGTTGTGCCACCTGATTTGCCACTGGCTTGGCAGGTCACACAGGAGCGACAAAACTCCTTGGCATCTTCTGACATATGGGGCCAGTGAAAGTGAGGGACAAGCCTGTCCCAAGTCTTATTCTGGCCTAAATGTCCTGCTAAGGGAATATCATGGGCTAAGGTAAGAAGGAACCCCCTAAAGGCCTGAGGTATGGCCAACCTCCTGGAAGCACCAGGCTTGGGGTCTCTACCCTCAGAATAAAAGAGTCCTTCATCCCAGTAAACTTTATGGGCACCTGTAGCATTCCCAGCAGCCTCAGAAGCAGCTTGCTGCCTGAGGGGTTCAAGAGAGGGGCAGTCTACCTGTGCCTGCCTCAAGCTGCCCTTGAAGGTCCCCCTGTCCCACGAAACTCAACCTAGTCAGGTTCAAGTTCTTCTAGGACAGTTCCTTCAGGGTTCTCACAATCAGCTTCCTGAGAAGGCTGATCTTCACCTGAGGGCAGGGGGGAAGGCACTGCTTTAACCCTACTGCTCTTTCTCTTGGGTGGTACTTGGTCCATAGTTACAGGATCCAAGACCTGTTCAGTTTGGCACTTTTGGCCTGTGACCTGGTCACAGCAAGGACATGTGCTGATATGCCTAACATCTCTGCATGAGTCCTATACTCCACTTCTGACCATACTGAGGATTCAAGATCATTGCCCAACAGACATTCAACTGGGAGGTCTGCACTTACCACAACTCTTTTGAGGCCAGTTACCCCTCCCCAGGAGAAGTTAACAACTGCCACACTATGTGTAGTAGTGACATTGCTTGTATTGGTCACCAGGTAATTATCACCCAGTACAATCTGTCCAGGGTCCACACAGTTAGGTGTCACCATAGTGACACTGGCACATGTGTCACTGTAGGCCTGAGCCACTTTGTCATTGATTAAAGGTGTTTGCCTGTACTTGCCCAGAGTACTGGGCCTCACAGTTGAGGACATAGCCATGTCCACATTACAGACAAGAACAGCCTGGGTTGGTATCCTGACTAAGCCAGAATCCACCTCAGTACCCATGGTTAACCCCACTATAGCCTTTGGTTGGGAACTACCACTGTTAACTGTACTAGGGGGTGCAGATGCCTTAGGGGCTACAGTGGTAGGGGCTGTACCTTTCTTGGTGCACTCACTGAACCAGTGAGAGGCAGATTTACAATAATTACACCAGGTTTCTTTGTACCTTCTTTCTTCTTCTTCTTAGAAGTGTGGGACCCCCCTTCATTAGAATTTTGGGGGCCTGATGAAGACTTCTGGTCTTTTTGTTTCTGATCCCCACCTTTTTGGTCTGCCTTTTTCTGATCACCACCTTGGACCTGGTTTTTCTGCTTAACCCTGGTTCTGACCCATTTGTCTGCCTTCTTTCCCAATTCTTGGGGAGAGGTCAGATCAGAGTCAATCAGGTGTTGGTGCAACAACTGGTTTTGACAATTGTTAAGTATTTGCTCTCTCATGATCAAATTATACAATCCTGTATAGTCCTTAACTTTGCTTCCCAGCAACCAGCCTTCCAGAGCCTTAGTAGCACAATCAACAACATCAGTCCAGTCCTTAGTCTGTGTCTTCTGGGTATCTCTGAACATCAACCTGTACTGTTCAGTGGTTAGGCCAAACCCATCAATTAGAGCACTCTTCAGGACAGTGTAATTGTTAGCATCATCATCACTAACTGTGAGGAGCTTATCTCTTCCTTTTTCTGAAAAGGAGAGCCACAAGATTGCTGCCCGGCTAAGTCTTCTGACTGGGACCTGGCTGTCTACCTCTTCTTCAGAATCTTCTTCCCCCCTCCTCCTCATCATCACCTATGACAGTAGGGTCAGGAGCTTCATCTTCTGTGGAGGGCATGCCTTCTGCATTCCCTCTAGGACCAGTGCTAGAGGCCTTGAGAACCTCAGATTCTTCTAAGAGTTCTATCAGGTGCTGAAGGTTAGGGTTAGAACCCTGTTTCAACTTCCTTGTGGTACACAAGTGTCTCAGTTCTCTGAAGCTGAGTATGTTAAACTTGGAGGGTGCCCTTGGAGGGTCACCTCCAACAGGTAGAGATACACTAGGTTCACCTGTGGCTGACATTGTCTAGTGAGGTGTGGTGTGATCACCTACCTACACTAAGTGTTATCTACTAAACCTCTCTAGGAGTTGTAGTCAGGGTGTGCTAGGCCCTTTGGTCTACAACAACTAAGTTCAGTAGAACTTAAGTATTCTAAGTCTTGTTATATGTACCTATGGTACCTAATGTGATCTTTCATATGATATCTCAAAGATTACAATTGGTAAAACAACAGCAAGCTCAAATCCCAACCGCTGCACACCAATGTGAGAAGTTGGCCTGATATGTGATGTCCATTATTCTAGTGGGCACCCTGTATCAGTCCAAACAACCCTTATGGTGATGGTTATAAAGTCAACCTTATAGACCAGCTATCCTAGTGGTAGCATGGACAAAGGCTAAACTCAAGAGGGCATGTGAAGCCAGCTGTTTTACCATATGTAACCTCTTTAATACCAAATGAAAGGACACCACACAGGTTATATATATAAAATATATATGTATTTATTACTAAATTAATCCTCTGAACTTTTTATGAGATCAGAGGCACAAGCACATAACAAGATACTTAATCAACATACAATAAGTTGCACAAAATACAGTAATGCCCTAGGGGCACTTAGAACCTTATACTAAAATAGTGGTATAAGAACCACGTCACGAACAAAGGATAGGCCTAGGGCCTGGAGAATCGCTGGGGCTACGCTGTACTACCAAAGGTTAGGGAGCAGGAGGCCTACGGGATGCGCGTGCAGTGTCTTTACACACACGCGAGTTACCATAGAGTTATAATGGGAACAAAAGAAATGGAAACTAGTTCTTTTAGGTCGCTTCCGGATGGACAAGGAGAAAGCTACTTGAAAGTTAGACACTAGGATAGTAAATACCGGAGGAGGAGCCTAGCTCGCGGCCGTAATGGTCGCCCTTTAGCTCGGCTCCTGCAGCCCTCCGTCCTGATTGCTTATCCTGTCTTTCATCCTGTGCGAGGACGACACATTTTTGGGGCATTGGTAACATAACGGCTTGTTTGTACTTACCATCCGACCCCGGGGTCTCGGTGTGCAGTGGCTCCGGAGTTGTGGCCTCTGAGAGATCGGGGCCTCTGCGAGACTTGGACCGGGACCTGGCCGGTGGGATCCGACGGCTCTCGGCCCCGGCCGAGAGCGAGAACCAGTGTTGGGAACCGATGTGCGAAGATCCCGGCGATCCTGACCCGGGCCTGCCCTGGTGGCCGCGCGGCCGACGTGGATGAGAGGCCTGGGGACCTGATTCTGTGAAGGGGTCTCTCCCCGCCGCTGCTTTGTCCGTCGGCCCTGGTCCTCGGGGCCCGGACTCCGCTTGTTTGGGGCACCGGTGCTGGTGCTGGCGGAGACCCGTTTGGGGCGGATATCCTTTTGGCATTGAGGCCGCCCTTGCGGGGACCCCCGGAGCTTGTAAAGTCCTACATTTGCGAACTGTTATTTCCGGGGGTCTTGGTGAGTGGCGATTGGGCTGATTCACGAAATGGCGGCCGACCCTCTGCAACGAGAATCACCCTGTGGCGGCGGGCCCGTGTTGCCTATTGGTGTGGGGAGCGGATCTGATGGACGTGAGCCGACGGTCAGAGATATCCTGGAAGCCCTGAGATCCCTACACGCTTCCCTGGCCCTGGGCGTCTCGGTGGGTCCGCCACGATCTGCCGCCATTTTGGGCGGCCGTTTCTTCTCGTCGCCCTCTTGTTTCGAAGACTTCATTGCCTCGCCCCCCTCGATTGACTTGAGTGTCTCCGCCACTGATCGAAGATCGTGTAGTGTGTCGGTGACTTTGGGGCGCCCTGCTTCTCAAGGTTCGGACCCCGGGGACCTGGATGCTGTACTGCGACCCTGTTTGACATTGTTGCCTGAAACTATTGGTGGACTGCTTCCTGTGCCTGCTTCGATGACTTTGCCTGTGTCTATAATTGGGGCCACATCGCCCGCTCCAGTGGCGCAACTGAACTCCTGTTTTTCATTGTTCGTGCTGCGATCTTTGATGCATCTATACTTTCTGTTTGGACTATTGCTCCCTTGTGGATTTATCTACCCCCCACGTAACTATGCTAGTCACCATTCCACTCGATTATATGCTGATTTCGTATTTAGTATGTGGTTTTACATTGCCATGTGGTGGGTGGGGTTTATCGTTCGAAAAGGTTGGGGGTGAAGGGTACGACTTCTGTTTGATTCCTGGTATACGACTTAGTAGCATAAATGTTTCTACTCGTAGAAAGGTGGGAGGTCCCCTTTTCCTCATGTTTTGTGGCACGTGATGGGGTGTCGTCCTGATCTGTTTTTTACTGTGCTTCTCTGGTTGGGCGGAGGGCTGCGGCCGCCCATTCGGATTATAGTTCTTCTGCTCCTCCCTCCTGTCTTCTTTTTTCCGCTTTTGTTGCCTTTTTGTCTCTTTCTTCTTTCTTACTTCTCGCTATATTTCGGGTTCTGGTTTAGGGCGACAGGCACGC
The DNA here is from genome assembly GCF_964261635.1 of Lissotriton helveticus. Classification (NCBI taxonomy): domain Eukaryota; kingdom Metazoa; phylum Chordata; class Amphibia; order Caudata; family Salamandridae; genus Lissotriton; species Lissotriton helveticus. Next base: position 979,000,158 of record NC_136061.1, on the reverse strand, counting down.
TGTTTGAAGGGTGGGCCATAGCCTTCTACAGGGGTGCAGGGTGGGATGGGTGGGTTGGGCTCTATTTTTGTTTGTCTTCTGGTTCTATGGCCCTTTTGTATCTCTTTTTCGTGAGGCCGCGTCTGTCCCGACCTCCTATGGTGTGTTTCGGGTGGGGGGTGTGGCGTCGTTATTCCTCCTGTTATGTTTCGGCTGTCTTTCTCCCCGATCGCCATACCCCCACTTGGGCCGCTACTCCTTTTGTCTCCTGTCTTCCCGCCACTGGGGGCCTGTGTTGGCGTGTCCTCTTCCTTTCGTTTTTCGTATTTTTTATTCTTTTTTCTTGTTTTATTTAGTCTTTTCTCCGTTTTCCTTTCCCTTCCTCTTCCCCTTCCCCACTTCGTCCCTCCCCCCCCCCCCTTTTTCCCTTCCTGTGTCCCAGAGGTTACTATGACGGGCTGGTTTTGATGCATTGTTTTTCCGCTCCCTCTGTTCTGGCTTGGTAGTGTCTTGGGTGGCGGGCATGTTACGAGGATAATGCTCAGGGGCTGATTGTGTCTCGCACATCCTGATTTCTTGAATGCATTGTATCGTTTCCCCGGTAACTTGCCCCCATGCCCCCTTATTAATGTTGAGGTTGGTTTGGGATACCGGATACCTCCGTATTGCAAGTGAGCCTGTCATATGCCTTCTCCCCATATTATAAAATTAAGCCTTATTTACTCCTGTGTTTTAGCCCTTTGGTTTCTTATCTCCTCTCCCCTTCTACGATTGTACGGCCTCTGCTTTGTACTGATTGATTATGTGATATTTGCCTGGTGACTCCTGATTATTTTGCACATAGCGGCCGGCCGGCTTGGTTGTAGGCCTCGACTTGTCTTTCCTTTTGATGTCAATAAAGGTTTTAAAAAAAAAAAAAATACCCACAGGAGCACCGAAGTACTCGCGTTACCTCACCCACAGGAAGCGGGTGCATAGGTGTCAAAGTGTATCGGGTTTCGTCGCTGAATCCTATGGAGCCTTGAAGAAAGATGCTGCAGGCGACCAGGAGGGAAGTGTCCGGTTGGATCCAAGGGCGGATCTAGGATGAAGAGTACCTGACAGCAGAAGGGACAGAGTCTGGGTCACTAGCCAGTGACCAGGAAGGAACCAGGCGATGTCGCGAAGAAATCAGGTGATGTCATGAAGCTAGTCTCTGCAGCCACGTGGACCAGGAGGTGTCGACGACGACCAGGAGCTGTATACGGACTGTCCCACGAAGGCTCTCGCTGTCGGCGGTGTCAGCTTCCGGATTGGAGTCAACAAGCCTTGGCAAAGGCAACCCACACAGGAATCGAAGATGGCTTACGGATCAGACCAGCAAGGTCTGATGGGCTTCTCCTTTTCAGGGAAGCAGGGGCCAGTCTGGAGCAACCAGACCGCGTTGTAAATTGAAAGGTTCGTCGTCACAGAGGCCACTAGCCAACGGGCAAGTGACCGGACAGACGCGTCGAGCAGGAAAATGCAGAAGTTCCCCACGCAGAACTCGTGGAATGTGGAGGGCTGATTTTCGGTGCAGATGGTGCTCGGGGCTGGGGCTTCTCAATCCCCAATGCACAACTTCGAGGGTGCCTCAGAAGTTGCACGGAAAGCAATTCGCTGGCTTTCCAAAATGGCCGGTCCAACGTCTCTCGTCGCCTCCACGGGTCTAAGCTCTGCTGTGACTGTGGATCGGGCTGTTGGAAGTCTGGAAGTCCTGGTCTTGTCAGGCTCTGTGCTCGGGCTCCGGCGGGAGCGTCGACAAAGCAAACCGTTGATCGCTTGATGGTGCCTGCTTGCACAGCGTGGTCACTCCTTGACCACAAGGGAGATTCTTCAGTCTTCTATCTTCAGGTAGACCGTCGAAGGCCCAGAGTTTCGTTTCAAGTTTCAGTCAGGATAAATCTAAAGTCTTGGGACTCAGCTCCTACCTATATGCCATATTTAGGGGCTGGATTGCCTGCTAGGTCCCTCCTATGGGTGGGACCAGGGAAGGGGGTGGTTACACCCCTTTTCCTTTGTGCAGTTTCGCGCCAGAGCTGGGGCTGGAATGCCCCAGCACCGGTTTGAACCGGACTATGCATGGGACACCTTGTGTGCCCCAGGCAGTGTCTCATTTCATTCAGCCCTCCCTGCTCCAATACACTATGGCCTGTCTGGGGTGGTGCTAGCACCTCCCAAGACAGGAAACCTATTGTCCAAGCCTCCCTCGCTGGAAGGACTCCCAGCAGCAGGAGGTCAGACTTGTGCCTGTGGCAACAGCATCCATTTTGTGATGCTGAGGCTCTGGTTAACTTTAACCGGAATTAGTAGGAACAACATGTCTTCTCCCTCTAGAAGGGTGGAATGCTACCCCCGTCACCAGAACTGGCGAGGGGGTAGTATTTCAAAGCTAATGACACCTTACACGACATGTTTTGATAAAGCCAAACCAAAGTTAGCATTCATCCGCGAGGATTATAATGCACTTAAGAGTATATGGTATGGCAATATCCTAGAACAGCTATAAGGACATGGTTCCGAAAGCTGCAGACAGGCTCAGCTCATGCTAGAGTCTCATCTCACATAAAACCAAGCACTCTGCCTTCAGGAGTGTTAAGGCCTGCCATAGGAGTGACTTATAGGTGTATAATATCCTATGGTACACTGTACAGGGACTCATAAGAGTGACCCCATTCCCAATTGGTGATGTACCTAAAGTACATGGTGTGAATTTAGAGAGAGAACAGCAGGGCTGTGGGTCTGATTAGCAGGCCCACAGCCACATTAAGTCGAAAACCAGTGAAGCAAAAAGTGGGGTGACCATAGGAAAGCAGACCCTACTCTCCTACAGGGGGCAAGCCCAGGAAGCAATCGACTAGAGTGCAATTGGCATTTAGGGGGAGGGGGCTTCTGTCTGATACGTGCGTTGTAGAGTCCATTCGAGCTTTGCCTCGAGTGTATGGCAAAAGAGAGTCCGCAAAAAGTTGTAGGGCCTGCAGTCGAGGGGGGGAGGGGTGTAGCAAGAGTTTTCTAGTTGAGAGAGGTGGTGAATAAGCGGTTGCCAGGTGTGAGTGAGGCAGGCAGTCAGTAACATATTGAAAAAACACATGAAGTACGGGTTGCACACCGTCTCTTAAGCTTGTATTTTCTTAATTGTAAACATCCGAGTTCTGCTTTGCGTGCTTTATCAGTGGTAACGTGCCTAGCCCAAACCGCACGGATTAAACTTAACAACATTATAATGGGGCGACATTTCACTCCAAACCACTGGCACAGCCAATTCCGCCTCTGCATCAATTAATTTAACCATTTTCATTTTTCTCCAAGAAATCATCCATACATTGTTCAGTTCGAAGCTGTTTAAATCCACATGCAAGGAGTTGCATTTTTCCAAGATTCTAATGTTTAGGTTGGGCCATCAGAACCTCTAAGCAAGAACACGTACAAGCGCAAAGTTCATATTAGCAGTTTATTAAAAAACTCAATGCATTTCAAGCCACTCGGACCCTTCGTCAGGGGTCACTGAAAATAACGATAAAACAGGTATTATTATTCCATTCCTCCGTGTTTATACAAAAATATGTTTGATGTTAATTTTGTTTCTCTTTCCAGTCACTAGCTTTTATTTAGATTAAGTACTCTAAACTGCAACATTACCATTAACAACCCTTTTACTACTTCTAGTAGAACTCGATCACTGCCCTTTGTTTGACTTCACGTGACTCAGTGTACGTGTTCTTGCTTAGAGGTTCGGATGGCCCAACTTAAACATTAGAATCTTGGAAAAATGCAACTCCTTGCATGTGGATTTAAACAGCTTCGAACTGAACAATTTATGGATGATTTCTTGGAGAAAAATGAAAATGGTTAAATGAATTGATGCAGAGGCGGAATTGGCTGTGCCAGTGGTTTGGAGTGAAATGTCGCCCCATTATAATGTTGTTAAGTCAGTAACATATTGCCATGTATGCCAAAGACGTAGGGACCATGCTGAGATCGGTGAAGGGGAGGGTTTCTTCCACTAAAGAGCAATGGTTTGTCTTGCTGCTCCCAGCATCTGTGCAATAAGGCGCCAGTCCGAGTGTGTCATGGCTACGAGCTGAGTTGGTCTGATGCCCAGTAAGGTCACTTTGGGAGAGTTTGGTATAGGGAAACCCACTGTGTCCTTAATATGACTTAGGACCTCTTTCCAGAACATTGTCAGGAGTGGACAAGTCCACCAGATATGGATTAAGTTGCCTATCGTAGTCTGGCAACTCCAGCAGAGAGGGGAAAGGGTAGGGAGCATTTTCTGCAAACGTGTAAGGGTATATTATGAGCATGTTATTGGCTTGTATTCTGATTCGTGTTGGGGAATACTCGTAGATTTTGGGAATGTCACGCCATAATTGTTCCCAGTTTTCTGGGGTCACTTCTTCCCCTGTGTCTGCCGTCAACTGCTTCTGGTAGGTGTGGAGTTGGTTGTGCTGTGAGTGTACCTTGTATGTGCAGGAGATCTGAAAGAAACAGGTTAGTATTAGATTCCTTACCTTAGAATATCCCCAGGCGTCAGACTGGATCCGGAAACTTTTGCGTAGCAGTACCCTTGCGCGTCGGTAGGCGTCGTCTGTGGCTCCGCGTCCGTCCTCGGCGTCGTTGGCACCGGAATGACGTCACCGGAGTACTTAGACGCCGCCCTCATGCGCTGACGTCAGTTCTTCTTCTTTCCGTGCCAGCAAGCGCTGATCCGGAAAAAGTTGTACCCTAGTCAATTGTTGTCTAACTTTTCTCATCGACTCCGACGGTGCCGGTAGGGATGCCCGGGTTCAAACCCTGCGTCGACTTCAGCCGACTGATGTCGGTTACCGACCCCCATCGCTGGTGCCTTCACTGTCTGACCACGACGACAAGTCCTGCTTTGACTGCCGGGCCCTGACGTCGAAAGCTAGACGGGAGCGGTCCCGCAAGCGACTCGAGCTCCGGCAGTCAGCACTGCTCGAGGTCCCGGTCCGTGAGGAGGTCGAGGGACCGGTCGCAGGGCCGGAGTCACCACAGTTCCGGGAGTCGTCATCGGTCTTCGGGCTCGAAGTCCTCAGGTAAGAGGCACAAGAAGTCGAAGAGGCGACATCGCTCTTCTGACTCCCCCCGACGCTCCCACGACGCGGCCGGGGGTTCGGGCGACACTGCCCTCGCAGCTCCGCCAGAGCCGCAGGCGTTGCGGCCTGCTCCACACCCGCCGGTCCCTGGGCAGAACGCAACGCCGGAGGAGATCAAGGCCTTCCTCGTGGCCATGAGGTCGCTCACTCCTCCGTCGGGTTCCACAGCACCTTCGGGCCCAGCGGTCCCGACTGGGTCCCCACGCGGGCCAGGTGCTTCGACCCCGGCACCGTCGGGTGCTTTGGCCCCGGCGCCGTCGGCGACTTCGGTCCCGATGCCGCAGGGTCCCGCCGGGTCTGGTTCCGGACCGGGGTCGTCGCCGGTCGACCTTACGACCCGGCCCCATCCTTTGCACCTGAGTACCAGGCGATGGGTGACGAGGGGGATTGGGAGGGGTCCGAGGACCCTCTGCACGTGAGTGCCAGTTTTATCAGGACTGGACAGGTGAGCTTGGGGAGGCCAGTGGTCTGGACACTTCGCCCGACACTGGTTTTGTCTCCCCTCCTACCGTGGCTACGGAGGAGGGGGCTGCCTATAGTGTGGTGCTGACACGGGCCTTGGGCCTTGAGTTCCCCGTCGCGGCAGTGAGGACTAACGTCCTTAAGCCGAAAGGCAAGCTTGGCTGAGCCTCTGCTGCCGGTTAATGAGGCCTTGTCAGACGTTCTTCTGGGCACTTGGTCCAAGCCCACTACAGGTCTGCCTGTAGACAGGAACGTGGCCAGGCGCCACCACCGGGCTCCGGGCGACCCTTGCTTCCTGTCCACCCACCCACTCCCGAGAGTCTGGTCATCCAGGCCTCTAACTCCCAGACCGCAATCCCGGAGGCTCCCCACGATGGGGAATCCAAGAGGTATGAGCAATACGGAAAGAAGGTATTCTCCTCCCTGAGTGTGGGATTGCGGTCAGTTAACACTGCATGCCTCTTGGGCCATTACACCCACTCTCTGTGGGACACGGTCGCGGACGTGCTGCCACAATGTCCCTGGGGAGGTCCGGACTAAACTCACCCATCCGGTGTGGGCTGGATACCACGGACTCACTGGGCAGAGCGATGGCAACTGTCATGGGTGCACATGCTGCCTTAAGTTAAGATACTCCTTCATGTGGGCTTGTACAAACATTGTTAGTGTACTTGGTTTTGAATATAACTATGGACTGTGTTTTTTGGCAGCTGACAATGTTTGTTTGGACATGATGTTGCTGGATAAATTCCTATGTTCTTGTGATTAACAATGCTTGTTTGGTTATGATGTTGCTGGATAAGCTCTTACAGCTGACAGTGCTTGTTTGGTCACAAGCGTAGCCTTACGCACGTTTTAACCTACCAACAACTGCTTTTGAGTCACACGTGAGAAAAAGCCTACGCCTTGAGCCGATGCCCTAAACAGAGACTATTTAAGCAGTGCCCTCACTCACGGTGACGCTTCGCTTCGTGTTTGAGCGTCACCGCGAGCTTCCTGACACGTCGCATTGGTCCGCCTGGATTTCCCGTCTTGGTCCCGTGTTGTCCTGTCTCTAACCAGCTATTCCTCTCCCGCTAGCCCGCTCCTCTCCTCGTCTGGATTCTCCGCCGTACTCCGTCATCTGCTCTCTCAAGTCTTCCCTTCTCCTCCCTTCCTTTCTGTTCCATCCTACCTGTTTCTGCCATCTCTGCGGGTCTTCGGAACTCATCCTGGACACCAGTTTCTCTGTCTTCGATTTCCGGTTGGTTCTTTCTTCATGGACTTCCGTTTCCTGAAAAGAAAAAAGACAGTAAGAGTCAAGTTGCTATGCAACAAATCAACAAACCTTGTTAAAGACAATTTCTGACCCGTGCAAAAACAATCCTTGGTAAAGACAATTCTAATTCGTATAGTTAATTACAAGACTTTCAAGTTTACTAAAAAGGCGTTTAGTGAATGTGATTTTGCCACTGTTATTATGTGTATAAGGTCAAAAGTTACTTGCATAATTAATGTGATACCTTGAGCAACCAATGTTCTAAGTTTGTGCAGCAGTGACTAAAACTGCTGATGGACAACATTTAGTACTGGTTAGCGTTTACAATCAAAAGACGCTATTAGAGTAGTATTTGTTTTGTTTGCTTTTCTTTTCTCTCTTCCTTTGACTCTACAGAACCCATTTTACGGATTACAAGTTCTTATTGCAAGGTAGGATTTGACGTGTGATTAGTTATTATAGCCTTACTAATAACTAACCAGTTGACTCATTTCAATATTTAATGACCTAGGCTGACTTTATTTGTATTGTTTCTTAAAAGGGGCAAAGTCAGAACACAGCGTCTTGCAATAATAGGAGTGTTAGAATGGGCTTTAGCTGAAATGGTATGTACAGATTATGTTCTAGTGTAATGAGTAGTAATATGTTACAAGGTATATTCCTATTTATGTGAGTGTGTCCTATTTGCACAGTTACTAGTGGTTGAACATTACCGATCACTCTGAAGCCCAGAACACTTCAAGAGAAAACTGGCTGACATCTCAGAAGAGATCCAGTGTTTGTTTGTTTTCTCTGTCCACTTCCCTTTTCCCTTGGGGAATAACCAGTTCAGTCAAGTGTACTCCTCCTTGCTATCTGGTTAGCTCTCAAGGGAGTTCAGAGTTTGCAGCGCCAAGAAGGAAACAACAGGAACCTCGTGGATGAACGCTTAACAGAAAGCGAAGCCACACCCTTGTTTCCTCTTGGTGGTGCAACTAGATGGATCAACCCACTATGGATATTCCCGAGTTAACACAATTGGTACAACAATTAAATGAAGAAATGCAGACGTTACGTCTAGAAAATCAAACCCTTAGACATGAACTGGATAAAACCAGATCAGGGTTTACTACATGGCGGGAAAAATCAGATGACAGGCGATCCATCCTGACGCCTGCTAAATTTGGTGTTTCCGACCCTCCTCCTCAGGCCTCATCAGGACATTCCACTGATCAACCAGTACAAGTTACAGTCCCATCCCTTTAGCAAACCCCGAAAGGTTTACAGGAGATAGTAATCGTTACAGTACATTCGTAAGTCAATGTCAGTTACACTTTATGTGTAAACCTCAAGTGTTTACCTCAGATACTGCCAAGGTGGCTTTTATTATCTCCTATTTAGGTGGGGTGGCATCTAATTGGGCTATGCCCCTAGTTGAAAGGAACGATCCTTTGTTACACAATCTAACAGATTTCAAAGCAGCAATGTCAGGTCTGTTTGCGAAACACGTTTTTCTGCAAGCATCAGATAATGAACTCCTGAACCTTCGCCAAGGGTCAAAGGACTTAATAACATACGTCACCACCTTCAATAGATTACTAGCTGAAACTCAGTGGCCAGAGGGAAAAAGAACCTCTCTATTCTATCGAGGGCTCAGGGATGACCTAAAAGATTCTCTAGCTCACATAGTTAATTTGCCAGATGATTTTACAGAATTTCAGGATTAAGTGGTAAAACTAGATCATAGGCTAGGAGAACGGAAAGGCGAGAGAACTAAAGGCGACATTAGAAGTTTACATTTCAAGGTTGAGCGCAAGGATAGTGGAGACAAAAACGCCCAGGTAGAACCTATGCAAATCGGAGGGGTAAAAGGACCTCTATCATTGGAAGAAAAAGATCGAAGACAGAAAGGAAACTTATGCTTGTATTGTGGCAAATCTGGCCACTTTGCTAGAGATTGTCCTATTAAACCAGTAAAAAAGAAGGCTTTAGTAATAGTGACTGAGTCTTCTCAAATTTCGGAAAACTGATTGTCCCGGGGAATAAGGAGATCGGTTTCTCAGGAAACAGTTGCCAAGAGGTCTCACAGTATGCAACTAGTGTAACCAACCATATACCTAGACATTTTACTATACGCATAATTCTGATTTTAACAAATCAGCAGAGACATAGTATCCCAGTACTCATAGATTCTGGGGCTACAGGTAATTTTTTTGATTTGGAACTAGCCAGAAAATTTAATGTAACTCAAGTACTTAAAAAGGAACCTGAGCCTGTACGAGCTGTCGATGGTTCTGCCCTCTCTGCAGGTTTAATTTGTTACCACACGACACCCTTGATTCTTGTCACTGATAATGGTCATACTGAACTTACCACTTTTGATCTCATTGACACTCCCACTTTTGTGGTCATATTAGGGATCCCATGGCTTGAGCTACACAATCCAAAGATTGACTGGATAAAACGTACGGTGACTCTAGACTCCTCTTTTGTAAACTTCATTGTTTCCAAGAAACAAAAGATCCTGTCATGCCTCTTTTTTTGTGCTGCCTCACATGTAGAGCACAATATCATTCCTAGAGACTACCAAGATTACTCAGATGTGTTTGACCCAGTCAAGGCGACTAAATTACCTCCTCACAGGGTTTATGACTGTCGGACCGATCTTATCCCAGGTGCTGTTCTGCCCTGTAGTCGGATATATGCTCTAACAGAATCTGAAAATCAATATTTACGTTCCTACTTGGACGAGTTATTAGAGTTAGGTTTTATCCGTCACTCAACCTCTCCAGTTTCATCTCCTCTTTTTTTTGTAGCGAAGAAGACGGGAGATTTAAGAGCATGCATCGACTACTGAGCGGTCAACAAGGCAACGATTAAAAATCGGTACCCCTTACCTTTGATCCCTGTACTTTTGAATCAAGTAAAAGGCTCAACTATGTACACAAAATTAGATCTACGCGGAGCCTATCACCTCATCCGCGTCAAAGAAGGGGATGAATGGAAGACCGCCTTCCCCACTAAATTTGGCTTATTTGAATATACAGTAATGCCATTCGGTCTGTGTAATGCTCCAGCAGCATTTCAGTACTTCATTAATGAAGTGTTGCATGACCTGTTGGACATCTGCGTCATTGTATATATTGATGGTATCCTTATTTATTCAAAGAATCCTGAAGAACATGCAGAACACATTCGAGCAGTCCTTCAAAGGCTCAGAGATAACTCCTTGTTTGTAAAATTAGAAAAATGTGTCTTTAACACCTCAAAAGTAGAGTTCCTGGGGTACTGGTTATCTCCGGAGGGAATTACTATGGACCCAAAAAAGGTGGAAGCAACCTCAGTGAAAGAAATACAAAGAGTTCTTGGGTTCGCAAATTTTTATAGACGCTTTATTTCAAAATTTTCGGAAATAGTTGCCCCAATTACGCAACTACTGCAAAAAGGGAAAAAGTTCCATTGGAGTACGGAAGCTGAGACTGCTTTCCAAACCCTAAAAAAGGCCTTCACTTTAGCCCCTATTTTGGTACACCCGGACCCAGACAGACCTTATTTTGTAGAAGCGGACGCTTCACAATCAGCTATTGGTGGAGTTCTGCTGTAAAAAGATGTTCACACTGGTCATTTGCATCCACTGGCCTTTTTTCACGCAAATTGTTACCTGCAGAACAAAATTACACAATAGCCGAGCGAGAGCTACTTGCTATTAAGGCAGTTCTCTTCCAGGGGATCCTCATCAATAGTCATAAGCATTAGAATATTCCCGCCCATGTGCGGGACCCCGGAAACACTATATTATATGCGCCCCACATATATATACTCATATATATATAAATACATATTACCTACTGGCGATAGCCAGTAGGTATATATAGTTAGGATTTTTTTCCTATGGGATTTTTGAAAATTCTATGTCGAATAACTTTGGCGTTTGAGGACAGAATTGGCTGAAATTTTCAGGAAAATGGAACATTTCGTTTCTGAGCAGCCCCTGAAAATTTGGGGGGGTTTCGTCAAGGGGGGGCCGAGAAAAAAGGGGGGTCCCAAAACATGTTTTTCCCATGCAATTTTCCATAGGGCGGTTGGCCTCACTTTTAGCCTGAACGGCTGAATGGATTTACACCAAACTTGGCAAAATTGTAGGGACTGGTAGCCCGATGTGCCTTTGCTATGTCTCAAGATATAGGCTCCAGTGGTTTTTACGAAAATTAACTTTGAAAAATATATATTGGGCTACATTGGGCTATATATATGTTGGAGCTCAAATGTAGCCCAATGTAGCCCAATGTAGCCCAAAGATGGCCACCAGAGACAAAAAAAACAAATGTAGCCCAAATATCAGCCAGATGTAGCCCAACTATAGCCCAATGACAGAATGTCCCAGAGTGTTCTAAAGAACAACTAGAGTGCTAACAGTCCTACTTATTACAAAGGTATGGCACACCTGAAGCCATCTTGATTGGAATAAAGTAGTAACTCTTAAAACATTTCATTTAAAAAGGAACAAAATGAGGGGGTTCATTTTGCCATAGAAAGTATGATTAGCGAATATATGACGAAATCCCGCATGTACTATTAGGCCGCAAATTAAAATAACGAAAACATTTAGAACGAATATGCCTTTAGCATACACTAAACAACTAAACTACCCTAAACCCTAAAACACTACCGCCAGCATGACCCTACACTACACAAACAGTACAACACTACCCTAAACCCTAAAACACTACCCCCAGCATGACCCTACACTACACAAACACTACAACTCTACCCTAAACCCTAAAACACTACCCCCAGCATGACCCTACACTACGCAAACACTACAACACTACCCAAAACCCTAAAACACTACACCCCAGCATGACCCTACACTACGCAAACACTACAACACTACCCTAAACCCTAAAACACTACCCCCAGCATGACCCTACACTACACAAACACTACAACACAACCCTAAACCACTACCCCCAGCATGACCCTACACTACGCAAACACTACAACACAACCCTAAACCCTAAAACACTACCCCCAGCATGACCCTACACTACGCAAACACTACAACACTACCGTAAACCCTAAAACACTACCCCCAGCATGACCCTACACTACGCAAACACTACAACACTACCCAAAACCCTAAAACACTACCCCCAGCATGACCCTACACTACGCAAACACTACAACACTACCCAAAACCCTAAAACACTACACCCCAGCATGACCCTACACTACGCAAACACTACAACACTACCCTAAACCCTAAAACACTACCCCCAGCATGACCCTACACTACGCAAACACTACCCAAAACCCTAAAACACTACACCCTAGCATGACCCTACACTACGCAAACACTACAACACTACCCTAAATCCTAAAACACTACCCCCAGTATGACCCTACACTACGCAAACACTACAACACTACCCTAAACCCTAAAATACTACCCCCAGCATGACCCTACACTACGCAAACACTACAACACTACCCTAAACCCTAAAACACTACCCCCAGCATGACCCTACATTACGCAAACACTACAACACTACCCTAAACCCTAAAACACTACCCCCAGCATGACCCTACACTACGCAAACACTACAACACTACCCAAAACCCTAAAACACTACCCCCAGCATGACCCTACACTACGCAAACACTACAACACTACCCAAAACCCTAAAACACTACCCCCCAGCATGACCCTACACTACGCAAACACTACAACACTACCCAAAACCCTAAAACACTACCCCCAGCATGACCCTACACTACGCAAACACTACAACACTACCCAAAACCCTAAAACACTACACCCCAGCATGACCCTACACTACGCAAACACTACAACACTACCCAAAACCCTAAAACACTACACCCCAGCATGACCCTACACTACGCAAACACTACAACACTACCCAAAACCCTAATACACTACCCCCAGCATGACCCTACACTACGCAAACACTACAACACTACCCAAAACCCTAAAACACTAACCCCAGCATGACCCTACACTACGCAAACACTACAACACTACCCTAAACCCTAAAATACTACACCCCAGCATGACCCTACACTACGCAAACACTACAACACTACCCAAAACCCTAAAACACTACCCCCAGCATGACCCTACACTACGCAAACACAACAACACTATCCTAAACCCTAAAACACTACGCCCAGCATGACCCTACACTACGCAAACACTACAACACTACCCTAAACCCTAAAACACTAGCCCCAGCATGACCCTACACTACGCAAACACTACAACACAACCCTAAACCCTAAAACACTACCCCCAGCATGACCCTACACTACGCAAACACTACAACACTACCCTAAACCCTAAAACACTACCAGCATGACCCTACACTACGCAAACACTACAACACAACCCTAAACCCTAAAACACTACCCCCAGCATGACCCTACACTAAACAACCACCACAACTCTACACTACACTAACACAACACTACACTACACAACACTACACTACACTACACAATCACTAACCCACGAAAAAATTAACACAAACCCACTTACCTCTCTCGTCATCGTGGTTTTCACAACGCAAATGCATTTACCATACATGCCTTTAAAACGTAATTCTTTGTAAAGGCATGCGCGATAAATGCACATGCGTTTTGAAACAATGCGGGATAATGGTATGCAAGGTCAATGACCTTGCGGGATAATGGTATGCGGACTGAAAGTCTGCGGGATAAAAAATGCGGGAAAATGGCTGCAAACCATGATTAGCAGCAGACTTCCCTGGTGAGCACTAGCTTTACTACAGTGATCTAATGAGCAACTAGAGTGCTACCATTCAGAATTTATGGCAAATGTGTGACACATCTGAATGCCTTCTTGGTAGAACCAAAGTAAACAAGCATTGAAAATGCAATAGATCTCGCCCTCGTTTAAGTTAAAGCCATTCTGTTTGTAATGAGGTGGCTTTTTAGCTTTGCTTTTATTAGTGTTTTTAAAACTTTCATGTAAATAACATGCATATGTATGCATATATGTATATGTATGCATGCATTTATATTTATATAGATATGCAGATTATATATGTTTATATATGTATATTACCTACTGGCGATAGCCAGTGGGTATATATAGTTAGGATTTTTTCTCTATGGGATTTCTGAAAATTCTATGTCTAATAACTTTGGCGTTTGTGGACGGAATTGGCTGAAATTTTCAGGAAAATGGCACATTTTGTTTCTGAGCAGCCCCTGAAAATTTGGGGGGGGGGGTTCGTCAAGGGGGGCCGAGAAAAAAGGGGGGTCTCAAAACGCGTTTTTCCCATTCATTTTTCCATAGGGCGGTTGGACTCACTTTTAGCTCGAACGGCTGAATAGATTTACATGAAACTTGGCAAAATTGTAGATATGGTTTGCCCGATGTGCCTTTGCTATGTCTCAATATATGTGCTCCAGTGGATTTTGAAAAATTAACGTTTAAAAAAAAATATATATCTGTGACAGCGCTCCGGTTAGCGCCCCGGTTCGCGTACCTGACGCGTAACGGAACTTCGCGAAGCGAAGCTGATTGGCTCTCCGGTGTCTGTCAACATTCTAAACAGTCCGGAGCGGCCGCCATCTTGTCTCTCGGTACGATCGAGAGACAAGATGTGGTGAAAAACGAAGGGGGAAATGAAGGAAAGGGGGCAAGGTAGACCACTCCTGACCCCCTAGGATTGATGAGGGGGATATTAAAGTGCCCCGCGATTTTTCGCGGTAGAGGCGCTTCCCGGTACGCGAACCGGGCAGCTAACCGGCAGCGTAACGGGAGTCCGCCATCTTGTGTTTTTGGAGCGTCCGGTTCGCGTACCGGGTAGCGTCCCGGTAAGCGTAACAAGGGGAAAACCAAGAGAAACAGTAAAAAAAAAATTAAGGGAATAGATTTCCAGCAAACTTGGCAAAATTGTAGGGACTGTTTGTTTGATGTGCCTTTGCAAGGCCTCAAGATATGTGCACGTGTGGATTTTGTCTAATTAAGGTTAAAAAATATATATATATATCTGTAAGCGTGCTCCGGCACGCTTACGTTACGGGTTTTGTTTGCGCTGCAGAGCAGATACGTCACGGTTATGCGACGCGCCATGAGGCGTCTCACGTGGCTACGTGATACGTCACGTAATAAAGAATATATTTTACAGCTATAGATATTAGCTTTTAAAAAACCAATGAAATTCACTGAAAAAACCATAGGTTATAGACCATATATAGTTAGGAATTTGCATTTACAAAACCTTGAAAATTCACTGAAAAAAACATAGGTTAGAGACCATATATAGTTAGCTGGACATTTTATTGACATAAAACCAATGAAATTCCATATATAGTTAGTTGCACTAACTATATATCGCGCACCCGCAATCCACTGCTGATGATGTCACATATTACATCATTCATGACATGGTCAGTGACATCACTGATGACATCACTGATGACATCTCAAATGACATCACTGATGACATCACTGATGACATCTCAAATGACATCACTGATGACATCATGACACACCAATACCAGTTACTACATACGCACTCACTGATTCCTACATCTACACACACATTCACTCATTCACCCATACAATCACTCATACATACAGTCACTCATTATTACAACACTATCATATGCACTCATACACCTATGCAGACACTCACACACTGCCACTCATCCATGGAGTTACTCACACACCTAGTCAGTCCTGTAAAGAATCAATCACACTTCCATTTCCTCATCTATACAGTTAAACACAGAACACCATACTTCAGTGACATCACTGATGACATCACTGATGACATCTCAAATGACATCACTGATGACATCTCAAATGACATCACTGATGACATCATGACACACCAATACCAGTTACTACATACGCACTCACTGATTCCTACGTCTACACACACATTCACTCATTCACCCATACAATCACTCATACATACAGTCACTCATTATTACAACACTATCATATGCACTCATACACCTAGTCAGTCCTGTGAAGAATCAATCACACTTCGATTTCCTCATCTATACAGTTAAACACAGAACACCATACTTTTCACACATATACTAACACATACTTACTCTCTTATACAATCACTGATACAAGTACACATTGATATGCACAGTCACACACCTCCCAGCCAGCCACACACACACTCAGTCTTCCATACATCCACTCATTCTTCAATATGTAAAACATATTTAAACTTTACAAAAACACACAGACACTAGATGATGTCATCAGTGATGTCATTTGAGATGTCATCAGTGATGTCATCAGTGATGTCATTTGAGATGTCATCAGTGATGTCACTGACCATGTCATGAATGATGTAATATGTGACATCATCAGCAGTGGATTGCGGGTGCGCGATATATAGTTAGTGCAACTAACTATATATGGAATTTCATTGGTTTTATGTCAATAAAATGTCCAGCTAACTATATATGGTCTCTAACCTATGTTTTTTTCAGTGAATTTTCAAGGTTTTGTAAATGCAAATTCCTAACTATATATGGTCTATAACCTATGGTTTTTTCAGTGAATATATATATATATAAAAACATGCAATAGCAGCCAAATAGAATCAGAGCTGAAATATGCTGTGTAGAATTTCCACCATACATGAATAATAAGCATTAGAAACATGAGAAACAACAACAAAGTTTGTTTAGAAACTGTTTTAATGCTCAGAAAGCAGTAGAAATTCTCATAACTCACTGGAAGCATAGAAAGCTCCCAGGCTGCATTGCAAACACACAGTCTAAAAAGACTGAAGAGCTAACCTGTAGCTGCATTGCAATAAACTGACACCGTGCCTTTAAGGCACCCATGACCCCCAGTATCCCATCATGCCTCAGGGGTGACAGTTAGGTCAGTTGTTCTTTCCGGCTCCTTCAGGAAGGATCCTGGTTACACAGCTCCACTAGTTTTCTGTTTTCTGACAGAACAATACTTCACTTGTGTCTATTTTTACACTTACTTTGACATTTAACAACTAGTCAAGTAAGATACTGTCTTTTTTAGTCAGTTTAGTGAACATTTTCTTCTGAGAATGCCTTCACTTTTTGACAAATGTCCATCTTGTGGCAACAAGAAGGCAAAATCAGACAATCACGACGTCTGTATCTTGTGTCTGCCTGAAGATCATGATCCAGACACCTGTCCTCACTGTGAACACCAGTCAGGAAGAACTCTTAAAGACAGGGAGAGGATTCGCATTTATGGCCTGGCTCACAGGTCATCCAGAGGAAGATCTCCGGTGAAGAAGGGTTCCAAGAAGACTCAAACACCTTCAAAAAAGAAGTCTTCACATCCTTCAACATCAGCGTCGGGCTCGGCGCTGAGAAAAGAACCACCGGTGGATCAGCTCTCGTCTAAATTACCGTAGGCGACGGGCTCGCCGTCGAAGAGAAGACAAGGTATGTCGACGACGTCGAAGGATCCAGTCCCGTCTTCAAAATCCCCTCCGCCGTCGTCAACCGGGCGTCGAGGAATGTGACTCCGCCGCCGTCAACCGGGCGACGGTCGGCGTCGAGATCAAAGGCCCCTCCGCCGTCGTCAACCAGGCGACGATCGGCGTCGAGGGAGGTCACTCCTCCGCCGTCGCCATCCAAGCGACGTCCGGCGTCGAGAAGTGTGACCCCTCCGCCGTTGTCTAAGAAACGACGTTCGGCGTCGAGGACCAAGACCCCTCCGCCGTCTACAGGGAAACGTCGATCGGCGTCGAGGATGCAGTCTCCGTCGTCGTCTCGTCGACTCTCGGCGTCGAGGGTGTCCAATACCCCTCCGCCGTCGTCGCATAGACATTCGACGTCGAGACAGAGGGCTCCGTCGACGGCTGGTCATCGCTGTTCGACGTCGAGACAGAGGACTCTGTCGACGGCTGGTCATCACCGGTCGACGTCCAGACAGAAGACTCCGTCGACGGCTGGTCATCGCCGTTCGACGTCGAGACAGAGGACTCCATCGACGGCTGGTCATCACCGGTCGACGTCGAGACAGAAGACTCCGTCGGCGGCTGGTCATCACCGTTCGACGTCGAGGCAGAGGGCTCCGTCGACGGCTGGTCATCGCCGGTCGACGTCGAGAGACCATAGATCCTCGCATCGGTCGCCGTCGAGGCATTCGAAGTTGAGATCGTTCGACCCGCCGACCCCCCAGAGGCGTTCGGCGTCGAGAAAAGAACGCTCGACGTCGAGACATTCAGAAAGAAACTCTGTTATCATGGTTACGGAGTCAGCTTCTCGTCATTCCACTTCACAGTCTTCTGGTTCCTCAACAGCCCTGTCCGCAGATCTCCTTTGCGTCAGCCAGACCCTTCGGCTGCGGAGATCAGACTGTCACCTAGATGGTACAGATCATTGGACCATTGGCGAAATTCAGGAGCTGCCAAGCGTATGTATGAGTATGCCAGCTCTCAACACGGGTCTCCTCTTCAGAATCTGGTAGAGGAGATGGACAAGCGTAGTCCTCCCAGGCGCAAATCACCTGTGAGAACACCAACCAAATCTCCCAGAAGGGAACTTCCGGTTAGACCCTGATCTCCCAGAAAAGACAGTCCGGTCAGGCCTCGCTCACCCAGAGGGGAAGATCGGGTCAGATCTCGCTCTCCTAGAAGGGAAGAGCATTCAAGAAGATCGCATGAGAGGAGGCACAGTGCTCACTGTAAACGTCGAAGGACTCCGTCTACTTCATCTACCTCTTCGACCAGGTCTTCCAAAAGAGATTACTCTCCTACGCTGACGGATAGTCCTACCTCTAGATCCTCTCCAGTGGATGACATCCTACAAAGAGGAGCTCAGAAGCTGAGCATTGAAATGTCTGTCCCTCAAGTTACTACGACAGTAATTTTTGAAACTTTACACAAAAAATCTATCTCTCGTCCACTGCTGCCTTTAGTCCCGGGGATTATGGATCCTGTCAAGGACGTTTTCCTAACCCCAGCGGCTATCAGAGCGGTTCCAGCCCGCATACAGAAAAAATACAAACCGGCTTCTTCTGACCCAGTTTTTGTAAAATCTGACCCTCCAGCAGACTCTGTGATAGTGGCAGCGGCGAGAAAGACACATGCAGTGGCCGTTACCTCTTCAGTCCCACCAGACAAGGACAGCAAATCTCAAGACTCCTGGGGTCGCAAGGTTTGCAATTCAGCTGCCTCCAGTGCGGCTGCGCTGCTGGGCAGATACGACAGAGCCTTATGGGACTCCATGGAAAGGTTCAAGTCCAAACTGCCAAAGGAAGACCAGAAGGACTATGAAGAGACTATGACAGAAGGATGTCTGGTAGCCAACCAGTTATTAAGCACAGCTGCGGATGGTGCAGTGCTAGCGGCACATTCCTACTCACATGGGGTTTGTGCCAGGAGATCGGCTTGGTTGCGCCTTACAGGGCTGAAGCCGGATGCGCAGCATCGCATCCTCAATCTTCCCTTTTCGGGTTCTTCTCTCTTCGGGGAACATGCTGACGAAGAGATGACCCGTATGAAGACAGAACTGGACACAGTAAAAGCGGTGGGTTTGGAAAAGAAAAAATAATTCAAACGCCGCTTTAAGACCAACAGGGGGAGAGGGGCTCAACAGAGGGTTCAAACCCCTCTGGTCCCAAAATAAGAACCAGGGAAAGACCCAGTTTCGAGGCAAAGCCAACAGAGGTAGAGGAGGTCACCAACAATCCTCTAACACCACGAGAGGAGGAAAGGCCTGAGCAGTGGATTCCTCTGGTGCCGCTGCCCACTCCAGTGGGAGGAAGTGCTTCACAACACCTGGCAGAGTGGGTCAGCATCACAAAAGATCAGTGGAAGCTATGTATACCGCGCAATGGATACAAGCTTCGTTTCCGTGCGCTTCCAAAGAGCATTCCTCCAAAGAACTCTTGCCCTCACCAGCTAAGCTCGCTCCGAAGAGAGGTGAAAGTTCTGCTACAAAAAAGAGCTATAGAGGAGGTTCCCCCCTCTCAAAAAGGAAAGGGAGTCTACTCCAGGTACTTTCTTGTCCCCAAAAAAGATCAGGGGGACAAGTTCAGACCAATACTCGATCTGCGTCTCTTGAACAAAGTCATCGTCAGAGAAAAGTTCTGCATGTTAGCTCTTCACCAAATATGCCCACATCTTCAAACCGGAGATTGGATGTGTTCGGTGGATCTGCAGGATGCATACTTTCACATTCCGATTGCTCTACAGCATCGCAAGTACTTGAGGTTTGTAGTGGGAAGCAAACACTACCAGTGCAAGGTGCTACCCTTCGGTCTCAAGTCCGCACCACAAGTCTTCACCAAATGCATGGCAGTGATGGCGGCTTTTCTTCACAAAAAGGGTCTCTTCATCTACCCATACCTGGACGACTGGCTCCAAAAGGGCTCGTCTCCGGTTCAGGTAACGCACGATCTGCAACTCTGCCTACACCTGTTGCACAGACTCGGTCTCCATGTCAACCTGGAGAAGTCAGTCCAGCGGCCGACACAGTCCATCCACTACCTAGGCTCCGTTCTGGACACAAGATTGGGAAAAGCGTTTCCTTCAGAGGAGAGACTTTTTTCCATGAGTCAGAAATGCGAGATTCTGCTAGAGTCTCGGTTTCCAACAGCCCGACAAGTAGCATCCCTGCTGGGTACCATAGCGTCCTGCATTTGCCAGGCTGAGAATGCGTCCTCTGCAACAAGCTCTAGAGGACCAGTGGGACCAATCGACAGGGCATTGGGAAGATTGTATTACTCTTTCCCAAGCGACGAAGGATGCCATCAAATGGTGGACTCGGAGAAAGAATGTGCGGATCGGAGTGCTTTTTCACTAACCTCTTCCATCCCAGTCTATAGTGACGGATGCCTCTCTGCAAGGCTGGGGAGCGCACATGGGTCCTCTTCAGATACAAGGTCAGTGGTCTGCGCAGGAGCAGACATACCACATCAACATGCTGGAGCGCAGAGCGGTTTTTCTAGCTCTCAAAGCTTTCTTTCCAGCGATCGAGCCCAAATCAGTCCTAGTTCAGACGGACAATACAACCACCATGTTCTATCTGAACAAACAAAGAGGCACACGATCTCGCCCGCTCTCCCGAGAGGCTCAAACAATCTGGCACTGGCTTCTCTCTCGAGGCCTCACAGTAGTGGCGGTGCACCTTCCAGGCGAGTTGAACGTAAAAGCAGACGCACTCAGCAGGCACTTCGAAGATCAGCCAGACTGGGTGCTAAACGACGAGGTGGTAGAAGAGCTTTTTCGTTGGTGGGGTCGTCCAGCCATAGACTTGTTTGCAGACGACGAAAACGCCAAATGCCACGCCTTCGCGTCCAGATTCCACCGACCGGGGACGCAGGGGAATGCTCTTCTGATGGATTGGTCAGGAACATTCGCTTATGCGTTTCCTCCCCTGGCTCTGATTCCGAAGGTAGTGTCCAAGCTCCTCAGGTCGGACATGGAGATGATCTTAATAGCTCCGGATTGGCCACGGCAGTGGTGGTACCCGGACCTTCTACATTTCTCTGTGTGTCCACACAGACGACTTCCTTGCAGGCCGGACCTGTTGAGCAAGATGGACGGGAGGATACTGCATCCCAACCTCCCATCGCTGAACCTAACAGCATGGCACATGAGGTCCTGCAATATGGACATCTGAACTTGCCTCCCGAATGCATGAACATTTTAAAGGAGGCTAAGAGGCCTTCCACGAGAGCGTCTTATGCGTTCAAGTGGAAGAGGTTTTACTTATGGTGGTGGGATCATCATCTGGATCCTACTAAAGGGCAGGAGGAGGTAATCCTGCCATACCTCCTTTCCTTGGCAACTTCTGGATTGAAATATGTTTCCATTAGAGTGCATCTGTCAGCCATAGTGGCGTACAGGAAATCGCCTCATCAGATTTCTTTCTTTCAGGTTCCGGTGGTTAAGGACTTCCTCCAGGGGTTGAAGAAAGTCTATCCCCCTGTGCGAAATCCTTCTCCTCCTTGGGAATTGAACCTGGTTCTGTCCAGGTTAATGTCACCTCCTTTCGAACCTATCCACTAGGCTTCTTTGCAACATCTACCTTGGAAAGCAGCCTTTTTAGTGGCAATCACATCAGCGCGCAGAGTAAGCGAGATACAAGCTCTCTGTGCGAAGGAACCATATACTGTTTTCCATCACAATAGGGTTGTCCTGAGGGCTCACCCATCCTTCTTACCTAAGGTGGTTTCTGATTTTCATATAAATCAGTCCATTTCCCTCCCTTCTTTTTTCCCAAATCCAGCGACCCCAGCAGAGCGGTCGTTGCACTCATTAGATTTAAAGAGAGTGCTCAAGTTCTATGTGGAAAAAACCAAGGGAATCAGGAAGTCGGATCAGCTGTTCGTGAACTATGGTTCGATGAGAACAGGGTTTCTGGCGGCCAAGAGGTCCATCTCTAGATGGATTGTCTCTTGCATTAAATTGGCCTACCAGCTTGCAGGCAAGCCGTTGTTGGTGTCACCCAAAGCGCATTCTACTAGAGGGAAAGCGGCCACAGTAGCTTTCTTGCACGACATTCCAATGTCAGACATATGCAAGGCTGCGACATGGAAATCAGTTCATACCTTTACGAGGCATTACTGCCTAGAATCTGATTCCAGGGCCGATACTCAAGTAGGACAAGCCTCTTTGAGGAACCTATTTGGGTAGCCTGTGGCCTGTACGAGCTTAGTTGTTACTAGGCTTAGTATGGGTATTACTGTATTGTTACTCCTTTGCCCGCAGGGAGATGAGGTGAGGCTCGCTATTCTATTCTAATGCTTATGACTATTGATGAGGATCCCCTGGAAGAGAAGGATTAGTTACTTACCTGTAATCCTAGTTCTCTTCAAGGGGTATCCTCATCAAAGTCATAAGCAACCCTCCCGCCTCCCCGGGCAAAGAACATTCTTTAATAAGGAGATATTGATAACCTATTTGTTACTGGGTTTGTTTTTAGTCTCCGAAAAGAACAACTGACCTAACTGTCACCCCTGAGGCATGATGGGATACTGGGGGTCATGGGTGCCTTAAAGGCACGGTGTCAGTTTATTGCTATGCAGCTACAGGTTAGCTCTTCAGTCTTTTTAGACTGTGTGTTTGCAATGCAGCCTGGGAGCTTTCTATGCTTCCAGTGAGTTATGAGAATTTCTACTGCTTTCTGAGCATTAAAACAGTTTCTAAACAAACTTTGTTGTTGTTTCTCATGTTTCTAATGCTTATTATTCATGTATGGTGGAAATTCTACACAGCATATTTCAGCTCTGATTTTATTTTGCTGCTATTGCATGTTTTTATATATATATATGTATGTATATATATATATGAGTATATATATGTGGGGCACATATAATATAGTGTTTCCGGGGTCCCGCACATGGGCGGGAATATTCTAATGCTTATGACTTTGATGAGGATACCCCTGGAAGAGAACTAGGATTACAGGTAAGTAACTAATCCTTCTTCAAGAATGGAGACACCATCTTTTGGGGGCTAAGCACACTGTCACTATTTTTTCAGATCACAAGAACCTACAGTTTTATTGGACTGTAAAGGCATTTACACCTAGGCAAATGCGTTGGCTGCAATTTTTTAGTGAGTTTGATTTCATAATCACTTACCGTCCTGGCCCTAAACAATTACTATCTGATACGCTCTCGCGTTTGATTTGTGATAAAGATAAAGATCTGCCAAAAGATTTTACAAAGTATAATACCTGCTGAAAAGGTGTGTGCTGAGACTCTCTCGGATGATTTTTTGACATTACTAAAGAAAGAAACACAGAAATTAGATCAACAACAGTGGCTCTTGCTTAAACACACCTCCATACGAGACAATCTTTTCCTTTACAAGGATAAATTGTTTGTTCCAGAAAAAATATTGAGGGAACAAGTAATACAATGGAACCATGATTTAGCTACTGCAGCTCATCCAGGAATTCACAAACGCTTGAACTATGCCAAAGACATTTTTGGTGGAAAAAAATGAGCATTGATATACACCAATATGTACATTCCTGCCCTGTGTGTGCGCGGAAGAAATCATTATATACTCCTCCAATGGGTTTGTTACAACCAATGGCCGTACCACCACACCCCTGGCATACAATTAGCTTGGACTTCGTCACTGACCTACCCAAGTCCCATGGTTTAACCACGATCTTAGTAGTGGTGGATCTTTTATCAAAAATGGGGCATTTCATCCCTCTAAGCAAATTACCATCCGCAACTGAGCTGAGTCACATCTTCTTGGCTAATATAGTCAAGCTTCATGGACTGCCACAAAAACTCATTTCGGACAGAGGCCCTCAATTCCTTTCTAGGTTTTGGAAACAACTTAACAGTCAGTTAGGCATTGAAGTATCCTTATACTCTGCCTTTCATCCCCAAACTGACGGCCAAACAGAAAAAGTTAACCAGTATCTTGAGCAAAGTTTGCGCTGTCTGACTACCACGATGACTTCCAACTGGGATGAGGCATTACCTTTAGCAGAGTTCGCTTATAATAACTCGGTACACTCAGCCTTAGGATGTTCACCCTTCTACTTCCTTACAGGTCATCATCCCTGAACGCTACCAATAGTATTTCCTGACAAAACACACGACATGCCTGCAGTCACAGACCGATTAGCTAACTTACAAACATTTCAGGAACACGTAAGAAAGGCATTAAGTAAGAACAAAGAAAAAATTAAAGAATCAGCTGATCTTCATCGAATACCAGCTCCACAGTACAAACCTGGAGACTTGGTTTGGTTAGCAACAAAAAACATCCAAATAGAAGGACCAAAGAAATTAAAACCCCGTTTTATTGGGCCCTTTCTCATTGAGAAAATCATAAATCCAGTATCGATTAAGCTGATTCTTCCTCACGACTACGCTATTCACCCAGTTTTCCATGTGTCCCTTCTAAAACCGTATAATCCAACCACTCGTCCTGGTAACCCCCCTCCCCCAATAGTTGTAGGAGACCATGTTGAGTACGAGGTTAAAAAGATTTTGGATGCTAAACGCATTCGAGGCCGCCTATTTTACCTGATTGATTGGAAGGGTTTTGACTCTTCAGAAAGGTCATGGGAACCAGAAGCTAATGTACATGCTCCTCGACTGGTTTGTTCTTTTCATGCTCTCCACCCACAAAAACCACAACCTATTAGATGACCTTTGGGGGGGAGAACTGTCATGGGTGCACATGCTGCCTTAAGTTAAGATACTCCTTCATTGTCAGGTGGGCTTGTACAAACATTGTTAGTGTACTTGGTTTTGAATATAACTATGGACTGTGTTTTTTGGCAGCTGACAATGTTTGTTTGGACATGATGTTGCTGGATACATTCCTATGTTCATGTGATTAACAATGCTTGTTTGGATATGATGTTGCTGGATAAGCTCTTACAGCTGACAGTACTTGTTTGGTCACGGGTGTAGTCTCACGCACGTTCAAACCTACCAACAACTGCTTTTGAGTCACACGTGAGAAGGAGCCTACGCTCTGAGCCGACGCCTTAAACAGAGACTATTTAAGCAGTGCCCTCACTCACGGTGACGCTTCGCTTCGTGTTTGAGCGTCACCGCGAGCTTCCTGACACGTCGCATTGGTCCGCCTGGATTTCCCTTCTTGGTCCCGTGTTGTCCTGTCTCTAACCAGCTATTCCTCTCCCGCTAGCCCGCTCCTCTCCTCGTCTGGATTCTCCGCCGTACTCCGTCATCTGCTCTCTCAAGTCTTCCCTTCTCCTCCCTTCCTTTCTGTTCCATCCTACCTATTTCTGCCATCTCTGCGGGTCTTCGGAACTCATCCTGGACACCAGTTTCTCCGTCTTCGGTTTCCGGTTGGTTCTTTCTTCATGGACTTCCGTTTCCTGAAAAGAAAAAAGACAGTAAGAGTCAAGTTGCTATGCAACAAATCAACAAACCTTGTTAAAGACAATTTCTGACCCGTGCAAAAACAATCCTTGGTAAAGACAATTCTAATTCGTATAGTTAATTACAAGACTTTCAAGTTTACTAAAAAGGCTTTTAGTTAATGTGATTTTGCCACTGTTATTATGTGTATAAGGTCAAAAGTTACTTGCATAATTAATGTGATACCTTGAGCAACCAATGTTCTAAGTTTGTGCAACAGTGACTAAAACTGCTGATGGACAACATTTAGTACTAGTTAGCGTTTACAATCAAAAGACGCTATTAGAGTAGTATTTGTTTTGTTTGCTTTTCTTTTCTCTCTTTCTTTTGACTCTACAGAACCCATTTTACAGATTACAAGTTCTTATTGCAAGGTAGGATTTGACGTGTGATTAGTTATTATAACCTTACTAATAACTAACCAGTTGACTCATTTCAATATTTAATGACCTAGGCTGACTTTATTTGTATTGTTTCTTAAAAGGGGCAAAGTCAGAACACAGCGTCTTGCAATAATAGGAGTGTTAGAATGGGCTTTAGCTGAAATGGTATGTACAGATTTATGTTCTAGTGTAATGAGTAGTAATATGTTACAAGGTATATTCCTATTTATGTGAGTGTGTCCTATTTGCACAGTTACTAGTGGTTGAACATTACCGATCACTCTGAAGCCCAGAACACTTCAAGAGAAAACTGGCTGACATCTCAGAAGAGATCCAGTGTTTGTTTGTTTTCTCTGTCCACTTCCATTTTCCCTTGGGGAATAACCAGTTCAGTCAAGTGTACTCCTCCTTGCTATCTGGTTAGCTCTCAAGGGAGTCGGGAGTTTGCAGCGCCGAGAAGGAAACAACAGGAACCTCGTGGATGAACGCTTAACAGCAACGACGGGGGCAATTCGTCGCCACGCCTGGTTGAGGTCCTCCAACTTTTCGGCTGATGTCCTAAACACCCTTATGGACATGCCGTTTTCGATGGCCGTCGCCTCTTTGGCGACAAGGCAGACCATGCGCTTGAGCGCTTTAAGGACTCCAGGGCTACGGCCAAGTCCTTGGGCCTCTCGGCCCCGTGCCAGCAATCGGCTGCCTTTCGCCCCTTTCGTGGCCGAGGAAGGGGCGCCCCCACACGTCCTGCCAGTCACGGGCCGCAGACTACCATCCAGTGCGGTGGCGGGAGTGGAGGCCATCGAGCTCGTTCCTGGGCCAGAAGTAGGGTGTGGTTGTTACTCCCACAACTTTCTGGTACCCAAGAAGGGCAAAGGGGGCCTACGCCCTATCTTGGACCTACGGAACGTCAACGGCTTCACCAAAAGGAGAAGTTCAAGATGCTGACTTTGGCTCAGGTCTGAGCTGCCCTAGACCCAGGAGACTGGATGGTAGCGTTGGACTTGCAGGACGCCTATTTCCACATCCCCGTCCTGCTGGCCCACCGGCGTTACCTGCGGTTCACGGTAGGCCACGAGCACTTTCAGTTTACCGTGCTCCCCTTCGGCCTTACCAGTGCCCCACCGGTGTTCACGAAAGTGATGGCGATGGTCGCAGCTCATCTGCGCAGGTTAGGGGTTTGTCTTCCCCTACCTCGACGACTGGTTGTTGAAGGTGGGCTCGCCCCAGACAGTTGTCAGCCACCTCCAGACTACGGCCGACCTTGTGCACCTGCTGGGGTTTTCCATCAATGTGCCGAAGTCACACCTGTGTCCCTCTCAGAAGCTCCTCTTCATCGAAGCGGTTCTAGACTCAGCGCAGTTTTGGGTTTATCCTCCCGAACAGCGGGTTCGGGATATTCAGGCTCTGATTCCGATCTTTCAGCCTTTATCCTGAGTCTCGGTCAGGTTGACGCTGCGGCTTCTGGGGCTGATGGCCTCCTGCCTCCTTCTGGTGCATCACGCCCGGTGGCGGATGCAGGCTCTGCAGTGGGACCTGAAGTTTCAGTGGGCCCAGCATCAGGGCAACTTGTCCGACCATGTATTGATCTCGGAGGGCAGTGCAAGACAGTTACAGTGGTGGCTCACGGACCGCAATTGGGTCAGCGGCAGATCCCTCTCCCTACCCCAACCGGAACACGTAGTTGTGACCGACGCGTCCCTCCAGGGCTGGGGGGGCCACATGGGAGAGGCTGCGATCAGAGGTCTCTGGTCTCCGGCGGAGTCCTGGCTCCACATCAACCTTCTGGAGCTGCGGGCGATCCGGCTTGCACTGAAGGCATTCCTCCCCTCTGTCCGGGGGAGTGTAGTGCAGGTGTTCACGGACAACACCACCGCTATGTGGTACTGCAACAAACAGGGTGGGGTGGGGTCGTGGACCCTATGCCAGGAGGCTCTGCGCCTCTGGCAGTGGCTGGAACATCAGGGCGTGACCCTGGGGGTTCAACAACTGGCAGGTTCCCTGAACGCCAGGGCGGACGAACTCAGCCGTCGGTGCATGATGGATCACGAATGGCGTCTGAACTCAGACGTGGCGCAAGGCCTCTTTCAGCAATGGGGAGAGCCTTGGTTAGATCTATTCGCCACAGAAGAGAATGCGCAATCTCATCAGTTCTGCGCGTTGGAATTTCCAAGGTGGCACTCGCTCGGAGACGCTTTTCATCGCGAGTGGAGCTGCGGTCTGTTGTACGCATTTCCGCCTATACCACTTCTGCCCAGAGTGCTGAAGAAGATCAGGCGCGACCGG
The DNA here is from genome assembly GCF_964261635.1 of Lissotriton helveticus. Classification (NCBI taxonomy): domain Eukaryota; kingdom Metazoa; phylum Chordata; class Amphibia; order Caudata; family Salamandridae; genus Lissotriton; species Lissotriton helveticus. Next base: position 978,971,790 of record NC_136061.1, on the reverse strand, counting down.
GCCCAAGTTATCCTGTGGCTCCGGACTGGGCACGAAGATATTGGTATCCAGAGCTACTCAGCATGTCTGTCGATCCCCCGATTAGTCTGCCTCTTCAGGAGGACCTTCTGTCGCAGCAGCAGGGGACGGTCCTCCACCCGAACCTGTCCAGTCTCCACCTCCATGCTTGGAGATTGAGCGGCGGCAGTTGAGGCCATTTGACTTGCCTCCTGAAGTTTGTAATGTAATTCTGGCAGCCAGGCGTCCCTCCACAAAGTCGGTATATGCCTGCAGGTGGAACAGATTTGTGGCATGGTGCACAGCAAAGGCTGTGGATCCACTCTCTGCCCCCCTTTCTAAGGTTCTCCTCTTCTTTCTTTCTCTTGCCCAGCAGGGCTCTGCTCTGGGCACTATCAAGGGCTACCTTTCTGCCCTTTCCGCCTTCTTGAGGCCACCTGATCAGCCTTCTTTGTTCAAGTCCCCGATTGTTACCAGATTCTTGAAGGGCATCACTCATCTGTTCCCCCCCTGTTCCTTTTGTGATGCCCCAGTGGGACTTGAACCTGGTTCTAACTTACCTGATGTGCGCTCCTTTTGAGCCGCTTCATAACTGTCCTCTCCGCCTTCATACGCTTAAGACTGCTTTCCTGGTTGCCATCACCTCTGCCAGGAGAGTGAGTGAGCCCCAGGCTCTTTCCTCTAAACCTCCTTTCCTTTCTGTCCATCTGGACAAGGTTGTGTTGTGGACAAGACCCTCTTTCCTGACCAAGGTAGTCACCGCCTTCCACATCGGGCAGTCCATCACCTTGCCCACCTTTTTTCCGCCTCCGCATCCTTCGAAAGAGGAAGAGAGGCTCCACCGTCTGGACCCAAAACGTGCGCTCTCATACTATCTGGATCGCACACGCCAGTTCCGTGTGGATGACCAACTCTTTGTTGTTTACGTTGGCGCTAAGAAGGGACGGGCGGTGCACAAACGGACCATCTCTCGGTGGGTCGTGTTGTGCATCAAGGCGTGCTACTCTTTGGCTAAGAAGGAAGCTCCTGTTGGGCTGAGGTCCCATTCCACTCGGGCCACGGCGGCTACTACTGCCCTGGGCCTGGGAGTCCCCTTGAAGGACATATGTCAGGCAGCTACGTGGGCCTCGCTGCACACGTTCGCAAGACACTACTGCCTGGACAGCCAAGCCCGGAGGGATGGCTTCTTTGGCCGTTCCGTCCTCCAGGACTTTCTGGTGTGATTATTGGTTCGCAGACCCACCACCGGGGTTGGTATTGCTGGGGTATCTATTCTAAGGTAAGGAATCTAATACTAACCTGTTTCTTTCAGATGAACAAGTTTCTTACCTTCGGTGACGATATATCTGTAAGAAACAGTAGTTAGTATTAGATTCCTTACCGCCCCACCCATCCTCCCCGTTCTGCGAACTGATATTTAGGGTTAAGGTCGTCCCCTTTCAGGGCCCTAGTTTCATGGCACCAGTGTTGGTTTTTATCATGGCGCTGCGTTTCTGGCGCGGAAAAACTATGTATAAGAACTGACGTCAGCGCGCGAGGGCGGCGTCTAAGTACTCCGGCGACGTCATTCCGGTGCAGCCGACGCCGGACGCGGAGCCGCAGACGACGCCTACCGACGCGCAAGGGTACTGCTATGCAAAAGTTTCCCGATCCAGTCTGATGCCTGGGGGTATTCTAAGGTAAGGAATCTAATACTAACTACTGTTTCTTACAGATATATCGTTACCGAAGGTAAGTAATTTGTGCATTAAGCCGCGGGTGCCCTCAAAGGTTCGGACTAGAGCTTCGAAAGAGGTAAGTGGTCTGGTAGCTCGCTGAGTATATCTGGGGGCGAGCAACCAGTGGCGAAGCTGCCAGTACTCTAGTCTGTTAGATTCTGTGACACAGAAGGATTTCTTGCATTCTTCAAAAGTTTTAAAAGTGTCCCTCTCAAAGAGGTCTTGGATTATGCAAGAATGTCTCCCACTCCAAGATCTGAATGCGTGTGGCTGTAGGGCAATGAGAACATGGGGTTGCGGGCTAAAAGAGTGTTGGGGACAGGAAAAGATGTGAGATCGCGATTTTGTCCCAGATGTCGAGTAATGTTTTTTGTGGGGGTTGCTATGTATGCACTGCGGGCCACGCCTATCTGGAGAGCCAGGGCAGAGGTGCCTGCAGTTGACTGCCCGGTTCATATGGAACCAGTGTTTCTCGCGAACTACCCATTCTGATATATTTCAGAGGTGAGATGCCCAATAGTATTCCAAAAGGTTAGAGCAGGCAAGAACCCTACAGTCCCAGGGCAACATAAGCAGTTTGTTTGAAAAGCGGGGGCAAACATTGCCCCATATGAAGGAGTTTAGATCGTGTTGAAGGCTCTGAATGTTTGGCGTGGTTAGAGTCTAAAATAGGTAGAGTATTTTTGGTTAAGGTGACCCATCCAAGAGATTGGGAGTTTGTTTTCAGTGACATTTGTCTTTCCAGACTTCTCGCCTGCAGTTCGACCAGTTGGCCTGAGTCCATGAAGAAAGTGACAGGGTCAGATGAATGAATGAGGTAGCACTTGTAAAGCACCTGGTTACACGAAGGCATCCCAGCGCTAATAGTTACGCAGATACCCGATTCAATACATATCAAGGGAAAGGGAGAGTTTTTAGCTGCTTACGAAAGTTCATGTAGTTTAATTGTAAACAAGTGTGGAGGGGTGGGGATTCCAAGTTTTGGCAACATTGTATGAAAAAAGATGACCTCCACTTCTCATTCGTTTAATTTTTGGAACTGTCATCAGATGTTTACTTTCTGATCTTAAAGCTCTTTTGGGCTGGTAGGGATGGATCATCGCACGAATAATCAGACATCCTTTCCCGGAAAGTGCTTTATGTGTAATGCACATAGCCTTAAACTGAATCCTCTCATGAATTGGGAGCCAATGCAGGGAGGCAAGAGCAGGTTTGGCTGAGAGACGTTTCGGGACATTTAGGAGCAACTAGGCTGCGCATTTTTTAACTGTCTGTAATATTTTAGTGATAGAAAGTGGAGCTCCTAAGTAGAGATAGCATAGTCAAGCCTTGACAGAATCAGCGCTGAACTAGCAGCCTTCTAGCCATGAAAGGTAATACGAGAAGGATTTTCTTGATCATCCTCATAAGGCCATAACGGGTAGCTGCTACTTTCTGGGCTTCTTCCTTAAAATCCAGGTTAGAGTCAAGCATGACCCCCTAGCTTTTTATGTGCTTTTTCGTGGCAGGAGTAGGGCCCTAGACAGTTAGGCCAAAAGGAGTCTATATTGAGGGGGGCAGAGCTGCCAAGGAGCATAATCTCAGTTTTTGTCCTATTAAGCTTCAGATATGAGGTGTCCATCCATCTGGCCACTTTTTCTAGACAGGAGGTAAAGCCCGGTCCAGAATTGTCATTTTTACTCGGGGAGACGACCAACTGAGTGTCGTCCACATAAGTGACAATCTGCACCCCAAACAGAAAGACTATTTTTGCCAGGGAGCTCATGTAAATATTGAATAAGGTGGGACTCAATGCTGATCCCTGAGGAACTCCACATGTAAGGGTCACTTGTTTAGACGAGATTTCATCCTCAAAGACTGAAAAGACTCGATTTTCTAAAAAAGACTGTAACCATTTAAGTGCTGTTCCTGTAACTCCTACATCTTTGAGTCTACTAATCAACAGAGGGCGGTTGACTGTGTTGAAGGCTGCACTCAGATCTAATAAAATAATTGCTGTGCAGCCTCCGCCGTCAAGGATTTTTCGGGTTTCCTCCACTTCCGACAGGAGTGCAGTCTCTGTACCCTGCTGTGTTCTGAAACCGGTCTGTGAGGGATGAAGCTGGTTGTTTTTTCCAGGAATCCAGAGAGGGATGAGTTCACATGCTTCTCAGCAATTTTACTTATACCTGGCAACAAAGATATGGGTCGGTAATTTGCCCATTCTTCTGGGTCCAGATTAGGTTTTTTTAACAGAGCCTTGACCATCGCCTGTTTCCACAGCAGAGGCACAATTCCAGTCAGAAGAGAGGCATTGATCAAGTCTAACATGATTGGAGAAATAGTCTTACTAATCTTATTTAAAATGGTAGGAGGAGCTGGATCAATTGGTGAGCCAGATTTAAGATGATTCAAGATCTTCTTTTTTAAGGAGGTTTGGTCCAATGGGTGGAATTCCTCCAGCAGGTCCTGTTCCTTTATTGAATCAATTGAGGGTACCGTCTGTTGGTCTCTTTCCAAGGGGAAGGACGTATAGATGGTTTGTATTTTAGCTGAGAAAAATTCTGCTAACTGATTACATTGGAGTTGAGGATTATCTGCAGTCTGTGGGAGTCCGGGGGGTCAAGAGTGATTTTGCAATATGGAAAATTTTGCGCGGGGAGTTTACAGCAGATGTAATTCTGTCTTGATAGTAGCAGCTTTGCGCAGATTTTATTTCTGACTTAAAGGTATTTTATGGCTTCTCTATATTTGACTTTGTTATTGAGTAAAAAGTCCTTTCTCCACTTCAGATTATGGCCTAGGTATCAGATTGAGTGTTTGGTCGAGTGCAGGCGGACAAGGGATTGGAGCCGAAGCACCTCAGGGGTTGGGAGGGTAAGATTTAGGGTGTGGAATTTGGACATGTTAATTTAAAAACCTGATGCTTCTTCCAAGAAGTGAAGAAGAGAGGCTAGTGCTGGTGGAGAGGTGACTGGGGCAGTTAGTGAGAGTAGAAGATCAAACAGGGACACTTTGTGTTTGTGGCCTCCAAAAGAGATGCCAGTTATATCTGGCGACTGGCGTATTGCAATAGCCAGAAGTTCCACCGCCAAGGCAAAGAGGAGGGGGGAAAGCGGGCATCCCCGCCTGGTGCCCCTGTGCACAGAGATAGAGAATGTGAGTTGGCCATTGATACAGATCTGCGCTGTTGGGAGAGCATAGGGAGCCATAAATTTGGGGATCACAGCTGGGCCTAGGCCTATCTTGTGTAGCACCATGCGTAAGAAGTGCCAGGCAACGCGGTCAAAGGCTTTCTCTGCACCTAGGGACACCAGGAAAGCAAGAATATCTTGTTGTTGGACCTTCTCGATGAGATGGGCAATACAGCGGAAATTGTCTGCTCCCTGGCGATGTCAAATAAACCCAACCTGATCCGGGTCTATCAGTCCAGGAAGGTAGGGCTCAAGATGGTTCGCCAATATTTTAGTTCTTAGTGTAAATCTTGCGTCCGTATTTAGTAGGGCAATAGGATGGTATGATGTACAGAGAGAGGGGTCTTTTCCAGGCTTGTGGATGAGAACAACCTCAGCCTCCGACATTGTAGGGGTAAGGCCCGATACTTCAGAGAAAGTGTTAAAAAAATGGAGGAGGTGGTCCTGAAGCTGGGGGAGAAAAGCCCGATAGAAACCGACAGGTAGGCCGTCCGGTCCAGGAGTTTTACCAGGCAGGAGTTGTTTTAGTGCCCGACGTAGCTCGTCCAAAGTGATTGGATCATCTAAAGGTTTCGGGTGTTGGGTGTTAATGGGTTCTCAAGGGCATGCGCTGAGAAAGGAGGCAATCTCTTCCGGCGTTTGGGTGGTGTCAGCATAGAGATCTTTATAAAAAGTAGAGAGAGCCTGCCCTTTATCTCGTTTAGACGTGGCTATGAGTTGTCTGTGTTTAATTTTGGAGATAGGGGCTTTAGTTGATTGGGCCCGGAGACGGCGTCCCAAGGATGGCCCCACCTTGTCTCCCCCAGTGAAGAATTTCTGTTTGAGTGTCAAGAGTGCCCGTTCCGCTCTTTTGGTTGGGTGGAGTCTTAGCTATCCCGGTAGCATGGCAAGGCGTTTCTTATGTTGATTCGAGGGTGTCATATGGTCTATGCGTTCTAGGGCCTTGATGTCGTTAGCGAAGTTAGTTTCGACCAGACGAGCTTCACAAGATCTGGCAATGGCGGTAAAAGAGAAGCCTCCCCGGGTAGTCACTTTAAAAGCATCCCATTGCGTGGATTCGGGCAGTTCTGGGGGGATGTTTATGTTAAAAAAAAAAGCTAGAATCTCCTGGTGAATCTTGGCAAGATCTACTGGATCCTGTAATATGTGGGGTAGAAGACTCCAGCGGAGCAGGGTATCATGCCGCCTGTCTGGGGCATGGAAGGTTACAGCTATATGGGTGTGGTCAGTTATGGAAATGTCAAAGATAGTGACTGTTTCCAGAGACCTTATCAGAGCAAGGGAAAGAAAGCAATAATCAATTTGTGAATATGAGCGGTGGACATGAGAGAAGAAGGAATAATCTTGTGTCTGGGAATTGATATCTACAGTCGTGTACGAGGCCCAGGTCTGTAAGGTCTTTCTTAAGGGCAGCCAACATTGTCCCTGTGCGCAGATCGGTGGCAGCGCTACGATCCATATCTGGATCCCAGGCCATTATAAAGTCACCCCTGAAAATAACTGATCCTTCCAGGGACTGCAGCTGCTTGCTCAACAAACACCTCAGGAAGACATCTTGCGCCTGTTTGGGCATTAGACACTGAGAAGAGTTAAGGGTTGGGTTCCTAAATGGGTTTGAACTTTTAGGTAGCAACCTTCATCATTTAGTACCACCTGAGGGGACACACTTCCCAGTCTGGCTTTGCTTAGTATTGCAACTCCCGCTGTTTTGGAAGTGGAGGACGCCCAGTATTGACAAGGATATTTGGGATGGGCCATGAGGTGTGTGTCGGTGGATAGCAAATGTGTTTCTTGCAGGAATATGATATCAGGGTCTAGTATAAGCAAGTATCGCCAGATCTGTCACCTTTTGTTAGGGGAGTAAAGCCATTTGACATTAAGGGACAAGAACTTAACAAGTGGGGTCGTGTTCATAGTGATAGGGAGGGTGGCTGAAGATAGTGTTAGGGCCATGTTTGAGGAGTCTGTACCGCCTTGAAGAAGGGAAGTGGTGAATGGATGTTAGGAGCAATATTGCAAGGGTTGGGCACATATGTCTGTGTGTATAGGGTGTCCCCAGTGTGAAAGATATGTCAGGTGAATTGCAAAGAGATCCCTTTGTCAAGCTTGCCCCTTTCGCAGTGTGGGGATGAGGGGAGGGGGCAAAAATAACAGTATTTGTAACAGGGCCTATAGGGTGTACTGCCATTTTGGAATAGCTAGAGAGTCGAAACAGGAGCCATTCTGAAGAAGTCACTCTTCTGAAGGACACTACAGGTGTGGGTGGCACAGAAATAAGAGCGCTGATGGGCCAGTCTCCGCAGACCGCGGCCAAGCTCTGGATAGCACCAGCTTTTGAGCCGCCTGTGTCTAGGGATGAAAGCATAGCAGTAAGTTATCATTTATAGAGTGAGGAAACAGCTTCATTAAGAGCCTTCATGTGGGTGACACTAGAGAGGGCAAGAGGGTCACATTGAGCCAATTATGTAAATAGTACAATTAATGCATTAGGGTCCATAGAGTTTAAAAGTCCAGAGATTGTGTATGAAGGACAGAGTATATACTATTCTGAGGCTACTGAGAAGCGGGCCATTGATCGGGGTTCGCTCATGGTGCGGTCCTGGTCCTTGGCAGGGATTCTGTGTTTGGGAGGGGCACCGTGGCCCATTCAGGCTGTATTGGTTCCCTGTGAGAGGCCCGAGGAGAAGGGCTAGTATCCCTGGATTCCGTCGGGAGTTGGAGAAATTGTTTTGCTTCCCTTAGCGAGCAGAGGACCCAGCATTTGCCCTCCCAGGAGAAGAGTAGTGTGAAAGGATGGCCCCATTGGTACTTGATGTTGAGTTCACGAAGTTTGTCAGTAACCGGTTTGAAGTCTTTGCGTCTATGTAGGGTTACTGGGGTGATGTCCTGGAAGATCTGGATCGGGTAGCCAACATGGACCAGGTCCGCAGCTCCTTGCACCTTCTGCAGAATAGCTTCCTTCTCGACAAAGAAGTGGACACGCGTCAGAATATCCGGAGTAAAGTCTGAGCGACCCTGGGGGCCACCCAAACAATATGCTCTATCTAGGGTGCGGTAGGGAGAGGCCTCCTCATCGGCTCTGATTGTCTGTAGCAGGTCTGCCGTAACGGTCATAATGTCCTGTCCTTCCGCTCCGCATGGGACTCCTCTAATGCGGAGGTTGGTGCATCGGCTCCTGTTCTCCAGGTCTTCCTGCTACCGTTGGAGATCGATATGTTGGTCCTCTAGCTTTGCCATCCTGCGCCACAAGCTCTCATGATCTTCCGATCGTGCATCCATAGTGTGTTCAAGGTCATTTACTTGCCCCCCACCGATCTCCGTGATATCCCGTCAGATCTCTTGGAGGCAGGTTTTAAATTCGGTTTTGAGGTATCAATTTCTGTTTGGGTTTCTTGCAGTAAAGTGTTCATAAAGGCCTGCGTGACTGGAACTGGCGTGGAGTCCTCAGCAGGCATGGCCCTCGGGGGTTCAGAGGTAGGTGATGGGGAGGATTGGGTTTCAGCCATAGTGAGTTCACTGGAATGTCTTAAGCTGGGGTAGATAGAGGATCTTTACCAGATTTATTATGGGGCATCGCCACAGGGGCACCAGCTATGCGATGTCGGTGTGGGAGAGCCCTGCGTCAGGTGGCTTACAAGTGGTAGAAGAGGCAGTCGTAGCGATGCTTACGATTCAAGTAATGTTCAGGTACAAGGCAACGACAGTGCCTCAGGAGAGGTCACATGCCGCAATCGAGAGCAGGGCACGAGGGAGACTTGCTGGTCCCTGCTAGATGCTGTAGGGGTAGCATCCACCCAAGAGAGAGTTTAGGGACGTGAGGGCAGTGTCTGGCTCTGGAAACGAAATGAGAAAGGCAGTGGTCAGATCATACTCTCTGGTATGACAAGGGAGGGGGGTCTCCGAGAGAGCAGCCGAGGCTGTCGCAATGGTGCCCCTGAGCGAGCTATCCTCCACTGCCTTTTGGTAGAATCCAACGGAAGCTGATGAGTTAGGGCATGTGTGGCCAGGGATAGAGGAGGGCCCAGGCAAAACTTCCAAGAGCAGTTACTCCTAATGTCCTGTTCCCGACCCTCTGGTCGATCTCAGCCCCAGTGTCCGCCTCACCTAACTTTATTGGGTTTTAACAAGGTGCAAAATCAGCAGACAATCATGACATCATTTTTATGCAATTCATCACCTACAGTATACATACTCAAAGCAACCCATATCTCAGATCAAAGCCCATCTCTTTTACCTTTTAGCCCAAAAGACCCAGCCACGTCCCCCATATTTCCTTGTGTTTAGTTGGGCATCTTCAGGCTTCAAAGACCAGTTGTTCTTGCGGGCAAACTAGTCCAGTCCTTTGCGCCACTGGGAAACCGTGTGCGGAAGGGAGTTTTTCCACTTAGCTGCAATGTCCCTTTTAGCCACCATAGCGGCCGTACCCCAGAAGGCCTTGTCCGCTCTCATGCCTCCCATGCCCTCCATTACCCCCAGGAGCAAGCTTCGGGGTGCAAGGGGAACATCCCAAGCCAGTATCTCGGTCAGCTCCTCAACCACCTGCATGCAATATTAAGCTATGACCTTGCAAGACCATGTCATTTGATAGAAGTCTGCGGGCGAACTTGTGCAGTGCGGGCAGCTGGGGTTCTGTAGGTATCTTGTCCGGGGAAGCCTAGCAGGAGTGAGATAGGCACAGTGAAGGTAGAAGAACTGTACCAATCGCAGACTCGCCGAGACAGTAACTATTCGGGGGGCCATAAGGGCGTCCCGCCAATATTCGTCCTCCAAGGGACCCAGCTATCCCTCCCACCGGAACCGCAATTCGTCTAATGTTTTGGGTGAGTTATTAACTAGGGATCTATAAATCTGAGAGACTCCTCCTTTCCCCAGGGCTCCCATGAGAAGCTTGGCCTCTAAGGGGCTGAATTCCGGGAGTGTAGTGCCTGGGGCGATGAGTGGAGTAATGGCGTGTTGGAGCTGCAGGTATTTATACAATTGTGTAGTATTGAGGGAGTATAAACCCTGTAGGTCTTGAAAGGTACGTATATGCCCCCCCATCCACACATCCCCAAAATGGGAGATGCCAATGAGGTCCCACTTTTGCAACCTTTCTAGGGCTGCCACATCTCCAATCCATGTACCCCGCCATAATGGTGTCTGGACCGTAAGTTTGGTGTCTCATAGTGTGTATTGCAATTCTGATCGCCAAACCAGAAGAACCATTCTAGTTAGACGGAATGGTATGGGGGATTGGCGACCCATAAAGCATTGCTTGAATCAGTGAAAACCCTAGATCTTCTAGTTGTAGTTGGTAGGCCAGGTCCGACCACCCCCAGGTGAACCACTCATTGATGATCAGGAGCTGTGTCGCGATGTAGTAAAGAAAGAGGTTTATTGTTCCTATCCCACCGTCATATCAAATTTTCTAACAGCTGGTCAGTGTCACTTGCAGTCTAGAATACCCCCAGAGGAAAGATGTCATTAGTTTGTTTGAAGAGAGACCACTGGCCCAGGAGATTCTGCAGTACATACAGGAAGTGCAGGAGTATCAACATTTTATACAAGGCCGTTTTCCCCATTGGGTTTATTGGCAGAGCCTGCCACTTTCCCAGATCATCCTTGGTCTTTGGGGGTCAGGTTGGGGACCATGTCAACTCTGGGTTGAGCGCTACCCAGATCCCCAGATAACGGAAGCTGAGACATCTAATGGGGATATTTGATTGCCAGTCAATACATTCCCTTGACTTGTGAAGGGTGACCAATGCCGATATGGTTGAATTAAACCTCACGTCAGACTCCTCCCCAAAAAGTTATTTGAACCTGAGACACCGGGGGCCGGTACAGGCCGGATCCATCATAAACAGGAGTGCGTCATCCGCGCACAGGGCAATATGCTCGTCATGAGAGGCACTCCAGCACCAGCCCTGGATCTGGGCATCACACAGATGATGCGTGCTAGAGGGTCAATCGCCAAGGCGAAAAGCAGGGGGGACAAGGGATGACCCTGTCTCGTCCCCCGGTGAATCAGGAAGTCTTGCAAGAGGATCCTGTTGATTAATACCCAGGCAGATGAATTAGAGTATAGCACTCCTACCAGCCCCTTAAGGTATGGGCCGATGCCTGCCTGGACATGCACCTCTTCGAAGTAATGCCAATCCACTGTATCAAAGACCTTTTCGAACTCTATCAAAAGGAGCGCTAGGTACTGTGGCAGGAGGTGCCGGTGGGCTAGTGCCACATGCACTGAGGCAATGCCAAGTTCTATGCCGGGGCATGAATACACACTGGTAGGGGTGTATTAAGGTAGTGAGTACTTGCTTGAGGTGGACAGCAAGAATCGTTGCATAGATTTTAACTTCTGTGTTAATAAGGGAGATCGGTCTGTTGTCCGAACAGGAAGTAGATGCTGGGTTCTCTTTGGGTATGACCAGGATCGTGGCCACGTAGATGTCTTAGGGAAAACCTCCTCATTCTATCGCCTCCTCGTACAGGGTTTGTAAGGTCTTGAAACGCTGAGAAGTATTCTGCCGGGTAACCGTCCGGTCCTAGTGTTTTACAAGGAGCTATTTCTATTATAGCTTGGTCTACTTCCTCTCTTGTGATAAGCTGATCTAGGATTTGGGCGTCAACCTCCGACAGTCGCTGTATCTCAAAAGAAGGCAGTGACGTCTCCTGTCTCTGGGACCCAGACATTGGAGTAGAGGTGATTGTAATATACTGCGATAGTTTGGGCTATTGCCTCAGGTTACTTTTGGGTACATCCGTCAGCATCTGCGATTTTGGGAAGTATCCGACTAGCTAAAGGGCAGGATGCCAGCCAATATAAGAGGTTAGCATTTTTGTCCCCCAATCCATAGACTCGGGCCATGGAAGACCTCCACATTTGCTTGGCCAATTCTAAGGAGACCTGGTGAATTTCTTCGTGGATGAGCTTGAGCTGGCAGAACTCAGCCTCGCCGTTTGTTGCACCCATGGTGCGTTTTAGACAGAGCTCATGGGCTTCTAAGCGAGCGAGACGCTCTTCTTGGGTTCGGTGCATTGCTTTGATGTATCCCTTAGCAATGCCTCTGATGGTGGTTTTACCAGCCGCCCACAGTGTACCCGGTGATCCCATTGTACCTTCGTTACATTGGAAATATTGCTTAAGCTCTTCAGCTAGGGCTTTTTTTGCAGTCTTTGTTCTGGAGGAACAAGGCATTAAGCTTCCAGATAGGACGGGGGCATCGGTGGCTCCCCCCATGGATAGTAGTATAGAGGTGAGTGATCAGAGATCCCCTGGACGAGTGTTTGGATGCTTTTCACCAGGCCGGCATAAACACTATGTCAATGCAGGAGTGGGAGTGATGGGCTGCAGATGTGTGGGAGTACTGGTAGTTTCGAGGATTCAATATTCTCCAGACATCACAAGTTGGAAGGCCCAGTCCAAGAGTCGTCGGGCACCTGAGCGCCGACCATGGGAGGGGACCCCGGTAGTATCTTTTATAGGGTCCATGATTGTGTTGAAATCCCCTCCGATCACTGCCAGTTCTTGGGGAAGAGACATCAGCAAGGTCTCTGAGGGAAGTCTTCAGGAGCGCTGGTGGCATATAGACCGTAATCAGATTGAGGGTGCATCCTCCCTGTAAGGACTAAGAACCGTCCCTGAGGATCTAGAGTATCCTGGGCAACTGTGAAAGGAAGAAAGCAGCGAAGGAGAATAGCTACACCCCTAGATCTTTGGGTGAACACCGCATGGTAGACCTCATATCTCTGCCAGGCTAAAAACAAGCACTGATTGCCCAACAGAAGGGTTTCTTGCTGCATGAGAACCCCATGGGCTGAGCGTTGTGCAAACTTCAGGACTGCAGCATGCGTCACCCTGTCCAGGAGTCCACTGATGTTCCAGGAGAGGATGTGCAAGGACTCCACATCAGTGCAGGAAGGTGTCATTGGTGGTATTACTGTGAGGACATTGATTGTTGAGCCCAGATGCTTGTGGGTCTGCGTGCACTAGGACTGCAAGTGGAGAGCATGGACTTGTTGTTGTCCAGTCATTTAGTGAGGAATACAGGTCATGTGTGTCTGATGTAGCAATAAACTGAGCAGTGTGTAGAAACTTGAGAAAAATCCCCTGAACAATTCCTCAACCATCCCCTCGCTCCATACTTCTTTCCCTGAAGCATCTGTCACCCTACCATTAACAGTTTGAACAGTTGTAACCATTATGGCTGGAGGACGAAGTGGTGGACCCCTCCAAGCTTTAGGATTTTTAAAAAATTCTTTTTATTAACACATACAGCAAAAGAAAAAGAGACATTGGGTGGCATCCAAGCCTACAATGACTGTTGTTACATCTTCCAAATTACAGAATACTGTATGGAAAAGAGTGAAAGGGTTCAGAGATCCTCCGACACAACATTGTCTTCCCTTGCAGCGGGGGAAGCACAGATATCTCCTCTGTAGCCGTTCCAAGCACCCCAGATTTTCCCCCATTTCCCGGGCCTACCCCTGGCAACATATACTGATCGCTCTCTAAACATGCACCAGTCTAAGTCCTCCATCCATTTTCCAATTTGGGGGGACTGGCTGGCCCCCCACAGTTGGGCGATATTGCGCTTGGCGATAGCACACACCAGCGTGACCCATATCTTTCCGTGGGACGTGAGATCGGTTGGTTCCCAAACATTCAGGAGACAGCGGCGTGCCTCCAACCCCAGATCTACACCCCAGACCTCTCGTATCTTGTCATGGACTGTGACCCAATACCTCCGGATGTCAGTACAATCCCATAACATATGCATGAACGTTCCAGCCTCACCACATCCCCTTCAACACTCTCCACTCACAGCCAAACCCATTCGCACCAGTCACGGACCCGTAACATAACAGCGATGAAGGACCTTCAGCTGCACCAACCGGAGTCTCATCTGTATCGCAATCACCCTTGGGGATGACACAGCCTCCCTCCAGTCTTCATCATCCAAAACCAGGCCATCCGCACTCCATTGTTCCCTAAGAGTCACAAGCGGATCTTCCGTGTGGTTAATACATTTTTTATAGATCAGGGAGATAGTTTTAGTCGGAAGGTGACCGTCCAACACCCGATCTTCCAGTGGGGAGACCTCTGGGAGCGTAACTCCCCGGGAGATATTAGCCAACAACGCATGCCTAATCTGCATGTACCGAAACCGCTCGCTCTCCTGCAATTGGTGCCGTGCCTGCAGAGCCTCGAATGTAAGGATCCCGTCCTTACCCCACATATCACCGACCTGTGATATCCCGATGAGGTCCCACCTATCAAAACCTTTCGTCTCCCACAGGCCTCCCAAACATTCTGCGTTCCATAATGGCATGGCCAGAGTTATTTTCCCATCCCATTTAAGAGAACGATTCGCCTCATGCCACACCTGAACAGCGACCGCCGTGGGCCCAACCAGGGGAAAGCGCCCCTTTCTGGCATATAAAGCCCGAGAATATTAACCTCCAGGTATCTGACCGCGGTCCATTGCGTATCCGGGGTCAAGTGGAGATCCGTAAATTGCTTGATTGATTGCCGCCAACTGGGACGCCCAATAATACTTCCGGATATTTGGCAGGCCGATCCCCCCGTCGTACTACGGCAGCGTAAGCTTAGAAAATGCAATCCGCGGCCTACCATCCCAAAGAAGCTGCCGCTGGAGAGACTCAATTTCCTTAAAATATGACAAGGGTACCGGGTCCAAGGAGTTTTGGAGTGCGTACAAGAGGCGGGGAAGGGCCATCATTTTAAACAGGACAGCACGTCCCAACAGGGAAAGCGGCAATGATTTCCATCGCACCACATCCCTCCGGAACCTAGCCAGTGGGGGCATCAAGTTATTTTCATGCCTAATCTTGGGATCCAGTGACACAAAAATGCCCAAATACCGGAACCCCACCGATTCCAACCTGACCGGGCATTCCGCGGGAATAGCAGGGGGATCACCGCTTAAAACAAAGAGGACTGACTTCGCCCAGTTAATGGCAATGCCAGAATACCTCCCAAATATTGCCAGGACGTCTAGAAGTGCAATCAGTGAACTCCTGGGAGTGGACAAATATAATAGAATGTCATCTGCGTAAAGCGATATTTTATCTTCCCACTCAGGAGTCCACCTCAACCCCCTGATCGACCTGTCCCAACGGTCCCACGCCGCGAGCGGCTCGAGCGCTAGGGCAAACAACAGTGGGGAGAGAGGGCATCCCTGTCTGGTGCCTCTCCCCAAGGGGAAATCCGCAGACCTATGATTATTTACCACTACTCTAGCCAAGGGATCAGAATACAAAAGACGGACCCAATCCGCAAACTCCGGACCAATGCCCAACTTGCACAAGACAGCAAAGAGATAAGGCCACTCGACTCTATCAAAGGCCATGGTGGCATCCAGTGATAACAGGACTGTCTGCTCATGTATTTTCGATGCGCCCCCCAGGATCCCATGCAGCCTACGCAAGTTAAGGGCGGTATTACGGCGGGGCATGAAGCCGGATTGACCCGGATGGATCAGCGTCGCAATAACCTTTACCAGTCGAGACGCGAGTAATTTTGCTAAAATCTTCGGTTCGGCATTCAGGAGTGAGATCGGCCGGTAGGAGGAACACTCCACCTTCGGTTTACCTTCCTTGTGTATGACTACATTATTGGCAACTCGCTGGTCGTATGGAAGCCGACCCCTCTCTCTACTCTCAATGAACATTTCTCTAAGGAAGGGGGCCAGTTTATTGGCGTTCACTTTATAGAGCTCGATGGGAAGCCCATTAGGGCCAGAGGCCTTCCCAGAATGGACCTCTCTTGTGGCCTGCGCCACCTCGTCGTCCGTGAATGGGGAATCCAGGTAGTCCCTGTCCTCATCTGATAGGGTGGGCATCGGAATGTCACGTATCATATCCGCGTTTTCAGACTAGGTGTATCCGCTTTCAGCTGCATACACCGCCTTGTAGTAGCCTGCGAATTCTTCCACTATTTGTTGCGGATCCGTTATTTTACCCGAGTCAACGGTCTGCAATACCGGTACTAATCCTGACGCCCACTCCCCTTTCTCCAGCCACGCAATCAGTTTCCCAGCCTTATCACCGTGTTCATAAACCCTACTCTGGGTATCTGCGTGTTGCATCTTAGCTCTATCTCTAGCCAGGCTCTTATACTCGTCTCTAAGAAGGCGGACACGGTGCATTCCCTCCGAGGTGGCGTTCATCGACACCTCCCTTTCCAAGGCCAGTAAATCAGTCTTCACACTGTCGACCTCAGCCCAACTCTTCCTCTTCTTCCCCGAGATGATCGACAGCAATTCCCCTCTAATAACAGTTTTGTAGGCTTCCGATAGGGAACATTTTGAGTCCACCGTGCCCACGTTATCCTAAAAATATCTGTCAGCGACCCGCACAATCTCCTTCTTAGTGTCTGGGTCCCGCAACCGCCAAGCGCCGATAGGAGCAATCCTAGCCACATCCCACCCGCCAAGTTCCAATCCAAGCCAGACCGGCGAGTGATCAGAGACTCCTCTAGCTAAGTGCCGCACTTCCTGGACTCAGACCGCCTGTGCCGCCGGCACTAGTACATAATCTATCCTTGAGAAGGAGTTGTGCGCCGCTGAGGCGTGCGTGTATTGAAGGTCACCGGGGTTTTTCATCCTTCACCCGTCTATCAGGCCAGTAGTCTCCAGAAAATCAGACGGCCACCTACGGGACGGCAGCAGAGCCCGGGCCGGGTGTCTGTCTACCTTGCCATTCATCACCGCATTAATGTCACCCCCTACTATCAAGACCCCAACAGGCAGCATCAAAAAGATCTTGCACAAATCTCGAAAGGTGTCAGTCTGGAGGGCCGGTGGGACATATACAGACAAAAAAGTTACAGTTCTCCCCTCCCACAGCCCAGAGATCCCAACATATCTACCTCTATTGTCGGCCCATGTGGCCTGGATGGCTAGCGGAAAGCAGTTCTTGACCAGGATCCCCACCCCTCTCGACCCAGTAGTGAAGCCAGCATGCGCAATCAGTTTGCACCCCCCCTTTGTGTAGTGCCATACAACGCTTACCCATGAGATGCGTCTCCTGCAATAATACCACATCTGGCGAGTGTCTCCGGATCAACTAACCAACCATACATCACTTGATCTAATCCCCCAGCCCGTTCACATTCCAACTGAGGGTGGAAATCCCCGTTACCCTTCTATCAGAAGACTTTGCAATTAAACGACTTTTCAGAATCGACTGATGACACCCAATGTGAAATAAAACAACATACAATAAAAACTAAACAAACCTAATACTGGTACTACCATCCCCCCTCCCTGCACCCCTGCATACAGCTTATGCTCATCCCCAACTAGCAGTGTGCCTGTCGCCCCCAACTAGTCTACAGGTAACTAAAAGTAGAAAACGGAGGAGGACCTACCAGCGGGCCCATCACCGCTCCCCCGCCCCAACTCGGTGCGGATACCCCTGCACATTACAAGCTCCACAATAGACATTATAACACATATATGCAAGGAATCCTTTTACGTGCCCCCTATTGAAGTGACTTCCATCTGACAACTTGCAGCCCCCCATCGACCCCCCGCTTAACAAAGCCATTGTTCGTCTGCCCCCCTTGGGTCCTGAGTCTCAGAGCCCGGCCGCTGGACACCCTCCAACCAGTCTGCAGCCACTTCAGGGTTATCGAAAAACCAGGCTTTCCCGTTAAGTTCTACTCGAAGGCGGGCCGGAAACATCATAGCATACCTTATACCCTTGTCCCTCAGTTTCTTTTTGACCACCAAGAATCTCTGCCTTTGCTTCTGCACCACCTGGGTAAAGTCCGGGAAGAACAGGAGGGTCGCATTCTCGAACTCCAATGGATCCGCAGCCCTAGCCGCCTGGAGAATAGCATCCCGGTCCCGAAAGTTAAGGACTCGAACGATCATTGGGCGGGGGTTTGTCCCCGTCCGAGGCCTACCACCCGGGACCCTATGAGCTCGTTCAACCGTGAAAAAGTTGCTGAGGCCCTTGGGTTTAAGATGGTTAAGGATAAGGTTTTCTACGAACAGATCCGGTGCCTGACCCTCCGATTTCTCCGGCACTCCCAGGATGCAGATATTATTGCACCTAGCCCGCCCTTTGTATTCATCGAGCCGCCGGTCGGCGGATTCCCTGGATGACTTAAGATCACGTACCTCCTGCTGCAACAGATTCACGTCATCTATAAGGCTTGTTGTTTTGACTTCCAGCGATTTAACTTTCTCACTTGCTTTCGTGAGGTCCGCTCTGACCAGCTCCATTTCAATCGAGACGGTGTCCAGTTTACTGTCCAGGGCCTCCATTTTCTGGCCCAGGGAGGTCCGAACTCCAGTGATGGCCGCCATAAGATCCTTCAGTGTCAGTTCTTCCCCCGCATGAGGGTCCGCGGATCCTCCGCCTGGGCCCTTTTCGAGTCGATCGGAGACCCTTTAGGCAAGGTGTATCTATCTAGTTTATTTGACTGGACTTGCCTGGCCCCAAGCTTTAGGATTTAAAGAGTCTCAGAAGTTTGACGTAGTAATGTTCCTCAAGGCTGTCATAGGGCTCTGCTGTGTCTGCGGGTTTGCCCTATATTGCTGGGCAGCGGAGCGGGAGAGGTCTGTGCCTCCAGATTCACTGAGAAGTCAGATTGGAGATCCTCTCTGAAACGCTCTCCCCTATGGCTCAAGTTCATGCGACCTTCCGTGTTGTCTGCATTCAGCAGGGGATGTGGATGTGCTTCTTCCTGTCAGTCATTGTGACACTGATGGTTTCTTTTGGGGATTGCGGCCCCTTCGAGAACGAGTGCATCACATCTGTGGCCCTGATACGTTATTCTGCTTGTTGTCAGTGTTGCCGCTTGTCGGGGACACAGCGGTCGTGGTTTGTAAGGTCAAGGGTCGTTCTTCAGTGGCCCATGTCCAGGTGGCTTCTGGGGTATCGAAAAAGTGACTCTTATTGTTCAGTATTACACTGAGGCAGGCAGGGAACAGGAGTCTGTATGACAGGTTATGCGCCCTCAGCTTTTGTTTGACCGGAGTAAAAGATCTCCTTTGCACCCGCACTTCTTTCCTATAGTTCGGGAAGATCATCACTCTGTTTCCCTGAAGATAGAGGTGGGGTTGAGAGTGCACCTCCTGCAGAACAGCATCCCTGTCCTTAAAATTGAGGACGCGTGCTATGATCAGTCTGTGCAGAGCCCCAGGTGGCGATTTGGGGCACCAGGACACGGTGGTCCTGTTCCACTACAAACCATGTGGAAAGGCACTCCGGAGGCATCCATGTCTTGATCCAGTTCTCGATGAATGGGGCAACTTGGGTAGATCCCGTCCCCTCTGGGATACCCACAAAGCGGAGATTATTCCTCCACAACCAAATTTCGTCATCTTCTGCCCTTCTGTGGAGCTCAGTCGCGTGGGACAGTAGACTAGATACTTGAATCTTCATCGCCGCCATATCATCTTCAACGGTTGAAAGTCGTGACTCTGTCTCAGTTATCCTGGCCATTGCATTACGGAGGTCTTGCCTAATGAGTGTTACGTCTACGCGCACCTCCCCGATCTTGTTTTCCACTGAGTCCTGGGAGGTGCATATGGCCTGGAGGATGGTTGCGAGACCCCCTTTTGGCAGAGGCATTGTGGCTTGGGTTGAGCCGCTGATGCCGGGGTTACCAGTGGTGTACTTGTCCGTGCGAGTATGTGATGGAGGGGGCTTCATCACTGTCTTTATCCATGGTCACTTATTCAGGCTTCTCCCCTGTTCTTAGTTACAGGAGAGTGCGGGGAGTGATCTCTCCAGAGTCAGCCACACCCAAGCTGCTAGAGAGGCTGGGCTTAGGTCTGCTCAGTTTCTCATGTCTCGTGGGGCTTGTCTCTAGTTGTGGGCCAAGGGCCCCTCAGGATGAGATTTGGTCCCTGTATCTCTGGGTTTGTCCGTCCGCAGGATGTCAGGTTGTCCCAGCCTCCCGTGACTTGGGGCACCAGCTTGTCTGCAGGGGCCCTCCTCTCAGATTGTCTTATGGAACAAGCGGACGATGCCTACCCAGTGCCAGTGGGGCCATCAGGCGAGGGGCTGCCCATTTTCTCAGAGTCCAGGGGGCAAGGCCGAATTTTGGAGCCCGCATGGCAGGTGCAAAGTATTGCATGTATCCCCAGCCACGAGTCCGCTGCTGGTGCACAGCAAGTGTCTTCCGAAGCAGATCGATTGATCCCCCTGGGGGGGCTCACCCCGCACTCAAGGAGTCTCGTGCCGCCACCGTTTTCCCCCGGTCACCGCCTCACCTGGCCGGCGGCCTGAAATTGAAGGTTCTTCAAGTTTACTACCAGCCGGTCCGAGCTTGGTTGGGCCTGTGTGTCTGCTGTACTTATGTGGGGCCCCACCTCTCAGGATAATGCCACTGCAACTCTCGTGAGGGCCCAGGCCCCACTGCCCAGTAGGATCCTTGGAAGAAGGTGGGGAGAGAGGGGGGGTCAGCACCATTTATTTATTTAGAAAGTTTTGTATAGCACAAACATGACCACCGAGGGTATCGGTGCGCTTTACAGTTTATGCATCAAGAAGGGTACAAGCAAACAAAACAAAATCAACAAAACTAAAAATTCACAGTCTAATAATGTCCGACATTCTCATGAGCCAGGCAGCTGGGCCACAAATAAATGGCTATGACCCCAGAATCAAATGGAGAAGCCAGACTGAGGCAAACATTTCTTCATCAGGAGCCCATTGACTTCTTTTTATAAGAGGACCATAGAAGGGTTCACCCTGACTTCGGGTGGAAGGGAGTTCCAGATCCTCAGAGCCATACCTGAGAAGGCTCTATTGTAAGTCTTTTTTTCTTGAATTTTTGTGGTTTGAGCAATAGGGTGCTGGCGCTTCTGGTGGCTCTCGAACCACATGAGAGCTCCAGTTTCTGTGCGAGGTACAGCGGGGTCTTGAAGTGGATAGCTTTGTTTGCCATGCATACAATTTTTAACTGTATCCATGCTTCATATGGAAGCCAATTCAAGGTCAGCAAGTCAGAAGAAATATAGTTTCATTTTTTTTGTGCCAGTTATGAGCCTAGCAGCAGAATTGAGGGCAACCCTAAGAGGAGCCATCCATAATCTGGGCAAGCCACAAAGCGTTGCGCTACCGTAGTCCAGCTTTTAGATCACTAATGCTTGCATCTTCTTGATTGTCTCTTTCAGGGGGTATACCTCTTTTCATCTAAGCAGGGTGGCCTAGTCCGTGTCTGTGTCCCACCCTGGAAGTCTCCTGGAAAGGTGGTACCTGCAGCATAAGCGGAGGATCCGGAGACCCGAGTGTTTCCTTCATCTTGTCCCGCAGAGTTGTCGTCCCCGAGGGAGGTCAGGACAACCTGGCAGTCCTCGCCGGAAGATTTTGTATTATGCGTGAGCCCCCAGGGTCCAGGCCGGAATATAGGTGGCAGACGTGCGGCATGGCCCTGGGTCGACACCCATCACTCACGTCTCAGCTGCAGGGACGCTCCCGCACCTCCGACTGTGTCGTTTCCACCACCATGTCTCCAGTGCCACTTCGTCACTCTAGCTAGTGGCGGGTTGTCAGCTGTTCCTCAGGATTTCCCTTGCCTAGCTCAGCACGAGGTCAGGTGGGCCCATGCAAATGCAGTTGCTCTTTGGGGCTCTACTTTGGGGTTGGCGCCACTTCGATTCTTGTTGGAGGGCCCCCACTGTGCAGCGCAGTTCCTGGGCTCAGGGAGGAGAGAGGGAAGGAGGGCAGCTCCTCTCCCCGTTGTCCCGGTCTTCCCCTTTGGTCGTGCACCGTACCTCGGTCCAGTGAAGTGGCCTTGTCCGGATCCGGGCTCCTCCCACTAGCTTTCTTCTAGACGCTCAGTCAGGGATCTCTTCCATGCCTGCCACTGCAGCATTGATGGAGGCCCCAGAAGATTCACCCTCTGGGGGACAGATAGGTTGTAGCTTGCATCGCGTTTCACTGTGGCAGAGAGAGGTCAGGGCAGGCCGGCGAGTCCCACCAGCAGAGAGCACGCCTTGCAAGGCCTGGGGGTCCAAGCCTGAGTTTCGGTGGTAATCTTGTGGGTCTAGGGCACTCTCACCCCCAGCCAGAGTTTGAACGATCTCAGGCTAACGTCTTCTGCTCGTGGTTCTCCTACAGGGGTGCTCCCGCTCTAACAGCCGGCACAAAATGTCAGAGGGCTGCTGTTCTCCAGGAGAATCACACTGTAGGCCCTAATCTTTGCTCTCCCCAGGGACTACCTTTTTGCATGAGAGTGCCTCTTCGGTTCAATCTGGGACAGTCCCTCTGTTGTTCACTGTCAGGATGACTGCCAGTTGCCAGTCACCAGATGCAGCAGCCAGCTATCTCGTTTGGGAGTCCTAAGATTAGCTGGGATTTGAGCAGATGACGGAGGGCTCCGGAGCACTCTCAGAGAGTGAGCGCCATCTTGACGCTCTGAGCCACGCCCCCGAAAATTGTTATAAGTGTTGAACCATCTTGTACTGCACAAAAAGTGACCTATTGCTTGCACAAGAGTTAATCTGCTTACAAATGTCCTGTGTTGTGTAAACTGTGTTAGGAATGTGTTGCATACCAAACTAGACAAGTAATCTGAAAGTATTCTAAAAGTAATTACATTTTTGAACAGTTTACAAATTGTTTTCTCCATTGAAAAAGTAATCTGAATTTTCCTACGAATCCAGTATGCACTGTATTGCTAACAGTAACATTGTATGAGAAGTGTCACTTACCTGCTACTGAGATTACCTTGGTTCTAGAAATAAAATAACAATATAACAACTTTTTATACAAACAATTGGTCTGGATTCAGTCTTTGAGTGTGTGACATCATTTATTGTCTGAATGTGTACAACAAATACTTAACACTACCCTCCTGATAAGCCTGACTGCTCAACCACACCACCACAACAGAGAGTAAGGTATTAACTACTTTAGCCTCTGCTCTACCTCTGGGGATCCACTGGACTCTGTGCACACTATACCTTACTGTTATGTAGTATATACAGAGCCAGCTTCCTACATGGGTGGATCAATGGCGTTGTGTACAACTTTCCATTTGTTGTATCACTTGGTCAACACCTGATCACACAACTACAGTCCAAAAATTGCCTATAGTTCAACAAATGTTTTTAATTGACTATTTTTCCAAATGTTTAAAAATCTTGTTAGGGCCTGATTAAGTCCCTCTAGCATTTTTAAATGTTGTTTACCTACTGTAGTTGGGGGGAAAAGGGTTTAGAAGTTTCTGAACTCTTTTTAAAAGATCCCAAACACGATTACAGAATAGCTGACATAGAGAATATGGTAGCGGAACTCAAAATCACCCCTTACCTCCATCTAGAGGTGGCTGAGTTAAGATCTCTATGGGGTCCCATCATTCCACGGTCAAGCTCCATGAGCTCTTGGCAGAACATTCAAGGGACCACCCTTCTGAGAGGGAAGATCTGAGCTCAGAAATAGATGAAACCAGTGATAGGAGGATCTCACACAACTCCAACTACTAAATAGGGAGAACAGTGCCCCCGGGGGCCCTGAGTCCAAGGATAGTGCTCACAGCACCTAGAACCCACACAGGTGGGCCACGTCTTGGTGAGATCACTGAGGACAGCCTCAGTGAAGAGAACAGCCTTCTAGCAAGGTTGACCAAAAGGTTCACCTAGAGTCCAGACTCCAGGCTCTAGAAAAATAAAGATTACAGATGGGCTTACCTCCCATCAAGGGTGGCAGTCATTTCAAACCTAGGGAGAGGGAAAGTTCTTATGACCCTAAAATTCCCAAAGGGAGTGTCCCAAATATAAGGAAGGTGATGACATTACCAAATGGTTCACAGCCTTTGAGAAGGGTTGTTGTTTGAGGAAAGTGAAGAAGTCACACTTGCTGGGCTTTGCTTTGGGAACTGTTCTCTGGTAACTCTAGAGACAGACTACTGACCCTCACTGGGCCAGATGTGGAGTCCTATGACCTCATGAAGGGCACCTGGATTGAGGGCTTTGGACTCACAACTGAGGAGTATAGAATTAGATTCAGGGGGACTCACAAAACCCAAGCCAATCCTGGGTTGACTCCATGGACTACTCAGTAAAAACACTAGATGGTTGGTTAATTGGAAATGATGGGCATGACTATGTTGGACTTTACAACCTCCTAATGAAAGAACACATGTTAAGTAATTGCACTAAGGTTCCTACAAATCCAGTATGCACTGTATTGCTCACAGTAACATTGTATGAGAAGTATCAATTACCTGCTACTAAGTATATCTTGGTTCTAGAAATAAAATAAACAATCTAACAACTTTTTATACAAACAATTGGTCTGGATTCAGTGTTTGAGTGTGTGACATCATTTCTTGTCTGAGTGTGCGCAACAACTGCTTAACACTACCCTCCTGATAAGCCTGACTGCTCAACCACACCACCACAAGAGAGAGTAAGGTATTATCTACTTTAGCCTCTGATATACCTCTGGGGATCAGTTGGACTCTGTGCACAATATACCTTTCTTTGGTATAGTATATACAGAGCATGCTTCCTACATCGTGTAAATCCATCACTCAACTCAAGGAACCCCACAGTCAAGCAGGTCAAAAACCTTGTGTTTTTTTATGCAATATTCTCCCATAGAATGTAAGCTAGGGTTAAAAAAGTTCAAAGCACATTAAAAGTCTTGCTGCCTCTGCAGGGAACTAAAACATGCCTTCGGAGGTGGTAAATGAACTTCAAGTTGGTATGGTTACTTTATGCTAATGAATTATGAAAGTGTTTAGTTTGCGCGGAGAAGTGTATGCATTCTTGTGTGGCGAACTCCATGTTTGCTTGT
Organism: Lissotriton helveticus; assembly: GCF_964261635.1. Classification (NCBI taxonomy): domain Eukaryota; kingdom Metazoa; phylum Chordata; class Amphibia; order Caudata; family Salamandridae; genus Lissotriton; species Lissotriton helveticus. The sequence continues at coordinate 978,947,132 of NC_136061.1, read as the reverse complement.
CTGAATGGAAGCTTAATGGCAGAAAAGCTACTGGTAATTTATATGTATGCTAATGAGAATTGTCCAACATTTAAGCTTATAATATGCCAGATATATATATGATAGAGAGAGAGAGAGAGAGAAAAAAAAAAACACACAAACCTGGCATACTACCCTTTTCCTCTGAACTCTCTGATTGCAAGCTCTATTTTAAGTCCGGTGAATCATCATGTTGCAAATGGGATTCCACCACTGAGAACCTTTGAATGGCAACCCAACTGGCATCGTACCTCAGATGTCTTCCCTATTTAAGGTGCATGTTCCAACATCATTTTTTTCCTGTTTGGGACCGCGACATGCTTGTCAAAGACATTTATTTTTTGTTTTCCCAAAATGTTGGAAGTTTGTTTTTGAGTAACAAAAATATTTGTTGTGCAGGTGCACTGAACCCCATAGCAAAACTTCTCTGCAGCTCCCCTGAAGGCACAGAGATATCCACCAGGCAGGCGAAAAGGAGTAGGAGTACAGCCCACCAAGGGCCGAATAAGCCCCTAAGTTACTAACAGTTAATTTGCTCTCTCTCCAAAATGGATTTATATATTGATTTAATATACTGGGGTGTGATTTGACTACGTAGCTTACCTTTTGTGTATCTATCATGATGAATGTTTGAGGATTGATCTAACTGAACCAGTCTTCTAGTTATAAAAAAAAATAAGCCAGCATAAGGCTCCTGAAATCCCGCAAACTACTTTAGCTATGTCATCTAAGAGTACAACACTTTGCTTTTGCTAATATGCATAAGGGATTACTCCTCATTCTAGTGTCAACCTTTGGTTGCCAGAAGGCCAAGTGGAATTATATGTTTGATAAACTGCTGAGCTTGTTTAAAAATTATGGATTTGCAGCACTATAGACACATTCCACTACCTGCCGCAGAAGTTGCGGATTTCAACAAAAAGTAATTTTCTTTCTAGCTCAAAGGGATCAAAAGTTACTAAAATAAAAACGCTCCAGGTGCTTCAGTATAGTGGAAGTTCACCTTGTATTTGTTAATGGCATCGTTCAGTTATTGAACTGGTATATTTATCAGGTCAAGCTTTTGCTTGGACCCTACTGATGCCTCAGATAGATGGATTTGTGAAGGACCTTTGTCTTCAGCATGAATACATTCTTATATATTTTAATTTAAAGAAAGCAGGATGAAAACTGTGATTCTGTCTTTGGTATTAAAATGTCTTGGTTCATTATTCATGAAAATTCATGTTACGCCACACACTGTTCTGTAAAACAGCATTTCTGAAAACCAGAGTGCACTCTGAGCATAATATTTATTGCTCCTCCTAAGGTCTGATTTCTTGAATGTTATCATGCCTCCTTGTGAGACAGTTGCCTTATACATGTGTAATTTAATGCAGTGTTCTCTAATGTACTGTATTGCAAGACCGTGCTTTACTTGCAAGAAGCGCTTCCAGAGGTCCGTAATACTGGCAGAGAATAAATATACATTTAAAGAACATGCTCGGACTGCCAGATGCCCTCATTTTACCAGAAGAAACGTGCACTTGGTTTCCAGGGCCGGACTGGGAACCCAAAGCAGCCCTGGCAATGTTGACGGACCAGCCCCCTGTTGAGTAAATATCAACAATTGTAAGTTGTAGAAATGAGTTTATTCTCATAAATGAAGCACTCCCCGTATACAGCTCCGGTCTCTGAGTCGATCACCAGTAACTGACCAGAATACAGTTAGAGTATACATTACTAAAGCTACTAACTGAGAGTGGTCTCGAGTGATGCACAATTGAATAATAATATCACTCGAGACCAAATTGAATGAAAACAATAGCACGAGTCGGCGCGAGTCCATGTGATGAATGCTCGAGGGAAACCTCGCATCAAGCATGTACTCGCGCTGACTCGCGCACAACACAACACACCTTCCTCCCTTATGAGAGAAAAAAATTACAGTGAATTACATTTTTTTGATAATGAAAGCAACAAAATCAGCTAACCACTTCGGTTTCTTAGTGACTCTTTTGGGTTGGGAAACACTGCTATCATTACAGGTTGTCACAGTAGGTGCAGTATCCTGGTTGGTAATACAATTATTTGAACAGCTAGGTAAAACATCTGCAGTGCAAGAATCTTTATCCAAAAAGGAAAAATCAGAATGTTCAGGAATAACTTCTTTACTGTAAACATCCTTGTCAGCTTTGAGGACAGCAATCCTACTTAGATTCCAAATTTTATTATTGGATAATCTTACAGAGTTTTTTAAAACTTCTGAAACTTCAAAAGGACCCATAAATGAACTCTCACTTTTTTTTACCTTCCATGGTTTCTTGACCTTTACCATCATGCCCACTTCTATCTTGGGATCTTTTTTAGAACCACGTTTCTCATCAAAGTATTTTTTGTTTGAGCAATGAGTGCGAATAAGGTTTTCCTTGACTATACTCAAATCTACATTGGAAGGAGTGGATTTCATCAACCACGAGGGATTCACCTTTGTTCTTGGAACTCTTCCTCTCATGATCTCAAAAGGAGAATATCCTGTCATTGAGTTCGTGGTTGTCCTGTACATCCATACTTTTTTAAAAATTTCTATTTCCCATGTTTTGTCATCATTACTAGTGATCTGTATGGCTCCTTTTAGAACTCTATTGAATCTCTCTATAATTCCATTCCCACTGGGATTATATAAAGAAGTAGTAGAGTGAACAATGCCAAGTCTTGAAAAGTAATCATTAGCTTTTTTGGAGTTAAATTGTACACCATTGTCTGATATTATCTTTGCTGGTAACCCTTCTTCAATAAAAACTTTATCTAGGAAACACAAAACCGAATCAGTATCTATCTTCTGGACAATTTTGATAATGGGCCATTTTGAGAAAATGTCAATGGCTGCTATAACATACTTGGATTCGTAGCCAATGGGACCCATAATGTCTATAGCTATGGTTTCCCAAGGATTATTTGGAATACTATGTGTACCCATATTGGGTTTCAAAGTAACTAAGGACTTATCAGAATTGGCACATACTATACAATTTCTGACCATCTTTTCAATGAACATGTCCATCCCTGGCCACCAAAATAAATGTTTAACCTGTTGCTTGGTTCTAACTATGCCACTATGACCTTCATGACTCTGTGAAACTATAATTTTCCTCACACCCTCTGGTGGTACAATGCGCTCACCTCTTTTAATGATGTTCTCACAATATGAAAGTTCTGACCTTACTTCCCAGAAGCTTTTCAATTCTGGACTCAAATACTTCTTTTCAGGCCAATTACTAATTATGTAACTTGCAACATTTTTTAAAATTTCATCACTCTCAAATTTCTCTTTCCACAAAGTCTGATCAATAGAAATGGGACCCTCATCATGTATCATGGCAATCTGGAAATTGTCCCATTCATTATGTAAATCCTCTTGAATTGGTAAGGGCATCCTAGACAAAAATTCTGCAGAAACATTCTCTCTTCCCGGTAAGTATTGTATATTATAAATAAAATCTTGCAAACGCATGGACATGCGTGCAATTCGGGCTGAAGCTCGTAACATGCCTTCTGTAGTAAGTAGTCGTACTAACGGTTTATGATCACTCCTAAGAGTGCATTCTTTACCCCATACAAACACTCTGAAGTGTTCTAGAGCCCAAATGCATGCTAACGTCTCCCTTTCTATTGTGGAATATTTTTCTTCAGCAGGAGTAAGTGCCCTTGAAGCATGTGCAATGATCACTTCTTTTCCCTCCTTATTCTTTTGCGAAAACACAGCACCTAGTCCTTTTGCGCTAGCATCAGTAGTAATAATGTTTTCCAGAGAAGGATCAAAACAAGCTAATGCACTTGCAGAGCAAATAGCATTCTTCACATCACTGAACTCTTTCTCGCATTCATTAGTCCATTCAAAAACAACCTTATTTTTAATTAGCTGCCTGATATTATATGTTCTGCACGAAAAGTCAGGCACATATCTAGCGTAGAACTCAACTAACCCTAAAAAGGATCTTACATCATCTTTAGATAAAGGGTGAGGAGTTGATTTAATCGCTTCTAAAAGTGAAGGTTTAGGCTTGATACCCTCTGCACACAATTCATGGCCTAAGTAATTTACGGAATGTACACCAAATTTGCATTTCTCATGCTTAATGGTAAGGCCATGTGCATTAAGTGCATTTAAAACTTCCTCTAAAGCCATGATATGTTTGTCTTTATCATCATTGAATACCAAAATGTCATCTTGAAAGCAAATGGCATTTTTACAATCTTTCAGAATGTCTTGCATGACCCTCTGGAAAATTGCTGCTGCGGACGCCAGTCCAAAAGGCATCCTGTTGAATCTGAAGCACCCAAAAGGTGTGGTAAATGCTGTCAAATCTTTACTCTTTTCATTCAACTCTATCTGGTGATACGCAGCAGATAGGTCGATTGTTGAGAAAATATTAGACCCCCCAACTACAGATAACATTTCAGAAATACGGGGAAGGGGAAATTGATCTACAACAATATTATTGTTAAGATGGCGAAGGTCAATGCATAATCTCACCTTGCCATTAGTCCGCCTGGCAACCACTATGGGTGAAACCCATTCAGAGGACTCTATTCTATCTATTATGCCTCCTTCTACTAAAGCATTTAATTCACTCTTGACCTCCTCTCTGACAGCAAAGGGAATATTACGAGCTTTATGTATTTTAGGGCAAGCATTATCTTTTAAACGGATTTCATGTTTAAAGCTGGTTAACTTTCCAATGCTTTTAGAAAAAACATTAGGAAATTTACTTAGCATCAAAGAAGAAATGCCATTTTGTTCATCAATCAACATCACTGGAGTAGGACTATTAGGATCTAGTACAATGTCAAGTTTGCCACAGTCAAACCAACTTAGAACTGAGGGACCCTTTTTCGAAACATACAGCTTAGCAATGCATTTTCTGTTTTTAAATCTAAAAACTAAAGTCCTGAATCCTAAAATATCTATCCTTCCACCAGAATATCCTTCAGGACTAATGTCACTTTCTTCTAAGTGACTGCAAAGTCTAGGTACAAACAATTTTTTCCAGACAGATTCGCATACTATGGAATAAGGTGAACCAGAATCTGCATACATGCTAATTTTTACACCTCCAATAACCATGTCACATAATGGCTTTTTTTTGATGGAATGGTCATTTACATTTAAAACTGTAGAGTCTTTTATGTTTAAAACGAATAAACATTCATTGGAGTCATCTGTGAATCCATCCTCATCACTATTTTCATTCAACTCAATGCATTTGACTTTTTGATTAGCATTACTCCTTCTGCAGGCAGAAGTAAAATGTCCTTTCAAACCACAATTTGAACACTTCTGTTTCAAGCCAGGGCAAGTTTTGTCATTAGCTAAATGTGATTTGCTGTTGCACCTAAAGCATTTGAGATTACCTCTTGAGGCTTCAGGATTTATTTTAGAAGGGAATACTTGTTTCTTCCTGAAAGTATCTCTATTTTTACCCTCATATTTTTGATTAATTTTTGCAACAACATTCTTACTAACTGAAGCATCATTCCCTTTAACCTGTAATGCGCTTCTACAAGAAAGTTCAGCCTTTCTAACAATTGACAAAACAAAATCTAAGTTTTCATCACCATTAATCCAAAGTCTTTCCTGTATGGTATCATTTTTAGAGTGCATGACTACTTGATCTCTTATAAAATCTTCTTGTAAGTTTCCAAATTTGCAATCTAGAGCTAAAGTTTTCAGAGATGAAACAAAATTATCTACAGTTTCCTCACATAACTGTTTTCTCTGAAAAAACTTAAACCTAGTAATTCCTATGCATACTTTGGGAGAACAATACTTATCAAAATCATAAACAGCTTTGTCAAATACATTCATGTCACCACTAGCTTGTGAAGTAGGGAGTTGATTGAAGGCTTTCAATCCTTCAGGACCCAAACTGTGTAAAAAAATGCCCTTTTTTTCTGGTGCTTTCATTTTTCCATTTGCATCTAAAGTCTCAATATAATTCAAGAAGTAAGCCTTCCATTCAATCCAGGGCATACAAGGGGAACTACCAGCTGACCAATAGCTTTGTGGAGGCGAAAGTGTATAGCCTTGAGCACTCATAGTAATTGAAATAAGTAAATAAGCAGGATACTTTACACTGTATACTGATATTAAAAGAGGATAACACAAAAATTAGTCTTAGGAAAATACTGAAATACTTGAGTGTTGCAGAAAAACAAAACAGTCAAGAAAAGATTTCCTGTCGTTTTTTATCACCATTCATTTTTCTGATGAATATCATCCGTTTTTCTGCTTTTCAATTTTTCAAATACCATTCGTTTCTCTGTTCATGAAGTGTTTACTTCGTTATTTAAATAAATCTCCTCGTTTTATAATAGAAAGAGGAAAGAAACGAAGTCACTTTGTCAGTTTCATCCAGAGTAGTAAACCAATGGAAAGCGGCTTCACTAATTTTCTTGTGAAATGTTGTAATTGGTTCTGCTTAATCCAATCAGTGAAAGCGCACTAAATGTAGGAGTTAGTTCCTCTTCATCGTCAGCCAATGCGTGTATGGGAAGGATTAGCTAGCGCGATCAAGAAATGAAAACGCGCACCTTCACACGCGAGTGAAATAAAATCGGCTTTTCAGCTGGAAAGTCAATTTCCAAATCATCCGGGAATTCAGTTCCTCAGAAGACTGTGCATCGCTTTCATGTAAGTTGGAGCGTAATAGAAAGCGTTTAAATGCTTTAATAATTTTCAAAGAAATACGTAAATGAGTATTTAAATGGACAGGAAGTGCTTCTTTCAGGAACAGGTTCGGTGCTCCGTCCTCGTCGCCAAGTTTGTTGAGTAAATATCAACAATTGTAAGTTGTAGAAATGAGTTTATTCTCATAAATGAAGCACTCCCCGTATACAGCTCCGGTCTCTGAGTCGATCACCAGTAACTGACCAGAATACAGTTAGAGTATACATTACTAAAGCTACTAACTGAGAGTGGTCTCGAGTGATGCACAATTGAATAATAATATCACTCGAGACCAAATTGAATGAAAACAATAGCACGAGTCGGCGCGAGTCCATGTGATGAATGCTCGAGGGAAACCTCGCATCAAGCATGTACTCGCGCTGACTCGCGCACAACACAACACCCCCCTGCTGCTTTTGTTACTGGGGGCCGATATAGAAGCACTGCCACAAAACCAGCCCCCAGTATAGAAAATGGCCCTCACCATGGCAAAATCGGCCCCCAGCCTTCCTTCCAGGGAAATGCCCGATGCCCTGCTGTGCACTAATTTTCAAAGCCCTCCCACTGGGTCGTTTCATCTCTGGTGTCTCAACACGAGGTTCGGGAGCATCAAGAGCATTTTCCCTTAAAACAACATCAACAGCAAAAACAATCAACATTTCCTAAGTCCCACCCAAACCCCCACCTCCGGGCAGAGTATGCAGAACTCCTTCCAGCTCAACTATTGGTTAGAAGGGTACTGGTCACCGTACAACCCCCTCCCTCCTCCCCTCCTGCTCCTTAGCTAAAGTGGTAACTAGGTGTAGTACAGGCTGAGGATCCATGTCCCTACCGATCCGCAAGACCGACATGGGGTACTCTGCAGAACGTAAGAAGACTGACCCTCCGCCATCTCCAGCCACAGAGCAGTACATTGACTCATCCATCATACATTTAATATCAATTTGCATCAAAGTTGGCAACCCCAGCTGCCTTGCCAACCCTAATGGAGCATCAAGTAGAATTTCATGCAGCAACAAATTTGAAACACATACATGCAAACAGTGTTTTAACATTACAGTTTGTGACCAGATCACCATCTTTCTTCAGTCCTCCCCGGGACATCTTGACCTTCCGGGCGTTGGCATCACACCACAGGCATATACTACCATGACTTTCGCCAGCCATGGGGCAAATTTCCAAGTCAAAGCTCTTCAGTGCCCTGACTGGTGCCATCCCAAACCTGCAGAGCCTAACCAGCATCTGTGCTATTACTCAGTATGTCAGGCACCAGTCTGATCTGTGAAAAAGCACTGTGTTCCAGCATACCCGGAATCCCCGACCTCAGGGTGCAATCCAAGTACAACAGAATGTGATCACCAGTAGGGGTTCTGACCTATCCAAATTCCCCAGCTGCATTATCCTGTTATGGCCGAAGTACCACACGGGCTCGTACTAGTCTGATGTCAACTACGAGCACCAGTAGAGCTTTTCCGTCCCAGGGTGTCTAGCCAGTCCACTCCAGAACCTCATGCAGGGACTCATAGAAATGAACACAGCCATCATATTCTACACACAATTTGACAGGGAATAACAGGCTGTGTTTGATGTTGCAGCCTCTCAGTTTCCTTTTTACAGGTAAAATGTTATTGAGCAAATTCTGGACTCTGTAATCAGGGTAGATAAATATATACTTATCGTCATATCTGGAGGGGTGCTGCGTGTGACACATGCTGACAAATAGTATTGCGCTAATTAAAAAGACTAGCTATCATGGGGGAGTGGGCGCTCCCGAGTACTGCACCTCTGCCAGTGCTCTATGTGCCCTCTCAATAAAAGAAATTGGATAGTTTCTGGGTCAGAGGGTTTTTGTGACTCAGTTCTCCAGGAAGAGTTCCACCGAGGGGCCCTCTGCATACTCTGGGAAGCAACCCAAGCATTTATTTCGCCACAACTGGCCTTCAGCATCCTCCAGGCATTCTTCCACATGCGTAGCACTGCATTTTAATTCTTCCTCCATGGCTCTCAATGACTTACCTTCCTGTTTCAGAGTGTCCACAATCCACATCATCTTCGATCGCCGTGTTACAATCTGCAACTTTCCGTAGATCCAGTCGCAGATGTTTAATCTCAATGGCCATATAGTCCATTTTCCCTTCCAACGCGACAGCCCTGAATTGCAACTAGGAGTTCCACAGTGGTAGGCCCCTGATCAGGTGTTCCTGTAGGTTGTTCACAGTCTTGGTTTACGTGGAGTGCCTCCGGCCTCGTCACTGTGTATTGCTCATTTTTATTGGCTTGAGCCAGTTTCTCCCCTTTCTCTTTCCCACTTTTAAGCATCTACCAAGTCCAGCGTACCCCTCCCGTGGTATCAGCTCCAGGTGCTGGAGTCCCAGGATGGTCTCCTCTCAGGATGTGTGGGAGAATTTGCCTGCTGCGTATAATCCAGGCAACCTCCACAATTCACAGACTGTCAGTCCCCCCAGGCTCCATTCACGGTTCTAGGGCCCCACCTGGTCACAGCCAGTCAGACCAGGACCCGAGCTCCTCCTCCCCTTGCCATCCAGCTTTACTTCACCCCTCAATACCACCTGCAGGGTCCTATTATGGAAGTATCCATGGCCCCACTCATCAGGCCAGCCCACCGTTTCTCAGCTGTCAGCCAGGCAACACAAATCTGCAATGCTCAACTGGGGCCCAGTGCCTCTGCGTCTAGATCCCGGCCTAGGCCGCCTCCAATGCCAGCACTAGTTCGCACTTTCTGGGTGTCACTCGGGTGCATCAGTGATAACCCCTGGGCAATGGGCCTTCGCATCATGTGGGCGTGCTCCTTCTCCTGCCTCCTCTTCAGCCTCTCTCTGCCTACACAATTTCATCCCAGGGGCACCAGCCCATTACTGCACTGCTGTCCGTGCAGCAGTATCAGGGCTGCCGGTCAGCCAGTCCTGTACAAGATATGCCAGGTCCCATTTACAGCCGGCTGAGCCTCATACGTTGAACAAGCAGAAAATGGCTTTGTTAGACATCTTTTTAAAAAGTCCATATACATTGGTTATCTGGCAAGCTCTCACTGGACCACATTTAGTGTCAGCACCTGGGGATGTATCAATCAGCGAATTGTCCCTGCATACGTGGGGCAGAAGTGCGATGCGATGTGGCCACATTGTGTTCCTGTATATGTGGGAACTATACTGCGGCATGGACACGATCTTTCTCATCATCCGCAGGGACAGTAGTGTGTTGTGGCCCCAATCTGTCCCAGCATTTAAGAGACAGTAATGCTTTAAAGCCAGAATGTGACCCACCATCTCCTGGACCAGTAGCCACAGCCGAAGTTAAATTCTTTGTGGTTCGGGATGTTGCTTGGAGTGCACCCAGAGATGCCTTTCTTTACTCCATCCTTCCCTGACCCTGGCTTTTGACACCCGTCATCCTACACCATCACCGAATACTTACTGATCTGCCCGTTCCTGCTTTGGCGCTATTTCATTATTTAAAACCAGAGGTTGAAAATAACAACTTCGAATACCTCAGGGTGTAAAATAACATTTATTTCATAGACTTGAATTATTAATTTCATGGTGTGAACTTTTCAACCAACACCCATACTATTCTGTTGCGCACTCCACGTGATTCCCACATTACTGCAGCAGTTAACCCCACAGGATCACAGTAAACTCGGGCTGGGGGTGGCACTCCTCTCTCCGGCCCCGACCCCTCTCCGGCCCCTCTCACCATGCCACTACAGAGCTGCCGCCGTGTGGTGGGTGCCAGCTAAAGACCCGCTCACCAGGGCCCACCGGCTGTGGTCCCTCCTGGACCTGTCACAGTGGCGGTTTTTGCGTCAGGGCGGTGGGGCATTGCCTCACTTATAATTATCGTAGCATTTTCAACTTTCTAACTTTTAAAAATGTACATATTTAAAAGTTTGAAAGTTGAAATTCTTCTACATTATTCAATAATTTAAACAGGCCCTCTCGCGCGGCGACGTCACGTGACACTGAAGAGGGGCTCTCACTGGCAGGAAATATGATTGCAAACTCACTGTGCGGTTCAGCGGCTGTCTGTGGCACGACGGCATTGCGAAAGTTGGGTTTGGCCGGCTGCCTTTACCCGGACAGGAACCCAGCATGCGCACGGTGGCTTTTCAGCAGAAACTGCATCGGTGAGTGGGGGCTGGCTTTAATAGCTGTCCCCAGAAGGCAAAAAATGAGTGGCGACTTTGCCTGCTCACCTCAATCCCAGCGCTGCTCTCTACTCTCAGAGTAGAGAGCAGCGCCAGGATTGAGAGCAGCGTCTGCATATGCTTCTGCTGCGGCTCATGTAGAGTGCAGTTAATTTGCCACGCACTGTAGTTTCTGGGCTCTTTCGCGCCAGTACCTGTTGTGTTCCAGCTTTTGCACGCCTGGGACGCACCAGGCGTGCAGCGTGTGGTCATGTGACCTTGTTGAATAAATAGGGGCCACACACGTACGTACGCCACTTGGCGAGAGTGCGGAGAGCCAGAAGCATACCCAAGTGTCCCGTGTGTTTATTTAATATAGGCCACGTGTTAGGCCTAGGTCACCTAGATGCCCCTGTGAGTGTAGGCCCCATCATATGCCCCAGGGTGCGCCCGATCACCCCCAAGAACACAACAACTGGCGACGAGGGTGGTCGTGCCCTCGCCGCGTGTGTGATCCGCCTGTCTCCTGTCGAGGCGGCCGCGAGCTGCTACCCTGCTCGCGGTGCTCGTGCCCCGAGGTTCCACACACACACTGTGCCCGGTGACCCACAACACGTGCAGCTCGATCGGGCCCACAGGTGAGCCTTTGCACGCTCCTGCGCCCCGCGTCCCGGGTTGCCTACCGCCTGCCCAGCCTCCACTGCGCACGCCGCTGCATCGGCCTGCCCCTGCCTCTCAGCTGGAAGCGTTCGGGCTGCCGCCCGTCAGCCCAGAGCAGCGCCGCACCTCGGCGGACCGCCGGTGCGTGAAGCGCGCTGCGGAAAGGAAGCCGCGCGTCTGGGCTCCGACGCCGGGTCACGCCCTCTGCTGTTCCTCACGCATCTCGCGGACGCAGCGCGCCGCGCTGCTGAAGCAGTCCGCATCCGCGCAAGGGGAGAGGACAGCCTACCCCGGGTCGCTCCAGGCCCAGCCGCACAACAGAAGCAGACGGGCCACTGGTGCCTCCTCGCCTCGCTACTCCCTCGTGCAAGGGGTCGATCCCCTCTGGGGTGCGCCGTCAAGCTTTGGGCCACAGCCACACTGGCCCCTTCAGTGACCACAGTCTGGTGACCAGACCACGGCCCACCACCTGACACCTCCACCATGGCCACAATACCAGCCATCGAACCTTTTGTCGTGGAAGGCTCGCCGTCCTCCTTAGCCCCCAAATGGAAGGACTGGGTGGACCGGCTGCTAGTCTTCTTCGAGGCCACCAAGGTTCACAAAGAACAGAAGAGAGCCATGGTGCTCCATCTAGGGGGAAAGGATGTGCACGCCATCGCCAAAACACTGACGGAGGCCACGCCAAAGACCCATCACTCACTCATCAACGCCCTGAACGCATACTTCGAGCCCATGGCCAATCAAGACTATGAAAGGTTCGTTTTCAGGCAAGCCCGGCAACTGCCGGAGGAGTCCCTGGACACGTATCACGCCCGGTTAAAGCGACTGGCGTTGTCATGTGGATTTGCGGACACCACTGAAGAAATAAGAGGTCAAATAATCCAGGGCTGTGCATCAGCCAAGCTCAGAGAGCGAATTTTGGAGGAATCAGGAAAACCACTAGCCGATATATTGACCCTCGGCCGCACGAAAGAACTGTCCAAGGCCCGAGCCGCTCACATGGAAGCAGCTCTCCAAGCACCGGTGAAAGCCGAACCAGTCAACAGGATCCAGACCAAGTCCCCGACCAAGTGGAATAAGAAACCCTCTGGACCGTCGGCAGGGACTACAGGAAAATCCTGTGGATATTGCGGAGGTTCACCTCACCCAGCATCGGAATGCCCAGCCCGAGGGAAGCGGTGCTCAGGGTGTGGGAAATTCAACCATTTCGAAAAAGTGTGTCGATCAAAGAAGTTCCGCAAACCCCGGCAAGTGGTGAATGCTATACCGGAGGGTGAACCAAGCCAAAGCGACATGGATGACGATGAGGAAGAAGAGAGGACGGTGCACAAGGTGCACATGATTGGCACGGCGGCCACTCGACGAGCCAGAAACCTGCCGCAATGCTATATCAGAGTAGCAGAGCAAGAAATAATGGCTGTGGTCGACACGGGAGCAACCATCAACCTCATGAGTGCGGCCCTATACCGGACAATGGTTCGTCCCCCACCTCTGAACCGGTCGCCCATCACTGTATTTGCCTACGGTCAGGACACCCCGCTCAAAATCAGAGGAAAGTTCAGGACTAGAATAGACCATGGTGACAGGACGGTCACCACGAATGTCTTTGTGTCGGAGGACGGACAGGGCATGCTACTTGGATGCCGAGCCACAGAAGAACTTGGAGTCGTCACATTTGCATTTGGAGTTCACCAAGAGTCGGTGCAGCAGCTCATAACAGACTTCTCAGACCTCTTCAACGGAATTGGAAAATTCACAGGCCGTGAAGTACATCTACACATTGACCAGGCTGTTCAGCCAGTAGCCTTGCGACACCGTCGCATTGCCTTCCATCTCAGACCTCTGGTAGAGGACGAACTCAAGAAACTGGAGGCCGCTGGAATCATAGAGAAAGTATCGGGCCCCACACCATGGGTGTCGCCCATCGTGGTCACGCGGAAGCCGAAACAACCCGGAGCCGTCAGGATATGCGTGAACATGCGCCTTCCCAATGCCGCAATCAAAAGAGAACGTCATATCACGCCCACCATTGACGACCTGATCGGAGAGATGGCGGAAGCCTGTTGGTTTTCGAAGCTGGATCTTCGGTCTGGGTACCACCAACTGGTGCTCGATGAAGAATCCCGAAACATAACGACATTCTCGACACACGTGGGACTCCGGAGGTACACCCGACTCAGCTTCGGCGTGTCCAGCGCGGCGGAAGTATTCCAGAATGTGATCCAGGAACTGATCACTGACATACCGGGCGTAATCCACGTCAGTGACGACATCATGGTACACGCCCGCACCATACCTGAGCACAATCAGCGGCTGGCGCAGGTGTTCCGAAAGCTGAGGGAAGCTGGACTCACCCTACATCGGGAAAAGTGTGAATTTCTGAAGCAAAAGATAGGGTTCTTCGGATACACATTCTCTGCTGACGGAGTCCATCCGGATCCGGAGAAGGTAAAAGACATCAAGGAAGCCGCTGCTCCCACCACTGTCACCGAAGTCCGCAGCTTTCTAGGAATGGTGAACTACTGTGGGAGATTCATCCGAGATCTCGCCAACCTCACACTCCCACTGAGAGAGCTCACGAAAGACTCCACGCCCTGGACTTGGGGGCCGGAGCAGGAGAAGGCATTTACGAGCATAAAAGCAGCACTATCGGACACCACCACGTTGGCGTTCTTCGTCCCCCGGAAGCTCACTCTTGTAGCGGTGGATGCTGGCCCTGCCGGACTAGGCGCAGTGCTCATGCAAAAGCAGCGGTACGAGATGGACTGGGCCCCGGTGGCATTTGCCAGCCGCTCCCTCACAGATACTGAGCAGCGCTATTCCCAAATTGAAAAAGAGGCTATAGCCATACACTGGGGATGCAGACACTTTCACCTATATCTCTATGGCAAGCCCTTCGCGGTAGTCACGGATCACAAACCTCTGGTCGCACTGTTCTCGGGGACCTCAACAAAACCCCCGCCCGCATAGAAAAATGGATGCTACAACTCCAAGACTACAACTGCAAGGTGGAATATCAACCGGGGTCACGCAATCCGGCAGACTATCTTTCACGACATCCAAGGGCAGCCACCACAGCGGAAATGGAGGATGCTGAAGATGCGGAAGCCTATGTCAGGTGTGTCACTGCCCGATCATGCCCCCGGCCCTTATCCGTAAGTGACATAGCAGAGGCCACTCGACAGGACGATTGTCTACAAAGAGCCCGGAATGCCCTTCACAATGGAAATTGGCGCCGCGCCAAGGACGAATGGAGGATCCTGACGCCGGAAGCTCAACGTATAATGGAGAGTCTGTACCATGTGAGAGAAGAACTGAATGAAGACAACACCGGATGCCTGCTACGGGGTCATCGGCTGGTGATACCCTTGGCCCTGACAGATCAGGTGGTGCAACTAGCCCATGTGGGCCATCAAGGAATGGTCAAGACCAAGGCAAGGTTGAGAACCAAAGTATGGTTCCCCCTCATGGATGACCTGGTTGAAAACACGGTACGATCCTGCGCAGCCTGCCAAGTCACGGGGGACGTTCCACGCACAGCCCCAATTCTCGTGGAACCCCGACCTCGACAGCCATGGGAGTGCATCAGCATGGACTTTGGGAGCCTACCTGATGGGCGACACACCATGGTTGTAATAGATGATCATTCCAAGTACCCTGAAATAGAAATAATAGCTACTACCAGTGCCACTGAAGTACTACCCAAGCTGGAAAAAATCATAGCTGCGCATGGGGTGATACGTGAACTCCGGACGGACAATGGGCCCCCATTCCAAGGCCAGGAACTAGCCAACTACTTGAGTGCCCTGGGAACCCGGCACCGCCGCATCACTCCCCGGTGGCCGCAAGCTAATGCGAAGCTGAACGCTTCATGCGCACACTCAACAAAGTGATCCGAATAGCGCATGACAAAGGACAGTCAGTGGAATGGCCATATTTACGTTCTTGCGAAGTTACCGACAAACACCTCACACTACCACAGGAGTAGCTCCCGCGCATCTCCTCATGGGACGTGTAGTGGCCGACTCCATTTCTCATCATCCATGATGGACGCCGGTGGTGGCTGATGAAAGCAGAATTGCAAGGAAGCGACAGAAGTCCCATGCCCAAGTCAGCCAGAGGAGGAGAGCTGTAGCAGTCAGAATTCATCGATGAGACGTGGTATTGCTAAAGAACAGAGTGACCAATGGAAAATTCAGACTGCCCTATGAACGGAGACCCTGGCGAGTCATCAGTGTGAGGGGTACCCGCATAACAGCCACCAGGGGAAGAGAAGTAGTGACCCGGAATATATCCCATTTCAAATTGTTTCACCCGGAACCGGAGCAAACAACAACCTCTTCAGAGTCACCTGCAAACAGGGGGACCACTGACCCAAGTGCCACAGACTCAACTGAATCTCAAAGAAGCTATCCGAGAGATGATTCTCCTGAAGAGGACGGTGAAAGTCCTGACAATGTTGAGAGCCCCAGTGGGAGCCAGCGAGACTTTGATCCCGAGAGCACCAGCCCACGACCCTCAGCCACGATTAGCGATGAAGTTACCCAGACCCGAGGGATGTCCCAGTACAGCCTGAGAAGCAATCCTGAGCCATCCTGTCGTCTTCGTAATCATTTCATGTAAGATTGTTCTGATATCTACTTAATGTGATTTGTTTTATTGTGCATCCGTATGCTGTACTTGGTCAGATGCTTCCCCAACCCAGAGACTGCCATCAAGGGCCTCCCTGTCGAACCTATGTACTCATATGTTGCTCTTTCATGTTTTAGGAGGGATGTTGTGTTCCAGCTTTTGCACGCCTGGGACGCACCAGGCGTGCAGCGTGTGGTCATGTGACCTTGTTGAATAGATAGGGGCCATGCACGTACGTACGCCACTTGGCGAGAGTGCGGAGAGCCAGAAGCATACCCAAGTGTCCCGTGTGTTTATTTAATATAGGCCACGTGTTAGGCCTAGGTCACCTAGATGCCCCTGTGAGTGTGGGCCCCATCATATGCCCCAGGGTGCGCCCGATCACCCCCAATAACACAACAGTACCTTTCCAAGGTGGCTGGTAAGGTTTTTTCTGGTAGTTTTATTTATATTACTGGCATGCAAGCAGGGGCCGCGGGATTCGGTTCCATTGAAGAAAGCGCCACGAATGCCATGGCACTACCGTCAAAGCACGGACCCCGTATGCACAATAGTGCAACCACCAAACGGGCCACAGGAATCAAAACTCTGCCATCAAAGCAGGGGCGAGAGGCTCAGCACAGCTTGTTGAAATGAACTGATTATGTTTTGTTTACATAAAATATCTCGGCCACTGTTTTCATGCTCGCTCTATCTCATATTTGTACTGAACAGGCATGTCCTTTTTAAGATCGGAGACTCTCTTAATAGGCCGCTTAGCTGTGCAGTGTGATGTTTAATAGAAATATGATGCCATATATATTTATTGAGAGGCAAAGCCTAGATCAGAGAAAATTCCTGAGCACAGTAAACAAGGTTTCGAAATGACATTTCTTTTTACTGGTTGCAATTGCTAATTGCTAGCTTCTCGAGGGGATATGATTAATCACCTGCTAGATTTACAGTCTCGAGGCTGAGACCTCAGGATGCAGGCAAGAAGAAAGGCTCGAGAGCGGCCTGTGCTGTGTGCCACACAGTGGAGGCTTTGTCAATGGTTGTAAGTTGCATAAGATAAATAAGAACAAACTGCAGCAAGTTCATTATTATATACAATGAAAACATAAGTGGTTCAGTGATGTGTTACAGGTGGGAAACAGAGTGCATGTTTCCTTTGGTTGTATGTACTTGGCTTGGGTGTCATTTTGCAAGCAGACCAGTTTGAGGATTGGGCACATTTTTTAATTGATTCTAATGTTTTCTTCACCCTTGTGCTTTAAAATGCTATATTTGGATCCCCCTTTTTTCAACAATTTTCAGTAAATATGTGGTGTAAAACTCACCATTTGAATTCATTTTTTTCAAAATGTTCTCCCCCCCACACCCTACTTTTGCAGTTTGGGCTCGCTCGCTTTGCTTGCTCGCTTATTACATTGCGGTACAACATTTTTCGCCCACCACTTTCGAAATCCACCAGCCACCACTACTGTCAACATATACTCCAAAATTGATATAAAAAAATGGCTCTTCTACTGCTAAATCCAGCAAACCTGGAAACTACGGCTGTGTTGTCCAAAAAGGAGTGATCAAAATTATCTGATATTTCTGCCTCCTCCCCATCAACAACACCCTTTGAATCATTGTGAAAGGTGTAGAGGCATACCCCTGAAGTCCCTTTCAAACCTATTGAAAAGCATCCACTGCTTCACTTGGGGATCTGGTCTCCAACTGATGTGCTGTGGTAACTGGAACGTCAACCTTGATCCACTCCAATGGACCCCATACAGTCTGAAGTCTCCAGAACATATGCACACTGAAATTACAATCGCTGTAATCCCGTAAGTATCTTGAGTTCCAATCTGCTGCCATATTGACCATATCTGGCAAATATTCTGCTTGTAACCCTATCTTTTGTTCCAGACAATAACCCCACATTTCCTCCGCAACCAGAGTAACATTTTTCGACTTGCTGCCACCTAATCAATTTATATAATGGACTGCTGACACATTGTCCATCTTTAATAAAACATTGCAATTCTTTAACGTTTTCCAAAACCTTTCAATGCAAAAAGGGCTGCTCTCATCTCGAAACCATTTATATGGCGCTGACTTTCCTCCCATGACCATCTGTCACCTGTCTTCTGTTGATCCAAATAAGCTTCCCAGCCGGAAAGGCTTGCACCTGTCTTCAATATATACAGCCTGATTCATCAATCTCCCGTTTTGCGAGCCCTTAATAGCGATTCATAACGAATCGCTATTAATGACTTGCAAAACGGGATTCATGTAGGAATTGCTAAATAAATAGCGATTCCTACACATTCCTTATTTGCGAGTAGCAAATTGCTAATCGCAAATAAGGAATAACTCCCCATTCATTCCTATGGGCCAAAAGGCCCATAGGAATGAATAGGGAGTATTCCTTATTTGCGATTAGCAATTAGCTAATCGCAAATAAGATAGCGATTTAAAGGGTGCCAGGGGTGTCCGAAGGACACCCTGTAGTACCCCTTAAATGTAAATTGAAACAGTTGTTGCGCACACACATGTCCAAAGGACATGTGTGTGTGCAACATGCAACTTAGAAAAATGCTTTTAAAAGCATTTTTCTAAGTTTTTGCTATTTACCGAGAGGTCTGACCTCTCGGTAAATAGCGGCCCAAAATTGCATTTTCGCAATTTTAAAATGCTTCATGAATTGCATTTAAGGAATCTCAAATAGAGATTCCTTAAATTCAATTCTTCGCAAATGTGCGAATTCTTAAATAGCGAATTTTGCTTTTGGGATGATGAATCCCAAATGCAAAAATTGCACTCGCAAAAGGCAAGATTCTGAGAATCTTTCCCTTTGCGAGTGCAATTTAGCTTGATGAATCAGGCAGTAAATCTGAACATATTCTCAAAATCACACGGCCATTCCATGCTTCTAAATTGTCTGGCCACCAATTCAACTCTTCCTGTGCTTCCGTAGTAACCTGAACTTGGTACTCATACCACAAACCCTTCCTTAGGCTTTCTGCCTAAAGTCTCTGCATTCCTCTGAAATGGAGTGGTCCCAGAAAGACTGCCTGAATTGAAGAAGAAAATAAGTCTATAACTCTTGGTGATGAC
This sequence comes from Lissotriton helveticus, assembly GCF_964261635.1. NCBI lineage: Eukaryota > Metazoa > Chordata > Amphibia > Caudata > Salamandridae > Lissotriton > Lissotriton helveticus. The sequence continues at coordinate 978,927,879 of NC_136061.1, read as the reverse complement.
TGTGAGAAGTTGGCCTGGTATATGATGTTCACTATTCTAGTGAGCACCTTGCACCAGTCCAAACAACCCTTATGGCGATGGTTGTAAAGTCAATCTAATAGACCAGCTATCCTAGGGGTAGCATGGACAAAAGCAGTCTTAGGCTAAACTCAAGAGGGCATGTGAAGGCAGCTGTTTTACCATATGCAATCCCTTTAATACCAAATGAAAGGACACCACACAGGTTATATATTCAAAATATATGTATTTATTTCTAAATCAATCCTCTGAACTCTTTATGAGGACAGAAGCACAAGTGCATAACAAGTAACTCAATATAACATACAATAAGTTGCACAATATGGATAGGCCCTGGTGGCCCGCTAAACCATATACTAAAATAGTGGTATAAGAACCACGTCATGAACAGTTGGAAGGCCTAGGGCCTTGGGAATCGCTGGGGCTACACTGGACTAACAGTAGTTAGGAAGCAGGAGGCCCACGGGATGCGTGTGCAGAGTCTAAAGGCACACACGTGCACACATAGAAGTCAATGGAGGCGTAAAGTTAGAAAGTTAAAGATTTAGGAGTTGTCCGACTGGACTAGGAACTAACCACTTGAAACTAGGACACTAGGAAAGTCAATCTTCACAGGAGCACCTAAATACTCGCGTTACCTCACCCACAGGAAGCGGGTGCATAGGTCCCAAAGTGTGTCGGGTTTCGTCGTGGATTCCTATGGAGCCTTGGAGAAAAGATGCTGCAGGCGACCAGGAGAGAAGAGTCTGGTTGGATTCAAGGGCGGATCGAGGATGAGGTGTACCTGAAAGCAGAGGGGACAGAGTCTGGGTCACTATCCAGTGACCAGGATGGAACCAGGAAGGAACCAGGCGATGTCGTGAAGCTTGTCTCTGCTGCCACGTGGACCAGGAGGTGTCGACGATGACCAGGAGCTGGGCACGGACTGTCCCACAAAGGCTCTCGCTGTCGGCGGTGTCGGCTTCCGGATTGGAGTCAACAAGCCTTGGCAAAGGCAACCCACGCAGGATTCGAAGAGGGCTTCTTACTCAGGCCAGCAAGGACTGAGGGGCTTCTCCTTCGCAGGGAATCAAGGACCAGTCGGGAGCAACCAGACCAGTGGTGTAGATTTCAGGTTTTGTCGTCACAGAGGCCACTAGCCAACGGGCAAATGACCAGACAGACGCGTTGAGTAGGAAAATGCAAAAGGGCCCCACGCAGCACTCGATGAGTGTGCAGAGGTGATCTTTGGTGCAGCTGATGCTCGGGGCTGAGGCTTCTCAATCCCCAATGCACAACTTCGAGGGTGCCTCAGAAGTTGCACGGAAAGAAATTCGCTGGCTTTCCAAGATGGCCGGTCCCACGTCTCTCGTCGCCTCCACAGGTCTCAGCTTTGCTGTGGCTGTGGATCGGGCTGTTGGATGTCTGGAAGTCTGGAAGTCTGGGTCTTGTCAGGCTCTGTGTTCGGGCTCCGGCAGGAGCAACGACAAAGCAAACTGTTGAGCGCTTGATGGTGCCTGCTTGCAAAGGGTGGTCACTCCTTGACCACATGGGAGATTCTTCAGTCTTCTATGTTGAGTAGGATGTCGAAGGTCCAGAGTTTCGTATCAGAGTTTCAGTCAGGATAAATCTAAAGTCTTGGGACTCAGCTCCTACCTATATACCAAATCTAGGGGCTGGATTACCTGCTAGGTCCCTCCTATGGGTGGAACCCAGGAAGGGGGTGGTTACACCCCTTTCCCTTTGTCCAGTTTTGCGCCAGAGCTGGGGCTGGAGTGCCCCAGCACCGGTTTGAACTGGACTATGCATGGGACACCTTGTGTGCCAGAGGCAGTGTCTCATTTCATTCAGCCCTCCGTGCCCCAATACACTATAGCCTGTCTGGGGTGGTGCTAGCACCTCCCTGTGACAGGAAACCTATTGTCCAAGCCTCCATCGCTGGAAGGACTCCCAGCAGCAGGAGGTCAGACTTGTGTCTGTGGCAGCAGCATCCATTTTGTGATGCTGAGGCTCTGGGTAACTTTAACCGGGATTAATGGAAGTAACATGTCTTCTCCCTCTAGAAGGGTGGAATGCTACCCCCTCGCCAGAACTGGCGAGGGGGTAGTATTCCAAAGCGTATGACACCTTACACGACATGTTTTGATAAAGCCAAACCAGAGTTAGCATTTAACCACGAGGTCCATAATGCACTTAAGGGTATATGGTATGGCAATATCCTACAACAGCTATAAGGACATGGTTCCGAAAGCTGCAGACAGGCTCAGCTCATGCTACAGCACCATCTCACATAAACACAAGCACTCTGCCTTCAGGATTGTTAAGTCCTGCCATAGGAGTGACTTATAGGTGTATATGTGTCTAGATATAAGGTTAGACATAGGAATACTATATCTAAGCAAGGGGTGAGTACACAACCTTGCCCCAGCTGAGTGATAAGCCAGTTGTGTCAGTTTGGATGGCCAGCCAGGGGTGGCAAAAGATATGCTGCAGCCTCTGGTAGGCCTTGGGTGCATCTATGCCCTGGGTACCTATAGGACACTGTACAGGGACTCATAAGAGTGACCCAAATCCCAATTGGTGATGTACCTAAAGTACATGGTGTGAATTTAGAGAGAGAACAGCAGGGCTGTGGGTCTGATTAGCAGGCCCACAGCCACATTAAGTCGAAAACCAGTGAAGCAATAAGCAAAAAAAATGGGGTGACCATCGGAAAGCAGACCCTAGTCTCCTACATAACCTCCCCCCCCCCCAAACACAGGGACATTAGACTAACCTTGACCAGTTGTGTCTTCATGTTCTAAGTGGAAGTACCTGGAGAGACCATCTGCATTGCCATGGTCAGTACCTGGTCTGTGCTCCACTGTAAAGTCCATCCCCTGGAGGGAAATGGACCACCTGAACAGTTTGGGATTCTCACCCTTCATCTGATTTAGCCACAAGAGGGGCTTATGGTCTGTCTGAATTTTGAAGTGAGTGCCAAACAAGTATGGCCTCAACTTCTTCAGCGCCCAAACCACAGCAAATGCCTCCCTCTCAATGGCTGGTCAGCGTTCTACTAATAAAAGCAATGGGCTGGTCTTGACATCTACATTAAGTTGTGAAAGCACAGCTCCCACCCCCAACTCAGAAGCATATGTTTGGACAATAAACTCTTTGGAGTAGTCAGGACTCTTCAAAATAGGTGCAGAGCACATGGCCTTCTTCGGGTCATCAAATGCCTTTTGACAGCTAACTGTCCACTGAACCTTTTTTGGCATCTTCTTTGAAGTCAAGTCATTAAGTGGTGTCACAATGGACCCATAGTTCTTATCAAACTTTCTGTAGTAACCAGACAGGCCCCAGAAAGCTCTGAACTGTGTCTGGGTGGTTGGAGGAGCCCAGTCCTTGATGGTCTGGATCTTACTCTCCAGTGGTTGAACCTGACCTCCACCTACAAGGTGGCCCAGGTACACAACCTTACTCTGCCCTATCTGGCACTTTGTGGCCTTGGTAGTTAGGCCTGCCTGCTGCTGGGCCTCCAAAACCTTCTTCAGGTGGATCAGGTGATCCTCCCAGGTGGAGCTGAAGACAGAAATATCATCAAGATAAGCGGCACAAAAGTCATCCAACCCAGTGAGGACTTGGTTCACCAACCTTTGGAAAGTAGCAGGTGCATTCTTCAAGCCAAAGGGCATTACCGCAAATTGATAATGACCTCCTGGGGTTGAGAAAGCAGTTTTGGCCTTGGCATCCTCAGCTAACCTGATTTGCCAATAGCCAGCTGTCAAATCAAATGTGCTCAGAAACTTGGCAGAAGCCAATCTATCAATGAGCTCATCTGCTCTTGGAATTGGGTGAGCATCTGTCCTAGTGACAGCATTGAGACCTCTATAGTCCACACAGAACCTCATCTCTCCCCTACCATCTTGGGTGTGAGATTTTGGTACAAGGACTACTGGGCTTGCCCAGGGGCTCACTGATGGCTCAATTACTCCCAACTCAAGCATTTTCTGTACCTCAGTCTTTATACAGTCCATGACATGGTCAGGTTGCCTGTAGATCTTACTCTTCACAGGCAGACTGTCACCAGTGTCCACCTCATGGGTGCACCAGTTAGTCTGACTAGGTGTCAATGAACACATATGTCTAAAGGCCTGTAGAACTTGTCTGCAGTCCTGCTGCTGCTGCTGGTCAGTGAGGCTGCCAGCTAAGGCCACACCATCAACTGAACCATCATCAGGGTTCTGAGTCAACAGGTCTAGGAGAGGGTCAATCTCTTCCTCCTATCCCTCATCTGTAGTCATGAGCAAGCCCATGTCTGCCCTGTCAACATATGCTTTGAGTATGTTGACATGGAGCACCCTGTGGGGGCTCCTAGGGGTTGCAAGGTCCACCAAGTAGGTGACCTCTCCCTTTTTCTCAACAATGGTGTGGGGTCCAGACCATTTGTCCTGGAGTGCTGCTGGGGCCACTGGCTCCAACACCCACACCTTCTGTCCTGGCTGGTACTTAGTCAGCACAGCCTTTTTGTCATGCCAAGCTTTTTGAAGTTCTTGGCTAGCCTCAAGGTTTTTAGAAGCCTTCTTCATATACTCAGCCATCCTGGAGCGGAGACCAAGTACATAGTCCACTATGTCTTGTTTAGGCTTTTTGAGAGGTAACTCCCATCCTTCCTTCACCAGACATAGGGGTCCCCTTACAGGATGCCCAAACAAAAGCTCAAAAGGGCTGTAGCCAACCCCCTTTTGCGGGACCTCTCTGTAAGCAAATAGAAGGCAGGGTAGAAGGATGTCCCATCTTCGCCTAAGCTTTTCAGGTAAACCCTTGATCATACCCTTGAGGGTCTTGTTGAATCTTTCAAAAAGCCCATTGCACTGTGGATGGTAGGGTGTAGTGAATTTGTAATTAACACCACACTCCTTCCACATAGCAGTCAAGTACCCAGACATGAAGTTTGCACCTCTGTCTGAGACAACCTCCTTTGGAAAGCCCACTCTTGAGAAAACTCCCAGGAGGGCTCTTGCCACAACAGGAGCTGTTGTGGTCCTTAGGGGAATAGCTTCTGGATACCTGGTGGCATGATCTACTACCACCAGTATACATCTGTGCCCAGAGGCTGTTTGGGGATCTATTGGTCCAACAATGTCAATCCCAACTCTTTCAAAGGGTACCCCCACCACAGGTAGTGGTGTGAGGGGGGCCTTTGTTGTGCCACCTGATTTGCCACTGGCTTGGCAGGTCACACAGGAGCGACAAAACTCCTTAGTATCCTCTGACATATGGGGCCAGTGAAAGTGAGGGACAAGCCTGTCCCAAGTCTTGTTCTGGCCTAGATGTCCTGCTAAGGGAATATCATGGGCTAAGGTAAGAAGGAAACCCCTGAAGGTCTGAGGTATGACCAACCTCCTGGAGGCACCAGGCTTGGGGTATCTACCCTCAGAATAAAGGAGTCCTTCATCCCAGTAAACTTTATGGGTACCTGTAGCATTCTCAGCAGCCTCAGCATCAGCTTGCTGTCTGAGGGGTTCAAGAGAGGGGCAGTCTAACTGTGCCTGCCTCAAGTCTGCCCTTGAAGGTCCCCCTGTCCCAAGAAACTCAACCTATTCAGGTTCAAGTTCTTCTAGGACAGTTCCTTCAGGTGTCTCAGAATCAGCTTCCTGAGAAGGCTGATCCTCACTTGTAGGTAGGGGGGAAGGCACTGCCTTAACCCTACTGCTCTTTCTCTTGGATGGCACTTGGTCCATAGTTTCAGGATCCAAGGCCTGTTCAGTTTGGCACTTTTTGGCCTGTGACCTGGTCACAGCAAGGACATGTGCTGATATGCCTAACATCTCAGCATGAGTCCTATACTCCACTTCTGACCATACTGAGGATTCAAGGTTATTGCCCAACAGACATTCAACTGGGAGGTCTGCACTTACCACAACTCTTTTGACGCCAGTTACCCTTCCCCAGGAGAAGTTAACAACTGCCACACTATGGGTAGTAGTGACATTGCTAGCATTGGTCACCAGGTAATTATCACCCAGTACAATCTGTCCAGGGTCCACAAAGTTAGGTGTCACCATAGTGACACTGGCACATGTGTCCCTGTAGGCCTGAGCCACTTTGTCATTTATCAAAGGTGTTTGCCTGTTCTTGCCCAGAGTACTGGGACTCACAGTTGAGGACATAGCCATGTCCACATTGCAGACAAGAACACCCTGGATTGGTATCCTGACAAGGCCAGAATCCACCTCAGTACCCATGGTTAACCCCACTATTGCCTTGGGTTGGGAACTACCACTGTTAACTGTACTAGGGGGTGCAGGTGCCTTAGGGGCTACCGTGGTAGGGGCTGTACCTTTCTTGGTGCACTCACTAAACCAGTGAGAGGCAGATTTACAGTAATTACACCAAGGTTTCTTTGGACCTTCTTTCTTCTTCTTCTTAGAAGTTTGGGCCCCCCTTCATTAGAATTTTGGGGGCCTGATGAAGACTTCTGGTCTTTTTGTTTCTGATCCCCACCTTTTTGGTCTGCCTTTTTCTGATCACCACCTTGGTTCTGGGGTTTCTGCTTTACCTTGGTTCTTACCCATTTGTCTTCCCTCTTTCCCAATTCTTGGGGAGAGGTCAGATCTGAGTCAATCAGGTGTTGGTGCAACAACTGGTACTGAAAATTATTAAGGATTTGTTCTCTCATGATCAAATTATACAATCCTGTATAGTCCTTAACTTTACTTTCCAGCAACCAGCCTTCCAGAGCCTTAGTGGCACAATCAACAAAATCAGTCCAGTCCTGAGTCTGTGTCTTCTGGGTATCTCTGAACATCAACATGTACTGTTCAGTGGTTAGGCCAAACCCATCACTTAGAGCACTCTTCTGGACAGTGTAATTGTTAGCATCATCATCACTAACTGTGAGGAGCTTGTCTCTTCCTTTTTCTGCAAAGGAGAGCCACAAGATTGCTGCCCACTGACTTTGAGGTACCTGCTGTACTTTGCAGGCCCTCTCCAAAGCAGTTATCCATTTGTGCATGTCATCCCCAACTTTGATGGGGGGCACAATCTCACTCAGGTGTCTATTGCCATAGGACCTGTCTTTAGCCTTAGGGATATTGCTGCCACCAGTGGAATCTAATCCACTTAACGTTTGCTCCCTAGTTTTGCTTTGGCTAGGGCAAGTTCTTCCTTTTCTATTCTGAGTTGGACTTCCCTCATCCTAGCCTGGTGTTCATCCTCTGGGGGGAAGTCATTCCCCTCCTAGAACCCCTTGAAGCATTGGAGTGGTTAGAGTCACCTGAGAGTGACCTATCCCTTGTATACCTCTGATTAAACCCACTTGGAGGCCTGAATGGGGCTGTCCCATTCTCAGCCCCAAGTTGGCTTAACTTAGCCTGGCTAAGTGTCCTGACTATAGTTTGGCTGTCTACCTCTCCCTCAGAATCTTCTTCAACCTCCTCTTCCTCCTCTTCTGGGGTTGGGGAGTCATCTTCTGTGGAGGTTACACCCTCACCTGTATTATCTGGGGGCCTGGTTTAGAGGCCTTCTCAAGATCAGCTCTCTCTAGGAGTTCTATCAGGTGTGGGATGGTAGGGTTGGAACCCTGTTTTAATTTCCTTGAGGTACACAAGTGTCTCATCTCTTGGAAGTTGAGCATGTCATATCTGGAGGGTGCCTGGGAGGGTCACTCATCACAGGTAGAGATCCAGATGGTTCACCTGTGCCAGACATGATCTAGTGAGGTGTGGTGTGTGCACCTACCTACACTGAGTGTTTTCTACTAAACCTCCCTAGGAGTTGTAGTCAGGGTGTGCTAGGCCCTTTGGTCTACAACAACTAAGTTCAGTAGAACTTAAGTATTTAAGTCTTGTTATATATGTACCTAAAGGTATCTGTATGATCTTTCAAATGATATTGCAAAGATTACAATTGGTAAAACAACAGCAAGCTCAAATCCCACCCGCTGCACACCAATGTGAGACGTTGGCCTGGTATATGATGTTCACTATTCTAGTGAGCACCTTGCACCAGTCCAAAAAACCCTTATGGTGATGGTTGTAAAGTCAACCTTATAGACCAGCTATCCTAGTGGTAGCATGGACAAAGCAGTCTTAGGCTAAACTCAAGAGGGCATGTGAAGCCAGCTGTTTTACCATATGCAATCCCTTTAATACCAAGTGAAAGGACACCACACAGGTTGTATTATCAAAATATATATGTATTTATTTCTAACACAATCCTCTGAACTCTTTATGAGGTCAGAGGCACCAGCACAATACAAGATACTTAATTAAAATACAATAAGTTGCACAAAATACAGTAATGCCCTCAGGGCACTTCGAACTATATACTAAAATAGTGGTATAAGGACCACGTCACGAACAAAGGAAAGGCCTAGGGCCTGGAGAATCGCTGGGGCTACACTGTACTACCAATGGATGGAGAGCAGGAGGCCCACGGGCTGCGCGTGCAGTGTCTTTACATGCACGCAAGTTACCATAGAGTTAGAATGGGAACGAAAGAAATGGAAACTAGTTCTTTTAGGACACTTCCGGATGGACTAGGGAAAAGCTACTTGAAACTAGGACACTAGGTGGCTTCTTAATCAGACCAGCAAGGTCTGATGGGCTGCTCCTTTTCAGGGGAGCAAGGTCCAGTCTGGAGCAACCAGACCAGCATTGGAAATTCAAAGGTTCGTCGTCACAGAGGCCACTAGCCAACGGGCAATTGACTGGACAAAAACGTCGAGCAGGAAAATGCAGAAGGGCCCCAAGCAGAACTCGTGGAGTGTGGAGGGCTGATCTTCGGTGCAGTTGGTGCTCGGGGCTGGGGCTTCTCAATCCCCAATGCACAACTTCGAGGGTGCCTCAGAAGTTGCACGGAAAGCAATTCGCTGGCTTTCCAAGATGGCCGGTCCCACGTCTTGCGTCGCCTCCACGGGTCTCAGCTTTGCTGTGGCAGTGGATCGGGCTGAAGGAAGTCTGGACGTCTGAGTCTTGTCAGGCTCTGTGCTCGGGCTCCAGCAGGAGCGTCGACAAAGCAAACCGTTGACCACTTGATGGTGCCTGCTCGTGCAGGGTGGTCACTCCTTGACCACAAGGGAGATTCTTCAGTCTTCTACGTCGAGTAGGATGTCGAAGGTCCAGAGTTTCGTATCAGAGTTTCAGTCAGGATAAATCTAAAGTCCTGGGACTCAGCTCCTCCCTATATACCAAATCTAGGGGCTGGATTACCTGCTAGGTCCCTCCTATGGGTGGGACCCAGGAAGGGGGTGGTTACACCCCTTTCCCTTTGTCCAGTTTCGCGCCAGAGCTGGGACTGGAGTGCCCCAGCACCGGTTTGAACTGGACTATGCATGGAACACCTTGTGTGCCCCAGGCAGTGTCTCATTTCATTCAGCCCTCCCTGCCCCAATACACTATAGCCTGTCTGGGGTGGTGCTAGCACCTCCCTGTGACAGGAAACCTATTGTCCAAGCCTCCCTCGCTGGAAGGACTCCCAGCAGCAGGAGGTCAGACTTGTGTCTGTGGCAGCAGCATCCATTTTGTGATGCTGAGGCTCTGGTTAACTTTAACCGGGATTAATGGAAGTAACATATTTTTTTTGTAAACTCTTTATTCGTGACTGTGACAGTTATTTCAAGTTACATGTATACAGGTTATATTGCATCAGTCTTTTCCGTTTTCTTTAACTTAACTTAGGCATATTATAGCTGTGTCCGAGTGTTCATTACATCTTACATTTTTGTCAGACATGGTTTCATCACATCAGTAAAAAGTAGCAATCAAATTGCAGTATCGCCTGCCCATAAACTGTCCCTCAAACCCTTCCCTCCCCCCACCCTGTCTCCCGGCTATTCCTTTGTACACATTCCTCAGTTGGGATACATTTGCGTTCAGTGATTCTTAGTGGGTAATACAATCATCAGGCCTGGTTAATTAATACAACCTGTCTAAGTATCTACTTGTGCGGGGAGTCCATGGGTCTGGCAGACAACAGACTGGATATCACTGTGACAGCTCTAGGTCCACATTCTCCATCTCCAATAGCATTTGGTTCCATTCCTGCGCAACAGGAAATTTACGAAGGCCATTCTCTTCCTCCCTACGCAGCGCCGCAGCTTCCGCTTTGCCCCATTTTAACATATCTGACCGCCACATTTCTACATTTGGGGATCTGGGTGATTTCCACCTCATAGTGAGAACTCGAAGTGCCAACAAGAGGGCTAAGTCCAGAAATTTCAGTTGCGCCTTATAGGTCTTAGTTCTCTTCCTATGGCTATCAGGCAGGGTAGCGCCCCTTCGGGTACCTGCTGGGCTGTTACTGAGTGTGGTGTATGCCTGATTGTCCCCCAGTAGTTGCGTATTCTCGGGCATGACCATAACATGTGGAGAATGTTTGCCTCGTCCTCCTGACATCTAGGGCAGTTGTGGGGGGTGGCAGGGAATATCCTGTGGAGCCTTTGGGGGGTGAGATACGCCCTATGTAGGATCATGGCTTGTATAAATTTGAATTTAACATTTCTGGACACCCTCCTATGATGACCCAGGATAATCTTCCATTCCCCATCTGTTATGGCCTCCCCTGTATCTGTAGCCCAAATCTCCTTAAGGGCAGTAAGGGGCAGAGCTGCATGTTCCCTAATGCCCACATAGAGCCAGCGTACTAGGTGTCCACCTGTTCCCATATAGTGGAGAAGATGAACTAGTTCGTGCTGGACTGGTTTGGTGCGTTGTGGGGCCCAGGTGCGTCTCACATAGGAGGTCACTGAGGCGTGTAAAAGGTACAGTCGTCTTGGGGCACCTGTGCATTGTGCGAAAGAGGCATGATCCAGTAAAATGTCGTCCCCAAACAGGTCTCCCACCCTGTCCACCCCGGCCGCCATCCAGGGCTGCAATCTGCCTCTTGACAAATTCCCTTGTGGTGTTGGGAGTCCTAGAAGGGGAATGCTGTCCGCGTAGGGGGTGGTCCCCGCTGTGTACAACAGTGCTTTCCGCCAACATCTCAGAGCTACTCGTAGGAGGGGGTGGCAGTCTCGGGGATCTTGGCAGCAGGTAGTAAAAGGGAGTGGAGCTCTCCGCGTGCCAGTCCAGCTGCTGTGTAAGCAATCTCATGTAGGTTTCTACCCGCCACCCAGCGTGCCAACCATTGTAGTTGGCTTGCGTAGTAGTAGCTACGCAGGTCTGGCACTCCCAGACCCCCTTGTCTGGTATTCAGTTGTAGTTTCTTGAGGCTGATACGCCGTCTTCCTGACCCCCATACGAGATTGATGAGTAGCGTGTTCAACATGGTAAAAATTTGTTGTGGGAGTAGCACCGGCAGGTTTACGAAATAGTACAACATTCTGGGGAGCAGGACCATCTTTGAGATCGCCACCCGGCCCATCACAGAGAGGGGCAGGGATGTCCAAAATTTCACGCTACCTCGAAGGCCATTAATTGCTCTCCACACATTACCCTCAATCTGGTCTTCGGGACTCCGATATACGTTGATACCAAGATATTTGAACGTGATGGGCGCTACCTGGATCTCATAGGGCCCAAACCGTACATGGGTAGGCTGCTATCCATCCCGGAAAAAGAAGCCCAGGGATTTACTTTGGTTTATGGCCAGGCCAGAGATTGCCTCAAAACGTTCAAAGATGGTCGCTAGTCGGGAATGGTCTCCTTGTAAATTACGGAGGAACACCAGTATATCGTCGGCATATATGGAGAGCAAGTTATGGGTATCCCCAACTGGTATGCCCGTCTCCGCTGCCGAATGTCGGAGTGCAATCGCTAGGGGTTCTAATGTAAGTACGAATTGCAATGGCGATAGCGGGCATCCCTGTCGGGTGCCCCTGTGAACGTTATAGCTGTCCGAGGTGTGTCCGCCAGTTCGTGCTCTAGCCGTTGGGTTGGTATATAACAGCCGAATCCATTTTATCAGGGCATCCGGGAAGCCGAATCGGCCTAGAACTTCAAACATGAAGTCCCATGACAGGGAATCAAACGCCTGTCGGCGATCCAAGGCTATACAGCCCGCGTTCGGCAGTTCTTGTGGGGTGGTCGTCATTAGGGCGTGCAGCCGTCGCGTATTTTGAGAGGTGCTTCTCTCTGGGAGGAAGCCACATTGGTCAGTGTGGATCAGGCCAGGGAGATGGGCTTGTATTCGTAAGGCAATAGCCTTGCTGAGTATTTTATACTCCGAGGCGAGCATGGAAAGGGGTCTATAGTTGGTCACGTCAAGGGTGTCCCTACCGGGTTTCGGAATAGATATCACCAAGGCCTGCATGGTCGTGACCGGCAGATGGCCGACCTCAAAACCGTTTTGTAAATTCGTTCTAAGATAGGGACCAGGGTCTCAGAGTAGGTTTTATAGAACTCCCCCAGTAGCCCATCTATGCCCGGAGTCTTACCCCGGTTAAGTGTGTGGATAGCTACTTTTATTTCCTGTTGCGTTATGGGTCCGGCTAGGGCCGTTTGAATGTCGTGAGTCAGGGTCGGAAATGTCAAGTCTCCTAGGAAATCCAACATATCATCTCTAGTATCTGCAGGGGGAGGAGCATAGAGTCCCTCCAGATGGGTCTTGAACACAGTGTTGATCTCTAGTTGTGTATGCACCTGTCTGCCTGTTCCATCCAGGATGCTCGTGATTACCGGGACCTCAGGGGCGTCTCGGATCAGACGGGCTAGCAGTGCCCCAGATCTATCCGCCTCCGCCTGCTGTCGTCGCAGATAGTCCCCATAGTCTATGACCCGTAAGGTTTCTAGGGTTTCTGCATGCTCTACGTTACACAATTGCAAGTCACCAATGCGCTCCGGGTCATTCCCTGCCTCAGTCTCAAGCTTTTTCAAGCGGTCCTCCATGTCACATAGTTTGCCATGAATTTCCTGTCTGGCTACCACCAGTCTGCCTATCGCAGCGCCCCTGAGCACAGCCTTCATTGCGTCCCATACTACCAGGTCCGAGGACGTAGAGTCCCAGTTTTCCTGGAAGTAATTGGCCAATGTGTCAGCAAGGTGTGCGCGGAACGGGCCATCTTCAAGTAGGGAGGGGTTGAGTCTCCAGGTGGGGACCGGTGAGGGTATCCTACCCCAGTGTAGATCTAGTGTTTGCGGCCTATGGTCCGAGAAGGTTTTGGCGAGATAGGCTGAGGACGTACATTTTGTCAGTAAGGAGTCGGTGCAGAGGAATCTATCTAGCCGGGTATGTAGGTTATGCAATGGGGAATAGTAGGAATATTCTTTGTGTGCCGGGTGTAGTATACGCCATACATCTCTCATGCCCCATCCCTGAATCCACGTCCGAAACGTGTCAGACAGTTTGTGTACTCCCGTCGCCTGGAGGGGGGTGCGACCTGTCCAGGTCCACATCTAGTATCATGTTCCAGTCACCCCCCAGGATCCAGGGGATATCTATCCAGTCTGCCAGAGCCCGGCCGACGGTTGTAAGAAATCCGTCTTGCTCAAAGTTCGGGTCGTAGATGCTACCCAAGACCACCAATGTACCATCTAGTGTGCCCTTTACTAGTATGTAGCGTCCCTGTTCATCCACCCTCCTCTCCAGTTCTACGAAAGGGGTACCGTATCTCACCCATATTGTGGCCCCCCTGCAGAAGGCAGAGTACGTAGTGGAACAGATGGTTCCTCTCCATTTTTTCCGTAACGTGTGCGCCTCGGACTGTGTTAGGTGGGACTCCTGCAGGAATACTATGTGAGCACGCTGGCGTAGCAAGAAGGCATGTACCCTGTGCCGCTTCTGTACCGCTCCCAGTCCCCGCACATTCCAAGTAACCAGCCTATATTTCCCTTTCTCTTCAGCCATATCCCGATACAGGTATCACAGTAAATAACATTTCACATTGCAACATGTACATTATCTGTGCTAGCCCGGAGACGGTTCCCTCCCTTCCCCAAACACAAACTTTGAAGGCGCAGCTTCGAACTCTGCTGTGCCGAACATGAAACTGTAGTACATAACCAAACAATCAACGTTGCATACGCTTCTGGGGGGTTGGCTAGGCTTAGGCCGTGTCCAAAGGGCCATACTTGTCTGCGTTGTCGGCTCAACAGCGCCGCCGGGAGGGATAGCATATAATCGCCAATTAGTGTTAGCCGCGTTTTTTTTGGTGGGGGGGCCGTGTGTCCCAGTTATACAGCGTAATGTACCTGTGTAGCACTTGAGCGTGGGATGCGTAAGACCCGCGTGGCAAAGACAATGATGAGAAAGCCTAACCCGGCCACTACCAGGGTCAACATATCACTGCAGACTCACATTCATGTGCCCCATTCGTGGATCCCCTGCGCCCGCCAAGACGTAGCTGAAGGAAAAGGATACCGATGCGACCTGAATTTCCAGGTCCCTGCCGTGTTAGAAATTACTCCTGATCGTTGTCCAAAAGTTCATCTGCCGCTCTAGGTGTTACCGTCGGGAATAACACCACACTGTTCTCCGAGTCCGAGTGGACAGTGCTGTCCTCGGTGTCCGTATGTATGGCTCCATGGTCCTCTCTGAACGAGCCCACCAGTACGACAGCATCTTCCTGTCCTTGCTTTTGTTGATGGAGAGTAGGTTTGCGCCGTTTCGGTTCTGTGCCCCCCGCATCTGATCCGTCCACTGGATGACTCGATCCAACTCCGGATCCGCCGGCCGGCGAGCTCTGGGTTGGGTCCGGGCTTTCTCCAATATCCATCACCTCCAGCCACTCCTCCACGTCCGTGGGGCTTTCAAAGAAGTGCGTTTTGTTGTCATGAATTACCTTGAGGCGCGCAGGGAATAACAAGGCGTAGCGGAGTTTGGCTCTCTGCAGTCTCTTTTTCACCTCGTAGTAAGATGACCTCTGTTTCTGCACCTGGTTGGTATAATCTGGGTATAGTGAGATACGGCTATTTTCGTACTCTATGATGGATTACAACCGGGCCTGTCTAAGCAATGCGTCCCTAGTTAAGGATCTTCACAATCAGTGGCCGAGGTGGCTGTCCCGGTCTCGGTTGACCAGTGGGGATCCTGTGTGCCCTCTCTACACAGAAGAACGGTGACAGTCCCTCTGCAGCTACGTGATCTCGGAACCATTGTTCCATGAATTCCGTCGCGTGGGGCCCTTCGCTGCGTTCCGGAAGGCCAATGACGCGTAAGTTATTGCGGCGATTGCGGCCTTCTGCATCCTCCACACGTTCCATGAGAGTTTTTACTTGGCGTTGGATCTGTTGGATGGAATCGGAGTGTTCTGCCACCGTCGGGACAAGGTCCGCCAGCACCGCCCCTTGGTCTTTGACTCTGTCCACCAGTTTACCATGGTCGGCTTTAAGCAGTGAGAGATTGGTGGTGAGGGTGCCCATTTGCATTTCCATCGCGGCTCTAGAGTCCCTGATTTCCTTGAGTATTAGGTCCAGCTTGTCCCCCTGGTGGTCTTCCGGGAGGGTAGAGTTCAGTGTTAAGGATGCGGGGCCACCCAGTCCCGCGTCCGGGGTAGGTCCCGCGGATGACCCCTCCCTGCCATGCGTGGCTTTTGCACTCTTCCGCACCATGTCGGCCACTCAGAGGCCCTTACAGTGACCGGGGTCACGTCGCAGGATAGACACTCTGCACCACCCGTGTTCATTTCTTTCAGTCACTCAATCCAACCCTGCAGTCCCTCCAGGTCTCGGTGAGCAACCGAGTTTGCAACAGGGCACTACGTAGGGCACCGGCGTTCGGAACGTCGCAGGCCGCTCCCGCCTTCGGTCACTCGAAAGGGGGTGTCAGGGGTCAATCCGTGGGGCGGACACTCGCTTCCGCTCACTCCCGGGGTGGGCAGTCCTGCACTCTCCGTCCAGGGCAACAACAGCGACTCTCCCGGTTTCTCCACCCGTCCCCCGGGCCCGTATCCTCGTCTTCACTGGGCCCATCCGGGTCCTCACCCCTCCAGCGTAGCGCAGTCCCAGGCCGAGTGTTTCCCTTCGCACACCACCTCTCACCTCACATAGGGCAGGTCGTCGGCACGCACAGGAACCCTCCTCCGCGACTCTCCAGGATCAGCAATGGCGGCAGGGGGTGGGGGTGGGGAGAAGCAGATGGGGTGATGCAGCGTCCTCCACAGCGTCTTCGTGTCCCCCCCGCTTAGTGTTTGTTTCTACGGGCTTTTGTCCCGGACATCGGCGCGGTGTAGCTTCAGGCTCCCCGCAGGTAGGGCTGTCGTCCAGGTGCCGGACTCCCCTCCGGGGCAGTCGTCTCCAGACCCACCAAGGCACACACCAGGGGTAACGAGGGGAGGGGGTTCACAGCCCACACCCTCGGGCTCCGCCAGCAAGCAGGTAATGCGTCAGCCGATCGTTTCAGGGCAGCCCCCAATCTCCCCCGGCAGGCAGCGGTCCGAGTCCCGGGCACCGCCCGCACTCGAGGCCCCGGCTCGCAACGTGGGACCAGGCCGCAGGCGCCTCGGCGCGATTTGTCGGACAGCCGTAGGTCCCGGAGTCTCCAAACCTCCGTCGAGTCGAGCCGGGAACTTTATTACCAGGATCCCACCGTTTATGGCACAGATCGTCCCCCTACACGGCCTGCAGTATGTGGGTTCCTCCCGGCGGCACCGGAGCTCTAACAGCCTCCGTCCGCCATGATGGCTTGCTAGCCACGCCCCCCATTAATGGAAGTAACATGTCGTCTCCCTCTAGGAGGGTGGAATGCTACCCCCGTCGCCAGAACTGGCGAGGGGGTGGTATTCCGAAGCGTATGACACCTTACACGACATGTTTTGATAAAGCCAAACCAAAGTTAGCATTTAACCGCGAGGTTCATAATGCACTTAAGAGTATATGGTATGGCTATATCATAGAACAGCTATAAGGATATGGTTCCGAAAGCTGCAGAGAGGCTCAGCTCATGCTACAGCACCATCTCACATAGAACCAAGCACTCTGCCTTCAGGATTGTAAAGGCCTGCCATAGGAGTGACTATAGGTGCATATGTGTCTATATATAATGGTAGGTATAGGAATACTACACCTAAGCAAGGGGTGATTACACAACCTTGCCCCAGCTGAGTGATCAGCCAGTTGTGTCAGTTTGGATAGCCAGCCATGGGTGGCATAAGATATGCTACAGCCCCTGGTAGGCCTTGGGTGCACCTATGCCCTAGGTACCTATAGCACACTGTACAGGGACTCACAAGAGTGACCCAAATCCCAATTGGTGATGTACCTAAAGTACATGGTGTGAAATTTAGAGAGAGAACAGCAGGGCTGTGGGTCTGATTAGCAGGCCCACAGCCACATTAAGTCGAAAACCAGTGAAGCAAAAAGCAAAAAATGGGGTGACCATAGGAAAGCAAACCCTACTCTCCTACACTGAGGAAGCTAAAACCATTTTTACCAGCAAACGATTTCAAGTTGGTAGTTCAAGCGCTAGTTATCCCGAGGATGGAGTACGGAAGTGTTTCCTAGTGTGGCCTCCCTAAAGCGACTACAGCACCCCTAAGAGCCTCAATAAATACAGCAGCAAGACTCGTCACTGGTTCTTAGAGAAGCTTCCATATCTCCCCAGACTTAAAAGCCTTGAACTGGCTACAGTTCAAAGCCAGAATTCACCTAAAAATAGCATGCATGACCCATAAGGCCTTACACCACAAAGCACCCAGTTACCTCGCTCAGAAGTTGACGACCTCGGGTGGGACAAGAGCCTCAAGAAACGCTGAAAACCTGCTACTGAAATCCCAGAGGTTCAACAGGAAGAAAACTTATAAACGAACCTTCTCGGGGATGGCGCCCAGGATCTGGAACTCACTGCCCCCAGAAACTAGACTAAATGTCTCTACCTCTTCTTTCAAAAAGGAAGCGAAAGCGTTCCTCATGGCGAAACTCACCCACTCATAGACCAAGGTATCGCAGGGTCCAAGCACCTCCTTTCCATTAACACCGACTTTGACAAGGTCTATCCCAGTCGTTCTAGGTACGCACGCTGACCGCGACCTAATGCAAAGGTTTTATTTTGTTTCTGTATCCTGCACTATGTATTTTTGTTGTACCTACAGTCATTTGTTTGTATATCCACCCTGATTAAATGTACAGCGCTCTGATATCCGCAAGGATCTTGTTCGCGCCATATAAGACCTTCAAAATAAAATAAATAAATAAAATAGAATGTGTGTGAACAATACAAGCTAGAACAAGCATTTGCAATGCAATAGGTCCCTCATTTACGCAAGTTTGAGCTAATGACATTGCAAATGACAATGCTTTTATTTTTGTTTTCGTTTTTAAAACATAACTAAAAGGCATTGTCATTTACAATGCCAATCGCTTAAACTCGTGTAAATGCACGTATTGCATGCAAATGCTTGTTAAAAGACAGCCACTGTAATTGCAGTCTCCTAGGACTTCGGAAACTCAAACTGACAGAAAGAGTTAAATAGGCTTGTAAGCAGGGGTGCCTACAATTCGATGTTATCCTTATACAGGTCCATAGGGCCACGTCGGGGACTGGTGCTATGTAAGCGGCACTTTGCAAGATAGCCGTTGTTACGTTTCCCAGGGAGAAGGGATATTAATCCGGAACCAAGGTTAAACAGATTCGGACCCTCCTAACTCGCTGTCCCTCAGGTCGTATATATAGCACAACTGGGTCACCCATGCTTCCAGGGAGATATTGCAATTAAGTGCCTGCTTAGGTGCATCGGACATACAATAGTTATTAACCATATTTCAAAAAGACCTGAAGACTATAAGCACACAGGCCCAGGCCAGCTGATCACAGTGCTCCCTCCTCACCTCAGTTTTCCTCTCTACAAGGGCCTGTTTGTACTCATTTCTACAGTCTGCAATTTCCTCCATGTCTTTTGGGGATTTTCTCTGGGCAAGGTGTAGCTTCCTATTAGTCATCCTACATGCTTTATCAAACCAAGGAGGAGCCGGGGGCGTGGCTAGCGGCCGGCGAAGATGGTTGCTTGCTGAAAGAGCTCCGGAGCTGAGGTGCCCTTCCAGCTAAATCCGATCACTTATCCTGCTCATTAACGGGCGGCTGGGGCACCCGTACATGTCCGTGACCGAGCGGCGTTTAATGCCACGGTCCCGGTGCTGATCCGCCGCAGATAACCAGGGAAAGATCGTGTCGAAGATTAGCGGCCTACTTCCACAGCAGAAGCCGGGGCCTCAAGTGATTCAGCTGCCTGGGGGGACTAGAGAGAAAGTGCTGCGGTGGTGGACTCGGCGGGCCGGCAGGGGTCCATATCCGAAGAACTACGGGACTGTTCCCAACACCCCTAAGAAGCAGCGACTGCACCGAGGAAGGAGCGCAGCCATAGGGCCCGAGACGTGGGACTGAGCAACCGGGCGAAACAAAAGAGCTGCGACCTCCATAACACTCGGGGGGCTTGGCTCCGAGGCCCGTCCACGACCCGACGCGGCTGAGTGCGGCGTCACACAAGACACCCAGCGGCCTTGGACCGACGGCCCGATCTAAAAGCGGAGGCCGGGATCTCGGATGCTTAGTCAGCCCAGCCGGACCCCACGACCGATAGGGCGACAGAGGTCCATTTCTGAGCTGAGGCGGGCGGGCGCACGGCGCCGCTGGAACTCCGCGATACACCGCGGTGCAGGCGGGCCGGTGGGGCCGGATACGAGGAACAGAGGGGCCCAGCGCCATAAAAGGCAGAGACCGGACCAGGAGTGACGGCATATGCCGTGAAACGTTTGCCAAGAGACGCACAAGCGAGCAAGAGGATAGCTGCGGTGTTACGGCCCTGAAGGGTCACTCGAGCCAACCCAACTAGGCCCGTGCACATTGACCTACCGGCAGGGCTTGGATAGACTTGTTGAAACGTACTGCAGTGAATTATAACACGACCCCCCACATGATACAGGTGGCCCGCTGCGCCCCACATACAGCCCTGCAGGGGACAACAAAACACTCTGCCTCCGTAGTGGAACACTGATCCACTGGGAATAAAGCCTCCATATTCACTGGGAGTTATACTAGTGATGCGGAGGAGCACGGGCACTCCCCTGCGTTCCCTCACCCCCCCCTGGGGGGTGATTGCACTGTAAAACCCAAAGCAAGACGGAGGGAAGCAGTGGGGAAAATACACCGAAATGATTTCGGAATCCGCTAATCCACCATAAACTTAACACCACAGTCCCTGCAGCCGACTAAGAATACCATCATGTCGGGCAGAGGCCCCAGAAATCTTACGACACAAGCCAAACTGGATAAATATGCATATAATAAGGACTTTCACCCGTTGCAAGAGGGGAGAACCTCATCGAGTGGAGCGCACGGAGAGGGCGCTCCCAAAAAAGTGACTTTGAAGGACATAATGGCGGCATTGGCTAACGTACAGACTACAGTAGGCTCCATTTCAACAGACGTTTCGATACTCTGTGAAGACTTCCAGAAAATCACCACCAGAGTAACAGAGGTGGAGCAGACCACAAAGTCACTGGTGAGCGACACAGCAGTGTTGAAGAAAATGGTTTCGCGGCTCGAATCGGAAAACAAAATTCTGGCAGAGAAGCTGGATGATCAGGAAGGATGCTCTTGCAGGAATAATGTTCGAATTTTAGGTATTCCGTAAAATGAAGGCACCCAGGCTATGGACTTGTTTGTGGAAGAACTGATAAAAACTAGGCTGCTGCCTAAGGGACTCTCCACGTTCTTTTCGGTGGAACGAGCACATCAGGTTCCAGGCGGAAAAGCCAAGCCAGGGACACCCTCAAGACCGGTACTCGCGCGCTTTTTCAATTTTAGGGACAGAGATGTTATTCTCCAAACTGCACGAGTCTCCCCACAAATCCGGCTACAGAACTCCTCAATATCTTTCTTCCCTGACTACACGGCAGCGGTATCGAAACGGCCTCGCAGCTTTCTGGAGGTCAAAAAAGCTTTACGAGCGCGGGAAGTACCCTATTCCATGTTGTTCCCAGCAAGACTAAGAGTAGTGGCAGAAGGGAAGACTTGGTTTTTTGAGACTCCTGAGGAGGCATATGACTGGCTGGAAGGTTGGAGGACAAAAGACGGATCCAGACGTGGAGGTAGAGACCAGCGTCGACGAACCGACGGAGCAGAGATGGGCAGCCCAGAACTCTTTACGCCTGATGAAAACGACTCACAAAGAACGGAAACGGAAAATCCTGGTTTGAAATTAATCAGGCCGATTTGGAAAGAACTGTAATCAGTTCACCTCAGATGCGCATTGACATTTCTTATAAGCCGGCTCTGGACACAGGGCAGAAACGGGCCCAGCCCGAAAAGAGGGGTCACACTCGCACCGGACTTCGTAACCCCTACACGCAAGTACTCTGTTGTGGGATGGGAGTGAGCACGCTGCTAAGTTGGGGTGGCGGGCAGTTCAAGGTCCGTCGGGGAGGGAGGCAGGGAGGGGGGTGGGGTTGTGGGGTGGGGGAATTCGAAGTTTTGGTTTTTCAGTTGTGATTCATAATGGAAAAGACTTCAAGGCATGGCATCTACTGCATTTTGTTTACTTACAGGGCATGACATGGTTACACTATACATTTCCCACTCCACACGGACATGGGGACGGACACAACCAGCGCTAGTATACGGGCGGAGAACCAGATAGCCCCGTGGCCCCACTCACAGTGATTACATGGAATTTCCACGGCTTAGGAGATAAAATTAAACGAGGGTTAGTGCTCCGAGCCCTGAAACGGCAGGCCCCCACACTGGTACTCCTACAGGAGACTCACCTCACGGGAGCGGTATGCAGGGCAATGGATAGGTGGGGATTCAAAATGGTAGTACACGCAGATTTCTCGGCGGGGTCGAGGGGAACTGGAATTTTAATGAGAAAGAACTCACCTTTTATAGTCAAACAAACAAAACATGACGATCAGGGTAGATTTGCAGCAGTACACGGCCAGTGGGAGGGCAAACTGGTTAACGTGGTATCAGTATATATTCCCCCGGCTTTGCAGACGGTGGGTCTTCCGGCCCTTAATGATTTCCTACTGTCTCTGCCCAGCGGTGACCTCCTTATCAGTGGGGATTTTAACGCCACAATGGACGCTACCATGGACAGACACCCAGAACGAGCGTCAGCACCTGGAGTTTCCCGCTTACGGAGCTTCGCAGAGGCACTCGGACTAACGGATATATGGAGACATGAACATCAGTTAGATAAACAATACACCTTCCACTCAACAGTAGACAGCAGTCTATCCAGACTAGATTAATTCCTAGCCCTTGACTCCACCCTTCCATGTGTTGAAAATATCACTATTGGGCCAAGAGGTATCTCAGACCATTCCCCAGTGACTTTGACGCTCTCCTCCTCCCATACCTCTCACAAGAGACTATATCCCATACATCCAGGCTATCTGCATATATCACACATTCGAAGGGAACTCCGTAACACCACAAAACATTTCTTTAACGAAAACGAAACCTCGGTAAGCTCTCCAACCACATTATGGGAGGCCTATAAGACTGTCCTCAGAGGTCAAGCTATCTCCTCCATAACAGAACACAAACGCACGAAACACCGTGACCTCATGACACTTGAACAGGAGCTGCAAACAGCTGACGTTACCCACTCAGCCAACCCAACACCAGACTCAGCTCACACTCTTTTGCTGAAGCAACAACAACACAAGGAATACCTGCGACAAGACACAGTGGCTGCCATCACAGCAACCAAACACAGACTTTACGATGTGGGTTATAAGGCTGGGAGATTATTGGCATGGCTGGACAGGAGGGAACGGAGGAACCGTAATATAGCACA
This sequence comes from Lissotriton helveticus, assembly GCF_964261635.1. Lineage (NCBI taxonomy): Eukaryota > Metazoa > Chordata > Amphibia > Caudata > Salamandridae > Lissotriton > Lissotriton helveticus. The sequence goes on along the minus strand of NC_136061.1, from coordinate 978,905,225 downwards.
GTTACGCACGGCGGAGGGCCATCTCACTTCAGAACCAGGAGAAATTGTGAAGACATTAGCTGATCATTTCAGTGTGGTGTACGCCTCTTCCTCGATAGCCACGGAGGAGGAGGCTGCATCCTTTTTGCGCTGGGTGGAGCTGCCGGGCCTTCACCCGGAGGCTTCAGAGGAGCTCGAGGCAGACCTCACTGTTGAGGAAATCGGAGTGGCAATTAACTCCCTGCAATCTGGCAAAGCGTTGGGCCCTAATGGATTCCCACTGGAACTTTATAAACTAATGACACACACCCTCAGCCCGCACTTACTCGCAATGTACATGTCTGGAACAGGGAACACTGCCTATGGAGCAGAGAATGGCCACCATTGTGGCTATCCTAAAACCGGGTAAGCCCCCGACGGAATGTCTCTCATATCGCCCAATATCACTACTCAATGCAGAGTCCAAAATTCTGGCCAAATTAATCGCGAATAGATTGCAGGCGCACCTCCCCAACCTAATTCACCCGGATCAGTCGCGCTTTATACCAAACAGGAACACTGCACTTAATCTTAGGCGTTTTACACAGTGTGCTGGCGTGGGAACAGACTCTGTCGGAGACGGCAGCGGTCCTTTCCCTAGATGCAAAAATGGCCTTCGATATGGTGAAATGGCCGTACCTATTTACAGTTCTTCCACGCTTGGGCTTCGGCCCTAAATTTTGCGCATGGATCCGACTCTTATACGCAGATCCAGTGGCACGTGTGACAGTGAACGGGCGACTTTCAGACATAATAACATTGACTAGAGGAACCAGGCATGGATGCCCGCTGTCGCCACTTCTTTTTGCAATGGTTTTGGAACCCCTAGCGGCACAAGTTCGTAACACTCCTCTTTTACGTGGTATTAATTGGGCAGAGGGGTGGGAAGACCGTATATCCCTCTACGCAGACAACATTCTGGTGTACCTGACAGACCCGGAAAACACTCTGCCGGGCTTATTCAAGTTATGCGACACATTTGGGAGAGTTTCTGGATACACCATAAATTGGGATAAGTCAGTCTTATACCCCCTGAAGGGCCTGACTCCACGACTCCCCCCTCACTGCCCACTGACAATTTCCCACGACACGTTTAAATATCTAGATATACACATAACATGAGACCCAGTAACCTTCTTCGCTAAGAATTTGGCACCCCCGCTGGAAAGACTGCGTAGAGACGTGACACACTGGGAGTCGCTGCCCCTAACAATATTGGGTAAGGCTGCGCTATTTAAGATGATGGCCCTACCCCGATTTCTATATGCGCTGGAAAATACACCACATCAGGTACCCATAAAATATTTTAGAAAAATAGCATACCAAGTGTCCACACTCCTATGGGGCAACAAACCAGCACGCATTGCTCAAGTCAAACTACATCGCAGTTGGTATGATGGCGGCATAGCACTCCCTAACATACGCCTTTACTACTGGGCAGCACACCTCAAAGTAATCAATCAATGGCTACACGCCCCTCGAACGGATCCAGCCTACATGGCTGATTGGGCACAGCTGGGAACATACAATATGCTAGCTGCCCTATATAATAGAAGGCAAGCGCAGAAACTAGTGGGCCTGACGAAACACACTGTCATGCTATGGTATACAGCTCAGACACAACTGGGATGGAAGGAGGTTATAACCAAACTCACGTCCCTGTGGGACGCGAAACAATTAGGGACCCTCAGAAACAGCAAGGGTTTTGAGCACTGGGATAGCATCGGTATCTCCACAGTAGGTGACCTATAGGGTAAGGGGGTGGTTATCTCGTTTGAACAGCTTCGACAACAATACGAGCTTGCACCAACTGAATTATTCCGTTACATACAAATCAGACACGCACTCCAAACAGCTCTGCTCCAGACCGAGAATGTACCGGAGGCCCCCCGCTAGAAGATAGGCTCCTTACAGACTTTATGCCTAGGCGTGCCACCTCCTTCACATACCGCAAACTCATAAACGATATGTCAGACCCCACGGCAACACTGAGAGAGAGGTGGACAGCAGACATTGATGTCATAGAGGAGGCAGATTGGCAGATGGCGCTCGCTTCCCCTAAGGAGGTGGGAATTTCGGCCAGACTCAGGCTTATGCAATTTAAAATCTTACATAGAGTCTATCTCACAAGAACTACACTTCACGGAATCGGTAAGGCTCAACACCCTTATTGCTTGAGAGGCTGTGGGAACGAGGGTTCCTTTTTTCACACAATCTGGGAATGTCCTCTACTAACGGATTATTGGCGCCAGATATTACGTACATTATCACATACATTGCATGTTTCCCTGTTACCTGAGCCAAGAAGATGCCTTCTCAATATCTGGGAGCCAAATGACTTATCTCGGCATGGGCAAATCTGGGCGACGTTAGGCCTCATGGTGGCCAAGAGAAATGTGGCACAAAAGTGGGGAGCAGCTGAAGTGCCTTCTTTGGGGGCTTGGTGCAGAGACATGGACACTACAACGGTTACGGAGAGAGCTGTGTATATATCTAGGAAATGCCCTCGCAAATGGTCTAAAATATGGACCAACTGGAATGCCTACAGAGGGAACATCTGTGACCCCATTCCTGATTCGGATGATGAAAGCTCAGATGATGAGTCTGAGGAGGGTTGATGAATTAGGGGAGGGAGGGTTGTATGTGGTTGATATAAAGGAGACGAGGATAGGAGCGAGGAAAGAAACGAATCATATTTGCATTTAGTTTCTTAAGATTGTAACCTTGAAATTAACACATGCCTACTGTCGTTCTGTTTTTTGTATTAAAATCAATAAATATATATTTAAAAAAAAAAAAACAAGGACGAGCCCTCAAATTGGAAGGTCCGGCCCTTTTCATAAGAATCGTTTTCGTAGCATACCCCAAGGACACAAAAGAATCAACTACGGTCTCACTGCCAACCTAAAGAGAGAGGCAGTTTAAAATGCTGTTAAGGTTACTAGCCATAAGCCTGTTAAAAGCTTGTGAGATGGCAACATATCTCTAGACCAGTCTGCTCAGATTATCCTTAAATGCTTTTCTTTTACAGTTTTATATACTGCAAACTCGAGCCGAAGGTATTGGGGCGCTTTACATGCGCACCAGTTACATTACACAAGGACACATTCTTTTTTTATAGGAACGAGGAGAAGAAGTGATTGACCCAGAACCACAGGGTATTGAGCCAACGCCAAACTTGAGCCTGAATCCCCAGTTCCAAAGTTGGCAGCTCTAGCCTTGTGTTTGCTTAGCTCTAGCCATTACACCATATCCTCTCCCCTGCTAACAGGGAATTACCCGCAATTGCCCCCCGTTTGCCTTTCACTGGATGGTTTACTGACAGGAAGTGGGGATTATGGTAATTAAATATGCTGGGAATAACCCTTCCCTCAATGATCCTGATAGGCAGATTTCTTGTAACAAAACAGAATCTATTGTGGAACATTGACCTCTACCAGTAAAAGTGTCTAACTTTGTAGCACCATGGTCAAAAAGCTCAAGGGCATTACATAAATCATAACTAGCTAAGGAGAAAGCATAGAACCCCTGCATCTCGGCACTGGCAGGGTTGTAAATTGCAGGTTACTTCAAAGGGTTGTGGCCCAGATAAATATGAGGTATCACCTAACTTTGCATTCAAATCCCCTGCTACCATCAAGTTAAAACAATCAGAGGGCTGCTATACAAAGACCAATAAAAGAGAAAAGAGTGCAGCAATTTATGTTGTTATTCTTTACGGAAAAAACATCTGCTACTCTCTGCATCAGAGGGGTGGTAAAAAGCAACCTTGCTAGAGTTCCTGTCTCTGCTCCAACCCTTGACACTCACTCCGGCCAGCCCCTAGCCGGTCTCCTAATAAACTGCCGGACAGCTGTGCAAACATGTATCTGATGTAGCCGACCTCATCCTGAGACACAAATCGGACCTAGCAATCCTGACTGAATCTTGGCTCAAGGAATCCTCATCGCCATACCTAGACCTCCTTGTCTCACCCAACATTAACATCATAAGGATGGACAGGCATACAAAGAAAAAAGGAGGTGGCATTGCCTGCATCTACCGCTCCAACCTCCTGGTTACGGAACTGCCGGTGGACCCTACAGACTCCTGCGAATATTGCGCACTCTCTATATCAAACAACACCTCTCAGCTGTGCAAACTACACATCTTTTCCCACCCCCCAGGCAAGAACGACACCTTTACGGACCTCCTCATGGAAATCATCACATCCAAGATTTCCCCAAACTCCAATGACATCTTCCCTGGCGACTTCAACTTGCATTGGAACAACCCTAAGGATCCCCAGGTCATTGCCGTTAGAGACTTCTTGGCCGATCAAGCCCTTATCCAAGCCTGCTCCCTCCCCACTCATTTGAAAGCTGTCACCCTAGACTGGATCATTGCTAAAGAAGCAGCGATCAAACTTATCTCTATTGACCCTTGTGATTGGTCTGACCACCACGCCATCCCCTTCCTCCTGCCCAGCACCCATAAGACATGGACACCCCAACCCGTGATTCCTAAACATTGGGTAAGAGACACCAAGAACCTTGATCACGAAAAACTGGCAGCGCGTTATGAGACTGACCTCCCCCCCCCAACCCCCCTTCCTCCTCAGAGCACTTCAGTTGACAACCTAGCAGATCATTACTCTTCTACCATATCCAACATTCTTGATGACCTGGCACAAATAAAACTAAAAAGAACCCAGATCAAAGACCGAAATCCCTGGTTCAACGGATACCTCAACAAGGAGAGGAGATCCCTTCGATAGACTGAACATAACTGGAAACAACACCCTTCAGCAGCACATCTAAAACTTCTCCGCCAGGCCAGAAAGGCCTACAATAAGAAAATCCTCAACTCAACTCAATAAATTCTTCTGAACGGAACTGGAGAACGTAAAAAATCGACCTCGCAAGCTGTTCGACTTGGTCAAACACCAATTCAACAAACTAGCGAAAACCTCCAAAGAAATACCTAAACCCCTAATAACAAGTGAGGAATTCTCTTCCTTCTTCTGTGACAAAATCTCTGCCCTAGGTATCAAACTCGAATCCGCAACTCAACACCAAAATCAAAATCTGCCAGCTCTACCCCTTCTCCCCGCGTTGTCCTCCCAAACCTCACCCAAAAACCTAGCGCACTGGACCAATTTTATAACCTATGACAAACACTCTATCTTGAAAAATCTTGCCTCCTTAAACCCGAACAATCACTTCAACGATCCTCTCCCATCTAACTGCCTAACTGCAGCCTCTCAAGCCATCATCCCTTCCTGTACCGCAATAATCAATGCCTCCCTCCTCCAAGGCTCAATTCCTGACTCGCTCAAGGCTGGCCAAGTTGTCCCCATCCTAAAAAAACCCACGCTGGACCCTGCTTCCGCTGAGAACTATAGACCCATTTCTAACATCCCACTCCTAGCCAAAGTCTGGAAAAATGTGTACAACAGCAACTGAGCCTACACAACAACAAATATCACTTGTTAGATGACTTCCAATCCGGGTTCAGATCAGGCCACAGCACGGAAACCACCCTCCTCCACATTGTAGAGGACGCTCCCCAAGCCCTCGACTAAGGCAAAATGTGTTGCCTAATCCTCCTAGACCTTTCCTCTGCCTTCGACACGGTAAACCATCAATTTCTCCTGGATCGCCTCAAATTCAGGATGGGGTTGGAGGGCACCGTTCTTGAATGGTTTAGATCCTTCCTCCAAAACCGCACACAGAGAGTCCTCATCAACGGTAATCTATCTACCCCATCTTCGGTCACAGTTGGAGTTCTCCAAGGATCAACCCTCTCATCTACCCTCTTCAACCTTTACCTTGAACCTCGCACTGAGGTTCTATGTGCCGCTAACATCTTCTACCATATGTATTCCGACGATACTCAAATCTACATAAAAATCTCTTCCCCATAGGACATTTTCTCCCTGAATGAGGCCTTGAAGCTATCAGTCCACTGGCTCACCGCCAACCAGCTTAAACTCAACGCAAATAAAACTGAATTCCTTCTGATCTCTTCACCCAAACCCAATCCAGACTTCCAGGTTTGGATCGAGACCATCTCAGCACTAAACTGCCCTCCTACCATCGTTAACTCGGCGAAATCCCTTGGAATAACCCTGGACGGCAGCCTGAACATGCGTGGCCATATAAACTCGATGGCCAAAACAGCTAGATTCCACCTGAATTACCTAAGAAACATGAAACCCTTCCTCGATGTGTCCGACCATAAAAAAGGGCAGTACAGGCACTAGTCATCTCTAGATTATAATATGGATGCTCTACCCTTGCAGGGCTACCCAAAAAATCTCTGGCCCCATTGAAAGCCTGCCTCAAAACCGCTGGCAGACTACTAACCGGCTCAAAGAATTTCAACCACATCTCTCCCCACCTCAAAGCGCTGAACTGGCTTCCCCTAGAGGCCAGAATCCAATTTAAACTGGCCTGCATTACTCACAAAGCTCTGTATAACAACTCCCCGGCATTTCTGGCACAAAAACTCGTGGTATCAGGTGGACCCAGAAACTCCCGCTCTGCCAAAGACCTACTTCTGCAACCTGCACGCTTCCGGAAAAAGAAAACCTACAACCGGGCCTTCACTGGGGCTGCGCCAAGGATTTGGAACTCTCTCCCACCCGCCAACAGAAGACTTCCGTCCTTGGAAAATTTTAAGAAGGAGACAAAAACCTTCTTAATGGATAAATACCTTGCCTAACGAACACGTTACATGATTATCCTTCTATTGACTTTGAGCATTCCCCCAAGAGTAGAGACTATGTACCTTCCTGTACAATGTATCTTCCTGTTGCAATTTCCTTCCCACATGTAGCTGGAACTTGACTACTTGTTTCCTTGCATTATGTATCCCCTTTTTTACCCAATTGATCACTCCCTTCCCTTCGCTCTGTACACCTCCCTTAATACTGTAAAGCGCTCTGATGCCCTCGCGGGTCTGGTTCGCGGTCTATAAAACTTTAAAATAAATAAATAAACTATAGAATTTAACAATAAACAGCCCAGAGTTAGATTATCATTTTAAGTAAAAAGCTTGGTATAGCCTATTGCCCGTGTCAATGTGTGTAATTGTGACCTTGAACCAGGCTAAAAGGCCAGTTTGTGCACGTCCAGAAGATGACTGCAGGGCATATTGTGCAAAGCTCACAAAACCGTCATAGGGTACATCTTCTGTAGCCCAAGTCTTCTGTAGCAGGACGTTATCATAAAGCTTAATGAAGTCCAGACTATCCTGAGACCCCACCTTATGTTATGTTTGTTATGTTACTTCAGTTTGTATAGCGCCAACTCACCACCAGGTCTCAAGGCGCTCCAGACCAAAGAAAACACACTTTATTCCTACTCACAGAAACCTAAGCCAGATTGTCAATTTAACTTATATGACCAAAAGCCTCTCTAAACAAAATTGTTTTCAACTGTTTCCTAAAACAGAGAAGATTCGACTCCTTACGCAAAGACACTGGTAGCTTATTCCATAGCAATGGGGTAAGTATGGAAAAGGATCTACCTCCTTTTGTGGCTAAATTGAAACGAGGGCAGGTCAACAATGAAGCATCAGATGATCTTAAGGTACGTTTCGGATTATAGGACTTTAAACGATCCTTAATATAGCCAGGTGCATGCCCATGAATTGCCTTGTGTGCAATGCACAGGCTCTTGAATTCTATCCTCTGCTTTATGGGAAGCCAATGGAGTTAAAGCAACAGAGGGGAGGCATGGGAGCTTCTCGGAAGTTTAAAGATTAGGCGTGCGGCGTCGTTCAAAACGACCTGCAATCTTTGGATCAGGTTCTTTGGTAGACCCAAGTACAGGACATTACCATAGTCCAATCTTAATAATATAGTGGCCGAAACCACTGTCCGAAGCATAGATTCGAATAACAGAGGGACTAATCGACGCAGTTGCCTAATTAGGCCAGTGCAGGTGCCCACAACACCAGAGATCTGGGTAATCATCGACAAGTCCTTGTCGATCTTTATACCCAGACTTTTTACATTGGGCTTTGGTAATGGGGTGGGCCCAAGTTCTTTTGGCCAAAACAGATCTCCCCAGGGGGACGTGCCAGTTGACACCACCAAAACCTCCGTCTTCTCAGGGTTAATCTTCAGCAGATTGTTACTCATCCAGCTGACTGTGTGCCTAAGTACCTCCCGTATATGTAGTTGGGCTACTTTAGAGTTCTCAATACTAAAGAGTAGTTGGGTGTCGTCAGCGTAATTAAACACCCGACAACCCATCTGTACCAAGGATTCAATAAGGGGCTGCAGGTAAAGATTAAAGAGCAGCGGTGATAATGCAGATCCCTGCGGAACCCCACAGTTCAGACTGCCCAACCCCGAGATCTCCTCTCCCAATTGAATCCTCTGCTGCCTGCCTGTCAAGAAGGACTCTAGCCATTTGTAGGCTGTGTCCTTAATTCCAACACTAGCCAGTCTGTCCAAGAGCAGATCATGGCTGACAGTGTCGAATGCCGCTGAAAGATCTAAAAGTATCAGGGCACTCGGTTTCCTACTGTCAGCCATGTCCCTGAGCTCATCTAACACCGAGAGCATCACCAACTCGGTGCTGTGATGTGCCCGAAAACCTGCTTGGCGTCCCTGGAGGAGATTATGTGATTCCAGGAAGACAACCAATGATTTTAACACATGCTGCTCAAGGATCTTTGACATAAACGGCAGCTGAGAGATTGGTCGGTAGTTTTTCAAGTTTGTCTGTTCAGCTCCCGGTTTTTTCAATAAGGGTCGTACCCGGGCTTCTTTAAGCTTCGTTGGGAGATATCCCATCCGTAATGAACTATTTAGGAAGGAGATAATATGGTCCGACATCAAGGCTAATGCTCCTCGAAAAATCGCCGGCGGGCAAGGATCTGCCGGTGAGCCTGACTTTATAGAGGACATAAGATGTTCCAGCCTTCTAGCATCCAGCTCTGGAAAGGATGAAATAGTACACTCTTGTGGTACTTCAATCATCTGCGGTGTATAAAGGCTACTTACCGAATTGCACTTAATCTCGGAAAGGATAATCTCAACTTTTTCTAGAAAGTAGTGTTGGAACTTATTGCACTCAATCTTTTCAACCGCATTCATTGGTTTCTTTGTCAATTCAGACAAGATACTAAAGGTTTCTTTCTGCACATTATGTGCCGTCTTAATGCGGGTATCAAAGTGTTCGGCTTTAGCCCTCAACAAATGTTCCTTATATTCTCTTGAAAGGGTTTTGTATTGTTCCCTGTCAGATTCCTCCTTGGATTTCCTCCATCTCCTTTCCATACTACTGAGTTTTTTTTAAAAGCTCTCAAGGGCGGGGTGTACCATGGAGCCCCCTTCCCCAGACCCTTTGTTCGTTGTAATTTCTCTGGGGCTATTTGATCAATTGCCTGAGAGATGGTCTGGGTTATACCCAGATAGTCCTCATCTAAATTTCCGCTAAGCGGAGCAAGATGTTGCGGGAGAGTGTCTAGCAACGCCTGTGAGTTTACATTCCTCCATTGGCGTACCCGACTCAGTTTAGGTGCTTGACATGAGGGTTTCCCACCAATAGGGATGGTATAATAAATGAAGAAATGGTCTGACCACAGGCATGGTAGAACACTGTCTATGGACACCACAGGGTCGGAGGTCCAGATCAAGTCAAGCGTATGTCCTTTGACATGAGTAGGGCCATCCACCAACTGTGTCAAGCCAATTGAGGACATTACTTCCTCCAATTGGCGCGCTACTGATACTTTAGGGGATTTTTCCCAATGAAGGTTAAAATCACCTGTCACTACAATTTTTTGATATCTTGAACAGATATCTGATATTATCGGGCAAAAGAGATCATTAAAGGCGGGCGAGGAGTTTGGGGGACGATAGATGGTAAGAATCACCCAGCATGAATTTTCAAAGGTAAACTTGGCTCCAAGTATATCCGCCCGGTCTATCGAAACTGACATCAAGTTTTCCATTGTTAGCTGTCTTTTGTAAAAGATAGCAACTCCTCCACCACGCAAGTTGTTAGCTCGATTATGCCAGATGACATCATATTCACTGGGCAAAGCAGCCACTATATCTGGGGCAGAATTATCATCTAACCACGTTTCAGTTAAGGTTAGGACGTCAATCTCACTATCTTGGAGTAAAGTAAAGATGTCGAGATGATGTTTATGCAGAGATCTCGTGTTCAAACTAACCAATTTCAGAGTGTGTTTCTGGCGATATGGCTTAACTTCCAGAGATCTCAAAAGATGTAACTCCTTCAGCCTCCCAATCACATTCGTCTCCAGCCTTACCTTATTTGCGTTAAGCAAATGTAGCTGATCCGCCGGCGTGCTCACGCTGCGCGCGAACGCTGCGCGCATCCATGGCCGCCTTAAGTAGCTGATCAAGCCCTAGCGCGCTAACCCCAATGGCGCTGCCGAGCATACAAAGAATCCCTCCAAGATGGCGCTGGTATTCGGTCTAAGTGAGTGTGGACCTGCCAAATGCGGTGTTAAACTATTACAGTGCTAGTGAGGGCCAGGACAAGCTAAAAGCAAGGGTAAGCCAACCAAAAAAATTATACTAAGATACAAAACGGGGATTTTAAAATCCAATCCTGGTCGAGGATATATTAAAAATTAACAGGTCTCAGCGCGAGCTGAGCGCAGCCTGCTTAGAGTGCTGCTTGCAAGAACGAGTGCGCGATTACCTGGTCAAGCCCTGGGCTCCAGCCTCGCTCGCCTTAAATAGCTGATCAAGCCCTAGCGCGCTAACCCCAATGGTGCTGCCGAGCATACAAAGAATCCCTCCAAGATGGCGCTGGTATTCGGTCTAAGTGAGTGTGGACCCGCCAAATGCGGTGTTAAACTATTACAGTGCTAGTGAGGACCAGGACAAGCTAAAAGCAAGGGTAAGCCAACCCAAAAAAATTATACTAAGATACAAAACGGGGATTTTAAAATCCAATCCCAGTCGAGGATATATTAAAAATTAACAGGTCTCAGCGCGAGCTGAGCGCAGCCTGCTTAGAGTGCTGCTTGCAAGAACGAGTGCGCGATTACCTGGTCAAGCCCTGGGCTCCAGCCTCGCTCGCCTTAAATAGCTGATCAAGCCCTAGCGCGCTAACCCCAATGGCGCTGCCGAGCATACAAAGAATCCCTCCAAGATGGCACTGGTATTCGGTCTAAGTGAGTGTGGACCCGCCAAATGCGGTGTTAAACTATTACAGTGCTAGTGAGGGCCAGGACAAGCTAAAAGCAAGGGTAAGCCAACCAAAAAAATTATACTAAGATACAAAACGGGGATTTTAAAATCCAATCCTAGTCGAGGATATATTAAAAATTAACAGGTCTCAGCGCGAGCTGAGCGCAGCCTGCTTAGAGTGCTGCTTGCAAGAACGAGTGCGCGATTACCTGGTCAAGCCCTGGGCTCCAGCCTCGCTCGCCTTAAATAGCTGATCAAGCCCTAGCGCGCTAACCCCAATGGCGCTGCCGAGCATACAAAGAATCCCTCCAAGATGGCGCTGGTATTCGGTCTAAGTGAGTGTGGACCCGCCAAATGCGGTGTTAAACTGTTACAGTGCTAGTGAGGGCCAGGACAAGCTAAAAGCAAGGGTAAGCCAACCAAAAAAATTATACTAAGATACAAAACGGGGATTTTAAAATCCAATCCTAGTCGAGGATATATTAAAAATTAACAGGTCTCAGCGCGAGCTGAGCGCAGCCTGCTTAGAGTGCTGCTTGCAAGAACGAGTGCGCGATTACCTGGTCAAGCCTTAGCCTTCACCTGTGCTATATTCCAGCTAAGAATCTTGAAGGTGTATTGAATTACCAGGGAATTATATGTAGAGTTGGTACCATTGAGCCTAGGGATAGTTGTACTGATTGGTATATCAATGGAGGGCCCATCTAAAAGCATGGGATTGTTCAAATTGTGACGTACGGCATATAACTTGGTGCAGACTACACCTCGGTCAAATTTGAAATTAACTCAAAACTATTCGAAGTGGGAATCGCTATATGTTGTGGCGGGTTTGTTGAGGCAATTTGTCTAACCAGCTCAGAATTCAAGTTCATGTGAAAGACGGATAGGGACAAAAATATAACCACCTTTGACTTAATCAAGCCCGAGTTTGCCTGGTAGATCAGGTTATCCACAACCTAAGGCCGACTGAAGTTTACAATAAAACAATCACCTTTAAAGCATTTTGGTCGTGACTCTACGGAACATTAAGATCTCATCACAAGAACATGTAGTAAAACTAGCAATAAGGCTAAATCAATGAGTAACCATATTTTTCAATTGCATAGTGATCTCAACAGACTCAGGTGCCAGCACCAGGACACTGAGCAATACAACCACATATAGGCAAGATGCAGGCGCAGTGTGGGTTCCCCTGACGCCAGGGTTTGGCACACCCTTGACTCTGGTTCCTGAGTCTGTTCACTACCTAGGAGGGCACCTTTCCTAAGAAAACTAACATTCACGCCCATATGATGAATAAAGATCCAAAGCTTCAGGGCAAGGGAAGTTTCAGCAATCGAGACGCAATCTCCCGCCTTGGTATTAACAGCTCTACAAATCAAGGGTGCCGAATTGGCATGTTTTCCCAACACTCCCTGGGCAGAAACAACATCATCGACAGGCCTCACAACATTACATTCAAGTATTTTGCCCACGTTTTGCCCAGTCTTTGGAATGGAGTTTATCCCTCAGTAGAACATTGAGCTTGGCGCCAAGTAGTTCAGCAAGATCATCCACATGGCTCAGGTCCAACCGCTGTGTGCCACTAGTCTGTGACTCTAAATTGGTCAGAGTGGTTTTACCCTTCAATTTTAACAGGCCTCTTTCTATGCTTCGCCACTGGGCTCGAGCCCAGAGAGTGAAAAGTCTCCTGCAAGGTTTCACATTCAGCTCAACTCAACCTGTATTGGTTCCATCATGCAGAGAGAGCACAGAGTTTTGCTATGGTGGAGTCGAGGGCCAAGAGGTAAGGTTTTCTTGCGTCAAAGAAAGGCGGCGGTCCGCAAGTTCAATTTCTTTAGAAATAACCTCCACTACACGAACCAAGGGCCTATCAATAGTCGAGCTTCTTGAGGGAGCAGTAGGGGGCGGGGCGAGGGGTTAGTGGATGGGGCCTTTTATTTCCCCATACTTTAAACCAGCAATAAAGCAAAACTGTAACAAACAAACAAAGAGTACCTGCCGCTGACCATGAAGGGGAGCAAGGGAGGTGGTGCAGCCCAGTCAGCCTCTGTCAGTCGATAATGGGCGAAGATGGGCCCGGGCATGCCCCGCGTGCATCCCATGCTGTGGAGTATGCAATCTCCTTTTGTAACACCTGACCTGTGCACTGCTAGGGTGCAAGGCTTTCTGGGGCTTGCAGTGCAGCCCCTCACTCAAGGCCTCCCCTGAATCATTGAACCTGCATTTCAATTCAAAGTTCTGTCCAGTGAGCTGTGCTGGAGCTGAATGATTACGAATCCAATGTGAGATGTCATCATAAATCAGTCGTAGAAGCGATTCAGCTGGGTCGCCCTTTTTGGAAAAATAGCAAAGTTTCAAAAATAGTTTCAAGTTTCTTATGGTCAGGTCAGTCTAATAGGCACTGGCCACTTGATGAACAGCTGTCAAGCTCCCTCTCACCCTTCCTGCAGTCTGCTAGGCCCTCCAACAAGCTATGGCCAGAAGGAAAGGAGCCCCTTAGGATAGGCAGGAGTTTTAGGTAAGACCACTTCAAAAGCCCCACTGGCTTCTTCCAGGTGATCGGTACTCATGCAGGTCACAGCACTTACAGCTGGCTGCTGATTCTCCAATCCCTGGACGTAATTCTTGGTTTAGTTCCCTTCATCCTCTGCCAGGTTCCAAGTTAGTCAAGAAAAACCGTAGCCCTTGTAGAAGTATTTTTAAATGTTTTATTAGGTTTTAGCACAAAGAACAGAAAACAATACAGAAAAAGTAATTTCTCCATAGTGCAAACATAAGTCATGTGTAGTGTTCTCTCGAGTTACTCCCACTCAACTATTCTATTGACCACATGATAGAGTTCAATAGCGTTTTCAAAGATAAGGCTAAAATAACTCCTCGTTAGCACATCCTGGAACAATATTAGAACTTCAGGCTCATTCAGTTAAAACTGTCATTCCGATTTAATGTTTCCCCTTCATATACACATTCAACATACGATCCCCAGATCTCTTCATACACTTGTAACTGGTCATTTATTTTGTAATTCAACTGTTCATACAATGCCATCCTTGCTATGGCATTTGTCCATTCTCCAATTGTTTGACACACCTATGCTGGCAAGTGTCTCAGTATACATACCTGAGTCACCATTAATACCGAGTCCAACAATCTCTTGTGGTTGATAATCCATGGCATAACATGAGTATAATTAAGTACAACTAGTCCTAGGGATGGTTTTATTTATACTTTGCTCGTGTCTATAGTTGGTGCTAGAATGAATTCAAAAGGTTGTGTGCCATGCCTCTTCCAGTCTGACCACACCTCCAACATTCCAGTGTCTGGGATCACATTTGTACGGTGCAGTTTGTATGGTGACCAATGCCATTCGTTGATTACTTTAAAATAACACTTTCAACCAGGCTTCCGTAAGACTACAGGCATGGTTGGCTCTGCTTCGGTAAGATTTTTTGAATGTGTGACTGCCACCTGTATCAGAGATATTTCGTAATGGGCTTAGAGTATACTTTCTCAATTAATACCTCGCAGAGACCTGAAAATATTGTTTTGTAACTACCCAGCATTCTAGGTATATGTGTGTGGAGGAGCCTTCCAGTTCAGATGGTTGATTACTTCATTTGCTAGCCAGACAATTATTAAGTAGCAAATAATGTAGGAATTGGGGCAAATGAAATTCCACATACAAATCTAGAAAGGAGTTAAACGTGCTTTCCGACAGCACACGATTTATGTTTAGCATGCCTTTCTGTATCTAGGGTGAGCAACTGAGCATTTGTCCACTGATGCATATTTCAGTTTTATTCCAAAGGCGAGCCTGCAGATTTAAAAACCACTACTACTTTCGAGTTTTATTTCTAGCTATCCACATTTTTGTTGTCCCTATTAGATTAGGATTTGCTCTACTGCCAGTTGTAGGGTAGCATAGAATAATCACCTTCGAGACCATCACACCACCTCAGTGTTTTTTCAGTTTTGCCAAGTCTGGTGTTTCCAAGCCAGAATTAAAATAGTATGGCAATTGCATTGGTAGAGGTGTTTGAAGAATGAGAAACTATACCTTTGTCAGAAAGCTATTCTCAGGTGCCCCAGAATCCCTGTGCTGGAAAATAGTGATATTGCCCAAAACACATAAAAGCATGGTGGCTTCTGCAATGCTATTTTTATCAGTGTTATAGTACAAATCACTGATCCCTAAATTACCAAGATTCTGGCAGGGATAGAGGTAAGCCCAAGAGGAGAAGAAAGACCAATCTTATTGGAAATGGAAGCCTCACTCACATGATGTGACACGCGTTATCATAGGCAACCTCTCCCTACGCCGGTAGGGCAATACCACCAAGACAGACTCAAACTACAATGCTTGAGACGACTATCAAACTGATAATTAAAGGGTACTTAAGATGGTACTTTTTATATATGCTTTGTTCTGTATTCTTTTTTAGGATATACTTTTTCAATTCCTGAGTTTATGAACTGATAATAACTCGTATGCCTGAACACACATAGTTCTCAAGTAAGTATTGTGATTTATGTTTTATTTAACATTAGGCCAAATAACTATAAATGTTGCAGTAGGGACTTAAGATAAACCATAGGTACAGATATGCCTTTGATCACAATGGGAAGCCAGTTTAAGGTCAAGCACTAATTGATCGAGAACGTAGGTGTTCCATCACGAATATCAATAAAGATTTATTTGCTGTTCATCAGAGTAAATTACGATGGGATTTATGTTAAACTGGTGACATTTTATAACATAAGTGGTGATTTTACACACGTGTATATTTTTATATTATTCCTTTATAGATCTATTGGGTTTACACACAGGCAACAACTAAATTAACTAGTACCTTTTACACTTTAAGGTATGTGTACATTTGTCTATGTAGATTATCATGAGATGCTATATAGTTAAACATGGAAGAAAATTTGTTCATGTAAACTTTGTCTGCAACATTTATGGTGTCTCCTTCCTCTGTCTTTGAACAGTACATGGTACCCAGAACTTATATGGTCTCTGTATATATCTAAGTCTAGCCACATTTCGATAGATTATATCTTTCTCTATTTTTCTACATGTTCTATGCAAAAGTGTTTTCCCAAATACAATGGTCGGTTAAGGAATGACCTTTGCTTTTGTTCGAACAACGATCTGGTTCTTATATTTTAAATGTCTGTATTCAGTGTTGTAAATAGTGTTTGTTTATGTACCTTTGTAGCCCTGAAGAAGCCTGATTGACGACGAAGCACGTTGGTGGTTTCAAATTTTAAAGGATTTGATTAAAGAATAATGTTTAACAACGCAAGATCTTATCGACTTTTTTCGCTTAGGAAAACAACTGCTTACTGTAAATCATCCTTACTGTGAATATTGTCTAATAATGACATGTACATGTACGTAATCTTTGGAAGTGTGCAGGGCCATTTGGCCCACGAATGTCAGCCTGGCAGGAATAAGAACTGAATCCTTAATGGCCATTCTATGGACTTTGGTCTACCAAGGCTTTCTTCCTCTTTTGAAACACTTGGTGGGGATCCAAAAAGATCATGATATGTTGGTATAGTAAGGTCATACTTCTTTTTAACCCGGCCTCCAAGAATCGTTTTGTTTTAGTTTAGATCTCTGCAAAATCACTAGCAGGGTTCAATTTTCACTCTGAGTGCCCCTCTGGTCCCTTTGATAGAATCAAAATGTTTCATTTTCTCCTGGTTACTAGCTGGAAAGAGTTATCAAAAGTTTGATTACAAATTTGGTCTCCATGTGTAGAAATATTTACATGTTACACCTCAGGAGAGACCTGTTTTGTTATGTTATGTTAATTTCGATTTATATAGCGCCAAATCACTGACAGGTCTCTTAGCGCTTGCTTTGGGAACCCGTCCTGGCTTTCCCTGCGAGATAACCCCTACTGGGCATCCCCAAGGTGAAGACCTGGCATCCCATCGCAGTAGGGCCGTAGTGGAGATTAAGCAAGCTATTGCCCAGAGTTGCAGAGTGTGAACCCATGATTCAAGTAGGCACCGAGGCGAGAATTATCGAGTCCGTGGACATTTTGAGCTCAAGACCCTGCCGCGTTGGGAATTGAACCCTGGTCCCGGGTCTGACCTCTGCATCAGGGTCTGCCTCCTCTAACCAGTGAGCCACACTTGTCCCTTAGAAGTGTGTGGTTATGTCACGTTTTTCATGGAGGAGACCACTTGTCCTACCTCTGTATTCCACAACAACCCCCTGTGAATTTAAAACTTAAACCACTTCAATTACGAGTATTCTGTTTTGGTTCAATGCACTATCACTGTGGACAAAAGTACCCTGCCAGTAAAGGCACTACTGAACTGCTAAACCCACAGTCACGGGAGAATGTACATTGTGGAGGCTCTCATGGATCACCCACACTCCCCTGAAAATTCTACAAAGCCCATCCAATAAACCATACAAGGACAACATGGCCCTCAAGGTAACCTGCACCTGCTGCCACACCTTTAATTATGGTAGTGCACATCAGCCCGGAGACCCTGAAGTAGGAGAAGTCACATTTATCAAGGACAGGCTAAAGTAGAATAATCCATACAAGGACAACATGGCCCTCAAGGTAACCTGCACCTGCTGCCGCACCTTTAATTATGGTAGTGCACATCAGCCCGGAGACCCTGAAGCATGAGAAGTCACATTTATCAAGGACAGGCTAAAGTAGGCGGTGGAGGCACCAACTAAACCAGGGGGCTGGGAAGTGTTCATGCAGCATGTATATATGTATGTGGTATGTGTACAGCACAAATGTAGCCAAAAGGCAGGGACACTGTGCAGGGTCTAAGGCAAAGAAACAATGGAGGACTGAAAGAGTCGCTGGGTTCTAGGTGTGGAAGTTGACACTTACTGCATTGTGAGATAGTGTACTTTAAAGAGGTATGTGTCTTCAGCTAATTCCTTAATTGGAGCAGGTTAAAGTTAGTCCTGGTAGTCATGGGAGTATTATGTAAGCATGTAAGTGGTATTAAGCATGTAAGTGGTATTAAGCTATGAAGCTTCTTCTCATGGTTGTTGTCCAATCAGTCAACTGAAAAGTATGACCACCACTGGATATATAGTTTAACTACCCCTTTGTTGCGTACATGCTATGCAACTATAATTTAAGCCATGTCATTTCTGACAATGCAGTAGGGCCCACTGTGCAAACATGCACTCCATAACGTACAAAAAGAGGGGATTGGCCCTTTGTCTCTTGTTATTTCTACTTGGGGTTGCAGCTCTATGCCAGCTTTACAGGTAGTGGCCAGGTACTTATATAAATGGATTCTTCTTAATGCCCTTGAAGATTAATTCTCTAGGAACGTGCATGATAACCCGTAAAGGGTCTATCGACCGGGGGAGGCTCCAGAAAAAATGTTACTGAAAGTGCTTTTTGTCAACTCAGTGTGCTATTCATTAATGTACTATAGGGTTACTACATTTCCTAGATGTGTTTGAGATCTCATTGAAATGGCTCTAGTGATGATACAGGTCAGAGCACATTAGAACACACTGGGACATCAGAATTGTGAGTTCTCTTACTTCTCAGACTCATGTGGGACCTCTTTGCAATTCCTCCTTTTGGGGTAAGGCAGTCGGTATATATTAAGTTACTTTGGGCCAGATGTAGGTCGCCAAATACCGAGCAGTAACGCAGAAATTCACAGAATTTCTGTGTTACCGACCGGTATTTGGCTGAGAGCAATGTAGGTGAGTTGAAACCTACTCGCAATATTTAGCTCTTGCATTTAAGGAATTGGAAATAGGGATTCCTTAAATGCAATGTAAGTAGCACAAAAAAAGTGCACTTCAGCCTTAAGGAATCGCTAATTTCCACCAACTTCAAGTTGGTGGTAAGTAGTGATTTCCTTTAAAAAAGCACTTTTTTGATTTTTTAAACGTGCCATGTGCCACACATTCATGCCCTTAGGGCATGTATGTGCGCTACATGTGCACACATGCACATTTCAGGGGTGCAACAGGGTGTCCTTTGGACACCCTGGCACCCTTGAAATAGCTCCCGCTGTTTGCGATTCTTAAATACCAAAACGCAAATAGTGAATATCTTCCCATTCATTCCTATGGGCCTCCTAGCCCATAGGAATGAATGGCTAGGTATTCCTTAATGACGAATCTCAATTAGTGATTCGTTATTAAGGAATATTAAGGAATCGCTAATATTTTAGCGATTCCTACCAACATTCAATTTAGCGAGACCTTAATAGCGATTCGGTAAAAATCGCTATTAAGGACTCACTAAATTGAATTTACCTACATCTGGCCCTTTGTGTTTAGAATGTAGTATACCTTTCAGTTTTTGATTAGAAACATATCTCACTACCTTTGCTCAGGGAGTGGCTCATTACTGAACATACTGCATCATACTGTTTTTTTCAGAGCTTGTGTTCTAATTTAGAACAAGACTCATAATCAGTGTCTATTTTTCTCTACTTTAGGACACTTTGGGGTAAAGAACAGAATTTCGTGTTTTTTTGTGTAACTCTGTGATGCCTAAGATACCGCAGCAGTGACAGGTCCAGAATTCCTTCCTTTGGGAGATTCACAGACAATGTCTATGCCCGCTCTTTAGTGGTCGTCCATACTTGAGTTCTGAGCATACTTTAACATTCTGTTTATTTCAGAGTCCTGTCTTAAATCCTTGTCCTGAAACTCGCAGTAGATCCCTACAGTCTGCCCTTGCTTCAGGGTGGTACTGCACTGAACACACTTTACCATTGTATGATAGTCTGGGTTTTGACCTCCACTTAGTTCTCAGTCTCATAAGAGATCTCGCTGTCCTCACTCCAGTGCTTCCCAGTGCGTTTCTTCCGGTTTCTCTCTGCCATAAAAATGGCTGCCACCACAGTGACAAAGACGGTGAAAGTGATGACCAGGACGGTCACTGTTTCAGCGATGCAAAGCTGACTGTCCACAGAGGCCAGCGGAAGACCTCTCAGAACAGGGGGTTCGGAGCATGTCACATTCTCGTAGTCATCCAGGATGAGGCGCCGCACACTGTGCAGCTTGGAGAACACCCGCTGCAGGTCGCAGTCACAGAACCAGGGATTGTGGGCCAGCAGGATGTGGGTGCTGTGGGTCTGCAGCGTGAGGAACGTTTTGAATCGCACATGTTCTATATGATTGTGTATCAGGTTCAGGACGGTTAGGCTGTTCAAGGACGTGAAAACCCCTGAAGCAATGACTTTAATCTGGTTTCCTTCCAAGTTTAAAACCTCCAGGTACTGAACTAAAGAAAAGAGCCCATTTTGTAGACTTGAGAGTTGGTTGTTTTGAAGCTGAAGCTGTCTCAGGCGGGTCAAGCTTCGAAATGCTCCTATTTCAATGTGTGTGATGTTGTTATTGCATACATTGAGCTTCTGCAGGTTCTCCAAGTGTTGCAGGCTCCTGTGATTCAGCATCTGCAACTTGTTGAAGGCCAGGCTGAGGTCCTTCAAAGACTCGAGGCCACTGGAGAACCGAGTACCAAGGAACTCAATGTGGTTCTTGCTGAGGTCGAGCTTCTGCAGACTGTCCAGTGAGCTAAAGGTACCGTCCTTGATGGCCCGAATGTCGTTGTCGCAAAGGAGGAGAACCTGTAACCTCCAAAGAGATTTCAAGGCACGATAAGGAATTAAATCTAGGTCACTTCTGGATAAGTCTAGGAATTCGGTCTCTGGTGGGAAGCTTTGGATGCCGGTCCCGTTGGTTCCAGAGCAGTTCACAAACTTGAATTGGTCCTTGCATGTACAGAGCATCTGACACATGGACTGTAACTCCATTTCACCAAAGGCAAGGTGTAGAAGGATACAAAGGATGTGATATCTGCATATATTCATCCTGTAAACCAGCTATCTGCGATATCTGTTGATGAGAAATAGCAGAAATAAAGTTAATCCACATAAATATGAGAAGTTTTTAGTGTATCAAGAACTAACAGTAACTATCATTGGCAATCCGAATACATCAGGCTTTTAACTGAAAATGCCTTTTCAGTCATTGATGAATTTAAAAACTCAGTAACTCCTCATACTTGCACTCTGACACTCTTCCGTGCCCTTGTGCATCGATTCATCTGCCCAATAACTGAGTTCTGCATTCACTTACTCAGATCCATAAAAAACACAGACACAAAGTCAATAAGTATACACAAGAAAAATTACAAGAAGAAAAGACAAAAATAAGGACAAAAAATGTATGAACATAGTGGGCATCTGCTTTCAATAAAAAAAGGAAGCACAACAGTGGCTAGCCATCATGAAATGGTACAGGTATGGTCCATAGGCTTTCATTGTTTTTTACACCTTTATTTATATTTGCGGAAACACACAAAAAGATCATTGACCATGGTCTAGGCCAGCAGACCGGCTGTCTTGTATATTATGGAGTCCCGGTGTAGGCCAGCAGACCAGCGGTCATATATGGAGTCCTGTATTACGATGAAACATGGCCTACCAAGAATTCAAGGCCAGTTAAACCTCCCGAGAGATGCACAAAGTTATAATGAAGTAAAGGCCAATCAAGAAAAGGAGGAAACAAAAATCAGAAACAAGTCAATGTAACAATGACAGTCAACCATGTTGTGATGTTCAGGAGTCAAACTGATATTAATACATAACATAACAGATAGGGGAGACCAAGAAGAAATTACCTTAAAAGACGGGCCCGATACAGGTTGATAAGTATATGTGTGCCTACTGGTAATTGGGCATATTTCACCTTCTGGCTAACAGGCAGTCAAAATTCATACCGTAGTGATTCAAAGGGCTGAGGTCGCTCTGCAGGGTAAGTTTTTAACAGCCATGATGCCAACCTTCCACCAGAGGTCCCAGTATATGGTATGTCTCCCACACATATTGTGGTGTTATGCCAGATAGATCCATGATTATGCGTTATTCATGCGCATCACATGCTGGTTCCGAAGGTTGTAAGGCCGTGTAGTAGCGTTCTACGCATGAGAGGCTAAGGCCGCCTTGTCGCCTATGGGCAATTAGTTTGGAGATTATCAACCTTGCCCAAGTGGCACCCCAAATAAAGGCCTTGATGTCTCTGCCAATTGTCTGCATGAAAGATAAGTTGATCAAGAGTGGTACTGTGCCAAGGACATATGTGAACCTGGGTACCACTATAATTTTGACTGCCTGTATTGTACTACAAAAGGACATGTGGAGTTGCAGTCATTTTACACAGAATAGTTTGGCTCTGCAAATTAGTGGGTCAATATCGTCAGATACAATCTTTTCCAGTCCACTGTTGAGATAAATTCTGAGGTATCAAAGTCGTTCTGGCGGTCTCCATTGGAAATAGTAGTTGGCTGTCGATGCCATGGTATTTACTCGTGGCATTGGTGAACCTTCATTTTCATTTCAGTTGACTTTATACCCAGATATAGCATAAAAATCTGAAATGTTTGACATGAGTGCTGGAAGCGAGAGTTGACGGTCTGTAAGCATAAGCAAGTTGTCACCTGTATACAACAGTATCTTGGAGGGACCTGAAGGGGTAGGCCCCCTAAAAAAAACAGAGGATCACTTGCGAACAACTGCTGCCAGTGGTTCCACTGCAAGTGGGAACAACAGGGTAACTAAGTGGGACCCCTGGTATGTGCCACTCTTTATAGGAAAGGCATCGGATAAGAAGCCCCAGAATCGGGATCTCCGTAAAGCCGTTTGAGATTACCCTTTTAAAGTGGGAGGCCAATATACAAGTCAGGGGTTTGATGTCTACTTTAAGAAGGATTAACAGTAACTAACTGCTGCAAAGTTGGCGGTCCTCACCTGGTTTAGGGATGACGGTGATTAACACCCTGTTAAATAGAGATGATAAACCACCAGTCTGTTCTGCCTTCTTGTATGGGTCATATAGAGTGTCCGGTATTTCCTGCTTTGTCCATCTATAACATTTTCCTAGAAAGCTATCCTCTCCTGGGGCTTTATTATGGGGAGGTCGGAGATGGGCTGGCTATCTCCTATTTTGTACTGTCTCCCTCCTACCATATTTTTTCATTCATGGTAGCGGCAGGGTCTCAAAGAATTGGTCTTCTCGTTCTTTGTCTTCCATAATTTCGGGGTTGTATTGTACTGTCGTACATTGCGAACTCGGAGGCTATTTCCTGGTGACTTCTGATCAGGCAGCTTGTTTCAGTATGGGTGGCAGAAACTGCTGCCGCAGCCTCCCTTAGCTTCAGCTGGGCATCCAACAGTCACCCTGCTTTCTCTCCCCATTTGTAATGATGTGCCTGGCGCTTATAGAGTATCTATTCCGCCTTGATCGGATATATATTCACTTCCACGTGGGCTGCTTTTAACTGGTGTCTCACAGCCACAGGGGGATGCCTCGTGTATAACTGCGTCTTATTGCTAGTCTCGGACTCTAAAATGGTTTGTTGTTCTTTTCTACGCTTATTTGCTACAGCTGCATTCTGCATTATTTAGCCCCTGGTGGTAGCTTTGCTGCCGCTCATAGGGTTTGTGCCAAGGTCACTGATACTCGATTGTCCGTCTGGTACGTAGTGACATGAGATTTTAAGATACGTTTCTTGTTGGCCATTTTACAGTAGTAAGTATTAAGATGCCACGGCTTGCTGATTGGTTTTGAAGTCATCCTTCAGTTAATGAGGAGGCTAATCGGCGCATGGCCAGAGAGAGACACTTCGAGGATCTGACAGTCTGTTATTGAAGGCGTCCACTGATGTGAGGTTAGGGAATAATCATTGTTTTAAAGTTCCAACAACACCTACATGTTTAGAAAAAAACGTGCCAGCAGTATTGGAGTGGTAAAACAATGCTACTTTATGCACAATACAGTTTCAAGATGGTTGCTCAGTTCATTGTGTATCATTGTTGTCTGATTCACAATGGCAGACTCTTTACCTTTAAATTTAGCAGCCATCTGAGAATGGTATAACAATTATACGCTATGGAAAATTCCGAGATGGTTGCTTAGCTCAAAAGCAGTTGCTGAGCAGTAAGTAGCAAACTGCGGATTAAATGGGCGGTCTTGTACCACTGTCTGGGGGGCTGCCAGGTGCTCTAAAAAGATAAAAGAAAAATAAGAAGGAAATAAATGAAAGGGGACATATGAAGGTAGAAAATGGAAAACTAAAGGGTTGGCGTACGTACCTGCCTTGTCATTGCAAATTCCCTCAGTTTCAGGCAGATGTATATATGTGATGAGGCAAAATGCTATCATTCACATGGCAACTGACCTACTATGAGATCTTGGTGTGTGGTTTTATGTATACCCGCCTGTTTTATAAATGGATAATAAACTGTGTCCAATTTAGAGCAGATTGATCAAACTGTTTAAAAATTATAAGCGGGAGGTCCAAAACCTAGTCTGGTTATACTTTAACTTGGATTTTCCCGAACAACCTGCGCTGTGCAAAACTTTGTAAGCTACAGGGGAGCGGACAGGGCTCTCACGGATGTTGGTGTGACTCAGGGTAAACAACCTTTACAACGAAACTTTTACAACGCACTACCATTACAACGCGGTCATTACAACGCAAACCATTACAACGCATTGCGCTGGGGGGCGCTCTAGGATAGGGAATAAGTTTAATTTACTATCCAACACCTTCCCTAGTGTCCACGGGGACTGGAGTTGGAATAGTAAATTAAACTATTCACTATCCAACACCCAAAAGCACGATGCGTTGTAATGGATTGCGATGTAAAAACTGCGTTGTAAAGGCAGGCGTTGTAATAGCCTACGTTGTAACGTCATACATCCGTGACCCAGGGTAAAAATATTTTGAGGTGTCCCCACCACAACTAATGTTTTGTAGGATGGGCTAATTTACATTATTTTAATCTTCAACTTTTTTCTTCCCCAACAATACTCCTCATGCATGCACCCCCACTTGCCATGCCACCCCCCCCCCTCTTCTTTCCTCATCACCTGCATACCTCCCCGCCTTTCTGGCACATCATACATCGAGCACTCTACCTCTACTCTCGCATCTGCAGTTCTCTTACATTTATCTAGACTGATGTCTATGTACTTTTCCACTGCCAACTTTACATCTTTCTTCTCTAATGCTGTCTGCTGACACACAAATGGACCCCCCACCCTCCAATCCAGACTGGAACAGAGTGTTATAGGAGCCTCAGCGCATGGTTTTTCAGAACTCCAGACACGATGGTAACTGACCTTTAGTGTGCTCCTTTTCCTGTGGCAATAAGACCATTCTGTGGCATGTTTCACAACCTCACGGCCTTTTGTTGTCATGTGCGCTGGTACCAAAAGGGAGCTGCCAACAACTGCATTCATCGCCACTGGCCCCTCTGACTAAGTGGCATGTGGCTGACAAGTGGGCCCACAAAGTCACTGCACCCTAATTCAAATGGGAAACAACCTTTACAACGCAACTTTTACAACACACTACCATTACAACACATTCATTACAACGCAACATCCCTTACAACGCATGCCATTACAACGCAACCATTACCACACATGACACTACAACGCATACAATTACAACTCATGTCATTACAACGCAGTCATTACAACGCATACCATTACAACGCATACCATTACAACGCATAGTACCCTTACACTATCCAACACTTACCCTACTGTTGCACCCCCTGGAGTTAGAATAGTACATTTTACCCCTACACTATCCAACACTTACCCTAGTGTTGCACCCGCTGGAGTTAGAATAGTAAATTTTACCCCTACACTATCCAACACTTACCCTAGTGTTGCACCCCCTGGAGTTAGAATAGTACATTTTACCCCTACACTATCCAACACTTACCCTAGTGTTGCACCCGCTGGAGTTAGAATAGTAAATTTTACCCCTACACTATCCAACACTTACCCTAGTGTTGCACCCGCGGGAGTTAGAATAGTAATTTTTACCCCTACACTATCCAATACTTACCATACATGCAATGTATTGGTATGCGTTGTAATGGTATGCGTTGTAAAGGTAGTATGCGTTGTAATGGAAT
The DNA here is from genome assembly GCF_964261635.1 of Lissotriton helveticus. Taxonomy (NCBI): domain Eukaryota; kingdom Metazoa; phylum Chordata; class Amphibia; order Caudata; family Salamandridae; genus Lissotriton; species Lissotriton helveticus. Next base: position 978,879,070 of record NC_136061.1, on the reverse strand, counting down.
GCGTTGTAAAGGTAGTTTTAAAAAATGTGTTGTAATGGCATGCGTTGTAATGGAATGCGTTGTAATGGATGTTGCATTGTAAAAAATGCGTTGTAAAGGTATGCGTTGTAAAAGTATACATTACCCGGGGCCGTTATATTTCTGTAATCCTTCACTTGAAATAGCATGTCTTGACTGGAGTGATCCAGCGATTTTAGTACTTAGACCCACAAACTCTTAGTCATCACAAACATGATTTACATCATCCGTTGCTATTTCAATAGTAAGACCGACACACACCTCTTCCGGAGTAGTACTTGTAATTACACAGCAGAGATGAGCAGCTCTGCCAATGCACCTGGATACTGACATTAAGCACTCCATGCTGATCCACTGATGAATCCACGAGACGGATGTACAATTGCATGTTAATTCAGATCTGATTTTAAATATTTAAACATAAGAATCCCACTATGCCACGAAATCCGTGTCTGCATAAACGCGCATGTTATTCTTTAGTAAACAAATATGGCACTGATACACTACAGTGTAACTGGCAAACTGCACACATTCTGCGGGATGCTCTCTCCTTCGGATGCTCCCGATTCACAGGTAAAGCTTGTTCTGATGATGGCTAAAATCGAGTCATACTTTCCAGGCCTTGTTTTCCTAGTATAATTGAGGGCCATAGATCAGCGCATCTTGTAAACTGAAGTGCGGGGCCCTGCTGGGAGCAGGGCCTGGGACAGTTAGCCACAACGGCAGCCGCTCTTTGCGTGGAAGGGAGAAAACTAGCAACTAAGCCTTTTTTTACACCCCCATACTCCAAGGAAGTGTGTGGGTAAATGGGTCACACACTCCCTACCTCTCTACCCTTCGGCAAGGCGAAGGTTAACCATACCCTATGCCCTTGGGAAACACTGAGGGGGCAGCAACATCGATCCACCGCCTTTGGACAAATTGGAGGACTAAGGTCCGGAATGCCATCCCACCATTAGGCGAGGCAGAGGGTGTTCGAGAGCACCCACTCCTCAAATTTTTAGGTTTTGCCTAGCGAAAGCTGCGCTCTGCGCAGCTTTTCGCGCAGGCGAAATCCTGTTGAGAACTGTAGGGTGCTTTGGGTCGGCCCTCGTCATTGATTGGCTGGCTCCGTAAACGGAGCCTTGCCATTGGACGAGGGGCCTGTCCGTCAATGCCGGACCAGACACGGGGGCGTTCCTGACATTCTTTGCCTTTTGCCGACGTCACGCGACGCCGGGAACGCCCCCGAGTCTGGTCCGGCATTGCCGGCACCTCCCTTGCTCTACTGTCATCACCACAACACTGCGCCCATTTTATCCCAAGCTAAACACTCGGAGAGGCGCAGTGACCGGGTCTTTGAAGGCCACTCTCCCAATGAAAACAAGTTTTCTCTCCGAGTCAGCACAAGCAGGAAGACGAGCAGCGCGCCTCCCAGCTGGCCTCTCGCATCAGCATCCAGAGCTGCCCTGCGCGGTGTGTAGCTTCAGTGGAGCTTCAGAGTGCAGAGTGGAGCTTCAGAGTGGAGCTTCAGAGTGGAGCTTCAGAGTGGAGCTTCAGAGTGGAGCTTCAGAGTGGAGCTTCAGAGTGCAGAGTGGAGCTTCAGAGTGCAGATTCAGAGTGGAGCTTCAGAGTGCAGAGTGGAGCTTCAGAGTGGAGCTTCAGAGTGCAGAGTGGAGCTTCAGAGTGGAGCTTCAGAGTGGAGCTTCAGAGTGGAGCTTCAGAGTGGAGCTTCAGAGTGGAGCTTCAGAGTGGAGCTTCAGAGTGCAGCTTCAGAGTGCAGCTTCAGAGTGCAGAGTGGAGCTTCAGAGTTCAGAGTGGAGCTTCAGAGTGCAGAGTGGAGCTTCAGAGTTCAGAGTGGAGCTTCAGAGTGGAGCTTCAGAGTGGAGCTTCAGAGTGGAGCTTCAGAGTGGAGCTTCAGAGTGGAGCTTCAGAGTTGGGCTTCAGAGTGGAGCTTCAGAGTGCAGAGTGGAGCTTCAGAGTGGAGCTTCAGAGTGCAGAGTGGAGCTTCAGAGTGGAGCTTCAGAGTGCAGAGTGGAGCTTCAGAGTGGAGCTTCAGAGTGGAGCTTCAGAGTGGAGCTTCAGAGTGGAGCTTCAGAGTGGAGCTTCAGAGTGCAGAGTGGAGCATCAGAGTGGAGCTTCAGAGTGGAGCTTCAGAGTGGAGCTTCAGAGTGGAGCTTCAGAGTGGAGCTTCAGAGTGGAGCTTCAGAGTGGAGCTTCAGAGTGCAGAGTGGAGCTTCAGAGTGGAGCTTCAGAGTGGAGCTTCAGAGTGGAGCTTCAGAGTGGAGCTTCAGAGTGGAGCTTCAGAGTGGAGCTTCAGAGTGGAGCTTCAGAGTGCAGAGTGGAGCTTCAGAGTGCAGAGTGGAGCTTCAGAGTGCAGAGTGGAGCTTCAGAGTGCAGAGTGGAGCTTCAGAGTGCAGAGTGGAGCTTCAGAGTGGAGCTTCAGAGTGGAGCTTCAGAGTGGAGCTTCAGAGTGGAGCTTCAGAGTGGAGCTTCAGAGTGGAGCTTCAGAGTGGAGCTTCAGAGTGCAGAGTGGAGCTTCAGAGTGCAGAGTGGAGCTTCAGAGTGCAGAGTGGAGCTTCAGAGTGCAGAGTGGAGCTTCAGAGTGGAGCTTCAGAGTGGAGCTTCAGAGTGGAGCTTCAGAGTGCAGAGTGGAGCTTCAGAGTGCAGAGTGGAGCTTCAGAGTGCAGAGTGGAGCTTCAGAGTGGAGCTTCAGAGTGGAGCTTCAGAGTGGAGCTTCAGAGTGGAGCTTCAGAGTGGAGCTTCAGAGTGGAGCTTCAGAGTGCAGAGTGGAGCTTCAGAGTGCAGAGTGGAGCTTCAGAGTGCAGAGTGGAGCTTCAGAGTGCAGAGTGGAGCTTCAGAGTGCAGAGTGGAGCTTCAGAGTGCAGAGTGGAGCTTCAGAGTGGAGCTTCAGAGTGGAGCTTCAGAGTGGAGCTTCAGAGTGGAGCTTCAGAGTGGAGCTTCAGAGTGGAGCTTCAGAGTGGAGCTTCAGAGTGGAGCTTCAGAGTGCAGAGTGGAGCTTCAGAGTGCAGAGTGGAGCTTCAGAGTGGAGCTTCAGAGTGGAGCTTCAGAGTGGAGCTTCAGAGTGGAGCTTCAGAGTGGAGCTTCAGAGTGCAGAGTGGAGCTTCAGAGTGGAGCTTCAGAGTGGAGCTTCAGAGTGCAGAGTGGAGCTTCAGAGTGGAGCTTCAGAGTGGAGCTTCAGAGTGCAGAGTGGAGCTTCAGAGTGGAGCTTCAGAGTGGAGCTTCAGAGTGGAGCTTCAGAGTGGAGCTTCAGAGTGGAGCTTCAGAGTGCAGAGTGGAGCTTCAGAGTGCAGATTCAGAGTGGAGCTTCAGAGTGCAGAGTGGAGCTTCAGAGTGCAGAGTGGAGCTTCAGAGTGGAGCTTCAGAGTGGAGCTTCAGAGTGGAGCTTCAGAGTGGAGCTTCAGAGTGGAGCTTCAGAGTGGAGCTTCAGAGTGCAGAGTGGAGCTTCAGAGTGCAGAGTGGAGCTTCAGAGTGCAGAGTGGAGCTTCAGAGTGGAGCTTCAGAGTGGAGCTTCAGAGTGGAGCTTCAGAGTGGAGCTTCAGAGTGGAGCTTCAGAGTGGAGCTTCAGAGTGCAGAGTGGAGCTTCAGAGTGCAGAGTGGAGCTTCAGAGTGCAGAGTGGAGCTTCAGAGTGGAGCTTCAGAGTGGAGCTTCAGAGTGGAGCTTCAGAGTGGAGCTTCAGAGTGGAGCTTCAGAGTGGAGCTTCAGAGTGGAGCTTCAGAGTGGAGCTTCAGAGTGCAGAGTGGAGCTTCAGAGTGCAGAGTGGAGCTTCAGAGTGGAGCTTCAGAGTGGAGCTTCAGAGTGGAGCTTCAGAGTGGAGCTTCAGAGTGGAGCTTCAGAGTGCAGAGTGGAGCATCAGAGTGGAGCTTCAGAGTGGAGCTTCAGAGTGGAGCTTCAGAGTGCAGAGTGGAGCTTCAGAGTGGAGCTTCAGAGTGCAGAGTGGAGCTTCAGAGTGGAGCTTCAGAGTGCAGAGTGGAGCTTCAGAGTGGAGCTTCAGAGTGGAGCTTCAGAGTGGAGCTTCAGAGTGGAGCTTCAGAGTGGAGCTTCAGAGTGCAGAGTGGAGCTTCAGAGTGCAGAGTGGAGCTTCAGAGTGGAGCTTCAGAGTGAAGCTTCAGAGTGGAGCTTCAGAGTGGAGCTTCAGAGTGGAGCTTCAGAGTGGAGCTTCAGAGTGCAGAGTGGAGCTTCAGAGTGCAGAGTGGAGCTGCAGAGTGGAGCTTCAGAGTGGAGCTTCAGAGTGGAGCTTCAGAGTGGAGCTTCAGAGTGGAGCTTCAGAGTGGAGCTTCAGAGTGGAGCTTCAGAGTGGAGCTTCAGAGTGCAGAGTGGAGCTTCAGAGTGCAGAGTGGAGCTTCAGAGTGCAGAGTGGAGCTTCAGAGTGGAGCTTCAGAGTGGAGCTTCAGAGTGGAGCTTCAGAGTGGAGCTTCAGATTGGAGCTTCAGAGTGGAGCTTCAGAGTGGAGCTTCAGAGTGGAGCTTCAGAGTGCAGAGTGGAGCTTCAGAGTGGAGCTTCAGAGTGGAGCTTCAGAGTGGAGCTTCAGAGTGGAGCTTCAGAGTGCAGAGTGGAGCTTCAGAGTGGAGCTTCAGAGTGGAGCTTCAGAGTGGAGCTTCAGAGTGCAGAGTGGAGCTTCAGAGTGGAGCTTCAGAGTGCAGAGTGGAGCTTCAGAGTGGAGCTTCAGAGTGCAGAGTGGAGCTTCAGAGTGGAGCTTCAGAGTGGAGCTTCAGAGTGGAGCTTCAGAGTGGAGCTTCAGAGTGGAGCTTCAGAGTGCAGAGTGGAGCTTCAGAGTGCAGATTCAGAGTGGAGCTTCAGAGTGCAGAGTGGAGCTTCAGAGTGCAGAGTGGAGCTTCAGAGTGGAGCTTCAGAGTGGAGCTTCAGAGTGGAGCATCAGAGTGGAGCATCAGAGTGGAGCTTCAGAGTGGAGCTTCAGAGTGGAGCTTCAGAGTGGAGCTTCAGAGTGGAGCTTCAGAGTGGAGCTTCAGAGTGGAGCTTCAGAGTGGAGCTTCAGAGTGCAGAGTGGAGCTTCAGAGTGCAGAGTGGAGCTTCAGAGTGCAGAGTGGAGCTTCAGAGTGGAGCTTCAGAGTGGAGCTTCAGAGTGGAGCTTCAGAGTGGAGCTTCAGAGTGGAGCTTCAGAGTGGAGCTTCAGAGTGCAGAGTGGAGCTTCAGAGTGGAGCTTCAGAGTGGAGCTTCAGAGTGGAGCTTCAGAGTGGAGCTTCAGAGTGCAGAGTGGAGCTTCAGAGTGGAGCTTCAGAGTGGAGCTTCAGAGTGCAGAGTGGAGCTTCAGAGTGGAGCTTCAGAGTGCAGAGTGGAGCTTCAGAGTGGAGCTTCAGAGTGGAGCTTCAGAGTGCAGAGTGGAGCTTCAGAGTGCAGATTCAGAGTGGAGCTTCAGAGTGCAGAGTGGAGCTTCAGAGTGGAGCTTTAGAGTGCAGAGTGGAGCTTCAGAGTGCAGAGTGGAGCTTCAGAGTGGAGCTTCAGATTCAGAGTGGAGCTTCAGAGTGCAGAGTGGAGCTTCAGAGTGGAGCTTCAGATTCAGAGTGGAGCTTCAGAGTGCAGAGTGGAGCTTCAGAGTGCAGATTCAGAGTGGAGCTTCAGAGTGCAGAGTGGAGCTTCAGAGTGGAGCTTCAGAGTGGAGCTTCAGAGTGGAGCTTCAGAGTGGAGCTTCAGAGTGGAGCTTCAGAGTGGAGCTTCAGAGTGGAGCTTCAGAGTGGAGCTTCAGAGTGGAGCTTCAGAGTGGAGCTTCAAAGTGGAGCTTCAGAGTGCAGAGTGGAGCTTCAGAGTGCAGCTTCAGAGTGCAGAGTGGAGCTTCAGAGTGCAGCTTCAGAGTGCAGAGTGGAGCTTCAGAGTGCAGAGTGGAGCTTCAGAGTGCAGAGTGGAGCTTCAGAGTGCAGAGTGGAGCTTCAGAGTGCAGAGTGGAGCTTCAGAGTGCAGAGTGGAGCTTCAGAGTGCAGAGTGGAGCTTCAGAGTGGAGCTTCAGAGTGTCAAGAGCAATGCCAATAGCTCTAACTTTAACAAAGGCAAAACCATTGCATTGTAAATGCTTGTTTTTTATGTCTTCTGACGTTTGACCGCATCAGGAGCGGTAAAAAGAAATCTCCCAATCCTGCTCTTAAGCAACACGGGGATAGGATCCGAAAACATGCACTTACCCACCATTTTATTTGTGCATTTTTATATAGCGCGGACTTTACCCGGTGTCAGAGCGCTTCACAATAGGAACAGAACTGATAGAAGAAAATTACAAGTGAACAAATTCCAAATTACAAAAGCAAACGTTAAGTTACATGAGGCAAGAGTAACAATTGGGAGCAAACAAAATACAACTGGTAGCAAACGGTGCATTACAGGAGGAAAAAGTGACATTTGTGCAGGTTACAAACGCATACAAAATACAAGTAGAGGTATAGTACTGCAATAAATGGCAGACACTCAAACACAAGAACAAACGTTACGTAGGTAATGGTGACACGTGTGCAAGTATCTAAAGCAAACAAAATGTAAGAGGTAGCAAACAGTGTGTTACAAGAGAAAAGTGACGTGTGCATGTTACAAAAGAGTACCAAACACAGGTAGAAGGATAATACTGCAATAACTGGTAGAACACACTGGGAAGGCACTTCCATAGTCATGGAGAAAAGGATTCTCTATAATGGAAGGACTGCCTTCAGATAATAGAGAGGGTGTGAATTACATTTGGAAGTGTCTTTGAAGGAGGAGAACTTTGAGGTCAGTTTTGAAGGCCTGGGAGGAGGTGGTGGTCCGGAGCAGAGGCAGAAGTGAGTTCCAGATTCTCACCGCGTTGCCTGAAAAGGATTGGGCCATCGATCTTTTCTTCTTGAAAGTGGGAGGTTCAAGCAGTAAATTTTCCGCATTCCGTGATGGTCTAGAACCTCCAGAGAGTTTCAGTTTATTCGCCAAGTAGCGAGGAGAGGAGGAGTGCAAGGCTTTGTGGGTGATACAGGCAGTTTTGTAGATAGATCTTGCCTTGATGGGAAGCCAGCGGAGGGTGGTGATGTGTGTGATGTGGCCGCTTCTTTTGGCCCCATAAATGAAGCGAGCTGCTGAATGGAGAACAGATTTAAGGGGGGACAGGTGGGATTTGGGGAGGGCCTTGGAGTACCACTGACATGACACCACCAACCACCTTGGTTGGGCCATGCGGCACGCTTACGTCTCCTAACTTTTCTTTTCTCCCATCACTGGGGCCAAGCCGGAGGGGATAAGAACACCCAATCCCTTTTTCCTCAGGAATTTCTTTTTATCTCTTTTGATGTTGTAAAGCAGGGCACACGTCGAGGGTACACTCAGGTGCACGACGTCCGCCCACTATTTTCACAGGGTGGACGCCATCCCCCCTGCCAAGAAGTTGGGCCCCACAGAAATATGCTGAACCTCAGGGGCGTAACACAGGCCCCTGCAGCCCACGCGGTGCAGGGGCCCCTATCTCCAAGGGGCCCCCTCGGCACTGAACTCTGGCTGGGAGAGCTCCTGATTGAGCCCGGGGGGGGGGCCTAAGTACCGTGCAGAGAGGCTCCCTCACTTTTCGTTACGCCAGTGCTGAACCTGTCCTGGTGTCATTTCCAGACCCCCGGACACGTTCAGCAGCGCCTGCAAATTGTCTGCTTTCCAGTGATATTTACAAAGGGGGTGGTGATGGACAGAGTATCTGAATTAAGCAGATCACTCATACCCAGTCAAGAGATCAGGGCTTGATCCATCAGCGTTTTTTAGTGAAGGCAGCGAGTGAGCTTTTGTTTAGGTCTCATCTATGCAGTGCTTGCGCTATCTCTTCGAAACATGCGGTATTCAGGATATGTGGATTAAGGCTGGGCGTAGTGGGGCTACACGGAGCTGAAAAAAAAAATCTGTGGCGCTCTGCGTAGCTCCACTATGCCACCCGCCCTATTTACAATTATTACAACTTTTCAAAAACGCCTTTAAAATAAATATACAGAGCCTTACCTTAAGCTGCGGCGTCCCTGCCCTCCTCGTCTTCATCACATTATTTTTATTTTTTTTATTTTGGAAGTTTTCTATAGCGCTGGCCAGATCCGAGGGTATCGGAGCGCTTTACAACAAGATGAGGAGGAGACAAAAATACATGGTAAGGCAAGGAAAGAGAGATACAGAAAAAGTTCAAAATATAAGCATTTCGGAGTACAGCTGAGTGTCAGAGGGAGGCCGATTGAGGGAGAAAAGTTCAAAAGCGGACTTTACAGTTCTTTTCGGTCTTTCGCTGTGAGCCAATTGAGGTAGAGAGGACGAGGGAGCCTCAGGCGAGGCATAGAGGAGGAGGAGTCATGAAACTGCGCATGCACCGGCACATGTGCAGTTTTCGCCGAGAACGCAATGAAGACGAGGAGGGCTGCCCGGGGACACCGCAGCTTAAGGTAAGGCTCTGTATATTTACTTTAAAGGCTTGTTTTAAAAGTTGTATTAATTGTAAATAGAGCAGGTGGGAGGCGGGGGCTGGCCAGCTCCGCTCCGCCGCGGAGTGTGCAGAGATTTGCCTACTCGTATTCTCCGCGGAACGTGAAGTAGGTAAATCTCCGCACACTCAGAGGATGGAGCGAAGCTCTCCGCCCATGGTTAAGGTGGATAAAGCTCCACTTACTTCCCACCCACCTTTTTAAATGGCTCCTGTCCCTGTCCTTTGTAAATGGTGGCTTTTCATTGGTCATTAGGCTTTATAGTTCCTCCTTAGTACCGCCTTGTCTCTTCTTGTAACCTCCCATGAGGACACCCCCTAGGTTTTAAATACAGCCTCAAGGCACTACTTTTTTTAAAGGCCTTCAGACAAGACACTCACTTAGTCCTAAACTAGATTGGCAGTGAATACTTTACTCGTTAGCACATCTCACAATTATATTAGACCTATAAATTTCCCTTCATCAGCTCCACATAGAGTACAAGCTAATCTGGAATTAATGCAATTATTTTGTCACATTTCAAAGCTACCAATTGTATACATGGACATAGCTATTTGAATGTACTTGTGGTACTGTCTTGCATGCAATGCATTATGGGTAGGATAGATTTACCATATCTTTAAAGTTTATGATGCTCACTAGGGACCTCTAGCAAAAACAACAAGTGATGGACTGAATGTGGATCAATGTCACACACTCCCCCAGTCAAAAGATCTGGGCCCAAATCCATCGTTTTTTTGCACTCCACACCACCCTGGGTTAGACAATGGCGATATGCAAATCAGCTCTGACCCTGTTGCCCCATGGGAACAGTCCAGTCCGAACTACAAAAGCCATGTCCTTCCCAGAACGGAATCAAGCATCCGAGGACCGGACCGGTTTCGAGGTAACACCTCTCTTCAGCCCGGCTAGCTTGACTCCAAGTGGTGTGGAGTGCCTGGGACCCACGTCTGGGCATCCCCAGCGCACTTAGGGCGGCAATTGCAAAAACAACAAGTGATGGACTGAATGTGGATCAATGTCACACACTCCCCCAGTCAAAAGATCTGGGCCCAAATCCATCGTTTTTTTGCACTCCACACCACCCTGGGTTAGACAATGGCGATATGCAAATCAGCTCTGACCCTGTTGGGACCTCTAGGCACAGCATGTGCAACTGCATCTAGACAAGCAGTGCTGGTGCCTTGCTCACTAGGGACATCTAGGCACAGCTTGTGCTACTCTACCTAGACAAGCAGTGCTGGTGCTTTGCTCACTAGGGATATTTAGGCGTAGCTTGCTGTACTGAACCTACCACATCTCATATATATTAGACCTTTTATAAATTTCCCTTCGTCAGCTCCACATAAAGTACAACCTAATCTGGAATTAATATAATAATTATTTAGTCACATTTCAAAGCTACTAATTGTAAACATGGACATAGCTATTTGAATGTACTCGTGGTACTGTCTTGCATGCAATGCATTATGGGTAGGGTAGATTTACCATATCTTTAAAGTTTATGATGCTCACTAGGGACCTCCAGGCACAGCTTGTGCTACTGCACCTAGACAAGCAGTGCTGGTGCCTTGCTCACTAGGGACATCGAGGCGCAGCTTGCTGTACAGCACCTACCACGTCTCATTTATATTAGACCTTCTATAACTTTCCCTTCATCAGCTTCACATAGAGTACAACCTAATCTGGAATAAATATAATAATTATTTGTCACTTTTCAAAGCGACTAATTGTATTTGTACTTATAGTCGTTGCTTATGAGAAGCAAGGGTAGCAGTGACTGTGCCTGTTTTACTGCCAGCCTTGCTGTTCATAAGCAAGGACTATAAGCACAAAGTAAGTGTTTAGGCACCACTTGCAGGTTTTCAAGACACATAAATAAAAGACATTGTCATTTATAATGGCAATAGCTCAAATTCTCGAAATGCGAGACCTATTGCATTGCAAATGCTTGTTTCACCTCCAGCTGGGCCGAAGTTAAGGGGCTATCAGGCCTCCTTCTCTCTGAATATCCTGACTGGAGGTGGCCTAGAACTTTACACTTAAATGTAAATGCCAGGGAGGGTAAACAAAGGCACACAGCTTGTTATCTCTACACAGGTACTTACGAGAGGCATGCTTTTTCCGTTGTTCTCTCTTTGTACGTAAGAGATGCATGCACTGTAAGAATGTCAGGTGTGTTGGTCTTTAACCAGTGCTTACACAAATAACAATTTCAAGGGTTTCAGAGCTCTTTATGTAGCATACACATACATTGACAATAAATCATTTACATGTGTAAATCAATGTACAAGATGAATCACATGAGACAGGGCTACAAGTTGTAAGAGTCACATGTCTTTTGTAGCTCAATGTGCTATATTACAATTTATGAACTGCAAGTAACAAAAGTATCTCTGTCTTTTTTTTTTTTGTGAAAACTTTTTATTGATTTTATAACACAAACACAAACAACTTGCAAGGAGTGAAGAAAAAGAGACATCAGTATACACAACATTGCAGTACATGGTGTTGGAGCGGGAAGGACAATCCAATGAGCGTTTGTTCTATCGAGAAAGAGTCTCACAGGGGGGGGGGGCAGGAGAAACAAATTGCAAACAGTATACAATAGTATGTGGAGGAACCCTCGGGTTACGGGGACGTAGGTGCAACATCTGGGTCAGGAAGAGGAGGGGCACATATATCGCCACGGTAAGTGTTCCACTGAGTCCATATCTTCCCCCATTTTCGGGGGGTACCTCGAGAAACATATACAGTTTTTTCTCTGAACATGCACCAGTCCATGTTTTGTTTCCATTTCCGAATTCCGGGCGGGCCCCGAGCACCCCACAATTGCGCAATGTCTCTTTTGGCAATCATGTTGCCCAAGGTCACCCACCGAAGCTGCGACACGGAGTAATCATTCGGTTCCCATACGTTCAGCAGGCATCTCCTAGCTTCCGGCCTCGATTGCACCCCGGTAACCTCACTCATCACCTCATGCACACGGGTCCAGAATCGCGCTATCTCAGGGCACTCCCAGATGATATGTAAAAAGGTGCCCAGGAGACCGCAGCCACGCCGACACAAACCATCCACAGAGAAGCCCATGTGTATCAAACGGGGACCAGTTACATACACTCTATGCAGGATTTTAAGTTGCACAAATCTAAGGCGTGCCTGGATGGCCACCTCTTTAGGGGAAGAGATCGCCGCCTGCCAGTCCTCATCATCCAGCTCCAGCCCATCACCAGTCCAGACCTCTCTAAGGCGAAACAGGAGATCAGACCTGGAGTTGATTAATTTTTTATAGATAAGCGAAATCGTACTATCAGGAACATGTCCCTCCAGTACCCTGTCCTCAAGCGGGGACGACTCCGGAATCTCCACACCCGAAGGGAAGACCGAGAGCACCGCGTGTCGGACCTGTGCATAGCGAAAAAATTCGCGATCGCTCAAAGTGTACTCGGTTTTCAATTCCTCAAACGTCTTCATTCTCCCCTTAGTCCAAACATCATCAATCCTGCTGATACCAATCAAGTCCCACCTATCAAACCCCCGGGACTGCCAAAGTGAGCCAAGTCTATCAGACGCGTACAGGGGGGTGGCACGAGTCAATTTATCAGTCCACCCAAGCGCCATGGAAGCATGTCGCCACACCTGGACGGCCACCCTAGTGGGGCCCGTCACGTTGCGAGGGGTGAGTTTCGAGTAGAGGGCTCTATTGTAGTCGCCCCCCGGTAACAACCATTTGTCCATCTCGAAGGCCGGATTCGGCAAAGGGCCATACATGCAATGATTTATCGCCCCCAGTTGAGACGCCCAATAATAGCGACGGATATCAGGCAAAGCAATTCCACCGTCGTACCACGGGAGTGACAATTTAGCGATGGCGATCCGGGGCCTACCCCCCCACACCAGTCGTCTCTGTAAACTCTCAACCTCACGGAAGTATGTAGCCGGGACAACGTCAAGTGTGTTTTGCAATGCGTAGAGGAAGCGGGGCAATGACATAATCTTAAACAATGCCGCCCTACCCAGGGGAGAGAGAGGAAGTTTCCCCCAGGCGACCACATCTGCCCGAAGGCACTGAAGAGGGGGCAATAAATTACGGTCGAACCGCAGTGCAGGGCTCAGCGTGATAAAAATGCCTAGATATTTAAATCCATCTTTCACAATCGCGATAGGACAACCACTGGGCAGAAGGGGGGCGGCACCCGACAGGACGTATACACAGGACTTTGACCAGTTGATGACAAGACCCGAGTTTTTGCGGAAGGATGTTAAGACATCAAACAGCACAATGAGGGATTTACGGGGTGATGTAAGATAAAGCAGAATATCATCAGCGTAGAGAGATACACGGTCCTCAAACTCCGAATTCCATCTAATGCCCTTCAGGGACGGTTCCCACCACAACCAGGCCGCCAGCGGTTCCAAGGCAAGAGCAAACAACAAGGGGGACAGGGGACAGCCCTGTCGCGTCCCTCTGCTCAGTGCAAAGGGCGCAGAGACCCGACCATTGACCACCACCTGAGCCATGGGACCGGCGTAAAGCAATTTGACCCACCGAACGAAATCCGAACCGAAGCCAAACTTAGCAAGAACCGCCCACAAATACGGCCATTCTATTGTATCAAACGCCATCGTAGCGTCTAAGGACGCCAAGACGGTGGGCTCACGCAGCGTCTCGGCCCGTGCCAGGACGCCATGCAACCTTCGGAGGTTAAGCGCCGTGTTACGATGCGGTATAAAGCCGGATTGATCAGGGTGAACCAGGTCCCCAATAACGGTCGCCAAACGTGTCGCCAGCAGCTTGGCCAAGATTTTAGGTTCCGCATTAAGCAATGAGATGGGTCGAAAAGAGGCGCAGCGATCCCGAGGTTTACCAGCCTTGTGGATGACAACAATAGTGGCCAGTCTCTGGTCTGGCGGGAGAAACCCCACCTCCAAAGACTCAAGAAACATAGAGCGCAGATGAGGAGCTAGCGAATCCGGGCACAGTTTATATAGCTCAATGGGGAGCCCATTAGGGCCCGAGGCCTTGCCGGATCGGACCGAACGGACAGCAGCGGCAATCTCGTCCACAGTAGGCGGAGCATCCAGAGCATCTCTATCAATGTCAGACAATCGGGGAAGTGCAATATCACGCAAAGACAGGCGGGAGTCCTGCTCCGATCGATCAGACACCTGGGTGTACACCTCGCGGAAATAATCGGCAAAACATGCAACAATATCAACAGGGTCTGTACAACACTCACCATTCTTCGCAACAATCACAGGGACGACACGACTTGCATTCTCCCTCTTGTCCAACCAAGCAAGCAGTTTCCCAGCCTTATCACCCACATCATACAGGCGTCCCTGCTGTTCCCTCCCCATTTCCTTAGCAGCTTCAGTGACCAGAGCTCTGTATTCATGTTGTTTCAACTCCAGTAGATGTAACCCCTCAGCGGTAACCCCAGATTCCAAGCTCTCCTCCAGGGCCGTGACCTCCCCCTCAAGTCGAACCACCTCAGCACGGTTGGCCAACTTCACACTACCAATCAATGAGAGGGCCTGGCCACGAATGACCGTCTTGTAGGCTTCCCAAAGTAAACAGGGGGAGGACACAGAGCCCACATTTTCCTCAAAGTAACAATCGTGTGCTTTAACCAGCTCATCCCTGACCCTGGGGTCCTTCAAATACCAGGGGTTAATCGGAGCCACTCGGCCCGCCGAACCCTGCCGTGCATCAACCACCAGCCAAATCGGAGAATGGTCCGATATACCCCGTGCCAGATGTTTAACTTCCCGTATGAGGGATGAATGGGCCGAGGGCAGTAATACGTGATCTAACCTCGAGAGGCTACCATGAGCACCAGAATGATAGGTATATTGCAACTGTCCCGGGTGAAGCAACCGCCAGCAATCAGTGAGCCCCAACGTCTCCAGGAAGTCACTCAACCAAGTCTGGGCCCTCGGCAGTTCCCTGGGAGGGTGACGATCATGCATCCCCGAGACCACCGCATTAAAGTCACCCCCAACCAAAAGCAGACCCTCGGGGAGACCCAGGATAAGTCCACTCAGATCAGCAAATGTGGTGGCCTGGAGGCCCGGGGGCACGTACGCGGAAATCAGAATAAGAACCTTCCCCTCCCAGCGCCCCACAATGGCGGCGTATCGTCCCTTATCATCCAGTATGATATCATCAATGGCCAAGGGGAGGGAGGTCCGAACCAGAATGCCCGCCCCCCTAGAGCCCGAGGTGAAACCCGAGTGCGCCACAAGGCGATAACCCCGCCTATTCAAAGCGTGGCACTTGTTGCCGAGCAAATGAGTCTCCTGCAGTAAGACAACATCTGGAGTCAAACGTTTCAGCAATTGCAACACCACCCTCCTCTTGATCCCATCCCCCAACCCGTTCACGTTCCAACACAATAACCGAAGTCCCCTACCCCCATCCCCGTGTTCAGCCCCTCCCCCGCCCCACACCCAGAGCAACTGCAAAAAACAGGAGTGCGCCTTTCCTTCGCCTTGCAAGTAACAATAAAATTCAAACAAACAACCCAGTTCCCCCAACAAAGTCAAAACAACTATACCCCCCACCCCGCACCCCTGCTGAAGACCAAAGAGCCCCATAAGCTCGCAGTGTGCCTGTCGCCCAACCACCCAACTAATCTACGAAAAGAAAACCCAGGAGGAGAAAGGACCCGTTCACCCCCCACCCACCCCCAAAAAGACTATTACTTGCAGACATTAAGAACACAACATAGCACAGTTCAAAGCCAACGGGAAGGGTACGGGGTCAAAGTCCACAGTTACTCTTGCTCCGTCGGGCCACCCTCCGCCCGATCCGACTTGCCAGATTCCTCAAAAGGTTCATGATCCGTAGGCAGCGTATCAAGCCAGTCACTCACGACCCCAGGATGATCGAAGAAAAAAGTATGATCCCTATGTACCACTCGCAAACGGGCCGGAAAGAGCATGGCATACTTCATAGACCTTTCCCGGAGTATCTTCTTGACCCCTTGAAACCCCAGCCTCTGTTTCTGGACCTGTTGTGTAAAGTCCGGATAGAAGCTGACAGTAGAGTTTTCAAAGGCAATGGGACCAGACTTCCGCGAAGCCTGCAGGATAGCGTCTCTGTCCCGGAAATGAAAGATCCTCGCAATGATGGGTCGAGGGTTAGCACCCGATTTAGGTGTGCCTCCGGGGATCCTATGTGCACGTTCGACAGCGAAAAACTTGCTGAGACCCTTGGGCGCCAGGTGATTCAGCACCAGGTCTTCCACCAACAGGTCCGTCGAGGCAGCAGTCGATGATTCCGGGACCCCAATCAGGCGGATGTTATTGCGCCTGGCACGGCTTTCATAGTCCTCTAGGCGCCCAGAGTAATAATCATTGGCTTTCCTCAGATTCCCGACCTCAGCCTGCAAGTCAGAGACGTCGGTGACCAGGCTAGAGGTCTTAAGATCCAAGGATTTGACCTTTTCGTTCGTCTTCGCCAAGTCCGCCCTGATCAGATTGACATCAATCGACACCGTATCCAGCTTGAGAGTCAAGGCCTCATATTGTTGCCCCAATGAGGCCTTCATACCGGTGATGGCACCCATGAGGTCTCGCAGCGAGGGCTCGTCCTCAATCGATGAGTCCTCCGGCATTGTCGTCGAGGGTTTAGCTGCTGCTCCCGGCGATCCCTTAGCTAGAGTGTACCGGTCCATAATGTTAGTTTGCTGAGCACTCCCTCGAACGCCCGGTTTAGGCCCGCGCTTCCCACCCTCAGGCTTGGTGGCCATCTTGGATCCTGGACCCGTACGGGTCGCCTGTTGACGGGTAAAAATGGTGACTGCGGTGGCAAATGTAGGACCAAAAGGGCGAAGGTGGTGCCAGTCTCAGACCTGGAGGCCGCTACGGATCGGCAATAGGAGCGGAGAGACCAAGGGTGCAGGAGCGTCCGGCCGTCCCCGGAGCCGACAAAGTCAAGTTGAGCTCCAGACAGGAATCGAAACCGAAAGCGGTCGCCAGCCCACGCAAGTCTGGCAGTCCGTTGTTGTTCACTTACTGGACGGCAAGCGAGACAAGATAGCGCGGGGCGTCACCATGGAGCAGGCCAGAAAACTGCGACAGTCTGTAGCTCTGGACCCCAAAGTCCAAAAAAGTTCGCTGAAACAAATAAATGAGCAGTAGAACCGTGCCAATAAACACCCGTCGTCTGAACCAGGATAAAGTACAGGATAGTCGATGGAGGTGGCGAGGGTCCGGGAGCCCTGTGCTCACGCGACCATCTTGGGTGCGCGCGAAGCTCCTCCCGTATCTCTGTCTTAAAAGCAGTAGCCCACTTTACTATCTACATAAAATAAAAATCTGCCATCTGCATGATACGTGATGTGCTTTGCAGGAGACACATTAACCTTATACTACTTTGATTCAAATCTGGGACTTCGCAAAACACAGATCTCTCCAACAAACGTGTTTACCTCCAGAGTTATCTCACCATTATCACTATTCCCTGAAATTTACTGGCCACTTTTACAGCAGATGCTTTAACCCATAAAATATTTTAAAAGGTAGACTGTGCAACCAATTGAGCAGAACAGATCTTGTGCAATGCTTCTCCTTGTTGAGAATTTCCTTGTGACAGGGTTTTGAAAAATTAATATATTAATGGAGGTCCAGATTCTGCGTCAGGATTGCGTCAATCTTTTTACACCACCCCGACGCCAAATCACATTTGTTAAATCTCATAATGTGCTTAAATGTACTCATGATATACCTGATACACATGTATGAGGTCTTAATATCTGATGTCACTTCTTGTGATGTCTCATCCAGTGAGGTCACTTCCTGGTATGTCATGTGCAATGTCACGCGTAGTGACATCATGTGCTGTGATGGCACGCATCATGATTTAACTTACATACTGCCTAACCTGGTTAGTCCCCCCACTTCTTTTTTTAGGACTTGTGCCCTGATTAAAAGAGATTTTAAAAGACACCCAAGCAGGTTGTTGAGAGGTGGCCAAGGAATAAAGAGAGGGACAATCACAAAATGACAAAGAGAGCAAAGGTGATGAGGGAACAGAGACAGAAAAGGGGCAGAGCAACAGAGGGAGGAACAGTGACCCAGCAACAGATGGAGGAACAGAGACCCGGCAACAGATTGGGGAACATGGAATGAGGAACAGAGGTAAAGGGCCAGGTACACAGAGGGTGAGCAGGAGTAAGACTGGGAGTAAGTAGGAGTGAAGAATCAAGATGAGTAAGAGTAAGTAGCAGTAAAAGTAAAAGTAAGGAGTAAGAGTAGAAGTACTTTGGAGGTTCAGTAGAAAAAGGAATAGGTATCAGCGATTCAAAGAGTAGGAGCAAGGCTAGGTGCAACAGTAAGAATAGGCAAATGTAGAAGTACGTGTAGCAGTTAGTAAAATGGTAGAAGTAAAAGCATGATTTAGAGTAAGCGTAGGAGTAAGATCAGGCATAATTGGAATCAAGTGTACGAGTAATTGTAGGAATAAGAGTAGACATGAAAGCATGTATAGAAGTAACACTAGGAATAAGTACTAATGAGAATAGGAGTAAGAAGCATCAATATAACTATTAGTAGTAAGAGTAGGTACAAATACAAGTAACAGGGGCATAAGTAAGAGTAAGTATAGATGTAAAATGAAGGTGCCAGTGGGGGTAGAGCAACACGTATGGCCAGAGTGGAGGAGGGAAGCAATGCAAAGGGCTGTGGGGAGGTGGAAGCAACATGATGGGAGGCCGGAAGCAACACAGAGGGCAAGGGTGAGGAGAAGTAACTGGGGAGAGATAAGGAGGGGCGCTGGTGGGAGGAAGCAACATGGAGGATGGGGTTGGAGGTTAAGCAACATGCCGCAGGCCAGGGAGAAGCAAATGGGTGAGCAAGCAATAGGAGGGAAGTACGGGGTGGAAAGAAGACACCACAGGCGAGAGAGCAGGGTGCTGGTATGGGCAAGCAAAACAGAGGGCCAGGGTGTGGAAGAGAAGCAAGGGGGGAGAGAGCAATGTGGGGTGGCTGGGGGAGAAGTAAACGGGTGAGACAGAGCAGCATGGAGAGCAGTGGGGAAAGGAGAAACACACTAGAGACAGATGGAAGACACATGAGCTCGCATGAAGTGCTTAAGACAAAAGAAAAAAGTAGGTCCCTAAAAGTAGGCACTGGAAGGACTCAAGTAAATTGTTAATGCTTAAGGGTGGAATAGGCACAGTATGGACAAGGCAAGCCCTTGAATAAGAGCAAGCAAATGAGAGTGGAAGGAAAGCCAACCAATAGCAAGCAATGGACGGGCTCCGGAGCCACATAACTAAGTGCTCCACGCCTTTATATGCAAGTATTAATTTAAGAGCAATTATTATTTTGCTAACGTAGTAGGTGGTTGTATTTACCTTAGGGGAGAGCCACACATATACTACTGAAATGTAATCAATACATTTCCTCCTGCTAACTGCACTTGTTTGGAAGCCATGTTTTCTAAAGTTGGCCTAACTTGTAACCAGGCCCGATTTGCATGCATTTCACGTTTATAAAATGTTCTGTAATTCTAATGCTTTTCTCCTTCTGCAGGTGTCTTATCGAGCTGCTTGTTAGCTAGAATAGGCTTATTGTTATTGTACTGAAACTGTTAGATAGCTAGACTTCAATTAGGATGTTGCTACCGGCATGCAGACCGTGGTGGTGGGAGATATCCTCCTGTACCAGGCAGACCAGA
Source organism: Lissotriton helveticus (assembly GCF_964261635.1). Taxonomy (NCBI): domain Eukaryota; kingdom Metazoa; phylum Chordata; class Amphibia; order Caudata; family Salamandridae; genus Lissotriton; species Lissotriton helveticus. Next base: position 978,859,950 of record NC_136061.1, on the reverse strand, counting down.
CCAGTGATACATCCAAGGCCGCGCAGATGTGAGTTTCTTTGTCCAGCGTTGGGAAACTAGGGAGTCTATTGGAACCCAGAGAACAATAGCAGCTGATTGGATCATTTGATGGGTACCGATGTGGAGAAGCTTCCAACACTTTCTTTCATGCATTAACTATGTGTTTCATAGAACTTTTAGGTAAACCATGTCCTGACTTTTCTCAGAGACGATCTCTTCTTGGCATTGCTGATTTCCCGTGCCCAGGGAGTTGTACCCGTACCTATCCTCTGATCCTTAAACTTGGATCATTTGATGCTGACAAGTTTCTCTTATAAATCCTCTGCTCCCCGTTCAATGCTTATTTAGAATCGGTAAGTTCCTTTACGGAACCTGTCTACTTACTTTTGTGTCTTCTTTACAAAGTTATATTTTTATTATTTTTCTTGATAATATAAAAATTCAGATTGCATGATCATTTGATTATGGATGCTTATTTTATAAACTAAATTGCTGATTATTGATTGATTTGTAATCTTGACTAAATGTTGTTAGTAAAACCTTTATGGTTTGGACACCATCCTCTCTTTCATCCTTGGGGAGATACATTGGTTTCACTGTAATTGATATGTATTGCTAATGATAGTGTAACAAAGTCAATACACGGGTTCCCCAAAGGAACATTCCCTTGACTTGGTTCTATGACGGAACATGCATCATAGAACCAAGAGACATCATCACAGATAGCTCCTTTCTTGTGCTACAAGTCGACAAGCAAAGTGTCATGTCGTCATGCCTGACTCTGTACAGAGACAGAGCAGGCATATCCAAGAAACAGGAAACAGGATATGGGGAAACCGGAACGGGAATGGGAGGGGAAATAGTCTGTAAGTCAGAGTAAGGCTGACAGGGAAATAAAGAAGACGTGCATACCTTAGCTCCCGGCTCCTGTGTCTAATTGCAAGGGCGCCGCGACAATGGCGACGAGGGTGGGATCATCACACTCCCACAAGTGAAGACGCGTTGCCCAGCCGCACACCGGCCCGACCAGCGAGTCTGCAGCCCATCCCCCCCGGCAGCGCGAGAAGAGAGCGCGACACGAAGACCGGCTTTGGGTGCTGCCAAGAGCAGGCTCTGAGCAAGTATTGCACCGCTTTGCCCTGGAACAGTGGCGTTGTCAAGGAGCTCGCGCCCCGAGGTGAAAACGACCACGAGGGAGCCTTGGACGCCGAGCCGTGACACAGGGGGCGTGAGTGAGATCCGCCGCCCGCCCGCGGAGACGCGACGGACCCCGTCAAGGCAGAGCGACACTGGGGGCGTGAGTGAGATCCGCCGCCCACCCGCGAAGACGCGATGGAGCTCGTCAAGACAGAGTGAGCCCCGCTCCTACAATCAAGGTGAGAGCAGCCAAGGCCAAAGAAGCTACAGCGTCCCACACGGCGGCCATTTTGGGGTCAGGCGCTGGCCATTGGATAACCCACAACTAAGATACGGCGGCCATCTTAAGGTCAGGCGCCTTCATCATAACTTACAAAAAGAGCGGGAAAGCTCTCATCTGGCTGCATTAAGCCCTTTTGCATAGAATAAACACTTGTAATCCGCCACAGAAGCTTCCACATGTCTGACACGGAACTTGTCAGCACCTCTGGAGGAAACGCCACTGCCGGCCCATCATTACAAGCCACCGCAGCCATGATGCCTCACACACCCATCGGGGCGTCCTTCCTGCGACAACCAGAACCACTGGTGCTGACGGCTGGCAATAGCATGGGGCCTGCATGGAAAACCTGGAGCGAAGACTTCGAGGACTACATGGCTGTGTCATTGGTACAAGACCCCAAACAGAAGCTTGTCGCTCTAAGGAACTTAATAGGCAAGGAAATAGCACAAATCATCAAGGAACTACCAAACGCAGCAACGGCAACATATGAAGAGACAAAAGCTGCTCTTGACACTCGATTCCTTCACAAACGCAATATAGATTACGAACGCTACACATTCGGTTTGGCCACCCAAGAAAAGAAAGAGTGTATGAGTGATTTCATCATGCGCATCAAACGGATGGCACGCCACTGCGAGTTCGACAACTTCAAGACAGAAGACGCGTTGCGACTCCGTATTATTGATGGATGCCGGTCGGAATCCCTACGCCGGCGGCTCCTGAAAAAACAATACAAACTGGAAGAAATCGAGGAACTCACGAGGATCAACGATCAAGCAGAGGAACACGCAAAACGGATGGAAACCCACAAATCCGACCGGAAAGAACATGCCCTCCGGATGCAGGCACACAAAGCCACCAGGCACACATCAAGCTCTCGCAGATCAAGTAAACCGACTCACACCTCTCGAAGAGCACCCTCCGGACAAGAACTACGACGTCACAAGTCCATAAAATCACCATCCACATGCTACCGGTGTGGTCAAGATTACCCACACTCAGGACAGTGCCCAGCGATCGGCCAGCGATGCCACCGCTGTGGAAAGGACAATCACTATGAGATAATGTGTCAGGCAAAACAATCAACGCGCAGGTCACCGTCCTCTCGGTACGGCACACGACATCACGCACGTGCCGTAAAAGGGAGGGAAGGACGATCGTCCAGCTCGTCAAGATCCAGTGGCCATTCAACAAGCTCATACCGTTCATACCGATCAAGAGGCCGATCCACGAGTATCCATCGCTCCAGACATCAAACAGGAGATTCTCATCGGTCACGTAGACCCACGTCCAGCGAATCGTCATCACAAGTCAGTGACGAATATATCTGCATGGTGTCGGATCCTAACCGCCTGAAACGATACCCCAAACTAGACATCATGATAGGTGAACATCCGGCGAAGTTTGTTCTAGACTCAGGAGCATCACTAAACTATATCTGTGCACATGAATACTACAACATGAAGCAGCGACCCAAACTAGAGCCAGCGGCGGTTCGCATATTCACGTGGATGTCACGAAAACCCCTGCCATGCCTGGGTCGGTTTCACACAACCCTTGCATTCAAAGACAGAAAAATCCCGGCTTACATTCACGTAGTAGAAGGACCGGATGTGGCTGACTGTCTGCTCAGCCTGCCGACAGCAGAGAGACTAAAATTGGTAGAACTCCTCTACATGACAGAAGATGCACCTGACATCGTGGCAAAATTCCCGAATCTCTTCAAGGGCCTCGGAAAACTGAACCACTTCAAGGTGAAATTACACATTGACGAAAGCGTGACGCCCATCGCTCAACACCATAGGAAGGTGCCCTTCCACTTACAACAAGCCGTCGACGACGAACTACAGGACCTCCTACAAACAGACATCATTGAGCGAACGTCAGGACCCACACCCTGGGTATCACCGGTCGTGTGGTCCCCAAAAAGGGGCAAGATAACAAGGTCAGATTATGTGTGGACATGCGCGCACCCAACACCGCTATTGAGCGTGAACGTCACCCGGGCCCCCACATAAGTGACATGATCACAAAACTAAATGGTGCCACCGTGTTTTCCAAACTCGACCTTAACAAAGGCTATCACCAGCTGGAACTCCACGACAAGTCGAGATACATCACAACTTTTACCACGCATCAAGGTCTCTTTCGCTACAAGCGTCTGAACTTTGGCATCTCGTCCGCTGCCGAGATCTTCCAGGAAGCCATCCGACGAGTCATACAAGGCATTCCCAACGCTTTCAACTACAGCGACGACTTGCTAGTCTTTGGGAGAGATCAAACGGAACATGACACTGCCCTGGACAGAGTTTGCCATGCTTTGCTAGATGCAAATCTGACTCTCAATGCCTCCAAATGTGAATTTCATAAAGACAACCTGAAATTCTACGGACACATTTTCTCCAGGGAAGGGATGAAGCCTGACCCAGAGAAGGTAGCTGCGCTTGCTGACACACCAACACCTAGAGATGTGAGCGACCTCCGCTCATTCCTTGGAATGGCAAGTTACTGCGCCCGTTACATCCGCGATTACGCTACAATCAGCTACCCGCTACGAGAACTTACACGTCAGGGCCAGCCTTTTGAATGGTCCACTGCATGTGAACTAGCATTTGTTGAGATCAAACAAGCGGTCGGCTCAGCCATCAATCTCGCATACTTTGACACGAAAAAACAAACTGAACTCACATTCGACGCCAGCCCGGTGGGTCTGGGCGCCATCCTGGCTCAATACCGTGAGGAATCTGATCAACGCCACGTCATTGCGTATGCGAGCCGAAGTCTCACGGATACCGAAAAGGCGTACTCCCAACCGGAGAAGGAAAGCCTGGCTGTGGTATGGGCGTGCGAACACTTCCACCTGTTCGTGTACGGCAAGCATTTCACGATTGTCACGGACCACCAAGCGCTCATCACAATATTCGGCAACCCTAATGCCAAGATGCCGCCACGCATCAAACGATGGGGACTGCGTCTCCAGGACTATATATACACCATTGTCCACAAGCCAGGCAAAGCTGACAATCCAGCCGACTATATGTCTCGCCATCCACTGAACACCACAACAAGCGCTCATTCCTTGGCCGAAGACTACATCCATTTTGTCATCGACGCTGCCTGCCCCCCTACTGTCCCGTTGGAAGCCATTCAAGAAGCATCAACACTTGACCCGCTTGTACAAGCCGTCATGACCCACATCCGCATGAACTCGTGGCGCCACCTGAAAACGGAGCCTCAAGACTCGGAGCAACATCTTCGTGAACTCACTGCAGAATCCACCTTAAAAGACTGCATGACATGCCAGCTGGTAAGCCGAGAAGAACCACCTGCCCCGCTCCAAATGTCAGACCTGCCAGATGGAGTATGGCAACAGGTTGCGATCGACTTCTTTGGACCACTGAAATCAGGACAATACATTATAGTTGTCATGGACGAATATTCACGGTTCCCATTCGCACACCTGGTGTCCTCTACCAGAGCAACAACAGTCATTCCAATACTGGATGAGATCTTCGCAGCCTTGGGCATTCCCCTACGGGTCAAATCCGATAATGGTCCCCCATTCAACGGGCGCGAATTCACAGACTTCGCAGAACACCTCAACTTCAAACACCAAAAAATCACACCACTATGGCCACAAGCCAATGGCATGGGGACCCTCAAAAAAGCAACTCAACAAGCTGAATCAACGCACCGAGACATCCAACAGACTCTGAATGAAGTACTGAGGGCGTACCGCACCACTCCACACAACACCACAAATCAGTGCCCGGCCACTGTGATGCTGGGCAGGGCGCCCCGCACTCGACTGCCCATGATGAGCCACACATCTCAATCGCGGACCATCAATGTTGACCACAACACCCTGGTTGAGATTGACCATGAGAACAAACGTAGAATGAAAATATATGCTGATCGGCGCAGGCGCGCCAAAGACAGTGACATTCAAGAAGGAGACTGGGTACTTGTCCGCGGTGACCGGCGGACAAAAGCAGACAGCCGATACCTTGACCACCCTCTCCAGGTCAGCAAAAGGAAAGGAACAATGATCACGGCGAAAGCTGATCACAAGCAGATAACAAGAAATATATCACACTTTAGGAGGTGTCATCCCCGCAAAAGTCATGAGGCCTCCTCGAACGAAACATCAAGTGATGCATCAAGCCACAGTGACAATGCTGACCAGAATCATCACAGTCACGCGAGAGTCATCAGCGACCTGAGCCGTCAGGTCCACCCCCCAGAACGAGAGAATCGTCCGAAACGCCAGATAAGAAAACCCCGGCGACTTGTTGAAGAGATATGAGAGACGATGAGACTTTGTACAAAAGGGGGAGATGTCATGTCGTCATGCCTGACTCTGTACAGAGACAGAGCAGGCATATCCAAGAAACAGGAAACAGGATATGGGGAAACCGGAACGGGAATGGGAGGGGAAATAGTCTGTAAGTCAGAGTAAGGCTGACAGGGAAATAAAGAAGACGTGCATACCTTAGCTCCCGACTCCTGTGTCTAACTGCAAGGGCGCCGCAACACAAAGCTCCTTACAACCTATGGAGGATTTTTTTGATGATTATACTAAGAGAACGAGGTTTAAAGCTCCCCGCTTGATCAGTTCCAAACACCTTCTCAGGTTTCTTGAGAATCCCACAGTATGTCTAGCAACAGTGCTGTCTAGAGCACTCCACCACACACACACACACACCCCTTGCACCCCTGAGACTTTTATATAAATTTGGCTCAAGGGTATTGTCATGTCGTTATGCCTGACTCTGCTGTGAGACAGAGCAGGCAAGCAGGAAAGGGCGGTTCCAGGAAACAGGAACCGGAAAGAGAGTTTTAGTTTGTAAGCCAGTTATGACCTGGCAGGGAATAAAGATGGAAGCATCAAAACTCAGCTCTGACTCCAGTGTCTGATTTGCTAGGGCAGAACGCGACAATGGCGACGAGGGTGGGATCCCCATACTCCCACGAATAGAGTCGCGCAGCCCAGCCGCATGCACGCGGCCCAAACGACGAGTCCGCAGTTACCTCACCGGCGGCGCAGGAAAAGCGCGAGAAACGGAGCCGGCGCTGGAGACTGCTCGAAGCCGAGACCTGGCCAGACGACACCGCGCTGCTGCTCGAGGATCAAGGAGCAGGCAAGAAGCTCGCGCCTCACCGGAAAATAATCCAGGAGGAGCCCACATACCGAGCAGCATTACGGAAGGCGCGAAGGTCCCGCCCAACCGCGGAGACGCGAAAGACAGCATAAATGCGAGGGTGAGTCCCGCTGCAGCAAAGAAAGAAAGCGCAATTGAGGGAGAAAGAAGTGTGAAGACGCCCGGCGTGCGACGCCTCAACTAGCCAGAAGTGGCCAAGTGAAAATCAGCGCGGAAACGGCGCGAAAGGCCGTGCAGAGGCGGCAGAAGAAGCCAAGCTCGCCCCACGTGTGAGGCTCGAGCAAAAGTGCCCACCGGAGCCCACCCGGCGGCAGAAGTAGTGAAGATCGCCCCACGTGTGAGGAGTGAACAAAGAAACAACCAAAGCCAACCGGGAGCCCACTCCGGCGGCAAAAGACGAAGAAAAGAAACCTCACCTGCAGCAGTGACTCTGGCGGTGGATCGCGGCTGAAAACGACGAGTGGTGAGTCTAAAATCGAAGCGCCGAGTGAATCTGTGGCTCCGGTCGAAGAAACGACCGAAATCTCGCTGAAAACGAGATTCCCGGCGGCCATCTTGAAGTCAGGCAATATTGACCAATCCCCTGCGAGGGATCATCGGCGGCCATTTTGAAGTCAGGCAAAGAGCCTGAAACAACAGAATAAGACTGACACATACAACAAGCAGTGGTAAATGCGCGACAAACAGGCAATAAAATAAGCCTGCGTAAATACTAAATATAGAATAAGAAAAGCACAAGCAAGGACAACAGTAGAGTAAACAAGCACAAGCAGCTACGACATAAACACTGGTAAAGACAAGAAGTGAAACATATCAAACACTGGCAAATGCAAGCACAGAAGAAATATCGGACACGAGCACAAGCAGTTACAAGAAAACAGCAAGAAGCACAACGAACACCGACAAAGAAAGAAATGCTGCAAACAAGCACAAGCAACAGCAAGAAACAAAAAAAAAGAGAAAGTGGCAAAGACGAGAGGAAACCACTAAAGAGTACAAACAATAAGCATAAGCATATATGAACAAAGAAACATACCGCCAGCGGGTGAGTGACGACCAAGCTGATCTCAAGAAACCAAGCCCGTCCAACTGAAGCTTGCGCATTCCACCATCATGCCAATGAGGAAAGACACACATACACCCAACCCCTGCATCGGAGTACCTCCTCCAGTGGCACAGACCAGCGACCACTGTTTAGGTTCCGAGTGGTCAAGGTGGCTGGAATCGGTGGACGAATTCCTCGCAACGACTGGTGAGCGAAGGGATAGCAAACGTCGACTACTACTGCTTCAGCTGGTGGGTCACGAAGGCCGACGCCTAATCAAAACATTTTCAGCAAAAGACACAGAGACATATAGGGAACTCAGAGAGACACTGCTCGCTTATTTCTACGCAACGGAAGGTGTGGATCATGAACGCATTGCTTTCAACGCAGCACGGCAGGAACCATTAGAATCCTTACCAAGCTTCATTACCCGGCTGCAACGTCTAGTGAAATGTTGCCACTTCGACACTTTCACAAACGAAGATGCGATCCGACTGCGGGTGATTGAAGGCTGTTCAAAACCCGACACCAAGCGCAAGATCATTCAAGGGCGGTTCTCACTAAAAGAGATCATCAGGAGAGCCGAAGTTGGAGAGCGGGTGACAGCGAGGAAAACATCCAAAGAATTTCACCAGGACGCTGGAAACAAAAAGAGAAGAAAGGAGATATCCTCCACGTCCGCGAGGCAAGCCAAGGAGACAAACAAAACCCGAGAGAGGGAGGGCGAAGGCGGACTAGAAGCAAGACATCAGGAGAGACGAAGTGACAGCGGACCAGAGACAAGATACCATGAGATACAAAGTGACAGGGAACTCCCTGAGTCAACGATACAAAGGACAAAGGAAAGGAAAATGATATCCCCCATGTCCGTGATGAAAGCCCAGGAGACAATCAAAACACGAGAGAGGGAGAGAGAAGGCGGACTAGAGAAAGGACAACGTGAGAGACAAAGTGACAGGGAACCCCCTAAGTCACCAACACAAAGGACAATGGATAAGGGTGTACGAAAGACTGGGACAACAAGGAATTGTGGCAGCCTGATTGACATAACGTCGAGAAATCACCCAACACACTACTCTGGAGAAATATCAAGCAGTGACACAGACCACACAGAGGAGGCCGAAGACAGTCTACTCAACGGTTATGACGAAAACACCAAACACCGGCGAGGGGACAAGTCACGTTATCTCCGGAAACTAACATATTATTCCGGAGAAACATCAAGCAGAGACACAGACCACACAGAGGAGACCGACGACAGTCGACTCAATGGTTATGAGGAAAGGACCAAACACAAGCGAAGGAATAAGCCACGCCATCTCCAAAAACCTAAATGATATAGAAAGAATTTATTGGCAGAGAGAACTTAGGCGACGCGGCAAGTGATAAATTGACAGGCAAGCAGGGTAATGCCTTGTATGCCTTTGAAAACAAGGGTGATCATTTTATTTTGAGCCCTGCTTCGGCAGACAACTAACACCCTTCTTGGTGTCAGTGGAGTGAAGTAAGTCATATTACTGGCAAGCACACTGACTCCGTCCTCGTGCTGATTTGCATGGACTCACAATGTTTCACACCTGCTCACATTGCATCCCCGTTCCTTATTCTTCCTCGCACTTGTCGTGTTATCTCCCCCATCTTTTGAACTCAACCCCACCGATGGTGCTTTAAACCTCTCCCACATCGGATCTCACGGAGCCTCACTCTCCCGTATTTCCATTCTTTCCCCAGGGCATCCCTTATACACGGAATGGCATTCCATCCAGCATGTCAATCACTCACCACGTGAGGCGTCTGCATGGACAGGTCTGGGATGCTAGTGCAGGTGTGTGGTGCTGGATGCTGAGTTCACGCAGGCTTGCTCAGCAGGAAGCAGAGGATGGTGCGGCGGGAAGCAGGCACTGTGAACTGATCCCCAGTGATGATTCTCACACACTCATTACGTTAACGCCCAGATCTGCTCTAGAGCTCTGTGCACACCAGAACCGCTCTTCACAGTCTCCACGGTGCACTGAAGCGGCCTGCCCTCCAGCAAAATAATAACAATAATATTATTAACACCCTCTGCAACGCTGTGGATTTTCTCCCATTAACTCTGGTGAACCTGCAGCACAGCCGCAGCTTAATCTGCAGCCTGTGCCGGGGATTAAGGGAGTGAGGTTGAGTGCTCATACAGATGTGCATTATTTACATCCCTTCCTCTGGGGAGGAACGCTGGTAATGCCACAAATCCCGTGTCACGTGCCTTAGTTTAATGATGCCTTCTTTTGGATTGAGGCGTTTTCCATCAAAACTCGACCGACTTTCAAAGTAACTAGTGTTATTCTTCCTCGGTGAACCAAACTGGCACAGATCTTCCTGCAGACCAATTTAGCAGACAAGTGTATCTAACAAGCATTTGCAATGCAATCGGTCTCGCCTTTGGGACCTTATATGTATTTAGCAATGCAGCACATTAGCCTGGATGCTGAAACATCTTCTGTTCTTAAACATGGAGGGAAAAAAGCACCAAACTGCATGACACGCCAGGTATGGGAACACACGAATTTGCTAAAAAGACAAAGTCTTTGAAAGAGCAATCATTAATAAAGTACTTTCATGGTGAGCCATGGCAATGAAACCTGACGCTCCTATGGAATAGTCACCACAGTTTTTTAAAGTGTGCCGTTGGTGCTCAGATATAGCAAAGCCAGTCTGGCTTTAACTTGTCTGATCATCAAGTTTTTTAATGCAAGCACATGCCACCTAATAAAATGAAACAAGCATTTGCAATGCAATCGGTCTCGCCTTTGGGACCTTATATGTATTTAGCTATGCAGCACATTAGCCTGGGTTCTGAAATATCTACTGTTCTTTAACATGGAGGGAAACTAAGCACCAAACTGCGTGACATGCCAGGCATGGGAATACTTGGAGAAAAATATTGCCTTTCAGTGGGAAATTGTATAGCCCAAAGCTCTGTTTTTAATATAAAATCAGGGCCTTTGGGAGTCATATCACTGAAAATACAAGATTCAAAATAAAATATTATTACCTACGGGTGCTCATGGAAGACAATTTCTATGGACTGGAATCTAGAGAATGCTAAAGGGATTCTGGTATTTTACTGACCCCTGCTGGTCGTTTTCTATCAAGAAAATTAAATAGAGGCAGTTGCCATAAATATTTGAAAAAGAAAGTCCCTCAGCAGAAAGCAATTATGGTATTTTACTGACCTCTACTGGTCGATTTCTATCACGACAGTTAATAGAGGCAGTTGAACAGAAAAAAGTCCCTAAGCGGAAGCAGACAAGTCTTAGGGCTGATCTTTAGAGCCCACAAAGTACATACACATAAAAGTATATACTAAAGTATATACAAGAGGTCTTGAATGCTCAACCTAAAAAGGAGGTCCCCCAATCTGAACTAATTTCTCAAACTTTGTGAGTCCCCTGATCCTGGTGTCAGCATAAATGAGGCAGCAACACAGGCTGGCCCAGGGGTTGCTGTTTATTGGACCTGTGATTCAGACATAAGTGAGGCCTGCAGAGTTGAGCACAAGATCTGCCATAAAACTGACACGCATATTAGAGCAAGCATTTGGAAGGTCTTGCCTTTTCTACATTTCGACTTTTCAAATTCTATTTGCCGATGCAGCGCAATATCGCAAAAACGAAATTCCATTTTTACCAATGCTGTGCATCATCTGCAAAAATAAAACTAAAACAAAGGAAAGATGATGTGGCTTCTGTTACCAGTAGTGTCATTTTGTGGGCATGTGACACAAGCATGTGTCAGGACACATGACAAATCTACTTAATAATATAGCACCATTTTTTTTTATTGACTCATCTTAGTTGGCGAACCTCATTTACAACAGTACATAAAGCAAGCGTTGGCGTAGCCAATAGGTCTCACCTTTAGGACCTTATAAGTGTTTAGCAAGAGCTATTTGCTTTGCCAATGTTTTTAAGCTGTGTTGTAGAGCAGTGTGGCTGCTGCGCAGCATGTTGAAAAGTTATAATAAAAAAGTGTTATAAGAATTGTTGTTACCTTATGTATAACCAAGAAGACATTATTTACTACTGAACGACCCTTAACATAAAACAATTCTTCTCTTTTTTTGTCCTTGCAATACTGGCAACTTTTTTCTGCCTGTTCAAAATAGATATATATATATATATATAAGACCCCCAAGGACAAGAAGTAACTCCCATCTGACATAATCTTATACAAATCTAAAAATGCCACCCCAAACATATCTGGCCAAACTCTGGGCTGCTGGCAAGGCCACATCGAGGGGAACACTGAGCCATTAAATTCAAAGAGACCATTACAGGAACAATGCTTGGCGTGCTCAATTAATAATCTCCAGAAAAGATAATCGTCAAGTCTTTTCCCAGAACTGGGGAAACAACTTTAAGTAGGGTAAGAGTCAGTACTTACTTTTTTCACATCCAAAGCAGAAAACCAAAGGAAAATTTAAAATGTCATTATGATCTGGAGAGATGGTGTGATGAGCAATAGTAGGCGATGCCGTATTTTACTCTCAAATATTTCTTATAATAGAGTAATATATGAATTTTTTTTATTTATGAGATGTTGTTTTGAATGTTTTCCCTGAAACTGTACTTGATCAGATATTACTATTGGTATATTGTATAGGAATTATGGGAGAAGGAGCACCACCTGGTTAGCTAGTCTAACACAGAAAAAATCACATTGACCTTAATATTCAAATAGTTCAATAATAGAAAAATATACCCAAGAAGAGCATCGGATTGTCGGATATATTTATTATAATCCTTCTTTTATTGCTTCTTTTCATATTTACAAAAAGAACAATTGATGGACAAAATGCAGAATAATGTCATACATTCACCCCTGTATAGAGATCTGGGCCTAAATCCATCGTTTTTATGCTCCCCATACCATTCCAGTTTGAACCCATCCATATGCAAATCAGTCTTGACCCTGCGCCTAATGAGAACAGCCCAGACAGGCCAGGTCCTACATGGACTGGAAACAAGTATCCTAGGACCGGTTCCAGGTTTGACCCCTCTACAGCAGGAAAGCTTGACTCCAGTGGCATGGAGAGCATAGGACCCACGCCTGGGCATACCCGTTCCACTCGGGGTGACAAATGCAAAAAGAACAATTGATGGACAGAATGCAGAACAATGTCATACATTCACTCAGTACAGAGATCTGGGTCTAAATCCATCACTTTTTTGCTCCCCATGCCATTCCTGTTTGAACCCAGCCATATGCAAATCAGTCTTGGCCTTGCGCCCAATGGGAACAATCCAGCCTGAACTAACAGGCCAGGTCATCTCTGGATTGGAAACAAGCAGCCTAGGACCGGTTTCGGGGTTTCACCCCTCATCAGCCAGGATAGCTTGACTCCAGTGGCATGGAGTGCACGGGACCCACATCTGTCCCGGACTCACTGTGTCACTGTATTCAAGCTAGCCTGGCTAATATGGCTAATATGTCGGCCATTCTCTAATGGCTCTAAGAGTCCGTTCTCCAAAACCATGCAACAACATGTTTGAGGCTATTTACAAACAATTATGAAATTCATGTTCTTGATTAAAACCATGTTCCACTGTATGCAAACGTGAAACCCATCTGGCTTCATGTTGTCTTAATACAAGTTCTCTATTTCCTAACTGTGCATCAAAAGTAACCCTCTCTATTCCATGAAATCTGAATGAAGACTTCATATTCCTGCCACATACATGAGAGGATAACAGGTATGTTGTATAATGCTATTAAATACCAATAAAGAATGTTGCACACAAAGTGTCATTTTTACTCCTTATGTCACCATTTACAGAAAGTGGCATTTGTAACATCCCAAGACATACTGACGAACAGTGGCACTTGTAGCATCCTCAGACACCGAATGTCAGAAAGTGGCAATGATTTCATACAAAGACCACCACTATCAGTAATTGGCAAACATAACATCTACTATCTGAAAGCAATGCAGCTAATATCCCCAGACACTCATTGTCAGCAAATAGAACTCTGAACACCCCAAAGCATGTACAGTCAAATAGTACCTACCACTTGTAATATACCCAGATACTCATTGTCAGTAAGTTGAACGCATAACACGTCACACCCTCCACTGCCAGAAACAGGTACTTCTAATATCACACAGCATTCGCTGTCTGAAACAGGCACTTGGCATATCCCAGGTTGCCCAACTATCACGAAATGGCATTTGTAATATCGTAATACTAAAAACCAGAGATGGCGCTTGTAACATTTCAAGAAACAATGCCAGTCAGTGCCACATAACAAAACCCTAACACAGAGGAACAGCTAACAACCGGAGCTATCTAATGACAGACAGTGGTCACAGTCAATGATTAGAAATAACAGAAACTGGCACACACAGAGGGACGGGCAAGTGTTGCTAGAGGCAAATTACCTCCTCAGAGGGGGCCATCGCTAGTGGGCTTTACCAGACATGGCACAGGGGTAAAGAACAAGTATTGGGGGGTTGGGCTTGTGTATAGGCAAGCAGCATCTCAAAAAATTACAGTGATGACGCATGGAACTAAGGCATGGGGCACAGGCATTGCAAGAGGCACAGCTGAAAAGCCAGGAGACGAGAAAGCATGAGCTTGGGACTTAGGCAAATTTAATATTTTGCTAAGCTAGACAGGAGTCTGGTTTTCATGCAGGAAGGTAACAGCCAGGAACACTGGCAGGGGAGGACGGTTAAGCAAACAACTCAGGCAGGGTTTCAGGTGTGCCAGAGTAGTGGCCCTGCCCTGCCGAAAGGCTAGAGCACACAGATATTTTATCTGTTAGCCCACCAATTCCTGTAACCTCCCTTGCCTATCTACAAAGATGACGTGGGTAGGGGTTTATCAGGATTTAACTGTTCAGCATGTAAGCATTATACAAAGAGGTAAGCATTATGTAACAATGACAAAGGGGTTTCAATGTGTTTCACGAAGCACCAAAAAGTATAAATTCCATGTTTGAACTTGTACTTGTTAGTTCCCTCCCTCTGGCACTTGCAGTGTCTGAGTGATGGGACTCCTCTCATGAGTGAAATAAACTTGTATTTTGTTTCCACTCCAGTGTCGATTCTCATTTAGTGAACCCATAGACAAAGGGTGTCCCTGCACAACTGAGACAGATAAGATATCTCACTTCTACAATTGGCACCCAATGTGGGGCCCCATTGAAGGACACAGCTGGACCAGAAGGAGGTCGTTTCGACAGGACAGAAATACTAAGGGGCGCCCCGCAGACTGAGACTTGCTCACGCGGCCAAGGTGATTTTCAGCTTAACGACCTGACCTTTGTGGTGGCTGTGTGTCTCAACTGGGGCTCTTCTGTTGGCATTTTGGAGGTGATCTATTGATCAGAGGATCGGCAGGTGGGAGTTGGAGTACTGCGATCAGATAGGATCAAACTGGTAGTCTTTTTTGGGTCTTTTGTTGGTAAAAAGTAATTTGCAAATGTCTTTGACAGGTAATGTGAGAATTTTTTCTCATCTTTTGTTTTTGGTATAAGAATCTCTTAATGTTATTGTTAAGAAGTATTTGGTAAACATGCCTGTTTTGAGCACTCTTCGTGCACTATGCTGTTGTTGCAACAAGAATAGTATTCTAGAAGAAAAACAGCCAGAGCCTCTAGAAGGCTCTCTGAATTATGAAATGTACATTTCATATGGTATTTCTTCCATACTGTTTAGCACATTGTGGTACAAATATATGACGGCAGATGCCAGTTTACAGTGGCCACTTAAATGGTACCTTTTATTTAAATAAATTGCAATATGTAGAAGATCAATCAATCAGAGCATTTGTAAAGTGCACTACTTACCCATGAGGGTCTCAAATCACTGGGGTGGGGGGAGTGCTGCTACTGCCCAAAAAGCTAGGTCTTGAGGAGTCTTCTGAAGGTCAGCAGGTCTTGAGTCTGCCGTAGGTGGATGGGGGAGGGTGTTCCAGGTTTTGGCGGTGAGGTGGGAGAAGAACGATCTGCTGCCGAAGGTCGCTCTTCGGATGTAGGGGACTGTGGCGAGGGCGAGGTAAGCAGAGTGAAGCTGGCGGGTGGGGGTGTAGAAGCTGAGTCATCAGTTGAGGTACGCTGGTCCGGTGTTGTGGAGTGCCTTGTGTACGTGGGTGAGGAGCTTGAAGGTGATCCTCTTGTTGACGGGGAGCCAGTGCAGGTCTCTCAGGTGTGGTATGATGTGGCTGCGGCGAGGGATGTCGAGGATCAGGCGTGCGGAGACGTTCTGAATGCTTTGAAGTTGTTTCAGGAGTTTAGCCGAGGTTCCAGCGCAGAAGGCGTTTCCGTAGTCCAACCGGCTGCTGGCGAGGGCCTGGGTGACTGTTCTTCTTGTTTCGGTGGGGATCCACTTGTAGCTCTTGTGGAGCATGCAGAGGGTGTTGAAGCAGGAGGACGATACGGCGTTGACCTGCTTTGTCATGGAGAGGATGGAGATGAGAATGAACCCTAGGTTGCGTGCGTGGTCGATGGGTGTGGTCGGCCACCAGGTGTCGTCCCAGGCAGAGGGGGTGGAGCCGAGTATGAGGACTTCTGTCTTGTCCGAGTTCAGCTTCAGTCGGCTGTTCTTCATCCACTCGGCGACGGCTTTCATTCCTTCGCGGAAGTTGTTTTTTGCAGTGTGGGGGTCCTTGGTGAGGGAGAGGAACAGCTGGGTGTCGTCGGCGTAGGAGATGATGTTGAGGTCGTGCAGTCGGGTGATGTAGGCGAGTGATGCCATGTAGATGTTAAACAGTGTTGGGCTCAGGGATGAGCCCTGGGGTACGCCACAGATGATCTTGGTGGCTTCGGAGCGGAAAGGGGGGAGGCGCATGCTCTGGGTTCTGAAGGAGAGGAAGGAGGTGGTCCAGTCCAGGGTCTTCTCAAGGATCCCGGCATCGTGGAGGTGTGTGCGTAGTGGTGGCAGAATGTGTCGAAGGTGGCTGACAGGTCTAGGAGGATGAGGGCAGCGGTTTCTCCGTTGTCGAGCAGGGCCCTGATGTCGTCGGTGGCGGCGATGAGGGCAGTTTCGGTGCTGTGGTTGCTGCGGAACCTAGACTGGGATCGGTCCACTACCTCCTCGAGGTAGTGGGTCAGTTATTTGTTGACGGTCTTCTTGATGACCTTTGCCGGGAACAGGAGCAGGGAGATGGGCTGGACGTTCTTGAGGTCCTTGGGGTTTGCCTTGGGTTTCTTGAGTAAGGCGTTGATCTCGGCGTGCTTCCAGCTCTCCGGGAAGGTTGCTGTTTTGAAGGAGATGTTGATGGCTTTCCGGAGATGGGGCGCAATGGTGGTGCTGGCTTTGTTGAAGATGTAGTGTGGGCATGGGTCTGACGGAGATCTGGAGTGGATGGTGTTCAGGATTTTGATGGTATCGTTGTCATTTATGGTCGTGTGGGCGTGGGTCTCAGTGGTTATCGATGCAGTTGTGGCATTGAAGCTGTTGTGGATGTCTGCGATCTTGCGACGGAAGAAGGTGGCAAGGGAGTTGCACAGGTCTTGCGAAGGCGGGATGCCATTGGTGTTGGAGCTGGGATTGGAGAGTTCCTTCACGATGTTGAAGAGCTCTTTGCTGTTGTGTGCGTTGTTGTCTAGGCGGTCCTTGAAGAAGGCCCTTTTGCCGGATCTGATGAGGTGATGGTGTCTGCGGGTGGCATTCTTGTGGGCTGCGTAGCTGTCCGGTGTTCGTTCACGGTGCCATTTCTTCTCAAGCTTTCAGCAGGTTTGCTTGGAGGCCTGGAGGTCTTCAGTGAACCAGCTGGCTTTCTTGCTGGTGTGGCTGTTGTCGGGTTTCTTGAACGGGGTGAGGGTGTTGGCGCAGTTGTTGATCCACTGTCTGAGGTTGCGGCGGCGGTGTCGGGGTCAGTGGGGTTGGCGGGTGGGCTCCAGGCAAGTGTGGTGGTTAGCTTGTCTCCGGTGACTTTGCTCCAGCAGCGGTGAGGGATCTGTTGGGTGCGTTGGTGTGTGGTGCTTTTCTGGAAGGTAAAGTGGATGCAGCGATGGTTGGTCCAGTGGCGTTCGGTGGTGTGGTTGAAGGAGACGTGGGAGCTTGTGGAGAAGATATGGTCAAGCGTGTGACCGGCGGAGTAGGTGGGTGCTGTGACGAGTTGTCTGAGTCCGAGGTTGTCGATCAGGGTGGTGGAGTTGGTGTCGTTGTTGTTCTCGCGGTGGAAGTTCAGGGCCCCGAGGAGGATGTAGTCCGTGGAGGCGAGGGCATGTGTGTTGATGAAGTCGGCGATGGTGTAGCTGAACAGTGGTCAGGGTCCGGGGGGGTCTGTAGACGAGGGTTCCTCTGAGGGTGGTGTTGGGGTCGGTGTGGACTTGGAAGTGCAGGTGTTTGGCGGTGCTGAGGGTGTTGTCGGTGTTGGTTGAGACTATGAGAGTGTTCCTGAGGACGATGGCGATTCCTCCTCCTACTCCGTTGGTGCGGTCCCTTCGGATGATTTTGTAGCCTTCCAGGATGGCCATGGCGATGTTGGGTGCCGAGGAGGGGTTCAGCCAGGTCTCCGTCAGGAAGGCGACGTCTGGGGAGGTTGAGTCGAGTAGGTCCCAGAGTTCAACGGCGTGTTTACGGGCAGAGCGGGTGTTGAGAAGAATTCATCTGAGGTAGTTGGGTTCTTTCCTGGTCGGTGGGTTGGCTGGCCGGAGGCTGGTGACTCTGAAGTTCCGGCAGGAGAATGGTCCTTGGGTGCGTTTCGGGGCAGCCAGGCAGCAGGTGCCTGATCCCCTGGCGTTGAGTGCGTGGAGGAGCTGGAGTTGTAGCGGAGACGGGCCTCGTGGTGTTCGCGGGGGCCAGAGGTTCTGGCGCTGGACACGGTCCAGGCGCGGACAGGCGCAGACGGACTTGCCTTAGGCCGCCATAAGAAGGGGAGGTAGGAGGGAGGAGCAGCTGGGAGGAGGGGGGGAGCGGACGAATGGGCGAGCAGGGGGGCGGGCCGCCAGGGACACAGAGGCAGGAAGGCAGGGAACGGTGAGGGAACAGAAGGACAAAAGAGGGCACAGAATACAACGGGGAGGAGGGAAAATGAGTCAAATAAGCATTGAAAACAGAGACAATACAGTGCGAAGCGGGGGGGCGGGCCGCAGCGGCGGCGGGAAACAAACGGGGCAAGGAGCGGCGAGGGAACAGAAGGCAACAGAGGGCACAGGGCACGGAGTACAAGGAGGAAAATCAAATGATTGATAAGCAGGAAGGAGGAGGAACCAAAGGAAACAAGTTAAGCAGTAACACTGAGGCAAAACAGTACAGGCACAGGCAGTATATTTAGCAATACAGGATAAGCAGGGGAGAACCTACGGCGAACCACTGCCTCGACTCGCGGCAGAGGTGGCAGCAGTGACAGGGAAGACGGGCACAACAGGTGGTGCTGTTACGGCGTGGGGAGCGACCTGCCTGAAGCAGGGTCAAGGGTTGCTCTCCTCACAGAGCAGCGGACGCCATAAGAAGGGAAGGTGGGAGGGAGGAGCAGCTGGGAGGAAGGAGGGAGCGGACGAATGGGCAAGCGGGGAGTGGGCTGCAGGGGACGCAGCGGCAGGAAAGCAGGGAACGGCAAAGGGAACAGAGGGACAAAAGAGGGCACAAAATACAACGGGGAGGAGAAAAAATGAGTCAAATAAGTTTTGAAAACAGAGGCAATACAGTGTGAAGCAGGGGGGGCGGGGCTGCAGGGGGCGCAGTGGCCACGGCAAAAAACGGGGCAAGGTGCGGCGAGGGAACAGAAGGCAACAGTGGGCACAGGGCACGGAGTTCAAGGTGGAAAAACAAATGATTGATAAGCAGAAGGAGGAGAAAACAAAGGAAACAAGTTAAGCAGTAACACTGAGGCAAAACAGTACAGGCAAAACAGTATTTAGCAATACAATATGAGCAGGGGAGAGCCTATGTCAAACCACTGCCTCGACTCGCGGCAGAGGCAGCAGCAGTGACAGGGAACACGGGCACAACAGCTGGTGCTGTTGCGGCGTGGGTAGCGCCCTGCCTGAAGCAGGGTCAAGGGTCGCTCTTTATGAGAAAATGTAGGCAGAGTATGTTTGATGCCATAGGGTTATGGAAAAATAAATTTAACAAAAATAGATTAAAGAAAAAAAGGATAGGAAGAAATTTGAAGAACAGACTATTGTACAGACAATTAAAGAATTACAATTAAAAGCACAAGCAGAGTGTAGAAAGTAACCCTGGGCAAAGCACTACGCTACGCTCACGTAGTTTGCGAAGTTTGCGCAACTTCGCACTACGCGAACTGCACGTAGCACAGTGCAAACATGCGTAGCGTAGTGCAGCGGTCATTTTTTGCTTGCTCACGGTCCTCAACGTCAAGTTGGCGACCGCGAGCAAGCAAAATTACATCCTCGCAAGACTTTTTCCTTGTTTGCGATCAGCAACATCAAGTTGCCGATCGCGAGCATGGAAAATAAACATCCCGGTGAGATTCTCAATGCGGGGAGGTCAGGTTTCTCATTGCGAGTGGTCGCGCATGCTCGCGACCGCTCGCGATGAGAAACTACCAGTCCGCGTTGAGAAAGCTGCAGCTCGAGTAAAAATCTACTTGAGCGGCAGAAAAGTACAGCTTGTACTGTGCAAGATGCTGTTTTCAACGATTGCACAGTGCCAGCTGCTTGTCCGCACTGTGCAGTCATTGAAAACGACATCTTGCACAGTGCGAACATGCTACTACGTTGCTACGCGTAACTCGTGTAGTGCGAAGTGCACTTTGCATAGCTACGCGTAGCGCTACTTCGTGAACTACGCCTACCCCTAGTAGAAAGTGATGAGAGAATTGTTAGACTTTAAATGCAAAAAGTAGATATGGCCAGGGCACTCCCTGGTTGACTGAAGGCCGTGGCAGCAATTGCCATTTCAATCAGACGATCAGCAGGACTTGTACTGGATCATAAATTGACAGTTTTTGTTCCACATTCAGTTGATGTATTATTGAATCAGAGTAAGCACTTTGTTAGCACCACACATTACACTTAAACACTGCCTGACCTTGATTCCAGTTACTTTGTTGCCATTGTCCTCTGAATAGCCTAGTGATATACATGACTGTATTTTTACCACTGAAGAACAAACAAAGGGTCGAGTGGACCTGACTGACATGCCCCTGCCTGATGCTCAGGGTGAATTCTATGTAGATGGATCTTGTTTAAAATTACCCGATGTCACTGCGACTGCAGTTTATGCTATTACCACACTGCATACAATTGTCGGGACAGCATAGAGAGCTAGTTCAAAATTTGCTGACTGCATTACCAAAGAGAGTGGCTATTGTCAAGTGTACTGCGCACCAGAAAGTAGTAGTTGATGTTAATTATCAGAATATTTATGAGGATGTACATTTTAAAATGGCCCAACAAGAGACAGCTATAGCAGAAATAACAGTTGAAAAATTACATTATGATTTGAAAGAAATAATAAATACAGAAATAAGGGAGTTCACAGAGAAAGATGTCAGATTAATAAAACATGCAGAACATGTCTTATTTAAATTATAACTTGATGACGTGTTCAAGAACACCATCAGTTGCAGAAATGTTACTAATAATTGAAGATAAACTCAGTAAAGGATTGTTGTTGGAATTGATTGGAAGTGTATGTAACTTTCTGATCACAGGTTCACCGAAACTAAATGAAAAGAACAAAATAATGCAGGAGAGTAGCAGTATAACTTTTCTAGGTTGTCCGATGGTACTGAATCCAGCCAATATATTGTTCACATTCCATGTGCAGAAGAACGGCTTACTGTTATTGATTTTTGTCAAGTTCATGTCACAGTGCTATTGCATGAGAATAGTCAGGAATACTGTCAAAAAGA
The DNA here is from genome assembly GCF_964261635.1 of Lissotriton helveticus. Lineage (NCBI taxonomy): Eukaryota > Metazoa > Chordata > Amphibia > Caudata > Salamandridae > Lissotriton > Lissotriton helveticus. The sequence goes on along the minus strand of NC_136061.1, from coordinate 978,838,509 downwards.
AGATGAATGTCTGGGACACATAATCAGAAAAGGAGCTAGAAGGGTGTCACCAGAGAGAGTGGAAAGAATTCACCAGATGAATCTACCTCACATTCAGAAAGTAGTCAGGATGTTTTTTGGAAATGGTTGGCTGCTGTAGTGAGTGGTTACCAAACCTTTCCTTAAGTGGCTAAGCCTTTACTGAGGCTGAAACACAAAGATGTGTCTGATCCGCTTCCACTGGACAACAATTGCACAAAAGCATTCCTAGAGTTGAAAGAGAAAAAGTGTAGCACCCTGGCACAAGGAGTGCAAGTTTATGTAAAAGAAAATACTCCAGTTTGCAGTGAGAGGGAGGGCTGCGCTCTCTCAGTGCCTGTTCAGAAACATGAATGTGTTCAAAGGTCTGTGACGTATTTCCCAATGACCCATGGCCCCAACGTCACAGAAATGCCCAGCTGCCTTAATTTAGTAGCTATGGTAAATGTCAGTCAGAAAATTTGAGAAAATAATGCCTTCCTTTGTAAAGTTGTTTTGGGATAATACTATGACTAAGAAATGTCTGAATTCAAATGTATTGAGCTTACAGCCAACAAATGAAATTGTTTGTAATGAAACTGAATCTGAATGTCTAGGTGTCATGAATCTATGCGTAAAGCCAAGGTTAGACTTTAAGGAAGAACGTCTGATTGAGCCCCACAATGTCCATTTTGTAGATTGCCCAGGTTTGAAAGGTAACAATGACAGATTAGAAGCAGCATATGCTGTGCTCCCTATATATTATGTTGTCAAAGCTTCGTGGCTTTCAGTAGTTACATCAGCCCAAAATGCGAAATTAGTTGCCTTAATATAACATGCAGTATAATTGCTCAAATGGAAGTCATTATTATCATGGGAGAGACAAATGCTAATTTAGTTGTACAATATTGTGTCCTGTTAGCATATACCTTCAATGGAATTTTTACAGGTAAATATGAAAATGATACTGTTTATTTAAGGCTGCCACTTGTAAAGAACTAAAAGAGAAACAAGAAATGTTTTAGAAGCAGAACAACAAGGTTGAATCAGAACAGAATCTAAAAATTAAATGACAACTGTATAGTAGCAAATGTGTTATTGCAAAAACTGATGCCTAGGTATAGATTGCCGGTTTCTCTGAAATAAGATCATAATGAGGTCTCAAAGATGATGTGTGCAGAATCACAGATTGGACAAATATTGGATTGTAGCTATCTGCCTGAAGTGGCAATCACAGTAAAGCAACACAAAGACAGACTTTGCAAAATACTGTGTTTCAGCATCACTGAAGTAGCTTGAATATGTACATGCAAATGCACTTGTGAAAATCACTGATGAAAAGACTAGCTATAGCTGTGAAGGTCTGGCTGATGTGGAGCATGCAGTTTCTCACCAGATTGCAGCGGCTACACAAGATCTGCATGACGGTTAGTGCCAACACTGATCTGAGAGATGCTGTCAAATGGAAAGGCCTGTTCTAAATGATCCTGGCAAAGACTGTTGTAAAATGGGGTGGCCTTCTAAATTGGGTGTATGCCTCTCACACACTATGGTCCTGTGTCCCCCTGATAAAACGGCTCCTCTTCAGGAAAAGATGCCAGCAGTGGTCAGAAGCCAACAGAAGAGGGCCAGTAAAGCTGTAAGTGAACACTCACAGTCTAAAGCAGCACTAAAGCACACTGCACTGGAAAAGCAAAAACTGAAAACTGATTCAGATGAAAGCGGTGTCAAAGAGGTGAATGAGTCAGGTGCAGCCTCTGAAGGAAAAATTAGTGCTGTGGGCCTACGAGTGGAGGAAGAAAAAAGCTTGCTGAAAGGGGTATCGAAAATGTCTGCAGTGGTCCCTTGAAAAATCATTTGCACCCATAGCTGAAACATCTGAAACTGATCAAAGTGAAAATAAAAGTGAAAAGCTTGGAGTGAAAACGCGCAAGGTATTGATGGTGCTCTGTCAGATTTTCTCAGCACCTGAGTGGTCAAATTGCATGGAAAAAGTACAGAATGCCACATTGAATGAACTGTGTAATGCAAAGTTTGAACTGTATGAGCCACCCTGATGGCAAGCTGATAACAAAGAGTCAAGAAATGCTGAAAGAAATAACTGAGAACTGTCAAGAACTGAAGAGAAAATAATCTTTGAATGGAAAGAAGAAGATTTGTGGTGCAGAAAACTGCTGATACTATCCGTGTGTACATTATGTTGTTCTGCCCAGGGTTGGAAATAGAATCTGAACTTTCCACCAGTTGGCCCAGAAATATTTTTTGAAAAGAAAAGCAATCTATTTAACGATCCTTCAGGCTGTAGGGGGATGAACTTGTGGACGATCTTTCTTGAATACTTGCTATATTGACTTTCTTTTTCATTACTATGGTTTTATTGAACTGCAAGTCTTCAACGATTTCTTCTTTTTTTTTAGCTTGGACTTTGATTGAGGTGAAAATGCTGTTTGATTGTTTCAAATGTTTGCTTTATTTCTGAAATTCCCATTGACTGATATATGCATTGGACATAAACTATAGGCATTTTTGAAAAAGAACATTTTTGGGTAGGGTTTTTAAGAGATAATACAGTTAAAGACATTGTTGACTTTTAGATGCCAAACATAGAGGAAGAACGCCCGGATATTCAACACCCTGCATCGAGAGAGACTAAACATAAATGGACATTCATTTGTTTGCAGCAAGTTTATCTAGTGTTATGAGTATTTGTGTAATAGCTTGGTTCCTACATGTGAAATTTCCTATGCATACACCTGTATGCCCAATACCAACACCTGAACATTATTATTACTCTTTCACTGTTAGAAGAGAAACATATATTTTCTTACCAGAACAATTCATGTATTCAAATGTTGACTTATGCGCATAGTATTGCTAATATTTTTGATTGTTGGGTTTGTGGATTGTTGCCTGCACACCAGGAAAAAGGGGGAACACCTCTCATACCACTGCCATTCTCCCACAATGGCTCTTGCACAGCTTGGTTTGGGGTTTTATGGGCGGCACATGTTTCTAAGATTTTTAGCTTTGATATAGGAGGTCTTAATAAAGAGCTAAATATAGCATGTTATCCAGATGATGATGGTAACCCACAAGCAAAAGGATCAGATTTAGAATTGAAGGAATATGGTGGTCATGGTGATTATATCACTAAGTATGTTAATTTGTTCTCTTTTATGCTTTCTGTACTCATGAAATTTTATGTATCTGGAAAATATATTTTCTAATATTTAATTAGACAAAATGTGTTTAGTAGAGTCTAAAAGGAGGGACTGTTGAACAGTAAAACATGCATTCTGTTAAGTTAGCCTCTACTCCTCTTCCATTTTGTCTACCAGCCCCCATTTTTGTGTTTCTGCGGGGGCTTTCATAAAGTCAGAAGTTACGTGTTCACTTAAAGCTGGTTATGCTTATAATGTTTGCGTGCCAGAGTAGTGGCCCTGCCCTGCCGAAAGGCCAGAGCGCACAGATGTTTTATCTGTTAGCCCCCAATGCCTGTAACCTCCCTTGCCTATCTACAAAGATTACGTGGGAAGGGGTTTATCAGGATTCAACTGTTCAGCATGTAAGCATTATACATAGGGGTTGTGTAAACATTATGTAACAATGACGAAGTGGTTTTAATGTGTTTCACAAGGCACCAAAAAGTATAAATGCCATGTTTGAGCTTGTACTTGTTAGTTCCCTCCCTCTGGCACTTGCAGTGTCTGAGTGATGGGACTCCTCTCATGAGTGAAATAAACTTGTATTTTGTTTCCACTCCAGTGTCGATCCTCATTTAGTGAACCTGTAGACCAGGGGTCTCCAACCTTTTGTGTAGTGAGAGCTACTTCTGGTCAGTGAAAATGGCCGTGAGCTACCAAACCCGAAGCAACTCGCGCATTTTTCCGAGTGACCGCCCACGCCCATTTTCATTGACGTTAAAGGTCAAAAAAACTATTTTCTTCATAGCCCACCATACTGTGGTTTGAACACAATACTTAAAGTTCCCTAGAAACACTGAAAGGATTGATTTTGGATTTGTGTTGTGTTGTCAAACCACTTTCTGACCTTTCACAATAATAGATTAAAAATCAAGAAGACCTTGGTGAGGGAAGTGCAGAATGGGGAAATGACTATGGCACAAGGACTCTGCATTGTTGGAGTCTACGAGTCCCAGCTCGACATCTGTGGCAAAGGAGTGGGGCCAGCAACTCTCCTGTGCTATTAAGCAGGGATATTTAATGTTACAACTCTGGATGCAACGACGGAAGCAGGTAAATACCAGTCGGTTGCCACACTATGCTAAGCACAGGTGTTGAGCTTTTATTAGCTTGCCCTTCTTAATTGCGGCACCTGAGAGACCCCCCAGGTTTTTCATCCCACTTAAAGCCCTGCTCAAAAGGCCTGTACAACACATAACATTCTTAGTATCTCTTGTGGCTGGCGTAGTAGGGCGTAGTAGGGCCTCGAAGTGCTGACTGTGGTTCTATGAGGGACAGAGCAGGCCTCAGAGTTCAGTGCAGAAATACATTTCATTTGCATACCGGAAATATGCATAAACAGCACAAAATACAACAAAACTGCCTCCCAAGTCTGTACAGTACACATAAAAAGTTTGCATTTATCTCAGGGCAACACTACCCTGAGCAAAACAGCGTTTGGATTCAGGAAAAACAGTAACAAAATATGTGCAGCAAAAACCAACTACAATTTAGGAAAGAAAATGGTTACTCGGTGGTCGACAATAGGAAAACCAACGGCTAGGCAACCAAATGATGGACTGGGCCTGACCTATCACCCAGCAGAAGCGACCTTTGCAGAACATTTTCAGGGCAACCAGGTTCTTTTTACTTTTCCCCCTACCCATCTACCTAGGCACGGGACAGACGCGCAGCTGTCCAAGTGCAGCTATTGATGTGCTCTAATAATTATTTGCAGACACTGTAATCAGGAGCCGTGAAAGCATTTTTCCGGCTACATTCAAAAATTGTATTTATTGCCCCTTTTCTGCACTCTTGGCCACAGCGCCCTGCACTACTTAAAGTGCAAGTCAGCAGCCCTCACTGCCTGCATGCACCCTCCGACCACTGGGGTGTGGAAGCTGCGGCCCGCCATAGCACATACATACACATATATACACTCTAATTATGTTTTGAAAGGTATGGGTCGGGAGATGTCGGCTGTGCATTTAGAGACGACCGATACCTTCCCTTATCCACCAGCCATAGGCCAGGCATAGGCCTTGGGAATCTGCTCCGTGTTTTATGGTGATAAAAAGGACAGCCAAGACGGGCACTGCTGGCCGCCGAGAGGCCTCACGGTTTGCCTGCCTTACCTGCTGCTGAACTGCTCGGTTGATAGAAGGCAGCAGGCTGATGGCGCAGTTCAATTCTCCAGCTTGCGGGACCTGCTGCTTTGCCCTGCCACGCCCGCTTCAGCTCCGCACTCGTGACTGAGCTGCGCGGTGCCTGTTAGGGAGAGGCAGGGGGCGCTTACACAGGGTCACGAGACCCTGATCACGGAGGAGACAAACGTCATCCTCTCCACCCCGCCCCAGCTAAGCGACTTGGCCAATGAAAGCTGCTGATTTGGGTGAGGGCGGGTGCTGTTGTCTGCAGAGACCGTTCAAGGGGGTGGGGGGGTTTTGCATCACTCAGACTCGGCGTAATAGATTCAGAAGAGCGCCGTAATATATAATTATATATTAAGTACAGACGCGGGAATGCCGGCTTCATATCCGCACATAAACATGAATAGTACTACAATACATTTCTGTCGGCATTTACAATGGCAATGGCGTTGGCTGGCATATAAAGCACATTCAGCACAGGGCAGCGCGAGCTACTGGCAGGGTCTCGGCGAGCTACCAGTAGCTCGCGATCGACGCGTTGGAGACACCTGCTGTAGACAAAGGGTGTCCCTGCACCAGTGAAACAGATACAATATCTCACTTGTACACTACATGGCTGCTCCTACAGTGTTAAAAAAATTGTAAATGGTAAATGCAACAAGTACCTATCTGGAGGACCCTACGTTGAAGCTGTCACTGCCCAACAGGTGAATCTTGCAAAACAGGATGATGCATGATGGAAGCTCTAAATGAATGCCCCTCTAGTGTTTAAAAAAAAGTAAAAATAACCAGCAACAGTGGTAGGTGGTAGTGTGGGGACGTCACCGGGGAGCGTAAGTGATTAATGAAACTACTAGCCGTGACGGGCAAGAGACGAGCAGGAAACCATGAGGGTGGCAAACTTTGAAGCTTGTAGGTCGGCTCATCTCGAAAGCTAATAAAAATTAATTGGTGGCCGTGAAGCGGTGGACGCTGCAGATAGGAAACACACCCATCAGCTGAGGGCAAGCCGATGCAAGCACAACAGAGTGCGTAGAAAGTGTAATAAATAACATGAAGAGTAAGAGCGCATGTAAGAGGGGCAGTCCACAGGGGAGGTTACAAAAGTACAAAGGAGGGACTTCTAAGCATATTAACCAAACAAAAGCAGGCAATTACGAAGGACAGTAAAATAAACCAATTAAAAATGTAAGGTGCTTCAAACCCATGTTGTAGATACAGCAGGTCTCAAAGAGACTGTGTGCATGTGCTGCCTAGGCAAGACCTAAAAAAGGAAATGTTTAATACGCAAAATAACTTATTTTGTAGTGCCCAGCAACAACTGACAGCTGCTGGGCTCTCCAAAAAGGGGAAAAAAGTAACTGCCCGCAAGACGGAGAACAACAGATGAGCAGGTTATGGACGCAATTGGTGGGGGTAGTTAAAAATAAAGCTGCTGGGGGGGAGCAGCATGGACTGTGTCGGTGGAGAAAGAAGTACACAAGAGAGAGCAGACATGAGGAACAGAGCAACACAAGCAGAGCATATGGGAAGGAGAAGCACATGAAAGCAGTGCACAAAAGAGAAAGAACAACATGGAGCATGCAGGGTATGGAGGAGAACACCGCACAGGGAGGAGATAGCTAGAAAACACGAGCACTTTTATAGGCAGAAAGTCCAGTATTTCGCGATTTTGGGTTTTGCACAATAAATGCTAAATTAGCTGTGAAGTATGATCCCCACAATTTTCCAGACATTTGCTGCAATAAAAGCAGAGAAACATTGCAGTCAGTTGACACAGTGGTAAATGGTCACGGTAATGTACTATAAAAGTGTCAACGATTTCTCTGTGTTGTCTAATCTTTTGATTTGTATTAAAAAAGACTTGAAATAAAACATTTAACCCCATTTGTTACTTAAATGAATAGGTTGACAATTGTAATGGTTAATATTTGTTTTTATCAATTGCTTGGACCTTCCTGTATGTAAATATTTTAGTGTGTAAATTCTGTCCTATTAATAACAAATATAAAACGTTGCAAAAATAGTAAATAGCTTTTATTATTTAAACTCCATTTTATTGTGATAATTTGTTTTTATCACAGCACCTTATTACACATTTCAAGTAATTTATGTCATACAACAGTTGTCTAGCATAGAACTGTTTGTCAAGAACCCACATTCATTGCAAGTTTCTCGTAATTGCTTTGTAATTTCTATATTCTCTGGGCCAAATTTACATGGAATTTCCACAACGCTGAGCAGCAATTAAAGCTGCGGTGCTCCAATTCACACACCATTGCACCATAGTCCAATAGTGTTTGTGATGTATTGGAATGGGGCCCCTTCAGTACAAAATATTATGCTTTCACTTATTTGAACACATTTATAACTTTGTATGTGTGCTGTACAGTACAGCATACATGCACATTTAGAAACGTTTTGACAAAAGAAAACTATTCTCTAATGTTATGCCTGCCTCGAGAAGATGAATATTTTTGTGCAAATCTCTGCCTACCAATGAAAGTAGATCGTGATTTCCCTCAAAAACCCATGGGCGGTTGCATGGGAATGCCCATGTACCATAAACGTTATGCCCAAGTTAAACAAAGTTGCGGTAGTTAGTGCAACGCTCTACTTTGTGTTACTTCTAAGCTACTTTCCAATGAAAAATATGTTTTACCCTGGAAAGTAAATTCCAAAAATCAATAATTTGCGACAAGTTTGCATTACAGAAGGGACACAAACTGGTGCAACGTGTGATAGATCTGTCCCCACATTTCCAGTTACCATATCACCTTTGTTTTTCTTTAAATTGAGAAAACATAAGTGCTACCTTTCTTGAGTAGGAATGAGTTTGGAGCACTAAGACATTCATCTATTGCAACTTTTCAACTTGAAGAATTGTTGGGTAATTATGGGTTGGCATGTGTACATCTTCTTTATTTAAATTTACTGTTTCCCATAGTTTGTACATAGCCATGGTAGTGGAGTGCTCCAGTGGGAGCATGATTTTTACACCAATTGCGGGGTCCCTAGTGTGCAAATTTGCGAGACCCAGGCTTTAGCCTCTTACCGTCACTATTTATGCCTTTTGGGCATACTGCGTGCATTATGGAGGGTAATTGAGAGTGTGGCTTTGATTGTTCCACCCATACATTTTGCGCACCTATAGTCAGATACATCTTAGTTAGCACCGGCTTGCACCAATAAGCCATCATGCTATGAGAGGAAGGTGAATACTACTGACGTGCAATGTTTTTTTCTTCTAGGCTCGAGCTTCTTCTCTATGTGTGTCACGCTTTCATCTTCGGACTTTTTTTTACCTATCGCCTTCAGAGAAGGGTCTGTGAGAGATTTCCAGGTCATGGTCAATAATCTTTAGTCACGTAGAAGTGCCTGGTTTACAAATCATAAGGCAAGTCATGCAGCATGAAGCTGTCTCAGAACATTTTTGGTGGATCACAGAATGTGATACTCTATAAATATATTGGTATACAGCCAGGTGCTGCTTGCTGTACTAGGCTAAATGCTTAGAACTGTGATCTTTTTCTGATAGGAAGCCAGATTAATGTTTCAAGGGAAATAGTGAAATGATACTGACTGATCAACTGAGCTGTCCTTTTTTTTTTTTTAGCTCTTTGGGGGTTAGTACAGCCCTTTCTATAAAGCCCTGTGCAATAGTTCAGTTGTAAGATGCCCTCAGCTATAGCCAGAACTCTTTTATAAGGATTCCAAAAGTTTTCATAGTTGTAATAGTGAGATCACTATCAAGCAACACTTCTAGGTTTTCTAGTGTTGTGGATGAGGTCATTGTGTCAGATAAGTGAAAGATAACATAGAGAGATACACAGTTTTCTGACCAATGTAGCTGACACTCTGACCTTCATTTAAATGTGAATATCCTTCAATCAATTTGCCTGGGTGTTGTCTGCTTGGTTTTATGGTCTGTGTTACATTATGTATGTATGAATAGATAGGGTATTAGTTAAAGGAACATTATTAAAGAAAACATACATTACAGCATGACACTCACCATTGCGTAGTTATGGTCCAGGCTACTTTCCATTGCAAAGCATTTTTTGATTTGCATCTAACATTTGACTGCATCGATGGATTTGCACGAAATGTGCTAGTCTATTAAATTGGATAGTTACGATTCAGCATAACAAGTTTTAGTAAGATCTTTTCAAGGAAAAAATGAATGGGGAGGTTTTGGTTCACTTTTTGCCAGCTCAGCAGAGGCCTGTTGCTGCAACTAATTGAACACGTTAGTTCACTCTACCTTTTGCCCTGCCAACCAGGAAGAACCAGGTGGATCCTACATCCTATGAAAAATTGAGATTCATCTGTGGGATGTCTAAGAACCATTTAAGTGCTGATGTATAGGTTTGCAGAGAGGCTACCCCCCCCGCCCCCTCCTCCCGGTTGGCCTGCCAGATTTAGAGGTGGGCAGACTGCTAGATTTACCCCCAATGGACTAAATTGTACTACATTGGCATAAACCTTCCTCCGATGGCCCGAGGGCATGGGTTGGGTGCTTTGGGAGGTAATGCATCAGACCGTCCACCCTTTTTAGAGTGGGCTGTTAGATGGCTTTTTTTTAACTGTTCCTCAGGGATAGTAAAAAAAACGTCAAATGATTCCCACACCAGGGGAGAAATCTCCCATGGTCTGGGGGCCATTCGTGTTTCTTTTCTTTCAAACAAACCACACCTTTGGGAGTTTGTTTTGGAAAAATGAAAAAACAGGTAAAAGTTTGACAGGCAGCATGCTATTTGACATCCCCATCTGTCAAACCTTTACAACATTGACAGGAACCACCATGATGGTGGTTCCTACCAATGTATAGAGGTGTCCGCAGGGGCGAGTGAACATCTCTAAATCTGATGAGCGGAGTAAAGGCAGGGCTTACAGACCTCCATCACCCTGTTTGCCTTTCCTCAATACGCCAAACTATAGTTCAGTCCCTTAAGGGAGTCTGTAGTAAATCTTCTGAAGAACAACGCTGGAGTAGCTTTAAGTTCAGGTAAGGATTTATTAATAGAGCAAAGACGAGACGTCCTCCTCACCAGCTGACCGGACACCAACTGACAATTCTGGAATCAGCTTCGCTCAGAGATAAACATAAAGAACATTGGTAGCATTCTAGAAGGTAAGAAGGAAGGACACATAGGAAGGGCTGTAGAAGATGACATATTGAGGAAGAACAACACATCTTCTCCCCTTGGAATAAAGAATAAAAAAACAACAATAGATAATAACATTGTGAAACATTAGCATAAATAGTCATTCAAGTAAATAGGTGGTCTGCGAGATCTCAGGCGTCTGGCTTCACGCGGGAACATTTGTAGAAACTTCACTTTGAACAGAAGAGAGATTATGGTGAAATGAATGATCTTGGTCCTGTACATCCGTGCACTCACAATCATCACCACCACATTCCTCCCTTTAACTCCTTACATCTGGAGATGAAGTCACCTCTTCAGAGATAGATAGCATGTATACACAGATAGACAGAGATGAATCACTAATCTCGGGAATGAGATCACTAGAACCAGATGAATATTCCATTTTCACCATTCTCCAAAATAACATAGTGCGGTTAAACTTGTTTAACTAAGTAGGGACCTCTGAATTTAGAAAGCCCTTTTATCACACTCCCTGATTTGACTTTAACAAGATCACCAGGAAACATAGAGTAAGAAGAACAATTATGAGACTCTGAATGACCACTTTTGACAACACAATCTTTAATCAAACAAAGTGCAAGCTTAGTTCCAGGCAATCTTCCATGCATGAGTTCAAATGGAGACTTACCACCTTGCTTATGAGCAGTGGTTTGATACGCCCACACCATCTCCTGAACCATCTCATTTGCAAAACCACCAGAAGTGCATGTCATTTGTATAATTCCTTTGACCACTCTGTTCGCTCTCTCACAAACCCCCATTCCCTTGAGGATTATAAAGAGAAGTATGAGGATGGGTCTCACCACAACTAGATAAAAACATACGCATTTTGTTGGAGGTCAGTTGAATTCCGTTATCAGTAATCAAAACTGAAGGATAGCCTTCATCATGAAAAAGATCTTTAAAAAATAGAATGGTACAATCAGTGGTAATTTCTTTAACAAACTTAACAGAAAGCCATTTACATGTCAACCACAACTATAGCAAAATGTTGAATAAAGGGTAACTCATCCATTGGTCCTATAAAATCAAGACACACACTATGCCAAGGCTGATTTGGAGTGACAATGTTACCTGAAGCTGAGGTAGCAGCGACCTTAAGTCTCTTTTCTCCCTCTTTACAAATAGAACAATTTTCAACCCAAGACGTTACTTGTGCTTCCATAGCTGGCCACCAAAAGTCTGCTTTAAGTCTGCGTTGTGTAAGGGTTTGTCCTAAATGCCCTTCGTGAGCAAACATTAACAATTTGGGCCTCAAACTGAATGGTGGAATATATCTATCACCTCTCATGAGAATACTGTTACCATAAAGTGAAAGCTCATCTAACACTTTAATAAAAGGGTGAACAGGCGGTTGAACACAACTCTCCCGTCTGGTACCCAATTTGATGAGTTCTATAACTTTACTGAGCACTACATCATCACGCATGGCACTACTCCATTCATCTTTGGTAAATGTACCGACACTCAACGCCATAACATTTTTTGGTATGAAAGCCACAGCCCCTTCATCTTGAATATCAAAACAATCACCTTTAGAATCTTTACTCTTCAATGAAAGTCTAGATGGACAATCAGCCTGTACATTGCACCATCCTTGTATAAAAGAAATATCCTACTGATATCCTTGCAGCTTTGAGTCTCGCTAATCTAGGAGAACCCTTGCCAACACCACCTGGGGATAAAACTCGAACCAAAGGTTTATGATCAGTCTTTAGTTGAAACTTGGTACCCCACAAGTATGTCCTGAATTATTGTACACCCCAGGCAGCAGCTAAAGCCTCTTTTTCTATCACTGAATAGTTTTTCTCAGATTGAGAAAGAGTGCGAGAGGCAAAAGCAATTGTTCAGTCACCATCAGGACATTTCTGTAGGAGTACAGCACCCAAGCCGGTGGCACTTGCATCCATCATTAACACAGACGTACATTTAATGTCAAAAGCAGCCAAGACTTTTGCTTCACATAACTCTTTCTTGATGGCATTGAAACAAACTGTATGACTATCACTCTAAGAAAACTTAGTACCTTTTTGGAGTAAAAGTCTCAATGTAAATGTTTAATCTGAGAAGTTCTTCACAAACTTAGAGTAGAACTCTATGAGACCCATAAAAGAACATAATTGGTCCTTATCAGAGGGACGCGGAGCCAATTGTATGGCCTACAAAATATTTTTCTTAGGTTTGACACCTTGGGCTGAGATCTAATAGCTTAAGTGTTCTGAATGTTGAACAAGAAAAGCACATTTTTCTTTTCGTAGGGTCAAGCCCGCTTCTTCAATTGTATGCAAAACAGATTTAAGAACTTGGTTATGATCAGCGATGGTATCACCAAAGACAAGTATATTGTCTTGAAAAAAACACTACTTTTTGGATTCCTTTAAAAATCTCTGTTACCATACACTGAAAAACACTAGCAGCAGAAATGAGTCGAAAAGGGAGCCTGTTAAACTGAAATGTATCCTCTGTTGTTTAAAACGCGGTCAGATGTTTAGACTCATCATGCAGATGAATCGGGTGATACGCGCTTTTAAGATCTAATTTTGTGAAGAACTTCGCACCTTTCAAAGTGGATACCAACTCTCCAATATTTGGAAGAGGAAAAGTGTCTGCTACAACATTTTTGTTGAGTGATGTTGAGTCCACACAGAATCTAATCTTGCCATCTGCCTCCTGTGTGATAACAACCGGAGATACCCATGAGGAGGTCTCCACAGGCTCAATAATACCGCCTTGAAGCATTTCATTTATAACATTTTTGACTTCTTCTCTAACAGAAAGTGGAAACCTTCTCACTCTGTGCTGAACAGGGATGGCACCTATGTTTAACTGAATTTTATGCACATATCCTTTTAATTCTCCCAGCTCATCCCTGAAAACTTTGTTTACATCTTGTAAAATATCATTGAGTGTAATGTCATCAATAACCATAACTTGATTTGGAGCCCTAGGATTAACTACAGTATGTAAATCATATTGATGGATCCATCCAAGGATTGGTGGTCCTTCAACTGACACATAGACTTTTCCTTTGTTAGACCTATGTTTATCTCTGAGCCAAGCTGATCTCATCCTCGTCGCCAAATTGTAGTAAATCTTCTAGAGAACAACGCTGGAGTCGCTTCACGTTCAGGTAAGGATTTATTAATAGAGTAAAGATGAGACGTCCTCCTCACCAGCTGACCAGACACCAACTGACAAGTCTGGAATCAGCTTAGCTCAGAGATAAACATAAAGAACATTGGTAGCATTCTAGAAGATAAGAAGAAAGGACACATAGGAAGGGCTGTACAAGATGACATATTGAGGAAGAACAAGTTTACAACAGTGTCCAGGGTTAGGGACAGAGATTCCAGTCCAGTTAATATGCCTGAGGCCAGAGTTTGATTGACAATTTAGTCTTTGATGAAGGCAATTCCATTTGGGCCCATAGTGTTTTCTCGTAAGAGGGTACCCTTGCACTACTGAGTTATGTGCATCCAATTATAGTATAGGAAGCCCTGCACAAACTCACATGGGGATACTATTCTATTGTAGCATTTGCTTGGCTCTTAGTCCCACTAGGTGGGGGTGCTGAAGAGTTGGCACACATGGTAAGCAAGCAACCACGTAGGAAGGGTGTTGTTTTTGTGCTTATGTGGAAAAAAAATTCATGTCATGTGTGATGAACACCGAGGTGTGGGTATCGTATTAGGGAGCGCAGAGCCTGACTCTGTGATAGGTGAGGGTATGCTATAAGTAGACGCACACATTATAATTCCAACACGGACCAAAACATATAGGCACCTCACATCACTGCCAGCTAAATGCTCAGCCTGTGTACACCAAAAAATCTGAGAAAGCCCAGCAATCCAAATGGAACATGCACCAGGCAGAAATGGTATGGAATGAAAAAATAGGCTGCCTAAGTGAAAGAATTGGAGACATCTGTAGTGGTCATTTTGTTTTAAAAGCAATGATTCTGCTTACTGCTGAACAAATGCACCTCATGAACAAGAAAGCAAATGGAATAGAATTCAAGGCTAGCAACCTGTGCAGAAACTACTGTATCTTTAAAAGGTTCAAATTCCACCTCCTCCTCCAAGGCCCAAGTTAGCCAAAATTCCGAGCAGATGGTCAGGCCCCTGCGCCTCCCAAGGTCCCAAAGGCTCCAATTCTTTCTGATCCTTTTTATTACATTGCTTGGGATAGCTATCACCACTCGGACAGCATGACTTGCACTCCTGCTAGTGCCAGAGCCATCAAAAACCTTCAAAACCCAGCTATACAGTTTTTGCTAAGTACGTACATTACTGTACAGGTTTATGGCTATCTATTGGCTCTAAGTTTAGTAGGGAGAGATTTTCAATTGCTCTGCATGCACCACATAAACCCTACTGAGAATAAGCCCCTCCTCACTGGGCAAACTAGTCAATCTGCATATCTTCCTGGGAGAGCTAAGACCCGCTACCTCACAAGAATCCATCTTCTATTGATACTCTCATTCCGGTTGCGTGTGGGTGGACTTCTTGGGGAGTGGCGGAGGTTCCCGAAAGTCTACACCATTAGGTGATCTTATAGCATTATGATGCGCCATACAGATCCCGCAAAATAAAGTAAAACGCTCAAAATGAACTAAAATCTCACTTAAAAAGCTGTTAATTATACTAAAGCATTTTAATGATACCAAAAGTCACTTGAAAATATTTAAATATCCTACTATCTGCCAGAAGTTTGGAGAATTATAATAAAATGATGTCAATCTCCCCAGAAAAGGCTAATATGACCACAACTCTCACTGAAATATTTATTGAAAATGACAAATGAGGGGGGAGGAGCTACACTAGCAATCAAGAAGGCTGCGTAAGCTCCCGGCTCCGCCGACCTCCGCCAGCAGCTCGTATATCCTGACATCGATCCTGAACTCACACCAGACTCCCGTGTTCATGAGGTGTTTCTGATTCTAAAGGTGTAATCCCGAGATTTTCATTTTATCGGATTATGAAGATACGCCGTGTTTCCATTCTCGGCCTACCTCGGCGTGGAAGCCGGGGCCTCGATTTCTAGGTCATCCGGGTTAGAGTTGAACAACAACGGCCCTGGGACCTGGGCAGCGGCCGGTCTCCCGAAGTGGGACATAATCTGCTTGTTTTGGATGGCGACACAGTGAACGGTTTACACCGAGGACACAGCAGCGTGACGCACCGGTTGCTGTGGTCGGGGGTCCGACGCCCGGAGACTCTGCTAGCCTCCCGGGGTGGACAGGCTTGGGCCCTCGCTAGCGGCGACGGTGTAGATATTGCAAGTCGGAGAGCGCCCGCTGTTGTCATCGGCTTTGCGTGGGCCTGTTACCCCGGAGTAGTCGACCTCCGGGGTTCAAGTCCTGCTCTGTCGCTTCGCGAGAGGGGATGGAGCGGACGGAAGGCACGCCATCGCTGCAGGCCGTAATGGCCGCCATTGGGCCGCTCCACTCGCAGGTCACCGCCATATTCCAGAAACTGTCTCTAACAGTGGACGATATCTGTCTGAGGCCGGACGACGACCCTCCGGTAGGTTTTCGGCAAGCTGTGGTACCCGCGGAGCAGTGTACGCTTGAGATGGAGGACCCTGTGCGGAAGCCAGATTTAATGTGCTTTGTCGGTTCCCAAATAACAGCTAGCAAGCCTGTGACTATCGCCAGCTTCTCCTGTTCGATCCTGATGCCGCCCAATATAGACATGGACAGTCTTATGTGCCGTAACAAGTTCCTCAGTGACTATTGGAGAGATTCGCTATCCTGTGACGCCCTTCCTCGCTTGATTTGTGGACATCGTGAACATTTATCCTGTTTTCGATCCTACTGCACTGACTTGAACTTTTATGAACGCTCTGATTTTTCCATTGAGATGGTGGTTCTGGTGAAAAGGGCTCTCACGAAAAACCAGACTGGCCAGGGTTGAACTTGACTGCTTGGGTTTGATGAAATACCTTGATTCGATGCCGGGATTGTAACCTATAATGTTGTGGGAGTTGGGTGGTTTTTGCTAAACTCCCCCGGTTGGTCTGTATATTTTGCTACATACTGTCTTGATTATGTTTCGGGGTGGTCGCTTCTGGCGGGGGGTAAGGGAGACCGGGGGGGTGTTTGATTTCTCCTCCTCCGCTTCTTTTCCTTTCCTTCTTTTAGGGTAAGTTCTTGGGCGACAGGCACGCTGCTAGTGGGGTTAGGCCGTAGCCATTGCAGGGGTGCAGGGTGGGGGGTTAGGGGGGTTATTATTTTGTCTTTGTTTTATTCTAGGGCCTTTTTCTTTCTTTCTTCCTTTTACGAGAGGTTGGTTGTTTATCCTTCACTGATTCCTTATTTATCTGGGTGTCTACATTGGCTCTAATTATCCTGTATGTTGGGTGGATGGGTCTTGCGGATGGGGGTTGGACTAGATCGTCTATCACATTGTTTATCCTTCTTCATATGCGTAACTACGATGACGTCACATGTTCCTTTAAAGTTGTTTATCTGCATGGCTGCATCCCCTCGCTTATTACTGTACTGTATTCCATAGTATGACACCTGATATTTGTAACGCCTCCTCTTGTTTTCCTTAATAAAAAGAGTTTAAAAAAAAAGAAAATGACAAATGGATTGAGTTGAGTAACTTAGGTAAATTCTTTATTGGCACAGAATTATTTACCTCTCTGTAATCAGTGGCGTAACGCAAAATGATGCCCCCGTGCAGAAAATGCTGAAGGGCCCTTGAGTCTCAACATATCTCACAAATATTCATTGGCTTTGGGCTGAACGACCTGTAGGTTTGGGGTCCCCTCAATGGTCGCCACTCCCCCCCATGTGCCGCAGGGCTGCATTGCGCCCCTGTGGTAAATACATTTTTGGCCATGGTGTCACTGAGCCTTTGCACTGGCTAAATCACTAATCATGTTTACTCCGTGGACGTCATTTCACTAAAAAGCGGGGGCTGCTGAAGTTTCATCACAAAGTCTTTGAACTTCCCTGACATCACACCGTGAACCCCTTATTTACTCCTTAGGAGGCAGCGATGGGAAGGTGGAAGCTACAGAAAGTAAACAGTGTGGTTAGAGCCATGTAAACTTTCTTATCTTGCCCCTAGCTTCTAGGGGAAAGGGGCACTATGAATAGTGCAGCATGTTTAAGTGATACCGCATCAGGGGTATAAGGGTCCCACCGCACTCCAATTATCAGGGGCGTAGCTTCAGGAGGGGGTGTTTGGGATGTTACACCCCCGAATAAATGTATTTTCTGAAGACTAGTTGGGTTTGGATGCTTTCAGTTGGGTGTGGTGAGGTGTCTGTTAGATTTCACATTGAATTTTTCATGCGCACACTGACAAAAACACACACACATACTCTCTCTCTCTAATCTCTGTTTTCAAAGTCCTAAAAAATGTTGGCAATGTTTCAAAATATTGTCTTTCCTTCACTTAGTACTCTTATCAATCTGCATTCCTCTCCCTTTACGCTGCCCTTTAAGCCCCTATCATGTGCCCTGCTTGTCTGTATATTGTATTCTAATATTATATGCCATCGTGATTGCCGAAAAATCTGAAACTCACCCCTCCCACCCCCACTCCTAAACTTACTGACTAATCTAGGCCCCTGCCAATTAAGGTAGTCTTTTACTATAAAGTCAGGTGTGGCGGTCCATTTCCTGGCTTGCACAATAGCACCCTTGCTGCCTTCACGAATCCTCAGACGAGGGTTAGGAGATGCCATGGTGCAGGTGGTAAAACGGACTACTGACGCCCACACAGTGGCCGAAGTGCATTAAAAAAGTATGGGGACGATTATGATGCGCATAAGGGGGCGTGGTGAGAGTGCGTGTGCACGTAGCTAAAAATTCCATAACTTTTTTCAGTCATTCACCTTCTAGTAACTACATATAAAATAACACACCGCTCAAATGAAAATTAAACACAAATTAAGTTAATCATTGAGAAATGCACTATTGTACATTATGAAACCTCTATGAGATAATGCACTGCACCAAATCCTGGTTGGTGCAGTGGAGAATAGTGGCTTGGGTATGTTTAGTGCCACAAGGTCTAAGTCTGTGACAGAAAGCACTGTGAACATGTAAGTCGACTGGCCGGGGGAGGAGTCAAGATGGCGGACTGAAGCCGCCAGGTGAAGGCAGCAACATGGAGCTGCTCTGCCGCTTCGCCGGTCAATATGTTGAGAACTGCTAATTTCGGCTGAGAACGATAGCCATTGAAAGGAGAAGGAACACTGGGCTTACCGGAGCTGGTATTAAGCCGTTACCGAAAACTTGCTCGACGAAACTGGGCTTTCCTTTGCAGCAAGACCTAATGCTGTGGACTGCGCTTTGCCAGAGCAGAGGATTTCTGCGGTCTTGGACACTCGCCAGGTTGTGTTTCACTCGAACGCCGAGGAGGCTGTTCAGTGGGGCGGGTCTCAGATCTTGCTCACCTGTCTTACAGCTGTGTGTACGCCAGACGCTGCGCTCTGTGTCTCAATCACCGGCCAGCTCAGAGCTGCTTACGGAGCCGATGTCATCAAGGCAGACACGCTCCACAAGAACTCGGAAAGCAGGAAAGTTGGCGAATCAAGAGAATTCAGGTACGATGGCAGCGCTGGCGTCAGGCAGCTCTAAAACGCCATTAGTTGAACGCTCGGCGAAGTCAAAAACAAACACGGGCACTAATAATGTAGGTAGAAGCTTGGTTAAAGACAAAGCAGACAAGCAAAAACATTCTGACATGTTAGACGAAGGTACTAACAGAGCATTTGAAACAACGCTCGTGCTTGATGAGAGGGGAGGAATCATTCTAAATAGACAAAAGGCGCCCACTTTATCTGAGGTAGAGGTAGAGGTTAACGGGCAAGGAAAGATAAACACAGATATAGCTAATAGCGCTTACGACGTCCAGATGGCGGCTGATACAACAGAGAAAGTGGAGAATAAGTATAGAAACAAAGGCTCTGATAAACTAACTAAAGTGAATAAAGTAGTACTTTCTTTAGAAAGCCACTCAAATACAGAAGATGTAACAACAAATGAAATTCAAGCTGGTATGGCGATGACATGTGAGAAGGAACGCTTGTTGAGCGTATCAACCTGAAAAAAACGCAAGACAATATGCTAAAACAAGGAGGGGCTATATTGGAACTTAGCACTAAGTCCAACAAGTCCAACAATCAAATGGATGTGTGTATTTTGGGGGGAGAAGAAGCAGAAGATGGCTTGATCCAGGATAACATTGAGGTTGCGGATGAGGGCTCCAACCCTGAATACGAATAAATTTCCGATGAAGAAGAAATAGACGGAACTCCTAATAATAAATCTAAACCTGGCAAAGCAATTGAATCAAAGAAAACTAGAATGAAAGCTAAAAACAAACAAAAAAATATAACCCGCAAATCAATAGCTAAAGAGCCGGTTGGTAATAAGAAAAGTCGCTTAATAGATGATAGTCCATTGAGAAGATGGATCGAAGCTAAGGGCGGAGTAAAGAACATGGCTTTAAGAATATTTGGCACAAGTCCTGACGAAGAACTAAATTTTAAGGGAAGTAACAAATTACTCATAATGGAGTCTATAAAGAAGCCAACATTTGTGAACAATGACTTAACTCCTCCAAGTAAAGCTAACGCAAGTATTGAGAACAGCGATGTTGTTTCCTTGATGATTACCTCTAATGATAATATTGAATTAGACGAGTCTGTAAACATCAACCCTCAGGATACAGTCTCCAATTCTAATACGATAGGAGAGGACCTGGTTCGCCCACTATCAAATCTAACACCTGTTAAAACAAATTTTGTGGTTAGCTCATTGGAACATTCTGCTATTGTAAACAATGAGACTGAGGGATCAGACAGGATTATTGCTCCTCTTGTTGTCAATAAATCGCCTGCAATGATAACTCATATGGATCTTTTAAATCAAATACCACTTCAAGGACCACTTCAAGGACAAGTACAGACTCAGGACACAGCACTATTGCCAGTTCACTCAAATACTTCATCAAATACTATATCCATGGAGTTAATTATGCAAACTCTTCTTTCACAAAGAACGGAAAGTCAACAACAATATCTACAGTTAAGAGAAGACAACACTAAAATTCAAGTTTTTATGAGAGAAATTTGTCAAAATCTTTGAGGGGTTACAAAAGAAATTGAAGACTTAAAACAACGTATTGTAGAAGTTGAAGAAGGCGCGAGTAAATTAGAATTTACTGTAAAACAGAACTCGACACGGGTTTCTAAACTGGAGGCTAAAGTAGAGGATTTGGAGAATCGTGCACGAAGACAAAACCTCAGACTTTTTGGAATCCCTGAAGGCATGGAGGGTGCCGATCCGAGATCTTTCATGGTGAAATTATTTCGAAGAGCCTTTAGCGACTTATCCAATTGGGACTGGGACTCCCAACTCCAGAGAGTGCATAGACTACCTCTGTTTCAAAAAAACAAAAATAATAAGTTTCCAAGACCATTCTTGATTTATTTCGGGAACTTTTTATTGAGACAAGCAGTTTCACTCAAAGCCAGACCCAATAACCCTGTAACTATTGATAACTTGACTTTCTTTGTGAAGTCAGACTTAAGTAAGGGTACAATGGATAGACGATGGGAACTTCGCAAAATGATTGATTCCTTTAAAGACATAGGGTGCATGGCCTATCTCCAAGAACCTGCTCGTCTCAAAGTCATACGAAATGGTCAAGCTTTATTTTTTACAGAACCCGAAGAGGCAGTCCAGGCTCTAGAAAAAATCACCTTGGAAAAAAAGGACAAATGATCTAATAGCTAAATGATCTAATGAACTCAATGAACTAATAGTTAGATGTTTGGCTCTGCTTTGCTGATTTAATATTGATATAAGGACTTAAAAATTCTTTCCCTTTCTCATTTTCTTTCTCTTCTTTTTGTGTCTGTCTCTACTTTTTAATTTTTTTGGCCAAACATAGATACACTCAGAAAGCGGTAGGGGTAACCTCCATGTATGCTCCTTCACTGTGCTGCCTAATCAGCGGCAGCAAGAGATAGAGGGGTGCTCCCCCCGAAGGGACGTGAGGGTGCGAGGGTGGTGGTGGTGGGGTGATGTTAAAGGAGGGGGTGGGAAAGGACGGGGGTAAAAAGGGGGAAAAAGGTTATTGCAAGAGATGAATTTGTTTTAAAGAACAACAGAAAATATCTGTACAATAAAATCCAGAAACAGAGGGAAACTAATCACACAGGAGAAACTTTAAGTTATAAAAATGTTTAAACTAAGATTATTGAGTTGGAACGTAGATGGTTTAAATAGCAAAATAAAGAGGAGATTAGTACAAGAAGAGATTAGAATGTATAAACCAGATTTTGTGCTACTATCAGAAACTCATATCATGGGGCGTGGCTTGCACGCTGAGGGTGATGGCGGCGTGAGCCCGGAGCTCCGCGCCTGTTCCCCACATTAATCCTGCCTGCTGCTGCGGGGTGCCCGGCGCTGTGCCTGGAAGTCGTCGGGCCGAGCGTGGACATTGCTGGAGCATTAGCGGAGCGATCAGGGGGCCGCTGAGGAGACCGACCTCCGCCGCACTGCAGAGCCGCCGGGGCCGAGCCGGAAGAATGCCCAAAATGGCGGCCGCAGCGACGGACTCGGGACGGACTGCCTAAACTGTGGGCCGACGCCTGGGGACAAGGCGGGGACCCGCCGAGGACCGAAACCGGTGAGGAGGCGCCCCTTCCCCCCCCCGGGGGCCCTGTGAAGTTCTCTCCCGGAGGGTCCGAGGAGCAGCGGAGGGGCCGCGAGCGAGCGGCCCGGGACAGCTGCGGGGAGAGCGCTGCGCGCTGCGGATACCCTGAGGCCTGGCGGACGCGGCTGGGGCCCGGAGCACCGGAGGAATCCTGCACACTCCCCCCCCCCCCCCTCCCCCCCCTGGACTATGCGGTGAGCCAAAGAGCAGAGCGACACGCAGGGGGGGTTGAGAGAAGTTCGGAAGGGGGAGAGGGCCCAACGTCCAGGAGCACCCTGTATTGACCGCGAGGGAAGCCAGCACGCCAGGGGGTGACTAGGACTGCCTGCCGGGGGGCCACGGGAGCTAGTGAGCCTTGGCCCCGGATAGTGGCGGACGTCTGCTGGGAGTACACTTATCCTTGGCGGCGCTGCGACACCGAAGCCCCACCACTCACGGCCCGGAGCACCACGCACACACCCCCCTGGTGTCTGCCCCCTACCCGGCGACACTAATTGCCGACGCTGGACACCTGACCAGGGAGAGGGGCCTTGCCTTGCGAGTGTTCGCGCCACGCTGACGGAACAGCGAACCGAGTGGGTGCTGCCCCGAGACCACGCGCAGGCCATTATGGGGAAGCCAAAAGGCAAGCAAGGGGAGGCGGCGGCTTCGGGAGCGGCGGAGGGAGACGTGGGAGAGCCCCCGGACCTGAAGGGGCTACAGGATCGTATCCTGGAGGCCATTACAGCAACGAGAGAAGCGCTGCATAACGACATTGCGCAGGTGGCGTCGGGGCTCGGCCTGCTCCGAGCCGACCACGACAAGTTAAAAGACAGAGTGTCGGAGACTGAGGGGGCCCTGAAAGTCCTGGCTCCGGCCCACAAAACTCTTGAGGGAAAACTCACGGAGGCTCTTACCCGGATTCAGATATTAGAGCGTCGAGCAGAGGATGCGGAAAACAGAAGCCGTCGCAGCAACGTGCGAATCGTAGGTGTGCCGGAGAGCGAAGGGGGGACGAACCTACTGGCCTACTGCGACAACTGGCTACGAACTGCGGTGGCACCTGAGGGCTTGTCGCCTTTCTTTACCCTGGAGAGAGCTCATCGGGTCCCGTCCGGACCACCCAAACCGGGCCTGCCACCGAGACCTATCGTGGCTAAACTGCTACACTACAGGGACAGGGACCTGCTACTACAGAGGGCCCGAGACGATGGACCGTTCCAAATCGCGAAAAGTAGAGTAATGCTGTTCCCGGACTTCACGTTCGAAACGCAGAAGCAGCGGGCCTCCTTCCTGTCGATCAAGAAAGAGCTGCGCACAGAGGGGATCCATTACTCATTGCTGTTCCCAGCCAGACTCCGGATTGTGGTGGACGGCAAAACAATGTTCTTCAACCTGGCCGCTGACGCTTGGGACTGGTGGGAATCCTACAAAGCGGGTACGGATGGCGCCAAGGTTCGGGAGGAGAAGGAAAGGGAACGGGAGAGAGCGCCGGCGGGGCCGCGCCAATCGCAGAGACTGCGCAGGCGACGTCGCGGAGCCGGGAAACCGACCGCTTCGCAAACGGAAGCCGAGCGCAAAGCCGCGCTGCAGGCAGTGATCACCATTGGGACAGGGGGTGGCTCTCAATCCACACGAGGCACGGACACAGAGACGATCATATCGGCCTCGGGCTCGGAGTCGGACCTCTCGGGGGTCCATGATGCCAAGGATCCGGTGGTGACACCGCAAACAGCAGAAGGAATCCTGAACAACTGACCTGGACCTGTTGGGTAAGGGGAATGGGACTTGAGGGGGGTCCACCCGCGTAGCGGGAGAATTGGCTCCAGGCATGGGCGCTGGGTGGCTAGCTATGCGCTGTTCTCCGTAGTGGGGGGATAGCGGCGGGCCTGGGACATGCAGCCCCCTCTTGGGCGAGGCCTCGCTCCGCACGCCCTTAAGGCGATTGCAGCTTCGGCTGTGAACTAAATACCTGGGGGTTCTGGTTAAGGGAGTTTGGATGGGGTCTGGTATCTTGATATTGGGGCCTGTTCTGGGGGGAGGGGGAACACCACAGTTGGGGTTTGGTGATGGGGGGATTCTGCAGACGCTGATCTTAACTTTCTCAGGGGTTGACCAGTTGGGAGGGTTTGTTTGGGGACGGGGAGGGACCATCATCCGCGGGAGTGTGCATAGGGAGGGGGGGAAGAACCGTGACTTATGGAACAATGGCTAACTCGAATGTATTGAAATGCATGACCTGGAACGTGAGGGGTCTACACACAATGCAGCGCAGGCATAAAGTGCATGCCTACCTACAGAGAAGGGGGATTCACATAGCGCTCTTACAGGAGACACACATCACGAAGCAGGAAGGGGTGGCACTACAGAGGAGATGGCGGGGGCAGGTTTTCCACACCTCTTACTCAGCCTATGCAAGGGGCGCTCTGATCTGGGTAAGGGCGGGGACGCCTTTTCAAATGACTAGACAACTAATAGACCCAGAGGGAAGATTTGTAGTAGTGGAGGGCAGGTTGCGGGGTAAGACTATAGTTCTATGCAGTGTATATGCCCCGAATATAGACCAGTTAACCTTTTATGCGAGCTTGTCAGGGACACTGGCGCACTTCCTGGTGGGTCCGATACTCATGGGAGGGGACTTTAACTCTGTGGCGGATGTGCAATTGGATAGGTCCCACCCGCCCTTGAAAGATTCCCCGGTGTGCCGCGTAGCTAAGGGCAGGCAAGAATGGCAAGAGAGCTGGGGGTTGACTGATGTATGGAGAGCGCAGCACTCAACAGACCGAGATTACTCGTTTTACTCCGGGGTACACGAACTCCACGTTAGGCTGGATGCGATATTGTGCACACGAGACGTGCTGACGCAGGTTGCCTGGTCGGAATACCTGACGCGAACGGTCTCGGACCACAATCCGCTCTTAATCCACTTAGACTGGATGACGGACAAGCCTAGGGTGCCAACCTGGAGGCTCCGGCCGGAGACTTTGGAAGACCCGATATTCGGGGCGGCCCTGGAGGAGGGGTTGACACAATACTTCGCCAATAACGAGGGTTCCACGAGCTCTAGAGCAGTGGAGTGGGATGCCTTCAAAGTGGTAGTGAGAGGACAGTGCATCACACAGTTCGTAGGCACGAGGCGGGTGCTGCTGACCGACCTTGAGAGGGCAGACGCCAAACTGAGGGTGGCGGAGAGGGACCGCCCAGGCAGGCCGGAGCTGCAGGGCACGGTTAGCTCGGCCAGGGAGGCGGTGGCGGCTGAAGTGGAAAGGCTACGGGCTTATGATCACCGGGCGTACATGCTGAGAGCTCATGTAGAAGGCGACCGGTCGGGCACTTTGTTGGCGTGGCTCTCCAATCCCACGAAGCGCTGCTTCCCTGTCTTGCAACTTGCCGGGGAGGGGGGTAGTCTGTCCTACACCCAGTCGGCCATAGTGGACGGCTTTCAGGGATACTACAAGACACTTTATAGTAGCACCCCGGGCGACCGGGAAATGGAGACGGAGGCTTTCCTGGATGACCTCACCCTACCGCGCCTAGAAGACGAGCAGGCGACGGACTTGGGAAGAGACATCGACTTGGGGGAAATCCGAACAGCTATTAAATCCATGGCCCGTAATAAGACGCCAGGTATAGATGGCCTGCCCATCGAATTTTATGGCAAATATGTCGACGCCTTGGCGCCGCGGCTTCTGGCTGTGTACAAAGAAGCAAGGACCACGGGTCGCCTCCCCCCATCGATGCGGGAAGCGATAGTCATCCCGCTATTGAAACCTGGCAGAGAAGGAAGTAGTCCATCCTCCTATAGGCCGCTCTCGATGCTCACAGCCGACTATAAAATCTTGAGCTCTATACTAGCATCGAGACTCCTACCGCACATGACCACTCTAGTCCACGAGGACCAGAACGGCTTTATCCCTACCCGGAACACGACATTGAACATCAGAAGGCTTATCCGACTCATGGAAGAACTGCGGGAGGGGAGTGGAACCCCACTTGCCCTCTCGGTCGATATAGAAAAAGCGTTCGATAGTCTAGAGTGGGATTATTTGTACGCAGTCATGGCACGTTTCGGGCTGGGCGCAGGCTACATCCGGTGGACACAAGTGCTGTACACGGCGGCCGTGGCGAGGTAGCGAGTTGGATCCTTGGTGTCCCATCAGTACCCAGTGGAGAGGGGCACCCGGCAGGGTTGCTCCCTGTCCCCATTACTGTTCGCTTTAGCGATCGAACCGCTGGCTGTGGAAGCCCGCAGGGGGCGATACTTCACAGGTGTGCAAACTGGCGACGGGCGACAGTTTATCTCGCTGTACGCCGATGATCTCCTGCTGTTCCTGGACAATGACGCGACTGAGCTCGAGGGGGCGGAGGAGCTGCTGGGACGTTTTGGCGACCTCTCGGGCCTCAGAGTTAATTGGGCGAAGACGAGCCTCTTTCCACTGAAGGAGGACGCGGCCCGCCCAGAACGCAGACCGCTGCTTCACTGGGAGCCGACTTGCCTCCACTATCTTGGAGTATACGTCTATCACACAGCGACGGCTTTATTTGAGGGTAACGTGGAGAGATGCGTCAGGGGGCTGAAGGGTAACATGGCATTCTTGGCCACGCTTCCGCTATCCATAGCTGGTAGGATAGCACTGCTGAAAATGGTGGCCCTCCCGCGGCTGCTATATTACTTCCGAACGCTTCCGATCTGGATCCCCAGCTCCTTTTTCCGCCGACTTCGCTCCCAACTGACTTCCTTCCTGTGGGGGACGGGCAGGTGTAGAGTGGCGCTGGCGACACTCACCCGCCCGAAAGATGAGGGCGGCTTGGCGTTCCCGGACTACGAGCTCTATTATCTCGCTGCCCAATTGCAGATTTTCACGCAAGAGGTGGCTCGGGTCTACCGGGGCCCGGAAGATAAACGACTGCGGGGCACGCCACGACACATACTAGCCTATATCGCGCTAGGACAGAAACTCGCCGCTCGGGATCTGTCCCTTGAACAGAATACATTTCGGCGTTGCTGGAACAGAGCACAGAAGCGGGCAGGGATTCAGCACCCCTACGCACCGGAGATGCCACTGGGCATGCTGACAGCGTTGCCCCATGGAGGCGATTGGTCCCGACTGCTGCAATGGGAGGAGGTAGGAATACAGGTGATAGGGGACCTTTTCGAAAACGGGGAGCTCCTCCCGTACTCGGCCCTCCAGGAACGCTTCGATCTCCCACGCGGGGGCTATCTCCTTCATGCAGCCGTGACGAGAGCCATGCAGAAACACTGGGGAATGGGACTGGCGGAGCCGGAGACGGCCATGGCGTGCCAATACACCATGATGGCGGCGGGAACGGTGAAAGCGGTATCTTGCTTATATAATAGAATGCTCCACGAGCACCTGCCGCCCCTCGATGCGCTGAAACTCAAATGGGAAACTGACCTAGGTAAGCCCATCCCGGACACGACCTGGGCACAGTTGGTGCGGAGGGCGCGAAATAGCACAAGGAACGCCCGTTTTCAAGTTATCCATTACTACATTCTACACAGGGCGTACATGACCCCTGGGAGAATCCTGAGGTACTTTGGCGCGACTGATGCGAGGTGCCCCCGCTGTGCGACAGATGGGGCCGAGCTGGTGCATATGCTCTGGTCATGCCCGGCCCTAACAGACTATTGGCGAGCCGTGGGTGAATCCATGAACGAGGTGACAGACCGGACTGTTGACTTTGATGCGGCGGCGTGCATCCTGCATTGGTTTCCACACACCCCCAAAAACAAGCTCTCGAGCAAGTTCATCGATATGGGTTTAATGGTAGCCAAGCGTGAGATCACCAGGAACTGGAAGGCAAGGGCGAGCCCGACGTATAGGAGGTGGCACAACGAATTTCTGAAATGGGCGGCCTGCGATAGCACGCACAGGTATCAGATGGCGCGTAGAACAGCTAATGAGAGAGCGCTGGAACAAGCAACGGCCTGGGAGGTAATGGTACAGGGCCTCAGGGATAGTGGTACAGCGGATGATGAGGGGGACCCAGACGTGGCAGGGATCAGCACAGTACAATAATCTGGAGATAAGAGTACAGGTGGAGGAGGAAGCCTGAAACCCGAGGTTAGGGACACACAACGGGAGGCTCCCGCGCGGATGGTGGGGTGGGAGGAGGGAACAGGGGGAGGGGGGGGGAAGGTTACTCGAACCTGGGGGGAAAGTTGGGGGGGGAGTTCGGGGTTTCATTAGGTGAGGACGGAAAAGTAGGCACACACACAAATCCGAGTCCACACTCCTGAGGAAGAGCAACCAGGCATGGGGGTGCGAAATTTCTGCCGCCGCCCGGCCCCCGGGATGTGGGCCTGCAGGCTGTGTACACGAAACATTGATGAACCTGACTGTAGCACCG
Organism: Lissotriton helveticus; assembly: GCF_964261635.1. Classification (NCBI taxonomy): domain Eukaryota; kingdom Metazoa; phylum Chordata; class Amphibia; order Caudata; family Salamandridae; genus Lissotriton; species Lissotriton helveticus. The sequence continues at coordinate 978,809,971 of NC_136061.1, read as the reverse complement.
TGAATGATGCTGAAAATGTGCAACTATTGGCCTGTGTAATGTATGTCTACAATAAAAATTACTTTAAAAAAAATAATCAGAAACTCATATCATGTATCAGGAAAGAAAACTGCTATCCCAGATGGGCTACCAATTGGTGGTTTGCTCTACATTAAATGCTTCTATCCGAGGGGTTGCCATTCTAAAACAAAAAGGAACTCTGTTTGAAATAATTAAAACAGCTTCAGATGCTCGGGGCAGATGGGCAATTGCCCAGATACAATGTGATAACAATTTGTACTCTGTGTGGTGTATGGACCCAACATCGATGACCCCAAAATATTTGAACAATTAAGTATAGAGCTACTAGAATGGGAGGGAGAACGTATAATTGCGGGTGACTTCAATTGTGTCATTAATTATAAAATCGATTCTACAGGGCGAGGTACTCCAAATAGGATGCGCAGAGTTAGATCAGCAATATTAGAACTGGCAAGATTAAACAACCTGAAAGATATATGGCGTTTTAAATATCCTCTAATAGCAGGCCACACTTATTACTCAGCGCCACATAGATCCTGCTCTAGAATAGACATGATATGGGCATCAGATCTTATAACAGATCACTGTGAATTGGAATTATGCTCAAAAATTACATCAGATCACAACCCACCATTACTAGAGCTTGAAATAAGAGATCAAAAGAAAGAAACACGAAATTTTACATTCCCAAGATACTTACTGGCTGAAGCTGGGTTCATAACACTATTGAAAGAGCATATAAAAGAGTTTATATCATTTAATATCAACACTGCTAACATAAACTCAGTATGGGACACTTGTAAATGTAGCATCAGGGGGTTTGTCCAGCAATATATATTGACATCAAATGCCGAGAATCGTTGCGTTAGTAAGAGAATCACTTCTAATATTTTACAAGTTGAACAACAGCTTGCTGAAGCCACGCTACGATCAAAAACAGATATAGACGAGATTAGAATAAAGCTTGCTGAATTACAATCTTGTATTAAAAAAACTTTAAGAGAAAGATATAGCGCAAAAATCCATAAATACAAACTAGCTCAGTATGAAGGTGGCGACCGCATAGGTAAAATACTGGCATATAAGACAGCGGACAAAAAAGCTAGAACTAAAATCAAGGCAATAATAGGATTAGATCAAGGGGTTTATGAACAAGCAGACCTAATTTTAAATCAGTTCGCTAACTATTATAAAAACTTATACACCCCAGACAACATACCTTCCAAAAACATAATAACACAATATCTTAACAAATATTTAGCAACACAAAGGGACCTAAACACAGAAGTTTCTCAACAACTAAACTCAAAAATAACTTTAACTGAAATAAAACTAGCAATCACTGCTTTACCGTTAGGAAAAGCAGTCGGAGAGGACTGTTTACCTTTGGAAATATATAAAATATGTGATCAAGAATTGCTACCACTTTTGGAAGAAGTTATTAACTCTATACTCACATCCAAGAAAGCACCAGCATCTTGGAAAATAGCTAAAATAGTCTTCTTCCTCAAAAAAGGCAAACCCGAAAAAGAGTGCGGCTCGTATCGGCCAATCTCTTTGCTTAACTCGGACGTCAAGATTTTTTCTAAGATTCTAGCTAATCGTCTTGCTCCCATCATGCCAGATATGGTTAACCTACAACAACATGGCTTTGTGATGGGGAGAGACACCACTACCCATATAAATACGGCAATTACAGCTTTCGATGTTGCTGAGACTACTCACACCCTACTCGGTATGATCATGTTAGATGCGGAAAAGGTATTTGACCGAGTGGGGTGGGAATATCTATGGGAAGTGTTAAAGAAAATGTGTATTTCCGGACCATACCTTGATTGGGTTTGCTCACTATACGACAATCCGCTGGCTAAGACTAGTTATGGGGGAAAAGACTCAGCCAACTTCAAGATAGGAAGAGGTACAAGGCAAGGCTGTCCTCTCTCCCCATTACTTTTTGCTCTCTCGTTAGAACCTTTTTTAAATGCGCTAATGGAACAGGTTAATATCACTCTAGTATACCACGGCGAAAAGATCCTCAAATTAACAGCTTTTGCTGATGATATTGCGATATATACAACAGACATAAATAAGGCAATACCTGAAATAATTGAAGAAGCGACAAAATTCGGCAGTGTATCAGGATACAAATTGAATGTGAGCAAAACACAAATTATTGCTAATTATCCTCCAGCTGAACCTATATATGATATATGCCAAAATGCTACTTATTTAGGAATTAAATTAGCTGCCAATGTTGAGAGCATATTAAATATGAATTATGAATCTTCATTAAAAGAAATTGCTTTAACTCTCAAAAAGTGGCATAAGATACCACTCAGCTTAGTAGGGCGACTTAATTTGATAAAAATGAAGATACTACCTAAAATACTCTATCTATTTAGGGCTATACCTTTACAACCTAATAAACTTTTTTTTTAAAACTAGATGGCATATGTAGCAGTTTCTTATGGGGGTTTAAGAAAACTTGTAGGGCTATAAAATTTCTGGAATTACCAATAGCAAAAGGCGGTCTCACATTTCCTGATTTTAATTTGTACTTTTTAGCAACTTTCTTTCGTCGAATAAGAAGCTTAATGAAAAACGAAAGTCCTCTATTTTTCCATCAATACATGTTGGGGCCAGATAGTAACCAATTATTGTTTCGCGTGCACGATCCGAACTATTTCAAGCGCGTTAAATTTAAGACGGCTAAACATATTAAAAAAATCTGGGATCAAATCTTGTCTATTGATAAAAGCACCATTTTTAATGCTGAACTTAGATTCTGGAACAATCCAGGTCTTCCTGGTATTTTTTCAGACGGGACAGGAAACCGCTGGATCAGACACGGTATTAATACACTGGGAGATCTCTATGATTCTAAAGGAATTTTAGATTTTGAAAGACTGAAACTAACAAATGGTCTAACAAACGATATGTACTTTAAATACATGCAAATAAGAGACTTCTTCGTTTGTAAAATGAAAATAACTGAAATAACTTTTATTCGGACGTATTAGCCTGTCTATATTCAGAAAAAAACAAATCATTAATTAGCTTGGGCTATCAACATCTAGCTAACGGCAAGTGTGACGACACAATCAAAATTGCAACTAAATGGTCTGGTAGACTTAATATGGAAATTAATCCTACACAGATTGCAGCGGCATTATCCCACATAAACACTATAGTACACTCTTCCAATCTTAGACTACAACTCTATAGAACAATCACACAATTATACTACACACCACAAAGAATATCCACTTGGACTCAGGGGAATTCAGCAACTGATAAAAATAAATGTCCAAAATGCGATCTATACGCAGCCGGATTAGAACATATGCTGTTTTCTTGCCCGAAATTATCTATATATTGGAAAGGGATAATGGAGGTCTTAAAACATAAACAAATCACAACTCCTGTGCTTTCTGCATACTTTGTCCTTTTAGATATCCAAGAAACTAACTGTTTGAATAAGGACCTTTTAACTATACTTTTTGCATGTGCTAGATTAGTTATAGCTAGAACATGGATATCTAAGGATCCTCCTAATGTTTCAGAATGGTGCGCTCTGGTCAGCGAAATAAGAATCATGGAACTTACATTAGCGAAACATAGAGGCCCAAAAGCTTTTAAGAAAAAGGAAAAGATATGGAAACACTTTTTTGAACCTTAAAATGTTTCTTATCTGTGACTATCTACTGTGACTATCTACTGTTAGTCTAGCACAATATACAACTATTTAATATGTACAGTATAGCTTCCCCTTTTGTTTTGTTTTCTCTTTTTTCTGTTGCTCTTTTGATAGCTAAAGATTTACTTTATATTCTAGTATACTATTGATATGTGAACTGAAGTGTTATTTTTTTCTCTTCTTGCAAAATAAATATATTGGAAAATGAACATGTAAGTCATTATTTTAAATTTGCATTACACACAGTATAAGATAGGTTTGCTACAGAGTTAAAAAAAAGGTTTAAGATAAAAAGCAGTAGCGGCTGCTACCGGGGAGTATTGGTGGTGCAGGGAGAGGGGTGTGTTAAATAAAAAAAAACAAGAAAAGAGGGGAGAAAGAAATGGACTTACCTTCCCGGAGGCCTACTCTCCTCCGTCCTCTTGGTCCACGATGCAGGAACAAGAAGGACCCAGGCTCCGCTAGCCAATCATAACGCTGCCTTATATCAGTGTTGTGAATGGCATGAGGGAACTGTTCGGCGCTCAGACGGGGACTGGGAGTCTGAACATGTTCCCTACCATGCTATGTATTACAGCCTGGTGGGGAACATGCAAAGTGTGCATGACTGTTTGGCCGGCCCAAGACACTGGCAAAACTGTCATGCGCACTTTACTGAATACCCACCACTCCTCCGCATACTCTGCAGCCAGCACAGCGCTGCCCCGCCCGCCCCTTTACAGCTCCACTCGATAGTAAAAAATAAAATGATAATAGCATTGTTAATATCATTTTATTTTTCCTGTGGGGCTTGGCTCCTCCGCCTTAGCGGAGGAGCCGCCACTGATAAAAAGTGTTTCCAAAACATAGATTTTTTACAGGCTGTGCGTAGTGCAGTTTTTGTTCTAACTGTCTTTTAAAAGCACGCACTTCACAGCTTAGCTTGTAGCTCCCTTACAACACCCCTCAAAAAGAATACATGTCATCATGAAGCATTTTTTGGGGGTAACTGTCTTTTAGAAGCACACAATTCACATCTCAGCCGGTAGCTCCCTTACAATACCTCTCACAATGAATAAATGTGTCACCAGGAAGCTCAAAGTAATTCCATCAATTAACACCAATACCAGATTCCAGGCGCCCTTTACACTTGCAGATTGACAGGTTAGTCACTTTCCATTTCTTTCAGGCCGCAGCACCCTGGCAAGGTGGCTTGTTTAGTTGTCTGCCCCTTCCTCGGTTTCACAGCCTGCCCCTTTCTCGGTTTCACAGCACAGGAGATTCCCTGAATCAGGGCACAAGTCCTTAAAAAAGAAGTGGGGGGACGCTAACGTCACGACAGGAAGTGACGTCACGAAAGGTGGCTTGCACCATCAGACTCCTTGCTTCCCCTCGCTCACCCCTTAGATACAATTGCATCAGAGAAGCCAGCGAGTGAGCAGAGTTCTGAAGGAGCTCCGATCTCGCCCCAGAGAGGCCAAAGAGTGAATGTGTGGCTCCATTTGCTCCAGCTATCGAGCTCCCGATAAGATAAGTGGGGGGACGCCGTCCACCCGCGTGGTACCCCGACTCGAGCCCTGCCCTGAATGACGCTTCAGCCGAAGCATTGGAGCTGACGTGATTACCTGTACCGGGACAGTTGTCATTTGACAAAAAGTTGAGTAACTATTTTCCTAAAATTCAAAGAATATGGGCAGTGTTCCCGTCAGATCCCTTCCACTTCGACCACTGCGCCCACAGTGCACTCGAGGTGTGCAACCTACCTCACGTAGAGACGACACAGGGCCCATCCGACTCTCGGCGTCTACCTCAGGCATGCTAGAAGGAAGCTTCACAAGGATGCACGCAGACCTGGGACTCTAGATCTGACAGGAGCCAACACCCCTCCTGATGAGGGAAACCCAGCCCTCGTGCGCGCGCTGAAGTCTCACTGCCCCCAACACTCCTGTTACTAATGACGAGTGATCCCGTTACCGCCTTTTTGGGCAGTTCGCTGCAAGGCTGAGAGAAGAGGCTTCGCGGCAGACGCACCTTATTCATTATAAATGACGATGTAATTATGCTTCTATTTAAAGTCCATCGTGCCTTTATAAAAGATATTAATTAACCAGGCCGCACGTTCGAGTTTATAAATTGATTCCTACCTTATTTTAGGTCTTAGGCCACTCGAGGCAGGATTGAGTGAGGTACGTTAAGCAGAAATCTTTTTGAGGTCTCACCACGGGAGAGGACGACGCAGGACAACAGCGCGGAGCATCCAGGCAGGTTTATTGGAACATTATGGTGCGGCTGCCTGAGCCTTCAGAGCTGCCCCCAACTATCAACTGACTGGCCACCAGTGTCAAACAACCATTGAGAGAGACTGTGAAAAGACGGGGCTCTGACACCACCGACAATAGACTGCGACTCAGGTGAAGAAATGCCTTAGTATCGTGTTACATTTCTCTCCAGTGTGGAGTATTATGTATCTTTCGTCAATAGTTTAGTATTGTGTTTGTTGCTATCCATTATGGGACGGAGGCCCGGCTCCAGGATTTTTTTCTCTGGGTGGGCCATAGAGAATCATGGGTGGGCCATGAAGATGATTGAGTGCCGGTAATTATTTCAGAGATTTGATATTTTAGGTGCTGGCATTTGTCATTTCTTGACATTTTTAACACAATAACCACTAACCAGAGAGCCATCTTTGTAAAGGGGAAGGACGTTGCTGAATGGGGAGGGATGTTGCTTGTCAGACCTTTAACGTGCCGATCCAGAACGTTAATACTGAAGCATGCTCCTGGTCATCAGTGGCGTAGGAAGGGGGGTGCGTTGGGTGCGGGCCGCCCCCGGTGTCATCACTGAGGGGGTGACAAAATGGCAATAATATGAATATATATGTGTTTTAAACACATATTTTTGCCATTTTGGAATAAATTTTCCGCACCGGGTACCACCTGACCTTGCTATGCCACTGCTGGTCATTTGCAGCAACATCAACTTTTCTGCTGCCTCGCAGGGCTACTTTACAGCTTTAATTTGAAAAAAAAGAAGCTTTGGCAGCTTTTTACGTTGAAAAGCATTGGAATTTAAAACTATGATACAATACGGCCAGAATCACGAGAGAGAGAAGAGAAGAGAGTGTGTGTGTCTGTGATGTTTCTGTTGGTTTTTATTGACCATTTATTCAAAAAACGTGAAAAGAAACCTAAACATTCTAATTCCAGTGCTTAATTTGAGCCGGTGGTTACCGGTGCTCAGCACCGGCACTTAATTGTCAACACCAGTACTAATGCACTTTAGGGCACTCACTTTCTGATTTAGAGATTAGCTCAACAACAGATGTTTATTAATTCAAGATACATTAAAAATGACTATTACCAGCGCTTAAGCTACTCTTATAGCGTTGAGAGCTTGGAATAGTCTGAATAATCACACTTTTAGGAGTGTGACGGTTGATAGTTGTTTTGATGCTGTCTTGGGCAGCGCTGGTCGGTGCAATGTTTGGTGCAAGATTCAGTGGCTCTTGAGGAGGGCCCGGCACTTATTTCTTTACAAGTTAAGCACTGTCTAATTCCCTTCAGTGTCATTGTTAGCTGCATTTAGAAGTAAACAGCCCTTTCAAGCTAACTACAGAAAAATAAACAAGTAATATAAACAATAAATAACAGTACCAGATTTAACATGGTCCTGTGTTGCCATCCTATCGTTCTAATGACATTTACAACCCACTCAGTTTTCGGTTCATGGTTTTTGATGTCACCTGAAAAACTTATTTTGGGCCAGACATTGTAAATGTTTTAATAAAGTTTACCAAATTTCGGCTACCATCCAGGGCTGTACATTTGGTTACATACACAAAGGTAGGTGAATTTTAATCAGGGATTTCATAGTTTATAGGATGAAGACATTTAAAAAATATGTATACATTGTATTGAGTTTTTTATTTAAATGTTCATTCAAATAATTGATGAACTTTTCATGACATTACAAAAGGAAAATGTGGAGTCTCTGCAAGATGTCCATATTACGGTAATGATCCATTACGGAACTAATGCAGATAAAATTGCACAATAATCCACATGTACAGTTTTAAGCGGATTCATCTATGAAATACTACTCGCAGGATACATTTTTTAGTTCTCGCAAAGACTATGCATTTAGCTAACAGCACTATGGTATATAACTTCCCACTTCACTTGTCGTGCACTTTTCACTTAGTCATGTCCATTATATTCCACCCATATCTCCCAAGATTTTTTCAAATTTCTTAGGAAATCCTCTACCTCTATACACCACCCTAGCCCCTGCCATACACCAGTTCATATTGTGAGGTACATTTTTCAATGTCTAGTGGTGGTGCGCTGCCCATCATTGTGCTATCTTTCTCTTTGCTAGTGGAACTCCCAACTTCTTTTCAACATACACTCAGTATTTCTCTATAATCAAGCAACTCCTCAGTGTGTGGCCAAAAGTACCCACTCAGTCACAGCTTCATGGACACATTTTGTTATTATTTCACCCAACTGTGCACATCTGATCCCTTGCATAGTGCACTCTGAAAAATGTTAATTTGGACCTAGGTAAACCAGATCTTGCTGGTAACTCGGGGCTGTAGGTAAGTGCTTCTTGATATAATGCATTTTGTATTGGGCCTCTCTTTCTCCCATCTGGCTTTGAGTCTGTCCAGGTCTTTTTGTCTGAGATGTTGTTTCTGTTGGCCATTCCATCCTCTGGTAGCCTTACCTATAGTGGTGACACTTCTAGCAATCCCATCACCACCACCTTAATAATTAGATGTTTGGGTGTTTTGTAACCTGTATTTGGCATCCAATTGTGTAATTATGCTTAGCATGTACTGAGTGAACTGACCATGAAAGGAGCTTTATTAATTCAGGAAATCAATACTGCAGTGCCTATTACTAAACAAACATAGAAAGCATATATGCTCAGACTAGAAAACATTATACTGTGCACTACATAGCTCTGCTTAGACACTAATCTAATCTAAAGTTTTCAGCAAGAGTTAAGGACAAAATGAATGCACACTATGAACCTTAAAACTCATATCTCAAATGTACTGAAATACATCAGATAAGGTACTTTGAAAAAACACAATAGTGCTAAAAAATGCTTAACTAATTCTGAATGTTCATCAGTGTTACACAATACAAGTTACTGTATGGTTTAGTGATAACTGGTGTAATGATGATAGTACTATAATGCTTTTTCTTTTAAAAAAAACAAACACTTAAATTATGTTTCAGTCCTGGTTAGATTTTGTACCTTAAATTTCATTTTTTTCCTTGGGTGTAGCAGCTATAACTTAAAAGTCTGTTGAAAGCCACTTGTTTTTTGTGTGGAATCTGCTGCCACACGTGTTCCTATTAGTTGACAATGAGACACCCATTTTATCAGCCCTATAAGAATAAAATCCTGAGATGACCATGATCAGAATCATTAAAGTGTCTTACCAGTTACACATCTGCAGGGCCACTGGAATTTTGAGGCAGGGGAGGGCTAAATTATGGCTCAGGGTTGGTTAAATGATGCGGCAAGAAAAGGCAAATTAAACGGCATGATGCAGCACATTTTGTGATAGTATTATTCAATTATTTTTACACTTGTTAACATTGTCTGGGCATAGAATGCACCTCACTGGTACCAGTTTAAAACCTAAATATAGCACTAAGCAACAGAAAGGTGACTAGACAACCTTTGAAAAGGACCTTTCACTGTGCATCAACACATGTTGCTGTCTTTTTAGTAGTGTTTAAGCTAGAAACTATTTTTTAAAAAAACTGCAGATTATGCAGAAGATAATTGATTATGTGGCAAATCCATAACTATGAGAAAAAACACAGCTTCCACACAATCACATATTTCCAGTAGCCCTGCCCATAAGTCCCTCCAGAAGGAATCTTTCTGTCATTTGTAACCATCTACATACATATGAATGTTGTATACATCAATGTAATAATGCATAGAATGTTCTTTAATTTGGCCAATGACAAGCTAACACTTTTCTTTTGTTAACGTTTTCCATTCATTTATTTTTCATGTAATGCTGCAAGTTAGTAATAGCTTAAAAGCAGGAAGAAAATAAAACCTCCCCGCGTAAATCTATATCCTAATTATATACACATTTTTACTCACTTTTCTGGGAAAAGAAAAATACTTTGCAAAGCGTTATACCACTGTTTTCAGCCCCTGGGAACCATGTGATGGGAGCCTGCAGCCTCTTTAGTGTGAGTGAGTGAAAGTGTTCACAATGTCTGTGCTGTTCATTTGTACAATGTAGCAGCTAAAATCCTTGCAGAATTGCATACCACTCTCTAGGTCTGAAAGTAACGTATGTCAATGGTGTTAATAATGGTGTTAACAACGAGGCACAGTCCACAGGGCTTCACTCCTCGGTGAAACATTAGGGTGAAAAAAGCTTGTGTTTCAGTTCTAAATGGCCTAGTGTGGGCAAGGGTATTCCTTGGGTGGGCCTTGCCCACCCTCTAGAACTGGGCATGATGGGACATCAGGTCTAATTCCTCCTTTATTGAACATGTTCTGTTGCTTCTCAATGATGGACTATTATGCCCTATTATTCTGTGGTTTAGTATTTTATTCCTTTGCTCATCATTATGGGCTATTATGCCCATTGCCCAATTTCTCTTGATCAGTACCTGGCTGGGAACCAAAATAAGCCCTGTGAAATTTTATCAGACCAGTCTCCAAACGTTGCGTAGCAAGGGAGTTGATTGAATGAGTCTTCTCACTATAAAGTGTTTTTTTTGGTTCTCCAGGCAAACATGGTGCATTCTACAATTCAGATTTAATTATACATTCAACTGTATAAATAATGACCTTGGAGTGCACCAGGATACCACAATCTTTGTTGGGTCCCTTTAATGATTCCCTTACTATCACCCTATCACTACTATCTCTCCATAGCCCCTCTCTCACATGAATTTCACTTGTTTTAGAGCCTCTTTTACCAGTTTAGGGCGTTGGAGCACTTTACATCACACATACATAGAGAAAATATTACATGAGACAAAGGGACTGAGTAGGTGTAGGCATTTTTAAGAGTGTTTGATTTGGAGAAGCACAAACTCAGAATCCAAAACATAAGACAATGGTTAGGGTTGGCTTCACGAATAAGAATTTATTTATACCCAAACAAACCCTTCTAAAGGAACTTTAGGATAATGAAAGTATGGGAAAAACAATAAGTTTCTAACCTGTACCATACAGTTTGCTTGCGGCTCTTTGATGGCAGTCCATAGCTCCATAAACTAGATTATAATTGCAATTCATGAGCTGCACAGTAACAAAAGGATCTCTGTCACAAAAGCAGTAATCAACAGAGCTATCCACATAAAATACAGTTCTGTGATCTAAATGTTTGTAACAGGCATGTTACCCGCTGCGTTACCTTAAATGAGTGAAAACTGCCACTAGACTGTAGTAAGGCTTATAGGTCCATTGTCGACAATTGCTAAATTAGCATGCGCTTTGCTACCATGAACCTGCTTTTGCACACAATACTGCAAGCATCTATTTCGCAATACTTATTTGTGCCCCTTTTACACATGAGAACTGTCTGCTTTGCAGGTTCTTTGCTGTGATCGGAGGTTTAGTCTGCACATGATGTTCAAGGTTAAACAACAAGGCCCCTTGTTATTCTGTTCTGTCCCTCGCACCTAGACATAACAGGCTTCACACAGCTGCACCTCTGGAAATCGTGTACTTTTATATTGCATACACAAGCTGTTTTCACACACACAGAGAGACACATTTCCAGAGAGAAGACCCGTGTTTGTCCTGCGATGTGAACATTGCATCTAGGCTGTGAGGTACGGGGGTCTGCTGACAAAGCCCAGAGGTCTTCTGTTTTATAATAAACTATCTCTTGTCACGGGGAGGTGGTTAGGTCGTTCCGTCCTTTTACATTGTTTTCTATAACATGACATCCCTATTTGTATTTTATGGAATTGTAACAATGCTGACTATATTGTGTTTATGCATTCGGCTGCTAGTATTGGCTCGTGTACTGCACCATAGAGCGCATTAGTTGAAATAAACATTTTAAACTATACTGCGTCTCTGATTACTTGCATTGTGGACAAGTATGAGTGGCTAAGCGAAAGAGTGTCTGGCTCCTGAGATTCCCAAGATAGAGTTACGTGTTCTGAGTTGTCTAATCATTGGTAGCTTCGTTGTAGACGGAGACACTATAGCTAGTCGGTAAGGGATTTTGGGTACGGATGTGGTAGGTTGGTACACCACCTATTCACTGAGGTCCTGTTTTCCTGTGCGTAGTTCTGTGTTTGTGCAGAATCCCCTCAACAGACAAAACTACCATCCCTCTCCAACAGGACTATTATTCACCAGAGATATCTTGACACATTTGTTATTGCTGAAACCTGCTGGATATACAAGTACCTCTGAGCTTTTAAAACCATAAGCTTTTAAAACAATAACATAATTCAAAACACAGGGAGTTTGGAAACGAAAGTAAATGCTTAGTGGATTATGCTGTTCTGCTTATTTTGTTACTGGGGCCGATATTGCAGCATGCTGAAAAACTAGCCCCCACCTTTAAAGCCTCCTGGGGAAACGCCTGATACCTGGTCCGGCCAGTCAGAATGGTAGAATATTGCGTCCCATTTCTGTGTAGTTTCGTATTTTCCCATTTGTGTTCTTTATGGGAAATGAGTTCCCTCCTACATTGGATAACGAATTTTTAAACAGCATGTGCCTACAAAATGATGCTGCTACTTTTTTCTTTTTAGTTACCAGTCTGAGTTAGGTCGGTAACTAAAAAGCAAAAACATGGAAAAGTGTTTGTTTTAAACTGGGTGGTGGTGAAACACATAGGGGAAACAACACGGCGTGAGTGGTTTTGTGTCCCCAGTTTGGGGGCCAGACCCAGAAGGAAAGACACAGCGGCAGGTTGGTGTGTTCAACTATTCTTTATTCCTCAGCACACACCTTGACATCAGCACATCCTGCCTCTGCGTGTGTGTATGCCGCAATGTGCATTTTTCCTGCTCCTGCCTCCCGCTGCCTGAAAGTGTTGGTCAGTTGTCCAATTTGTGTGTGGCAGGCCTTAGTGCCATGCCATGTCCCCACTGTGACATCTCCCCCTTTCTGTTAAACGAAAATACCTTCCTGTGAAGAAGATAGAAAGGGTATGAGGGGGGGAGAGAGAGAGAACAGGAATAAATGTCAGACTCAGCCATTCTGATCTTGGGTCACATTTCTTCGATGACTCTCTTAGGCTATTGAGTTATTTATAGTTCACGCAAACCTTCTTGTTGCGGGGTGGGGCCTCCTCCTGACCCATGTTCCATTTCTTCATCACAAATGGCTCTTGCACCTGTCAGCTAGCACCTGTGCGTGCCTGCTCCCATTGCTCTCATAGTGTTCTGGCAGCAGGAACACCTTGAAGTGAGATCTGTTCCTGTTGAAGAAATAGGACCCTGCTGCGATCCTTGATCCTTTAAGGTTCGTCACAGTTATAAGACAGTATGAGACAGGGTGTCTGACTTCCTTGTTTGTCGCCGGCGTACCAGTACGAGGTCTCCTGACTTGAGCCTGCATCCAGTGGCTTTTTCGTCGGGTGTCTGCTTGTTTCTTCATCTTCGCGTTGGCTGCTTGGTCACAAGCCACTGTGATGATGTGTCCTGACAGAGCTGTGTAATCCAAAATCCAGTTGCAGCAGTTTTGCCCTGCTTGTTCTTCCTCGTCCAAGATCCGAGCTGTGTTGGGTGTTGCGATAGTCTCGCAGGACTTGGAATAGGGCTTGGCCAACTGAAATCTGTGTGAGTTTGGCTCTTTGTACTGCTTTCTATATGCTGCCCATGAATCGCTCAGCCATGCCATTGGCTTGGGGTCACTGAGGCATTATCTTTTGATGGTGTATGCCTAGGTAGTACATGAAACTACAAACTTTCTCCCCTGAGAAAGGGAATTTGTTGTCAATTTTGGGGGTTAGCGGGACACCCCATGCTGAGAAAATTTAATCTAAGATGGGTAGTATGACAGTTGCCGACGTGGACAACACGTGGCACACCATGGGGAAACAAAACTATTCATCAATGGGACCAGTAGGTATCCCTCAGTGTCTAATGGCCCATAGAAGTCTTCTGATAATGTCGATAACACAGCATAGGTCAAACAGTGGTAGTTGCTCTGGCTTGGGTGGCCTTCCTGTGGTCTGGCATAGGTGGCATGTCAGGATCATTTCTTCCACTAAGCTGTCTCTACCCGGCAACCATACTGTTTCTCTCAGTATTTTCTTGGTTGCAACCATTCCCCTGTGAGTCTTGTGCGAGATATTTATTGTTCGTCAGCAAAATGTTTGCGGGATAACTATCCTAGTGCCTCAAAGTAGTATTTAAGCTCTGTTTCAGACAGTTCTTCCTGCACATTCTTGAATGTGATGATCTCTTTTTTATGTACCTCTTTGTTGAAATGGCTGTTGTTGTTTGCGTGCATCCACCGTTGGTGCTTCATGGTGCTTTTCACTGCTTTCTGTGTGATGTTGGTGTCTGATTCCTGTATCAGTTTCTCCATAGTTATCTGAGCTGGAGTGTTCTGCCCTAGCACAAAGTGGATGTATTCTTTCACAAATTAAGCTGACTGTTGGGTGCTTGGCAGTGGGTGTCTTGACACGTAGTTAGCAAGATTGTGTTCTTTCCCTGGCTTGTGTACTATCTAGACGTCATAATCCATCAGCCGTATTCCCCACCTCGTGATGGTTGGTGGAATTGTGGCATTCGGGTTGCTGTAGATCGTGACCATTGCTTGATGGTTTGTTATTATTGTGAACAGCTTTCCATATAGGAACATCTGATGGTGTTCACAAGCTCTCACACAACTGCCAGGCTCTCTTTATCAGGCTGTGAGTATTCCTTTCCCACTTCTGTCAGACTCCTGCTCACATACGTGATAATTTGTCTTGGGGTGTCACGCCCCGGCTTATGTTGAGCCAGAATTGCCCCCAGTCTTAGGGAGCTGGCATCTACGGTGAGTTCAATGCACAGTGACACATCAAAGTAGGCAAGGTGGTCTGCTGATGAGACCGCCTTCCTGATGTCTGTGAATTCCTTCTCACACTCCATGATCCATGTGAATGGCTGTCCTTACTTGGTGAGTTCTAGGACTGGGGTGTTTACTGCTGCAAAGTCTTTGATTTAGCGGGAGCAGTAGCTTGCTAGTCCTAGGAGTGATGCTTGGGTTCTCGTGAGTGGCTCAACATTGCTCGGGTCTGGCTGCATTCCGTTTTGGGAGAAGATGTGGCCAAAGATGATAAGTTCTGTCTTCTCTAGTTCGCACTTATACTTATTTAAAGTTCATCCATCTTTTTTAAGACGACTGCACACTTCTCTTAGGCCTTAGTCTTGTTCATCTTTTGTGCATCCGAACACCAGGATATCATCGCTGTAGTTCAAACATTTTTTGACTGGCCGTATCACTCTACTCAACAGGTCCTGGAAAATTTTAGCTGCAGACAACAACCCAAAACTTAGCTGTTTGTAGTGGAACAGTCCATGGTGTGTGGAGAATGTTGTAATGTATCGCGACTGGGGGTTGAGTTCTAGTTGATGGTATCCCTTGAAGAGATCAAGCTTGAAAAATATGGCAGCTCCATTTAGGTGTGGACCAGGGGTATCTCTCTCTTTCTATGGCTGTGTTTGGTAGATGCATGTCCACGCAGATGCGTATTTTGTGTTGATTTGTCTTTGGTACAGTGACAATGAGAGACACCTATGGAGTCGGACCATCAACTATTTCAATGATGTCTTGTTCAAGCAGGCTTTTAAGCTTTTCCTTGAACTGAGGTTTAAGATGCACTGGGAGTCAGCAGTGGTTTTGCGCCACTGGTTTGATCGCTTCATTGGTGTGAAGGGTGACTTCCGTACCTCTTAGCTTCCCCAACCCTTTGAAAAGTGCTGGGTGTTCCTTTAGTATGTTTTGGTGTGCTGACATGTTCTATGTAATTGCAACGAGTCTCATGAGTTTTACAGTGTCATTGCTCAGGAGACCCGGAGCTGAGGCGTCTCCTTTTTGAACGTGTATCTTGTCTTGTAGTGATTCTTCATTGTAAGTGAGCGTCTCAAAGAACTTCCCTAGGTTTGTCACCGGGTGCCCTGTACCCCATTAGAACACGTCCACGCGGGATGGTGACAGGTTGGGTTTCTCACCACTTTCATTAGTTCTGAAACACACATGATGTTGCACATGGCTCCATTGTCCAATACAAAGGGAGCTGTGTTCTGTCCCACCCCGAGATATATCAATGCAGTCTTTTGTATTTCCTTTATTTCCAGTAGTTGTATGTCTTCCGACTGCTTTTCCAGTGCTGCTGTTTCTGTTGTGAGATATAGATGCTCACTAGTCGCCAATGCTGGGGCAGAATCCGACTCTACTGAGGAGCTTCGATCGTTTGTGTCCATGTGCCTTGTGTCATGATTCGATTATGTCCTCACCCACCCTGTCTGATCATCCCCTTTCTGGCTTCCATTGACCCGCTTTACAGATGCTTCAAAAATGGTTATTCGTGTTGCACTTTCATCACTGTTGTTCCATAGCCGGGCATGTGACAACATGCAGATATGTTAGTCCATATCGTTAGCATGTTATTTTAGCCTTAGCAATCACAGTCTCCAGTCTGTCAACTTTGGTGCTTCCTCATGTGATGTGATGGACTTGTTTGTGCATTTGCATTCAGCCACTTTCCATGGTATTGTTGTGCGATGTGGCTCTGGCTTCAGACCTTGCAATGACTTGCAATGTGTCCAGTTTGCATGTTTCATTCAGTAGTTTTGTGATGACCCAGTGGAGTAGCATCCTTTAAGGATGCACAGAAGTATTGTCTCCTGATTGTTGAATTTGCCAAATTCAAAGTAAGCTACAAGGTTATGCAGTCTCGTTGTGAAATCATATAGTGAATCATCCCCTCTCTGGTATGCCATGTTGAATGTATATTGTTCATGATCAACGTTGTGCTGTGGATCAGAACTGTCTGTGAGGCATTTGATTAGGCCTTTGTATGTGGTGATGGACTCAGGCGGGACGTTACAAGCAGGTCTTGTATGTCTTCACCGACTAAGCTGAGGAACAGATCTTTGGCCTGTTTGTCCAAATGATCTTTGCAGGTGGGTCACAGGTAGTGCTCAAATAGTCGAATCCGCCTTTCCCACCTCACACCTTTTGTTTGGGAGTCTGAGAGGTCGAAAGGTAGAGGGCGTCCAAAGAGTGCACTGGGGATGCCTTTTTCTGTCATCGTGAGATCTGCGTCGTCGTATTTTGGTCACAGCTGCTACTTCCTGGCTAGTGATGTTCCTTTCTTGCTTTTTCCATGGCTTTGTCCGCTCTCCTCTTCTTTCTTTGTTGTAAATAGCTGTTTATAGTAAGTTGCCTGACTTCAAATGGCCGCTCCTACTCATATCTTTGGGCAATCAGTCTTGCCTGGCTCGAAGATGGACACTCGAGGTCTCACAAGAATTTGTGTTATTTCGTGCCTGCAATGTTTTCTGAGGCGCTCTGTTTACTTGCAATGACTTCTGGGTTGCCTTTTTAGGTCGAGCCTGTAGAGACTTTATGTAAGGGGCTTTCACAAGCTCACCGGGGCTTTCAAAAGCTCACCACACGCTTGTGCGTGTGGTCAGATTTCGTTACAGGCTATTGGGCTTTGCCTGCGTCTTTCAAAGAAAGACAGCACGCAATTGGGCAAAGGCGGGTGCATGTCCCGACTTTGCTCCGCCCATGGCCTATTGCTTGCGGTTTCCCGCACGGGCGACATCTGTTTGCAATTATTGGGCAATCAGTCTTGTATGGCTCAAAGATGGACACTCGAGGTCTCACAAGAATTTGTGTTATTTCGTGCCTGCAATGTTTTCTGAGGCGCTCTGTTTACTTGCAATGACTTCTGGGGTGCCTTTTTAGGTCGAGCCTGTAGAGACTTTATGTAAGGGGCTTTCAAAAGCTCACTGGGGCTTTCAAAAGCTCACCACACGCTTGTGCGAGTGGTCAGATTTCGTTACAGGCTATTGGGCTTTGCCTGCGTCTTTCAAAGAAAGACAGCACGCAATTGGGCAAAGGCGGGAGCATGTCCCGACTTTGCTCCGCCCATGGCCTATTGCTTGCGGTTACCTGCACGGGGGCATCTGTTTGCAATTATTGTGCACAGACGCTGCGCGATAATAAAAAACATATATCTCGCTGTGGCGAGCGCGCACCACTCGGCTGCTTGTTTTTCCTCTTCGGAGGGTGCAGGGGAGGGTGACTTACATTTTGGGAGGACTCAAGGAGAGGCACAGTTTCAATCACACAAAACGCTTTAACCACAAGACACTGCCAAGGAAGTTCGAACTTTTTTTTTAATTATTGAGGCAACTGTCAGGGTGAAACACATCCATTTAGCACCGGTCACCCTGTCTCGTTGAAAAACTCCCTGCAAAATATTTTACTCATAGCATTTTAGTGCGTTGGCAGCCCACGCCAAGCCGCTGCTAAAACGCCCTAGGCACAGTGCACCACTTAACGTGATTACTAAACAAGTACAAATCATACTGCGACTTCAGACCGCCCGAAGCCCTTTGGGTTTTGCAAGAAAAGACATGTATGGTCTCCGAGGTTAAAGCCTCAGTGCTCACTTTTACAAATTCAAGCTCACAATGCAGCATTTTTTGATTAAGTTAATGAGAAATTAGGACTACAGATTGCTTTAAACCAGGCCCGGGCCCATCTGATACAATTCTTTGCTCTATTGATTTACAGGAGCGTCCATAGCAGGGCTGCAAAAGGTAGGCGTTGAGGGCTGGGTGTGAGGCTGTGAATCCTGCACACAGAAGGCTGTCAGGCCTGTATAATTGGGTACTTCATGTAGCATTACTGTTTTACTGGTCCAGCCAGGTGCTTTGTGACTAGGAGTTTCAGGACACTCTTCAGATGTGATGTGAAGCAGGTGTATTGATTTTCTGTTATTTTACTTGTGTTCAGATTATGAAGGTATTGTCGATTAATGGTGTTTGAAATGTACCTAGATGTTTTGATGATTAATCAAGGTCCGCGACTCCAACAGTGCACTGGGTAAGTTCTGTGCTGAAAGGGGATTGGGTCATTAGTGTACTCTTCCGCTGACAATGCCTGGCTATTTACGGGCCTATGTTCATTTACAATTTTTTTAGAGAATGGGGATTTTCGTTTTCTGGGCTGTTCCTTGCAGCATTGGAATTTTCGTTTTATTCGCCAGTGTTTTGCTGTAAGATTTCACAGCCTCTTGTGTAATAATCGAAATTCGAATTAGATGCCAGCTTCTTCTTTTTTATTATTTGGGTCTTTGGCTCTGGCTGCCCAGAGCAGGACGCGGTGTGATTCCAAGCGCTGTTCTGCCAGTGAGAGCCAGTCTTAATCTGTATTCCTAGCTTGAATTCTGACTAACTGTAGGTGATGCGTTTTCACGATTGTACAAGAGAAAGTAGCAAGCTAGAATTACAGATTTTTTTAACCGTTTCCGATGCTGCTTTTCCCACATTTGTTTTTGGGTTTACAGTTCTTTATTTTTTTTATTTTAATTATTATTATTTTTTTTACCAAATTGTGCTGCTGCTCAGTCATATTACTTGCATCTGTGCATTTCGCGCTTACTTTTTTTACCTATTGTATGCATTAATCTGCTGCTCTTGAGTAATGAAACTCAAGAGTGTGGTGCCAAGAAATTGATCCTATTATTTCAGAAGTTTCATTATCACTTCAATTTCGCTCTTCTCTTGCTGGTGACAACTATGCGTTTTGCTCCGGAAAACAGTGCCCTTTGCACACCAGTGGGGAGAGTGAAACAGGCATGCTTAGTGGTCCCTTTGCGCAAATTGCCAACTCACTACCAGTATGGGCAGTCGTAGTGGCACTTTTGCGGAACAGGATCGTTTATATGATGATGGATGAGCAGTGTAGTCACTCGCATCTATTCCACTAACCTGCGAGTGACAATGGAAGCAAGATTGTGCTTGGTAATAAATATAAGTAAAATAGCACACCCCAGAGGCTTATGGGACATGGACATGGACATGGAGTTCACAAACTAATACTGCACACTTTTTAGGTCCACTTTTCAGGTGCTCCAGACTTTCTCCAGAAGGTAGTTGATGATTTTCAGACAGTTTAGTGACACATTAGGTAGTATGATAACGTGCTGCATGGCTAAACACTTATAAGGTCCCAAAGGCAAGACCTATTGGCTATGCCAATGCTTGTTGTATTGATTGCGGCCATGCTCACTTCTGAGCGGCCGTGAGGGCTTCTGGGGCACGTGGGGATTTTTTTTTTTAAATGCACGATTTGGCGTCTGTTGAAAGTGTTGTAGTTCAGTTCGAGGCCTCCCTGAGATTGCCCTCAATTGCGGACGGGCTAGTTGGGTCACGGGTCTGCATGACAAGGGGGGCTTGGAGGGTAGCCGACCGCAGGGAGTCCCCCCCCAGGCAGTTTGGGAGGGGAAGGGGGGGCAGGCTTCAAGACAGCCATTTTGTTTTGGGCTTTTTTTCATTTATAGCCCAATTGGAGCC
Organism: Lissotriton helveticus; assembly: GCF_964261635.1. Classification (NCBI taxonomy): domain Eukaryota; kingdom Metazoa; phylum Chordata; class Amphibia; order Caudata; family Salamandridae; genus Lissotriton; species Lissotriton helveticus. Next base: position 978,789,727 of record NC_136061.1, on the reverse strand, counting down.
CAAATATAAATTCTTTGGGCTCCTGCTCCCGGACACCATTTTTGGTTTGGTGACCTGGTGGCTGGGAGCTTTAGTGTAGGGTAGTTTTTTAGCGTAGTTCTGTGAGGTTTTTCTGAGGTGTTTTTAGGTAGGCTAGGGGTGTATCTTGTGAGGCTTTGGTGAGGCCTATGTTGGGGGTGTTAGGTTTTCCTTAACATAGTGATGGAAGATTACTGAGTGCTGGAAGCCCTCCGGCTGCAGAGTGAAGCAGGCAGGATGGGCCTGGTCTTGGGCGAGACCGCGTGGCGGGTGCGCCCGGCGCGGCAGACATCAGCACGCGTAGCGGCGGCCGCCTGCACATCGCTCAAGCGGAGTCGCATGGCCCCGGTGAGTGAATGGGGCCGCCCGCATGGCAGGAAGGTGGCCCCGGCTTATGATGCGCAGGCCGAGGGTGGGGTGGTGCCGGGGACGTCCAGCGGTTCAGGGCGCAGGGACGGGAAAGCCGTTGGGAGGCGTTTGGAGCTTGCGGCAGACACCCAGGAGCCGTTACAGGCACCTGGGGTGGTGGAAAGGGCGACCTCGGCGCCTGCTGCAATCAGGAAGCGGGGTGGGGGGCGGGGTGACAAGCGGCGCTCAGCCTCTCTTTCGGCAGCGCTGGGTTCTGTGACCGCAGGAGTGGGCGGGCTGCTTGCGGGTGCTCGGCACTCACCTTTGAGGGAGGGGCGGAGCAGCTGGGAGGTAGGTGGGGAGCCGCGGGATCCCGCAGAGTGTGCTCCGGTAGTGGAAGGGCAGAGCAGCTGGGTGGAGGGCTGGGAGTGCCCGAATTTATCCACTCCTCTCCCAGTTTTGTCTGAGATGGGAGGTTTTTCTTTCCTCTGCAGCGAGCAGGGGGAAGAGCTGTTTGCAGGGGGGAGACGGATTTAGGCAATGAAGAGGTTGGGGCTAGTCCTTTGCTCTTTTCTCCCCAATATTTGTGGAGGGGAGACGTTTTCTCAGTTGGGGGGAGTTCAGAAGGGGATGGCGAATGGGCCCAAGTGGGAGGGTGGGAGGGGTATCAAAGGGTTTCGTCAAGCCGGGGTGCAGTGGCTTCCAGAGTAAGTACCCCATTGTCAAGTACATAGACGAAGTCTACTGGAGCCAACGATATTCCCAACGCCACACCACCTCAACCACCACCTGAAGAAAGCTTTAAAGTCGCGGTTAAAGCGGGGGGGAAAGGGAAAGTGGAATAGAGAGAGAGAGACAGCCTTCATGTGGAGAACTGAAGTCCTCTCAGTCTTCTAGGTCTGCAAGGTTGATGGAGATTCTCTGCTGCTTCTGTAAGTGGAGATATAATTTGTAAAACACAGCATTCTAGTTTTATACCACTTTAAATTAACTAGATTAACCTTCACAATGAATTTACTCTTTAGAGCCTTGGCTATTGCTTCTCTCTCATTGAATTTTGAATAACAGTTTGTTTTCTTTTCACAGCGTCTGCAAAATAAATATACACAACTGAATCACTCTATTGTTGTACATGAAACCCAGGAATTATTGTTTAGTGGTTTTCCTATAATTACCCTTCACTTTACACTGTTAAGTCCTTCGTTGTTCACACTTGGTATTATATATACATTTCTGAGGAAATATGTATACTGACGGTTCTACTGGACTCCCACGTTGCGCATGCATTCTTCTCAGTTGACTCGGCATAAACAGCTTGTTGTTTTTGTCAGAAACACTACAATAACGCTACTCGCGCATGTCACAACACTAGTTTCCTCCCAAATTCTCATGCGCGGTGAAGTGACTCTCTGTACACCTCACGGTTTCAGTTGAAGTGCGCAGTTCCTTCTTTGAACATGCGCACTGAGCTCTCTCCGGGTCGCGAGCCAACCACTAGACCGCAAACCCGGTTTCAGGTAATTTTTGTCATTGGCAGCCATTTTCTTGTATGAGTCTCAAATTTAGTAAACACATTTTAATCATAAGTGTTGACACTATATGTCTTCTCTTCCATCGTGAATATCTCATCATGTTCTTAAAATGGAGGCCTTTTTCCCTGGTCTCACCTATCAATCTCGCTAGCGCTACTGTGGTCCTGACACCCACATAGTTCGGTTGGGCATGGGGCCACCAGCTTGGGGACTTGGGACAGGGCTTGGGGGTTTGGGGCTGGGGGCAGTGGGTTGGGGCAGTAGTATGAGAGGCTGGTTGAGCTGGATCTGGCGGGGACCCGGCTTGGGAGGGGTTGGACATTTTTCCTTCCTGGTCAGAAATGGTGCGGCGTCGCATCAGTGGGGAGCAGCTGGACATTCAGTTGCCTCAAGGGGGAGGTTCAGACGCGCACAGGCAGGTAGGGTTACAGGCTGGGGTTGGTAGTAGGGGATTTACCCAGGCGGGGCACAGAGGCACAGGGGCAAGTGGTCGGGGGGGCCGGGGCTGGGGCCCCGCTTTGACTGTGGTTGAAGCCATGTTGGAGTGGAGTTGGGAGGAGGAAGGGGGGATTCCCCCCTTGGTATGGACTGGAAGGTCAGGGCAAGTAGGTCTAGACAAGGGGAGGATGGCTGGGGCATTTGCCCGGGCCTCCAGGGTGCAGGCACAGCGCATGGGAGTGAGGGGCCCAGCACATCAGCCCAAACTTTTTCTTTACGGGTCACAGAGCGTCGCAGCGCAGCGGACTCGGGAGGGCGGGGAGCAGCCCAATTACACCGAGGTGAAGGGAGGGTGGAGCCTTGCGCGGTGCACTCCGTACCGGCGGGGGATCCTGTTGCGGCCAGCGCACAAAGGTCCAGTACGACCTCGCTGGCCCCAATGACAAACAGGACAAGGTGGTCTGCTACGCCAGTGACTACTGAATTCCAGAGATGTCAACGCATGGGGGAGTATCGGCGTATACAGGCAGCTACCCCGCAAGAAGTGCATGCCGGGTCCGGTAGGGCCAGTGTACGGCCTGCTGGGTCTGGTAGGGCCCGTGGTGTTGATTTTGCTAATGGTGAGCTCCAGTTGGAGGAGCTTATTGTGTAGGATAGCCCCAAAGAAGGGGAATTGCGGAAAAATGAGGGGGGGGCCCTCTCACGTTTTTCCTAGTATTTTGCAGGCACAGGCGGTGGCACCACACAGAAGGGCACTGGCGGCGGGATAAAGGAGAGAGCACGGCCCCTCGGTGAGGGCTCCTCAGGCAGTGGATCAGAAAGAGCCAGTGGCGAGACGGTCGGCGTCTGTCCGGGCACCCTCCTTAGAGCCAGGTGAGACCAGTAGAGCACAGGCCAAACCTAAAATGGTGTCTGTGGGGAGGGGGGAGGAAGGTGGTGGGGGGAGATTGAAGGGAGATTACACAAAGGGAAATATGTTAAGGATACGGGGGTAGGAACAGTGGACGGGGGAGTAGTGGAGGGCACCAAAGTCGAAAGCGGGACGAACACAGAGGCAGCAGGGGGGTTAGGAACCTTTGGAGAGTAAAGAGTTGAAAATTAAGAAACTGCCATATATGGGAGTGACAAAACCTTTGGGTGCTGGCAACCAAGGAGCGTATTTGGAAAGGGGAATACGTTGAAATGCTGAAGCTTTTACACAGGGAAGTAAGGTCTAAGGAGGGCTCTAAGGAGGAGGAATATGAGCTGGCTAAGAGGCCTAACGTGCCGTTGACCATAGAGATGCAGCATTTTTGATTTACGCCAGCGTATACTACAAGAAGTTTCCCGAGCGCTGCATAGACATTTTTAAGTAAATGGACGTAATTCAAAAGGCACAGATCACAGGGGGTGGCTACGCTTGGGCACAATATAATGAGGAATTCCTGGCCCATATGGCTTGAGACCAGAGGCGAAGTGGGGGGAACTGGACACAGATTTGTGGCAGCACACGATGGGGCCTGCAAAAGGCGGGAAGACCATTTTTACGGCTAGCGGTTTGCCTTTGGTGTACCAGCTCTTTCAGGGAAAGCCCACCCGCAGCGGGTTGAGAGGCGCAGCCGCGGCACAAACTGTCGCAGGAGGCGCATGCTGGGACTTTAATAAGGACCTGTGATGAGAGAGTACTGCAGGTTTAAGCATGAGTGTTCAAAATGTAGTGGTCACCACCCCCTGGTTAACTGTTGGGGCGGCAAGGCGCAGGGAGGCCAACAGTGGCAGCAGCCAGGTGCAGGCACATCAGGACAATCTCAGCAATATCAGAACAATAGGGGGGCAAAGGACCACAGGGTGCTGGGCCCAAAGGCTCCTACGCCAGTTAAGTTAGTAAAGCTAGAAGAGAGCCTGCAGGGATACGGGGGTCTGAGGGCAAGGCGGATGCTGCTGGAGGGGTTTACAGAGGTGTCTCATCTGGGTTACCAAGGGCCACGTCAGAGGGGGTGGGCGGATAACCTAAAATCGGCTTCAGAACACAGACAGGTGGTGCAAGACAAACTGAACAAAGAGGTGCGTGAAGGGAGAATTGCAGGCCCCTTTGATGATTGGCCAACGTAGAATTTTATTATTTCGCCAATCGGAGTTGTGCGCAAAAAAGAGGAGGGTCAATACAGATTGATGCAGCATCTCTCATGGCCAGAGGTGTCTTCCGTTAATGATTTTATTGATGTGGAGGCGGCCTCAGTTTCATATTCCTCAGTTGACGTGGCCATGTCACTAGTAGTGACCACGGGCGCAACTGCAGGGATGAATAAATGTGATATAGGTGGCTTGCAGCCGAGGGGAATGGTCGCACCTTGAGGCGGCTCCTCGGCCCCCGCTGTCATATTAATGTCTATCCTGTGCTAGTGCCTTCATTCTGCCCGAGATCGGAGGACCCAAGATCGCTGACCGTTTGGGCTCCCCTGCTGCCCACTGGGCCCTATTGAACACCGGTGTTTGGTCCCGACGATCGGCTCTCCCTCGGCCCAAGATGGCGGCCGCAGACCCCGGACGCTCTGCTGTAGAGACCGGGGCCGCTCCAGACGCCTAGTGGCCCTTAATTCCTGTGAGCAGCCCGACCGAGTCTTGTGGGGGCGATCCACCATCGATACCACCTAGCCACACCTTGCTGACCCCCCCCCCGGGTGACGAGCGGCATAACGGACAACGGGCACTCCCAGCCGCCCGTGACTGCATTCACGCGAGTCCCCGGCTTTGGGCCTGCTGCCGGGGACCGCCCTACAGCTGCCGGTGGCACTGAATTCTCCCCTGCTCTACAACGCAACAACCGGACGTGCTGTCCCACCAGGCGATCCGTCTCCCCTGCCTGATCGCGTGGCTGAAGCAGCTGGGAAGATTTTCAGGCCTCTCGTGGGGCCGCGCTGGATGAATGACCGCACATCGCTCTGGGTCCTATTTTGACACACGGTGAGCGGTGCTCGCCCTTCCTCCTATGTGATGAGGTAACTGGTCTCTGTGCCTTCCCTGACTTCTGGTGATTCCTGGAGTGCGAGGGGCTCCCATTGCGAGATGTTCGGCCCTCCCGGGGTCGTTGGTGCTGCCCGGAAGATGCAATCAGGTTCGGTCTGCGCACCACTGTGAGCCTTGAACTAGACTCGATAGTGACTACAGCGTACCACCATGCCAGCTTGAGTCTTGCCTCTACGACCTCTGCTGTGGTTTCCGAGCGTTCAGCGGGAGGAGAACGCCTTGGAGAGCCCTTCCACCCCTCCGCACTCGACCTGAACAGAGAAGCTGAGGCCCTTCCCCCTCCCCCGCCATTGGACTGATAATCAAATGGTAGAGCCTGCATAACTGGGAATGGTGCTCCTGCCCCCTCTTTCCCTTCCGTAAACTACCACTGGTCCTCGCCTCCCCAGACTCTGCAGACTCTCCGTTTTTTCCCGAGGCGTTTATTCCAGAAGACGCGGGGCTACGCTCCCCTTTACGATCGACCCCCCCAAATTGCGCACCCCTCCAATCTGAGTCAGTGTGACCTACTGCACGATCTACACTTCACGATGGCCTCCGGTAAGGGAAATCGACCCCCAACCAGAGACAAATCAACAAAGTATCATGGGGCTCTAAAGGAGAGCCTAAAGACACTGCCCCTGATACTGTACCTAAAACAGCGACTCCTCCTCTGCAGACGAGCCCCCCCACTCTGGACGATATTATGGAGGCGATCGCTGGGGTCCGGTCCTCATTAGAGACCCGTATTGACTCAGTGAACATAGAAGTGGCGCTGCTGCGCGTGGACCTTCGTAAAATGGACACTAAAGTAAAAGATATAGAAATCAAAACCTTAGCACTTGTTGAAGATACCTTCACTCTACAGCAACAAGTGACTCAACTCCAGAAACAACAGCAACACATGGAGGTGCTCCTTGATGATTATGAAGGGCGCGCAAGACGCAATAACCTCCGCATCCTGGGTGTTCCAGAGCGTCTTGAAGAGCCGGCAGCCGATCTCTTTGTGGAGAAACTGGTCTTACAACATCTCCAACCAAAACAACTATCCAATTACTTCTCCATAGAAAGAGCGCACAGGGTTCCCGGGGGCAGGTCGAAGCCGGGCGCTCCCCCCCGCCCTATCGTTGCCCGTGTATTTAATTTTCGTGACCGAGATGTCATCCTCCGGACGACACGAGCGGGGCCACCACTGCGAATTTACAACGCACAGATCATGATCTTCCCGGATTTCACGGTGAAAGTGCAGGCTCGTCGACGCAGCTTCCTAGAGGTGAAGAGGGCGCTCCGTGCTCAGTCCATCAAATACTCCATGCTGTTTCCCGTGAAACTACGCATTGAATCAGAGGGCAAGACTTGGTTCTTTGAATCCCCTGCTGAGGTATGGTATTGGCTTGAGGGGTGGCGTCAGTCTGCGGCCATTCAAAATCATCGCAGGAAATCTGCAGATCGCTCTGACTCAGAGGTGCTACCTGAAAGCCAGGACCTGTTCACGGACAATACTCAGGGTGAGCAGCGAATCATATGATTAAGACCTATCTAAGCAATTGGAGCACTCTTACCCTAGACCGTCTACGTTTGAAATGTCTGTTGTGTTGTTCCTACTCGTCATGCGATTTTTCTGCTGGTTCCTTGGGTTAAGATCCGTTTCTCCTTCGGTCCGCTATGACACTGTGGTACTGCTAAGACAATCCACGCTGATTGAAGCTGCACTGGACTACTTTATCTCGACTCCATAGGCGTGACCTCCTCAATATTTCGTACCACCGGCTGTTCCTCCAGATCACCGCCAAGAACCCAACCCTTGACTTTCCTGACCCTCCTCTCCTGATTGGACTCATTTTACGGACTGCTGCTCATCCTGGTCCATGTGTATCCTTTTCCTGGTCCTGATGTAATTGAGTATTTTGTTCCGTTTGATGTTTTCCTATGTCCTGTGAACGACATTATTCTTGTAGATTGTTCTATGATAAGATAGACTAGTTCACCTAGTACTCCTGCAGTGGAGGCGACGCTTGGCTCTCCGGGCGGCTTGTCGATGCTTGGGAGGGAGACGAACACTGTGCCTAATTGGAGAGAGGACCCTGGTCCTGTTGTTTATTGCACAGTGTCCGCATACATTGGTTATTGCTGCTGGACACTGTCCAATACCTGAACTGATATAGATTGGGCCTCCTGCGTGGGGCCGCCCGTCGACCCACTGGGTGAAGCCCACCATTCGACTCCGCATATCCTTCTCTGGCTCCGGCCATTGTGGCCTACTCAGACTGATTTGTTAATATTTTCTACTATGTGAATGTTGTTACTGATGCAAGTTGCTTTAAACCGCACTAGACAATATCATCCTGTCAATTGCAAGCGAGGGCACCTACGGCTCTCCACACACCCCATCAATGTTCGGGAGGGTGACAGGCACTCTGCCTAGTTGGGGAGTGGATAGTTTCAAGTCCGCGGGCAGGGGGGCAGGGAGGGGGGTTGAGGGTAGGGAGGCGGGACGGGGGAAGGTTTGGGGGGGATATGGGTAGTTAGGAAGTTTGCTAGGATATTGCTATTGTTTTGGCTTTGTTTTTGTTTACACACTGCAGAGGATTTTTAGGCATGGAGCTTACTACACAGCGCTACACGCCCTCACAAATCATCCCGTACTTAACATTAGGAAACACCAGTTCTCTCCTGAATTCTGCCATCGACCAATTCAAGTCCGCTTTCACAACTGCGACACACCTTGTGCCTCAACGGCCTATAATCCGTAAATATCTCCCATTCTATGAGCCGCCATGACGCCCCCTTTGACTAAGTCTCTCTCCATCATGACATTGAATGTGAACGGCCTAGGTAGTAGAATAAAAAGAGGGATAGTTATGCAATATCTCAAACGTCATGCCCCGGACCTGGTTCTCCTCCAGGAAACACACTTGATGGGCAACTCGTGTCAGGCACTACACCAGGGTGGCTACAAATTGCTCGTACATGCAGGATTTACCTCTGGTTCCAGGGGGACCGGTATCCTTGTTTGCAAAAATGTTGCACTAACATGTGTTAAGACATGGGCTGACCCGCTTGGTCGCTTCGCTATGCTAGAGGCAATTTGGGAGGGAAAACCGTTAAATGTTATCTCAGTCTATATCCCCCCAACCTTAGGTAAGGACACATTATTGACCTTGCAGCGACTAATACTGGATCTCCCACACGGGCCCCTGCTTATTGGGGGTGATTTCAATATGACAATGAACGATGCCCAAGATCGATACCCCCAGCGTACGTCCCACAGACAGGGCTCTGATCTTCTGGACTTCACACAGGCGATGGGACTCGAAGATATATGGCGCACGTTTCATCCGACCACGTCTTATTTCACGCACTACTCTAATGCCCACAATAGTAGCTCTCGCATTGATTACCTTTTCTCCCCCACAACTGACATACAGCTTTCCCGCCACCCTAGAGGACTCCCCAGGGGAATCTCGGATCACTCTCCACTCTTAGTGGAATTTACGCACCATCGCCAGAGATCCCGCAGCCCCATAATTATAACCCCTTGGCTCCTAAAAATCCCCGACATAAAGGACTGCTTACTAGAACACACGGAGTATTACTTCACGGAAAATGTTGGATCCGTGAAATCGGCAATAACCATCTGGGAGGCCTATAAGGCTGTACTCAAAGGGAAGGCATTAGCTCTTAAAACTGCCTATATACACAAGCAGAATGAACACCTAATCCAGACCGAGGTGGACCTTGTTCACCTAGAATCGATCCATAACGCGAACCCCTCGGACGAGACGGCAACTCACCTCCGAACTAAGCAGCTAGAGTACAAAGCGCTAGCCTTAGAGAAGGCGCAGGTTAGACTGTTGAAGCTGGGGGATAGAGCAGGTAAAATGCTGGTGTGGCTCGAAAAACGCGAGCAAGGCTCTAGATGGATCCCAGAGCTGGCCGTTCCTGGCAATTGTCCTATCACAGAACCCGGAGAAATAGCGGAGGTCTTTGCTGCCCATCTGGAGGGAGTATACACGGCCAGGGCACACTACAATGGTGAACAGTCAAAATATCGACTACAAAATATCAACTGGACATAATATCGAGTTTTAAATATCGAATGGACAAAATATCGACTGGACAGAATATAGACATCAAAAATATCGTTTTTAAGGTAAGTAATGTAATATCGAATGTTAAAAATATAGACAGTTAAAATATCGAAGTATATAATATAGGTTATTAAAATTATCTAATTTTTATTAATATTGAATTATTTATAGTGTATTTTATGTTATTATATGTGTTAAAAGTGTGTATTTATGTTATAAATAATTTTAATTAATGAAATATTTATTTTTTAATTTTTGCGTCATTTAATTCTGTAGCGGGTTCTGGGTTTATAGGGGAATAGGGTGGGAAGTAATTTAATTATAATTAATTAAATATGTAAATTTATTTATTGTTATTAATTTTTAATTATTTGTTAATTAATTTATATTTGGTAATTAATTAACTTTTAATTGGCAATTAATTAAAATTAATTGATTAATTGCTAATTATGTTAATTTTACTAATTTATTTTCTGTAGCGGGTTGTGGGTTTATAGGGGAATTGGGTGGGAAGTATTTCTTTATAATTAATTAAATATGCTAACATATTTATTGGTATTGCTTTAGAATTAATTGTTAATTAATTTTTTATGGGTAATTAATTTAATTAGAATTACTAATTAATTTTATTTAATTGATTAATTGCTAATTATGTTAATTTAATAATTTATTTTCTGTAGTGGGTTGTGGGTTTATAGGGGAATAGGATGGGAAGTTATTTATTTATAATTAATTAAATAAATCAATTTATTTAATTGTATTAATTTGAAATTATTGTAAATTAATTTTTAAATGTTAAATTATTATTTGTTAATTTGTAATTAATTTGTATTAATAGTTAAATAATTGTAATAAATTTAATTTGTAATTTTAATTGATTAAATATTATATTATATTAAATTAGTAATTACTTTTAATTAATTTTAGATATTAATTTATATTTATAGAAATAATATATGAAGTATTTAATTTCCCTACTGTTGCACTCACTGGAGTTGGAATAGTAATTTTTACCCCTACGCTATCCAACGCTTTCCCTACTGTTGCACTCACTGGAGTGGGAATAGTAATTTTCACCTCTACGCTATACAACGCTTTCCCTACTGTTGCACTCACTGGAGTGGTAATAGTAATTTTTACCCCTGCGTTATCCAACGCTTTCCTCACTGTTGCACTCTTTGGAGTGGGAATAGTAATTTTAACCCCTACGCTATCCAACGCTTTCCCTACTGTTGCACTCTTTGGAGTTTGAATAGTAATTTTTACCCCTACGCTATCCAACGCTTTCCCTACTGTTGCATAGTAATTTTTACCCCTACGCTATCCAACACTTTCCCTACTGTTGCACTCTTTGGAGTGGGAATAGTAATTTTAACCCCTACGCTATCCAACGCTTTCCCTACTGTTGCACCCATTGGAGTGGGAATAGTAATTTAAACCCCTACGCTATCCAACGCTTTCCCTACTGTTGCACTCTTTGGAGTGGGAATAGTAATTTTTACCCCTACGCTATCCAACGATTTCCCTACTGTTGCACTCTTTGGAGTTTGAATAGTAATTTTTACTCCTACGCTATCCAACGCTTTCCCTACTGTTGCACCCACTGGAGTGGGAATAGTAATTTTTACCCCTACGCTATCCAACACTTTCCCTACTGTTGCACTCACTGGAGTGGGAATAGTAATTTTTACCCCTACGCTATCCAACACTTTCCCTACTGTTGCACTGTTTGGAGTGGAAATAGTAATTTTTACCTCTACGTTATCAAATGCTTTCCCTACTGTTGCACCCACTGGAGTGGGAATAGTAATTTTTACCTCTACGCTATCCAACGCTTTCCCTACTGTTGCACTCTTTGGAGTGGGAAAAGTAATTTAAACCCCTACGCTATCCAACGATTTCCCTACTGTTGCACTCTTTGGAGTGGGAATAGTAATTATAACCCCTACGCTATCCAACGTTTTCCCTACTGTTGCACTCTGGAGTGGGAATAGTAATTTTTACCCCTACGCTAACCAACGCTTTCCCTACTGTTGCACCCACTGGAGTGGGAATAGTAATTTTGACCCCTACGCTATCCAACACTTTCCTCACTGTTGCACCCACTGGGGTGGGAATAGTAATTTTTACCCCTACGCTATCCAACGCTTTCACTACAGTTGCACTCTGTGGAGTGGGAATAGTATTTTTTACACTTCTGCTATCATACGGTTATAATATTGGATATTAATTAATTATATTATGTTTATATATATATATATGTTTTAACAAATATGATTGTAATTTTTTTTATAACTTTCATTAATTATTTAATTATTATAAGTTAATTTAAGTATTTTTAAGTATATTTTAGTAATTAATTTTTAATTTTAATTTAATTTATCACTGTTTTTAATAAAGTCGATATTTTTTACAACTATATTTTTGTAACCGATATTTTGTACCTGATATTTTTGTTCTTACCTTTTTGTAGATACAAAATCGATATTTTGTCTGTAGATATTTTTTTCTCGATATTTTTTCTAGTCGATATTCTGTCACTCGATATTATGTCAGTGATCCCACTACAATACCAGAGAGTCCAGACTGCTCTTAAATGAAATGCGACTACCCACTCTCTCTGAGGCTGATGTGCAAGACCTAGAAGCAGACCTCACAATAGACGAGATTCGCAACGCATTGTTTGCCATACAATCCGGTAAAGCTATGGGCCCCAATGGTGTCCCTATCGAATTTCTGAAGAGCATGGCGGGGGAGATTCTCCCACACCTGAAGGCAATGTTAGAGGAGAGTCGAGATACCGGATGCCTCCCTCTAGACCAACGATTAGCTACAATAGTTGTTATCCATAAACCTAATAAACCGCCTACTGATTGCGGCTCCTATAGGCCGAGTTCCCTCATAAACTCTGAGGTGAAAATTCTGGCGAAGCTCCTTGCTACCAGACTCATGACAGTCCTCCCTGCCTTAATCCACGAGGATCAATCGGGATTCCTTCCAGGCCGCAACACAGCGCTTAATCTCCGTAGGGTCCGTAACGTTATGACTAGAATACCATATCTTCAAGAAGACGCCACACTAGCCTTCGATTCCGTAGAATGGTCGTACCTTTTCGAAGTCCTACTTCGATATGGTTTTGGTCCCAAATTCATTAAGTGGATCCGACTGCTCTATACAGATCTTTGGGGTCAGGTCTATGTTAATGGTCATACATCCAGGAGATTTCCTCTACATAGGGGCACTAGGCAGGGATGCCCCCTGTCCCCATTATTGTTTGCGCTTACCCTGGAGCCTCTGGCCCACTGGATCAGAACTGACACCTCTATCCGAGGCCTCCGGTGGAATGAGGATGCAACTGACAAAATCTCATTATACGCAGACGACATCCTCATCTACGTCTCTTCCCCTAAATCCTCTATCAATAGCCTACTGCACGTCATCACTAATTTTGGCAAATATTCGGGCTTCTCCATCAATTGGTCCAAATCTGTCCTATACGGACTACACGGCCCACTCCCTCCACTTCCGAGGGGATACTCGATCGATGTGGCCCGGGACGGATTCAAGTACCTTGGCATCTTTGTCACCCCAGACCCCAAAATCTTTTACGACCGTAACCTTAAGGGCCCACTACAAAGACTTCATAACAATATATCGCACTGGAGATCACTCCCTCTGTCTCTCCCGGGCAGGGCAGCTCTTTTTAAAATGCTTGCACTCCCTCGCTTCTTGTATGCCTTGCAGAATTGCCAATTTCCCATTGCGACTCTTATTTCAACACACTTGAAGGAGACCTCCGACTCCTCCTCTGGGATGGTGGTTCTCCCCGTATCGCTCTTCCCTCACTCACACAGGGGTGGTACGATGGCGGTATAGCCTTGCCCAATATCCGACTCTACTACTGGGCTTCCCAATTGACTGCCACTAACTCTTAGCTATTTGGATCACCGAAAAATCCTGCTTTCCACCTTGAACGATATCAGACAGACCGAGGAGGCTATCTTGGGGCCTTGTATGGTAAACCTTCTCACACACGGTATATAGGCCCGATGTCACAGACATTGACGATTTGGCATCGGGCAAATAGGCGGCTCGGCTAGTCCAACACTCTCACACTATCCACTCCGCTCTGGACCTCGCATCTGCTAGGCTCCCTCTGCCACTATCAGGGATTTGACAAGTGGGATATGATTGGCATCTCTACACTGGGAGACATGCTTCACAAGGGCAAACTATTGACATTCACTGAGCTCCAGAAAAATTATGAATTAGCCCAATCTGAGGCCTTCCGCTACCTCCAAATCAAACATGCCATACTCGCTAATGTCCCTGATCTCGCCTCTATTCCGCAATCCTCGCCTCTCGAGGATAGACTCTTATCAGAACCCCTTCCAGCCAAGGTGATTCCCCTTACCTACTGCAAGCTCTGCAATAACATGCCCAACACCTTCCAGCTAACTCTTAGCTATTTGGATCACCGAAAAATCCTGCTTTCCACCTTGAACGATATCAGACAGACCGAGGAGGCTATCTTGGGGCCTTGTATGGTAAACCTTCTCACACACGGTATATAGGCCCGATGTCACAGACATTGACGATTTGGCATCGGGCAAATAGGCGGCTCGGCTAGTCCAACACTCTCACACTATCCACTCCGCTCTGGACCTCGCATCTGCTAGGCTCCCTCTGCCACTATCAGGGATTTGACAAGTGGGATATGATTGGCATCTCTACACTGGGAGACATGCTTCACAAGGGCAAACTATTGACATTCACTGAGCTCCAGAAAAATTATGAATTAGCCCAATCTGAGGCCTTCCGCTACCTCCAAATCAAACATGCCATACTCGCTAATGTCCCTGATCTCGCCTCTATTCCGCAATCCTCGCCTCTCGAGGATAGACTCTTATCAGAACCCCTTCCAGCCAAGGTGATTCCCCTTACCTACCGCAAGCTCTGCAATAACATGCCCAACACCTTCCAGCTCCTGAGAGACAAATGGCAAGGCGACGTTGGTACCATGGAAGATGCTGAATGGCAGGCGGCACTGATGTCCCCGCGCGAATCAGCTATCAATCATAGATTTAGGCTCATACAATTAAAGATGTTACACAGAACGTACATGTCCGCCCCCCTCCTAGCCAAAACTGGTAGGCGCGCGACAGATCTCTGTCTCCGTAATTGCGGGAAGATTGGTACCTTCTACCACACTATATGGGAATGCCCAGTGATTCAAGACCTATGGGAGCGAGATGTCGGCAAGATGTCAGATGCACTGGGAAAACCTGTTCCCCTGTCTTCCAGGGGCTGACTCCTTAATGTATGGGACCCCACAGATCTCACTGCATTAGAACGACAATGGGTGGCTCTGGGCTTTCTCTTGCTAAAACGTGAAATTGCAATGCAATGGGGCTCGCCAACTAAACCGCTCTTGATCAAATGGGTCGCTGCAATGGATGTATGTATGTTATCTGAAAAAACTGTATACAAGGTATGGGGATGTCCTGGAATCTGGGATAAGAAATGGGGGCATTGGAATATTTACAGAGGTGAACTTTGTACTTCCCCTACAGCCGAAATGGCGATGACCCGGAATGGTCCTCCCCGCACTCATACTTGTAATGCACCGCTGTAATGTATGTCTTCTATGCCATTTTTGTACTTCATGACTGTCAACGGATTGTTTCCTCTGCTTTTGTTCAATAACAAATATTTTAAAAAATAAATAAAAAAATAAATAAATGTGATATAAAGTCGGCATTTCGGTTGCTTCCAGTCCATCCAGATGATTGGGATCTTCTAGATATTCTTTTCGAAGGTAAATGGTACGTGGACAAAGCTTTATTGATGGGTTGCTCTATGTCGTGTGCTATATTTGAATGTTTTAGCACCTTCTTGCAGTGGTACTTCACGCAGCACACAGGTCACACGTTGGTGATGCACTACCTGGACGATTTCTTCTTTGTCGGTTCACAGGGCTCCACAGAATGCCAGACAGCTCTGGACACTTTCCATGAGCTCATGGATGAAATAGGGTTGCCGTTGGCACCGGAGAAGACAATGGGACCCTGTATGGCTCTGTCTTTTTTGGGGATTGAAATTGATTCTGTGGCAATGCAGGCTCGCTTGTCAGCTGACAAAAAAGTTAAAATGTTGGAATTGTTGGACAGAATGCTGTCAAAGCAGAAAGTGACAGTAAAGGACATACAGGTGCTCCTCGGTCATCTCAACTTTGCGTGCAGGGTGGTCAGGGCAGGGAGGACATTTTGGAGGCGACTGGAGCGGGCACTGGCGGGACATCATTTACCTCACCACCATTTCCGCATGTCAGCAGGGGTAAAGGAGGATTTGTTCATGTGGTCAGTTTTTCTACAATCTTTTAATGGAGTGCCATTGGCCTGGGAGGAGGACGTCCAGTGGGACGTGCAGATCTTTTCTGATGCAGCGGGCAGCAAAAGATTTGGCCTATTTTGGCAGGACAGGTGGTGTGCTGAGCAGTGGCAGAGGAGAAGTATAGCTTTCCTTGAGCTTCTCCCGTTACTGGTGGCACTAACACTGTGAGGTGAAGGGTTGGCACACAATAAAGTTTTGTTTCGAGTTGACAACATGGCAGTGGTGAAGATCATCAATAAGCAGTCTGCAAGAGATGAGCAAATTCTGAAGTTGCTGCGGGCTTTTGTGCTAGGTTGCCTCAGACATGACATTGCTTTCAAGGCATTGCATATACCAGGTGTGGACTATGACATAGCCGATGCTTTGTCTCGTTCACAGTAGGGGAGATTCCGTGGGCTGGCCAAGGAGGCAGACAGGACACCTACCCTAATGCCGGTTCATGTTTGGTATGAAGGCAACGTAGGGTGCTACAACTGGTGGTAGGCTCTTTGTCAGCGTCTACATGGGCAGCATATAATCTGGCCTGGAGGAATTTCTTGGCATCTGGCACCTGTAAGCGATCTGAGGCCTGGCGGCGGTCGGAGAATGTCATTCAGTTTATTCCGGACCTCATTGAGAGGGGCCTTTCTGAAGTTACCATCGCCGGGAAATTGGCGGGCATTGCTTTCATGGGGAAACTGCTGTGGGGTTACACCCCGTCAGCGGGGGAAGTGGGGAGGAGGATGTTAGAAGGTTGGGCTAGGGAGAGGGGAGAGCATGGCGCGTAGCCCCCTTTCATGGCAGACCCTAGCCCAGTTGCTGGAGGCTCTACCAGCAGTCTATAGGGATGGTTTTGAGGCTTGTTTGTTCTCAACCCTTATGGTATGGATGTTTTTTGAGGGCGTTTAGAGTTTCTGAGCTCTTAGACAGCAAGGTAAAAAAGGGTGATCTTTGGAAAGATGTGTGCATCGAGGAAAGGGGGATACATATTTGGCTGGCCAGTTCCAAAACAGACCAGAGGGGAGTAGGAATAGAAGTTCGGTTGGAAACAGCTGTTCCTATTTCTATGTGCCCGCTTCATTGGGCCCGCCATTGGCAAGCTGTGTCAGGAGGTTCAGGGGAAGAGGTAGTTTTTAAGCATTACAATGAGAAGAGGGTGACAGATTACCAGCTGCGCATGGTGTTGCAGGAGGCATTGCACAGTATTGGGTTGGATGGGGCTAGTTATGGGACACATTCTTTCAGGATTGGGGCAGCAACAGAGGCACACAACAGGGGCTGGACGCGGGGGGACATAATGCAGCTGGGGTGCTGGTCTTCTGACTGTTTTCAACGCTATGTACGAAGGAATGCAGAGGAGGCGCATGCGTCATCCTCCTTTTTGTGAGTCTCATTCTACTTTTTCTCGTTACAGGTTTGGTGGCCGGGCCCCAATCGAAGGAATTGATCATATGGATAGTGGGGCACTCTTTTATAAAATGGGCGCAGGTCCAAGCATGCCGGTGTTATTTTGGTGCACTGTTGGGTTTCAATGAACATTTGTTTAAAATTGCCTGGAAGGGAAAGGGAGGGATGTTGTGGAAAGATTTGATACCTTGCCTTAATAAATTGATGATAGAGGGTCAGTTCCCGGATGTTTTGTTGATTCACCTTGGCGAGAACAATTTGTGCGGAGTGAAGGGGATGGTCCTGATGAGGGCTATGAAGTGGGACTTGTCATGTTTAAGGGAGCGATGGTCTGGGTGCCATGTGTTGTGGACTGAGTTAGTTCCGCGCAGAGTTTGGAGGGGCGTTTTGAACCCTAGGGCCATTGATCGGGCGAGGAGGAAGGTGAACACTGAAATGTCCAGATTTTGTCGCAGTCTCGGTTATGGAAGAGTGACACACAAGGAGATACGTTTCAAGGCAGTGGAATTTTTCAGAGATGATGGAGTACACTCATCTACTCTGGGCATGGACCTTTATTTACTGAAGATTAGGGAGGTGTTGTCGAGATGTTTGAACGTCCAGACACATTCCATTTAGACGGACAACAGTTAGCCTACTCAGGGGGCAGAAAGAGGGGGGTAGTTTCCTCCCCCCCCTTCTTTCTGGGTGGCAGGGGTTATTGGAAGTTTGCCAGGGTTGGCAGAGGTGTTTTGGTCAGGGTTGTAGTTGGGTTATCGACAGGGAAAGGGTAGGCAGGTTAATTTTTAGTTCGGTTACACGTGTTGGGTGATTGACTGTTGTAAAGAGGCCAGCAGGGGAGGTTGTTTTAACGGATGGGTTGAATTTATAGGGTTATACTTTGATGCATTGCTTTGTATTGTTTGTAAGGTTGTAATGTACGGGTGGGGAGAGTTCAAAAAAATCTTAGGGGCGGGGTCAGGTATGTGGTTTGATTAGTGAGATTTAGTTTTGTAAGGTGTTTGCCGAGGAGTTATAATGTTATGTGCACCTGTTTCAATAAAGCAGCCTTTTACACACAATCTTGGTTTGTGGTCTGCTTTCCCCTCACCCCTCCCTCCCAAGGGGGGCTGGGGGGTTAGCCGACCGCATGGAGGTCCCCCCCTGGGAAGTTTGGGAGGGTCAGGGGGCAGGCTTCAAGCCAGCCATTTTGTTTTGGGCTGGTTTTTCATTTATAGACCAATTGGAGCCCAAATATAAATTCTTTGGGTTCCTGCTCCCAGCCACTATTTTAGGTTTGGCGACCTGGTGGCTGGTAGCTTTAGCGTAGTGCCGTTTTTGCCCTCCCTCCCTCTTTTTCTTGTAAGTTGGGTTTGGTTTTTTCCTTTTTCCGGATTTAGGCAGCTTTTGTTGGGACAGGTGAGCAAGGGTGTTGGCAATGTATTATCGCTTGGAACAGGAGCTGTGCAGGGTTTATTGGAGGTTTGCCAGGGTTGGCAGAGGTTTTTTGGTCAGGGTTGAAGTTGGGTCATCGACAGGGAAAGGGTAGGCAGGTTAAATTTTAGTTCGATTACACATGTTGGGTGATTGACAGTTGTAAAGAGGCAGGCAGGGGAGGTTGTTTTAACAGATGGGTTGAATTTATGGGGTTATACTTTGATGCATTGCTTTGTATTGTTTGTAAGGTTGTAATGTACAGGTGGGGTGGGTTCAAGCAAATTTTAGGGGAGGTGTCAGGGATCAGGTATGTGGTTTGATTAGTGAGGTTTAGTTTTGTAAGCCGTTTGCCGAGGAATTATAATGTTATGTGCACCTGTTTCAATAAAGCGGCCTTTTACACACAATCTTGGTTTGTTTTCTGCTTCCTACCCACCCCTCCCTCCCAAACGATGGTGCACATCAGAAAGATAAAGTCACTCCTAGATCACGGCTTCATTGGACAGTTGTCGTGTCCAGACCCAGAAGGAAACACACGGATGCAGGTTGGGGTGCTTCATTATTCTTTATTCCTTAGCGCAGACCTTGCCATCGGCACGTCCTGCTTCAGTGTGTGTATGGTGCAATGCCTGCATGTGTGCGTGTTTTTTCTGCTCTTCTCTCCCACTGCCCACAAGTGGCGTTCAGTTGACCAGTGTGTGTGTGGCAGGTTCTAGAGCCCTGCCGCTTCTCCACCACTGCGACAGGCGGAAGCAACACAGAGGGCGCAGGTGGGGGGAAGCAACAAAGGGCTGAAGGGGCAGATGCAGCATGGAGGGCGCAGGTGGGTACAAAAGCAATCTGGAGGGCACGGGTAGGAAAGGCAACACGGAAGATGCTGTTGGGGAGTGGAAGCAACACAGAGAGTACAGATTGGGGAAAGTTAAATGGGTGAGATAGTAAAATGGAGCTGGTGGTGAGAAGCACAGGAGCAAGAGAGGAACACGAAGCACGGGGGAAGGGAATAGAGAAGTACACAATGGAGACAGCTAGAAATCACATGCACTCTTGTGTATTGCTTAATGAAAGAGATAAAAGTAGTGCTTTGAAAGTGAGCAATAGAAGGACACAAGTAATGCATCCATGGAAGGAACAAACAAAGGAAAAGTAATGAAAGCTCACAGAAAAGGACAAATAAGAAGCAAGGAAATGAGGTTTACAATAAATCCAACAACTGTAAGCTAACAGTACGTCTCACATCAGACAGTACATGCGCTGCATAGTCGATGAAACCTAAAAAGGATCTTCTCAAGTTATTATTCAGGTTGTCGAACACAGTAGTGAATGATAAAGTCATGGATGCTATTCCTTATTGTGGATTACCAAAAGTTAATACTACACCAAGTGGGACAAGAGCTGCAAAGGTAACTAGAGGCATTGGATCCAAAACATTGTTAGTTAGTGAGGACTGTCACCGCCCGCAATAGGAAATAGAGTTTGAGTCTCAGTGGACTGACAGTTTTCCAAGCCGCAGTGGGCTGTTGATTGTCCATCAAATCGTCACTAGGAAACTATGCATTCCACTTGAGAGCATGTGGGGCAGTACTTTGAGTCTTTGAAGCCCACATCACTCACAAATGGCAATGTTAGCAAATATTTCAATCAAACAAGAACACAGAGTGGAAGCAGAATGTCTTCCTTGCTCCACACCATCACAGGTGGATGTAAAAGGAACAAGCATTGGTAAAGCCAATAGGTCTTGCTTATGTAAGAGCTATTGGATTTGGCAATGTGTTTTAGCTATGTTGTACACCAGCGTGGCTGCTGTTCAGCATGGCTAAAAGTTTGCAGCATAGAAGAGAGTGGCGTGGAGTGTGGTACAGTGGAATGATGAAGCGTGGAGTAGAGTTTTGTAGAGTGGAGTGGAAGAGAGTGATTTGTCCTGGAGTGGCATAGTGTGGAGTTGCATAGAGTGGCATATACCGGAGTGGTATAGAGTAGAGAGGACTGGTGTAGAGTGCATTGGCATAGAGTGTTGCAGAATATAGTGGCATATAGTGCAGTGATATTGAGTGCAGTGGCATTGAGCGGCGTACAGTGCTGCGGCTCAGAACGCAGTGGTGCATAGTAGAATGGAATGGCGCAGAGTGGAGTGGCATGGGGTTACTCAGAGTGGAGTGGCGCAGAGTGCAGTGGCATAGAGTAGAGTGGCGCAGAGTGCAGTAGAGTGGTGTAGAGTGCAGTAGTGTAGTGTAGATGGTTTCAGAGTAGGGTGAAGTGGCATAGAGTGGAGTGGTGCAGGGTAGAGTGCAGTTGCTTAGAGTTGCATAGAGAATAATGGCATAGAGTAAAGTGGTGTAGAGTGCAGTGGCATAGAGTACAGTGGTGCAGAGTAGACTATAGTGGTGTACAGTGGATTGGTGTAGAGTGCAGGTGCATAGAGTTGAGTGTTACAGAGTAAAATGCATTGGTGTAGTGTGTATTGGCATAGAGTACAGTGGCTTAAAGAGCAGTGTTGCAGAGTGACACAGAGTAAAGTTAAGTACAGTGGAGTTGTGCAGAGTAGACTGGAGTGGTGTAGCGTAGAGCGGAAAAGAGTGCATTGGCATACATTAGAGTGGTGTAGGGTAGAGTAGAAAGGCATAGCGTGAAGTGGCTTAGAATGCAGTGCTGTAGAGGGGAGTCGAGTGGAGTGGCGTAGAGTGGAGTATTTATGGTGTGGTAGCACATTGCCATTACAATACATTTTCAGTTGTACTGACCGCTACATTTGCACAGACACACAGTTTTGCTAGTAAAACTATAAAGTGCACAGACAAAAATGTGTGGAAATTGCATCACCTAGCATAATTTTTGATTATATTAAAGTATGTTTCCAACACACTTCAGAAATAACAAAGAATTTGCTTAATTTGTGGTCCTCATTCTGATATATTCTGAAATACTTACAGAGTTTATTTAAATGTTGTTGTGTGGTAGAAAAAAACTCTTTCCCACCCCCAGTATCCAGCAAGATTGTCACATAAATCCTCTCACTTTGAAGCCAGAGAAAGAAAAGTGAACAAGGGCTCTCGGAAGACAGAGCCTGACATTTGACCCCGGTCTTTGAATGCACAGTAAATATGACGAGATTAGAACAAGATTTACAAGCCTGATTACAGAAAGGGAGCACCCGCAAGGCTACTGTAACTAAGGTTTGGGCAAGGGAAGATAGGTACTCAAGCTGGACAGCCTAAAACAAATTAAGCCAGCAAACGGAAAGCAAGAAAATTTGAGTTACAAACCACAAAGCCAACAGCAAGAAATCAGCAGGATGCATTCCTAGGTCAGCTTTCTGAATGTTCCCAATATAGCCTTAGCAAACAAGACGGCTGCACTGTCTGGAAGGCTGAGACCTACAAAAGATTGTTGATCCTGCTGGGGCAGAGCAAACCATAACAATGGCTGACATGTGTGGGCCTTAGGAGACAGGATCTGCCAGAAGGCCTAATGGCTAGAGAGCTATCCTTACAAAAGGGGATGATGGACGGAGCGTTTGAGCAAATCAAACACTCACCCCCAGTCAACTGATCTGGGTTTAATCCATCACCATTCTTTAGCCCACTCAGCCACCCCATTTCAGACATGGCTATATGCAAATCAGTCTGACCCTGTGCCTCATGGGAACAGTCCAGCCCGAACTGCCAAGCCATGCCTTCCCTGGACCGGCAACAAGCTTCCGAGGACCGGTTTCTGGCATTCCAGCCATCTTCAGCCCAGCTTGCTTGAATCCAGTGGCAAAGTGAGCAAGGGACTCACGTCTGAGCATACCCTGCCAACTTATGGCGAACAAAGCAAAACCAAATGAAATGATGGATGGAGCGTTGACAATACAAGCACTCGCCCCCAGTCAACTGATCTGGGTTTAATCCATCACCATTCTTTAGCCCACTCTGCCACCCCAGTTCAGATTTGGCCATATGCAAATCAGTCTGACCCTGTGCCTCATGGGAACAGTCCAGCCCGAACTGCCAAGCCATGCCTTCCCTTGACCGGAAACAAGCTTCCGAGGACCGGTTTCTGGCATTCCAGCCGTCTTCAGCCCGGCTTGCTTGAATCCAGTGGCAAAGTGAGCAAGGGACTCACGTCTGAGCATACCCTGCCAACTTATGGCGAACAAAGCAAAACCAAAGGAAATGATGGACGGAGCGTTGACAATACAAGCACTCGCCCCCAGTCAACTGATCTGGGTTTAATCCATCACCATTCTTTAGCCCATTCTGCCACCCCAGTTCAGACATCGCCATATGCAAATCAGTCTGACCCTGTGCCTCATGGGAACAGTCCAGCCCAACTGCCAAGCCATGCCTTCTCTGGACCGGAAACAAGGTTCCGAGGACCGGTTTCTGGCATTCCAGCCGTCTTCAGCCCGGCTTGCTTGAATCCAGTGGCAAAGTGAGAAAGGAACTCACGTCTGAGCATACCCTGCCAACTTATGGCGAACAAAGCAAAACCAAAGGAAATGATGGACGGAGCGTTGACTATACCAGCACTCGCCCCCAGTCAACTGATCTGGGTTTAATCCATCACCATTCTTTAGCCCACTCTGCCACCCCAGTTCAGACATGGCCATATGCAAATCAGTCTGACCCTGTGCCTCATGGGAACAGTCCAGCCCGAACTGCCAAGCCATGCCTTCTCTGGACCAGAAACAAGCTTCCGAGGACCGGTCAGACTGATTTGCATATAGCCATGTCTGAAATGGGGTGGCTGAGTGGGCTAAAGAATGGTGATGGATTAAACCCAGATCAGTTGACTGGGGGCGAGTGCTTGTATTGTCAACGCTCCGTCCATCATTTCCTTTGGTTTTGCTTTGTTCGCCATAAGTTGGCAGGGTATGCTCAGACGTGAGTCCCTTGCTTACTTTGCCACTGGATTCAAGCAAGCCGGGCTGAAGACGGCTGGAATGCCAGAAACCGGTCCTCGGAAACTTGTTTCCGGTCCAGGGAAGGCATGGCTTGGCAGTTCGGGCTGGACTGTTCCCATGAGGCACAGGGTCAGACTGATTTGCATATCGCCATGTCTGAACTGGGGTGGCAGAGTGGGCTAAAGAATGGTGATGGATTAAACCCAGATCGGTTGACTGGGGGCGAGTGCTTGTATTGTCAACGCTCCGTCCATCATTTCCTTTGGTTTTGCTTTGTTCTCCATAAGTTGGCAGGGTATGCTCAGACGTGAGTCCCTTGCTCACTTTGCCACTGGATTAAAGCAAGCCGGGCTGAAGACGGCTGGAATGCCAGAAACCGGTCCTCGGAAGCTTGTTTCCGGTCCAGGGAAGGCATAGCTTGGCAGTTCGGGCTGAACTGTTCCCCTGAGGCACAGGGTCAGACGGATTTGCATATGGCCATGTCTGAACTGGGGTGGTAGAGTGGGCTAAAGAATGGTGATGGATTAAACCCAGAACAGTTGACTGGGGGCGAGTGCTTGTATTGTCAACGCTCCGTCCATCATTTCCTTTGGTTTTGCTTTGTTCGCCATAAGTTGGCAGGGTATGCTCAGACGTGAGTCCCTTGCTCACTTTGCCATTGGATTCAAGCAAGCCGGGCTGAAGACGGCTGGAATGCCAGAAACCGGTCCTCGGAAGCTTGTTTCCGGTCCAGGGAAGGCATGGCTTGGCAGTTCGGGCTGGACTGTTCCCATGAGGCACAGGGTCAGACTGATTTGCATATGGCCATGTCTGAACTGGGGTGGCAGAGTGGGCTAAAGAATGGTGATGGATTAAACCCAGATCGGTTGACTGGGGGCGAGTGCTTGTATTGTCAACGCTCCGTCCATCATTTCCTTTGGTTTTGCTTTGTTCACCATAAGTTGGCAGGGTATGCTCAGACGTGAGTCCCTTGCTCACTTTACCACTGGATTCAAGCAAGCCGGGCTGAAGACGGCTGGAATGCCAGAAACCGGTCCTCGGAAGCTTGTTTCCGGTCCAGGGAAGGCATAGCTTGGCAGTTCGGGCTGAACTGTTCCCCTGAGGCACAGGGTCAGACGGATTTGCATATGGCCATGTCTGAACTGGGGTGGTAGAGTGGGCTAAAGAATGGTGATGGATTAAACCCAGAACAGTTGACTGGGGGCGAGTGCTTGTATTGTCAACGCTCCGTCCATCATTTCCTTTGGTTTTGCTTTGTTCGCCATAAGTTGGCAGGGTATGCTCAGACGTGAGTCCCTTGCTCACTTTGCCATTGGATTCAAGCAAGCCGGGCTGAAGACGGCTGGAATGCCAGAAACCGGTCCTCGGAAGCTTGTTTCCGGTCCAGGGAAGGCATGGCTTGGCAGTTCGGGCTGGACTGTTCCCATGAGGCACAGGGTCAGACTGATTTGCATATGGCCATGTCTGAACTGGGGTGGCAGAGTGGGCTAAAGAATGGTGATGGATTAAACCCAGATCAGTTGACTGGGGGCGAGTGCTTGTATTGTCAACGCTCCGTCCATCATTTTCTTTGGTTTTGCTTTGTTCGCCATAAGTTGGCAGGGTATGCTCAGACGTGAGTCCTTTGCTCACTTTGCCACTGGATTCAAGCAGGCCGGGCTGAAGACGGCTGGAATGCCAGAAACCGGTCCTCGGAAGCTTGTTTCCGGTCCAGGGAAGGCATGGCTTGGCAGTTCGGGCTGGACTGTTCCCATGAGGCACAGGGTCAGACTGATTTGCATATGGCCATGTCTGAACTGGGGTGGTAGAGTGGGCTAAAGAATGGTGATGGATTAAACCCAGAACAGTTGACTGGGGGCGAGTGCTTGTATTGTCAACGCTCCGTCCATCATTTCCTTTGGTTTTGCTTTGTTCGCCATAAGTTGGCAGGGTATGCTCAGACGTGAGTCCCTTGCTCACTTTGCCATTGGATTCAAGCAAGCAGGGCTGAAGACGGCTGGAATGCCAGAAACCGGTCCTCGGAAGCTTGTTTCCGGTCCAGGGAAGGCATGGCTTGGCAGTTCGGGCTGGACTGTTCCCATGAGGCACAGGGTCAGACTGATTTGCATATGGCCATGTCTGAACTGGGGTGGCAGAGTGGGCTAAAGAATGGTGATGGATTAAACCCAGATCAGTTGACTAGGGGCGAGTGCTTGTATTGTCAACGCTCCGTCCATCATTTCCTTTGGTTTTGCTTTGTTCTCCATAAGTTGGCAGGGTATGCTCAGACGTGAGTCCCTTGCTCACTTTGCCACTGGATTAAAGCAAGCTGGGCTGAAGACGGCTGGAATGCCAGAAACCGGTCCTCGGAAGCTTGTTTCCGGTCCAGGGAAGGCATGGCTTGGCAGTTCGGGCTGGACTGTTCCCATGAGGCACAGGGTCAGACTGATTTGCATATGGCCATGTCTGAACTGGGGTGGCAGAGTGGGCTAAAGAATGGTGATGGAATAAACCCAGATCAGTTGACTGGGGGCGAGTGCTTGTATTGTCAACGCTCCGTCCATCATTTTCTTTGGTTTTGCTTTGTTCGCCATAAGTTGGCAGGGTATGCTCAGACGTGAGTCCTTTGCTCACTTTGCCACTGGATTCAAGCAGGCCGGGCTGAAGACGGCTGGAATGCCAGAAACTGGTCCTCGGAAGCTTGTTTCCGGTCCAGGGAAGGCATGGCTTGGCAGTTCGGGCTGGACTGTTCCCATGAGGCACAGGGTCAGACTGATTTGCATATGGCCATGTCTGAACTGGGGTGGCTGAGTGGGCTAAAGAATGGTGATGGATTTAACCCAGATCAGTTGACTGGGGGCGAGTGCTTGTATTGTCAACGCTCCGTCCATCATTTCCTTTGGTTTTGCTTAGAGAGCTATCTTTAGCATGTGGTGGAAAAAAAGAAAAGATCACTATCTGGTGCAGGATGCGAGGATGAAGAGGTCTACTTCATTACAAGTATCGGAAATACCAGAAAGTTGAAGAAGTCTCACCCATAGCATTGGGTCCAAGTGCACATGTTAGATGTCGTGACTCTAGCAGACCACTGCATCATGGTCAATGTAATGTCCAATAAACAATACTAAAAACTGTTGCTAAGATCTCTGCTGACCAAATCCCAAACAAGGATCCCTGCCTAGGGTGGAGCTATACTGACCCTCCTGAATGTCTCCCTTGAAAGCATCATACAACATGAACCACGGAAGGTGAAGGCCTGTACCAATGAGGCCAAAACTTAACATGAGTGCGGCTACAGCTAAGTTCCAACACTACTGAAGAAATCAAGCTAATACAGTTCCCTCTCAGTACCTGAAAATTTGAAAATGGAAGCATAATAGAGACATAGTAGTGTTTGTCACCAGAATAGCATGAGTTGGATACAAGAAAATCAAGTTACACATCCACTCATAGTGCAGCCAGTGTCACTGCATCTAAGAAGATATTGTACTACATGGAATAATAATAATAATAATATTAATAATAATAATAATGGCATTTGTAGAGCGCAACAGCGACCTCAAACAGAGGTGTCCCGGTTCTTAACGGTATATGCAGCTGAGGATCAGCTCCACAGTGGAGTTAGCCTTGGCTAAAGAGCCAAGTTTTCAAGGCTTTTCTGTACTCACGTTCTGACTCAATCAAGCGCATTTGGGAGTGCAGAGAGTTTCACAGCCTTGCCTCCTAACAGCGAAGGAGGACCCGCCTCCCATACAGGACTTAGAATATCGAGATTCACATAGCAAGTGCTGGAGTTACATCTCAATGTGTAACTTTGTTGATATAAGCAAAGCCTTCGTCTCAGATAACCTGGACCGCTGTTGTGTAATGCGCTGAAAGTAATGGTCAGGTGGGGAAAGAATTGAATATAAGGGTTTTTTTAAGAAGTAAACCAGCTTGATTCTCTATTGTTCAATAAAAATAATTAAAAAACAAAAAAAACCCAGCTTACACCATGGTCTCTCCTATTAAGCTACCTGCAAAGTGTGACAAGCCAGGTCAGGATTCATGTGATACTCATGTCATAAAATTGGAGAACACACCCCGTAATCAGCAGGATGCCAGCTTATCTCTTGGAAAAACATGTTTTTTTTAATCTCAATGCCAAATGTCTCAAGAGTCCTAATATATCTTTAGTTTCTCCGCCTTAGAAGACTAAGTGCTAGTTTTAGAGTTTGGCAGAAAGGGTACTCTGCCGTAAATGCAACAGAGTATTGTGTCTGCTAAACAGATGGTCTGACCTTCCCTATTTAGGGCTAGGAAAACCAACTCCTTTCTGTTGACGGAGCCCCGATTGGCGCTATCAACAGAAAGTTTACTTCGACATCTTAGCAGAATAGAGATCATTGGAAGAAGGGCATTCACCAACCACCATATTTAGGGTGGCCGGTGTGAAGTCCTTTTTTTCTGTCTTTCATAGCTGGGTAAAACCTTGAGAGTTTGTTTTTGAAAAACTAAAACTTTGTAAAACATTGGTGGATGACCATCAAACAGTTTCTGTTTACCAAAACATTTTGTAGGTTCCTATCAAGGTACAGAGAACATGGCTGGGCCAGCAGTGATCTTTACATTTGGGAGATGGGAGAACATTAGGGTGGTGAATGAAATGTCTTCTGCCACCCTGACAGACAGAGTACTATATGCCAACCTTTAAATCTGGCCCTATACAGAAGGCAATAAGAGAAAATCTGGCACACCTTTATAGGTGCTCCATGTCAGTAGTAGCTGATTGGTCCATTGTGCCACCAAAAACGAATAGCTTTAGACTGCTGAGCTCCCACAGAATGCATCAACTACTGTGACTCTCAACATACTAACCAATATACCGAGTGACTTATAAAAACACTGCATTTCAATGTGCATGCACCAACATTCCAAGTCACCAAACTTCCCTGCTGGATGACACTGTGATGGCCTACTTCACACCCAACTTCAAACCCGCTTGGCCTCGAGGGCTAGTGGTGGAAGCCAATCCTGCTTCAAAATGACAAGTGAGAAAAATGTACACTTGTCAGAACCCCTTTTAGAAGGCCAATTGGCATGTAGGGTTTACTGGATCCAAACCATAGGCTTTGAGGCCTCTCACACCTGATGTCCTGGGCCCTGACCTACTATGGATCCTGAGCAACTGGGCCAAGTACCCCTTCTATCTGTGACTCTCAGCAGTAGACTGGAGCAAGCAGTCTAATGCTCCCTGGTGGGGGGTGTAGATACGGGTTAGTGAACACAACTCATAACTCAAAGAGAAAGCAGCAGTAGCAATAAATCAATGTCCAGTCAAATAGTTATTTTTTTATAATAAAAATAAGTATTTTATTTCTAACTGTACTCATATAAAGGAAGGCTATGACATTTATAGACAACAACATGTTTCCCCTTTGAGGTCGGGACTCTTGTGGTTCAATGGCAAATCCCCGTCCTAATTGCTCCTTAAAATGGGATCAGGGTTATTATCCATTCACTGGTGGCCACATCCAGAGAATGCTCACTAGAAGTCCTTAACTCAAAAGTCCATTCTGGCAGTGTCTGTGCGCCGCAGCACACTTAGCAGCAAGTCTCATAGTGGTTGGTAGGGCCGTACTCAGTATTTCCCGCTCCGGTAGTGAGGAAGCATGTAGCATCTTGGAGGGTGCCCCCTGCTCGGTAAGTCGGCTTCATGTGAGAGGCGCATAGACTATCCTTGAAGGCTACGCGGTCAGCTCCAGCAGCGAACATGCTCATCCTACAAGGCAAGTTTACATCCTCCCTAGAAAGGGGGGTTTGGAGGTGATTCTGATGCTCCTATTCTCGATCCCAGTGACGAGGCATTGCGTCCATAACATCCTACTCAGTAGACAGCATTGGGTTAAATGCAGTTCTCTTTGCTCCTCGTAACCCACGTGTCACCAAGTTTCAAATTTTTCTGGCTGATCTGCAAGGCACAGTTATTTCTGGCAGCCCCTCCTCGCATATGGGGTCACTACTACAGTCCCACAAGCTTCAGCCTTCTTTAACAAGCAGTATCTTCCACAGTGACCCTCCTGGCATACAGGTGGTACAGGTGTAGTACATACTTCAGCCTTACCACATGGCATTCGTACCATGGCTATCGTCACTGTGGCCCACACCCAGGGCTCCCCACTGTACCTCTGTCCCTCCAATGCTCTACTCATTCCCACAGGGCACACTGGTCTTGGCAAGCAGGCAGGCACTGGTATTCCACGCTCTAGAGCAGGTTGTCTTGGTTTCCTAGTGTGATGTCCTCTCACCTAGCAGGCCCTGGCCTCCAGTCCTGGTCACAAGCAGAAGTCTTGAAGAAGTTTCCCTCCTCACACAGTCCGTCTGGCTGCTTGACAGAGGACAATTTTGGGAGTCTAAAACTCCCTTTCTTTTAGTCCATTTCTAGACGCCAAATATGATTTAGGATCTGGTTCTTTGAAGTTTTATGTTGGGGTTCTGCTTCTTTTGAAGAACATACTTCTTGTCTCCCTCTTGAAAGGCTGCCTGTCACAGCAGGAGGGACTCCAAAGCTGATAATTGAACAACATAGGCCATGGAAGGGAATACAGTTCACAACTGAAGGTCAGCCACAGTGATATGTGCATCAAAATAATAATAAAAAGGAATTTGTAGAGCACCTGGTTACTCCATTCGGACTGTCCCCATGCTAGAATTACGGAACCATATTAGCCCAGAGACAGAGACCTGGTTAAGATTGTCTAAACAGCCAGGTCTCGAGGTTTTTCTGAAAAACCAGTTCAGAGCGTTCCTGTCTCAGATCAACAAGGAGGTTGTTCCATGGTCAGGAGGCCAAGAAACTGAACGAGCGGCTTCCAATGCGTGCTCTTTCCACCCTATGAACCACAGTCAGCACTACTTCTGTGGATCTTAGACATCTGCTAGGTCGATAGGGCTTAACTAAAAGGTGAATATATCGAGGGCCTTTCAAATTTCAGATTTTGTGACAAAAGCATAAAGCTTTAAAGGATACTCTTTTTCTGATTGAGAGCCAGTGGAGATTGATGAGGGATGGGCCCAAAGAAGAGAATCTAGGGATGTTCGGCAGCACTCGTGCTGCTGAATTCTGCACCCTTTCGAGCATCCTTGACTTGCCTTGAGTGACCCAACACCAAGTTGATGGTAAATAGCGATTTCCTTACAAAACGCACTTTTTTGCTTTTTTTTATGTGCCATGTGGCACACATCCATGCCCTTACGACATGTATGTGCACCACATGTGCACACATGCTCATTTCAGGGGTGCAACAGGGTGTCCTTTGGACACCCTGGCACCCTTGAAATACCTCCCGTTATTAACGATTCGGTAATACCGAATTGCTAATAGTGAATGTCTTCCCATTCATTCCTATGGGCCTCCTAGCCCATAGGAATGAATGGCTAGGTATTCCTTAATAACGAATCGGAATTACCGATTCGTTATTAAGGAATGTTAAGTAATCGCTAATATTTTAGCGATTCCTACCTACATTGCATTTAGCGATTCCTTAATAGTGATTCGGTAATAATCGCTATTAAGTAATCGCTAAATGGAAGTTACCTACATCTGGCCCTTTGTGATGAAACACGTGCCTGCTGTTTTTAACATGCTTGTACAGATGACCACAGGTACCTAGCTTCAGTGTGCAATAAAACAGCAGATTCTACAAGAATCCCTACTTTATGACTTTGTTTGGACTACCATTGAGTGCTTTGGTATCTTTGTTTATTTTTAAATAAATAAATGTCTGTCAATGATCCCCCGAGAACCAATCCACTGATACCTGAGGGACTTTTTCTTGCACGATTCTTGTTTTTCCTGATAACCAGACCTTGCCTCTCCAAATCTTTCTACTTGCGAATTTCTTACAAGGATGCTATTACTTGCCTGGTCTTGAAGAAGTCACTTTGTGACGAAACATGTGTCTGCTGTTGTCTGCTGTTTTTATGGTTTAAATCTTTTTATTAGTTTTGTAAAGACAAACATTACATTAGCTGCCACCTACAGCCACCGACCGGTGGGGTGCATTCTTTTGAAATGGAAATAAAGATAGAAAAAAGAAGAGTGGGAAAGAGAAGAGAGGGTAAAGGGTTGATCCCCAATCGTGTATGTGAAGTAACGTCGGGTTCGTCTAGATGGTCTGACCTGGACAGCCAATTGAAATCCTTATTCCTTGGGAGGAGGCATCAGTGGGGCACAGCACTCTAATGTACTTCGGGCAGGTAAGCTCACTAAACTCATTGGACAAGAATTCTATAGTAGTACCCCATGTTTTATCAAATGTAGGGAGGGAGCGTGTGAGGCCTGCTGTAATCTTTTCCATCCGCCCTAGTTGCCATAGCTTGTATAGCCAATTCAGACGAGTGGGAATTTCCATCGACCCCATCTAGCCAGAAGGGCTTGTTTGGTCGCCCCTAGTGCCAGCGTGATTGCCCTACCCCGAGAAGATCTAAGAGGGTACATCAGGGCATTCAGGAGACCCAAAATTATGTGTGAGGGCAATTTGCGTAAGTCAGTACGATATATGTCATCACCTCCCAAAATCTCTGTATCATCGGGCATGACCACAAGATATTGGTAAGTGTGCCCTGCAGACCACATTGCCTCCAACATTGCCCATTCCCGCCCGGTTTCCACTTTAGAACTCTTACTGGTGTATAATACCAATAATGTGCAATTTTCAAAAACATCTCCTTGCCTGCTGTGCTGCATGAGGTAGCCCTGACCCTATGTATGATGTCTTGTCATTCCTTGGGGGAGAACTCGCGTTCCAATTCAGACTCCCATCTGCGCTGGAGACTTAGTAGCCTGTCTGGCTGTGTTTAAAAAAGCATAAATGTCGGATAGCAGCCATTTATCTGACGTTCTGGTGACGTATCATTTCTCAAATTTTGTTAAAAACCGGCCTGCATGGGGTTTTTTCTGTGGTTGGGTGACCCAATGGCAAAGGGCTAGATATTGCCAATACGCTTTTCGGGGGATTCCAAAGCCTTCAGTGAGGTCCCTGAATTCTCTTACCCCATGTTCATCAAATAAGTCCCCAATGCGTTTATAGTTGGCCTCTTGCCAATGGAGGTACCATTCCCCTGTGTGGGCAGGTGGGAAGTCAGGATTGCCTGTGAAGGAGGTCAGGGGGGACACCTGGGTCGAGAGGCCGTGTGATACTTCTACCCGGTCCCATACACTCAGAGTGGCCCTTAAAACCAGTGACACATATACCCCGCTAGGCCGGTGTTTCCTGGGAAGCCATGGGACCTTCCAAATGTGCATACCTGCTATCGAGCGATCAATAAAGCACCAGTGCTTCTCCAACTCTAACTTGTACCACTCTAGCATGTATCTAAGTTGTGCGGCCTGGAAGTACCGCTCGAGGCACGGAACACCCAAACCCCGTCTCCCTGCTTCAAATAGGTCAAATTGCGGGCTAGTCTCGCTTTTTTATCCCCCAAACAAAATTGTCAAACTGTCAACATATTGGGTGGTGGCCGGAGCAGCAACGTCTGCATCACATAAAGGATACGTGGGAGAGTGGTCATTTTAACAGCCGCCAGTCTGCCCAGCCAGGATAGATGGTGTCTTTTCCAGTTAGAGAGTTAATTCCTAACCCCAGCTAGTAGAGTGGCGTAATTCACTTGAGCCATCTTAACCAGGATAGGGAACAGTTGTTAACCCAGATACTGAATGCCGCCTGTAGCCCATTTAAATGGAAATTGTGCCCTTAGGGCCTGTTGTTCTGCTTGAGGGAGGGTCAGACTCATAGCTTGAGTCTTGTGTATGTTTACCTTAAAGCCCGATGCCAGACTGAAGAGCTCCAGTTGCTCCATTGGAGGGGGTAGCGAGATTGTTGGGTGAGTCAAAAATAATATGACATCGTCCACATATAATGTCATTTTATGCTCTCTATCTTCCATACGGATTCCCGATATTCCCCGATCTTGGCAAATTTTCTCGGCTAACGGCTCCATATATAAAGCAAAGAGCAGGGGCAACAGAGGGCAACCCTGTGGCGTGCCGCTCTTTATTCCAAATGGCTGCGATGTCACCCCGTTAACTCTAATACACGCCTGAGGGTCCTTATATATGCAGCCAGCCCACCCATTGGATGAAGCGGTCCCCCGCTCCAAATTTACGAAGTATTTGTTGCAGATACGGTATGTGGACCCGTTCAAAGGCCTTCTCAGCATCGATCGAGAGGAATATCGTGGGCATCTGAGTATGTTGGGTCTTGTCCAGCAAGTGGCACATTCGTTGGGTTCCGTCACTACAGGTACGTTCTGGTATGAAACCTGACTGATCGGGGTCAATCAACCCCTGCATATGGGGCGCCAGATGGGCAGCCAGGATACTTGTAAAAATCTTGATATCCACATTCAACAACGAGATGGGATGGTTGGTTGCACATTTCCTCTGGTCCCTACCAGGCTTAGGGATCACTACTACTTCAGTCATAAACATAGATGATTTCACCCTACCGAGATTGCTGAAGGAGTTGAATAGGCGGATCAGGACGGGGGCCAGTTCGTGGGAAATGGCCTTGAAAAAGGGTCAGACAGGCCATCCTCCCCCGGCGGCCTTCCCTATGGTGAGTCCTGCTATAGCCATAAGAATCTCCTCTTGGCGAATATCTGCCTCAAGGTTTGCAACCGCTGAGTGAGAAAGAGGGGTCACCGGGACATCCGCCACATATTGTCGGGCCGCTTCTAAAGCTAGGTTGTCTGCCTTGTACAAATCTGTAAAAAGGATTAAAATCTGGTGGCTATGTCCCTGCTGGGCATGAAGCAGAACCGCCAAGAGTTTCCCTGCCTTATTACCACCAGCCTAATAACTCTGCTTGGTATGCAGGAGTGAATATTCCACTCAGTCGTAGTCAAGGGCCTTCAGCTGGTTTCTAGCCGCAGTCAGTTGCCGCCTATTCTGAACGACGCCCGTCCGCTTATGAACCTCCTCTAATTCCTTCACTTGTGATTCGAGGTGTTCCCTATTCTCCGTCCCATCTCTATTGACTCCTGCCGCTATTGCTATGCAGGATGACGGCTTTCAGTGCGTCCTATAGACTAGTAAGCAAGCTTCCATCCACATCATTAAGTTCAAGATATAACTTAATGGCATCCCTAATTTATTTCATGTTAGCTTCATAATGGAGTAACCTATGGTTCAGCCTCCAGTGTCTATGACTCTGTAAGTCTCCTTGGAGGCTCAACTCAAGCCTAATTGGGAAGTGGTCAGCTAATGCCGCGGCCCCTATCTCTACTGACCTCGTAGCACTAGTGAGTCTCAGGGATGTTAAGAACCCATCGATACAGGCATAAGTCTGATGCGCCACTGAGAACCATGTGTACTCCCTGGCCGTAGGGTTTCTAGCCCTCCACACATCAGAAAGTCCCAGGTCTAACAGTTTCTGCCTCATTGTTGAGTCCGATAGCGCCCCAGTATGTCCCTGTCTTTGTACAGATCGGTCCAGCTGTGGATCCGGGGCTATATTGATATCCCCGCCTAAGACCAGGTCCTCATCCTGGGAATCCAGGATAGTGTTTAAAATGTTACTGAGGAACAACTCCTGGCATTCGTTCGGGCTGTGGATGGATGCTATAGTGTATGTGTGGCCGCTTATCTCCACCCTCATGGCTAAAGCCCTGCCTGGGATCTCTGTGTGCACCCCCAACACCTTGCCTGGGAAATATGTGGCAAACAAGAGCGCTACCCCGGCTTTCTTTTTTATTTTTTTTTAAACCTTTATTTTGGAAAAGGAATACAGATACAGACCTACAACCACCAAGGCCGGTCAATCATACGAAATAGCAAGAACAGATCAATACACAGCTCATCAGCCGACAACCCGAGGGTCCGGCAGCGTGACAGTATGGTGGGACTCAGAGCATTTGGCAGATGAGGATAAATAAAAGGTTTTCATGTTTTTATTATATACAAACAACAAGAAAAACAAAAGAAAAAGAATCGAGGCAAAAGTATCAATATAAGGCCTGCAATGTACAGTAGGGGGGAAATAAACGGAAAGCAAGCATCAAACAATCGTAGAGGTGGGGAGCGGGGACCAAGAGTGAATAGCACTTCACAAAGAACAGAAAATCAAAACACCGGAACGTACAGTCAAGGAGAGCTCGGAAGGTCCGGGGGGTCTGCAAAGGGAGGGTCACAAATCTCTCCACGGTACGAATTCCACTGACCCCAAATCCTCCCCCACTTCTTGGGCCTACCTCGGGAGATGTACACAATTTTTTCTCTAAACATGCACCAATCCATGTTCTCCTCCCAGGTCGAGACCAGTGGTGCCCTATGAGACCCCCAGAGTTGAGCGATATCCCTCTTTGCAATCATGTTGCCCAGCGTGACCCATTGAGTCTGAGCAATGGCACAGTCATTTGGTTCCCAAACATTCAGCAAACAGTGTCTGGCCTCGGGGAGTAACCCGACACCCGTCACTTCTCCCATCACCGCCTGCACTCGATTCCAAAAAACCACGACCGCCGGGCATTCCCACATAATGTGGAGGAAGGTAGCAAGCAAACCACATCCACGCCGACATAACCCATCCACAGAATAACCCATATGGATCAATCGTGGACCCGTGACATAGACACGATGTAGAATCTTGAGCTGCACCAGTCGGAGACGCGCCGGAATAGCGACTTCTTTTGGGGAGGATACTGCAGCCTGCCAGTCTTCATCGTCTAATTCCAGACCGTCACCAGTCCACGCCTCTCGTAGCTGTACAAGAAGGTCCGAACGGGCATTAATACGTTTTTTATATATGAGGGAGATAGTGCTGTCAGGGACGTGTCCATCCAGCACTCTATCTTCCAGGGGAGAAGACTCAGGGATCGAGGTACCAGCAGGGAAGACCGAGGCAAGTGCATGACGGATCTGGAGATATCGGAAATATTCCCTATCACTCAGCTTATATTCCCGTTTTAGCTCATCAAAAGTTTTGACTCTGTCAACGGCCCAAAGATCACCCACTTTGCTAATACCGATAAGGTCCATCTATCGAATCCCTTCGAAGACCACAGACCACCCAGTCTCTCAGCTGCATACAGGGGAGTGGCCCTAGTCAGTTTATCCGTCCAGCCCGTGGCCGATGTTGCACTATCCCATACACGTATCGCCACCGCAGTGGGGTCCGTCAGACTCCTCATCGCGGTCCTGGAGTATAGCGCTCTATTATAGTCACCCCCCGGTAGTTGCCACCTATCCATATCATAGGCGGGATTAGGAACAGGACCATACATGGCATGGTTAATAGCACTCAACTGTGACGCCCAATAATAGCGTTTGACATCCGGCAAAGCTATACCACCGTCATACCAGGGCAAAGTCAATTTCGCCAACGCTATACGCGGCCGTCCACCCCAAATCAATTTCCTCTGAAGGCCCTCGATTTCATGGAAATAGCCGGCCGGAACCAGATCGAGCGTGTTCTGGATGGCGTATAGGAATCGGGGAAGAGACATCATTTTAAACAGGGCCGCTCTCCCTAAAGGAGACAGAGGCAATCCACACCATGCCTCTACATCCGACCGAAGTCGGGCAAGCGGAGGCAGTAGATTCCGCTCAAAGCGTACCCTGGGATCCATAGAAATGTAGATCCCCAAGTACTTGAAACCAACACTGGAGACAGGTATAGGGCAGAAACGGGGCAAAGACGGTTGTCCACCTGCAAGCGGGTAAATACAGGATTTAGCCCAGTTAATAACCAAACCAGAGTTCTTCCCGAAAGAGCTCAGGACGTCAAACAGAACACCCAATGACTTACGGGGAGAAGTAAGATATAACAGTATATCGTCGGCGTAAAGCGACACCCGATCCTCAAAGGTAGGGGACCACCGTATGCCCCTGAGCGAGGGTTCCCAGCGGAGCAACGCAGCAAGGGGTTCAAGAGCGAGCGCAAGGAGAAGAGGCGACAGAGGGCAGCCCTGCCGCGTGCCACGCCCGAGGACAAAAGGGTCAGAGGCCCTTCCATTAACCACCACCTGTGCCAGTGGTTGCTCATATAAAAGCTTAACCCACCCGATAAACTTAGGACCAAAACCAAACTTGGCAAGGGCAGCCCACAAATAAGGCCATTCCACCGTGTCAAAGGCCATCGAGGCGTCAAGGGAGACCAAGATGGCCGGTTCCGCAAGAGACCCCGCCCTCGCCAAGGCACCATGAAGGCGTCGAAGATTGAGTGCGGTATTACGGTGGGGGATAAACCCGGACTGATCAGGGTGCACCAAATCGCCAATCACCGTAACCATTCGGCTCGCCAAAATCTTAGCGAGAACCTTAGGCTCCACATTCAAAAGCGAGATCGGCCGATATGACGAACATTGTTCCCGAGGCTTTCCATCCTTATGGATGACCACAATGGATGCCAGTCTCTGATCCCGGGGAAGAAGCCCGAGATCTCGCGACGCCAAGAACATCCGACGAAGGTATGGCGCCATTTTGTCGGGACACAGCTTATACAGCTCGACTGGCATACCGTTCGGGCCCGAAGCCTTTCCCGAGCGAAGCGCACGGATAGCGAGCGCTACTTCATCGGTAGAGAAATCCGCCTCCATAAGCTCCCTGTCCGAGTCCGACAGACTGGGCAACGTTATATCTCGGAGCAACAGGTGCGAGTCCTCCTCGGGTCTGTCTGAGACCGACGCGTAAACCTTCCGAAAGTGCTGGGCAAAGACCTGCACTATCTCGACAGGGTCCACCGCTCGCACACCATCCACTCGTTCAATCACAGGCACCACCCGGTTCAATCTATCCCTCCTGTCAAGCCAAGCAATCAATTTCCCCGCCTTGTCACCCACATCATACAGGCGCCCCTGCTGCTCACGATTCATCGCCTTAGCCGCATCAGTCACCAGAGCTCTGTATTCAGACTGTTTAAGCGCCAGGGAGTGCAAGCTACCAGGCGTAGTTCCAGACTCCAGCCGCCCCTCCAACTCAGAGATATCATTTTCCAGACGTACCACTTCCATAGTTCTGCACCTCCTTTCGCTGGCAATCAAAGAGAGAGTCTGACCCCGGATCACAGTTTTATATGCCTCCCATAAAGAAACAGGGGAGGATACTGACCCTTCATTCTCAGCAAAATAGTAATCCATACATTTAACCACTTCCGCACCAATGTTGGGGTTACGAAGATGCCACGGATTAATAGGAGCGATCCGACCCCCGGACTCCAGCCGCATGTCAATAGTGAGCCAGAGTGGGGAGTGGTCCGAAATCCCCCCAGCCAAATGTCTAATTTCCCTCACTGAGACCATCTGTGCCGCTGGTATAAGGATGTAGTCGAGTCTCGAGAGACTACCATGAGCCCCCGAATAAAAGGTGTATTGGAGCTGTCCAGGATGGAGTTGTCTCCAACAATCCGCTAATCCCAGTGTGTCCAAAAAATTCCCCAGCCATAACTGTGATGCGGGGAGGGTTCTACGGGGGCTACGATCCTCCTCTCCACTGACGACCGAATTAAAGTCGCCGCCCACTACCAGCAAGCCATCGGGGAGTCCCAGGACTACCCCGCCCAAATCAGAAAACGTGGTGGACTGAAGACCAGGGGGAACATACACAGACAAAATGGAGATTGTCTTCCCCTCCCAGCGACCCACAACAGCGGCATATCGCCCCTATCATCTAGCACCTTATCATCCACTTCGAGGGGGAGGGAGTTTCTAACCAGGATACCCGCCCCCCTCGACCCAGTGGTGAATCCAGAGTGGGCCACCAAGCGGTAGCCTCGTCTATTCAATGCATGGCACGTATTACCTACAAGATGCGTCTCCTGCAGTAAAACGATATCCGGGGATTGTCGCTTCAAGTATTGCAAAACTATCCCCCGTTTTATCCTATCCCCGAGACCATTAACCTTCCAGCTCAGTACCCTCAGCCCCCTACCCCCCATCCCAGACAAGAACAAACAGTCCTCCCCGACACAAAACAGGCACAAATGATAAAATAGCGACCAAATCGTAGCCTCGTAACAAGCAAACAAGAAAGACCACCCCCCAAGGAACCCTCAACACACAACCCCCCACCCTGCACCCCTGCGGTAGACCAAAAAGCCACCCCAACTTGCAGTGTGCCTGTCGCCCCATTAAACTAACCTACAAGAAGAGAGAGAAAAACGTCCCCTGAGGAGGAAGAGTCCCGAATCTCTCCACCCCCGGGTATCTACAACGTAGAAACATCGCAATCACAGAGCCACTGCAAAGCGTCCAAAAAATTGGCTCGTCGGCACAGACTCACTACTCCTGTTCTTCCAAGCCGCCCTCGGCGCCCCCCAAGCTCTCCGGGCTGACGTGTGTCGTCGGCAGGGTGTCCAGCCAGTCACTGGCCCCCTCGGGGCGATCAAAGAAAAATGCACGTTCATTATGTTCGATCCTCAGGCGAGCCGGAAAAAGCATGGCGTATTTCAGTCCCATGTCCCTGAGACGTCTCTTCACCCCCGTAAAGCCCATACGTTGCTTCTGCACCGCCTGCGTGAAGTCCGGCTAGAAACTGATAGACACGTTTTCAAACTTAGTGGGACCATTAGTACGGGAGGCCTGCAGGATAGCGTCTCTGTCTCGGAAATTAAAAATCCTGGCTATTATAGGCCGCGGAGCGGCACCAAGCTTGGGCTTCCCACCTGGAATCCTGTGAGCACGCTCCACCGCAAAAAGATTACTAAGGCCCTTTGGTGCCAAGTGGTTCCGAATAAGATCCTCCACCAAAAGGTCCGTAGGCTAGTCTGTAGAGTCCTCCGGAACACCGACGATGCGGACGTTGTTGCGTCTGGCCCGGCTCTCGAAATCATCCAGCCGACGGGCGAACGAATCTCTGGCCATACGAAGATCGTGGACCTCGGTCTGAAGATCCGAGACATCCGTAATCAAGCTCGCTGTCTTGACGTCCAGGGATTTAACCCGTTCATTGGTTTTCCCCAAGTCCGTCCTGATAAGGTTGACCTCGATTGCCACCGTGTCCAGTTTAGCGGCCAGAGTTTCATATTGCCGACCCATCGCAGTCTGGATACTGGCAATGGCGCCCATGACATCCTTCAGAGTCGGATCTTCAGTCGAAGGAGCATCGTCCCCAGACTCCCCTAGGGCCTTGCTCGGTCCACCCGGGGATCCCTTCGGGCGGGTAAAGCG
Organism: Lissotriton helveticus; assembly: GCF_964261635.1. Classification (NCBI taxonomy): domain Eukaryota; kingdom Metazoa; phylum Chordata; class Amphibia; order Caudata; family Salamandridae; genus Lissotriton; species Lissotriton helveticus. The sequence continues at coordinate 978,749,111 of NC_136061.1, read as the reverse complement.
ATCTATAGTCTGTGCCTGGACAGCCCCTCCACGATTCGGGCCTCGGGTGTTGCGCCTCTCAGAGTCCGTCCTGCCCGTCATGGTGGGCGACGAGCTCCGACAGGACCTCTGGAATCTGGTCAAAATGATGCCCTCTATGGCAAGCCTGTTGTGTCGAGAGGTCGAGGAATGACAACCAGAGCGGAATTGACGGCTAGCCCAGGGCAGCAGTAGCAAGCAGGAGCGAGGTGGCGTCAACAATGACCAAAATCGAAACCGAAAGTACCACAGGGGCAGCGGAGGCAGCACTCCAGTCGTTGTTGTTCAATTGCCACCTGGGCACCTCGGGAACTCAAGCCCCCGGATGGCCTCCGCCATAGGCCTCAAATTATGAGGAGCAGCAAGTCCGGCTCCCGGTGGCCAAATCGAGTTTCGGAAAAAGCTTTTGATATCAGCAGGGCACCAACAAGAAATACCCGTCGTCCAAATCCGGATTTGTTCCAGGATAGATGAGGGTGGCGGAAGGGGTCTCGGGAGCCCTCTGCTCACGCGTCCATCTTGGATCCGCGCGTAGCTCCTCCTCCTACCCCGGCTTTCTTGTCTCCCAAAGAGGAGAAATATCAGACCACCGGGAGTGGAGGAGCTTCCAGTTGGACCGCAGTCAATGGGTTTCCTGAATAAGGCAGATATCCCTGCCAGATTCTCACAAAAATGCCAGTAGTGCCCTCCGCTTCACTGGGGAGTTAAGGCCTCCAATGTTGAGGCTCAGGATGCCTACTTTAAGCATTGACAAAGGGACCAAGGAGCGCAGCTAGTCCTACTCTGCTATTGAGAGAAGATCTAAACCACCCATCTTCCCCATGCCTCCCCAACCGCAACTGCCTACTGTTCCCTCCCTCTCCCCCAATGGCTTTGATCTTCTCCACACGCACTCCATTCTGCTCATTCGCGCTGTTGCATGGTCGACCCACCTCTAACCCCCGGAGACAAGACTGCAAGGATGCAGGAAAAGGACAAGAAAGGAGAAAAGGATGAAGCAGTATAGTAAACAGATAAAAAATGAATATAAGTAGAACTATCCAATAGAAGTGAAGCACTTCAACGTGCACAGGTCCATTCTGCCGGCGGGCGGTCCTCATAGTAAGGATGGTGTGGTGCCGGCCCTGGCCGAGTATCTCAAGAGAGAGGCCATCTCGGAGGCACCCAAGCCAGTGACATGAAACCCACTGGGTGCAAGAAAATTCAGTCCCCTTTGGGATCGTCCGATGCCTCTTTACCCTGCTGTTGGCGGAGCAAGGCCTCCCTCTCCTGCTGCCGTTCCTGCTCCGTGGGCCTCGCGGGTTGTCCCTTCCCCAATCTCTTGACGTCGTCTTCTAACAGTCTGCCACTTTGAAGCCTCAGGTCGATATTTGCCACTATCAGAGTTGTCCGTAGGCAGGTTGGCCCCTGGTATCTCCTTAGCGTTTCTCAGGGATCATACCATACGGAGTTCGTTCTCCCAATTGAAAGATAAGCAAAATGGATGGCTCCATCTGTATCTTATTCCTTTGTCCCCCACAAGAGAGGTGAGTGGCTTCAGCTCTCTGCTGCATTGAAGAGTAAGGGGGATATGTCGTGGTATACTCTTACCTTGAAGCCCTCAAAGGCGATGGTGGCCTTATCTTTGGTTGCTCTCATAATAAGGTATTTTTGCCTGTATGAGTGGAGGCAAGAGAGGATGTCCTGAGGTTGGCTGGGACTTGAAGCCAGACGCCTGGGGCGATGCGTGCAGTCGGGAATGATTTTGTCTTCTCCAAGGTCTGGTACTGCATGCCTGTAGAAGCATAGCACCCAGTCTTCCAGGTTACCCCCATCGGCCTGCAGAGGTACTCCCTTGAGGCGTATGTTCAATCTCCGGGAGCAGTTTTTCAGATCCTCTCGGCAATAGTGCAGGTCCTCATTGCAGTCTCTGAGTTCCAGAAGCTCCCTGGCCTGCTCCGTGATCTCTTCCTCCCTGCAATCACCTGCTCGCTCGAGGGAGTCAACCCGATCTCCTGAACATCCGCCTTCAACTGTTTGACAGGGATTGAACCCTATCTGAGGATTGTTACAAAGTCGTTTCACCACCTGCTCCTAACCAGATTTCGTTTTAATCGTATTCATTTTTTTCTGGGTAACTTGCAAGGCTGGAGCAGGTTGTGTGATTCAGGTCCTTGTACCTGTGATAATTTCTCGGTAGAGGATACAATGCACTGTATTATGTTTTGCAACCAATATAGTGCTATGCTCAGGTAGGTTTTAATCCCAATTTTTAAAGGGAAAGTTTTTATTCAGGTCAAACCCGATCTATTTCTTCAGATAATGGAAGGCGCACTCATACAAATATAAGATAGAGTCCTTATTCAGTCCAAATTGTTAAGTTCTTTATTACAGCAAATATGCCAAACAGGTTGTACAGCCAACGCGTTTCGTTCCTAGGCGGAACTTCGTCAGGGCTGGAACAAAACCCAGAAAAATATATATATTATTAACACATTTACAAGACATACATATATTTAATACAAAAATACTAGACACATTTTTCAAAAGAATACAGAACAGGATGGGATTTAAAAACAGACACATGAGCCAAAAATTGGTTATCATAAAAAATTTGAATATGCATGAAAGAATAGCCTATATACAATTACTCACATTGGAAATATATGTACATTGTGAGTATCTTCAACATGAATATACAATCATATGAGACAGACATATATAAATTAATTCACAATACACATGTGTTAATTAAAAAAGGAGGCTAAGACCATATGTTCAAACTCAATCAGTGAATAGATCCTATTCCACATTGGCCATTGGCAACCACCAAAAGGTGGGAAGCCCCACTTAATATTTAAAAAGATTTGTCCAAAAAACTAACAAATTGTAATAAGAAGTAGAAACGACCACCATGATGGTAGTACACAGAATGGAGGAAGAACAGAGACAAAGAAAAAATGCTGAGAGGAAAAAAAGGGAGCAAAAGAAAACACAAGTTATTTAGACATGCAAAAGTTCATATATTAGGACCATCAGTGAAGAATTGCATATGCACATCAGAATAAATAAAGCAAGCGGTCATGACTTCATTTCTCATGTACCACTGACCCTGAACTCATCATTGTGTTCACAAACAATTCAAAAAGATGTAGAGTGGGCAATGAGTAGTAGCCTAAAATTGAGGACAAAGTAACCAATGACTAAAAAGAAAATCCAGTCTATTCAAATAATGTCCAAAATAAAATAAGGCATGAAGACCAAAAACAATAAGCGGAGCACTCACCAATTCAAGGAGTGTGAAAGAAAGGTGTCTCATCAGGGTAGACCAACCGAAGTAGTTTGCGTCATCAATCACACGAAACCCGGTTCCTTATGGAGGACTAAGCCGTCCCAGATTATACAGCAAACAATAAATAAGAACTAAAAATAATAACAAAAAACATATGTGTATAAACGTGTAAAAGGAGAAAAAGGTGAAAAACACCCTGCGTCATATAGGATCACACCTGTTATGAATATGACTGTCACAAGGTTTTATACAGAATGAGGGAGGTGGCAGGAAGAGGTGGGAGACGGACTAACCCACTTACAGTGACACCAAAAATATTTGGCAGACTTAAGAAATATAAATATAGCATAGGATGAGTCTGAAAAATCAGGGGGTGGTATATTTCACAACCCACCCTTAAGATATTAACAACCTATACAACTGGTAAGTCTTACTTACCTATTCATCACGGAAAATTCCAAATATTGTGGGTGAAATGTTATCACACACATAAACAAATGTGCCCCTGAGAAAAAGAGAATCATATAAAACACAGTCAAGATAAACAGCCCACTCCAAAGGTTTCTCGAGTACACCACGATAAGTGAGGAGAGAACAGACTGTCCGTAGGCAGTATCCATTATTGCCCCATAATAATGCAATAAATCTCACCTGGCATAGGAGTAGTTTCCAAACTCCCAAAAAAGATCCAGGCACTACGAATCGGAAATGTACACGGCTGCATATATTTAGCCACCACTTAGCACGGAACGAACTGATCACTGGAAATAAACAATATATAAGTAAGTTCACAACAATGAGCAGGCAGTAGATATGTTCCGTACAAATAGCAAGTAGTAAGACCAAAGGAGCCAAGGGGTTAGTACTTAAAGTCCCGGGGGGCAAAATATGATCGTAACATTGTATACCAAAAGTCGTGTATGCCCACGCCGATTTGCACCCCTTTCTATGATTAAAATAACTCTGCATGGCGACAAAAGTCTATAATAAAACATTTGCCCATACGATCCCACAACCACGTAACCAGATGGCAACAATCCATAAATAAAAGTGATATAACAGTAGCTATCCAACTTCCGTATGTTACTCCCCAAAGGAGTATCAAGTCCAAAGGTGACTTTCCTCTTGAGAAATTACGGAGAACCCTTCCAAGAACCCCAAAAGGGTGCTTCGGTAACGACGGGCAATTCCCTCTTACCTTATATTTTCAGCAGCCGCTCCCAGCATGGTAACTGGGAGAGAGACACGAACGTCCCACAGAGCGAGCGTCCTCTTTTTAAAGCCACATAATGTTCCCGCGTCCATGGCGCCCGAGTCCGATGACGTCACCCGTAGGTGCGTGTCGCGTAAATCACGTGACCGCAATAGTGAAAAAAACGTACACCAAGTTAACCATCGATCAACAAACATGGCGGCCATATTGTACAGGCAAAATGATATGTAAAAAACAACAAAACAGGGGCTATAAAATTAAGATGCACAATATACAGGTGACCGAGTGCATTGACACGACGGCATGACGTTCGTCGGCCTTGTATAAATAATGACATGACCATGACCATAAGCATAAGATAGCTCCCATCGGGTGTCAAAACGTACTTTATAACTGCGTAGGTACAAATAATGCAAAAAACACAGGTAATCAACGAGATAAATGTAAATGAGAAGAGCCAGAAGTAGTAAGAGGTCCTCTGATGCACCTGTAAGAATCAACGAAGGACTGAGAACACGGCAGCCATTATAAAACTATTTCCGGTGTACATATGTCAATTGAACACCGAACCAACAGAACTGAATGTGACGACTCGCATGTCACTCACTCAAACATATATACACACTTTGGATGTATGAGAACATATGCCTGAGATAAAGTAAGATGTGTATAGATTTACAAGAGGAAATGAATATAAAAGAATAACATAAAATGAAAGCACACAATAGACAGAAAAGCCAAGTACACGTCAGGTATCATGAAAAATAAGATGCAATTGCCCAAAGAGACAAAAGATTGTGTCCATTGAAGTATGGAATACCAGGGCAGGGTATGTTCGTTAAGATTGTTATTCAGGTGTACCCATATCCTGTAAGGGCTTTAAAGAGAAAGCAAAACAACCAACAAGGGTTGGCGTCCTGGGACACTCCCACTTCCATCATGTCTTAGAAAATGGTGAAGTTCTTTATCTGTATTGTGTCCTTTTTGGGTAGCCTGTAGATGACAAATCCATTTAGCCTCTTTTTGTCGAACAAGTAATTCCCGGTTGCCACCCCTCTCGCCACATGGCACATGTTCAATTCCATGAAACCAGAAATCCTTATTTAGATGTGATTCCATGTAGTGAGTTCTCATAGGATAACGACTATCATTACTGACTAGTGCCCTACGGTGCTCCTGTATCCGTACCTTGAGTGGGCGAATGGTACTGCCCACATAGATGATGTTACAGTCATAGCCCAAGACATAAATCACATGGGTGGTATTGCAGTTTATGATCTGATTGATCTTATACGATTCCTTGGTGTTGTACATGAATCCGGTAGTCTTATTGCGCCCAAAGGGGCACATATTACATGACCCGCAGGTAAAAAAAAACCCGAGGGCCTTGTGGGCAACCAGTTAGATGTCGTCTGTTTGTTCAATACATAACTGGGACATAATGTTTCTCGTAAGGTCCTGCCCCTATGGAAAGTTAGAGTTGGAGTGCTGTTAATGTTATTCTTTAGACCCGGGACTCCAAGAGGAGATCCCAGTTTTTTCTCAATATGTCCCGTACCCTGGCACTGTTGTTATTGTATTGAGTAACAATACTCAGAGGTCTTTTTGAATGTGCGTCAGCTACGTTTCGAGTAGTTACTCTTAGTGTATCATCCCAATTCATACCCCTAGCTTTAGCAACAGATTTGGTAATGACATTTTCAGGGTAACCCCTCCTTAAGAATCTTTGTTCACAATCCACCAAATGTTTGTGAAATACCTCATCTTGACTACAATTTCTTCTGATTCTTGTGATTTCCCCATAGGGGATGTTATAAATGACAGAACGGGAATGAGCTCTGGTTGCATGGAAAACCCCATTACAGGCTGTCTCCTTTCTGTACAAAGAAAGAGCTCTCAACCACGTTGTTATGAACGAAAAACTGGATATCCAAAAAGTTTATTTTTTCCTTGTTATGTTCCATAGTAAATCTGACATTGTATTCATTATTATTCAGATATTGGAAATATCGTTCCAGATCTTGTTCGGTACCTGACCAGAGACAAATAATGTCATCGATGTACCTCCCCCAGTACACGATGTTATTGGTCCAGGGGGAGGCACGGCGGCTCCAGGCATGCTCCCTCTCAAACCAACCCATAAAAAGGCAGGCGTAAGAGGGAGCAAACCTGGAACCCATCGCAGTACCGAGAATCTGCTGGTACCAGCATTTGTGGTGTAAGAAAAAGTTGTTGTCCAATATAAGGGCAATCATTTCAATAATCATTTCGTTGAAGTCATAAAGACTAGCACTCTCTTTATCCAAAACGGTCTCCACTGCCCTGATGCCAAACTCTTTGGCTATGCAGGTATACAATCCTACGACATCAAGAGTCACAAAGAGTAGGTCATCCGACCACTGGAAATCCTTCAATTTGACAAGAATATCTTTGCTGTCTTTTAGGAAGGAGGGGAGGTTAACCACATGTTTCTGGAGTTGTTTGTCCACAAACTGCGCAATCTTTTCAGTGGGAGAACCCACCCCCAACACTATGGGACGTCCTGGTGGAAATTTACCTCCCTTATGCACCTTAGGTAATACATAGATGCACGGATAGGTGGGACAATGAACCCTAAGGTAGGTGAACTCATCCTCACTGAGGAGCCCAATTTCTTTCCATTCACTCAGTTTGAGATTGACAAGACCCAACAGATCGGGTATAGGATTGGATCTTAATTTCCGGTAGCATGAAACATCACCTAGTTGGTGTTGAATTTCCATCATATAGTCCACTTGGTTCATAACCACAACATTACCGCCTTTGTCGGCCTCCCGGATGACTATACTGTCATCACCCTTTAATCTGACCAATGACCTTCGTTCTTTGGCGGTAATGTTATGGTTAGGGATATGACGCGACTCCATAGTGGCTTCCATTTTATACAGATCCTTGGTGACCCTATCATAAAAGACATCAATATTTCTGTGATAGTTGGACATGGGTATAAACTTGGACTTTGATTTTAATCCACTTTCCATATTCGGTACCTGGTCAATATCCAAATCATTTAGTAGTACAGGCATATTAGGGGCATCATTGTTTTCAATACTAAGCAGCATCTGTACATTCCTAATTTCCCTAACAGTCTGGTATGAGATATCACCCGTAGGGTGAGGGACTCTGTCCCTTTCGAACTGTTGTGAGAAATAGTCACGTAATTTAAGTGCACACACAAATTTAAATAGGTCGATGTGTACATTTGTGGGATCCCCACTTTGAGTTGGACAGAAACTCAGACCCTTGGACAACACAGAGATTTCATCATTGTCAAGTATTTTATTTGACAGATTAACAATTTTCAAATCAGATTCAGTGGTCACATTGTTACATAACAGTTGGTCAGATATATCTCCTCTCATCATTTGTTGACCCTGTTCGCTGTACCTCGGCCCTTGCCTGTACCGCCCCTTACCCCTCCTGCCTCCCCTCCGGGTTTTGTTGACTCTTTTTTCTGTTGGAGCATGCTGCTTATTCTCAATTTTGCGAGCTCCTTCTGGAAACAAGAAGCTCCTTCCGCTAAAGGGGTGTCTGATGTCATGCTGGAGGCTATGCTACTGATGGAGGATGTGGAAGCACTATTAATAGATGATACTTCTTCATTACTTTCCTTCTCCTCTCTAGGTCTCTTTTTGTCATCATTGCTTTGCAAGTTTTTTAACTTATCTCCCTTGTCTCTAGCATGACGAATTAGGATCTGCATCATTATTTGTGAAGCATTTTCCAAATTACTTTCCCATTCATTGAGGAGGTTTTCCTGTAGGTCCTCAAAGGTAGGGAAAATTAAAATTATCAGCCCGCGTGGTACCTTCTTATTGGTGAGATATTGTTGTAAGGTCACCCCATCCCACCAACGCGACAGTTCCTGTTTCTTCAGCCTCTCTAATCTAAGGAATAGCGTTTTTAGGCTTGTAGTTGCGGGCAATTTCTGGGTAGTGGATGTCCTACTAAGACCAACATCAAAAATATTGAGGGCCATCTCCTCTCTCCCATCCTGAAATCTAGCCATTTTCCTTTGTGAGTATTATAACAAGTAGCTATGGGTGCTAAACAGTCAACAAAATGCACATATAAAAATTACGGAAAAAGACGACCTGACCAGGGTTCAGCACAACCATAACAAAAGTACAATAAGTATAAGCCCACTTCCCGTGCCCGTCGTCACAGGGCACAAAAACTATCAGCAAATTTCTTCAGATAATGGAAGGCGCACTCATACAAATATAAGATAGAGTCCTTATTTAGTCTGTTTTTAAATCCCATCCTGTTCTGTATTCTTTTGAAAAATGTGTCTAGTATGTTTGTATTAAATATATGTATGTCTTGTAAATGTGTTTATAATATATATATTTTTCTGGGTTTTGTTCCAGCCCTGACGAAGTTCCGCCTAGGAACGAAACGCGTTGGCTGTACAACCTGTTTGGCATATTTGCTGTAATAAAGAACTTAACAATTTGGACTGAATAAGGACTCTATCTTATATTTGTATGAGTTCCCCTTCCATTATCTGAAGAAATTTGCAGATCGTTTTTATTGTACTTTTGTTATGGTTGTGCTGAACCCTAGTCAGGTCGTCTTTTTCCAAACCCAATCTATTGTTCTTACAAATGTTTAATGATCCATGGGAGATTTTTAATATTGCGAGCTTTCTTGTCGCAGCCGTGAGACTTAGGAAAATTCGGCTCCCCATGTTTGTATAAGAGTACTGGTGAAACTCATGTTAAAGCTCTTTTAATTCTTGCCTGTTTTACTAAAATATTTTAATGCAATGATGTACTGTTTTTATTCTAATAACCACAACCAAGATTTTATGTACCCTATGATTTTTGTCTATTCCTTCCCAAATTCTCTTAAATTGCCCTATTTTTGATGATTTGGTTATTACATTTTTCTGTGTCAAGTATGTGTTTTTATTGTGTACCGTATGTGTTATATGTATTGTATTGCGATTTATTGTATCGTACTTTTATGGTTTTTATTAAGCGAATAAAGTGGTTTGATGATGATGAACTGTTTGACATTGGAGGCCATCTCCTGGTGCAGTGCCGCGGAGTCATCTCTGAGGGGCCCAAAAATCTGTTTCCATTTCCTTCCCTGGCGGCTGCCTGTCGTCCACGCCTTTTTTTAGCTCGACTTTTGCAAAAGGTCTTTTATGGTAGAGTCTTCCTTAGAGCGAAGAGATGACATTCCGAGGCCCTGGCCGAGCAGGGGGTGAAGCTTGGAGCCAGGGGGTCAACCGTCTCCTCCGCGAGTTAGGCGCCAGAAGTGACTCTGGTTTCCTGACCTGACCTCTCTCTGCTAGGTTTTATCCCCTGGGAGGCCCGCCAGGGCGCTTGTGAGCTCACAGGTGCGTGTATGGTGGAACCAGGGGGATTCCCGGACCCCAGGTATGGAGGGCCTTTACACCTGAACTCTATGCTGGGTACGCCCGTCCACAGATAGACTTACTGCGGGCCCGGGGGTATGGATTAGCACCATGTCACAGTCCAAACAGCGTATCTCCTTGCCGACCCAGCCACTCCACTCGCTAGGTCAAACTGTATGGCACCCCAATGCCCCTTGAGTTCAGCTGAGTCCCCAACTGGGTGACATCTCAGGTTCCACAGCACCAGAGCAGCCCACAGAATCACTGCTGGGGGGGTCCACCCATGACCGGCATCCATCCCAGGCCCTGCGCGCAAGCGTGTACGTCCGGGCGCTCTCCTCCTGCTGGGGCTCGTTGAGGCGTACCCTCACTGACGGTGACTCTGGACTCATCAGGCCCAGCGCCTGCTGGGCAGCACAGAAGTAGTCTGGGATCAGGGAGGCCCAGTCCCGATCTCCGCTGCTCCACTGAGCTTTGTGCAGCTGCCCCCAGCGGAACGCTGCTCAGCCGGTGAAGTAGCAGCAGGTAGGCCTCAGGCGAATGCTGCCACACTGGCTCTTTCACAGTCGCACTCACCACGGTCGTGTGCCTCTGCTACCTCAGAGGCACTGGACCTAGAGGCCGCCCCTCAATCGTGCTGGTGCTCCGAATGGGGGATGCATACTCCGCGTTGCTTGCAGCCTCAGGTGTCTGCTTCAGTGTGCAAGTCAGGCCCAGACTCCGGGAGGCCCAAACACCGCCTCTGCTGCTCCACAGGCCTAGTGCAGCCACAACCAGGGGAACACCGCCTCAATAGTAATGCAGCGGCAGGGGGCCCCAGGCAAGCTCCACCCTGCTGTTCCCCTACGGTCCAGCTGACTGTGGCGGGGTCCTTCAGTGGGATTCTGTATGGTGCCCCCAGTCACGCTGGTGGGCAGCCCAGCCAGCACAGACCGCCACAGCTCCAGCGGGTCTACCACACCGTCTGCAGCTACCTCGCAGGAGCCGGCCCAGACAGGTCGCAATGCTGGTGCCACTGTAACGCGGCAACGGAGAGGCACCGATGCTCCCGGTGTGAGCAGGACGGGCACCGGGGTCACCACACCTCACTGGCAGCCTCAGGTGGCTTCACTGCCAACTTAAAACGCTATTCTTTGGCCACGGCGAGTGGAGCTCCTCAGGCTCGATGTTGCTCCGCCGCCATCTTGGCCACGCCCCTCTTGTCTGCTGTTTTTAATATACTTGCACAGATGACCACAGTTACCTGGCTTCTGTCTGCAATAAAACTACAGATTCTACAAGAATCCCTACTTTATGGACTGACTTTATTTGGACCTCCATTGAGTGCTTGGCATATTTGTATATGTTTAAATAAATATTTTTGTCACAAACTCTAATGTCTACTTCTGAGAAGGTACAAGGGATAGGTTGTTTAAAAATTAACTCAATCCCTCCTCTCTCTAGGTTGGTTTGTCATTCCTAAAGATTGCATAATCCTGTGGGATATCATCAAGGATATCAGGAGCAGACTGTGCCTTTTGCCAGGTTTCGATGAGGAAAAGCATATCCAGCTGATGGTCTATAAGGATATCATACATTCCTGCCTTATGCTTCCGTAGGAAATTGCAGTTCAAAATTAGCACTGTGACGCATGTGAGGTGTGTTCAACTTTGCTTCCCTCGAGTCCCTCAATAGTAGGGTTTGAGAAGACAAAATTACACTTACCACAGCTTGTTTCACTCCTAGAAACCTCAATGGAGGGCTTACGGTCTCCAGTAATAGAAGGAGCAAGTTGGAGGATCTCCTTAGCGGTGTATTGCAGGATGGCTGGCTCTAAACCGGCAGGGCTCCAGGCCCCTGACGCCATCCAGACATGGACGGGCACATACGGGAGTCTGTGCAGGAGTGATTTGTTGATTCCGGCGTACAGGGCGTTGCCGTAATCCAGTCTGCTGGTAATGAGTGCGTGGGTGAAGGTCCTTCTGCAGTTGGGAGGATCCACTTTGAGGTCTTACGGAGGATGCTGAGGCAGTTGAAACTGGTGGAGGTACTGCGTTGATCTGGCGGTTCATGGAGAGGGAGGAGTCAAGGATAATGCTGAGGTCCCGAGCGTGGTCTGTAGGGGTGGGTGGGCTCCTGAAGACGGAGGGCCACCAGGTGTTGTCCCAGGCGGAGGTGCAGGGGCCGAGGATGAGAACTTCGGTCTTCTCTGAGTGTAGCTTCAGGCAGCTGTCCTTCATCCAGGTTGCCACGTTCTTCATGCCTTCCTGGAAGCAGCGTCTGGTGTCTTCGGGATTTTTTGTGAGCGAGCGGATGAGCCGGGTGTCATCGGCGTAGGATACGATGCTGAGCCCATGCTGTCTGACGATGGCGGCGAGGGGGGCCATGTAGATGTTAAAGAGCGTGGGGCTGAGTGATGATCCCTGGGGTACTCCGCAGTTGATTTCCGTGGGTTTTGAGTGGAAGGGAGGGAGTTGGGTCCTCTGAGTTCTGCTGGAGAAGAAGGATTGGATCCAGTCGAGGGCGGCTCATTGGATTCCCGTGTAGTGCAGTCTAGAAGGATGAGGGCCACGGTCTGTCCCTGGTCGAGTAGCCTGCGGATGTCGTCAGTGGTTGTGAGGAGGGCGGTATCGGATGACAAAGTAATAGTGAAGAACCGGGTTTTCTTAGAACCCAGCGGTGCCAGGGACACACCCGAAGTCTTCGGATTCACCTGTCTTGGCAAACAGAGACACGGAATACTTCTAGGTGGTGTCAGAGATCAAATTTATTAGCTGCAGCTAGTAACAGTAATCTCAGCAATACAACACGGTGTACAAATCAAGAAACTGTTCAAATTCATAGAGCAAGACATCAACTTTTATACACAATATTCTCGTTATAAAATGTACACCCACTGCGCAAAATTCTGACCAATAGGACACATTTTCTAACTGAGTATCACATTAACAAAAACCCAATTTACAGTAACCCAACCCAAAAGTTAATTATTAGGACTGTCCCAAATTCAATCTTTGCAAGCCAGACAAATTCATAATTGAAAGCACTACCCATGTAATGAAAAGTCGTAAGGAAAGAAACAATTCAGATGCTGATTAGGATAAGATATGTACAAGGAAACTAAAGGTAACGAGGTCCTGAACATTGATTGGCAATCTCAGATAACGATCAGCCAGATAAATTGGCTTTGTGAAGGGTCAGTTTCAGGTGAAGAAGTCAGCATCCTGCAGTTCACTCACAAGTCAGAAAAGGGCCTGTTTAATGCATACATGAACAATGAGGCCCATGCAACTTTGTTCGTTCGGTTACCTCCACGGCCTACGTGAGGGCAGCACAAAATGGCGTTATGAACAACGCAAACAAAATGGAGTCCGGTGCCGAAAACCACGGAACCTCAGACCCTCCTTTTGCCATTACGTAGGCAATGACCTAAACTCACGTCAATCTGAATCCAGGTCTATATCTATTCTCATCAGGTCATCAAGGTGTTGCTGTAACATCATCTTATTATCCTTCGCTTCTCTCGGGACTGGTCTTCTCACACAGATTGTAGCACAAAGACTACAAATAGCGGGACCACACTGGATGCATAAGCAACACAAGAAAAGGATTGCTAAAGCCATACCAAGGAACATCAGAATCTTCCATCCCCATTTGGACAGCAGTTCCCAAAACCATTCTATCAATGACCAGTTTCCTTTGTCTACATGTATAGACTCAGCGGACTTATGTAACCTCAAGATGGCTTGGTACACTGTTGGGGCATTATCTGGTATGAAAACACAGAAACTAGACCTGATCAATTTACATACTCCACCTCTATCTGCAAGTATAATATCTAAGACAAAGCGGTTCTGTAATGTCATAAGGCGATCCGCTTGAAGCTCGGCTGTAATATTGCTAAGGGCACCTGCAGTCTCATTTATAGTCAGCTGACGAATATTCCTACCATTAGCCATAGGACCCCAAAAGGGCAGGAAACCCTTAAAGAAGTCTCCAACTTCTTGTGCGGCAGTGTCTTTCGCATCGATAACACCTCTACCATATCTTGTCTTATGGTAGTTGAAAGCAGCTGTGTATGTAGAGGGAAGCAAAAATGCCACATAACATGTGCCTGAAAAGTCAGAAGGCAACCATGTATATGCTCTATCATAACAAACAAAATACGTGCCTTTAGCTGGCACGAACGGTGGAGATTTCTGGGACGTATAGAGATAGGTGTGAACACACACACTCTTACCAAGCTGAGCTCTCGGATTCTGACCATTACCTTGCAGACAAAAATGACCTCGGTGGGGTACAATCAAAATAGGAGGAGACCTTTTCTGTCTCTCTTTCTCTGTCAGACTAATGCTATATCTCGTCTTGTTCCAACCAACATATGCTCGTACCTCATCTTTAGGGATAGCATTATATGCATCAATATCTCTGACCATATCTACTATTCCCTGCACCAAGGCATTATTATTCGCATTATCTTTGACAGAACGTACAGGAGATGCTTTATTCGCATAGATAAACATTGACTGGAGTGCCCATACTGACCCATTAGGCGAAAAAGGCAAAACCAAATATGGCATTCCCTTATCAGTCGTATGTGGCATAAGACCACACACCCAACAAATCGTGGTATTTACAACTAGCTGATGCTGATGTAACATCTGTATAAACGAATTGTTCACAAATTCTAATCTTCGTGTCTGTTCATGTTCAGGCAACGTATGAAACTCATGTGGGGAAATAGTAGGAAAAGAAAGAGTAGGTTGGGAGGTAGATGCAAGTGTCTGTTGTGATGCATAGAAAATCCAACCCCCACAAACCAACGTAATGTTCAAAAGCATAAGAAAACACATTATTAAAAAACATTTGCTACGAACCAATATACACATTTGCACTCTGAAATCAACTCTTTTAACACCCTTATCGGACTCAAAAGACTCCATCGTCTAACGTGCTGCTCACGGCAATTTTCCTTCTTCACTTAAGTGTGCGTCAAGATCGTACTAACGACCCTAAACCACAGACCTTGTGTCAATACGCGGCTCACCCCTTAAGAACTTATACCGTGACCCTGCAGCTGAGTCCGGATGGTGACTCGAAGAAGAAAAAGTAAAAAAGTCTCTTGATCTGACAAGGTGTAATTCACTACATAAAAAAATTTAGATTTATTTGTCCATTTCAAACGTCCTTTTTCGATCTCAGATTGTAGCGTTCTTTGCCAGGCACAGTTGGATCCTTAAATAAAAGTTCCGGATTGGTGGTGTCGATCTTTAGATGAGGAGGCACAGCAGCTTGCAGAACATCATCATCCTCGCGCTCTGATCGTGTCCATGTCAAATGAGCATCACTAAAAGGTACGAATCTAGGAACCCTTTCACACTCGGAGTCAGCTATTCCATCCCTCACCCACTTATCATACGGTAAGGGCAATGGAACTTTTTTCGTATGGGTGGCATGCACCCAGTTCTTTTTACCAGCTACTCTAACAGCAGTTCTAGTGACCAGCAACACCAAATAGGGACCAGTCCATCTTGGCTCCAAATTCTTGGATCGCTGAAAATTCTTCGTCAAGATAAAATCACCAGGTTGGATCGTGTGCCCTGGATCTGCAGAAGCTGTCAGCAAACTGTCATAGACCTGTTGGTGGAGAACACGTAATTTAGCAGTCAAGTCATGTAAGTAATCCACCAACATAGGGTACTCAAGGTCACTGTATTTTTTAGGACGAGGCACACCCCAAACATTCGCTGGACGACCAAAAACTATTTCGTATGGGCTAAGTCCCACACGAGAATGCACTGTCGTCCTTGTTGACAAAAGAGCCAACGGCAAGGCATCCGGCCATGTAAGACCAGTGCTCGCTTGAATCTTAGCGAGTTTCAGCTTTAATGTGCCGTTATAGCATTCGACAAGACCTGCTGACTGGGGGTGATTCGCAGCGTGGCACTTCTGATTTATCCCTAATCCAATACACACTTTCTTCATGACTTGACCCACAAATTCACTCCCATTGTCCGACCATACAATTCTCGGCAAACCAAATCTAGGGAAATACTCTTTGAGCAAAACCTTAGCTGTAGACAAGGCAGTATTATCCTTAAGGGGGTAGGCCTCTATCCATCTGGAAAAGGCGCAAACAACCACAAGGACATACTTCAGATTGTTGCATCTCTCCATGTGAATGTAATCTAGTTGTATCACTTCAAATAGATACGTCGGAGGAGCAAAATGACCAGCTGGAGTTGGAGTTCCCTTGCCAGGATTATACCTCAGACAAATCATGCAATGTTTCACAACATTCTCAGCACATTTCGGAATTCCAGCATTCTGCCATACTGGAGCCAACAACTTGCATATTCCCTTCGAACTAATGTGAGCCATTCCATGAGCCATAGTAACCACTGGGAGCACATACGCATCAGGCAACAACCATCGCTGGTGTTCTGACAACTCAACCCAACAACCCGTTGAATCCAACATACCCGTACTCTCTCTCCACGTACTCACTTCTTTTTCCGTAGCTTCAGCCTGAATCATCTTCACACTTTCTATTGTGTCTTCACACATTCCACTTTCCACAACCCATCTTGCAGGACCTGCCACATACATACGGCTCATCATGTCTCTCGCCGTTTCCTTCGCAACTTCATCCGCAAGCGCATTCCCTCGACCTACATCGTCCACAACTTTCTTATGCGCACTACACTTCACAATTGCAATCTGCTTTGGGAGAGCAAGAGATTCCAAAAGTTCATTCACTAACTGCCCATGCTGAATTTTTGTGCCATGGGAAGTAAGGAATCCTCTTTCTCTCCACAAACGTCCAAAACTATGGGCAACACCAAACGCATACTGGCTATCAGTATAAACATTCACTCGCTTTCCCTCTGACAATACACACGCTCGTGTCAATGCTATCAACTCTGCTGCTTGCGCAGAATTCTGTGCTATGCGTGCTGTCTCAACAACTGTATGTAAAGTTGTGACGGCATATGCTGCAGTCGTTTCACCATTCGGAAGCTTAAAACACGAACCAACTACCCATAGCGTACCATCAACATTCTCAAGAGGAGTATCTTTTAGGTCAACTCTAGCTTTCGTTTCTTCCTCTGTACGAAGAAAACAATCATGCTGTTCTTGAGCATCTGACTCTACAGAAACCGGCAACAACGTAGCTGGATTCAATACATTACATCTTTTAATGTGAACATGGCTAGCCAAAAGAGTCAACTCATAACCTGACAGACGTGCACTAGTAAGGTGCTGTGTCTTGGTCCTGTTCAATAAGGTATCCACTGCATGTGGGACCATCACAATCAACGTATTATCCAATACAAAACCAGCAGACTGTCGGATAGAAACAGCCGCTGCCGCTGTAGCTCTCAAACAACTCGGCAACGCTTTAACTACTGGATCTAACGTCGCTGAAAAATACGCACATGGGCGTTGCTTGTCTCCAAACTGTTGAGTCAACACTGACAATGCACAACCTTCTCTCTTGTGAACATACAACGTGAAAGGTTTACTGTAGTCAGGAGTACCCAATACCGGAGCCAAACACAATGCATCACGTAATTCAGAAAAACTTTTCTGACACTCATCAGACCAAGGGAGAGGATGCGGAGTATCTTTAAGAGTCAGCGCCAACAGAGGTTTCGCTAGCAGGGAAAAATTAGGGATCCATTGTCTACAATACGAGGTGATACCTAAGAAAGCACGCACTTCTCTCTGTGTGGATGGCACACTCATTTGCGCAATCGTTTGAATTCGTTCTGGGGTCAACCTTCTTCCCTCCTTCGACAAGAGATGACCTAAGTAGGTTACTTCTTGTCGGTAATACTGTAACTTTGAAGGTAACACTTTATGATGAAGGTCAGACAAATACCGCAACAGAGAAAGGATAGCCTCTCTACAAATCTCTTCGTCATCAGCGGCAACCAACAGATCATCAACGTACTGGATAAGAGTAGCACCAGTAGGCAACACAAAGCTATCAAGCTGAGTTTTCAACGCCTGACTATAGATGGAGGGACTTTCACAATAACCTTGGGGAGCTCTCTTAAACCGGAAGCTTCGTCCTCCTAAAGAGAAGCCAAAAATATCCCTACTCTCCTCAGCAATCGAATGCTTAAGAAAGCATTATTCAGGTCGATAACAGAAAACCAGGCTGCCGAAGCAGGAATCAGAGTCAACAAAGCAGTGATATCAGAAATGAAATGAAATGAAAAAAGTACTTGATTAAGCGCACTGCGGCCAAGCGGCTTCCTGGCGCTGGGGACTTGACCAGACTCACAGAGGGGACCCAGGGAGACTAGCAGGGAAACGCCTGGGAGAACAAGAAAGTTTTGAGAGCTTTACGGAAATGGGTATAGATGGGGATAGAACGAATGGAAAGAGGGAGACTGTTCCAGAACCGGGGGGCCAGAACCGAAAATCGGGTGCCCCCTGTTCTGGATTTGCGGAAGCGGGGGACATGCAGAAGGGAGAGAGAAGAGGAGGGAGAGTGCGGCTGGGGGCGTGAGGAGTGATGAGAGATCTGATAAAGAGAGGAGCTGAGCGGGTGTGCGCCCGAAAGGCCAAATAGGCCAATTTGAAAAAAGATCTAAGGCGCACAGAGAGCCAATGAAGGGACTTGAGTGCAGGGGTAATGTGGGAAGATTTGGGGAGACGGAGAATGAGGCGGGCTGCCTGATTTTGAATGGCCTGAAGGCGGCGGGTTTCATAAGCGGGTATGCCCACGTACATGCCATTCCCATAGTCAAGGCGGGAGGTGATAAGAGCCATGACGATGGTTTTGAGGGCGTCCGCAGAGAAAAACCAGGAAATCTTACGGATGAGCCGGAGGGACAAAAAACAAGAGGACACGACGGAGCTAATTTGGGCATGCATGGACAGGTCATGACTGACCTTGATGCCCAGAGTCCGAACAGAGGAAACCGGTGAAGGGGGGGAACCGAAGGAAGGGGGCCAGTGAACCGAGGATCAAGGGTTTGATGGACCACCCATGAGGACAAGCTCCGTCTTGTCCAGATTGAGCTTCAAGTGATTGATGCTCATCCACTCGGATATAAAAACTAAGGTGGAATAGAACTTAGGGAGGGAATCAGAAGGGGAGGAGGGTTCGAAAACGAGCTGGAGGTCATCCGCGTAGTTATACACAGAGACCCCCAGCTCGAGAAGAGAGATGATAAGAGGGTGGATATAAAGATTAAAAAGAAGTGGGGAAAGGGAAGAGCCTTGGGGGACCCCACAGGTAATCAAGCGAGGGGGAGCGGAGAAACCTGAGAGGTGGACCGCTTGGGACCTACCTTGAAGAAAGGACGCAAGCCAAGAGAAGGCGGCGCCCCGAATGCCCGCTGCGCTGACACGGTCTAGAAGGATAGAATGGTCGACTGTGTCAAACGCAGCGGACAAATCGAGGAGGACCAGGGCTTGGGGGAGGTTAATGTCAGCTTTCCCCTTGAGTTCGTCCAGGACCGCGAGGACCACAGTCTCCGTGGAGTGGCCTGGGCGAAAGCCCGCCTGATGGGAGGCCAGGAGGTGGTTCTCCTCGATGTAGGTGAGCAGACAAGATGTGACGTAGCTTTCAAGGATCTTACCCAGATAAGGGAGAAGAGAGATAGGCCTAAAATTAGGAAGAAGAGAGGGATCCAAACCAGTTTTTTTAAGAATGGGAAGAACTATAGCAGATTTGAAAGATGAAGGGACAGAACCCAGAGCCAGAGAAGCGTTAAGAAGGGCGAGAGGGGGGGGCGGGGCAGCTAGTGAAGAGAGTTCTAAGAATCCGTGCGGGAGCACAGTCCACAGGAGAACCAGACTTGACTTTTACAAGCAGGTTAAGGAATAGCTCCAGAGAGATGGGTGGAAAATGATACAGAGAAGAGGAGGGCAAGGGGAGGGAGCAGGAGAAACCAGGTTGAAGCACAGTGGGGATATTGGCCTTTATGTTGGCGATCTTATCAATAAAATAGTCATTAAGTGAGGAGCAGAGGATCTGAGATGGGACGAGACTAGTGCTGGTGCGGTCAGAGGTAGCAAGATTATGAACCAAAGAAAAGATTTCTCGAGATTTATTGGCAGAGAGGGCAACTCTCTCGGTGAAGTATTTAGTTTTAGCCGCGAGGATCGCTCTTTTATAATCATTGAGGAGGAGTCTGTATTTGGCGCGGAGAGTGGGACAGTAGTTCCGTCTCCAATGACGTTCCGACCGCCTGAGATCGAGTTTAAGAGCTTTAAGCTCAATGGTGAACCATTTGTGCGCATCATTGGGGCGGACGGCTTTGACCTTCTTGAGCAGGGCGGCCTGATCGCAGGAAGAAGAGAGCCAGATACTAATAGCGTCTGCCTGAGAATCCAAAGAGAGATCGGTAAGATCAGGAGCTGAGGAAGCCAAGGAGAGCGAAAGAGAGTTAAGGTCAGTCTGGTTCCAACTACGAGCCAGAATATTTTTGGGTAGAGGGAGCTTGTCGGCCGAACCCAAGTGAATGAAAAATGATATAATAAAGTGGTCCGACCAGACACAAGGGAGTATAGAGGGGGATGAAACGTCGCCGCGTGATGACCAGATTTGGTCCAGGATATGACCCTGGACATGGGTGGGGGCCGAGACATGGGATGAGAAGTTCAAACACTGAAGGGTAGCAGAAAAGTCTTTAGAAGACTGATCTTCCCTGGGGTCACCCGGCCAAAAGTTGAAGTCGCCAAGCAGGAGAACCGAAGAGTTATTGACCACCAATGTGGCCAAAAGATCCTGTAGAGTAGCTACATATGAAGGCATGGCTTGAGGGGGACGATACATAAGGACTACGGTGAGAGGTACGGAGAGATTGAGTAATCGGGCCACCAAGTAGTCCACGTTAGGTATGGGGGGGGGGTGAGCAAGAAGTTGGAATTTCAGAGTAGAGCGGATAATCATCGCCACGCCTCCCCCAACCTTACCATCCGGGCGGTCTGCTCGGAGGGCGTAATAGGTATCGGGGAGAATGGCCAGGAAATCCGGAAGGGAATCAGTGGAGAACCAGGTCTCAGTGAGAAATAGAAAATCTGGGGAGTCTGTGTTCAGAAGATTGAAGAGTTCCGTCTGATGTTTGGCAGCAGAGCGGGTGTTAAGCAAATAGGCGGAAGCTGCCAAAGGGACAGGAGAAGAGCGAATGACAGGAGAGGGATCCGAAGGAGCAGAGGTAGGGCTGTGGGTGACAGGGAACAGACGGGGAGGGTGGGGGGCAAGAATACCAAGAGAATCAAGACGATGCAATAAAGAAGGGGGAGGAAGGGAGGAAGCAAGATGTGCAGAGAGTTGAGCTGAAGTGTAAACCAGAGGAAGGGCAGAGTCTGTGGGCCCTGGTCCCGGCCCGTCGAGGGGCCAAAAGACTGCAGCGCTGACCCCAGAGCCGCCCAGGATGATGAACTCGCCCGTCCCTGCTCCGAAAACCAGACCGGCAAGGAGGAGACGATCAGCGGGAGGCGCTCTGTGGCGCGCGCAGGTGAGGGGGCAGCTAAAAGTATTACAGTGCGCAATATCCGATGCGCGACCAGGATACACAAAGTTCGTCGACCTTATGGTCTGTGCAGGCTAAAATGGTGCGTTGCTCCCGGAGACGCCTCGGGAGATCTGTGGTAAAAGTCAAGGTAGGCGCGGGATCCGCCGGGCACCTGAAATGCTTGCCAGGGGGGGAGGGGCCAAAAGACTGCAGCGCTGACCCCAGAGCCGCCCAAGGTGGTGGACTCGCCCGTCCCTGCTCCGAAAACCAGACCGGCAAGGAGGGGACAATCAGCGGGAGGCGCTCTGGGGCGCGTGCAGGTGAGGGGGCAGCTAAAAGTATTACAGTGCGCAATATCCAATGCGCGACCAGGATACACAAAGTTCGTCGACCTTAAGGTCTGTGCAGGCTAAAATGGTCAGGGACAACAGGAAACTGTGGCACCACAATCTTGTTTACCTCTCGAAGGTCAATCACAAACCGGTACACAGGTGGCTGAGAAGCATCAGTACGCTCAAGGACAGGCAAAACCGGACTATTACACACATTACCTCTCGTTTCCTCAACTACACCCTTCTTAACCAGATCATAGACAATCGCTAATAGAGCTCTCTCGCCATCACTAGATATTTTATACTGTGGGCTACGAGGTAGCCTAGCATTCGATTTGAGGGTGACAACATACGGTGGAATCTGCAAAAGACCAACATCATTAGGACCTGTAGCCCAAAGTGTATCAGGAAGAGAACGCAATTCCAGTGGAAGACAATTTTTAGACAAATACATCGGAGAAATCACTTTCTTACCTAGGGTAAGATGTACTCCCGAAGGAGAACAATGTAATGTCGCATACAATCTTTTCAGTAAGTCCAAACCCAACAGATTCTCATTACAACCAGTCGTCAAAATAAGAGGATCTTCCAATTCACAAGGGCCAATAGAAAGGGGCAAAGGATTAGAAATCGGGTTACAAACTGGGGCGCCTAAAAATCCTACGGAAACATTCGTCAAGCCAGACAAAGGTGCGCCAGGAAGTTTAGAGTGCATAATAGAACTCTTCGTCGCACCAGTATCCAAAAGAAAAGAAAAGGTTGTACCACACCTGATGTAGTCACTTCAACATAAGGTCCACTCTGGTCTACTGTAACTGACACTACTCCCTCTCTTTGCCCATGGCTGTCCTAACTATCATTATAACCAGCACTCTCACTCTCGACATACTAATCATCAACATAGTACTGTGCAGACTGACCACTCGGAACATTCTGTCTGTCAAAATAATTCGCAGAATTCTGAAGGGAAGAGCTCATTCTGGGGTAACACACCACGTCCCCTACCCCTAGGAGCTTGCTGGAAACCACCACGACCTCTCTGACCAGATACGCCATTCGCACGCTGTAACAAAGCCAGGCAACTATTCTTAAAATGACCTTCCTCTCTGCAATAAGCACACTGATTAGGACCAGGAAAGAATCGCGGAGCATAAGGCTCAGGTTTCTGTAACAATCTCTGAAACTGTGGAGGTTGCTGAAACTGAGTCTGATTCTGGCGAGGCGAATAAGCTTGCTGCAGAAGAACCTTGGTCTTTAAATCTTTAGTTTTCTTCTCTGCTTTATCCTTCTCATCTTTATCCCTATTCTCATAATATTGTGCAGTAGCCAATATCTGGGCCGACGAAGAAACAGCCCATGAACTCTCAGAGTCCTTTAACTTATTGGAAAGTTCGGGAAGCAAATTAAAGACAAATTTGTCCACGAACAACCTTTGACCACCTTCCGTACTCTGCTTACGTTCCGAAACAGGGGTCATACTCAATGACCCAAACAATGGAGACAACAAATTAGCCACAGTCTCAGTCATTCGTTTTCGAGCAGAAGGAGAAGAAGCAGACATAAGAACAGGAGAATAAGTATTTTGAGGCAAAAGAGATGTAGGGACAAGAGCAGTAGGAATCGAAGATACAGAAGTAGAAGGCAAAGGAGTTTGAGGCAAAGCTGGAAGCAAAGCTGGCGACCCTAGAGTGGGTTGCGCAGTAGGAGGCAAAACCATCTGTGGAGCACCGGGTGGCTGAACAACAGCAGGAGGTTGAACAACAAAGGGTGGAACAACCGGGGGTAATGGAGGCGCAGTAGCACCCTGCACATAAGGGGGTGGCAATCTCAGTAGATGAGAGATCAAAGGATCTTTTTCAAGATCTTTAATTACTTTCGGAGGAGAAGGCGGCAAGGCCGGATAACATTTATCTATGGCCATGCAACGCTGTCTATCTAAAACTTCACACATTCGATCTTCCTCATATGATTTAAACTGCCTAGCAGCTTGTAGTACTGACATATTCTTATCTTTCCTATCTCTCTTTGCTTGCTTAATTTCTCGCTGTTTGGCTTCCTTTCGCCAAAGGCGGAAAGAGTCAAACATTGCCGGCCGGCTTTCTTCTTAAATAGCACAACTTCCAGATTTTCTAAAATATTTAATTCAAAACTACCATGTTGGGGCCATCGTAAAACACCATCCTTCCTAGTGTAGCGGACCCACACTTCATTATAAGTGATAGGACCCACTCCGTGTTTTGAATAGAGCTCATAAGTCGGAGTTCCAACCGGAGGTATCGGACACGAATCCTCCAATCGGGAATCCCTGTTGCAACCACAACTAAACCATTTCCCAATTTTGCTAAGACCAGGCATCTTATAGCTCACTAATCTAGCTTCAAACTTCAAGGGGTTATCAACTATCGATACACTCGTAAATATACGAGCCCCTCGGCTTTGATTTTTGCAAAAATCAAATCAAAACCAAGAACCAAAACAAAGTCGTGGGAGCGACCCACTTATACTTAACCAAATATCTGTCACGCCACCAGAAGACCGTCTATCGTCTCGCTTTACAAAGGATCAATCAAGGGTCCAAGACAGGGCGACAGTCAGGGCAGCAGTCCTTCGTAGCCGTTGGAAAGCGGGAAGCCTCGCAGAAAAGACCTTCGGTCCACGTCGACATGCAGGGGTCAGTGAAGTGGCAGCCTTCCTCCAGAATTTCCTCACGTGGCTCCTCACGATCCTCAGGCTTGGACCGGTACCGCTGAAGTCGCCCCATCGTTGGGCGCCAACTGAAGAACCGGGTTTTCTTAGAACCCAGCGGTGCCAGGGACACACCCGAAGTCTTCGGATTCACCTGTCTTGGCAAACAGAGACACGGAATACTTCTAGGTGGCGCCAGAGATCAAATTTATTAGCTGCAGCTAGTAACAGTAATCTCAGCAATACAACACGCACTACCCATGTAATGAAAAGTCGTAAGGAAAGAAACAATTCAGATGCTGATTAGGATAAGATATGTACAAGGAAACTAAAGGTTAACGAGGTCCTGAACATTGATTGGCAATCTCAGACAACGATCAGCCAGAGAAATTGGCTTCGTGAAGGGTCAGTTTCAGGTGAAGAGGTCAGCATCCTGAAGTTCACTCACAAGTCAGAAAAGGGCCTGTTTAATGCATACCTGAACAATGAGGCCCATGCAACTTTGTTCGTTTGGTTACCTCCACGGCCTACGTGAGGGCAACACAAAATGGCGTTATGAACAACGCAAACAAAATGGAGTCCGGTCCCGAAAACCACGGAACCTCAATAGTGCAAACAAAAAACAGAAACAGAAATCAAAACCGGCCGTGCCGACCTAAGATTTATCCTGGGGACCCAGGCCTACCCTTTATAATTCCCTTATCAGCAACATCTCGTTCCTGAGATGTGTCGAGGCCCCTTCCTTGTGATCGCTCACTGAAGTGAACAGGGGGAGTGTCTCTCTCCCTTCTCCAGCATGTCCCACCCAGCTCACAGGAACGCAGCAATACGCAAATCTGTCTGGGGAATTCCTCTACCTCCTCATGTTTCCACCAGGTAAGCCTGAGCTTCCCAAAATTGGACCTGGATTCTTCCATGTAATGTGCCATTAAAAGGCATACTTGCACTCAGTGTGTGTACACAGCGCACAAACTGTCCGGCAGTGTTACCTCCATGTATTGTGCCACCCTACTCACACATAAAACCAATCTGCGTGCACTGCTCCGTACTGTAGCCTTTCTGCATTGTGCCACTTTCAGGCACACATACAGCCAGGGCACCCGTTCACCATGTATATGCAGCTTAACATTACACCCTTCATTGATTGTACTGCTTGCAGGTACACATACACCCAGTACATTCACTCACTATGCACGCACTGCATAGCACTATATCTCTCTTGTGTTGAACTCCTTGCAGTTACACACACACCCAGTACATGCCCTCACCATGCATGTACTGCACAGATCTGCTCTAACCCCGTACTTCCCAGGTACACATACAACCAGTGCGGCACTTCACATCTAATCAATGTAGACAAAGGGAAAACTTTACCACACAGCAGCAACACTTTAAAAAGTAAGTGAGCCTGTAGGCCTCTCTATTGTGACATAGGTTAAAAAGGATCTGTTCACTCCTGCTGATCATAACACAGTATGCTGCCATCACAGCGCTTGTGCTGCTTAACTTCTGATGAAGGCAGTAACTTTCCACCACTATGAGGGTAGTGATTTGGACATCCCTCCCGGTCATACTAGAACACAATACGTAAGACAAACCTATGTCATGGCGCATAGGCATGATCTGTGTTTGAATATGACAGCAAAAATCAGCATTAGGGATCCAGACAATAGTACATTTGAGCACTCAGGGCAGGAGTACATGTCCATTACCATGCAGAGGACTTTTCCGTCCCAACAACACCATTGCATATGCAGGTTTTGCTCGCATTCCAACAAAGCAGCACTTCTTATGAAAATCAAAAGAAGCAACTACAATACTGTAGCATTGCAGATACTTTCACAATTGCTGCTTCCCTTTAAGGATGCTGTGAGGCCTTTTTTAAGGGCAATCTGCCTTACTTTAGGCACTTGACTCTTTCAGGAAAGCCAATATGAATAGTCATGGCTTCCTTCAGGAGGTAGAGGAACTTAAAGTCACAGATTAAGAGTGACACCGATGACACTCGATAACTTTAATGTCCAGCCAGTGCTTAATGTATAAAAAGAAAAAGGTTTGTTTTGTTAACATGTAAGTAGGTAAGTAAAACAGTACATTTACAAATAAGATACATCCAGAAAACCAGACGTGTCATAGCATATTCTACGCATCTATTGAATACTGAAGGATCTTTATAGCACCCTTGCACTAGATGCTAGAATATTAGTTCTCATTGAGTGCCAAGGCAGTGCTATCTCATGAGAGATGCTTGAGGTTAACTCGAGTCTTTTCAGGGTTAGGTTTTAAAAAGAAAATATGTGGGTGATTGATGGATGCAGGCAGAGATTAAAGGCTTTACTTTGATATAAGTGACTGTGGTACCAAACGATGCTGAGGAATAAAATTTGAGCAAAAATTAGTCCAAGACCTAGATTGAAAGTGGGAGCACATAAACATTGGTAATCTTAAAATCCATAACCCAAGGAAGAAGGTCTGTATCCAAAGTAAATATTATAAATATTGAGTGCTCCCAGTGATGTCCTTGGTGACACATGTACTCACCTGGGAGACACAGTTTAGCTATTGGAGCACTGGGAACAGTTAAGGGCCCTTTTGTTTGTGATGGGTATTGCTAGTGGGCAAGTACCTACCATGTTTCCCTGGGGTATTTTTGGAGTAGGAGACCCGTAACTCAAAATTACTGGCTGTATTGTTTTTATAATGGTGGGCCACCTAAGGGTACTGGGGGACCCACTGCAAGTCACAGTGGCAAAACTGACCTGTCACTGGTCAAGATTGAAGAAAGGGTGACAGTGATTTTATCCAGCAACAAACTACCTAATGTAACAGCAATGGTTCAAACAATTAAAATATACATGAATGGGACAAGTTGGGATGATGGGAGCCCCGTTTCTTGATTCTTCGTGATGGAGCAGCTCCTTTACATGGATGTCCGTCTTTGTTTTCCTGGTTAGCTGGGCTGTGGAGGCATTGTAACATCTGGACAATCTCTGTTCCTTGAGCGGTCCTCATGACAGTCCTTCCTGTCAGCTGGGTGTTGTTCTGTCTTCCTTGGGGTCAGGCAACTCCTCCTGGCAGGTGCAGCCCAGTTTCTCTTGTAGACAGGCACATCATCCTTCTTGCAATTGGTCATGCAACAAGGCAACTCCTCAGCTGTCCAGACTTAGGGCCATTCTGGAGAAAGCATTGAAACAACAGAGCTTGAAAAATACAAGGGCAGGGTGGCAAAGCGTATACAAAGCCATGCAGAGGCTGTTTGTTCCAACAGTTGCAATAAATCATAATCCCTTGACTCCTCTTAGAAAGTCTGTACCCCACAACCCTACATACAGAGAAGTGATCCAGGAGCCTTCAGTGGATTCCAGTGTAAAGTGTCAGCCTTGAACATTGAAAATGTATAGAGAACTTCGCTAGATAAAAACTAGATTTTACTGGCATGGTGAAGATAGAGTTGGCAGCCATTATGAAGGAGACTGTGATAATGAATAATGAAGGGGACAGCCAGGAGCCTCTGGTGGCAGAGGAAGATCTAGTCCAGTGAAATATGGGCATTGCCATTCTCGGTCACCAGGCTGCTGTCAACTGGTACACACAGTCTTTGCATGAAATTGAGAAAGGCTGGCATGAAAGAAGAACTCTTGTGGCTCTCAGGAGTGGATCACATGGTGGAAGAAGAAACTATAGTTGCTTAATGTACCAGGTGACAGGGCCATCAGGCCACTCTGCACACACTGATACCAACAAACTAAGTCCCAGTCCACAGGAGCAGCTGAGCACCAACTTCTGTGGCTTGTTGAAAGGATATAACTCTGGATGGTAATAAGTAAGCAGTCACAATACCCAGGAAGGTCCTCAGTATACCTGCTGAGATGACGACTAACAACTAACCTTCTTTTCGATGACAAGAATTTGAAAACTTCCTAGAGTGACTGCATTTCTTATCAATGCATTACCAATGTTAGCACAGAAGTTGGGGACCCTGAATTGACCATGAAAAAGAGCATAGTGAGGTGGAAAATTATTATTACCCAAACCCTCCCCAAGTTTGAAAACAAGCCATTCACTCCTATCCAAATCCTTTTGGAAGCACCACCTGCTAAGCAACACAGAACCTGAATCTAGCAGATAAAAAAATATAGGTATTATGAGATGTGATCAAAGGAGAGGCACTGTGGCCCACAGTATTCCCACTCCGGGCCTGGCAGCGGGTGCCCAAGGTCCCGTTCCCATGCCTCGCGAACCTTGGTGTCCCTACAGGGGACGAGAGCCATACTGGGCCTGTATAGTTTAGATATGAGGTGTTGCCCCCCCCCTCCCCGACCCAGAGTTGGCGATTATTAGTGTTAGCGGAAGGAAGCTGTCTGATTCCAATGGAAATTCAGAGATCTGTGCACGCAAAGCACTCTACAGTCTGTTTAGTATAAATCAACCCATGTATAGGGTCCCACGGAGGCGGCTGTCTTCCATCCCGGAGTGTAAGTGTCCCCCCTGGGAACAGGTCCCCTACTGTGTTGAGAGAGTATTTTGTGAGAGTACGCTGAACCAGCCTCTCCTGAGTGATGGGCAGCCACGGGTTATTAGCCAGAGGGATAGCCGAGGAGTACAGCGGCCGCCCACCCGTCAAAAGGGCCAGCTTCTTTCAGGCCCAGCTAGTCGTGGACACCGTTTGTATATCCTGGGGGTTTCTAGGGAGGCCTAGCGGTAGTATCGCTGTCAACGGGGTCGGGAACGTGTGGTCCTCAACAGGCTTTGCGTATGGAATCCAGGCATTCGAGTGGTACCAATGATGTGCATAACTGCACTGGGCCACTAAATAGTAAATTTGAAAATGTGGGGCCCTGAACCCTCCCCGTTCATATGACAGGGTCATTGTGTCCCAGCTGATCCTGGGCCTCCTGCCCCCAGACCAGTCTGATGAAGGCAATGCGCAGTGTTTGGAAAAAAATATTGGTTTGTCTAATGGGAATGTTGTGGAACATGTACAGAAATTTGGGCAGTACTACCATTTTCATGATGGCATCATGTCCCGCCAGTGAGAGAAGGAGTTTTAGCCACCGTTCCACTTGAGATTCAAGTGTGCTTAGCTCTGGACTGTAGTTCAAATGTATTACCTGCTCAGTGTACCTATGTATATGTATTCCTTGATATTTAACCAATGTATTGCACCATACCAAGGGGAATTCGCAATCCAGGCTCACCGTAACAGTGGTTAAGGGGAACGCTTCTGATCTGCTCCAATTGATGTACAGCCCAGAGAACCCCCCCAAATCGTATTACTTCTCTATTTATTGGTGCCAGGTTCTCCTGGGGATGACAGACATTAAGTATAATGTTGTCTGCGTAGAGCATAATCAGCAGTGACCCCTTTATGAATTGCAACCCCTTGTGGAGGTGGCGCTGTTGTAAATGCCGAATTAGGGGGTCGAGTGCAATAATGAAAAGTAGGGGAGATAGTGGACAGCCCTGTCTCGTGCCGCATGATAATGTGAAGGGAGGGGACAGGGTACCGTTTATTTGGAATCAGGCGTGGATGGTGTGTAGAGTAGTGCAATCAGGTGAAATAAAACCCTTTGGAATGCCCATCTTACTCAGTGGTGCTGGTAGGAAGGGCTGTTCTGGGGAGTCAAATGCCTTTTCGGCATCTAGCTGTTTGGCAACCATCTGGATGCCCGGCGAGATCCTGGGAAGTACCGCAAATAAGATGCGTACATGCAAGACCGTTGACCTATACAGGACAAAACCTGACTGGGCTTGTGAGTTTATTTGACCGAGTAGGAGACATAATCGTGTCGTGATAATTTTTGCTAATATTTTACTATCAAAGTTAAGTAAAGAGAGTGGTCTGTTCGAGCCGCATAGCTGGGGATCCTTCCCGGATTTGGGGAGCAATAAGATAACTACTTCCTGTAAGGTAGGTGGCACCACTTTGTGTTCAAGTTCTTCTTGATAAACTTCAAGGAGATACGGGGCAAGCAGGGCTTTATATGTCTTATAAAAATTGCCGGTATAGCCATCGAGGTCTGACACCTTCGTTCCATTCATGGATTCAATTACATTGATTATTTCCTCTGTTGTGAAGGGTTCCACCAGGAATTGTTGGTGAGCGGATACCAGCCATACCATCTCAAATTCCTCCAAATATTGTTTTCTTTCAGAAGCATTATCCATTGCCAGCGTTGTGTATAGATTAGTGTTGAACTCAAGGAGAACTCTTGAGACTAGTTATGTACAGTGGGCTTCTGGGGGGCAGCAATAATCGTGCAAGCGTGCACCCTGGCCTTTCCCTTTCCCAATATTTTCTGGCGGTGGCATATTTGCTTAAGAAGTGTGTTTCCCTCTCCGGTGCCTCGCTGTACTTTGATAGCAGAGTCATCCGGCGACTCAGAGACACGGGTGTTTCTCGCACTACGTGATCCCTCTAATATAAGCTTTAAATGCTTCCCATAGTGTGGCACAGGATTTGACAGCTAAATGGCACGACATTGCACACGTGTGGCACCTTCCCAGTGTCACAACAGTTCTCTCGTTCTCTGCATAATATACTGAACCACAACGGCATGCATCAAATGCATCTCTGCAAAAAATCTACTTACCCAGTAGTGCATGCGAGTTGAGCACAGTATACCAGAATATTTTGCAGTTATTGCTGACCATCAGGTTGGCAGTATTGATCGACTCACTAATGTGCCAGATCGCCATAGACACTGATTTAGTCAACAAAGGTGACATTAAGACACTGCATTCTAAGCATTTCAGTAGCTAAACCCAGATAAACTACCACACCAAAAAGTGCCTTTTCATTAGCAGTGGGGGCAACACAATGAAGAGGTGGTGGGGTGGGTGGAGGATGTGCGGGGGAATGGTGGAGGGAAGTGCGGGGGGGTTAATATTTAATTTTAAAAAGCACTTACGTGGAGCTGCTGGTCGCCTCCCGTGTTGCGCCACATCCTTCATGGTCCCAGCAGGCTCTGGGACAGCATTGGACTCCCTAGACAATCCCTGCGCTGCTCTGATGCTGGGAGAACAGTGCGTGGATTGACCTGAGCGAGCTGTATAGTCGCTCTCCTCAGACCAGGGAGTCAGTACTGCTTCTCCAGCCCATCTGTTCAATGCAGTGGGCTGCATCAATCTTAGTGCGCATAGCACTCCTTCTCCCCCTCCCATGCCCAGGCCCGCCCTGCACAAGCTGGTTCAGAGCCGGCAAAGGAAAAATAAAACGATTATAGGTAATCGTTTCATTTTTCATCTGCTGGCTCTGAGCCAGTGGGGCGACGCTCCTCTGCCATTATGGAGGAGCTGCTCCGGTTTATTAGCAGAATGAGGAATAGCCACCATTTTGAGAGAAGAAGGAGACTAGAGCTGCTGGTACTTTTGCTATGAGTACCATTTTAAGCAGAATTGGTGCAGGCAGGCAGAACCACACAATAATGCCCAGTGCTGAGGGAAAAATAGGGAGCCTGAAAAGCAGTTAAACATCAGTGAGTTTTTCAGCCATCCCCCAGGTGAGAAAAAGGCAAGCGCCAGGATGTTCACAGGCAAGATATGTGAGCAGAAGATGAGCAGAAGTCAAAGAAGCCTTTATATCTATGGTCTGCCACCAATGCAACATCACCTAAAACTAAAACTTGAAATAGAGTATGAGGTTCCTGCGGTGCAGGGAAAAAACATGCTGTATAGCAGGAAGAGGGAACGCCCCATGATGTGACTCAAGAGGTACTACAGGAAATAGAGACCAGTCCTAGCATCTTCGCCCTATATTGTATACAGCGCAAGAAAACAATCTGGCACAGGGACTAAAATCTCTGAATTGGGAATGAAATGATGGAGGCCCACTACCAAAGATACCATAAAAAAGTTATAAGTAGCTAATTGGCAGAAGAAAAATAATCAAAAAGCCAACTGCAGATTTACACTGCTTTTGAGTTTGCACAGTAGGGACTGGCAGAGTGGTGCAAATTTGGTGCAGTGCCTAGCATAAGATCCTATAGCCAACTCAAGCTGTGTGAACCAAAGACTGTATGCAGTTGTAGGTTGGGGCAGGGCCAGGCCGAAAGCCAAGCTTTGCGGACAACCTCTACTGCACATGGCTGAAGGCTGGGAGCAGGTTAGAATGTGTACCTGGCAGGTGAATAAACCGTATCATAAAAAAAGATACACATAGACTCCTTGAAATTCACCGTTTGTTGTATGCAAGATGCTTAACACACGCCATAATTGAAATTGCTGGATATGCACAGTGTACCTTTGCCAATAGCACATGAAAATAAATGTCTACCATCAGCAAAATACGGCCAACGGCGTGGGTTAGGGTGTTCATTTCTTATTTTGGAATCCAAAACTAGAGGATTTCAGTGTGTTTTGCGGGTTTGTAGTAGCTGCACCATAACTAAACTTTAGCTGGGGCAGAGTTACAATAAGTGACGCATCCCTGCATATCAGCAGGGATGCGCCACTTATTGTGCGCCATGCCTCCGCCATCATTGATGCGCCGCATTTACAATGCGGCGCACCATGGGGCAAAAACGGCACAGATGCGTGACGCATCTGTGCTGTTAAGGCGGCACATTGCTGGAGTTGCGTCGCAAGCACGACGCAGCTCCAGCAATGCACCGGGGTGTCCTATCTTGTTAATGCTGCGTCAATCCTTACGCCTGCTTCAAGCAGGCGCAGGGTTTTGACGCAATGGGCCCCAAAGTGACGGAGTGAAATCTTGTAGATTTCACTCAGCCACTTTTAGGAGGCGTTCCTGCGCCGGAACACCCCACCCCTGCGCAGGAACGCCTCCTCTGGCGCAGGGGTTTACAATGTGACGCATCTCCCAAATGGGGACCAGCTCATCTTAGAACCCCCTATTGGTCATTCGTTGGCTTTGGGGTGGGGTGTTATGTTCACAGTGGTCCAACAGTAGGTTAGCATTTCATCCTCAAATCTTTTTCCAGGCTGCCAGAACGTGAATGGCCTCATGATGATAAAATGAATTGTCCTGCACTTGACAGGAGTATGAAGCACAACACCCGTGTGTGAGCAGCCTTTTACGTCAGCATCCTGCAGCAGCCGCGGCGCACTTCCAGACAGGGCCCAACTCTCACCAGTTTCCGTTTTGAGAAGGCAGATGGCATATCTATGACCCGCTGTCTGCTAAACGGTGTT
Source organism: Lissotriton helveticus (assembly GCF_964261635.1). Lineage (NCBI taxonomy): Eukaryota > Metazoa > Chordata > Amphibia > Caudata > Salamandridae > Lissotriton > Lissotriton helveticus. The sequence continues at coordinate 978,715,579 of NC_136061.1, read as the reverse complement.
GAGTGTGTTAAATAAGTAATTGGCAGATTAGAAAACGCAAAGATCTCATTGCAGATAGGAGAACAGAGAGAAAACCGGACCTGCTTCCTTCTGTGTCTATATTAATACAATCCTCCTAAACGGCTCACACGTCAGGATCCCGCCTTCCAGGCATTCAGCCAGCAGAAGCTTCGCGAAGCACTGGCCGTTGTGAAGATTCCGTTGACGCTCTGACGCACTTGTATAAACTGAACTGCGCCACACGTCATCGCAACACGAGTGCACCCACCAACACGAGACCGCCAACTAGGATGCTGGAGGGTTTGGGCTGTTCTGGCAACAGAGAAGGTCCACAGACCACTGGTCAGAGGGTTGAAAGAAAGATGCCAGAATCATTGGAATTCTAAAATGTATTTTCCTTTTATGGTGGACATGTTGTGGGGTAAAGACGTTCCAAGGTGTCAAAAGAGCTTTCATGTCTAGTTAACGACGGTCAGTAAAGGTGAGAGTGTCTTGAGGCGGTTGTAAGTTGGGTGGCATTACACAACATCTTGACTGGCACGAAGCACGTTCTAGGCATTGGAAAGAATATTGTGTGTGGTTTATGTGATTCACCACGGCAGAGATTCCAAGGAATGGCATGTGGGGAGGACAGGGTGAAGAAGAGTGTAACGCGGGAGGACAGGGACATCTTAAGCATTTTGCGGGCCCTGAGCCGAACATAATTTGAGGCACCCTGCTCGGAACAACTTTGAATTTATTATCCATTTCCAGCTCATTCATGCCCTCAGCAACTATGGTCTAATCATTGACAACCCTCTTTGTTGGTCCCCAAACTTTTAAGGGGTCCTTAGTCCTTCAAGCAATCCGAAACCTTTTAATATTTATGATATATATTGTTGGGCTCCCTCCGTTTCTCCTTGTGTCCCACCCATCTCTTGGGATTACCCTTGTGTTTCCAAGCGCTCCTGCCACGCGCCCCGGAGGTCTATGAGAATTGTGTCTCAAGCTACAGCCAGTGGTATCTTGCGTATGCTCCCTCTGCTCCTCCTTTGTTGCCCCCATTGCGGATTTACTGGAAATGTGGTTGGTCCTGCTCCTGTTGCCACCATTCCTCGAGGATTGCACCTAGCTTCTCCTGTCTCCATCCCTTTATAAAATATCTAGAACATTCTGAAGCACCACTAGCCTGTGTGAACCATCCCGATGCCCGTGTGCACACTACACAAAAATGGCCATAACTGACGTCCTGCCTATAGCTCCTAGACTTCAGGGAAACCTACTATATTCTCACAGCTCTCTTCCCCACAGAACAATTAAATGTGTCTGTTCCATTGTTTCTACTCATTGTGTAATACCCTAGAAACACAGAGAATCAGATTGCATCTTAGTGATGACTCCCTCTACCCAGAGCCATACCTCCGTGAAAATACAGGTACACGGTATACATTCTTCATGCCAGCGAATCTTAGGCCTGAAGAACTAAGGCCTCCACGCAAACCAGTAAGTGCTAATTGCTCACTGGTTTACGGATAGGTCTTCATGTTGCAGGTGCATCACAAATTATACATTCGCAAGAAGGCACAAAACCTTTGAGTATTAAAGTGCCAGCGGCACTTTGCCAACTCCTCGGAATGTCTGAATATGCAAGTGAGAGCTGACCTCCATTGCTGCGTTCATAGTCTTTACATGTATGTTTTGTAATCCGCTCATGTCCCTAAAGCCTACGAGTCTTACAGGGGCATATGCTGCTTTACAAAACAATGTTTACACTTGAGTGAAGACACTGGCGGCACATTCAGTGGTCACATAGACTGCTGTCTGCTCTCTCCGAGGCACAGTGACTTGCTACAGAGGGGAAGCTGCCTTACTGCGACTGCTTCCCCTTTCTGAATCAGTTACCACCCAGCTTGGATGTCAGTAATTGATCAATAGTTCGCAACCCCAATCATGGCCCTAAACATTTGACACATAACCACTGGCTGGCTATTTTGATATCGTTTTATTTTCCAGCTGCTATCTGAGCCAGCGTGTGCAGGGAGGGGCGGGCCAGGGAATGGTAGGGTGGAGGAAGAGTGGTAGGTGCACTTTAAAGTGCACATGTCAGTTTAGCCGGCCGCCTCAGGCCAGCCAAACTGACATGCACACTTAGGTTTCTTCAATCCACCTGTATTCAGTGCCTGAGCGAGCGTTAATCCAGCCCGCTCAGGCCAATCCCACAAATGCTTCAGAGCAGCGCAGGATTGGATGGGGAGTCCGTGATGCTGTCCCAGGGTCTGCTAGGATGAGGAGCAGAGGTGCGTGAGGCGGCCGGCAGCACCAAGTAAGATTTTAATTTTTGTACGTTTATTTGTACCTCCCCTCCCCCCTCCTGCGCTACCCCCCTTCCTCGCTCTCCCCCAGGCTTCCTCCACCCGCCTCATCATTCCTGATCTCTGGAGGCTGCCACTGCATTGTTACTCTCAAATAGGGGGGCGCTTCCCTTTCAAGCCCTCCCTTATTTACGCTTCGTGTTTTTTTTTTTTTTTTACTTTTTCTTTCTTTTTTCTTTTTTTCCTAATTTTTTCTTTTTTAATTTTTTTTTTTCCCCTCATTTGCCGTCTCGCCACCCATTTCTTCTATCTGGGTTCACCACTGGGCATTTATCTCTTATGCTGGTTAGAGTGTTGAGGGGAAGCTACACCTATTTTGAGTCTGGTCATGTGTCAAGCTACCTTTCTTGACCAGCTGACTCACCAGGCATATCCACCGTTCACTCTGTTATCGACCTGGAGCACCATGAATTATTGTACCAGCGAGATAGGCGCGGGCTTAATCATCGGAAAATCATAGCAAATAGTAAAGAATCAACCAAAAGCCTGAAGAAAAGGTACCCAAAACCCTCGATTTCTCTTAGAGTGATCTAGAGTATCAAGCTTAGCCACAACCCTCATGGCTAAAATCCAATCCATTAATTTAGGGGAGGATGAAGAGACCCACAACTTACAGATCTCTCTGCGAGCTAGCAATACAGCATAAAAAATAAGTCTTACATTATCATTCAAACATTTGTTTTCTAAATTATATCTCCCCGTTATTATAAATTCGGGGCTTACCTCCATTCGCAGGTTCAAGATTCTAGATAGACAATTACTTACGTCCAGCCAGAATTGTCTTATATTTGGGCACTAAACAAACATATGTAGGTCATCGGCATTTAAAGTGTTACATTTCGGACATCCCATTGCTCCGCCTGTTTTAAATTTGGATAGTCTTCGAGGGGACCAATATGCCCTGTGGATAGTAAAGAGAAGGTTCCTCCTTAAATTTGCAGGTTTAACAATACTATAGAGCATAGACATAGTTACTTGCCATTGACTCTCCGTTGCGATCTTCGGCAAGCTTTCCAGCCACAGGGCCTCCGGAAGCACAAATGGTCCGTCTTCCATTTCTAGTATCGTCCAGTACCATGTAGCCACTTCCTTCTTAAAAGCCCCTAAACCCAACTTGGTCTCGAAATCGTTCTGAGTCCCAATCACAGTTTCTAGATCAGTTGCCCAGCTCTGTATCTGTATATATTTATACCTAGAAAAAAACTTGACCCCATTGTTGTTGACAAAGACTCCAAGAAATTAGTTTATCATCCTGAAACAAATCTTTCCATCTTTGTAGCCCATCCTCTTTCTTTAACTGAGAAGCCAAAGCATCCTTTGTCCATAGTGGAGCTCCAGGAGAATCCCATATTGGGGCCATAAAACTAAAATAAGGCAATTTCAATGTTTTCCTTATTCTATACCATACTTCAGCCAAGTCTCGCAAAACCTTTAGTCTCACCTTTTTAAAGAATTTAGGGTCTGCAAACTTATATAAAAAAACAAAATCGTCGAGCCCGTTACATTTTAACAGCGCACCGAATATATCTCCAATCGTGGATTTGATTAGGGTACCAAACATCATCCTGCAATTTTTTAAACAAAAAGCCCACGCATAAATTTGTAGATCTGGTGCAGCCAAGCCGCCTTTGTTAGTTCTCCTCCTCAGCTTTTTCCATGATATTCGTGCACCTTTTGATGCCCATATAAATGAAGCTAACTCGCTCTGGACCTTGGCCAACCATTCTTTTCTAAATCCCAACGGTATAGTCTCAAACAGATAGGTAATTTTCGGTACAATAACCATCTTCACAAGATTGGTCCGTCCATACAGTGATAGAGGGAGATTCATCCATCCTTTTAAAGTAGCCGTAATTTCTTTCTTAATCTTAAAGAAATTTACTTTAGCAAGATCTTCAATCTTGTGAGTTATCCTGATCCCCAAATATCTCATTTCAGATTTGCTAGTTACCCCTTCTGTGCTTAAATTCCAGGCCATTATCTCAGTTTTATCCTGATTTATTTGGTAGCCTGAAACTTTTCCAAACTCTTTCGTTATTTTCAACAAGTTATCAAACGAGTGATGTAAATTAGAAGAATAAATAATAATATCATCCGCGTATAGGCCCAGTTTTTTTGACCAATCTCCAGCTACAAAGGGGGGTATCTCTTCTGAAGCCCTTATTTTACAAGCCAATGGCTCTATGTATAGGTTAAAGAGTAAGGGCGACAGAGGGCACCCTTGTCTGGTGCCTCGCATTACTTTTATGGGGAGAGTGAGTTTTCCATTAACTAAAACACGTGATGTCGGGGAACAGTATAGAGAAAAAATAGATTGAGTAAAATTCTTCCCTAAATTAAGATATTGTAGAAGATCTTTCAGATATGCAAAATTTACTCGGTCAAATGCCTTGGCGGAGTCTAATGCAAACACTGCTAAGGGAGACTTTTGACTGGAAGCCATATCAATTATTCCAGCCAAGGTAAAAGTGAGTTCCTTCAAGTATCTCCCCTTAATAAAACCTTTTTGATCCTCGTGAATCAGTTTCTGAATAACCATAGCTAGCCTATCAGCTAAAATTTTTGCGAAGAACTTGTAATTGCAATTCAAAAGTGATATTGGTCTATAGGCATCTAAACTGCTGGGAGATTTCCCTGGTTTAAGAATCAAGGAGATAGTTGCCTCATTCCATGAGCTAGGTATAGTTACCTCTCCTTTAAAAATTTGGTTGAATAATTGACAGAGTGTAGGAGAAATTACGTCGACTAGAGTTCTGTATACTTCCGCCGGAAGACCATCTGGGCCAGGTGCTTTCCCCCTTTTACTCTCCTTAATCACTTTAGCCACTTCATCTAGCGTAATTTCTTTATTTAGTATTCCCATTAAGTCATCAGAAAGAGATTTCAAAAAGTTTAGCCACTCTACTATTTCAGACTTTCTTGGATGAAGGTCTTCTGCGTAAACATTTACAAAATAGCTATGGAAGGCATCAGCTATTCCTTTGCTGTCTGTTATACTTTCTCCTGTATCAACCTTGATTTCTTTTATATGATTGCGCATTAGATCTTTCTTAACTTTCCACGCTAGCAGTTTACCACAACCCTCACCATATGAAAAGTGGGCCAGCTGACTAACTTCCCAGCGCTCTTTGACTCTTTGTGAAAGTACTGATGTAAGCTCTATTTTTAAATTCTGGAGCTTATTATTAACTTCCTCCTCAGTACACTTACTCCCTAAGCAACTTCCACTACCCTCCCAAAATCGTATTTCTTTTTCCAAGTCTAGAATTTTGTTATAGTAACACCTTCTCTTTTTAGCACCCTGAGTTCCCAATCTCCCTCTCAGAAACGCCTTACATGTGTCCCAAACTATGTCTCCTTTAGCTGATCCTTCATTTACATCTAAGAACTCTTGTGGTTCTATTCTTAGAGTTTGTACATAATCCTCATGCAATAGAATAGTGCGATCCAATCTCCAAATAGAGCTCAACCCTTCTGTTCCTAGTTCCAAATCAAAACTAACCGCTGAGTGGTCTGAGATGTGTGCTTCCAGGTGTATCACTTTCGTGACCCTATCCTTCAACCTAGTATCCAATAAAAAAAAGTCTATTCTTGAGCTGTGGTTATATTTTTTATTGCGAAAAGTAAACCCTAGCTGCTGGCCTGCTTTCAATCTCCAAATATCGCATAAACCTTGCTGCGCCATAGTTAACCTTAACATATCTGACATTTTACCATTCACCACAGCCCGACTATTAGCTGTCCTATCTAACTTGGCATCTAACACTGTGTTAAAATCACCGGCCAGAATTAATTTTCCTGAGAAATCCAATAATTCTGTTGTTAAGTTATTTAAGATCGATGGGTCATCAACATTTGGTCCATAGTACCCGGCTACTACCAGAGCTACCCCTGCCACTCTTATCTTAGCAATCACCCATCTTCCTCTTTTGTCTGCTAATTTCTCTTCCAAAACAATGTCAGCCCCTTTCCTAAACAAAATTGCCACTCCTTTAGTTACTAACTCTTGAGGTGTAAAAACAGCATTAACAATCCATTTCTGTGTAGAGAAAATCTCATTACTTTCTTTTTCAGTCAGATGGGTTTCCTGCAAAATTATCACCTGGGCATGGGAGTACTCCAGATATTTCAATATCAATTGCCTTCTAGTTTTCCCTCGTAGGCCATTAACGTTCCATGTGAGGAACTTTAGCTCCTTAATTTTAGCCCCAATCATATGAGCTATCCCATAGTTCTCTTACTTTTCGGTGGCGAAGAAGCTCCTGAGGGTTTTTTCCTCTTTTCTTACTTCCCCTCCCTCCCAAACCCCCCCTTACCACCCCGCTGCCCCTACCCCTACCCCTACCCCCTAACAACCCTACCCCTACCTCATCTCCTCCCTCTTCTTTCTCCCTAGAAAACCCAACCAAAATTCCCAAGGCCTAACCCTAGGCCAGTGGATGCTACAGTGGCGGTGCATAAGAAAGAAAAAAAAAAGTGTGATTATTTTTGTGAGTGTTTTTAGCGGCAATCTATGCTATCTATTATTATACTTCTCGAAACTGATCCAGGAAGGCGTCCACCTCTTCAACTGCACGGAACGTATGCATTTTATTACGCCACATTACTTTTAAGAAAGCAGGGAATTTCAGTTGGACAGTTGCCCCCATTTCTCTTAAAGGCGCCATGCGCTTCCCTAATTCCCATTGCCTGCTTGCTGTAGTTGGCGATAAATCTGACCTGATGTCTACTGAAGTTCCGTCAACGATTATATTCTTTTTCTTGAGGGCTGCCGTTAAGATCTTCTCTTTTAGATTATACGTAAGGAAATTGATTAATATTTTCCTTGGTTTGGAACGACTTGGATTCAACCGGAAGGGGTCTCGGTGAACTCTTTGAATGTCTCGTGTCAGCATTTCTTCCGATTCCTCTAACTGTAACTCAACCTTTAGCAATTGTACTACAAAGTTTTTTAAGTCTGACCCCTCCTTTCCTTCCGGTAGTTTTAGGATCTTCAGGTTGTTGCGCCTTTGCATATTCACCAATCTTTCGACTCTCTCATCCGTCTCTCGTTCTTTAAATTTCAAAGCCTCAATTTCCTTACGATTATCCACAATTCTCCCCTGCATCAGCTTTATCTCTGATTCAATCACTTCTGTGCGAGTGCTTAATTTATCTAACTTATCTTCTAAAAGACTACATGAAGCACTTATACGCTCCTGGTTTTTCTTTGAGGCTTCAAAACCCATATGAATATCTCTTTCCAGCTTTCTTAATAATGTCAATACCGATTTATCTGGTGTATCTAAGCCATCCTGCTGAGAATCAGCCTGACTTATGTCCAGCACACCCTGAGAGATTAGAAGTCCGTCCAGTTTCCCCGCCTCCGTCTCCCCTTCTATCGTATCTTTAACTGTTCCTCCTACTGCTCCTGCTACAATTTCACCCTCCACTTCTGATATTATATTAAGCTGTTGAGGCTGTTGGGGGTTCTCTACGTCCCGTAGCTCTATAGTAGGTGACAGTGCTTCTTCTTTCTCGGACTCCATCTCTGCTGCCAGAGCCTGAAAAGGGTTTGGAGTTAAATGTATGGTCCAGTCTAAATCCTCAGTACCCCCGTCTGTGGACCCCACCACCCTTCCACCCTCAATAGCGATAGAAGTGGGGTTCTGAGCTGTTGGCGAGCTGTAAGCTGTTAATACAGGTTTCAGAAATAATACCTTGGGAACTGGCTTAAAGTAAGAGTTTAACGATGGGGTTGTGACTAACTTATGTTCAGGCCCCTTTTGTTTCCCTTTTCTCGTGTTTTTCTTTTGGAGACAGTCTCCTAGCTTACTGGTTTTAATCACTTTAATTGGGCCCTTTTTCAGACTTCTTTGCAAGGGTTTAGAATTAGCCAAAACCGGTTTATTATCTTCTGGCTTCGAGCTTCTTAATAAATATCTGGGACGCCCAGCCACTTCTGAACCTCGTCTCGGCTTCTCCAAGTCAATATTCGCTAAGCACGCTTTCTGTGAATCCAGCCCACTCTCTGCACCTTTTACCTCCAGAATCCCAGGGGCAGCCTTCACTAGAGACTCTTCTCCTCTCCCCCGACCTCCGCTGGGTTGGATTCCAACTTTAGCAATCATCCGGCGTCCTCTGCCGATCTCCTGAGCCGCCCTTCCCCAGCTCCCGCTGCACAGCCCCGCTGAAGGACGTGACTCCGCCTCCTCACTCTCTGCTGTAGACCGCTCAGAGATCTCCGCCATCCGCTCTGAAGAGGCGGGGGGAGATAGACTAAAATGGCTTTTGTATCGCATAAAGGTGTTTTGTATGCTCAAACTATGTGATTTTGTGAATCCTACATTTTGCAGCTGCAAAACACCATTGCATTTCAGGCCCTTTGTTTTGAACCCATGGCGTTTAACTTTCCTGGTATCATAGATGATTCTCTGGGTCCAATTCACAAAGGTAAACTTACACTTTAGCAATTCACAAAGGAATTTTATGTGTAGTATCTTTATGACCGCCTTATTATGTGTGGAGTTTCCGCCTTGAGTGTGGAGACTGCGCACTCGTAGAAATACTACTAGCAAAATTCCTTTGTAAATCCCCCCCCCAAAAAACAAGCATTTGCAATGCAATAGGTCTCGCATTATTAAAGTTAGAGCTATTGGCATTGTAAATGGCAATACCTTTTATTTATGTTTTTGTTTTTAAACATTTACAATGCTAATAGCTTAGCCCCTTTGCTGCGGCGGTAATTCCCCCGCTGTGCTGGGGGAGAGGGGGGCGCGCACAGCGCTCCCATGCTCATGACGAGCTGAGCTCGTCATGAGCTACAGTGCTCCTGTGCTCATGACGAGTTCAGCTCGTCATAGGTGCATTGGTTCCCGTGGAACGCTCAGCACAGCAGGGGAATTCTCCCCGCACCTGAGCGTTCCATGGCCCATGACGAGCTGAGCTCGTCATGAGCACCGGAGCACCGTGCCTCATGACGAGCTCAGCTCGTCATGAGCATGGAAAAGGTTAAACTCTCACAAAAATGAGACCTATTGCATTGCAAATGCTTGTTTAAAGGACCCCCCAGACACTACTTCCCCAACCTACCAACCTTCAGCTATAGGACAAAACTGCAAGCTTATCTTAACAAGTCCATACCTAAATACATCGTGCTTCGAAGAGCAGCACATGCGCTGCTCAGGAACGACCTTAAAAGTCTCTGTTTTAATAGCATTGAAGTCTGCCATGCTTCTCGCCCTCTTGGAGCTGCATTGGACACCCCTGGGTTGAGTGCAACACAGGAGCTCCCAGCAGGGGGGGCAGGGAAGAGACGGAGGGTAGGAGCCTCTCCTGCTTTAGGTAGCAGTCTGCCATGCATCTCGCCCTCTTGGAGCTGCGCTGGACACCCCTGGGTCGAGTGCAACACAGGAGCTCCCAGCAGGGAGGGGCAGGGAAGTGCCGGAGGGTAGGAGCCTCTCCTGCTTTGGGTAGAAGTCTGCCATGCTTCTCGCCCTCTTGGAGCTGCGTTGGACACCCCTGGCTCGAGTGCAACACAGGAGCTCCCAGCCGGGGGGTGGGGGGGCAGGTAAGAGCCGGAGGGTAGGAGCCTTTCCTGCTTTGGGTAGAAGTTTGCCATGCTTCTCGCCCTCCTGGAGCTGCGTTGGACACCCCTGGGTCGAGTGCAACACAGGAGCTCTCAGCAGGGGTGGGGGGGCAGGGAAGTGCCGGAGGGTAGGAGCCTCTCCTGCTTTGGGTAGAAGTCTGCCATGCTTCTCGCCCTCTTGGAGCTGCGTTGGACACCCCTGGGTCGAGTGCAACACAGGAACTCCCAGCAGTGGGGGTGCATGTAAGAGCCGGAGGGTAGGAGCCTCTCCTGCTTGGGTAGAAGTGTGCCATGCTTTTCGCCCTCTTGGAGCTGCATTGGACACCCCTGGGTCGAGTGCAACACAGGAGCTCTCAGCAGGGGGGGGGGCAGGGAAGTGCCGGAGGGTAGGAGCCTCTCCTGCTTTGGGTAGAAGTCTGCCATGCTTCTCGCCCTCTTGGAGCTGCGTTGGACACCCCTGGGTCGAGTCCCGGAGGGTAGGAGCCTCTCCTGCTTTGTGTAGAAGTCTGCCATGCTTCTCGCCCTCTTGGAGCTGCGTTGGACACCTCTGGGGAACACTTTTTTTAATCTCTCTTCATTTTTGCCCCGTTGGATAAATCTTCATGACATTTCCCCAAAGGATGCACATGATTAAGATAGTTTTGGCACATTTTATGCACTTTAATCCGGGCATGGGTGGAGCGGTTATTTATAGAAGGTGTCCTAAAATTTTTATTTCCCAATCATAGTCCCTAATGAGATTTCCCAAGTGCACAGCAAAAACTGTTGAAAGGATTTACAACATTCTTGCAATGGTTAGGTTAGGGACAACTTGAAATCCTTTCGTGGTTTGGTGGAAATCTTTACGATGATTGCGAAATACTCACAATAGAATATTTTGACTACATGTGAATCTGTGAAATCGGCGAGGGAAAGCGCGTGCACCTCCCCTGTCCCATTTACAAAGTATACTAAAGTATACTAGAGGTCCCTTCGCTACGCTCGACCTAAAAAGCAGTGTACGGACATGAGTAATGTGTCCATGCTGCAGGGGAGGGACAAACACGCAAAGAGGAAGAAAGCTGGTAATTTTGCAACTCGTCAGTAAAAGCTCAAAAGAGTAAACACAAGAAGAAACAGTGGCGTAGATAGCGTGCCAGGGGCCATAGTGCCGGGAAAGAAATGAGACCCATAGCTGCCGATTACAGTGAGAAATTTAGCAATAATCAGTGTTCTGATTGGGGTTCTGTGGGTCCCTCAGGCATATGGGGCTTGGTGCCACTGCACCTGCTGAACCAATGGAAGCTACATCCTTGTGAAAGCATTTGAAATGTGTTCTAAAGCAGCCGTAATGATCCTTGATATATATTTCAAGTAGCCAAAGGCATAAATGCTATTCTAGAATAAATACAAACAATTTATGCATAGTTGTATTTAAATATGCTGAATACACAATGTTACATGTCTTTGTCATATGTGCAGACTGTGGTGAGAAGCAGTTACATGACGTTCAAGCAATTCTCATTCATTTATATTCCCCAGGATAACTGATGTGTGTTCTACAGCATATCAAATGGGCAATGCTTGTACAATCTATAACTATGCATGCCCCGCACGTGAGCAGATGGACGAGCATGTACATATATAAACTTATAATCCTTTTGCGACAAAGTGGAGCTCAAACAACACTTTGCATAAAAATAGTAACTGGAAGTTGAGTTGCAGAGGTCACTGAAAAGAGTAGGATTCACAGGTGTCGCCCCAAAACCAAGATCGAGGAGCTAGGATTATTAGACAGAATGAGTAGTGGTTGGAATAGGCAATATGGTGGTTAAAAAAAGAGAAGTTAGTATGGTGGCTAAAAGAAAATGTGCAACACGGATCAGCCCTGGCTGGCCAGTAGAGAAATGTAATGCTCATGAGCCCCATAGGAAGAGTTTATTAAACGCAAACTGTTCTGTGAAAACTATAAGCGATTCAAAATCTGAATCTATCCCCAAGAGTGGCTTTCTACACTACAACTGATATTCCTGGCATTATTCATGTTGCATTTTTGTGATGCTGTCTTTCCCACTCCTATGCAGTTTGAAATGTGCAATCTGGTTTGTTGATTTATCACACATGCTGCTACAACAACAAAAACATACTTTACATTTCACCACATTGCAATATATTGCCCCAACCCCCAGCTTGGCCCAGTTCTTTTAGTGAATAATTGATCAGGTAAACAAATAAGAATGAGTGTGAGTGTTTGTGCTTGCATGCATGTTTGATAGTCTGTGTGTCTGCCTGCGAGGTGAAAAGACAGGGCATGGGGGATGAGGCGTGGAAGAGGCGAAGAGAAAGCTTACTTTCTAATTCTGGAAAGCTTCTGTTGCCTATGAAACCAAGAGGGAAAGCAACATGGAGCTCCAACTGCAGAGGCAGCCACGAGGATGAAGCAGACACCAATGAAAACACAGGAGCAGCAATGCCGCCCAAGAACAGTAACAGCACGGAATGAAAGGCAGCAGCAGCGATGAAGAACTCGGCTGTGTGTGCGCGCGCGAGAGGCTGACTTGCAGTGAAAGTGGGACAGGGGATGTGGACGGCGCCGGCCTGGGCGTGCGCGCCCACGAGGTGAAATCGGCGAGGGAAAGCGCGTGCACCTCCCCTGTCCCATTTACAAAGTATACTAAAGTATACTAGAGGTCCCTTCGCTACGCTCGACCTAAAAACCACGTTAACATTTAATTAGGACCACAGTTTGCAAACTTCCTTTAGAGAAAGAACCCCTAGATGGCGCTGCTTACCAAGTCAAAAAGAGTGCTTCCTTGGTGGGTAGCTCACTTTATTGTGAGGTATACTATAATAAATATGAGCCCTGAGTACCACTGAGGTGCAATAGTACGACCTGTACAAATAAAATAGCTGTGAAAAAGCACATTTTCCAAGGAAACTGCTAAAAGGTTACTTATGAAGTGGTTCCCAAACTTTTTCGACACCCGGCTCCTTTGAGTTATTGGCCGTTGGCCGTGGCTCCCTATTATGTTACTTTTTTTGGCAAGTGGAGGGATGTGGGCACAGCCTCAGGGGTACTTTCATGTTTCTCCCTGAAAATAATTTGGGTGAAGCCGATGAAGGTATTAAAATCATGGAACCTGTGAAAGTGTGTCAATGGTAGGCTATGATGTGCATGACAGGTCACTGTAAGACCTTTTAGGTAGTACGTGCATGTAGTCATGACTCATAAATGAGTTTTGAAGAACTATTGTTTTTACACCAGTCTTTGCATGTATGTGTGCATGCGTGTTTGGTGCTCTGTCACTAACATATGTTAAACTATGCAACAAACTGCATGGTTTGCAAAGATGGGAGAAATATGGCATCCCGGCTGAATAGTGTGCTGGTGCAGGTTGTATGAAGAGGCATGTGAAATTCTGGAAGAATGAAATGTAGTGGTGGTAATCACAAAAGGGATCCAATTGTAGGTGCCATACAAATCCTACAGATTAATATGAAAGTCCAGACTTTACTAGTGTGGCTTTCTTGGGTACTAATTTGTTAGCGTCGATCAATCTGTGAGCAACGTCCCCAAATGCACTCCTTTGTTAATGTTTACAAGAAACACTTCATAAACAGTTTTTTCAATTTCTCAATAAAGTTTTTTATTTTGAATTCATTCGTATTTGTCTTTTTTCTTCAATTGTTTCTTCAATTTCTTTGAAATATCCTTATGTTACATTCACATCAAAAAATTCAGTACATCAATGTAATTTGGCCCAATAAATTTCGGGCTGTTTGCCCTTCCTCAGGGGATTCATTAACTGTTAGTAAGAATATACACAACATAAGAACTGTCAACATTTCTTTCAAGTTTCTTCAATTTGCATTATGAATACACATGTTGTGCTTTGATGGTAAAGTAAACCTTATATCCCAGTTGGTCTATTCAAATTAGCGAGTGTACAAAAAGCTAATGAGAAGCTCAGTGCCTGGTCAAGTTAACTTCTGTGAAAACGGATATAGTGACGCAGCGTGTGATCACAAATGGTTCGAAATATCATGTGTAAAAGAAAAAACAAGCGTACCTGAAAATAGTAATGGTTTGTGGAATATATTTGTAAAATATATTCTCCAATTTCCTAGGGTGGATATTCATATATCTAAAAAATGGTAAACGGAAAAGTGATGTAAATGGTGAAGGTACGATAAACGTAGTGCGGTATGTGGCACGTAGCAAAAGTAAAACACTTACATTAAGCGGGACGCTTAATCTTGTCAAAGCCCGAGCAGTGCTTTAGCGGCACGGTCTGTTACGGGATAAAAAGCTGATGTCAGCTACAAGTTAACTAGCATTCCGAACATTGGAATCCATGAATTTAAAGCGTGAACTCACCGGCGGTTAAACTCGAGTGCGGCGTTCTATTTTCGATGCTCCCGGAAATGTGTCACATTTCCGGGAGCACCGAAAATAGAACGCCGCACGGATTCCTATGTCCGGAATGCTAGTTAACTTGTAGCTGACGTCAGCTTTTTATCCCGTAACAGACCATACCGGCACTGCTCGCGCTTTGACAAGATTAAGCGTCCCGCTTAATGTAAGTGTTTTACTTTTGCTACGTGCCACATACCGCACTCCGTTTATCGTACCTTCACCATTTACATCACTTTTCCGTTTACCATTTTTTAGATATATGAATATCCACCCTAGGAAATTGGAGAATATATTTTACAAATATATTCCACAAACCATTACTATTTTCAGGTACGCTTGTTTTATCTTTTATACATGATATTTCGAACCATTTGTGATCACACGCTGCGTCACTATATCCGTTTTCACAGAAGTTCACTTGACCAGGCACTGAGCTTCTCATTAACTTTTTGTACACTCGCTAATTTGAATAGACCAACTGGGATATAAGGTTTACTTTACCATCAAAGCACAACATGTGTATTCATAATGCAAATTGAAGACATTTGACAGAAATGTTGACAGTTCTTATGTTGTGTATATTCTTCCTAACAATTAATGAAGCCCCTGAAGAAGGGCAAATAGCCCAAAATGCATTGGGCCAAATTACATTGATGTACTGAATTTTTTGATGTGAATGTAACATTAGGATATTTCAAAGAAATTGAAGAAACAATTGAAGAAAAAAGACAAATACGAATGAATTCAAAATAAAAAACTTTATTGAGAAATTGAAAAAACTGTTTATGAAGTGTTTCTTGTAAACATTAACAAAGGAGTGCATTTGGGGATGTTGCTCACAGATTGATCGACGCTAACAAACTTGTTTACTTACCTTTTACTCAGGAGGTTTACCAAATAGCACCCAAGTACTCTGTTTAATATATTGACCACCAGAATACCTAAGGAGTGCGACGGTTCTATTCAATGTATTCATTTCTTGGGTACTAGTAATACTGCCAGCA
This sequence comes from Lissotriton helveticus, assembly GCF_964261635.1. Taxonomy (NCBI): domain Eukaryota; kingdom Metazoa; phylum Chordata; class Amphibia; order Caudata; family Salamandridae; genus Lissotriton; species Lissotriton helveticus. The sequence goes on along the minus strand of NC_136061.1, from coordinate 978,700,261 downwards.
CGAGCACTGATACTAGAACCACAGCTAGGAACAACAATATTGCCTAGAATCTATCCTCGACCTTGCCACCTTCTTCTCACACTTTGAGGCCATTAGATGAGCTAGCCACAATTAAAGAAGTCACTTCTGCTGCTTTCCAGAGTAGCATGTGAAAACAGATTGTAGGAGTAGCATGTGGAAACAAACCACAGAAACAAACTTTACAAAAGCAGATTAAAAAACAGACAACCAAAATCTCCATATTATGTTAACATCTCCCACAAAAATGAATCCTTGCACCTCAAATGCATGTTGATTTTTCAGAGAAGCCGGTTTACGTATGGCCCAGATTTTGGCAGAATTTATTTTGAAGAATCTGCAAAAGATATATGAACAGATTATATTTTCACATGGGGCAAACACTGGTGTTTGCAGCCATGCCTCACTATGGAAAGGTTGGTGTCCATAAAATAGGTTTCTGGAACATTCAGCATGCTGCGTGGAAGCTGGGGCCCAACTAAACATCGGTTTATCTATGGTGGGAATGCATGCAAGCGCAAACATAAGAGTATGTGACATCTGAACACAAAAGCAGGAAAAAGCAAAAAGCATCAGCGTTTTAATGGTTTGTGCTTGTGTTATTTAAATGCCAAAACTTCATAGAATTCTCAGCTCACAAAAATACAGGTCAAGAGTGCACTGCTGTACACTGAAGGCTTCCGGTTCCCCAATCTGTGTGCTTGGTGCACGGCGCTCCAAGCTACACGGCGCACAGATTGGAAACCCTTGCGCCTATTTCAAATGTCAGCACGGGTTGTGGTCTTGAATAGAATCCCCCCTTCAAAAACCTTAACTGTCAGCCCCTGCCGCTCCTTCTCGGATAGAAACAGGGTTCCTTTCATGCTCGGATAGTTAATGAACGTGCTTGAGCAAATAGGAAACGGCATCTGTCACACTGAGCTCTTAGGGGTTTCCTGGGTTCTGGTCTGCTCTGCATGTTATGTTGTTGTCTTTTTATTTCGTGTATTGTCTGTTAGAGATGACATTGTCAACAATGTCCAGCTACTGAACTTCTTTTCAGTTTTTATTTCATTTAAAAATAGGCATGCTAATTTATAGAAATGTACCAAAATAAATATCATTTAGATGTAATTAAAATAAAAGTAGAAACACAGAAGTGTGGCATCATCTTCCTCACAGGTATGGGTGTGGTGAGTCTGGAGGGAGCTACATGACTACACTGGGCGCTCTGAACAGTTCAGCACAAGGCAACCCGTGTGTTTGGAGGCTTTGATCGCAAGCTCACTTTGTATCTGGTCTAGGAAGCATGGCGGATATAAAGGGAGGTGACGAAACAAATTTAAGACAATCTGGATTTGAATTGTGACCCTCTCGTGGCCTCCTGATCTTTTTGTTGTTGCTTAGGCCTGCCCAGTCCTGCTACACAGCACCATACAGCAGGCGAGGATGCTGCTCATCTCTGCTCTTGTGCTCCCTCATCCAGATTACTGCCACCCACTCTTGATAGGATGATAGGACTTCCCTGTCACTCAGTGGCATCTCTCAGAGCTGGCTTTCATTTGTCTATTATTTTCTCTAGAATTCCTCCTATTTTTACTCAATTCTACATCTCTTACCTCTATTCTCTGCTTTCCCTTTCATTCTCGAAGTTGGTTTCACTTTCCTTGTGCCTATATTCAATCCATCAATGATCTTGCTCCATCTTATGTGTCCTTCAAAGTATCTCTTTGTTACCCTACTGGTGACTCTAGGTCTGTCTTCATGCTTTGGTTTATTTGACCTCGTCATCAATGTGCTCCATCTTGGTTTCACGTCTGTCCTCTTCTTCCCCCAATGCACTGGCCCTAATCCAGGCACATTGGGGTTTTTAATAAGGGAACGTATTCACAAGTTATCATTGATAACCTGCTCTTTTGTTTTCTGGTTTGTTCGTTCCGCTTCATAATTAAATGCTCTGTTACAAGTGTTCAATAAATGTAAGAAATGAAATAAAACTTGACTGGGACCCCAGAGAGAAAAGTGAGTCATGCACCCAGTAACTGTGAGGTTGCTACCATGCATGGGATGTGCTGAGAAACGTGAAAATGTGCAGCCGCACCTAAAACCGCGGCTTGGCGACTCCATATCGAATCTCTATTTGGAAGGGGCATGTTGTAGGCGTCCCTTACAAATAACGATTTGGTATGAAATGTATCAATGTTTTGTGACTGAAATCCAATTGCAAAATGATTCAAAATTTTGAACTCCCGAGTTGGGGTGGTAATGCATTCACAAAAGGGGTAGGGTCCCTAAGGGACCCGTAGCCTTTGTGATTATAAAAAAAAAAGTTTGTTGGAGAGCCGGGAGTGGTCCAGTGACCACAGCCAACTCTCAAACAAACTTTTATTTTTAAATGCAGCATTGATTCCATTAAGCAAAATAGGCTGCATATGCAACTGTTGGTCTGCAGATCCTGGTAGGCCACCCCCATGATGGCCACTAATCAGATTGAGTAACAATTATTATTATTAATATTTAATATGTATCTGGAAGGTCAGATTGTGACCTATTTCGAATGGGAAATTAGCAAACCGACCTTTTAGTACATAGGTCAGTTCAATAAAATATTCACAGTTTGCACACAAAAATACGAAAAAAAAACTCAATCAATCAGGTTCTTATCTAACGTGACTACTCACCTGTTAGGGCTTCAAGGCACTGTTGGGGGCAGAGGGAATCTATGGTTCAAAAGGAAAGCCAGGTCTTGAGGTTCTTCCTGATTTGAAACCGTGACGGTGGTTGCCTGAGATGTAGAGGCAGGGAGTTCCCGGTCTCTACAGCGAGGTAGAAGGATTTTCTTTCAACTGAGATTTTGCAGATCCGTTGAATGGTGGCCAGGGCCAGTTGGGCGAAGCGGAGATGTCTGGTTAGTGTCTAGCAGGAGAGGAGGTTGTTGAGGTATGCAGGTCCGGCGTTGTGGAGGGCTTAGTAGGCATGCATGAGGAGCTTTAAGTTGATTCTTCTGTTGATCAGGAGCCAGTGGAGGTCTCTCAGGTGACCAGTGATGTGGCTGTAGCTGGAGAAGTTCAGGATGAGTCTGGTGGAAGCATTCTGGATGTTCTGCAGTTTCTTCTGGAGTTTTTGGGCGGTGCGGGAATAGAGTGCAGTGCCGTAGTCGAGTCTGCTGCTGACAAGTGCATGGGTGACTGTTTTCTTGGACTCAGTGGGGATCCACCCGAAAATCTTCAGAATCAGGCGGAGTGTGTGGAAGCAGGAGGATGAGATGGCGTTGATTTGGTGGTTCATGTGCGTGAGGAGTTCAGGAAGATGATGAGATTTCGTGTGTGGTCCTTGGGTGGGGGGGTTCGGAGCACTGCAGGCCACCAGCAGTAGTCCCAGGCAGAGGGGGTGGAACCCAGGATGATGACTTCGGTCTTGTCTGAGTTGAGCTTGAGGCAGCTGGCCTTCATCCAGGTGGCGACTGCCTTCATCCCATTGTGCTGTGCTTAATTTGTAAAATATGAAGTGCAGGTGCTCAATTTTCCCCCGGAAGCCCCACCCACTTTCCTTGGCTCCAACCACTTCCGCCAGTGGCTCCCCCCACTTACTCTAGTTGCTCCACCCCAGTGCTTAATTTGTAAAAAACATAAGTGTCAGGGTCCTTTTCGGGAGCTCACGACAGCTTGCATCACCCATGGCCCCTACAGAGCTGTCAATGACAGAACCAACACAACTACATACCATCTCACACCTAAAAATGATTCGATTCTGACTATTTTTATGTATTTTGACATAAACACAGTTGTTGTGCTCTTGTGGGCAATATTTTACAGGCATGGTTGGGATTTTAATTTTAAGGTAAATAAAAATTAAGAAAAAAGAGAGAGAAAGAAAAAAAACTACTGAGGAAGTCATCCTAAACCGGCGTTTTCCATTTTGAAACATACACTTAAAAAAAATATACAAGAATAATACAATTCAAATCTGTTTTAGACCTGGCATCTATCCATAAATAATTAGTAATGCAAATAAAGACTGAACAGACTTGTTAAAAAGGTGATACAGAGGACCTTCCAGAATCACAAATTAAGATCAAGTAAAGGAATATTTATTTCACTGTGTAAGAGACAACGCTTGCCTCAGAAATAGCAAGAGAGGGGCAGAATAGGGAGATAGAAAGGGGGAGAGATGATTGGAAAAGGACGACGAAGAATAGAGCACCTGCAAGAGCGAGAAATTCGAACAGAAGTGGCACGAGCTGCAAAATAGGAATGAGGGAAATCAACTAACCTTTCCATTAGGATGCCCCAACAGGCCCCAGAAATCCTTGAAACCCCTGCACTTAATATTTTACAAGATAAACATTGTGCACAATGCACCTCAATCGTGTCCAGCAGCAAAACATGACATCCATGCGCAGCTTCTCTGCTACTGCACCTCAACAGTAAACTTGCTTTACTCTGATAACAAAAGCATTGAACTCCCATAGTTATTGCAGGGCAGAATAGAATGGTAAAGAAACACAAGAATGATGCAAAATCCACCACAAACACCACCCGCCCAGTATAGCAGAATTACACTTTTTTAATCTAATGAAAAACATCTGTTCTATCCCAAATTCAGCCTGTACCCGTACATGAAAGGGCATTGAGGGGGGGGGCACGGTAAAAACCCAGCTTCTGTAGTGAACAAGGCCAGACAAATGGAAAACCTTGCAATACAGACAACTCCTCAACGTTTCCCAGATGACAAGTACATGAACTTGTGCCCCTACATTAGCTGTACCTGAAATAACCTTCTCGTAAAATGCACTTAAGTTACATATTTTCCTCACCAGAAAAACCCAGAAGTCCCTGCCACATTAAAATAAATAAAGGGTTCTGCTGAGTAGAAAAACTGCCCACCCGATGACCTACCTGCTGAGAGACGCCAGCGTGGATCTCAGCTGCTATGAATTAATATAGATTAAAAACCATCTGAAGTTTTGTAAAGCTCATCAATCGATCCATATTAACACATCCAAAGTACCACAATCAACACCCTATCAACCATGCTCCGTAAGGGTGCCCAGAAACCTCCTTGTGAGTATAAGCGCTATATCATTGACTAACACGAAGTGGCACCTGTGTACTCAACACTTCAAAAGTGTCTCAATCCTATAATTTGGAACGTGCTACATGAATACCAAGACAGTACTTTAAAAAAAATCCCTATTAATATCTGCTCCACGTGTTACCTCTTTAACCTCATCGCTGCTTGAGAGTTTCCCCTGCTGTGCTGGACAGCAATAAAAACGGGTGTGGTCATGATGAGCTCAGCCCGTCATAAGCACACGAGCACTGTGCTGCATGACAAGCTGAGCTCGTCACGAGCATGGAAGGGGTTAATAGGCCGAAATCATGCCTGAACTGGCAGTGCAAAGCTGCCCTCTTCAGTTTTAATGTTTCCACCTCTACTGCCCCTCCCTCGGACCCCACTTTCGCAATTCTATGATGCTGCTCAGAGCATCACTCCAGGCCTCTCTGTCCCAGGTAGGACCCTGCCTGATTCCAAACAGAATGTGAGGCCCCAACAACACTCTTCTCACTGCCACTTGTGTCTAGAGTTGGCAGGTGGGGCAGCAGAAAAACAAATTAAAAGAGATTGCCCGCCTTTGCCTAGTCAATGGGCAGGCCGCCTCCCTGCCGGAATCAATCAGGAGGGCATAAGTATTCCAGGGCCTCTCCCTGTCCATGTGGGACCCGGTTCTACAGGAAAGGTGTGCAAGGCCCAAACATAAAATAGTTGCAGACCGATCCAGGCATCTCAGCTGCTGAAGTGTGAGAGTCTCAGCTGACTCGCACCATTTATTAGTCTCACAAGCTGACTGAGATCTGCGCAGTAATCTCACATACAAAGTTGTCTGCTAGTACTGTGAGAAACTAGCTTTTAAACTACCCCCTGATCATTTGAGATTTAGTTAGCACACCTCCTGAGGCGGAAGCCGGGAGAGAGAGGCAGCGAAAACCGTATTTTATTACTGTTTTGCACTTTTTAAAACTCTTTTGTTTGTTTTGGAATTAGCTACCCACCTTACCTGATTTTCGTTTTCCTGGCTCAGCCGAGTAGGCGCTGGTGCTCGGAATAGGCAAGGGGGCCGACATCTTGGGGGAAGCAGAGCGAAGCTACGCTCTAGCTCTAGTTTCTTCGCCCCTCCCACCCTCACCTGCATTTAAAAGCTGCATTTTCCTCGCGCGCTACAGATTTAGTTAGCACACCTTCTGAGGCGGAAGCCGGGAGAGAGAGGCAGCGAAAACCGTATTTTATTGCTGTTTTGCGCTTTATAAAACTGTTTTGTTTGTTTTGGAATTAGCTACCCACCTTACCTGATTTTCGTTTTCCTGGCTCAGCCGAGTAGGCGCTGGTGCTCGGAATAGACAAGGGGGCTGACATCTTGGGGGAAGCAGAGCGAGGCTACGCTCTAGTTTCTTCGCCCCTCCCGCCCTCACCTGCATTTAAAAGCTGCATTCTCCTCGCGCGCTACAGATTTAGTTAGCACACCTCCTGAGGCGGAAGCCGGGAGAGAGAGGCAGCGAAAACCGTATTTTATTGCTGTTTTGCACTTTTTAAAACTGTTTTGTTTGTTTTGGAATTAGCTACCCACCTTACCTGATTTTCGTTTTCCTGGCTCAGCCGAGTAGGCGCTGGTGCTCGGAATAGGCAAGGGGGCTGACATCTTGGGGGAAGCAGAGCGAGGCTACGCTCTAGTTTCTTCGCCCCTCCCGCCCTCACCTGCATTTAAAAGCTGCATTTCCTCTCGCGCTACAGATTTAGTTAGCACACCTCCTGAGGCGGAAACCGGGAGAGAGAGGCAGCGAAAACCGTATTTTATTGCTGTTTTGCACTTTTTAAAACTGTTTTGTTTGTTTTGGAATTAGCTACCCACCGTACCTGATTTTCGTTTTCCTGGCTCAGCCGAGTAGGCGCTGGTGCTCGGAATAGGCAAGGGGGCCGACATCTTGGGGGAAGCAGAGCGAGGCTACGCTCTAGTTTCTTCGCCCCACCCACATTTACCTGTATAATATGGCCATCTATTCCCGGCCGCGCAGCGGGCATGCCGGCGGCGCGCCGCAGGCTTGCCAAAGGCAAGCCCGTCTGCGCCCATCCGCGCCTGGCAGGGCCCAGGGCCCAGAATCCCTGGACAAAAGTTACCGATCAGAAGGGTCTACCCTTCAGACGTACTGCATGCACTCCGAGGGTCAGTCAATCAGAAATGTATGATCCTTCAGAATGATAGGCAATGCTCCATCTCGTGCTCTACATGTAACTTCCAGCTAGACACTCCCCAGCTTTGGCGACATCTGTCTGCGGGCCGTAGCCCATCTCAATCCTGGCTTTTTGGCAGTTTGAACTGCCGGTCCTTAAGCAAACATAAAAGGAACATCTATGACCTTTTGTCCGACGATTCACTGGACGCTTTGTTTCTTACGGAGACCTGATTGAATGATAGTGCTGGCCCTGACATTGCAGAAGCCCTGCAGTTAAATTATGCCATTGTTAGAATGGACAGACCAAAAAGAACTGGGGGTGGCATTGCAGTCATATTTAAAAAATCACTACAATGCACCCTTGAACCAGTCTCTTTGAATGCTTGTGAGATAGCCCTTTTTAAACTCTTACTGCATCCTAATTTTATGCTCACCGGTTTGTTGGTTTATCGACCGCCAGGCTCTATACAAACCTGGACGACGCAGTTCTCTGATTTGATTGCGTCTTTTCAGATAAACTCTAGCAACTTTTCTATCATAGGGGATCTTAACATCCATCTCGACAACCCACAGAACAACGCAGGTACAAATTTGATCGATGACCTGGCAGCCATGAACCTCACTTTATGGAATACAGGAGCCACACACATAGGTGGCCATCTACTGGACCCTATATTTTCCAGCCTTCCCATGTTACAATGTCTTCCCGCCTTGCCCCTACACTTGACAGATCATTTTCTTACTAAATTCAGTCTGTCCGCCCGTGCGACTACCGTTTTCCCTCATTTAATAGCCCAGTACGGTAAAAGGAACTGGAAGAAGCTAGACTTGAATTGTCTCAAATCAGCCTTAGACTCTGTGCCACTCGACGAGGTAGTAGACTCGGATGATATGGAGACAGTAGCTATGAAGACCAATAGCTGGCTCCTGGGAGCCATAGACGCTTGTCTGCCATCTTCATACAAGAAAGTCAAGGCCCACAACACTCCGGCACTGTGGTTTAACGACTCATTGAAAGCCGTAAAATCTAAATGTAAACGTCTGGAGCGCCTCTGGAGGATAGATTATTCTCCAGCAGCAGGCCAGAATTACAGGAAAGAACTGAGGCTTTATCACAAAGATTGTGCTGTAGCTAGAGCAGGGTATGTGGTGAAAACCATTTCTGAAGCCACAAATAAATCTAAAACATTATTCAACTTAGTTAAAGACTTAGCAGGCTCTCAAACAATCGCTAAACCCCTTCCCTTGAGTAATGCTCAATGTGAAGAATTGGCTCGATTTTTCACTAGTAAGATTGATGCCATCTATTCGGACATCTCAAAATAACATCTGGGGCATGCTGCAAGGAACTCTGTTTCTGACTTTGTGGAGGTGGTTACTTCCCTCCAGCCAGATCTGTCCTATGAGCCTCTTATTTCCTGGCCTGAGATGAATGTTCAAGGCCTGCAAGATATACTAGGGAAACTGAAATCTGGATCTCCAGCTGATCCTCTTCCAACTTCAGTTCTTAAACTCCTGGACACCAAGCAACTTTCTGTGATTTGCAAGGCACTTAATCTGTCCCTATCCACGGCCAGGGTCCCTACCATGTGGAAACATGCCATGGTCTCGCCGCTGTTGAAGAAACCAACGGCCTATCCTAAAATTCTGGCCAACTTTCGTCCCATCTCCCTCCTGCCGGCTTTCTCCAAAGTTTTGGAGAAACATGTTCATTACCATCTTACCCATTTTACGGAATTTTACGGAAGTCAATGACATACTCCATCCCTCGTAGTCAGGTTTCCGCTCAGGGTTTTCGACGAAGACAACACTGCTGGGGGTAACGGAAAAGCTGCGCTACTTGGTAGACAGAGGGGACTCAGCTGCGCTGATTCTACTCGACCTCAGCGCAGCATTCAACACCATCTCCCATAACATCTTGTTAACGCCCCTCTCTGCCATGGGCATTAGGAGTACGGCCTTGAACTGGATTGCTTCATTTCTGACCCAAAGAACATTTCAAATAACTTCCAATACTTGGTCCTCTAACATCCATCTGTCCCCATATGGAGTTCCTCAGGGCTCGGTGCTCAGCCCATTGCTTTTTAACTTGTACGTAACCCCACTGGCTCAGATCGCCGAATCGGAAGGCCTGACCATGTTTACCTATGCGGATGATTCGCAGATAATTTTTTCACTCTCCAACGCAGATCGGGATTCCTCTTCCCCGCTGCAGGCAGGTCTTAGCAAAATTGCAATATGGATGAGGGACAACCTGCTAAAGCTCAATGGTGGCAAAACGGAGGTTGTAATACTCGGCCCGATCCGGATCTTTGGAGCCCTAGCCACTGGCCTCCAGAAATGGAATCTCTTCCCACTCCGTCGGGCCAGGTGCGCAATGTAGGCATCATTATCGACAAAGGCCTAACCATGCAGCCTCAAGTCAGGAATCTAACAGCTACTTGTTTCACCATTCTGAAATGGCATAGGAAAATCATCTGGATGCTACCCGAAGACTTATAAAAGTCTGTAGTCAACGCCCTAATCACCTCGCGGTTAGACTACGGCAATGTCCTCTATTTAGGATCTTCGCAGGCTGTCTTGAGACGCCTTCAGCTGGTGCAAAACGCCGCTGCCAGATTACTGTGCAAATGTCACAGAAGAGAACGCATGTCGGGTCATCTCAAGGCATTACACTGGCTCAGAGTCGATAACAGAGTCAAGGTTAAGACTCTGTGTTTCATGCACAGAATTAAATGCGGCACTGCCCCGAGATATTTACAATCTCTGGTTCACATTTACTCTCCTGCCCACTGCTTGAGATCCTCATCTCAGGGCCTTTTCAGCGTGCCTAAAGTCCGGCTAGCTAGGATGGGGGGCAGGTCCTTTTCGTTTCTAGGACCAAAGTTATGGAATTCCCTTCCCTTTAACTTACGTACAGAAACAAGCTATGTTCAGTTTCGCAGAGCCATAAAGACCTGGCTGTTCAATCAATAATTTGGATCCTGCTTCTCTTCAGAGCATTATTACCTGCTCAACAGCTTTCTATCTTGTTAGCACCGGGAAACCCTATTTGGGTAGCTGTAGCGCTTTAAAAGCTCAACAAATAAATTTGAGATATAAACCAAAAAGAGATTAAGGGGACCAGAAACACACAGTTGTTCTGAGCCCGGGCCGCGGCCTCTCCAGGGCAGAACTTGTGAGCTACAGCAAGTTCTGTAACACGGCGGCCCCACTGACTGCAGGCAGCTGCCCAAAGGAAATATTTGCAGTTTGTGTGTACAATACAAATAATTTAACACACACACATACTCACTCCGGTGGCTGCACTGCACCCCTCTGTCTCATTTACTGCAACTTCACAACAGTCTTCTTTCTTGCTTGCATTCTGCTATTCATGCGGACCTCAAACCAGCAAGTGTGAAGCAGCGCCTTCCTCAATACTTCCCGCTTTCTGTCAGCAGGAAGTGACGTCCCCTGCAGCGCCGGCGCAATTAGCAACAACCTGTCTGGTCATTAGATACTACGAATCATGACGGCAGGCTGCCATTCAGCCACGCAATGGGGAATCTGATCTGAATTAATGATGGTACGTCTGGCATGCAGTTCAGTTGGTACTTTAGCCCTAGAAAAGAAAATACCTGTCTTTTTCCACTATTACAGTGGCGTCAGGACCATGACAGGGGCAGGAAGCGCGAAGCGGAGAGGCAGGCGGAAGTTGGAGAGTGGGGGGAGGTGCTTGTTCGAGAATTTTGAGACTGCCCTGGGGGCTGCACTGCGTTTTTAAGCAGGAGGGACGTGTTTACAGCTGGGGAGAATCATAATGATGTTCAATCATCAACCCTTACGTAGGAGCATGGGCAGGCACTGCTCCGCTGGGTGCTCTAAGGCAGTCCCTCCCCAGAGAGGCTGAATGGGCCTCGTAATAAAGCATGCTGCATTCAATTTGAAATATTTTACGACGTTCACCGGGAAGACCCGTGTGAACTTAAGTGAGTCAATATGGAGTCTAGACCTGGCCCTCAGAAATAAGTGCCGATGCTAAGTACCGGAAAGCAACGGCACAAATTAAGCACTGCCCTTGTGGAAGTTGCCCTTGGCGACTGTGGGTTTGTCTGTGAGGGAGAGAATCAGCTGGGTGTTGTTGGCATAGGAGACGATGTCGAGTCCGTGGTTTCTGACGATGGGTGCAAGCAGGGTCATGTAGATGTTGAAGAGGGTGGGGCTCAGGGAGGAGCTCTGAGGCACTCCACAGCTGAACTCTGTGGGTTCTGATTAGAATGATGGAAGCCTGACTCTCTAATTTCGATCTGTGAGGAAGGAGCGGATCCATTCTAGGGCTTTGTTGCGATGCCGGCGTCGAGGAGTCTGATGCAAAAACTGATTTTTGCATCCAGTCATTAGTACTTAATAATTAGTCCCACGTCACCTATAGCTCAAGAGTGCTCCGCCACTTGCCAGCATATTTACCTCTGATATGAGGATGCATTGCTGAACAAATTCTGGGATAGTCGTGCAACCTGCAGCCCCTTTGCTAAAAACGTTTACAGGTGCACACGAATAAACAAGAACTTTCCTTTTATTGCTATCCTTCTGTGTAGAATTCTGTAGGCCATTTGTCGACCTCAGAGTTAGCAAGCCTGTGTCTCCAGCCCTTTCACTTTAACAGGAGCTTACACTGAAATTCGACGGCCATGTTTTAAGATTGCCTCATGGATGTGATTAATTTGGAGTAACACAGGCACAATCTAATGTGCAACTAGAGAGGATTGACTTTTTGGTCGATAGCGACATCTAGAGGTAGGATGATATAGCTCACAGTTTTTAAATTAAAAAGCATCGACTGTAGCCCAGACTCCCTAGCATAGTGCTGCAAATTTCAAATTTTGCAGCATAAAAAATGGATATTTAGAGTCACACAACTGAATTTGTTGCTGCATTTTTGCGCAACATTTCGTTCTTAGAGTGTATCCGTTTTTTTATCTCCATCTTTTGAGATGGCCACTGTCAAAAAGACCACTATATGCTTCCTGCTTCTCACACCCCCTCCCAAAGACTCATCTACCCGACATCCTGCCTCTCCACTCTCCCAAAAGACTGTGTCCATTTTAGAAATAGCGGTATTGGAATGAAAGTCTGTTGCATGGCTTAAAAAGCAGTGCATTTCTGCAGTGCACCTTTTATCTTAGCTACTCTTTGTGCTTTCCTCCAGTAAACTTGGCAATGATGGCAATCCATCGGAAGTGCTTCAACTTCTTTCTCACTGTTGGTCACGCGAGTGATGCGTGTTGACCATGATCTCCCAATGTGTACTCCCCCCATCTGATTGAGGATGGCTACTGCCACTTCATCCCAGACTATGTTCTGACTGCGGATGGTGTCAGTAAGCACTTTTTGTCGGGAAAGAATTGTCTCAGCTGATCCTTGCAGAATAGGAAACTATAAGTATTTGCAAAGGCAGTGGCGCTGGTGGCATTTGAAAGTGGTAGGGCGTAAAAGTCAATGGTTGAGTGCCCAGTGGTAAAAGAGGTGTAAAACCAGATGCAAGCACAACATCATGGTTACCTATTCAGACTGGCAAACCGAAAAAATGAATAACTAAAAACCGGCCCACATGATTGATGACAATGACGTGCAAATTGGGGCAATTTTGAGCCTGTAAACAGTAGAGATACGCAGTGATGATGTAGCTATGAATTTACAAGGGTATACGGCATGCATTTGTTATTTGTGGTCGTCTGTGTTTGCAGTAATATCAGGGAACAAGTGCACAAAAGTAAACACCAAACCAGGTGGCCGTTGGCAGAAGCAGAACACAAATCAGACCTACATTTGGTGGTGCTGCAGCTCCTATGATCTTGTAGAGAATGTTATGGCCATTATTTGGCAGTTTCACAACATTCCGGCAACCAAACATTAATGTGAGCAAAACAGAGGCACGCACAAGCAACATCAGGGTCTGGAAAACACAAAATAGATAAGCTCCACATGAGCATGTCGGACACCAAAATAAAAGCGGCCCGAGATAAATATGTGCAAATCGGGGCAAATTTGAACTTGAAAATACACAGTGACGGTGTAGTATTATTTTACACGGGTAGACTGCATTCATTTGTCGGACTCTTTTGAGCTGTAGTCGATATTCGTGCCAGTAATATCAGGGAATAACACAACAGTAAACACCAACCAAGGCGGCAGCAGCAGACGACAAACGAGGCCTGGCCAACATATGGCGGTGCTGCTGCTTCTGTGATCTTGTACTTGTAGAGAATTATATAACTATTATTAGGCAGTTTCACTACTCTCACAACCAAATAAATATGAATGCGAGACAAACAGATGCACGCACAACCAAAGGGTAACGGGGTCAGACTGGTGAACAGAAAATAAATAAGATTCAGCACGGGAGCACATCGAGCACTGAAATAAAAGGCGTCCCAAGATATTACCTTGGCTTCCCGCGCTGACTCCCGACTCGAGTCCCGAGACTGCTCCCGCCGTCCTGGATTTTGAATGCCGCCGCTGCGTCTGACGTGGTGTGGGCTCTCGTCACTGAAGGCTGCAGGCAGCCTCCCTCCCCTCCATGGCAGCCGGCGCTGATTGGTTCGGCCGGCTGCCCTAACGTCGTCATTTCTCCTAGTCTGCATCCTGCAGAACGGAGAGTGGGAGGTGGCTTGGGGGAGCGTCTTGCCCACTGTTGCTAATACTGTCTGTTTGGACGCCTCTCAGGCTGTCCAAACAGTCAGTATTAACAACAGTGGGCAAGTCACTCCCCCAAGACACTCCCCCCTGCCCTGAGGCTCGAGTAACCAGGAAGTTCTGCTGACTGCTTTCTCGCCGTGCGAGAAGGGCAGGCAGAAACAAATGGTAGTTATAAATAAATAACTACCATTTGTTTCGGCCTTCTTCTCGCACGGCGATAAAGCAGGGGGGGTGGCGCCCAAACGCCCCCATGGAAGAACCGCCACTGTGCAAAGGGCCTAGAGAGACGCTTGGCAAAGCTGCTAGACCAGTGAATTCCTTAGTGTCTCTCTACCAGTGATAGCAAGGCCTCCCAGGAGCCCTTTCAACCAGACTCAGCCTGAACCTCAGGCTACCTCACAATATCTCCAGTTAACCCGCTCTCCCATGACTCTCCAGTGTCTCCCTTTGTCAGTTCCCCAACCAATCATTCCATTAACCGTCATGAACAAGTCACTTCATTTACCACTTAAGAAGTCTCTGCAATTAATCTCCTAAACAAACCCCTCCTGTTGATGCCTACAACCACTCCCCTATTACCCTATCAGTTAATCCGGTTACCTTCTTACAGAGTCAAGTCTATCATCCCAACTGCCACTTAACTATGTTCCACTCCACAACTTCATTTACTTCTCTCAACCAGTCACTCGTTAACCACACAACCACTCAAATAACCTCCACCACCTGATCACAACACTTACCAGTCATCTTAAGCACCTCTAGTCTCACATTTCAGCCATCCCCCTCACTTACAACAGTATTTTCTCCGCCATTACTTCCCCATCGCTACTATAAACATTGCTGTGTGCTCACTTTAACCCACTGCTTGTAAATAGGTGGCTCCTTCCATTCCAGTGCAGTGCTGAGCACGTCGCCACTAGCTTATTTATAAGGCCACGTAAAGCCACGTTACGTGGCTTTTCATGGTCTCATATGTGCCCTGTTCATGCAGAAAACTGCGTGAAAGGGGCATTCCATGGGTGTTGCTGGGGGCGTCCCCAGCAACATCCATGGCTTTTTGACACTGCCCAGATTTACGAGAAATGGTAAGTCTGAGGCAACGCCAAAAATGTATGCCTCCCAGGGGAGGCGTAAGGGGGGGCACAACAATGAGAAATATCTTTATTTCTCCTCGTTTTTCCTCTTTCTATGTGTGCTGCATTTTGTAGCACACAGAGAAAGAGGGAAAAGCCTCTTGTGATTGTTTTTGGCAGGAAGGTTTCCCTTTCAGCACAAAAATAATCATCCCTGCAATGCAGGCACCTTTGCACCATGATGCACAGGTGCCTGCGTTGGCGCACGGCAACCCATTGTGTGCTAGCGCCAACGCAGTGCACAGGGCAGCAAGACCTGCTTCGCTACCCTACGGCAAAAAAAAAAACATAAGTGAGAGCCAGAATCACGAAAGTATGTCCAAAGGCTCACTCGCGAGTGTCTTGTCCCTCTCTTTGCATGTGCAAGTTCGAAGTCCTTTTTGCTCAGCTTTCTCACTACATGCTCTGTGGACTCTCTGCAAGTCCAGGTGCCCGGTGAGGCAGAGGTGCCTGTGAACCAGACGTCACTGTTAGAATGAGGGAAGCACCCTGGCTGGATCCCAGTGGGAGTGGCGGCTTGAATCAGGAGGGAAGCCAGCTGGTTATATTTTTTATTAATGTCTGGGTACCTGTGGAGGTAATCAGACCAGGATTTTGCTTGTTTAAATGATTCCCTAGAGCCCTTATTAGGGTGAGAATCAAGAGCGCTCCAGGGTCCCAATCTCATGGCCAAACTGGCCACCCCCAAACCCTTTGTCAGGGAAATACCTGGCTCAGAGACATATTTTTCAGTTTTAAAATTGCAGGTGAGTTTTAATGCGCCAGAAAGGTCTTCCTGACAAACAGGTATCCTGATGCTGAATAAAGACTGACAATACAATGGGATGACTGAATGAACTCCAAGGCTTAGAGGCACATAGTGGTAATGCGAGGCAAGTTACAATCTCATAAATGTTTAATAGATATACAACATTTTAGTGGACAGGCTGCACTTTAGAAAGTATGATTTTTTAATATTCAGATAGCAGCTGATCAGACAGACTGCCTCTTTGTGGGTTACCCAGCACTAAATATAGAACATGGGAAGTTAATCCTCACTTCTTCGATTTCCAAGATGAATGTTGCATTTCCCTCACAGTGTACTCCAAGCCACATAGGTCATTATACAAAGTACTGGCAACCCCTGAAAAGTGATAATCTTGGTGGTTGTAGAACACCCACTCGTGGTGACACACGTTAAATTTCACTGCGTCTTACAAGTAACACAACATATTTTCTGAATTCACAATGTTGGGGTCAATGTATGTGTGCAGTAAAAAAACTCTGTCTCAGAAGACGTATATTATATATTGACTGACAGGAAATATGGTGTACCTTGCTGTTCCTGTAGAAGCCTGAGGGTAAACCTGTATGGACATAGCTGAGTGAATTGGTGTACTATGAGCCACATACCCTTGAGATGCATACAAACAATTGACACATTAGAAAATGCCTAGGCAAGACCTAAAAATGAGGAGAAATAAAGATATTTCTCCTTGTTGTGCCTCCCTTATGCCTCCCATGGGGATGTGTACGTTTTTGGGCTGCCTCGGACTTACGATTTCTGGTAAATCAGGGGCAGTGTCAAAAAAGCCATGGATGTTGCTGGGAACGCCCCCAGCAACACCCATGGAGCGCCCCTTTCACTCCGTTTTCAGCGTGAAAGGGGCACCTATTTATAAGGCTTTGAAAAGTCACGTAACATGGTTTTACAAGGTCTTATAAATATGCCAGTGGCACATTGCACCACCGGAATGTCAAAAAAGTGATGTTCCTGTGGCGCAAAGGTGCCGTTAGGGCCTCATAAATGAGGCCCATAGTTAAAAAGATCTTTAATAAACGAACAGTTTCTGTTCCTTAAACAGCGTTTTTAAAAACGCTTCCTCATAAAATGTACAAAACAAGATAAAGTGCTGCATGGTTTGTGCAGCTAGGCCATCTGATTGCTGTCAATCCACCTGCATTGTCTTTCATAAGGAGCACATAGCAGGCCATTTGGCATCCTGCACCTGTAGGGCTGGCTTCAGAGGCACATGATGATAAACAGGCTGTAACCCAAAGGATCAACTGCATCTAAAATGTTGTGAGGAGATGGTCAGATAGCTCCAGATGTACTTGGAGATGCCATTTCTGCACTTATCAATACCCAGCATACATAGCACCATCTATTTGAAAAACCCGCTGTTCTCAAAACAACATTACTGTGCAGTGCACCTCAGGAGGGAATGAGGGCATTTACATCAGATGCAGCACAAACTGAACCGGGGATCATTCAGTGGGCAATGCCAGGTTGCATGCAACTGACCTGTTATAGTGCACCAGGCCATAGACTTGCACAAGTTGTGCGTGAAGCTCTTTTAATTATGCTCAATGTGCTTTGTAAACTTTTTTCACTATTATGATAATGTTTCAGTAGTTAGATTTCTAGTAATATCCATTTATCCTAGCCTGATCCTTAATCTGTAGGCAACATCCTAAATCAAAATATGAACATTTAATTTTGCTGCCACTGAACACCAATGACTGCTGTAGAAAGAAATGGAGAAAAATAGCAAACACTAGTATAGCATGCATGCATTGGTATTTATGTAGCGTGTCTCTAGCTGGAGAACAGTGATGTGTTGTACATCTTAGTGGGGATTCAAATCTTTGACCTGCACAGCCCATATTTATAAGTACATTTCACACATTAACAATTTCTAACAGTTTCATTTTTGCTCATGTCGAGGCCAGAATTAGCCCTTCAGTTCCAAAACCAGTCCTTTAGACACTAAGCCATAGCTCATCCCCTCTTTTTTTGATAACACATGTTATTGATTTTTAGTTTTTTTTAACCTTACAATAGGCCGTTGTGGCATGAAGCAATACAGCTTAAATAAGAATTATCAAGGTACATATATTATTAGTCTATCTTCAATACACACACCATTGCAGGGCCAGTAACAAAGAAAACATTATCTTTGGCCAATACTAACATTGTCCCATTTCAGCTAAGCAGGAGGAGTGATTCCATGCATCGCATTTGTATCCATAGATGATATTGCATAGCTACCATTACTACGTAAATGTTTTGCTCTCGGCATCTAATTGACCCTCTGCTCCTACATGTATTTGCAGGGGAATGTTCCTATAAGTGGCCCACCTTGCCCTTATTTTGGTATGTTTCTGTGGACATCTATGAGGGAAAAAAACTGGGAACTCCAACTCCATAATGAAGTCCAATCCTGTCATCCATTGTGAGACTCATGAGGGGTGATGGGGTGGGGGGCGTTCAGCCTTCCACAGCCTGGCTATATCTCTCTTAGCGACTGTAAGACCTAAGAACAGTAAGTGTCTTTTGTATCTGTTACCCCTTAAACCTTCTGTACTATGTCAGAGTGTTAATTTGGGAGACCTCTGTATGTCCCAAGCCAGTACCTCAGCTAAGCAAGCGGAACCCCTCTCCAGAACCGGTCAAGGACCAAGCAGGACACGGTTGTATGTATGAAAGTGCCTTCGTCTGATTGACATCGGAGGCATTTTGGGGAAGCAATCAACCCCGGGGTCCACAGTCCGTGTCGGGTGTCGGTAGCTCTATAGAGGTATTTAAATTGGATAAGACGAAGTCGAGAAGATAATGCGGCTTCGGCCCAGTTGTCCTCATTCACCAACATCGGTATAACAGGCGACCCTGAGAGCATCTAAGGTTGTTGGGCTATTAGTAATGAGGGTTCGATATATCTTGGATATCTTATGTTTCTCCAAATCCCCCATGAGGAGTCTGCCTTCGAGAGGACTGAATTCTGGGAGGGTAATCACATTTTTAATGTATGGGTGAAGAGCATGTTGCAGTTGCAGAAACTTATAGAATGGGTATGGGGCAAATGGAGGTCTCCAAATGATTTAAGGTCCATGCCTTACATAACATCCCCTAATGTTGAGACACCAGTACGGGCCTAACCGCAGAAGCCCTGTAAATCAGCTAATTGCGGAAGCAGGGGAGTCCACCAAAGAGGGGTCTTTTGTATTAGACGACCCCACCATCGATTCTACTTAGGGTTTGTCACCATGTTAGGATTACCACGTGTGTAGCGGGGGAAGATCTTTGGGGTCAGTCTTATTGCATTGGAGTGAGAGACGGCGGGGTTCCCCAACATCCACTCCTCAAGTCGATATGCAGGGTCGTTTCTAGAGTCATACCACCAGTCATTCAGAACTTGTAGGTGTTCTGCTGTGTGATAAGCTTGTGTGTCAGCAGTAGCAATGCCCCCACAGTAAGTTGACTGTGTACATGTACGTAGATGTACGTAGGGCTACTCTGGCAGCACCCCCCACAGTGTCCCAGCAGTGCATTAATTTGGCAAAACCATACCACAGGGACAGGATATGGATGGGATTATAAGTGGTACAATATTTTGGGTAGGGAGACCATCATGAATATGGCTGAGTGTCCATATAGAGTTAAAGGGAGTGCAGAACAATTTTTAATCTCAACTTTAACCGTTTCTGTTGTTTCTTCTAAGTTAGGTTTCCAGGACAGACTTTGGGTGTCCGATATATAGACGTCCAGATATATGAACCCCTGTAATACTATAGTGAGTCCCTCAGCCCATCGACCATTCCACCATGACCCCCTCAGCGGCCAAAGCAGCGATTTAGAAGAGTTCATATAGAGATCCGAGGTCTCACCAAAATAAGGCATGATCTATAGTATTCTGGGGCCTGATCTATGGGGGTCTGTTAGGAAGATTAACAGATTGTCTGCATAGAGCGCAATATGATCAGAAATTTCGGGGGTGCATTCAAAACCTAGATATAATGCATCTATACGTACCCAGGCTCTATGGCGAGGGTGAAGAGAAGAGTTGAGCGGGGGCACCCCTGTCTGGTTCCCGGCTTTTTCTGAAAATTTGGAAATGCGCCCCAGCGAGCCAGACTGAGGCAGTTAGGGCATTGTACAATTGTTGAATCAGGGCTATACATCGAGGGCCCATATTCAGGTGTCTTGGTAATATGAACATATAGGTCCAACTGACTGAATCAAACGCTATGTCCATATCAACGAGTAATAGGGTTGCAGGTCTGTCTAATCTGTCTGCGGCTGCTATAGCATTATGCGCTCTGCTTATATTGTGTCAGGTCGCACAGTGAGGCATAAAGCCTGCCTGGTCAGGGTGGATCAGGACTTGGAGATGAGGGAGAAATCTGTTTGCCAGTATCTTGGCAAGAATCTTAGCTTCAATGTTAAGAGATATTGGCGGGTACGTTGCACATAATTTGTGTGGACGCCCTGACTTGGGAAAGACCACAATCTTAGCATGTCTCCAATCTGGGGGTAGGCACTTATTCTCGAGGGCTTCATTGAGGGTTGAGAGGTACTGTGGTCCCAATGTTGTCGTATTCAGTTTAAAGAATTCTCTATGGAACCCATTGTGGCCGGGCAATTTGCCAGGTGCTATATCTGATGTAGCTGAAATGTGCTCCTCCAGCGAGACCTGAGCTTCGAGGGAGTCACGTGCGGTGGTAGTGAGTGTCTTTGGTGGCAGGTTCCCCAAAAAGTAATCGATCTGTACTTCAGATATGGTTTCGCACTTGGTATAGAGTTTTCGGTTGTAGTCGGCGAAGGAGTGGGCAACCTGCTCCAGAGTGATGATCAATTCCTCTGTATGTGACTTAAGGGTCTGGAGTTGTATCGGTTTAAGGGAGTATTGGCAAAGTCGATGTAACAGTTTCCCTGACTTGTCCACCCATTGGTAGATCCTGCTTTGCTTAGCCCACCAGATGTGTTTGGCTTTATCGAGTTGAATACTTTGATATCTCTTCTGCAATATGGACAGCTGACGGTGAGCCCCATGTCCGTCTTTGTGCCTGTAATTCTGTTTGTATTAACAGTGTTTCTAACTGTATCAAATCCTGCTTTTTTGGTGTTTGGCAGCAGAACAGTAACTGATGTCAAAGCCGCGAATAGTGGGTTCATAGTTTCCCACAGGGTAGTGGCAGAGTATACCGTACCCTCATTCATAATGAAGTAGTCTGTTAGGACTTTGTGTAGATGAGAACAATAGCTCATGTTGTGTAAATGCCAAGACGACATCCGCCAGTGAAACGGCGTCTGCTGGGGCCCCAGCGTTAATCGCAGCTGGACTGGGGAGTGGTCCGAGAGACCCCTGGGTAGGGTATCTACCTTGATCAGGCGCAGTGTGTGTTCCCTGTTGATTAAAATATAATCCAGTCAGGGCCGGCTCTAGGCTCATGGTGGCCCTGGGCAAGGAGCGTAGGTAGGGGGCCCGGGAGAGGGGGTCCGGGCGGGGCGGAGCGCGCAGGCCAGTAAAGAGGGGAGGGGGTCAGGGTGTTTAGAAGTGGAACAGAGCCGGAGGCCGCCAAATCCCTGCCAGGGGCCACCACGCAAATATGTATCCATCCTCAAAGGATTAATATATTAAGGATATATATTGGCGTGGTGGCCCCTGGGGTTTGGTGGCCCTGTGCAGGTGCACAGCTTGCACATGCCTAGAGCCGGCCCTGATCCAGTCTAGAAAAATACCTGTGCACTGTTGAAAAGTACGTGTAGCCTGCCTCTGTGGGGTGGAGCTTCCTCCAGGTGTCGCACCAACCAAACGCCTCGATCAGTGGCCCCAAGCGGGACTCTCTTTCTGTAGGCTTTGCAGTAGTAGAGCGATATCTATCGAGTCCGGGATATATGACATCATTCCAGTTCCCACCAGTCAATGCTAAACCATCAGGAAAAGACCCCAGATGTCGATTATGCATTTGGTAAGTGCGCAACTGAGTGGCGGAGGGGCATATACACTTCCCAGTACAATGGCCTCACCCACCAACTGTGCCATGAACAAAAAGTATCTGTCCTGCATTTCTGCCCAAGTGCGGATGTGTGTGAACTGTACTCTACGGTGGATTAGGATGGCTACTCCTCTAGAGCCTCTCATAAAGCCAGAGTGGAATATGTGAATGAATCCATAGCGCACCAGGCATGGGGTTTTAGTCCCCAGCAAGTGTGTTTCTTGAAGTAACAGGATGTCAGCCCTTAACTGTTTGGCTTTTCTGAGGACCGCTCTCTGTTTGACATTATCGAGCAGGCCTCTGATGTTCCAGGTAACCACCGATATTTCTCTAGCCAAGTCAATTTTAGAGGAATGTGTAGTCGTGATGTGCTGAGAAATGGTTTTTCAAAATGTCTATAGAGAAGACTAGCTGCTATGATGCATTGAGGGGCCCTTAGGACAACTTGAACCAATAACAAGAATAACCAAAACATCCATACACCCCCAACCCCCAACCTAACCCAATACCTCAGGAACGCAAAAGTATCTGTTGCGAAATGTGAACAATCCTCACCCCAACGTGGGTTAATGGCTGGAACAGTCCAATGGACCCCCATAGATCCCATCCCTATAGAATGTCTCTGGGATCTAAAATGTCCAGTTCAGTAGAGTGGCCCAATCTTGGGCTGATGTGCGGGATCATGTTGAAGAAGCGCTTCCTCAGCCCACCTAAGTAGACCCTGGAGTCCAGAGGGTCCAGCCACTTAAAGCCCAGCCTTATTTATCTCGTTTATTAACCAACTTGTCACTACACGATCCAGAGTGCCAAGAGGACCTCGAACGATGACGTCTTTTTGCCGTGGGATCTTTGTCTTTGTTATGGCGCAAGTCGCTAGTTGAGGTATCGCAATGCTCATGGTGGAGGTGTATGTGGTTTAACCAGGCGTTGTTCTTCCATCCATTGAAAAGCGTCCTCAGGAGTGTCAAAGAAAAAGGTGTTGTTTTTATAGCTGACACAAAGACGAGCCAGGAAGAGTAACATATATGGAATCTGCAGCTCCTTAAGACGTGTCTTTGCGGCCATGAAGGATTGCCTCTGCTGCTGCACAAGTCTAGTGTAGTCAGGAAATATCTTTATTGGTTGGGATTCACAAGGTAGGGATTTTTGGGCTGTAGTATCCCTATCATGATAGTTTAGGATCCGTGCGATTACGGGTCTAGGACGGGCCCCGTAGCAGGTCTAATCGAAGTGCTTGATGAGGTCGCTCCAGTATGAAGCAGAGTGACAGACAACCCTCAGGGATCCAAGATTTGAGCCAATGTTCTAGGAAGGTGCATATGTCCAAACCCTCGCATCCCTCAGGGAATTCCACAAAGTGTAGATTATTAAGACTGGCTTTCCCCTCTGCATGCTTTACTCCTGTAGCCAGGCCCTTGGAGATTGACTTGAGAGTGGCAACCTTTCCTTTCAGGATGTTGATGTCGTTTTCCACTTCTGAGACTCTGGTTTTGGCCTGTGTGATCCATTCAACAGTGTTACTCAGATCCTGGTGCAACAACTTTACATCCGCCCTTATCGCGTTGATTTTAGCATCCAGCATGTGGCGCGGTTGGGCAATCACAGCTAGGATCGCGGCAGTGTCCTTTGCAGCCACGGCTGCGTCGTCGGGGCAGTGGAACCAGTGCCGCTGCACTTAAATTTGTCTATGGTGCTTTCTTTCGCGGAAGATGTGGTTGGGTGGCACTTGGGTGTAGCCAAGATGATAGAGCTGTAATTTGAGGCCCCAGGGGGTAATTATGTGATCTTGCCCAGAATAAAGTACGGGTAGTTATAACCCCTCGAGATAGGTAAGAATCTGGACACCAGCACCTGGGGGTTCTGGCTCAATGGAGGATCCACCACACCACAATCTGCACCAGGACCTAGCCTGGCCTCTACTGCTGATGTGGCAATCCCCCAACCGCTAAAGGGTGCAATCCTCGTCTATCTCAGGTGGCTGTGTCGCGCTGGAAGGCAAGCAGGTGTATGCTGAAGGATAGCGCAGCGATGTGATGACACTTTGGCATCAGTTATCTGCGGGACACTGTGACTCCGCGGTCTTGGGCCACAGGCCTGTCTGTCGGAACAGGTCAGAATAGGTAAGGAGGCAATCTATTCCGTATTGTCTTCCAGGGCCATCCAGATACTGCAATCTCCTGGGGTCCAAGGATGCACCGCACTGTCAAAGGCACAGCCAGGGTGAGTGGCAGAAAGTTTATATGACCCACACCCCACTAGATTCTTGCTGCTCATCGGGGATCACGCATCAGCCCCCAATACGCCATGTTGGACCGGTTTACCATGGCCCCTATATCATCCCTTTTAATAAGAAGTGGAACCTCAGTGCAAATCAGCATCAACCGGGCAATCTATGTAATCCGACTGCAGGGAAATATATACAGAACAATGTATAGATTGGGGTAAAAAAAACTTCACATAGAGGATCTGTGTGTGCTTTGGAAGAGGCTAAATGTGCTTATTAGATAGGCCAGTCAGTTTTACAAAAGTGAGTTTGGACACAAAATGTTTCTCACGAGCCCACCCCCGGTTTTGCATAATGCCTGTGTTTATGGATACCAAAGCAGCCTTGTTTTGTTTCCACTTTATGTCTCTAAACCTCATTTTCTTTTTCTCATTCTTGCAGATTTTATTTAATACCAGGGTTCTTCCTCTGTTACCGTTTTCTTATCTTTCTCATCCTCCTTCTTTCTATCTTTTCTGTAGTTCTCTCTCTTGATTTCGGTCAAAGTACGGTTTTGAAAAATAAGTTCAGGCTTGTATTTATTTGTGTATAACATAAAAAAATCACACTTTGCAATCTGAAGAGGTTGGCTAAGGGGATGCATTCCCGCTGTAGAGATCTGCGTGCACACTGCAACTCAGACGTTTCCAATCCAGCAACACAACTCAGTGAACATAATGCTCCTTCTTCAGAAGACTAAATATAACATGCAAGTCAATGAGGCCTATTCCCATACTTCATTTTGTAGTATGTGAAGTAGTATTACAATAGTACTACGCACGTACTGCACAATACTATTCACTAACATATGTACTTTGACTTCCTCCTGTGTCACTCTATATTTTTCTGTGCTCATGTGAGAGTGGCAGTGCGCCACCTGAGAGCTTCTTTGCCCCTGGCCTGTGTCTGTAATATGGGTGCAGAGGCAAAGGGATTCCCTCATTTCCATGGGGCATGCCCCCATGCAAATAAGGGAACGCCCTCTGAAGATAACGCTGGTGCTTTATGTGTGCCAGCGCTGTTGGTGTTACAGAAGGGGACGCACAAGCCTCTGCGGACCGTTCTATGATACCAAAGTGCCCCTGGAGCTCGCAAAGTGGGCACAAACGCCTGTTGCGCCCCCAGGGCACTTTCATAATACGGACCCTGGTGTGCAATTTCAGCTTGCGTTGCAGATATTTGTGCCATATATCAGGCCTGTGTGTGCGAAGGAACCTTGCACTGCTGATGATCATACTGTGCGAGCCCAATTCACAGAACTAAGTTAAGACAAAATCCTAAATTTACTACCATTTTGGTATTCACAGAAGGCACTTACTCATTTCGGTATTCACAGAAGTTAGGAGTCCTAACTTTAGGACTCCTAAATGCCTTCTGTGAATACCAAAAGTCTTAAAGTTAGGATTTTTCTCAGTTTAAGAGTCCTAAAGTTAAGAGTCCTAACTTTACTACTCCTAAACTGAGAAAAATCCTAACGTTAAGACTTTCGGTATTCACAGAAGACATTTAGGAGTCCTAAAGTTAGAAGTCCTAACTTTACTACTCCTAAACTGAGAAAAATCCTAACTTTCAGACTTTCGGTATTCGTGGAAGGCATTTAGGAGTCCTAAAGTTAGGAGTCGTAACTTTACTACTCCTAAACTGAGAAAAATCCTAACTTTAAGACTTTCGGTATTCACAGAAGGCATTTAGGAGTCCTAAAGTTAGGAGTCCTAACTTTACTACTCCTAAACTGAGAAAAATCCTAACTTTAAGACTTTCGGTATTCACAGAAGGCATTTAGGAGTCCTAAAGTTAGGACTCCTAACTTCTGTGAATACCGAAATGAGTAATTGCCTTCTGTGAATACCAAAATGGTAGTAAGTTTAGGGTTTTGTCTTAAATTAGTTCTGTGAATTGGGCCCTGCCTGTTTAGTGAAGCTTATACTGCGGTTTCCGCTACAACTGCTCTAAGGAAATATATGAAATACACACTCCTTCTGCACTGCTGTAACTGTCCTATGAAGAGCGAAGGGAGTGTACACCCATGTCCCCATATTGTATCTATCTTATACGGGAAGATCTAAAAGCTGTGGTTTTGCTACATTTAAACGGCTGTAAATTTTCAGTTTCTCTCAGAGAGCGGCAGATGGAGTAACTGTGCAGCAGTGTGCAAAAATATTATTTAGTGTGTGAACTGCCTGTGCCCGGCAGCTTAGTCCCTGGGCATTTATAGTTATTTTAGTCTCCAGCCATGAAACACTCAGTGATCGGTGTCCTCGCAGCTTCCCAGTAACACCCTCTCGCATCTGAGCTCACACATTATCTTCAGTGCAAAGGCCAATGGATGGCGAAGGCTCCTGCTGAGGAGGAGGGCGTGCTGAGGCCAGCATGTTGCTATGTTACGTGCATTTGTAAGGCGCATATCACCCGCAAGGGGAACCTCTCACAGAGTAGGTGTGGGTGCCTTTCCCTACTTATGATAGTTTGGTTAATTTAAAAGTCAGGTCTTCAGCTGCTTGCAGATTTCAAGAAGAGAGGAGCAGGCTCTGGTGTGGAGAGGGAGGTTGTTCCACACTTTAGAAGCGAAGTAAGAGAATGTTCGTTCTTTTGATCTGGTTCTATGTATGCGTGGTATGTTGGTCTGTAGGAGTCCTGCAGAGCGGACGTGTCTGGGTGGTTGATGGAAGGAGATAAGACTGTTAAGGTAGGTGCGGCCTGAGTTGTGGAGTGACTTCAATGTGTGTGTGTGAGTAGTTTGAAGTGAGCGCATTTGTGTATTGGAAGCCTGTGTCATTCCCTGAGGTGTGGTGTGATTTGAGTACTGTGTAGGAGGTTGAGGACTAGTCTGTCTTCCGAGTTCTGGATGGTCTGTAGTCTTCTAGTGAGTTATTTGGGGATCTCAGCGTACACAGGGTTCCCACAGTGCAACTCGCTGGTGACTAAGGAGTGGGTGAAAGATTTTCTTTTGTTGCTTGGGAGACATTTGAAGATCTTCCTCTGCATCTTCAGGGTGTGGAAGCAGGATGCAGTGCATGATCTCTTGACAAAAATGCTACACTCGGGGTACAGCATGGCAAGGCAGACGCAGGATACACACCATCTATGGTGCACTGATGTACCATGACACCAATCTGCCACCACCTCAATGTGACAAAACAATAATTCTAATCTCAGCTTGCCGTTACATTGACTTGGCTCCAATGTCCAAATTCACGAGGATTGGAGTTAGACTATTAAACATACACAAACGAAGTAATCACATGTCATGCCTACCAACCATCAAAATATTTTCAACGTGTGAGGGGGCACATCCAAGAAGGGGGGCAAGGCAATAAACCCATAACTACGAGTCTAACCATGAAGGGGACAGGGCCATTGAAAGGGGGTAAGGCTTGGAGCCCAGTACTGCCTTATAGAGACGTTTTAAGGATTGGGCAAAATTGGCAATTGACCAGGGCCCTCACCTTCCAGGAGACCCCCTGATATATTATCTGGCAGCCCCACAGCATCAGTTTTCTATTCAACTGTTGTGCTTTTTTTTTAACCATTGTACTTTTAAAGCAAAGCAATTAAAAGAAAATAATGTCACTGATCCTTGCAATCTTAGACTTGCTCTGTTGCAAAAAAACGTCACATGGGTTAGCTGGTTGAAGTTGGGTTGGACCAGTGCTTAAGTTGTGAAAAATAAAAAATATGTGCCAGGACCCTCTTCAGATGGATACTGCAGCTTGCACTATTCTTTGGCCCTGCCATTGCTGCCAATGACAGTACCAACATAATTACTAACCGTCACACTCCTACAAGTGTGACAATATATACTATTCCAAGCCCCCAAAGTTATAAGAATGTCTTGGGTGGCAGGTATGAGTCATTATTAATGTATATTGAATTAACCCCTTCGCTGCTAAGCCTTTTCCCCTCCTGTGCTAAGGCTTTTTTTGGCGTTTTGGAGTAGTGCGTGTTTAGGCCCTTGTAACTTTTTGACCACATAAGGTATCCACGCCAAATTTGCGTCCTTTTCTTCCAACATCATGTGGATTCTAAAGGCGCCCAGGGTTTGTGGATTCCCTTGGAGGGGTCCCAGAAATTAACCAAAATATAGCGATTTTTTTTTTTTTCAGAACAAGCATTAGCATAGCCAATAGGTCTCGTGTCTGGGACCTTATAAGTGTTTAGCAACGCAACAGTTGATGTTGTTGCACCAGGGATATTGTGCTGCATAACTAAATGCTTATAAGGTCCCAAATGCGAGACCTATTGGCCATGCCAATGCTTGTTCCTCTTGGCTTTTATATGGACACTGAATTTGTTTGCACAATTTATTGTAAAGCTAAAGCTGGTGCGTATGACTAGCTCGCACACAAAGTGTAAATAACCTGAGTGTATTTCACACGTTGATTTATTTCGAATTTATTGAAGACTAAGAAAAAAGCTGACGCTCATCTATCAAGCACTGGCGTTGCCAATAGGTCTCGCAGTAGGAAAGTTGGAGCTATTACAATTGCAAATAACAATGCCTTTTATTTTTGTTTTCATTTTAAAAACATAAAGGGCTTTGTCATTTACAAAACCAATAGCTCCAACTTTCCTACTGCGTGACCTATTGTGCACTGCACAGTGTGGGTGAAAGTGGCATTGCGTGTGTGTGAGTGGCTGTGAGTGGCGTTGCGTGTGTGAGTGGCGTTGCGTGTGTGAGTGGCATTGTGTGTGTGAGTGGCGTTGCATGTGTGAGTGGCGTTGCGTGTGTGAGTGGCGTTGCGTGTGTGAGTGGCGTTGCGTGTGTGAGTGGCGTTCCGTGTGTGAGTGGCGTTGCATGTGTGAGTGGCGTTGCGTGTGTGAGTGGCGTTGCGTGTGTGAGTGGCGTTGCGTGTGTGAGTGGCATTGCGTGTGTGAGTGGCGTTGCGTGTGTGAGTGGCGTTGCATGTGTGAGTGGCGTTGCGTGTGTGAGTGGCGTTGCGTGTGTGAGTGGTGTTGCGTGTGTGAGTGGGGTTGCGTCGATGAGTGGGGTTGCGTGGATGAGTGGGGTTGCGTGGATGAGTGGGGTTGCGTGTGTGAGTGGTGTTGTTTGGGTGAGTGGCGTTGCGTGGGTGAGTGTGGTGTTGCGTGGATGATAGCGGGCTTGCGTGGGTGTGAGTGGCGTTGCGTGTCTGTAAGTGTTGCTGTGTGGGTGAAAGTGGCACAGAGCCTTTGATGTGGCCACTTACTGATTAGCATTATTAAAATCTGCATGAAAATGTATTTTATTATTACTATTTATTCTTTGCCAAGCACTCATCACTGATCTGGGCAGCAGTCAAAGTGCATAAATAAAAGTAAGTGAACTCTGATCCTGGGGGATTTTGGTAGATGTTTACGAACAGACATACACAATACAACGCACATACCTTAAATGGAAAATATAAATGCAACTTACCTTTATCTGTCGGGGAAAAAAAATTGGGTAGGAAAACTAGTTTGGTTAATGCAATCACTTTAGGCCATTGCATGCTACAAGCGGGGACGCATTTTTAGTTTGAAGAATGTGATAAGCTGAAGGAGGAGGGGGTGCGAGGGATGAGGGAACACGGCCTGGGGGAAGCTGGCTGGGGAGGGGGAGGAGAAATGCAAGGAAGTTAGGGGAGGAGAAGCCGAGAAGCCGCAGAGCGCACGCTGGGCGAAGCCCTTTGATGTGCTGTGCGGCAAATGGAGGGAGGCTGATGCGCGTTCATGTTTGAACACGTGGTTCACATGAACTGCATGAAAACGCCAGCAAAAAGCTGGTGGTTTCATGAGTATTTTGAGCACTTGAATTCTCGTTCCTCAATGCGCTTGCGCGCATTTAAGGTCACGAGACCTAAAAATGGGAAAAACGGGCTGCAAATGAAGGCCTCTGGGTTTTTCCCTGAAAATGGTATCAAAAAAGGGTATGTGGGGCTGAAATCTGCATTTTCTCAGCTTTTAGGGAATGACAGTCTTTTGTCAGAGAACCTAAATTTTTTACTCAGTTTTGGCATTTTTCTGGGACATAGCCTATTTTTGCTATTTTTAGAGCTTTCCACCTCCTTCCAGTTAATGGTAGAAATGAGTTTGAAAGCAATAATGGATCCTGGAAAGCTTTACATTTCCGAAAAGTAGACAAAATTCTGAATTCAGAAAGGGGTCATTTGTCTACATCCATGAAGGTTTCGTTATAGAAACTAACAGTTAGATATTGGAATAATTGAACATTTGTTGAAAAAAACAGCCTTTTGTCTCAACGTTTTCACCTATAACTTTTTCTAATTTTGACAACTCTTCGAAAGCAATATACCGTTACATCCGTTAGACCTTCCTGGTTGTGGGGATATATAGGACTTGTAGTTTCACCAAGAACCCGACGAACCCAGATCCAAAAACTGAGCAGCAACTTGCAATGGTATTTTTTCATTTACTGGGTATAGAGCACTTTGTCTTGGAAAATGTATACATGGAATAATCTGTATGAAAGACACCTATGTATTTCTGAATTGGGTACAAACTATAGAGTTCAGAAACAGTATATAATTGCACATTTTCAAAATTGGGAATACTCATACTAGCATGAGAATTATTGGTCATTTTTCAAAAAGATTTTTTTTTACACAATGTCTTTCATTGAAAGGGAGAAATGCATGAAAGCTCAATTGGTAATAACAGTTGATTTACAAATCTGAATTACCCCAAGTGTCCTGATAAAAACGGTACCTCACTTGTGTGGGTCGGCCTTGTGCCTGCGACAGGAAACGGCGCAAAATGCAACGTGGTCACACCTAAATTTTGCAGTTACAAATTGACCCTTTTTTGGCAAAGTGCCTACCTGTAGTTTTTGCACCCTAGCTCTGCCGGCACCTAGGGAAACCTAGCAAACCTATACATTTTTGAAAAGTAGACACCCTGGGAAATTCAGGATGGGGTGACTCGACTGCCTACCACCAGGTTTTGTTACCCAGAATCCCTTGCAAAGCTAAGATTTTGACAAAAAAAACACATTTTCCTCACATTTCTGTGGTGAAAAGTTCTGGAATCTGCGTGGATCAACAAATTTCTACCCACCCAGCGTTCCCCCAGGTCTCCCGATAAAAACGGTACCTCACTTGTGTGGGTCGGCCTTGTGCCTATGACAGGAAACGGCACAAAATGCAACGTGGTCGCACCTCAATTTCCCAGTGAAATCTTGCGCTCTTTGGACAAAGAGACTACCTTTTGTTTTTGAGCCCTAGCTCAGCCGGCACCTAGGGAAACCTAGCAAACCTATATATTTTTAAAAAGTAGACACCCAGGGGAATTCAGGATGGGGTGACTCGACTGCCTATCACCAGGTTTTGTTACCCAGAATCCCTTGCAAAGCTAAGAATTTGACAAAAAAAACACATTTTCCTCACATTTCTGTGGTGGAAAGTTCTGGAATCTGCGTGGATCACCAAATTTCCACCCACCCATCGTTTCCCCAGGTCTCC
This sequence comes from Lissotriton helveticus, assembly GCF_964261635.1. Taxonomy (NCBI): domain Eukaryota; kingdom Metazoa; phylum Chordata; class Amphibia; order Caudata; family Salamandridae; genus Lissotriton; species Lissotriton helveticus. Next base: position 978,668,763 of record NC_136061.1, on the reverse strand, counting down.
CGATAAAAACTGTACCTCACTTGCGTGGGTAGGCATAGTGGCTGCGACACGAAACAGCGCATAACGCAACATGGTCGCACCTCAATTTCCCAGTGAAATTTAGCACGTTTTGGACAAAAAGACTACCTTTTGTTTTTGCGCCGTAGCTCTGCCAGCACCTAGGGAAACCTAGCAAACCTATACATTTTTGAAAACTAGACACCCAGGGGAATTCAGGATGGGGTGACTCGTCTGCCTACCCACAGGTTTTGCTACCCAGAATCCCTTGCAAACATAAAAATTTGACAAAAAAAACACATTTTCCTCACATTTATGTGGTGGAAAGTTCTGGAATCTGCGTGGATCAACAAATTTCCACCCACCCAGCGTGCCCCCAGGTCTCCCGAAACAAATGGTACCTCACTTGCGTGGGTAGGCATAGTGGCTGCGACATGAAACAGCGCAAAACGCAGCATGGTTGCACCTCAATTTCCCAGTGAAATTTAGCACGTTTTGGACAAAAAGACTACCTTTTGTTTTTGCGCCGTAGCTCTGCCAGCACCTAGGGAAACCTAGCAAACCTATACATTTTTTAAAACTAGACACCCAGGGGAATTCAGGATGGGGTGACTCGTCTGCCTACCCCCAGGTTTTGTTACCCAGAATCCCTTGCAAACATAAAGATTTGACCAAAAAAACCCATTTTCCTCACATTTCTGTGGTGGAAAGTTCTGTAATCTGCGTGGATCAACAAATTTCTACCCACCCAGCGTGCCCCCAGGTCTCCCGAAAAAAATGGTACCTCACTTGCGTGGGTAGGCATAGTGGCTGCGACATGAAACAGCGCAAAACGCAGCATGGTCGCACCTCAATTTCCCAGTGAAATCTAGCACGTTTTGGACAAAAAGACTACCTTTTGTTTTTGCGCCGTAGCTCTGCCAGCACCTAGGGGAACCTAGCAAACCTATACATTTTTGAAAACTAGACACCCAGGGGAATTCAGGATGGGGTGACTCGTCTGCCTACCCCCAGGTTTTGTTACCCAGAATCCCTTGCAAACATAAACATTTGACCAAAAAAAGCACATTTTCCTCACATTTCTGTGGTGGAAAGTTCTGGAATCTGCGTGGATCAACAAATTTCTACCCACCCAGCGTGCCCCCAGGTCTCCCAAAAAAAATGGTACCTCACTTGCGTGGGTAGGCATAGTGGCTGCGACATGAAACAGCGCAAAACGCAGCATGGTCGCACCTCAATTTCCCAGTGAAATTTAGCACGTTTTGGACAAAAAGACTACCTTTTGTTTTTGCACCGTAGCTCTGCCAGCACCTAGGGAAACCTAGCAAACCTATACATTTTGAAAACAAGACACCCAGGGGAATTTAGGATGGGGTGACTCGTCTGCCTACCCCCAGGTTTTGTTACCCAGAATCCCTTGCAAACATAAAAAGTTGACCAAAAAACACATTTTCCTCACATTTCTGTGGTGGAAAGTTCTGGAATCTGCGTGGATCAACAAATTTCCACCCACCCAGCGTGCCCCCAGGTCTCCCGAAAAAAATGGTACCTCACTTGCGTGGGTAGGCATAGTAGCTGCGACATGAAACAGCGCAATACGCAACATGGTCGCACCTCAATTTCCCAGTGAAATTTAGCACGTTTTGGACAAAAAGACTACCTTTTGTTTTTGCGCCGTAGCTCTGCCAGCACCTAGGGAAACCTAGCAAACCTATACATTTGTGAAAACTAGACACCAAGGGGAATTTAGGATGGGGTGACTCGTCTGCCTACCCCCAGGTTTTGTTACCCAGAATCCCTTGCAAACATAAAAATTTGACAAAAAAAACACATTTTTCTCACATTTCTGTGGTGGAAAGTTCTGGAATCTGTGTGGATCAACAAATTTCCACCCACCCAGCGTGCCCCCAGGTCTCCCAAAAAAAATGGTACCTCACTTGCGTGGGTAGGCATAGTGGCTGCGACATGAAACAGCGCAAAACGCAGCATGGTCGCACCTCAATTTCCCAGTGAAATTTAGCACGTTTTGGACAAAAAGACTACCTTTTGTTTTTGTGCCGTAGCTCTGCCAGCACCTAGGGAAACCTAGCAAACCTATACATTTTTGAAAACTAGACACCCAGGGGAATTCAGGATGGGGTGACTGGTCTGCCTACCCCCAGGTTTTGTTACCCAGAATCCCTTGCAAACCTAACAATTTGACAAAAAAAACTAATTTTCTTCACATTTCTGTGGTGGAAAGTTCTGGAATCTGCGTGGATCAACGAATATTCACCCACCCAGCGTTCCCCAGGACTCCCGAAAAAAATGGTACCTCACTTGCGTGGGTAGGCATAGTGGCTGCGACATGAAACAGCGCAATACGCAACATGGCTGCACCTCAATTTCCCAGTGAAATCTAGCACGTTTTGGCCAAAAAGACTACCTTTTGTTTTTGCGCCGTACCTCTGCCAGCACCTAGGGAAACCTAGCAAACCTATACATTTTTGAAAACTAGACACCCAGGGGAATTCAGGATGGGGTGACTCGACTGCCTCCCACCAGGTTCTGTTACCCAGAATCCCTTGCAAACCGAAAAATTTGACCAAAAAAACACATTTTCGTCCCATTTCTGTGATGGAAAGTTCTGGAATCTGCGTGGATCCACAAAATTCCACCCACCCAGCGTTCCCCTAGGTCTCCTGAAAAAAATGGTACCTCACTTGCGTGGATAGACATAGTGGCTGCAACAGGAAACGGTTCAAATCGTACGGTGGTGAATTTACATTACCCTATTGCAAAACTACCTTGATTTGGGGGGGGGGGCATCTGAGTTGGTGGCCCGGGGCTCGGTGGTATTCTTTGCAAAGTAGCAAACCCAAACAGTTCTGAAAACTAGACACCCGGGGGAGTCCAGGGAGGTATGGCATGCGTGGGTCCCCCAATGTTTTCCTACCCAGAACTCCTTGCAAACCTTAAAATTAGGTAAAAATAGCACTTTTCCAAACTTTTTGGCGTGGGATCGCCGTGCCGGCAAAAATGTCCTACCACCCAGCGTTCCGCTTGTTCTCCCGAGTAAAAGGATACCTCACTTGTGTGGGTGCCCCAAAGCAGAACACGCCAAAAATGAATTTTGAAAAAAGTAGTATTTAATAGTATTTAAGTTTTACAAATTAAGCCCCCCAGCCTGAGTCACTGCCTTGGGCCCACCCACACAAGTGAGGTATCATTTTACTCGGGAGAACAAGGGAAACGCTGAGTGGTAGGACATTTGTGCCGGCAGCGAGATCCCACCCAAAAAAGTACGGAAAAGTGGGTTTTTCGACCAAAATGTAAGGTTTGCAGGGGTTTCTGGGTAAAAAAAACATTGGGGGACCCACGCATGCCATACCTCCCTGGACTCCCCCGGGTGTCTAGTTCTCAGAACTGTTTGGGTTTGGTAGTTTGCAAAGATGCCCGCCAAGCCCCGGGCCAAAAGCTCAGGTGACCCCCTCAAAAAATTAGATTGTTTGGCTAAAGGAAATTTTTTGGCCTCCACAGTAAGAATTGGGCCTTTTCCTAAAGCAGCCACTATGCCTACCCACGCAAGTGAGGTACCATTTTTATCGGGAGACCTTGGGAAACGCTGGGTGGGAGGAAATTCGTGTGAGCCCAGTGATGCCACGCTTTCCCACACTAAAACGTGTGAAAACATTGATTTTTTCCAGCTAAAAATGAGGTTTGCAAGGGATTCTGGGTAAAGGAACGTTGGAGGATCCACGCAAGCCATACCTCCTTGGAAGCCCCCAGGTGTCTACTTTTCAGAAATATGTGGGTTTAGTAGGTTTCCCTAGATGGCTGTCTCGCACGGGGCCAAAAACCCAGGTAACCCCTCTTGCAAAAGCTAGTGGACTTGACATTGTCACCATTGTCAAATTCACCAGCTTTTGCAAGAGAGGTTATCTGGGTTTCTGGCCCCGTGCGAGACAGCCATCTATGGAAACCTACTAAACCCACACATTTCTGAAAAGTAGACACCAGGGGGCTTCCAAGGAGGTATGGCTTGCGTGGATCCTCCAACGTTCCTTTACCCAGAATTCCTTGCAAACCTAATTTTTAGCTGGAAAAAATCCATTTTTTCACACGTTTTAGTGTGAGAAAGTGTGGCATCACTGGGCTCACACAAATTACCTCCCACCCAGCGTGCCCCCAGGTCTCCCGATAAAAACGGTACCTCACTTGCGTGGGTAGCCATAGTGGCTGCAACAGGAAAAGGTCCAAATCGTACGGTGGTGAATTCAAAATACCCTGAAGCAATATAACTTTGATTTTTTGGGGGGGGGCACCTGAGGTTTTGGCCCGGGGCTGGGTGGTATTCTTTGGAAAGTAGCAAACCCAAACAGTTCTGAAAACTAGACACCTGGGAGAGTCCAGGGAGGTATGGCATGCGTGGGTCCCCCAATGTTTTCCTACCCAGAACTCCTTGCAAACCTTAAAATTAGGTAAAAATTGCACTTTTCAAAACTTTTTGGCGTGGGATCGCCGTGCCGGCAAAAATGTCCTAGCACCCAGCGTTCCCCTTGTTCTCCCGAGTAAAAGGATACCTCACTTGTGTGGGTGCCCCAAAGCTGAACACGCCAAAAATGAATTTTGAAAAAAGTAGTATTTAGTAGTATTTAAGTTTTACAAATTAAGCCCCCCAGCCTAAGTCACATGCCTTGGGCCCACCCACACAAGTGAGGTATCATTTTACTCGGGAGAACAAGGGAAACGCTGGGTGGTAGGACATTTGTGCCGGCAGCGAGATCCCACTCAAAAAAGTACGGAAAAGTGGGTTTTTTGACCAAAATTTAAGGTTTGCAGGGGTTTCTGGGTAGGAAAACATTGGGGGACCCACACATGCCATACCTCCCTGGACTACCCTGGGTGTCTAGTTCTCAGAACTGTTTGGGTTTGGTAGTTTGCAAAGATGCCCGCCAAGCCCCGGGCCAAAAGCTCAGGTGACCCCCTCAAAAAATAAGATTGTTTGGCTAAAGGAAATTTTTTGGCCTCCACAGTAAGAATTGGGCCTTTTCCTAAAGCAGCCACTATGCCTACCCACGCAAGTGAGGTACCATTTTTATCGGGAGACCTTGGGGAACGCTGGGTGGGAGGTAATTTGTGTGAGCCCAGTGATGCCACGCTTTCCCACACTAAAACGTGTGAAAACATTGATTTTTTCCAGCTAAATATGAGGTTTGCAAGGGATTCTGGGTAAAGGAACGTTGGAGGATCCACGCAAGCCATACCTCCTTGGAAGCCCCCGGGTGTCTACTTTTCAGAAATGTGTGGGTTTAGTAGGTTTCCCTAGATGGCTGTCTCGCACAGGGCCAAAAACCCAGGTAACCCCTCTTGCAAAAGCTAGTGGACTTGACATTGTCACCATTGTCAAATTCACCAGCTTTTGCAAGAGGGGTTACCTGGGTTTCTGGCCCCGTGCGAGACAGCCATCTATGGAAACCTACCAAACCCACACATTTCTGAAAAGTAGACACCCGGGGGCTTCCAAGGAGGTATGGCTTGCGTGGATCCTCCAACGTTCCTTTACCCAGAATCCCTTGCAAACCTCATTTGTAGCTGGGAAAAAATCAATTGTTTTACACGTTTTAGTGTGGGAAAGCGTGGCATCACTGGGCTCACACAAATTACCTCCCACCCAGCGTGCCCCCAGGTCTCCCGATAAAAACGGTACCTCACTTGCGTGTGTAGCCATAGTGGCTGCAACAGGAAAAGGTCCAAATCGTACGGTGGTGAATTCAAAATACCCTGAAGCAATATAACTTTGATTTTTGGGGGGGGGCACCTGAGTTTTTGGCCCGGGCTGGGTGGTATTCTTTGGAAAGTAGCAAACCCAAACAGTTCTGAAAACTAGACACCCGGGAGAGTCCAGGGAGGTATGGCATGCGTGGGTCCCCCAATGTTTTCCTACCCAGAACTCCTTGCAAACCTTAAAATTAGGTAAAAATTGCACTTTTCAAAACTTTTTGGCGTGGGATCGCCGTGCCGGCAAAAATGTCCTACCACCCAGCGTTCCCCTTGTTCTCCCGAGTAAAATGATACCACACCTTAACAGAGTTACTCAAAAGTAAAACATTCAAGCACGGCTATCTATTCCTCAAAGACACACACATAGAGGTTGGATTTGGCACGAGGTCGAGTGATGGTTCAGTACATAAAATTTTATTAACAAGATATTTCAAAAAAATTAAATGCTCTGTCAATAAATAAATGCATAAAAACTGAACCAGTGACTCGCAACTCGTGAGCTGTAAAGCCACGACAAGGCACCAACCGTTTTACAGGCCATTCACGCACCTTTCATACCTGATACAAACCAGACCATTGACACCATCCGAATGGAAAAGCAACACATAACAACAATCACAATAAGGGACAAGGTACACCCTACTGCAGAAAGAGAAAAAAAACAATTATTACTGCACACCCATCTAATCCGCAAGCACACACACATACTGGTTGGATTTGGCACGAGGGTGAGTGATGATTCAGTACATACAATTGTATACGCAAGTAATTTCACAAAAATGAAATACACTGTGTATAATTGAAAGTATGATAAACTGAACCACTGACTCACAGCTCGTGAGCTGTAAAGCCACGTCAAGGCACCAACCTCTTTACAGGCCATTCATACACCTTTCGTACGCGTGACACATACAAAACATTCACACCGCCAGCCGCGGACCCATCACATTTCAACACTCACACCAGCAAACAGCGCCATTCAAGGGCCCATCACTTTCACACGCCCACATTTCTGACACTGCAACTACACAAAATGATGGACTGTGTGGAGTGTCACTCAACTAGCAGTGTGTGTAGTGACCAACAGAAAGTAACTACTCACACATCGCCTGCCGAGCGCCAGTCCACCCACACCACCATCCAAGCACCAGACCATGCACACCGCCAGCCAAACACCACTCAGCGCACACCGACAGCCAAGTACCACTCCACACACACCACCAGCCAAGCATCACTCCACGCACACCACCAGCCAAGCGCCACTCCACAAACACAACACCAGCCAAGCACCACTCCGTGCACAGACAGCCAAGTACCACTCCACGTACACCGTCCAGCCAAGCGCCACTCCACACACACCGCCAGCCAAGCACCACTCCACACACACCGCCAGCCAAGCACCACTCCGTGCACAGACAGCCAAGTACCACTCCATGCACACCACCAGCCAAGCGCCCCTCCACACACACCACCAGCCAAGCGCCACTCCCCAAACACAACACCAGCCAAGCACCACTCCGTGCACAGACAGCCAAGTACCACTCCACGCACACCACCAGCCAAGCCCCACTCCACACACACGACCAGCCAAGCGCCACTCAACACACACCACCAGCCAAGCACAACTCCACACACACCGCCAGCCAAGCACCACTCCACGAACACCACTAGCCAAAGACAAATCCAAACACAACACCAGGCAAGCGCAAGAGCACGCACACCGCCAACCAAACACCAGACCACGCACACCGCCAGTCAAGCACCAGTCCGCAGACACCGCCAGACAAGCACCAGTTCACAGACACCGGCAGCCAAGCGCCAAACCATGCACACAGTCAGACAATGGACACTACACGCAAACCAACATCATACTTTAGTTTTTTTTTTTAATAAAAGAGAAACAAAAACAAATTGCAAATTGATACAAATCTACTAACTCGACAACTACATCTAAAAAGACTACACAAATACAAACTTTGAAACTGAACAATAAGTTTTACAGAATAAAGACCAACAGTTGACTTTACCACTCATTGATACTCCCAAAAATTCTTTTGCGTGTGGTACAATCTAAAACAAGCAGGTACACACAGCCCGGGGTTTGAAGGGCAGTCGGGGCAGTACATGCGAACCTCCTTCCGCAAACCTCTTCGCCAACAGACTCTACATCTCTGACTGGGAAAGTCTTTTGAGGTTGTAGGAGGAATTGTATCAGGAAAGTGGCGATCTTTCAATCTGGCAACATCCTCCACCACTCCAACTCTAGGAACACTTGCCTGTTCCACTAAAACAAGGCTGCCTATTACAGACTCCTGAAACTTTACAAAAGACAACTTTGACTGGGGACAAGATTTCTGGAACACAATAAAAGCATTAAAGGTTGCCAAGTGGAAAAGATGGATAGCCAACTTCTTGTACAAAATGTAAGCCTTACGAAGAGCAGCATACGGTTCCAACCTCTGATCAACTCTGTCAACACCACCCGTGTACTTATTGTAGTCCAGTATGCACACAGGTTTGCGCACTTCTGCAACCTGACCCCAAACAGTCCGCGGTTCAGTGCTTTCATCATGTATTGTAGTCAACATGTAGACATCTCTCCTGTCTGTAAACTTCACAGCTAGAAGCTCCTCACAACGCAATGCACTGCACTGTCCCCGAGCAAGCTTTTGACAAACAAGTTCTTTTGGGAAACCTTTACGGTTTGAGCGGATTGTGCCACAAGCAACAGTGTCCACTTTGGCCAATTCCCTGAACAACCGCACACCAGTGTAGAAGTTATCGACATACAAATGATGGCCTTTGTTAAACAATCCACGACCAAGTTCCCACACAATTTTCTCAGTCACTCCAAAAGTCGACGGACAACCAGGGGGGTTAATCCTGGATTCCTTACCAGTGTACACCCTGAAATTAGAGACATATCCAGTCTCACTGTCACACAGCATATACAGTTTGATTCCATAGCGTGCCCTCTTGCTAGGAATGTATTGCCGAAATACCATGCGGCCCTTGAACAACAGCAAAGACTCATGCACTGCAATTTCTTTCCCAGGATAAAATATCTCATAAAATCGATCAACCAAATGATCAATGACAGGCCGAATCTTGAAAAGACGGTCACAATCAGGGTGATCTCGTGGCAAAGCAAGACTATTGTCAACAAAATGCATCATCCGCAGCAGAAGCAAATACCTATCACGACTCATGACTGCCGGAAATATAGCTGTTGCCATCAAGGGACTAGTAGACCAATATGAAGCCATTGATGGTTTCCTAAGCAAGCCCTTCAAAAAAGTTAAACCCAAAAACTTTTTCATCTCCTCCAAATTTGTGGGAGTCCACCGGTAGCTCTAGCGTGGGGCTTAAGGCTGGCACTGTTCACCCTCAAAAAATTTTCAGCATACCAATTAGTCTGCTCTACAATCTCTGCCAAAAACACATCATCCATAAACAACTTGAAAAAATCAATAGGCAAAAAGTTTTCAGTGTTCACCCTACACCCTGGAATACCAGTAAATTCAGGCAATGCCGGCTGCACCATGCCTGGTGCAACCCAGAGGTCAGAACTTTCATCGTCAAGTCTTGCAGCCGCAGGCCGCCGCCCAGCTGCCTCTTGTCTCACTACACCAACTGGAAGTCTAGCAGCCCCAGGCTGCAGCCCAGATGTCTCTTGCCGCACTATTGGCACATCAATGTGCTCCGCAACCACAGGCACAACAATGTCCTCCCAAACCGTAACCACAGCAATGTCCTCCTCAACCACAGGCACATCATCCACACCAAAAGTAGCTTCATCAGCACTCAAAGTGTCTTCATCATCAGATGAAGCCATGTGTAGAGAAAACTCACTACCTGAATCTTCACCTCCCACCTCTGGCTCAGAATCAGAGTCAGACTCTGGACCATGGTCAGAGGAAGAATCAAAAAGCATTCCAACAACTTGCTGAGCAGTAATCCGGCGGCTAGCCATTATCCTTACAAATAAAGGAGTCTGCACAAACAACTCAACAACCCCAACACTGCGCAAAGTAAGAGAAAAAATGTAAGACTTTTTCACAAAAAACTATATTTAGAAAAAATATACAATTCACTTACAAGACACAACTACACTCACCAGCACCTACTCTGCAAAGACACAGCAAATAGGCAACGATATCCCACTAGAAAGAAGAAAAAAAAACTTACATCTACAGAAGGACACATCAAAAACAAATGCAAAACATGTTTTACAATCACAACAAACAGAAACAAAACATACTCGTTGTTATGTTCACTGTATCTTTAAGACTTCCTCCTGGTTAATTACATCACTGTTAGAATGTTGACATTCCACTACTGAGATGTTCAGTTTGCTGTTTCTATCTCCTATTGATGGTTGTACATTAAAGCTACTCTACAATTCCAACTTCACTTGGATTTAATGCTTTTATCACTGGCGACGAGGGTCAAGGCCTGATTGGGGACAGGCACCCACAACCATCAACTCCCCTAGATGTGAATTTTGGACTTAAATTTGACAAAATCTTGAACTTTTACCTTCATTTGGATTTGAACTTTTTATTGGACACATTCAGGTACTATATTATTCTGGACTTTTATCTCCACTTGTACATTTGGATTACTTGGCCTAATCTTTCTTCAACCTTCAAAATATTGAATTTGGATTTACAAAATGACAAAAAACTGACTTGGTCTATTTAGTTGTACATGTTTCCCATGTCAACTGTTCCTGGCTACACTAGAAGTAATCGCTGCTTGCCCTAGGAAAATTCGGACATTTTGCGCATTCTCTGGGCCTTATTTCCGATTTTCAGCGATTTTTGGCAACCCTGTTGACTTTTAAAAGAAAACGTTAAACTTGCCTCGCGTCGCATGCAGGAGATCTCTTCTTCGCGACCTCCATTCTGCATTCGGAAGTGTCTGCCTACGCGAGTACAGCCTCTGTCACTGGAACCATGAACGTCTGACGTCCTCACGCAACGCCACAACGCAACATGCAACGTCATCGCGTTGGCAGCCATCTTTTCAGTTCCCTTGGTTACGCACTTTGCGCCCACACAACGCGTAGATCACCACGTTAACAACCACCTTTATGTTTCCTTGGCTACAAAAGCTACGCACCTCACGCCGATACACACGGCTGTGTGTAATCACTAATTAAGCGCTTTGTGACTTTCACGCCGATACGCACGGCTGCGCATCGACTTTCTTGAACGAGGACACACACAGAGAAGGTAACACCGTGACTTCTTTCTTACAAGTCAGATCACCTAATACGCACTGATGTGCACAGCTGCACATCAATTCTTCCGAGGTTTGAAACTGCACATTAATTCTTCTGAGGTTTGCCCTACGGATTTTACGCTGTAGTGCACAGCTAAACATTTAGCATTTCCTGAGTGGTAATTTCCACACTAGTGAGCACACTTGCATTTGAATTATTTATTTTGTATCACTCATTTTACACTAGTGCACACAACTAAAAGTTATTCATTCTCTACATCCTATCTCCTTTTGTACAGTCACATTTTGATAAATTCAGTATGACATAGATACTAATTACTGTTTCTAGGGACCAATTTTCTTACTTGGAGATAACTGCAATTCACCATTTGGTTTTTTTGTTTTGTTCGGTTTTCTTTCATTATTTACCAATTATGGCTACAACATCTAGCATGTCACAACCACCTCCATTTCTTTCAGCAGAAGGAGAACCTATTCTTCCTTGGAAGAGATGGAGAAACTTATTTGACTCCTACTTGGTTGCTATTGGAGGAGAAAAGTTTTCAGCTTTTAGGAAACAAGCCATTTTATTACATAATCTAGGAGTTGAGGGCAGACATACTTATGATAGCATGGACAGCATACCTGTTGGAGGAGCTGATGGTGAACCTGCAGATGTTTTCGAAATGTCCATGACTATGTTAGAACAGTATTTTGGTCCAAGAATTAATGTTGTTCTTGAACGACACAGATTCTTTACTCGTGTACAAGGTTCTCGTGAACGTGTTGGGACGTATGTTGCTTCTTTGAAAACTCTTTCTCGTACCTGTGAATTTGGAGATTTAGCTGAATCTCTTGTCAGAGATCAACTTGTTCGTTGCACAAACAGCTCTAGGGTTCAAGAGAAGTTATTGTCTAAGAACCCCACCTTGAAAGAAGCTGTAAATATTGTAGAAGGCATGGAGAACACTTCAACTTGGGTCAAGGAGATAAGAAAAAATAAAGAGGATGAAAGTCATACTGTTAGTGATAATAAAAAGAAACCTTCGAACTCTATACACATGTTGGATGAAGATGAGTTCACTAGTGAATGTCGTGAGGAGATTGCCAAAGTCAGTGCTGGACCTAAAGGCAAACCGCCTCTGAAGACCTCAGTGCCTCAGAAAAGTTCCTTTGAAAATCGTCCTTCCTTTAAAGAACCTAATTTGTCTAAGGAACGTGATTTTCGTCAACAACGCCCTATTTACAATCAGAAGATACGATGTTTTAGGTGTGGCAGTTTTTCCCACACTTCTAATTTCCCTCATTGTTTTGCAAAGGACAGTATCTGTAATAACTGTGGCATCAAAGGACACTATGCACGCGTGTGTAGGTCTAGTAAGAAAAGGGACACCAATGAGTCTAATTCTGACATTGTACGTACAGTTGTAGTTTCTAGTGTTGAGGATGGATTGGTTGACACGGAACATATTTTTATGCCGTTCTGTGATATTAGAATTTACAAATTTGAGTTTAAACTCATGGCAGACTCAGGGTCTCCTTTTACTTTAATAGGGAACAAGATTTGGGATGAAGCTGTGGGTTTAGATAGTGTTCAACTTTTACCTCCTGACATTTCTCCTATAAGCTATAATAAGTCTAAAATAGAAATTTTAGGATACATTGTGGCCAACATCTCTTTCAAAGGTAAGAGTATCAACGGTAAAGTTTATGTTGCTGTCAGGGGTGACAATCTGCTTGGTTGGCGACATCAACATGATTTAGGTATCATTCTTAACCCTGGAGCCGAAGACCCAAAAAACCAAGTCATGTTGATGGAAGATTTTCTTTCGAATTTCCTTCACACTCAAGTAGATTTTGTGGGTGGAACTGACAAGTATTTTGCTGATTATCCTAATGTTTTTTCTGATGCCTTGGGGTGTTTGAAGGGATTTGAACACAAGATCATTCTTAAGAAGTCTGCCAAGCCATGTGTACACAAGGTCAGGAAAGTACCTAACATGATGCTGGAACCACTCAAGTTTGAGATTGAAAGGTTGTTGAGTTTGCAAGTAATATTGAAGAGATTGAATCCTCTGAATCGTTAAGCCCCGTAGTTTTAGCACCCAAGGATGGGGGAAAGTCTATCAGGATGTGTGTGGATTTGCGTGGTTTGAATGAATGCATCTGGGTGGATCGACAACCTTTACCCAACATAGCGGAGAGTATTAGCATTTTAAAAGGAGCAAAGATTTTCAGTGTACTTGATCTTTCCTCAGCCTACCACCAAGTTGTTTTACACAAAGATTCTAGACACTTAACTTCTTTTGTCACACCTTTGGGAGCTTACCAATTTCTTAGGATGCCTTTTGGCTTAGCTTCAGCTGCTGCGTGCTTTCAAAGGGTAATGAAAATGGTCCTTAGCGGTCTTTCCAACGTAATGTTTTTCCAAGACGACATTCTAGTTCATGGGGTAGATGAGTGTGAGCATGACAGAGTTTTAAGATCAGTGTTAGATAAGCTAAATGTTAGTGGACTTACTGTCAAAAGAGAAAAATGTCGTATTGGTTTGAAGTCAGTCACGTATTTGGGACATGTTATCTCTGGGAATGGGATTCAGCCTAAGTTAGAATTGGCGGAAAGCATAGTGAACGCACCTACACCCGTAGATAAGGAACAAGTTAAGTCCTACTTAGGAATGGCGGAATTTTATTCCAAATTTGTTAAAAATTTTGCTAGTCTGGTTGAACCCATAAGATCTCTATTAAAGAAGGGTGTTCAATTTTTGTGGTCTATTGATTGTGACAAGGCTTTTGAATTGGTAAAAAGAGAAATTGGCAAAATGCCAACTTTAGGTCATTTTGACGCTAAACTTAAGACCATTTTGACTACTGATGCCAGCCTCAAAGGTCTGGGTGCTGTGCTTTCTCAAGTCGTGAATGGTGAAGAGGTTGTGGTAGCTTTCGCTTCCAGAGCTTTGAGAGAACCTGAGTTTAACTATTCGTGTATTGAGAGGGAGGCATTAGCAGTATTTTGGTCTGTACTCCACTTTAAGTTTTACTTGTGGGAATACCGTTCATTGTTAAATCTGATCATCGTCCTTTAGTCCAAATTTTCTCTTGTCATCAGAGTGATCATATGACACCTAGGTTAAAAAGGTGAAGTGAAGGTTTACAAGAGTATAACTTCAAGGTGCAGTATATTCCTGGCCAGAATAATAAACCTGCTGACTGTTTATCACGTCTTCCCATCCAAAGTGATTGTGTTGTTGATGATGTCACAACATGTATAAATTGGGTGTTAGAGTCTAGCATATCCAAGGAGGAATGGTTTCAATGTGTTGAGAATGACGATGTGTTTCACTTGTTGAAGAATGTGGTCATGAACGGGTGGCCAAGTTATGATACCCTTGAATCTGTTTTGAAGCCTTATTGGACTGTGAAAGATGAATTGTCTTTTTTCGAGAAAAATTTTTTTGAGAGGTGACAGAATTGTGCCTCCAAGTGGTTTGAGAGATAGAGTGGTTAATCTTGCTCACGAAGGGCATCTAGGTAGGAATCTCACGAAGGCCCGGTTAAGAGAAAGATACTGGTGGCCTGGCATGGACCGAATGGTAGAATCCGTAGTCAAAGATTGCCATTTATGTGCTGTCAATGACAAGTCACACACCACCAGTCAGGTTCCACTTTCTCCTGTTGAGGTGCCAAATACTGTTTGGACCAAGTTAGGACTGGATATTGCAGGTCCGTTTGAACTGATCAATCAATCAATCAATGACATTTATAGAGCGCGCTACATACCCGTAGGGTCTCAAGGCACTGGGGGAGGGGGGGTGCCGCTACTGCTCGAACAGCCAGGTCTTCAGCTTCTTCCTGAAGGAGAGGTGGTCTCGGGTCAGGCGCAGGTCGGCCGGGAGGGAGTTACAGGTCTTGGCGGCCAGGTAGGAGAAGGACCTTCCTCCTGTAGTCGCTCTTCGGATGCGGGGGACGGCGGCGAGGGCGTGGTTGGCTGATCTGAGGTGGCGTTTGGGAGCGTAGAAGTTGATGCGGCTGTTGAGGTAGCTCGGGCCTTGGTCGTGTAGGGCTTTGTGTGCGTGGGTGAGGAGGCGGAAGGTGATTCTTTTGTTGACGGGGAGCCAGTGAAGGTCTCTCAGATGTCCGGAGATGTGGCTGGTTCGTGGGATGTCGAGGATGAGTCTGGCTGAGGCGTTCTGGATCCGCTGGAGTCTCTTCTGGAGCTTGGCGGTGGTACCGGCGTAGAGGGCGTTGCCGTAGTCCAGTCGGCTGGTGACGAGGGCCTGGGTGACGGTCTTCCTGGTCTCGGTGGGGATCCACCAGAAGATCTTCCGTAGCATGCGTAGGATGTTGAAGCACGTCGAGGAGACGTTGTTGACTTGCCTGGTCATGGAGAGGGAGGAGTCCAGGATGAAGCCCAGGTTGCGTGCATGGTCTGTCGGTTTGGGTGCGGTGCCCAGGGCGGGAGGCCACCAGGAGTCGTCCCAGGCGGAGGGTGAAGAGCCCAGGATGAGGACCTCCGTCTTGTCAGAGTTCAGTTTCAGGCGGCTGGTCGTCATCCACTCGGCTACCTCTTTCATCCCTTCGTGTAGGTTGGCTCTGGCGGTGGCGGGGTCGTTGGTCAGGGAGAGGATCAGCTGGGTGTCGTCGGCGTAGGAGATTATGCTGAGGTTGTGTTGTCGTGCGATGGCCGCGAGGGGGCTCATGTAGACGTTGAAGAGGGTGGGGCTCAGAGAGGATCCTTGAGGGACGCCGCAGATGACTTCGAAGGCCTCTGACTTGTACGGTGGTAGGCGGACTCTCTGAGTTCTTCCGTCGAGGAAGGAGATGATCCATTCCAGCGCCTTGTCCTGGATTCCGACGTTGCTGAGGCGCTGTACTAGGGTGCGGTGGCAGACAGTGTCGAATGCCGCGGAGAGGTCTAGGAGGATGAGGGCCGCTGTTTCTCCGTTGTCCATCAGGGCTCGGATGTCATCGGTGGCGGCGATGAGGGCGGTCTCGGTGCTGTGATTGGCTCGGAAGCCGGACTGTGAAGGGTCGAGGGATCCATTCGTCTCGAGGAAGGCGGCCATCTGCTTGTTGACGGTCTTCTCGATGACTTTGGCTGGAAACGGGAGGAGCGAGATGGGGCGGTAGTTCTTGAGTTCGGTGGGGTCCGCTGTTGGTTTCTTGAGTAGAGCGCTGAGTTCGGCGTGTTTCCAGCTCTCTGGGAAGGTGGCGGTGTTGAAGGATGTGTTGATGATGTCTCGCAGGTGGGGTGCGATGACAGCGTCGGCCTTGTTGAAGACGTGGTGAGGGCAGGGGTCGGTTGGTGATCCGGAGTGGATGGAGTTCATCGTGCGGATGGTGTCTTCGGTGCTGATCGGGGTCCAGGCGTGGAGGGTGGTGGTGGGGGGTGGTTGTTCGGTCATGGTGTGCGTTGGTTGGTTGTTGAAGCTGTTGTCTTCTCATGAGAGATTTGTTGTGTTGTTAGTGGATTACACTTCCAAGTGGGTGGTTTCAAAGTGCATGGGTGTTGTTAGTTCTAGGACTGTGATTGAATTTTTGAAAGAAGTATTTGTTTCTGAAGGTGTGCCTAAGTTTTTACTCACTGATAACGGGGTACAGTTCACGTCCAATGAGATGAGTTGTTTTTTGAATGGTTTAGGGATCATACATCAAAAGACGGCTCTTTACTCTCCTCAAGCAAATGGTCTCACTGAAAGGATGAATAGAGTAGTGAAGAGTTGTGCACAGAGGGCTTTAGAGTCCAAAGTTTCCTTCACCAGTGTTTTGAGGGAGACGTGGTGGGCACATCGCACGACTCCCAATGCTGTCATGCAGAGATCGCCTTTTGAAGCTTTGAGGGGAAGATTGGCTTGCTCTAAGCTCAATCCCGCATGGCTTCCAGAGAAAAGGGGTGATGACAGTGTTGAAAAGGCAGCAAGAAGGAGAGAAGCTTTGACTAACTATCAGCAGAGATATAAACAACGCTATGATGCTAAGATGGTTGTCAAACTCAAGAAATGGAATATAGGTGACAGTGTGCTAGTTAAAAAACCGAAATTTGGTCACAAAGGTGTTTCAAATTTCACAGGACCTTTCACCATTGTTTCCATTAGGAAAAATGTTGTCACATTAGATAATGGTTGCACGTGGAACATGTCCAAATTAGCCAAATGCAATGATGTCAGACATCATTTCAATAACAATTCCAGTCTCTCCACTGATCCTAGCCCTGCTCCTTCTACTAGTTACCAGAGAGTTAACCCTAGGAGATCCATACAGCTTCCTAGGAAGTTCAATGATTATGTACTACGTTAGTTTAATTGTATTCCGTGTTAAAAGTTAATCTTTTCCTGTGTTCTCTTTATCTTGATGCTCTATATTATTTTCCAAGCCTTATTTTAATTCTTTCACTATGAATGGGGGATGTGTTATGTTCACTGTATCTTTAAGACTTCCTCCTGGTTAATTACATCACTGTTAGAATGTTGACATTCCAATACTGAGATGTTCAGTTTGCTGTTTCTATCTCCTATTGATGGTTGTACATTAAAGCTACTCTACAATTCCAACTTCACTTGGATTTAATGCTTTTATCACTCGTATTACTACACACTTTGCAAAATAAACAATTACATTACAATTGAACAAAAAATAGTCTCTTACCAAACACATGCAACTACAGAAACAGCAGAACAACAGAACCACCAGTAACAGAACCGCACACTGCAACAATCTAAAGAGAAAAAAAAACAATACACATTAGAAGAAACACAAACAACACACATTACAACAGGCTATGTCACAGGGTATGTCACAAATGGGGTGTCTGTCCCCAAGGGGGGAAGATTATAAATCACTATAAACGTGGGCCCCCTGGAAGCAACCCTACGGAGGGCAGAGAGGCCAAATAAAGACACGGCAGAACATACAGAAAACAAATGGACCCAAGGAAGCAACCCTTGGCCAAGGGGTCGCTCCCTATAAAAAACAAAAACCTGGAGTATAGTGGGCTTTTCTATCCCCCCCCCCTGGGACCAGAAACTGTAAAAAAAACAGCCACTCCGCCCCCGGGGGGGGGGGGGGGGCAGAATAGTCTACAATATTTATAATGCCCCCTGGAAGCGACCCTTGCCCAAGGGGTCGCTTCCTTTATAAATATACTAAAATCCCTGGTGTCTAGTGGGCTTTTCTACCCCCCCTGGGTCCAGATGTGGCCCAAAAAACGGCTGATCTGCCCCCAGGGGGGGCAGACAAGTCTAAAAAAAATTATGGGCCACTAGGAAGCGACCCTTCCCCAAGGGGT
Source organism: Lissotriton helveticus (assembly GCF_964261635.1). NCBI lineage: Eukaryota > Metazoa > Chordata > Amphibia > Caudata > Salamandridae > Lissotriton > Lissotriton helveticus. The sequence goes on along the minus strand of NC_136061.1, from coordinate 978,650,493 downwards.
CGCTTCCTTTACAATTATAAATAAATCCCTGGTGTCTAGTGGGCTTTTCTGCCCCCCTGGGTCCAGATCACGCGCTAACATGGGCGATCTGCCCCCAGGGGGGCAGAAAAGTCTACACTACATTTTGATGGCCCTGAAAGCGACCCTTGCCCAAGGGGTCGCTTCCTTTACGAATAAAAACACAATCCCTGGTGTCTAGTGGGCTTTCCTGCCCCCCCTGGGTCCAGATTCCCGAATAAAACGGTTGATCTGCCCCCAGGGGGGGCAGAAAAGTCTAAACGAATAAAAAATGCCTCAGGAAGCGACCCTTTTATCAAAAAAAATAATCCCTGGTGTCTAGTGGGCTTTTCTGCCCCCCCTGGGTCGAGATCGCTCGCAAAAACGAGCGATCTCGACCCAGGGGGGGCAGAAAAGTCTGAATTACAAAATTATGGCCCTAGGAAGCGACCCTTGCCCAAGGGGTCGCTTCCTTTTATGAAAAAAACATCCCTGGTGTCTAGTGGGCTTTTCTGCCCCCCCCTGGGCCGAAATCGCTCGCTAAAACGAGCGATCTCGACCCAGGGGGGGGCAGAAAAGTCTGAATTACAAAAATTATGGCCCTAGGAAGCGACCCTTGCCCAAGGGGTCGCTTCCTTTTATGAAAATAAACATCCCTGGTGTCTAGTGGGCTTTTCTGCCCCCTCTGGGTCGAGATCGCTCGCTAAAACGAGCGATGTCGACCCAGGGGGGGGCAGAAAAGTCTGACTTTCAAAAATGTAGCCCCTGGAAGCGACCCTTGCCCAAGGGGTCGCTTCCTTTTCAGACAAAAACATCCCTGGTGTCTAGTGGGGGCATTACTGGTGCAGGATCGCGACGCTGTGCGCGATCCTGAACCAGGAATGCCCTGCATTGGTACATCAGGGGAGAGGAAACAGTGTTTCCTCCCCCCCGATGCCTCAAGGCACCGAGAAATGGCCCCCCCGCCCCACCGGAGACCAAAAACCTACCTTGTAGCTGGACGCGCTGGAAAGAAATGGCTTCCAGCGCGTCCAGCACTTCCTGATGACGTCGGCGTGCGCGACAGCGCGCTGACGTCACCAGGAAGTGCGGGGGGGGCGGGGGGAGCAGCGCGAAGTCTTCCGCTGCCACCCCCCAAAAAACAAACACGATCGGAGCCCCAGGGGGGGAGCGACAGCGCTCCCCCCAAGGGCTGTACTGATGACGGAGCGGTTCCGTCATCAGCAGAGCCCAACCGATGCTGATGACGGAACCGCTCCGTCATCAGCATCGAAGGGGTTAATGCACAGCTGTGCTTATACCTAAACTAGGCAGACAGCACCACCATGTGGCAGACTGTCATAAGTGCTGGCGCTCAGGGCAAGCTTTAGGGCAGTGGCACCTGTGTGGCCGCACTGGGTGCTAACCTTGAGGGGGGCACTGATCTCAGGGGGACGGGGTGGTGCGTTTAGCAATTACTTAAACATTTAAAAGCACCTGCTTCAGAGTTCCTTGTCGGCAGCAATAAAAATGTCAAGATAACTTTTGTGATTAATGTTCCTGCTAGATAGAGAGATCGTAGTTTTGTCTAGTGGCAGTCTTGACCATAATGTAGCACAGAGAGATAATATGCCTGCTGCAAAGAACAGATATGTTTTTTATAGGAAAGCTGAGTGGATGAGTAAAGCCAGCCTTTACCAGCACTTAAAAAGAAATTAAATGTATGTAAGAGAGAGGGGCTATGGAGAGATGAGGGGCCCTTTTGCCAGCTGGTAGTGAGGAAATCTGAGGAGGAGGTCATGGGAGGAGGAGGCACCAAAAAAGATTGTCACACAGGTGCTGACAATTAAGGGCTGGTACCGAGCACCAGAAACCACCAGCTCAAATTAAGCACTGATGGAGCCTCCATAAGCCTTTGGAGTGGATGCTGTCTATTGGCAATTATATAAAGAGCTATGTTGAGGAAGAATAAAGAGATATCTTCTTCATTCTGTAACGCTTACTTCTGTAGGAATTCTGTAATCTCTCAGGGCTCTCACATCACCCTGATCTTTCAATTACTTCTTCCCCGAAGCTTCCTCCACAGCACTTTGTTTCAGACCTCTGCTTTCTCTCCCAGTATGAAATGTGGTCTGGGTGAAATCATGCAAAGTGTACGTACCATAATGCTTCCAATGCAATATATACGAACATTTCACTCCAGACAATAGTCAAGTGCTATAGATACTACAGGAGAATGTATATTTTCAATGATGAAAATTAACTTTTCTAGTTTAAGTATTCAAAGGAAAACCTCAGAGTAATAGCATCGATGAATTTCCCCATTGCAGTTCTCACAGACTTTTTCTGGGTTATTTGGCATTAGCAATGCTTTTGCAGTTCCGTTTTTAAGTGTGTAAGAAAGTAGAGTTAAAGGAATACACCAATTGCACCTGTTCTCTTGCCATAGCATAACAAGCGTTGACAAAGCCACGAGGTCCAGCTTCGAATATATATGTACACAGAATAACACAACAAATGGGAACTCAAACACAAATAGAGCTCAGAAAGGTGCATGCAGACGATTACATCTCTTGAGACACCAGTCAATACTGGCACCCTGTAACAGAAAAACAGACAGATGGAGAACCATGCACACAGGCATAAAAACACCCAGGCAGACAGAGCATCAAACATAAAGACATCAATGCACATGCACCAACATGCAGTATGTATAGTCACCAATACCACCCAGGCACACAGACAAGCAGATATAGGCACCATGCACATAGGCCAACAGAATGCTCAGGGAGGGCCTGTGTAGCCGTATGTTGTGTACCTCTGTAGGCAATCCCTACACAAAGTGAAAAATTCCTGAAGCTGGAAGTAGTATTTTAAAACCTTCAATGGTCCTTGTGTTGAAAATATGGAGCTGAACGGCCTACTGGTGAACGGGAGTGTTGGTTTGCTGTTAGAGGCCCTTCAGTCCATATATGGATTTAAATATTGCCCACACCAGGATCTAAATTATCTTCTGTGATAAAATCTAACAGGTGTCATGGATGTTGTGTGCAGTCTTTGATGTCAAGGGTGGTGGTTATTATGCATGCTGCTGCTGATCAAAAAGCATGCAGACACTCATGCACACTGATGAAGAGATACACAGGCCCCCATGAGCACAGACCAACACTCATATATACTCTTGTGCTACAGAGGACTCTGACATCACATATGTTCATATACTAATTTACAGCAAGCATATTAGGGGTGGGCAAAGTATTTAGCTCCCCCAGCAGAGTTTGCAGAATTTTGCCCACTCCGCGGAGTTACAAAAACCTCTGTGAAGCTATGTAAAGCTTAGTTTTTTCTCTCACGCAACTCGCCAACATTAAGTTGGGGAGCGCGAAAAATTGTGTGCTAGACCACCTCCTGGCGAGATTTCTAAATGTGGGTGGTTGTGGCAGGTTGCCCCTGCTTGCGTTGAGGAAGCTGCTGCTCGAGTAGAAAATCTATTGATCTGATGAACATTGTCCTGCACTTTCACCCTGCCGTACACCATGCAGTCCCTTGCTGCATATCATCTTTGAGCCTCATGCTGCACACCACCCTATGTTTCCCTGCTGCACATAACATTTTTCTCCTTGCTTCCTGTGAGAAAGTGGCTCTATATATAATGGACCAGAATAAGGTACAGTGTGTATAGAGTCCACAACCCCCAGAGGTATAACAGAGGTTAAAGCCAGGTGTGACCTTACTCTCTAAAGTGGTAGCTTGGTCGAGCAGTAAGGCAGTACCAGAGGACAGTGTAAAGCATTTGTTGTACACACTCAGCCAGCAAACGGTTTCACACACTCAAGGACTGAACTCTAGGCCAATGGTTTTTATATCAAAAGATATAGTTGTTTTATTTTTTAGAACCAACAGGTATAAAAATTTACTTTTCGCGATATGAGTACTCTCATATAATTACTTTGCAAAGAAGCAATTAACTTTTTAAACACAATAGGTACAATGGTTGCAGTAGGCAACACAATTCTAAACACAATTTAACATTGAGCTCAATGGGTTTTCTACATAAATGCAGCTTGTTACTTTATCAATTACTTTTGTAGTCCCAGGACTGGATCATAGAGTCAGTCTTGGGGTCTAAGCTGGAAACAGTTTAGCAAAAACGATTTGGCTATTGCTATGATTTTTAAGAAATATAAAGCTATTTCAAAAGTTCACACTTAGAAACTTTTCACTGAAAACCTGGCAATGTTATCCAATGGGAGGAAAATCAAGTTGCAGTTAAAGTACGTTCTCGTTACTTTTGTAATCCAGGACTGGGCCCCTAAGTCCAGCACTGGGGTCTCTACTTAAAATAGGTAAGCAATTACCTTTCAGTAGTAGGTACGATTTTTAAGGAATATTTGTAATTTTCAAAAGTAGACAGAAGAGATTTCATAGAAAAACAGTCAATGGTTTCATATGGACGAAATTTAGATTACTAGTAACCACGGTTGTGATTACTTTTGCGGTTCAGTACTGGGCTAAAAGGTACAGCACTGGCTTCTCTCCTGATTACAGGTGAGTACTTCCGATTTCGATATTCGGCTTATTTTAGATGAATATTCTAACATTTCGAAACTTCACACTTAAAAGAAATTTCACAGAAAAGCAGTCAATGGTTTCCTATGGCAGAAATTTAAATTGCTAGCAAACACGGTTGTGATTACTTTTGAGGTTCAGTACTTGGCTACAAGGTACAGTACTGGCTTCTCTCCTGATCACAGGTGAGTAATTCGAAATTCGTTCTTCGGCTGATTTTAGATGAATATTTTAAAGTTTCAAAACTTCACACACAAGATTTTTCGAGTCAAACCAGTCAATGTTATCCTATGGCAGGAAAGTGAGTCATTGGTTTTGAGGTGAGTACTCGACTGGTGAAGTTAAGGTTCTGGGCATACACTCAGGGGTCTCCCAGGGTCAGTTAAGTACAAAAGTACAGTTGGTTCACCCCCAACGGCACAGGGGCGGCCGGGTGCAGAGGTAGTTAGGCCCGTGTTATCCAATGAGGGAAAGGGGGCCTCCGGTTGTGGCTGCTGGCTAGCAGGCCACGCGGCTGTGGGAGCTGGGATCCTGGTCACTTGCTCAGGGCAAATGGGAAAGCAGAATAGGGTACAGGTTGCACTGCCAGGGACACTCGGGCGGCAGGGTGCAGGGTGCATTCAATGAGGAAGTTGAAAAGGGAACAAAGGCTGCAGGCTCGGGGACGAAGGATCTTCTGGAACAACCAACACTTCGAGGGGTAAGTTGGGATCTTGAAGGATAGGCAGGCACCCAGGAGTTGGGCACAGGGGGCCATGGGGCACTGGGTGCAGGGGTGTCTTTTGAGGTCGGGAAATCTTACCCCCTGCTGGTCGCAGTTGGAGGGGTCCTTTGTCCTGAGGCTGCAGGCGTCATCTGAGTCATCGAGGAGGGTCCTTGGGCATTGGATTCCGAGTCAGAATCGCAGGGGGGATGTCCTCAGGGTCTTGGTTCACTCCAGCACAGACGAGGCTTGGTGGGTGCAGAGTGTGCAGGGTTCGTGGTTCCGGGCTGATGCCAGGGCTTGTTACTTGCTTTGAGAAGTACCACTGCTCGTGGGAGACCCAGGTAGTCAGAGTCACAAGGCAGTCAGGTCCTCTGGGGTTTTAGAGGTTGCTGACCACTGGAGATGCCGGGTTTTAGCAGGAGCAGGTTCGAGAATCGACAGGCCGGTAGGGCTGGGGCCAAATCAGTTGATGTCTTCCTCTTCTTAGCAGCTGCACGGCAGGTCTTCTTGTTTCTTGTTCTTCTTTCTTGTTTCGGTATCTGGATCTAAGGAAGGAAGGTTCAGGGAGCCCCTAAATACTGAATTTAGAGGAGTTACAGTTAGAGCAAGGACAGGGACCAATAGGTCCCTGTCCTGGGGTGGGTACACCCCCTAGCCTGCTCCTCTCCTGTGGCAGGGGGGCAGGAGCCTAGATGTGATTGGGCAGGGCTCCCCATCTTCAAGATGGGTCGTGCTTCACCTCCTCTCCCCCCACCTGAGGGCTGGGGTTGGCGCAGGCTGGCACCCTCCCTTCCTGACGTGGTTTTTCCCGCCAATCTTCCCACCAGAGTGGGGGTCAGGACTGGTGGGGGCCAGTTGCTGGGTACAGCAAATGGAGTGGAGAAGCTCACAGAGGCGGCATGCCTTTGAAGCTTTCCCCTGCCCATCCTGGGGGAGGAGACCTAGCACCTTGCCCAGGATGTGCATTGTTGCAGGTCCCGGAGAGTGGGGGGGCTCTCCACCCAGGGGTCCAGCAACATGACTGCTGTATGGCAGCCTCTGCAGCCACTCAGCCCAGGCGTGGATCGTAGGTTAGGTTTCAGGGGGCTCTCTAAGATGCCCTCCGTATTGCATTTTACATTAAATCCCATATTGGCATCAGTGTGGGTTTAATGTGCTGAGAAGTTTGATATCAACTAGTCAGTGTTCAGTGTAGCCATTATGGTGCTGTGGAGTTCGTAATGACAACCTCCCAGCACCATATACTCTTAATGGCATCACTGCACTTACAGTGCCCAGGAATGGCCCTGAGTACTGTAGGGGCACAGGGCTCATGCCCCTGTGCCCACACCGCTGGCATAGGGCACCCAGCTAAAGGGGTGGCTGATGTATGCCAGGGCAGTGGGGTTGTGGGCCTGGCACACAGGGATGTGTGCCATGTCGACTCTTTGTTTAGTTCCGCACCTAGACACTCAGCCTGCAAGGGCAGTGTGTGGGTGTCAAGGTACAGGGCCCCTAAGGGTGGCACAATAAGTGCTGCAGCCCTTAGGGTCTTCTCTGGTCACGATTCCCTGGGTATCTAGGGTACCATTTACTAGGGGCTGATATGTGGCCAGAACTGCCAATTGGGTTTAGGCTTTAGTATAGTTTTTAGAGAAGGAACACAGGTCCTGGGTACCTGATTGGCAGGGTTCCAGGGCACACCTAGAAAAAGTGCATCAGGTATCAGGGAAACAGTGGGGGGGTAATGCAACAGAAACTCACTTCCTCACACTTCCTATCAGACTTCTTGGGTGTTGTTCCATGTCATTGTGTGAGTAATTATGGAACAACATTTTGCCCATGCCTTAAAAAGTTTCTGTCCAGTACTTTAACTTCCACCCAACATAAATTGTCTTTTCTTATTTCTATTTCCCTTTGATTTCTACCTTGTTGAGCTAGGTATGTTGTTCTTAGAACTGTTCACCGCGGGAGATAGTGGCGGGATAGAAAGAATGGACATCATGATTGACGTCTGTGGTGGATATGACCATCCAGGAGTCATGCACCTGACATAGTTTCAAGATGTCAGACTTGGACAAGATCATGCAAAGTTTGTAGTATAGTACATTTGTGGCTCTTTAGCAAAACCAGTAACTCGGACAACTGGTGACAGGAGTTGCACATTCGAGAGACTGCTCGCTGAATATGGCTCATTGCCACATTTGGTTCCATCAGTGCTGAATTCTGTCCCTGCAATTCCGTTAGCAGGCATATACCGTAAAGGTACAAGAAGAGCCTTGTTAGATGCCAGATTTTGGAGTGCAATCTTCTTTCCACATGATCTGAGAGGCACCGAGGTCCTTGAAGATACCCAGGTCCCGCTGACTGATGGGAAACAGTATGTATTCGCTGACTCAAAGGGAAATGTGTCAGGAACACACAATAAACTAACAAAAAAGCCTTTGCGTCCCTTTGCATCCTCTACTCTGTTTTCTAGCATTGTAGTGGTCATTGGTATTTTTGTGGTTTGCTCATAGAGACCACCTCAGTTTGTGGTTCATGAATCTTCTCCACTGTATGAACTTGATCTGATACCTTCTGCATACCTGAGCGAAGCAAATTTCCTTCTATGGCTACTGCATCTATTTTCTATTCCAGAGCAGGTCTTGGCCCCTGCATTGCGGCCACAATGTCTGCCTTCTCTGTGTCTTGTTGCGCCGTCGTCAAACCATTCCCAGGTGGCGAGCTGCCTCCCCCTCCCTTGGTCCTTTTCCAACTGTGCCCCTTCGACCTTTGAACACATTATGGGCAACTTGTTTGGTGCCAAAAAAGGTCGCAGTTTATTAAACACTTAAACATTTATACATTTGTTTATCCAGTATTATGGGTGTCTTTCATAGATTCACATGCCTGAATCATTCCCCGTCGTCGAGACGGGAGTCTCCGGTATATAGATAAGTAATGTCCTATAGACATATATAGAGAAAAGTAGGCCTAAGGGCCTCACCTTAGTAGCCTATCTAAGTCCTTTTGTAAAAAGGACCAAACTCTAGAAGAGAGCCAATCAGCTAACACCTCCCTCTAGAACCTTCCTGTCAGGAGGTACAGTCCCTCAGATTTTCTACCGCACGTTGTGCTAAGGGAGTCTCCACCTGAGTTCCCCTCAGGTTTTCTTTCTTCAATCTTATCTCTTCACAATTTTGGATTACTTTACTAAAATAAAAGTAGATATGGCTGATCCTCAGAAGAAAGGTCTCTTCAGAGCGTGTAGTTCTTGTGGAAAAAAGAGGTTACATGTGGAAGACCAGCATAAAACCTGCTTATATTGCCTGTATCCAGACCATTCACCAAAGGATTGCAAAATTTGTAGAACATTTTCTACAAAAACGCTGAAAGACAGAGAAAGACGTCTTTTACTCTGGCTTAACAGGCTCAAGGACAGAGACAATTTGGAATCTTCAGAAGAAGGTGAGAATTCTTCAGTTTCCTCTAAGCTGTCTTTAACAAGGCCGAGGGTGGCTTCCCCTAGCCCTCCAGACGCTCCTCCAAAGAAGGCTACAAAAAAGTCTTCAGAGGCCCAGTCATCAGTGTCTGACAAGGAGGTTCATACCTTCAAAGAGCCTGCGCCGTCGTCGACGACGACCTCGTTGACGCCATCATCGGCGCAAAAGAAGGTTATGTCTCCCGTCTACGTCTCGACGTCGACGATGACAGTATCGATGATGACGGCATCGTCCACGTTCACTTCATCGACGACGACTACACCATCATTGACGCCGGGTAAGCCCCTGTCGTCTATTATTATTATTAAGAAATCGTTGTCGACGCCCAAGATCCCGTCGACACCATCAGTGACGACGTCAGTATCGACGTCGAAGCCAGTGCCGTCAACGTCTTTATCGTCGACGAGAACATCATCGTCAACGAGTGTGCCGTTGACGAAGGCATCGATGACGAAGAAGGCACCGTCGACAGTAACATCGTCGGGGAAGGCATCGTCGACGAAAGCGACGACGACGAAGGACATACCGTTGACAGCCACTCTGTCGACGAAGACGTCGTTGACGACTCAGTGGAAACAGTCGACGACGATTACCCCGTCGACGAGAAAGTTCCAAGAGCTACAATCTGTGGACAATATGTCGTCCACGATCCTGCCGTCGACGGGCCCTTCATTGATGACTGAAGCTGAGTCACAACCCGCTTCTCTAAGGGTAAAGATCTCAAAGACGGCAGTCACACCGGAATTGACGTCCCCAAGCCGAGTGCAAGGTTTACCTCCAGCTTGTCTCCTGCAAGATGAGGAGTCGGATGAGGAGGATATAATGCAGGCTCACAGTCCATCTGATCTGGTAGTCATATGCCAGAGCTCAGACGAGGAAATTGCCCAGGAGCATACAGTTCAGACACAGGTTAAGACGCAGGTTACGCCCATGGTCTGTCTACCAGCATCTATAGTGTCTGATTTGAGATTTCTAATACAGGACTATAAACAAAGGTTCCCAGAGTCATCAGCTCCTCCAGCAGCGGGGACTGTTCCGTCTCCACGGCCTAGACCACCATCCTTGGTGCTCCAACGTGAAAGGGAACCATTGCAAGATCCTCAATCATCTGACGAGGAGGAAGAACAACAAGAAGAGGGTGAGGTCCAGGATGACCAGTCTAATCATGATGACGATGATGATTACATAATTTCTTCTCCAGCATCCCCTGAGCCAGCTACTTCAGATTCTCCGCCTGTGGACATAGGTGGTTTCCACATTCTGGTGGAGAGGGCGGCAAAAAGGTTCCACATGACAATGGAGTCTCAGGAAAAAGACTGTTTCCTGTATGACTTTAAAGAGCCGCTTAAGAAAACAACAAGATCAATTCCGATAATCGATCATGTATGGGAGCAGGGTGTGCAGTTGATGCAGACTCCAGCCTCAGTCTCGGCGGTTGTTCCAAGGCTGGACAAAAAATACAAGGCCCCAACATCGGCACCAACCTGCCTTACAGGACACCCCAAACCGGACTCTGTGGTGACACAGGCGGCACAGAAAAATTCAAGGAATCCTTCCTCTCCATTGACAGCTCCACCAGACAAGGAGGGCAGGAAACTGGACAATATTGGAAAGCGTTTTTCCACCATGTCTGCAATGACAGTGAAAGTGGCGAAATACTATTGCGCTCTTAGGATGGTATAATAGGCAGTTGTGGGCAGATATTGCTCCGTATTTATCTGAACTGCCAGACACCACAAAAGAGGAAGTTCAATCTCTTCTTCTGGAGGGTCAAACATCGGCATCTGAATTGATTGACTGTGCTATGGATGTAGCAATGACTGGATTCAGACAGCTGGCAGGGGCAGCGGTATTGCGAAGGCAGGGATGGCTCAAGGCTACCTCATTTCGACAGGAGGTGCAATCTAAAGTCTTAGACATGCCATATGATGGACAACACCTGTTTGGAGCCAAAATCGATGAAGCACTTCAAACAATAAAAAAGGACACGGACACGTCAAGAGTGCTTGGCACGCTGTGGAAAATGATTATTTTTCATAGTTTATGTCCCTTCATACACCCTTTCAGTCACGTCCCCGAGCCCATCATGCCAGAAAACGAGCACACGAACAAAAACCGATCACGCGCACACAAAGTTACACACACGCTCTCCTTCCCCTAAAATTCACAGGTACATCCTTATGGTCAGGGCGATTCCGAGAACCAGCTTCCTCACTCAAACCATACATTCCTGTGGTCAAGCCGATGCCGAGAACAAGACCCCCCCAATTTGTAACCATTTCCCTATAGTGAGGCCGATTCCGAGAAATAGGCCCCGTTCTGCTAAACCACAACAACCAATTCCGAGAAGAAGAACCCCCGAATGCTGAAACACGACAAACAGACATCCTGTCACGACCACCTCTCTCTTATCTAAGGGATCAGCCTAGTGTTACTTCTCCACATTTCTGCTTCTCTTGTGCTTCCTCATTCTAATCATGACGCAGCCTCATCTCCTCTGCCATGTTTCCTCTTTTCATGACCCAGCCTCTTTTCCTAGTCATGACTTCTGTTTTATTACCACATATGACACGTGCCTGCATTAAAGGGAAGCTCCTTCCTCTATTCTGTGTATAAATACAATGTGTTCCGATAATAAAGTTAGAGATTCTTCACATCCTCCTCAATGTGACGGAGCTCTCCCTTAACTCGAGTTACTGAATAAAGACCCTGAATTCGAACCACCACGGACTCTGCACTTCATACTTGACCTTATTGATATAGAAATTCCGATTAAGGTAAATTACTAAAATATTTACCACAGCAAATTGGCGCCCGAATAGGTACTTCCCTTTCTCTCCACACGCCGGTGATGCGGACCTAAACCGGTCTCTTCAAGACATCAACGGACTTCTACGTGCACACTAAGGACCAATTGAGAACAGGGTTTTTTAGAGTGAGGGGAATGCTGGGCGCACTGCTCACGGTTGAAGCGCAGGAGGTGTGAGTGTTTTTGTTTTCGGCAGTAGGTGCATACAGGTGAGGGGAAAAAGCCCTATAACCCCTCCAAAAGTGTGTGAAAACACACACTGTACAAAGTAAACAAAAACCTGTTGCACACTACATGAAGAAAGTACAGAAAACAGATGTCTCAATGGACATTTAAAAGTTCAAGTTTCCACCGTTGAAGAAAGGGGGCAATCAGTAATTCGGTTCCTCTTTTATTGCTTATAAATGGCCAGCGGACACGTGTTTCGTCACAAAGGAAATACAATAATTCCGCGACTCCTCAGGGCTGTAGTTAATGGGTGCAGCACCACAGGTCGCTGTGCCGGTGATAATTCCGACCCGGCCCCGCTCGAGACCAGGTTAAATAATCTCAGATCGTCGTCGTAAGTGGTCCAGTACTGATCATGTCCAGTGAGAATTGGGAGATGCTTCAAATTGGGGTATTGTTGCAGTGGGTTGACTTCTGTAATGGGTTGCTTGGAATGGTATAGGCGTCCACTAGGTCAATCACGGGGAGTGTGGAGGCTCCTCAGTGTTGGATTCCCCGTAATGCAGGGAAAAGCCGGCAGGACGAGTGCTCCTGTGGGATGGTTCCGGGTCACTGGACTTCTCCCTAAAATACTATCCCAGTTACTGACCACTAAGAAAGAAGATTGGGATGCTATCTCTGCATGCAAACAGAAACCAGATGAGGATATAGGGGACTATTATACAAGGTTAGAGAAATGTTTTCTCATCAACAGCGGCCTCTCCTCAGGTGGAGACGCCTATAGTCGATTATTTGTCTCCAAATGCGTAGAAAATGCCTTGCCCACGATCAGAAATAGAGTACTGAAGGTAGAGAGTACTTGGCAAGCAAGCTTCCCTTCACAAGCGCTTCAGATGCTCCAATATCACCAAAATAGAATTAGGGACGAACAAGAACAAGAAAAGAAAAGGACAAAAGATACAAAAATGAAGGTATTGGTAGCACAAACTAATACGATCTAACAGACCTCTAAACAACCCCAATTGTCACAGGAAAAAGTTACTTGTAATTATTGTAAAAAGCCAGGTCATTTTGTGCGTGACTGTCCAGTATTACAACATAATATTGCCACTGGGAAGACACAACCTCGTAACTATCCCCCTCGACCTTCTGTTCCCACATCAGCTCCTCCAACTGATGCTAAACCTGCCACCCAACTCTATCAATACCCAGTGTCATCCTATCCTGAATTCCCCACAATTTCATGAGACAGCTGGGAGGGACACGATAGTCGTCCACTGATCCCGGTCCCGGTTGACCAAGAGGGTCCCTATGTACATGCTAAACTCCTAGGTAAAGAAGCAAAATTTCTGATCGACACCGGGGCTAGTAGGACGACAGTGCAGCACAACGAAGTTCCCAAGGTACCCCTCTCTGGCTCAAATAGTATTTCCTTGGGTTTTTCAGGTACACCTGTCATCAACAAAGTTTTTGAACCAATATCACTTCAAGTTGGTCCTCTCACAACTTCCACCGATTTGGTACTTACAAAGTCCTGTCCCGAAAATCTCCTTGTCATCCAGACACCAAAAGAACTAGGTGCCATAATATGTTGTTCCCCGGAAGGAGTCCGACTATTCCTCCGAGATTTTAAAGGTCATTTTACCACACGAGAACTAGATGTCAGACTAAGAGACATTCCTGTTACACTATGGGCTACTGATCCAACAGATGTAGGATTCATGGATATTACACCACACCTAGTGACACTGAAGGAAGGCGTTGTCCTACCTCGTGTCCGTCAATACAAATTACCTCCAGATGCAGAACAAGCCCTTATTCAGATTATCGATGATTTGATAACAAAAGGAGTAGTCAGAGAAGTACCTTCCAACATATGTAACTCGCCAGTTCTGCCAGTCCGAAAGAAAACTGATGATGGTGCGCCACCAGTCTACAGACTCGTGGTTTACTTACGTGAACTCAATAAATGTGTAGTACCACAATACCCCGTGGTCTCAGACATTAGTACTCTGTTAACAGCTATAGATCCTGAGGCAACACACTTTACAGTAATTGACCTCAAAAACGCATTTTTCAGAATACCCATTCACCCAGACAGTCAGTACCTATTCGGATTCTCCCTACAAGGTCGCAGTTTCTGTTTCACAAGAGCTCCCCAAGGATATACAGAAAGTCCCAGTATCTACAGTCAGGCACTCAAAAGACAGTTAGATGACATTGTTCTGCCCTCCAATACGACATTGTTACAATATGTCGATGACTTACTGATCACCGCACGCTCCGAACCAGAATGTGAGCAAGCATCACGAATTGTCCTAATGTTCCTTGCACAACATGGCCACGAGGTGTCACCCTCGAAATTACAATTGTGTTTACAGCAGGTGGCCTACCTAGGACATCTACTGTCAAAGGAGGGTAGGGCACTCACACCTGAAAGAATTCAACTAATTTTTAACATTCCTGTCCCCAAGACACAGAAAGAAGTCCGTGCTTTTATTGGCCTCACGTCCTACTGTAGACCATGGATTCCCCAGTTTGCATACTTGGCCAAACCCCTGATACAGCTAACGACCACAACCTCTTCCCCATTGCCTTGGACACCTGATCATACTTTTGCTTTTGACACTCTCAAACAAGCATTATGCTCTGCACCTGTCCTAGCTACACCTGATTATGCCAAACCTTTTGTCCTCTTTGTCACAGAACGGGAAGGTACAGCCTTTTCAGTACTCACACAAACACAAGCCAACAAACATCGTCGCTGTGCTTATTTTTCTAGCACTCTTGACCCTGTTGCACAAGGTTTGCCTGCCTGTTTAAAATCTGTCGCAGCTACAGCTCTAGCAATACGACAAAGTGATTCCATAGTACTAGGACACTCTCTTGAAGTGCAAGTTCCACATGCAGTGGAACTACTCTTGAACAGGACACAGACACAGCACTTGACCATAGCTCGCCTCACAGGATATGAAGTCACTCTGTTCCAACCCCACATCATCATCAAAAGATGCAATATCCTCAACCCAGCTAGGCTACTGCCTACTGTTCCAGTTGACAATCAGATTCATGACTGCTTAGAGGTAGTCGAACTAGTCACAAAACCTCGGTCTGACCTTACAGATGTTCCTCTAAGTACACTAGAACACACACTGTTTGTAGACGGTGCCTGTATGTGCCTCCAATCAGGCGAACTTTCAGCAGCCTATGCTGTCACTACAGAAAACACAGTCCTTTTAGCAGCCAGAATATCTGTACATTCAGCACAAGCAGCAGAACTAATAGCTCTTACCCAAGCATGTGAATGGTCCAAAGGAAAGCGAGTCAACATCTACACCGATTCGCAGTACGCATTCGAGGTAGTCCACAACTTCGGCATCCTTTGGAGAGAGAGAGGTTTTCTAACCTCTCATGGAACCAAGATCCAACATGGAGATCTTATCCTCCAGCTACTAGAATAAATACACAGACCCACAGAAGTAGCCATACTGAAATGTAAAGCACACACCAAGGTCATAGACTCTATCACTAGAGGTAATGCTCTGGCAGACGCCACAGCTAAACATGCTGCTCAGACAAAAACACTAAACACCGAAACCGCCATTAGAACTATCTGTCCAGTTATCGATCCCACCAAAGATGTAGTAGACATCCAAAACCAAGCCACGGAGACCGAAAAGAGAAAATGGGAGGAGGAGGGAGGTTGACACACAGATCAAGGTTGGGTAACAAAGGACAAGTCCAAATGGTTTCTCCCTGACCTAATGGTTCCCGTAATGATAGAAACTGCCCATGGTCCTGCACATCTAGGAGAGAAAGGAATGTTAGACAGTCTGAATTTGATATGGCACAACAAGCATCTGCGTGCAGCAGCCAAACAAAAAGTACGAACCTGTATGATTTGCTGTCAGTTTAATCCAGGGAAAAGTGTACCAGTTGAACAAGGAGGGTTCCATCCTCCAGATCACCCCTTCGAAGTCCTCCAAATGGACTACATACAGATGGAGAGATGTCGGGGACATAAGTATGTCCTCATAGTAGTCTGTACCTTAACTCGATGGACTGAAGCATACCCCGTCCCAGACTATGGTGCCCAGATGACTGCCAAGCAATTGGTAAGGGAATTTTTCCCTCGATATGGGTTGCCAAGAGTCATATACTCTGACAACGGACAACCATTCTCCTCTAAATTGATGGAGGCTGTCTCTTTACTGTTAGGATACACCTGGAAATTTCACTGTGTCCGACACCCCCAAGCCGCAGGTCTAGTCGAACGACATAATCAGACCCTAAAGACCAAATTAGCCAAGATTTGCGCTGACAAACAAATAGACTGGGTTACAGCCCTTCCGGTTGCCCTCTTCTATATGAGATTGGTGGCACATTCCCGGACGGGTCTGTCCCCTTATGAGATCACATTTGGGAGGCCTCCGAATATCTGTGGTGTCCCATCTCCTAAAAAGCTAACTGACATTGATGCAAATGTACTGACAGATTACTTGGCTTCTTTGATGTCTGCACTACGTTCTTGCCGTTCACAGGTGGCTGCAGCTTTTCCAGACAAGGCCACGCCCGACGAGCACTCCCTTCAGCCTGGCCAATGGGTGCTCATCAGAAATTTTGACCGAACCAGCCCTCTGGAAAGAAGGTGGACATCTCCCAAGCTGGTACTGCTCACGACGAGGACCGCCGTCAAAGTCGAGGGACGGAAAGGGTGGCTCCACGTGAGCCACTGCAAGCCCTTCTACGGACCAACTCCTTCGGACGCTGTTGCTGATCCCGAGACCAGAGACACTAAAACATCAGACTTTAAAGACACTGAAACAACAGACTTTATTTCACCCCTTCCAGAACTTTTGCCCAAAGAAGAGTACAAATCGCGGCTGCGATCCTATCCAAAACAGACTTGAGACATTGCACCTGACCTCGGCCTGCCAGTGGCTATTTAAGCCCTAGACGGACGCTTGGTGAAGCGGTTGCTGGGAAGTGTCCGGTCACTGGTGCATATTCTACTCAGACTAAGCAGCCGAAATCATGAAGATAAAGACTCATTGTGCGAAATTGTTACAGAACAAAGTTTCCTTTTCCCTTTCTATCATGATTCTTTCTTATTTTCTGCATCATGGCTTGTCTAGGTTGGTTCCTTCATCTAGCTTTCCCACCATCTTCCCCCACGCCTTTGAACAACACCGTTATGCATTCACACGTAGATCTTCCTCCACATCTCAAGAACAGAAGAAAAGAGTTCTTCAATAACACGTTCATCTCCACACTCCACCAACATCAATTGATGATTAACAAGACCAATTGTTGGGTCTGTGGCTTAATGCCACATACCGTACACGGAGGAATGCCTTTTATTCCTCTCCCTTTTGGCTATGCTGGATCTACCTATGCACTCTCTATGATATTTTCCGCTTCTGTTAGAAACATTCCTGAGACCCAGATCAAGAACGCTAGTACCTGGAACGAGATAAAAACAAAAACAGTATGAGCCGTAGAAAGAATGGTAACTTTTACAGCAACATGGGGGCGAACGGACAATAGTGAAAACACCAGTTATTCCCTCTTTAATGACACTACCTCCTTTAGGGAGACGTTTTCAGTCCAGAAGAGACAGACAGAACAGGGAGGATGGGCCGTGCCCCATGAGGGCCTATTCTGAGTAAGAGGAAAGGGCAAGGGTCAGAAAATGGGAGATAGTGAATGTAACAAAACATACACCTTACCTGATCCAAATTTCCCAATGATGACCACTGCCCCCAACACCTACTTTATCTGTGGACCTCACGCACGCACTTGGCTACCTCAAGGCTGGTCCGGAAAATGCTATATTGCATTTCTCCTTCCCCCTACCTACACCGCCCCAGCAGATTACCATCTCAGTGACCCTCCGACCGTAATTAATAGACGGCGAAGGGGGGGCCATAGACGCTGAAGATACAGCGGACCAAGAGGCCGGCGATTTCTTTAAAGGAGTCATCCCATTCTGGGGGCCTATGATCAACAGCCGCCACATAAGACAACTGACTCGTGTAGTCCAGGGAGCCATAAACGAAACAGCTGGTGCATTAAGTAACATCACCGATGAGATGGCTGCCGACAGACTCATGACGTTACAGAACCGTATGGTCCTAGACATCATATTGGCTGACCGTGGTGGTGTATGTGAACTGATCGGGTCCAGCTGCTGTATATTTATCCCAGATAATGCACCCTCGGTGTATTCCGCTATTTCCCGCCTTCATATACTCTCCAGAAAACTAGATGCAGACACTGGTGCCTGGTCCCTGACGGGTTGGCTCTG
Organism: Lissotriton helveticus; assembly: GCF_964261635.1. Lineage (NCBI taxonomy): Eukaryota > Metazoa > Chordata > Amphibia > Caudata > Salamandridae > Lissotriton > Lissotriton helveticus. Next base: position 978,632,494 of record NC_136061.1, on the reverse strand, counting down.
GGGCCTCCTGTCCTCATGGGGATGGAAGGCGCTTACAGTTATAGGTCTTGCTCTAGCCTTCCTCTTCACCTGCTGCCTCTGTATTCAGTGCGGTCCAGCACTCTGTAGTTTCTGTATCACTACCTGCATTCCCAAAACCCAGTCCAGAAAGAAAGAAAAGGAAAGAATCATGTTAAAGGAACAAGTGAACGACCTAATGAGTATAGAAGTGGATTAGAAAAGAAAAATAATTTTAAAAAGGGTATATTATGGGACAAGGAGGGAATGTGGAAAATGATTATTTTTCGTAGTTTATGTCCCTTCATACACCCTTTCAGTCACGTCCCCGAGCCCATCATGCCATAAAACGAGCACACGAACAAAAACCAATCACGCGCACACAAAGTTACACAAGCGCTCTCCTTCCCCTAAAATTCACAGGTACATCCTTATGGTCAGGGCGATTCGGAGAACCAGCTTCCTCACTCAAACCATACATTCCTGTGGTCAAGCCGATACCGAGAACAAGACCCCCCCCCATTTGTAACCATTTCCCTATAATGAGGCCGATTCCGAGAAATAGGCCCCGTTCTGCTAAACCACAACAACCAATTCCGAGAAGAAGAACCCCCGAATGCTGAAACACGACAAACAGACATCCTGTCACGCCCACCACTCTCTTATCTAAGGGATCAGCCTAGTGTTACTTCTCCACATTTCTGCTTCTCTTGTGCTTCCTCATTCTAATCATGACGCAGCCTCATCTCCCCTGCCATGTTTCCTCTTTACATGACGCAGCCTCTTTTCCTAGTCATGACTTCTGTTTTATTGCAACATATGACACGTGCCTGCATTAAAGGGAAGCTCCTTCCTCTATTCTGTGTATAAATACAATGTGTTCCGTTAATAAAGTTAGAGATTCTTCCGATCCTCCTCAGGTGACGGAGCTCTCCCTTAACTCGAGTTACTGAATAAAGACCCTGAATTCGAACCACCACGGACTCTGCACTTCATACTTGACCTTATTGATATAGAAATTCCGATTAAGGTAAATTACTAAAATATTTACCACAACGCTACAATTTAAAAACCAGTCCTTTCGAGGGAACAGGGGCAGAGGACAATCCACTTACAGAGGTAATTTTCAGAACAGATCCTCGTATTCTTACAACCAGGGTAAATCCCAATACCAGCAACGTCAGCAACAACAAGGGCGGCAGTCCTCTTTTGGGAAGTCCAACTTTAGAGGCAAAAACCAAAGGAAGAACACTGGCGGACGCCAATGACCTATTCCTACAGCCAGTCCATCCCTCATATCCTTCTTTGAAAATTGGAGGAAAACTGACCCATTTCCTCAACAATTGGAGAAGAATTACAACGGACCGGTGGGTCCTTCAATTGATTCAATTTGGCCATTCCATAGAATTCGAAAATATCCCTCCAAAAACTCCTCCTCGCCCAATGCGACACAAAAACTTGCGACTAGTTCTTCAAGAAATCTCAATTCAGCTCAAGAAAGAAGCAATAGAGAGAGTACAGTCGGCTCTCCAGGGGAGAGGATTTTACTCCAGCTTCTTCCTAATTCAAAAGAAGGAGAAGAAATGGAGGCCCATTCTAAACCTCAGGGCGCTGAATGCATTCTTAAAGAGGCAGTCGTTCCGCATGGTCACGATTCAGGAGATCTTGGGTCTCCTAGAGGAGGGGGATTTCATGACGTCTTTGGACCTGCAAGATGCATACTTTCACGTCCCAATCCACAAAGCTCACAGAAAATTCCTGAGATTTGCAGTGGCGGTCCAACATTTTCAATTCTGTGTCCTCCCTTTTGGCCTCAAGTCTGCGCCCCGTATCTTCACCAAGTGTCTTTCCCCGGTGGCAGCATTCCTCAGGCAGCATGGCCACCAAGTCTTCCCATATTTAGACGACTGGCTGGTGAAGGCGCCATCCTTGGCAGGCGCAACCAAATCTTCCAACGCCTGTCTGAATCTCTTCAAACACTTGGGTCTTACACTCAACCAAGAAAAGTCCACTTTACATCCCTCTCGGGTCATCACCTTTCTCGGAGCGACACTAAATACAGAAGAGGCAAAAGCATTCCCATCTCAGGAGAGGAAACGCAAGCTTGTCTCTCTGGCCGCATCAGTGACTTCAAAGAAAACTTTGCCAGTCCGTACCTTCAAATCCCTCTTGGGAATGATGTCCTCGTGCATCCTGCTCGTACCGCACTGTCGTCTTCGAATGCGTCCGCTTCAGGAGGCTTAGTCCAGACAGTGGACACAAAGCACAGGATCGTTCGAAGACCACATAACGATAACAATGCAAATCACCAAGGCATTGCAGTGGTGGAGGTCCATCAAGAACCTCTCACGAGGATTGCCGTTCCTGCTTCCAGCAGCTCCTCACGTCATTACAACGGATGCCTCCCTGGATGGTTGGGAAGCAGTCCTACAGGAATTAAGGATCAGTGGCAGATGGTCAGACCCGGAAAAGCAGCTTCACATCAACCTGCTGGAGCTGAGGGCCGTTTTCCTGGCCTTGCAGTCCTTCTTGCCAAGGATCAAGAACTCCCTAGTGCTCGTCAGGACCGACAACACTACGACGATGCACTACCTGAACAAACAGGGAGGGACGCGTTCGCTAACACTCTCTCGCGAATCGCAAAAGATCTGGAATTGGCTCATTCTCCACAACGTATTGTTGAAAGCGGATTACGTCCCAGGCAAGGACAATGTCATCGCAGACGGGCTGAGCTGGCAGAGGACTCTGTCGCACGAATGGGAGCTGGACCAGACGTCCATCGCTCGAATCTTTTCAAAGTGGGGATCGCCGCAAATCGATCTATTTGCGACCAGGGAGAACGCTAAATGCCAAAACTTCGCAAGTTGGCATCCCTAGTCAGGGTCTCTCGGGAATGCATTTTCCATCGCATGGCGCAACGTCTTTGCGTACGCATTTCCGCAATTTCCAATGCTTCCCAGAGTCCTCAGAAAGATGACAGCGGAGCCTTGCACTTTAATCCTGGTAGCCCCATTCTGGCCGAGGCAGCATTGGTTCACAGAACTGCATCGCCTATCGCTGAAGCCGCGGATCCATCTACGTCAACATCCATCTCTGCTCACGATGAGCAACAAACAGGTTCAACATCCGGATCTGAAGTCTCTCAGGTTATCGGCCTGGCTCCTGAGTACAGAGAATTTAGCAGTCTAAACATGCCGCAGGATTGTAAGGATATTCTGGCCAAAGCAAGAGCGGACAGCACTAACAAAACGTATTCCCTGAAGTGGAAACGCTTTTGCATCTGGTGTGCGGACAGGGGTCTACGTCCTTTTTCCGCCTCTCCAGAACAAATTTCACCCTACCTGCTACATCTGGCGCAGTCGGGCCTTTCCCACTCCTCCATAAAGGTACACCTGGCGGCGATATCAAGATTTAAAAGATCCTCGAAAGGGCCCTCTCTCTGGTCTAGTAGACTAATAAAACAAGTCCTTAAAGGTCTGTATAGATCTTTCCCTCAAGCACGGATGGTCCCTCCAACATGGCATCTTAATGTGGTTCTTAACCAACTGATGAAACACCCTTTTGAACCCATTCACAGGGCAGACATAAAGTACATCTCGTGGAAGACGGCTCTCCTCCTGGCGCTTACATCAGCAAGGAGGGTCAGTGAAATGCAGGCTTTTTCCATCCAAGATCCCTTCCTGCAGTTTAAGGACGACAGGGTGATTTTAAGAACCAATCCTAGGTTTATTCCTAAGGTCCCGTCGGACTTCCACTTCTATGAGCCTGTGATTCTCAGAACATTCTTTCCAAATCCCAGCACCGCAGCTGAGAGTTCGCTGCATTCATTGGACCTTAAAAGATGTCTAAAGTTTTATATTGATAAGACCAAGAATTTCAGAAAGTCTAATCAACTCTTCATAGCTTTTAGTAGACCTAGGAAGGGTCTACCACTTACCAAACAAAGCATCTCCAGATGGATCTCCTCGGCGATTGCTTTTTGTCACAACAGAGCCGGACAGCCTTTACACTCTAAAATCAGGGCTCACTCTACGAGAGCCATGTCTACATCTATGGCACTATGTGCAGGAGTGCCAGTTATCGACATCTGCAGGGCGGCAACATGGAAGTCGCCGCATACCTTCACCAGGCACTACTGCCTTGATACAGAACTGATGAAGGATGCAGCAGTGGGACAGGCAGTGCTACGCCATCTATTCCAGTAAGGTGAGCCTTCCTCCATCCCTCCATCCTTTTCTGGTATGCACATTTCTTTGCTAATGCTTATCGTTGATGTCTATTGATGGTTCATAGTCGCATGATATGTATTATCTAAGGACTTATATATACTGTTCCATCAGAAATGTGCAAAATGTATTGCTTGCTACTCTGATTCAGGCATGTGAATCTATGAAAGACACCCATAATACTGGATAAGAAATGCGTTACTTACCTGTAACTGCAGTTATCCAGTATTGGTGTCTTTCATAGATTCACATGCAACCCTCCCGCCTTCCCTGGAAGGACTCACCTCTCTCTCTCTCTCTCTACCAATGTCACGCCTACTTAGCTTAGCGCATACGAAAATCTGAGGGACTGAGGCTCCTGACAGGAAGGTTCTAGAGAGAGGTGTTAGCTGATTGGCTCTCTTCTAGAGTTTGGTCCTTTTTACAAAAGGACTTAGATAGGCTACTAAGGTGAGGCCCTTAGGCCTACTTTTCTCTATATATGTCTATAGGACATTACTTTTCTATATACCGGAGACTCCCGTCTCGACGACGGGGAATGATTCAGGCATGTGAATCTATGAAAGACACCAATACTGGATAACTGCAGTTACAGCTAAGTAACGCATTTCTTCCTCATGGTGATACATAACATTAATGTTCAGTCGATTTTGGTTGTCATCTGCTCTTCAGACAGAACACCTTCTGGAGAGGACCCCAAATACCATGGCTACTGTTGCCAAGGGGTTAGGCTTCACCTTGCTACCGACTTGGTGGGTGTCCGCCCGAACTTGCCCGGGCCGCAAGTGCCGTCCCACTTGCCTTCAGTGCCCTCTTGGCCCCTCCCTGCTCTTCCGGGTCCCTGCCGTTTGGCATCCCAAGTATCCCATGCGAGCATCTCATCTATCCAGCCTGCGGCGAGCTCTACCTCTCGCTCCTTTGGTACCCCTTCTGTGAGCCATCCCAAGGGCCCTGCGGGAGACTTCCATCTACTCTCTCCATGGCTACTGGTCACTGTTTGCTCCCTCTGTGTCTCTGCTGTGAGGCATCCCAAGGACACCGCGTGAGTCTTCCATCTACTTCTATCAATTACTCTTCCCTTCCTATCATTCTAGGTTTTCTTCCGCTCCCCTCAACCCCCTTGCGGCTGCAACGCCCGCTTTCTGCCTATCTCTGGAGTGGGTGAGTGGGATTCCTGTCCTTCTTGCCGTGGAGGGTACTGAATGCTTGAGGGGGCTGCTTGCCCCCTTCTTAAGCCCTCTATGGCTTTCGGCCTGCACCCCTGATTGGGGGAGTCCGAGTCCTTTTAGGGGTGATTGGTCGCCCCTTTTTTCTCTGGGCTTGCGCCCTGGGGGCGGGGGGAGAGGTTTCCCGCCTTCGGACGGTGTTTGACCTGGGCCTCTATTTGGTCCGGCTTTGCCTTCCCCGGCCCAGGCTCCTTCTTTGCAGTAAGACGTGTAACGTTGTATACTGCTGTACAGCATTTCCCTGATGGACCTCTGTCGCCTTATCTTTCCCCACATTTGACGGGTCATGCGAGGGGAAACTATTGCACTCCTCCACTTCTTCCTATTCAGCGGTATGCCAACGTTTGTGACATCCAGTGGCCAACCGCTCCTCACCATGAAGCCTCTCACCACTGTTCTGTGGTGGCCATCAGTGATCAGTGGTGAAGTGGTGAATCCGTCACGCGTCTCCTTCCACGTCCAGCCGTCCCTTAGAGGCCCCCAGCATCCTAGCCCCTCTCCAGGGTCTCCCTCAGCCACCGTTTCCAAGAAGAGCAGCTCCAGCACCTCTCACCCCTTAGCTCTTCTTGAGTGCGCTTTCACCAGGCAGGTCCTGGTACACAAATGCAACATCTTCAACCACAATTGTAATTTACTCAAAGAAAGGTATCTCCTGACAGGTTTTCAGTGTACCTTGGGTATGTTTAGCATGTCTCCTTCTGCAATGGGCAAGCCACTCCTCCCCAACCCGCCCACCCCCAACCAGACTTACCATTCTGCTTTCTCACAAAGCGAGAAGCAGAAACATAAAATGATATTTAAAATACCATTTTATGATTCTGCTTCTAGCACTGCAAGAAACCAGTGGGGTGACGCTCTTCCGCCCTAATGGAGGAGCCACCCCTGTCAAAAGACAAGGAACGGGCCTGGATACATTTCAGGAAGGGTTTGGGGCTAATAAGGGAATCATAAAGAGTGGGGCTGGAAACCCAGGATTAACCTTTTTATGCACATATCACTGTGGCTGACATCCAGGTGTGAAATGTAGTCACTTTAATGACTTGTGTTGTTGCACTATCAGCTTTGGTGTCTCTCCTTCTGCGACAGACAGCCTTTCATGAGGAAAAAAGAGAGAGAAAAGTGTACACTTCAAAAGAAGCAGAAATCCAACATAAAAAGTCGAAGACTCAGATCCTAAATAACATTTGGAGTATGGGAATGGACTATAAGTAGGGGAGGTTGAGGCTCAAAATGTGTCATCTGCCAAGCAGCCAGACAGGCTGTGCGAGAAGGGAAAGCTCTGTAAGACATCTACCTTTGATCAGGACTGGGGCCAAAACTTGCTAGTCTCTCTGCTTGGTGACGGGTCATCACCCAGGGAAGCCAAGACCATCTGCCATGGAGGAGTGGGTAAGACTTGAATTAGGCCACTTCAGCCCTGGGGGACACACTGCTGAAGGTGCTCCAGCACCGTAGACATTTTTTCTTAAGAGTCACAGGGAAACTCTTGAGTAAGGCCTACTAGTGAGCATTCTATGGATGCTGCCACTAGTGAATGGGGAATAACCCGAACCACACTTCAAACAAATTTAAAAACTAGCAACAGTGGAAAATTAACAAAACTACCAAAAGTGTTGGCATTCAAATGAGTCAGAGTTGCTATTGTAATTCCAATATTATTAAATGTAGGGAACGTCTTTGAAAGGTTTTAATTTATTATTCAAGCTCCTACGTAAGCAAAAGGATGGAAAGTGCTAGACTTTGGTAGGGTTAGATTTACTTTTCCCACTCCAACGTAAGCAACAATATGGAAAGTGTTGGGCTTTGGAAGGGTTAGATTTACTATTCCCACATCAATCTAAAAACAGTTCTATACACACTGCAATCCAAGCAACAGTAGAGAAAAGGTTTGGTTTTGGAGGGGATAGATTATTCATGCTCCAATTTGAGCAACAGTAGGAAAAGCTTTGGACTTTGGATGGATTAACTTTACTATTCCCACCCCAACCTAAGCAACATTAGGGAAAGTTTTGGACCTTGGAGTGTTTCCATTTCCTATTCCCACTCTAAGCAACAGTAGGGAAAGGTTTGGACTTTGGAGGGGCTAGGTTTACTATACCCACTCCAAGCTAAACAACAGTAGCAAAAGTGTTGGATTTTGAAGGGGTTAGGTTTACTTTTCCCACTCTAATCTAAGCAAACGTAAGTGACAGCACGGAAAGTGTTGTGAAGGGGTTGGATTTATTATTCTCAGTCCAACATAAGCAAAATCAAGTAAAATGTTGGACTTTGGAGGGGTTAGATTTACTATTCCCACTCCGATCTAAGCATCTGTAGGGAAAGTGTTGGACTTTGGAGGGGTTAAGCTTACTATTCCCACTCGATTCTAAGCAACAGTAGGGAGAATGTTGGACTCTGGAAGGGGTTTATTTACTATTCCGACTCCAGTGTAAGCAAAATCTGGGAAAGTGCTGGATTTTGGGGGGGGCAAGAGGGGTTAGATTTACTATAAGATCACTATTACAATTCCCTCTCCAACCTAAGCAGCAGTAGGGATAGTGTTTGACTATGGGGGTGTTGGACTTTGGAAGGGTTAGATTTATTATTCCCACTCCAGAGTGAGCAAAAGCAGGGAAAGTGTTGGACTTAGGAAGGGTTAGCTATGCCATCCCAATTCTTAATAATTAAAAAAAACACTCAAGTACCTAACAACATAAAAATATTAAAACATATTTAAAATAAAAAATGTGCTCATTACAGATAAAAAATTACATGCAATAAAAAATGCAATTTAATAAACAAAAACCATTTTACAAAGATAAACAAAATAAATACCTTTAAAATAAACACAGTCTCCAAATGAAGTAATTAAAGAAAAGAAAGAAAATGGAAAACAAATATAAAACACATATTAAAAAGTTTATTAAATACACTTAATCAACCAATCAATCAATCACAGCATTTATATAGCGCACTACTCACCCGGAGGGTCTCAAGGCGGTGGGGGGGGGGTCTGCTACTGCTCGAACAGCCAGGTCTTGAGCTGCTTCCTGAAGGTGAGGTGGTCCTATTTCAGGCGGAGGTGGGTCGGGAGGGAGTTCCACGTTTTGGCGGCCAGGTGGGAGAAGGACCTTCCTCCTGTGGTGGCTCTTCGGATGCGGGGGACGGCGGCGAGGGCGTGGTTGGTTGATCGAAGCTGGCGTTTGGGAACGTAGAAGTTGAGGCGGCTGTTGAGGTATCCTGGGCCTTGGTTGTGTAGGGCTTTGTGTGCGTGGGTGAGGAGCCGGAAGGTGATTCTCTTGTTGACCGGGAGCCAGTGCAGGTCTCTCAGGTGCCCGGAGATGTGGCTGCGGCGGGGGATGTCCAGGATGAGTCGTGCTGAGGTGTTCTGGATCCGCTGGAGTCTCTTCTGGAGTTTGGCGGTGGTTCCGGCGTAGAGGGAGTTGCCGTAGTCCAGAGGGCTGGTGACGAGGGCCTGGGTGACCGTCTTCCTGGTCTCGGTGGGGATCCATCGGAAGATCTTACGTAGCATGCGCATGATGTTGAAGCACGACGAGGAGACGGCGTTGACTTGTCTGGTCATGGAGAGGGAGGAGTCCAGGATGAAGCCCAGGTTGCGTGCGTGGTCTGTGGGTTTGGGTGCGCTGCCCAGGGCGGGGGGCCACCAGGAGTCGTCCCAGGCAGAGGGAGAAGATCCCAGGATGAGGACTTTCATCTTGTCCGAGTTCAGTTTCAGGCGGCTGTTCATCATCCACTTGGGAAACGTCTGTCATCCCTTCGTGTAGGTTGGCTCTGGCGGTGGCGGGGTCGTTGGTGAGGGAGAGGATCAGCTGGGTGTCGTTGGCGTAGGAGATGATGTTGAGGTTGTGCTGGCGTGCGATGGTTGCGAGGGGGCTCATGTAGACGTTGAAGAGTGTTGGGCTGAGCGAGGAGCCTTGAAGGACGCCGCAGATGACTTCGGTGGCCTCCGATCTGAACGGGGGGAGGCGGACTCTCTGTGTCCTTCCGGCGAGGAAGGAGATGATCCACTCCAGTGCCTTCTCCTGGATTCCGACGTTGCTGAGGCGCTGTACTAGGGTACGGTGGCAGACAGTGTCGAAGGCCGCGGATAGGTCCAGGAGGATGAGGGCCGCTGTTTCTCCGTTGTCGAGCAGGGCTCGGATGTCATCGGTAGCTGCGATCAGGGCGGTCTCGGTGCTGTGGTTGGCCCGGAAGCCAGACTGCGAGAGGTCGAGGGAGCCGTTCGTCTCGAGGAAGGCGGCCAGTTGCTTGTTGACGGTCTTCTCGATGACTTTTGCCGGGAATGGGAGCAGCGAGATGGGGCGGTAGTTCTTGAGGTCGGTGGGGTCGGCTGATGGCTTCTTAAGTAGGGCGCTGAGTTTGGCGTGCTTCCAGCTCTCCGGGAAGGTCGCGGTGTCGAAGGAGGTGTTGATGATGTCCCGAAGGTGGGGTGCGATGACAGCGTCGGCCTTGTTGAAGACGTGGTGAGGGCAGGGGTCTGTCGGAGATCCGGAGTGAATGGAGTTCATCGTGTGGACGGTGTCTTCGGTGCTGATCGGGGTCCAGGCGCGGAGGGTGGTTGTGGGGGGCGGTGGTTCGGTCGTGGTGTGCGTCGGTTGAGTGCTGAAGCTGTTGTGTATGTCCGCGATCTTGTTGTGGAAGTAGGAGGCGAGGGAGTTGCAGAGGTCTTGCGAAGGGGTGATGTCGTTGTTTCCGGCGTTGGGGTTGGAGAGCTCTTTCACGATGTTGAAGAGTTCCTTGCTGTTTTGTGCGTTGTTGCCCAGTCGTTCCTTGAATGCGGTTTTCTTGGTGGTGTTGATCAGTTGGTGGTGTTTTCGGGTGGCGAGCTTGAGGGCAGTCATGTTGTCCGGTGTTGGGTCTCTGCGCCAGGTTTTCTCGAGTGCTCTGCAGTTCTTGTTGGAGCTCTTGAGTTCGTCGTTAAACCATGGTGCTTTCTTGCTGCCGGGTCGGCTCGGCGGGGTCTTCAGCGGGGCGAGGTCGTCTGCGCAGTCGCTGATCCATTTCGTGAGGTTGGTGGCCGCTTGGCTGGGGTTCGTTGTGCTGGTAGGAGGGTTCATGCTCAAGGAAGTAGCGAGCTGGTCTGCAGTGATCTTGTTCCAGTTTCTGCGGGGAACCTGTTGCTGGTGATGGTGGAATGTGGTCCTTCTGAAGCTGAAGTGGACGCAGCTGTGATCCGTCCAGTGGAGTCCGGTGGCGTGGCGTGAATTAACAATTAATTAAAATGCAACAAATAACTGACATAACAAATCGTCAATTAAATAATTCAGAAACTTAGTTACTAATTAAATATTTCATTAACTCAATGCCCTGCTTTTAAGCTATACATTAGCATTTAAAGTTAAGAAAATTAAAATTACTCATGAAAAAACCCCACAGAAAACACTTAAATAATCCAAATAAAATATAATCAGTTACCTAGTTTACATACTGCATTACCAATTATATATGTAATCAGCATGGAAATAATTTTAATATAAAAAACAATAAGGTCTCATTTCAATTACTTCCGACCCAATTGTTGTAAAAACCCAACAAACGACTGCTAAATTAAAATTAGTCATTCATGTCAAAAAACAAAAAACAAACAACATTTAAAGTTCCAAACTATACTAAAGCAATATAAAGCAATTATTATAATAATATTAATACCCACAGTTAAAATAATAACATATGTTGAACATTGGAATGATTCAGCTAGTCACTTGTGTCCAGTCTCCATTTTGGCAAAAAGAGCCTATCTTGATCAGTAATACAATTCTGTCAATTAAACTCCAGGCGTGAGCGAGGCTATCATACATCCTACCAAACTTTAAAGTATACGTTTCTTATGTGTGTGTTAAGGATGTACTAGTTTCTCTTAGAGTGCACAAATACCTTAAATAATGAGAGAGGTGCCCTTTGTAACAGGTTTCAAATTGTGGTTGAATATTATTTATGCTATAGATTGTCCGTTTGTCAAAGCTTTGCTCACAATTCTTTTAGTTAGGCAAATGTCAGAATAAACAAATGCAAATACAAGTTTGGAACTCTGAAAACGTGTCTATGTCATTGTTACATATTCCGCAGGTTTCAATTCTGAGACTGGGAACAGCTGCATACCACTGATAGAAGATCCAGTAACTAAAAGCTATGAGGAACAAATCATCTCTCAATTAAAACGTTCTATTTCACAATAATTTTGTTTCTTAACCGCTACCGCGTTTTCCCGCTGTGCGCTGGAATTTGAAAAATGCGCGGTTTGTGACAAAGCCAGCTCGTCATCCGCGTAGCGCAGGTAACGCCCATGACGGGCTGGCTTTGTCATCCGCATCGAAGGGGTTAATAATGTTAATAATTTTTCTTCAGTGTGCGATATATTTTGCTGAAATAAAATTGATCTGTTTGTTGTATGATCATGGCTTTTGCTTCAAATGCTTATTTTTTTTTATAAAACACAGCCTTTTTCTTGATGTGTTCAGGCATTTATAACAAGTCGCACATATTTTCCTTCCGTCTGTACAGTGTGCATGGAAATCAGTGGTTGAAGTGAGGAAAAAAGTTGGGGAACTTTGGGCGGAGAATCAGAGGGTGGGAAAAATCAGAGAATTGAGTCAGAGGTCTGACCAGAAAGAGCAAAACATCCTAAGTTTTAGTATTTTTTTGGCATTTCACTGACGAATTACAGCTAATATTGCAGGGGTAAATCAGTGGCGGGCGGGAAAGGAAGTGGGGCGGATCGCCACTGCCATGCTGGCGGTAGCGATCCGCCCTACATCCTAATGGGCCCTGTAGTTTGGTGTACATAAAATCCTGCATTGCTGATCCAAGGTGAGTTGCACTACTACTGCTGAAACAAGGCCAATGGAGGTACCAATGGGCTAGACAGACTGGCATCAAGGGTTTTGTGATCTCAGTGACAGAGTCGCTGTTGCTCCTGGGTGTGCTGCTTTGTAGGCCTACCCGCAAGACTGGTGATGAACTTCAGTATGGACAGTGGTGGACAGGCCTTCAAGGTTAACCCACACTTCCCACTGCTAGGGTCCAAATGCTGGTGCTAAGATAGCTGGGGCCGAGTTTTAGAAGTGCCCCAGGGGTGCAATGGGCATTTGTGCCCACTTTGCACTTGGGACAGTTTGCTATTATAGAAGTGGCGCAGATACTTGTGCGTCCCCTTCTGTAATACTGAAAGCGCTGGAGCACATACAGCGCTAGCGCTTCCTCAAGAGGGTGTACCCTAATTTTCATTGGAACAAGTTCGCAGCTGCCCTGGAGGCAGCACATTTACCATAACGCGGCACATTTTCCTGGGTAGTGCTTTTGAAAGGTGCACCCAGCGCTAACGGGGAAAATTCACTGCATTCATAATATGGCCCCTGGGCTTCTAAGGTCTATCGGGACCTTCTAAGTTCTAGCACAGGAATGTGCTTTCTCAGGAGAGTGGTGTGGTTGACTGGTCAAGAAGGCTGAACCTGATTCCCCAGTTCCAAATTCAGCAGCTAAACCCATAGTGCCATATCCTTTACCCCACTGAACAACATACTGCCCCACTGAGAGAAACTCGCACTGCCTTCAGCTACAGCCCAATTGTGCTATAAACACCTGGATGAGACTCAATTCTAATTATGCACTAGACAAGAGTAATATACTGCCTGAAAAAAAAAGTAATAACATCCAGAAAAAAGCAAACATTCATAGAGAAAGCAAGGTTAAGTAAAGCATGTGAAATGTAAGAAGGAACAACATGGTTACCGCTTTTATACTAATTATTCAGCAATCAATGAGTGTTTTTGCCTGAAAAGGGACCAGTTTTAATTTCCATTGCTTATATCCTTACAAAACATAAGCAGTATGGTGTAAAAAGACCACGTTCCTGAACACAGAGTGTTCACTTTTAAAAAGTAAGGGGCACATGCATCAAGCCCGCATTTTGCGATTCCCAAAATAGCTAATTGTACTGATTCGCTATTTGGAAATCGCAAAATACTATGCATGTAGGAATCGCAAAAATATTTGCGATTCCTACACATTCCTTATTTGCAACTCGCAAATTGCGAATCGCAAATAAGGAATGGCTTCCCATTCCTTCCTATGGGCCTAAGGCCCATAGGAATCAATGGGAATTGCATGCGCAATTTGCAAGTACCAAATAGGTACTCGCAAATTGCGCATACAATTTCAAAGGTGCGAGGGTGCTAAAAGGAAACCCTGATGCACCCCTGAAAGTGCAATTAAAAAACATGTTGTACACACAGTCATGCCCCAAGGGCATGTTTGTGTGCAACATAGAACTTTGAAAAATGCACTTTTGTACATTTTTTAAAGTTTTCGCAAATTACCAATAACTTTAAGTTGATGGTAATTTGCATTTCTTAAAATCTAAATCTCTGTATTTTTTTGTTGCATTGCATTTAGGGAATCGCAATTTTTGATTCCTAAATGCAATTGCAATTTAAGTAATCGCAAATTTTGCGATTACTTAAATAGCGATTTTTGCGTTTGGGATGATGCATCCCAAAATGCAAAAATTGCGGTCGCAAAGGGGCAGATTCTGCAAATCTGCCCCTTGGCGACCGCAAAAAACAATGATGCATGTGCCCCAAAAATAAGGAAAACAGCTGATAAGGATCCCAATAAACGTTTTCAACTCTATGCATCAACCAGTTATTGAAGTACCTCCAGGAATGGTGCACTTCCCCACCAGGGGAAAAGAATGCTGTTCAAAGAAAGACCAGAAAACGAAAGTAGCACTTCACTAGCAAACTCTGTAAAGTGGCGCTAATGTGTTTGGGTGTGAATATAAGAAATCTGGCTACTTTGTGACCACACCACTCTGTCTTAGTTTTTCAGTTATTTTTTAAGCTTTTTTTCTCTTCACCCCGAGGTAGCACTTTGGAATGGAAAAATGTCAGAAAAGGACAACATTTCCAGCAAAAGTATTTCTTTCTTTTTTAGATCCATTTCACAGTGGAACAAATGTAGGCAAGGTTTTCAGAAAGTGAAGAGGAGGGAGACAGAATATAGAAAGAGAGGGAATAAGAGGAAGAGGGAGGCAGCTACCAGGAGCAGAGAAGGACACTGTCATTGTCTTCTGTGGACAAGTAGGAAGAAACGGAGTCCTTTTCCATCTCTGCCCACCCTGCCAGTCCCCGTATGGCCAAACCTTATCTATAGGCCTTGGCTCTTTCTGCCATCCTGGGATGCATATTTAAAATAAAAAAATAGGGGAACTGATTCTATTAAATCGAAAAATTAGGAGCACGCCATGCCCTGCAGATCCCGCCTACTGCGACCACTGATGGAAATGTATACCACATTGCGTCCCAGACATCTCAAGAACCAAAAGTGTCTTCATATCTACGGTCTACAATGAGGAATACTAGGATCTATTGTATAAAAGTTTTCACCATTTCATCATTCTACTGCGACGTGTGAATAAGTAGTGAGTAAATCAGCAATTTGAGGAGGAGTTGACAGAGTTTGACACATTTATTTCACAATGCTTTCCCAATCTATTCTAACATACGGTCAGTTTGGGAAATAAATCAATGCTCCATCAAACTGATTACCTGTAACCGTAGTTTAGTGGAGCCATGTATATATGTGTATTTTACCACTACCTGAATATGCCCACTAATATGCCCACTATTTCAGGTGGAAGTCCCTACCCAATCTTTTTTTTATTTTTTTTATTTTAAAAGACCTTTATTTACATTTGCACATTGACACAGCGCTTAGCCTACAACCCTGGGGGCCGGCCGCGAAAGTATAGCAACAAGCAACGGTACAGGAGATACATAGCCAATCAGCCGACACCCCTGAGGTCCGGCGGCGAAATATCGATGCATGTGTATAGTTGCCAAGGTCGAAATCAGGATAGTCAATAGGTCTATGGAATTTTGTGTTTTTTATACCATGGTGCAGTGTTTGTAGAAACTATTCGAAGAAAAACAAATGAAACAATAACATTCACACAAGGCATAAGAGAGTTGAGGGTACAGTCATGGGACCATGCTTCGGCGCTCAGTAACCATAGTATATATTTTGCCATTATAATTCTTCATGGGAAGGGGGCAGTGAGGAAACCTAAAACAATACAGTATCATTTAATAGGTGGAATGTCAATCAAGGGGACAAGGTTACGTCAGGGAACAACTCTTGCGGGGGGGTACAGATATTGCCACGATAAGTGTTCCATTGAGACCAGATCCTACCCCATTTCTTGGGCCTACCACGTGACAGGTATACAGTCTTCTCACAAAACATGCACCAGTCCATGTTCTCTTTCCAGTGCGATACGGTTGGAGGCCTGGGGGAGCCCCAGAGCTGCGCGATATCTCGTTTGGCAATCATATTGCCTAAGGTGACCCAGGTGATCTGAGCAGAGTTGCAGTCATTGGGCTCCCAGACATTCAGGAGGCAGCGCCTGGCTTCGGGCAGCCGCGCCACACCAGTGACCTCCTCCATAACACCATGCACACGGGACCAAAACTCGACCATATCCGGACTCTCCCATAGGATGTGAAGGAAGGTACCAGTCACACCACATCCAAGCTTACACAGAGCATCCAAAGTGTAACCCATGCGGACCAGACTCGGACCAGTGACATACACGCGGTGGAGGATCTTGAGTTGAACAAATCTGAGGCGAGAGGATATAGCAACCTCCTTCGGCGAGGACAGAGCGGACTGCCAGTCCTCATCATCTATTTCTAGACCATCGGCAATCCATAAGGCCCTCAGGCGCACAAGCAGGTCAGCCCTATTGTTGATCATCTTCTTGTAAATCAGTGAAACCGTGCTATCGGGCTCATATCCATCCAGGATGCGATCCTCCAGGGGTGAGGATTCGGGGATGTCTGTGCCGACAGCAAAGACTGACAACAGGGCGTGCCGGACCTGAGCGTACCTGAAGTATTCTCTGTCCCCGAGTTCATACTCCATTTTGAGCGCCTCAAAGGTCTTAATGTCACCTTTAGACCAAAGATCCCCCACCCTAGAGATCCCTATCAAATCCCATTTAGCAAATCCTTTCGTTCGCCACAGGTTACCCAGACTTTCAGAGTCATACAACGGGGTCGCACGAGTTAGTCTGTCATTCCATCCCAGAGCCGCAGTCGCATCATGCCACACACGCACAGCAGTTTTAGTGGGTCCTGCAAGTGTTCTGATGAGCCTCTTGGAGTACAGTGCCCTATTGAAAGTACCCCCCGGTAGAAGATGCCTATCCATGGCAAAGGCCGGGGCAGGTCCGGGGGCATATGTTGCGTGGTTAACCGCACTCAGCTGGGAGGCCCAGTAATAGCGTCTGATGTCGGGAAGGGCAATGCCCCCGTCATACCACGGAAGCGTGAGTTTAGACAGGGCTATGCGAGCACGGCCGTCCCAGACGTGTTGCCGCTGTAAACTCTCCACCTCTCGGAAATAACCTGAGGGGACAAGGTCAAAGGAGTTCTGGAGAGCATACAAAAATCTGGGCAGCGACATCATTTTGAATAGAGCCGCACGACCGAGCGGTGACAGTGGCAGATGACGCCAGCGTGTAACATCCAGCTTCAGTCGTTGAAGAGGAGGCAGTAGATTACGCTCATGGCGAACGGCAGGGTCCAAGGAGATATGTATCCCCAGGTATTTGAAGCCGGTCTCAGATACTTGAATTGGAAATCTACGTGGCAACGGGGGAAAACCACCAGCCAAAACGTAGACACAGGATTTGGTCCAATTGATAATGAGACCCGAGTTCTTCCCGAAGGATGCAAGAACATCGAAGAGCGCATTCAGGGACTTCTTAGGGGAGGTAAGATATAAAAGGATGTCATCTGCGTATAACGAGATACGATCCTCGAAGTCAGGAGTCCACCGAATGCCTTTTATAGAAGGTTCCCATCGGAGCCATTCCGCCAACGGCTCTAGCGCGAGGGCGAAGAGCAATGGGGACAACGGACAACCCTGCCGAATGCCGCGTCCGAGCGTGAAGACACCGGACACCTTCCCATTAACCACCACCTGAGCGAGGGGCATCTCATAAAGAAGTTTCACCCACGCGATGAACACGGGACCGAACCCAAATTTCGTGAGGGCCGCCCAGAGATAGGGCCATTCGATGGTATCAAAAGCCTTGGTTGCGTCCAAAGAAGCCAAAAGGGCCGGCTCATTAAGAGTCCCGGCCCTCGCGAGAACTCTGTGGAGTCTCCGAAGATTAAGGGCGGTGTTTCGATGAGGAATGAAACCCGACTGATCCGGATGGATCAGGTCCCCGATCACCTTAATCAAACGATTAGCTAACAGTTTAGCTAGAATTTTGGGTTCGGCGTTAAGAAGGGATATGGGTCTATACGAGGCACACCGATCTCGAGGCTTACCTTCCTTATAAATTACCACGATGGTGGCAAGTCGCTGATCAGCGGGAAGAGAACCCGAGTCCAAGGCCTCAAGGAACATGCCCTTCAGGTAGGGCGCCATTTTGTCGGGTCGTAGTTTGTAAAGTTCGATGGGTAATCCATTGGGACCCATGGCTTTACCGGAGCGTAGGGAGCGTATGGCCCCCGCCACTTCGTCCGCCGTAAGGGGCGCATCCATAAGGTCCCTGTCCTCCTCAGAAAGACAGGGCAACGCAATATCACGGAGTAACAGCCGGGAGTCCTCCTCATCCCTATCGCAGACCGAAGCATACACTGTTTTAAAGTGGTCGGCAAAGCACTCAACAATCCCAGCCGGGTCAGTGACACACTCTCCATCAAGCCTCTCAATCACAGGGACAACACGATTCACTCTTTCTTTCTTGTCCAACCACGCAATCAATTTACCAGCCTTGTCACCAACATCATACAACCTGCCCTGCTGCTCTCTGCTCATCCCCTTCGCAGCATCAGTGACAACAGCTCGATAGTCGGCCTGTTTCAGGCTGAGTGAATGAAGTTTTGGGCGTGTCACCCCTGTATCAAGGTCACCCTCCAGTGCAGTTATCTCAGATTCGAGGAGCACAATCTCCTCATTCTTTGCTTTTTTGACAGCAGCAATAAGCGAAAGAGAGCAGCCACGGATAACAGTTTTGAAGGCCTCCCACAGTGAAACAGAAGAAGAAACAGAACCCACATTTTCATTGAAGTAATGGTCCATAGCTTTAACAAGTTCGGAACGGGTTTGGGGGTTACGAAAGTACCAAGGGTTGATAGGAGCAATTCTGCCTATGCTACCCACCCCTACCACAAACCGAAGCCACAATGGGGAATGGTCAGAAAGATGGCGGACCTCGCTGATGGACGTGGCCTGGTCAGACGGCATAAGAAAATAATCCAGTCTGGAGAGGCTACCATGTACCCCGGAGTGGAAGGTGTATTGAAGCTGTGATGGGTGCATCAATCTCCAGCTATCAATAAGCCCAAAGGTATCTAGAAAGTCACTCAGCCACATATGAGACTTATGCAGGTCCCTGGGAGGAAAGCGATCAGCTGTACCGGAAACAACAGAGTTAAAGTCCCCACCGAGGATAAGAAGACCCTCAGGCAGTCCCAAGATGACCCTGCACAAATCAGCATATGTGGAGGCCTGTAGGCCCGGGGGGACGTATATCGTAAGAATAGACAGTGTCTTCCCTTCCCATCTACCCGTGAGTGCGGCATAACGCCCCCTATCATCAAGTATAACTGTATCAATTTCCAGGGGGAGAGAAGACTGGATAAGAATGCCAACTCCCATGGAGCCAGAGGTGAAGCCAGAATGAACGGCTAGGCGGTAACCACGCCTGTTCATGGCTCGACACGTATTCCCTATAAGATGCGTTTCCTGTAGAAGAACAACATCAGGGGAGTGGTGTCTAAGAAACTGCAACACTACCCCTCGTTTTATCCTGTCTCCCAATCCATTAACATTCCATGATAAGAGTCTCAACTCACCACCCCCCATCCCCTAGAAGAGATCAAGCACCATGCACACGGAACCCCAAGACCGAAGCAGTTAGAAAAAACAATTTGATGCCCTGTGTAAAGAAACCACAAAACAAACACCCCGCCACCCCCAAGGCGAACCCGTTACAACACCACCCACCCTGCACCCCTGCATAAGACTCGAGAGCCACCCCAACTCGCAGTGTGCCTGTCGCCCCCTCAAACCCCATTCTACACGAAGAACCCCGGAGGAGGAAGAGTCCCCTTTCACCCCCGCCACCCTCAGGCCAACCTATAAGGTAAACAAAAGAATCATTGTTCAAACTCAGCTGATGAGACTAGAAAGCTCAGACGTCCGGTCCCACAAGTCACTCTTGCTCCGGCGAGCCACCATCGGCGCCGCCGGGGTGCTCAGCATGATCATCCCTTTTTGCCAAAGAGTCAAGCCAGTCACTGACACTGTCCGGTCGGTCGAAGAAAAACGTTCGTTCCCCGTACTCAATACGAAGTCTGGAGGGAAACAACATGGCGTACTTGAGGCCCAAGTCCCGCAAACGTCTCTCAACTTCCTGGAATCCCATTCTCTGCCTCTGAACAAACGGGGTAAAGTCTGGGTAGAAGTTCACAGTGGCGTTCTCGAACTGCACAGGGCCCTTCTCCCGAGAAGCGTGCAGGATGGCGTCTCTGTCCCTGAAATGGAACAACCTGGCAACGATAGGTCTCGGGGGGCCCCCGGCTTAGCCTTCCCGCCTGGAACTCGATGAGCGCGCTCGACCGCAAACAATTTAGTGAGTCCAGCGGGAGCTAGATAATTGGAGACTAGATCTTCCACCAGGAGGTCGGTTGCTGCAGATTCGGGATTTTCCGGGACCCCAATTATACGCACATTATTGCGGCGGGCCCTATTTTCGTAGTCCTCCAGACGACGAGTCACCGTCTCATGGGAAGAACGCAAGTTCCCGATCTCGGTTTGGATGTCGGCATCATCAGTCGTCAGACTGGAAGTCTTGAGGTCCAGCGACTTGACCCTCTCGTTGGTCTTCGCCAGATCCGCTCGAATCAACGTTACATCCACCGCCACTGTGTCGATTTTGGAGGCAAGAGCCTCATATTGTTGTCCCATGGAGGCCTTCATACTGTCAATGGCTTCCATAACATCTTGCAGCGACACTTCCGATGTAGCAGCGGAGGCAGCCTTAGGATCATCAGGCGTACGGCCAGCACCACTGGGAGAACCCTTCACTTGGGAGTAGTGGTCCATAATGTTGGTCTGGGTCTGGCCCCCACGATGTAGCGGCTTAGTCTTGCGTTTCTCCGCTTCGGTTTTGGTGGCCATAGTGGAGAACGGACCCCGAAGGGGCCGGCGCGACCTGGTGAAAATGGCCGGCAGCGATATGGCATAAGACGGCGAAACTAACCAAAAACCAGCGTATATGCCAGTATTGAGGGATAGTCAGGCAAAAGATGAGAAGGCACCTCACTGGCACAGGAGAATCCAACAGGGTCAAGTGGAGACCCGAGCAGTTAGTTGATCAGTCCGAGCCGAGAGCAGGAAAACGAAACCGAAAGTTGGGCAGCGACCCTCCAGAGGGAGAGATCCCTCCAGCCGTTGTTGTTCAACTGCTCTCTGGCCTGCAGCGTAGTCAAGTCCCCAGTCTCGTCCCGGGGTGGGCCGCAAAGTCCAGGACGACGTAGAAGTGGATCCCGGCGTCCGAATCAGAAGTTTCGAAGGATATTAGGATCAGCCAGAGCTAGTTGTCAAAAGCCCATATTCAAAGTCAGGATAAAGTCAGGATTACTGCGAAGGGCGTCGAAGGGTCTCGGGAGCTCTGTGCTCACGCGACCATCTTGAATGCTTGCGAAGCTCCTCCCCCCTACCCAATCTTAAGTACAACAAAACTCTACCTGTGACCATTAATAGGCAGTGTCAACACCTGTATGTTCCATCATCGTCTTTTTGGAATGATTGTAACTAATCTCCCATGCATTACTTACTTGAAAAACGTATTTTGTTATTCAAAGATAGATAGTGGATGGATAGAAGCTGCAATAAGGTCTCCTAACTGTGGACAAATTGATCCTCCACTCATGGCCCAAAACCTCCTGGGATTAGCTGGACTCAATGGACCAACCTGGCCTCCTAACTGTTTGCCAACACTCCTGCATGCCACAAGCCCACACAAGGCCTGGCCTGGATGACTGACACCACAAAGGTTACTGCTGTTCAGCAGGTGCTGGATGAATCAATGGTCCAGTTCCAACCAGACTGTGAGCGAAGCCTATTGGGAATGGTGCTACAGGGAGTGCAATATGGGGCTGGTCCCATTGAAGGCTGCTGAGAGATAAGATACAAGTAACTTCACAATAAAAACACAACATCAGTTTAACAAGTCAGCAGCCATTTTCTTTTGTAACGGTTACTGCAAGAAACAGTGTTCGCGAAAAAGCTGTAGTGTGCAGCTCTGAATTATACTTTAGCACGCTTGGCAGCCATCATTAAATCAAACAATTGTTCTTAAGCCTATACTCTTAGCCTGCATTCATCACCCACCCCGCCCCCTCCATTTCAATCCCTAATATTGCACTCTCAGAAGTTGCTATTTTCATCCCTGACCTTGTGCCCTTCAGCCTATCTCCACTATTTCACAGTTCTCTTTTTTGCAACAGTTCTTTAGTAGGGGTTTAGAGAACAGGGCCATGACAGGAGTGTCAAAAAGGGCAGCACGGAGTGCCCAAAAATTCACTATTGTGTACTAGTAAATGACCACCCAGATATCCAGTACACACACGGTGACCACCTACATCTAGGTAATATCAGACACTTTTTCCAGTCCTGGACTTTTGTGCGATAGCCTAATACATTCGGTAACACATCTTTACTACGTGGGCATTACTACGAAGTGCTATTACTATGCATTTTTAGTTACTGTTTACCTTTACTTCGCATGTTTTTACATAGCATTCTGTTACTTTGCAAATGCTATTACTCCGCATTATTGTACTACGACAGGACTTGCAAATAGGAGAGAGGTAAGTGGGAGTGTGTATTTTAAAAAAAAAAATAATTTTTGAAAATCTTTATTGACATGAAGGCAAATTAAGCAGTCATAGTGTTACAGTCAATCATAACTTTTCTTTTGTTAATGTAACAATCCTGCATCACGTATCATGTAATAGAAAAATTTAAACAGTAATATTATTTACCCCTCCCGCGATGAGTGCGACCATTCGTGTTTGCTTATATCAATTTCTCTGGATGTCACCAATCATTATCCTGGTTACATTGCTTAACATGCCCCCCTATTTTAAGGAATCTATTGAAACAACCCCTCCCCCCTCAAACTTAAGCCATCATATCTCTTGCGTTACCACCTCCCACTGTACAAAATCAAGACCGCATCCCCTCCCAGCACCACTTAGTTTGCATGTTCTAGGCCACCACTGTCTTCGGCCCTCATAGGCGATTATCTCTTTGCCCTTTATTACTCATCTTCCCCTTCGGAGTCCATATCATCTCCCTCTGGCAGAGGATCACATATCTCCCCTCGATAGACATTCCATGCTGCCCAAACCTTGTTCCATTTCCGGGGGGGAAGCTCTGAGGACATAAACCGCCCTCTCCGTTACCATTAGCTCATCCATATTTTTAGCCCATCTGTTCACCGTGGGTAGTTCCGGAGCCCCCCACTTCTGCGCGATGTCTCGCTTAGCCACTGTTATGGCCAGTGTAGCCCATATTAGTCCATACCTGTCTAAGTCGTTGGGATCCCAGACATTTAGGAGGCATTTGCGCGGTTCAGGCAAAACAGTGATTTTAAGTGCTTGGGAGACAGTACGCATTACTTGTTTCCAGAATTCTTGTATACGTGTGCAATCCCATAGTGTGTGGAACAGTGTTCCCTCCTCCCCGCAGCCCCGCAGGCAAAAGGGGTGTGGTGCTCTATGTATTTTATGAAGCAATGTTCTGGTATAATAAATGCGGTGTAAGATTTTTAGCTGCACCAGTCGGAATTTTGTCGAAATTCCCAACTCTCTTGGGGAGGCCAATGCCTCGTTCCATTCTGATTCATCCATCTCCCCTACTTCCCTTTCCCATTTTTCTTTCAGTTTCAGTGTGGGGTCTTCTAGGTTGTTAGTTAGCTTTTTATAGGTAAGAGAGGTCGCTTTGTGTTGCATAAAATCTGTTAGTAATCTGTCTTCTAGTGGCGAGGATTCCGGTAAGTCCGTGCCCGCCGGAATTGCCCGTAGCAGTGCATGTCTGATTTGGACATATCTATACATCTCCGTGGATCTAAGGCTATATTGTTGTTGTAGCTGTGGAAACGTTATTACTGTGTCCTTGTCCCACATGTCCCCTACTGTTGAAATGCCTATAAGATCCCATTGCGCAAATCCTTTGCATATTCTCAGGGACCCCAGTGCCTTTGTGTCCCACAATGGTGTCATTTTAGTGATTTTTCCTTTCCAGCCCATCCGTGCCTGTGCTATGTGCCACAATGTCGCTGTGTGTCGTGTTGGGCCAGTCAGGCGACCAAGCTGCGGTTTATTATAGAGCACCGAGAGCATACAATCCGTCCCCAGTTGTGACCAGTCTGCTCGATAAGCTGGGTCGTTTCTCGGGGCGTGGAGCCATTGGTTGATTATTTTAAGTTGTGCTGCCCAGTAGTATAACTGTACGTTGGGTAGTGCAATTCCCCCCTCGTACCAACTTTTTACCAGTTTGTCGTAGGCCAGCGTTCCAGAGCAGGTTGGAGACTAACCCTGCAATTTGCTTAAAATATCGCGGTGGGACAAGGTACGGGGTGTTTTCTAATACATATAAAAACCTGGGCAATGCCATCATTTTATATAAGGCTGCTCTCCCTAGTAGGGTCAGGGGCAGAGCGGCCCAGTGTTTAACGTCTGCACGCAGGCGTTCCATAGGCGGTTTTAAGTTGTTGATAAAGAAGGCTGGTGCATCCTGCGTGACGACAATGCCTAGGTATTTAAAGGAGGACAACGATGTCGCCAAAGGGCAGTCTTTCTGCAGGTTCGGCGCCGGATCCTTCAGTGGGTACATCACTGATTTTGACCAGTTCAAGGTATAGCCCGAGGACTTCCCATGTGTGTTGCATAGATCTAGCCGGGCCGGGATCCCGACATCAGGGTCGACCATATAGACGAGCATGTCGTCTGCATATAGTGATACTTTGTCTTCCCATCCTTCCTCCCATTGAATGCCTCTGAACAGGGGCGTCGTCCGAAGCAGGATAGCCAAGGGTTCGAGCACTAACGCAAACAGCAAGGGTGACAAGGGGCATCCCTGTCTGGTCCCTCTGCCCAATGGGAATGTTAGCGAGATGTGGCCGTTTGCTATCACCTGTGCCAACGGTTGCGTGTATAGGAGTCGTATCCAGGCTATGTATTTTGGCCCAAAGCCCATACGGGCGAGAACCTCAAAGAGATATTCCCACTCCACTAGGTCAAAGGCCATTTTGGCGTCGAGTGAGATAATTACTGCCTTCTCCGCATAAAGCCTGACTGGTCGGGGTGGATCAGGGCCTGTAGGTGTGGCATCAAACGGTTAGCCAGAAGCTTGGCCAGGACCTTGGCCTCCACATTAAGCAGGGAGATTGGGCGATAAGAGGCACAGTCAGTCGGCGGTTTCCCGGGTTTAGGTATAGCTATGATCGTGGCCGTGCGTTGGTCAAGTGGAAATTCCGCCCTGTCCCTGCTCTCCTTATACATCGCTAACAGGGGTCTACTAAGCTCCGAGGCCATTGCTTTGTACCACTCCACGGGTAGTCCATTAGGGCCCAGTGCTTTGCCTGACTGCAATGCCTGGATCGACAACTGTATTTCCTCCTCTGTCGGGTCTTTCTCTAGGTCTTGCCTAACCTCATGTGTTATATTGGGGATGTCAATTGCATTTAGCGATTCCGATGCCATTTGAGCGGTGACGTATGTTCCGGGGTGTATATTTCTTGAAAGTGAGTCGCTAAAGTGTGCACAATTTCTTCCGGGTGTGTCAGTACTCGGCCGTCAGTAGTGTGAAGCTTCTGGATACCCCTTGCTCCCCCCTTCCTCCTGTCTAACCATGCCAGCATTCTACCCGCTTTGTCGCCCACATCGTAAATTCTGTGTGCAGTGTCGGTGATGTATCCCTGAACCGTCGTTTTGAGGTGGGTCTGGTACTGCTGCTGTCTTAGTTGCAATGTGTGCGCTGAGGCTGGGGTGGGATTTGCCATATGGGCGGTGTTTGCGTCGTTTATCGTCAGATCCATCTCCGCGAGTGCCCGCCGGGAGTCCCGTTTGTGTCCTGTTATAGACGCTATCGCTGCGCCCCTGAGGACCGTTTTGTATGCTTCCTATAAGACTGATGGTGAAGTTACCGTGCCCGTGTTTTCTGTGAAGAAATGTGTTGTCGCTAGTTTTAGTTTTTTCCGGATCTTAGGGGTTTTCAGGTAATTCGGATATATTGGGTAGATTCTAGCGCACTTCTTTTCCCCGGTGGTGAGAGACAAAGTGAGTGGCGAGTGGTCAGATATACCCCTGGGCAGGATGTCTAGTTTGTCCACGGCCCCCAGTCCCACCCCCAGGAACAAGAAGTAGTCTATTCGGGATAGGCTATTGTGTACCGCCGAGTAATAAGTGTATTGCGTCGCCGTGGGGTGCAGATGCCGCCACACATCCGTGATGCCAAAGGCGTCTAGAAAGTCAGGCAATGTTGCGTTCCTTCTTGAACTGTCTCTGGTTGGTAAGGTGTCCATCGCCGGGACCATTATGGCATTTAGGTCCCCCCCTATGATCGTGTCTCCCTCAGGTAGGTCCAGGAGGAATTTACCTAGGACAGGCAGAGCTACGGAGTGGAGTGCCGGGGGTATATAAACAGAGACTACATTTAGCGGTCTTCCCTCCCATTGGCCATGTATAGCAGCGAAACGACCCTGGTCGTCCATTACACGGTGGGTGATGATAAAGGGCGACTTTTTTTTATTAGGATCCCTGTCCCCCTGGAACCGGTGGTAAATTCGGCATGTATCGCCATTTCATAGCCGCGCCTATCAAGCGCCTTACATGTTGTCCCTGCCAGATGTGTTTCCTGGAGTAGTACTAGATCCGGGCTCTGTCGCTTAATGGCTTGCAACACTAACCCCCTCTTTATTTTATCCCCTAGGCCTCTGACGTTCCAAGTTAGGAGGCGCAGTGGGGGCACTTGTACCTTTCTGGAGTCAGTCCCTGCGGGCGCTGCATGCAGTGGTTGGGTCATTGAACCGGTGTGATAGTGTATTCTTTATTGTGGCGCTTGGGTTAATGCCGACTTGATGTGTCATGATGGTATGCAGGCGTGTGGCCCCATTTTGAGAGATAGTGTATCGTGTGGTATGAGTGATGGCAAAAAACAGAAACGAGAACAACATAACTGTAACTCTTTCCCCCCTCCCTGCTCCCCTGCACCACGGACAAACCCCCGCCCGTGACCCCAACTTCGCAGAGTGCTTTAGTCCTTCCCCAACTATCTTACTTGCTCGTGGGGTTGGTGAGTTCCTTACAGGCACTAACTGTGCCCACCTTACTCAGCTGCACCGGGACCCAGGTCCATCGTGTCGCATCCTGTCCCGCTTCACCATAAGTAGACATCAGACCGGGGCTGGTTGCCCCGAATCGAAGAGATCTTGTGTCGCGTTAAGTTCAGTTCCTTCCGGGCCGTCCTGATGCGTCGGGTGGTCAACCTGTCTGTTCAATTGCTTGCCGTTACGCTGATTGGGTCGATCCCTGTTTGGACGATGTTGTTGCCCCCCCTGGCGCCAACCATCAAGCCAATCTCGAGCCACTTCCGGATTGTCGAAAAACCAAGTCTTTCCATCGGCAACTACCCTTAGCTTGGCAGGGAATAACATGGAATATGGTAGTTCCCTGTCTCGCAGTGCTTTTTTAACCTCTGTGAATGATTTGCGGCGTCTGGCCACTTCCGCTGTGTAGTCTGGGAAAAAGGCTAGAGTTGCGTTGAGAATCTTGACAGGGGGGGAGACTCTCGCCGCTTGCAGGATGGCGTCCCTGTCTCTGAAATTAAAGAGTCTAGCCAGTACAGGCCGTGGAGCGGCACCTGATTTGGGTACTCCGCCCGGAACTCTGTGTGCTCTTTCCACGGAGAAGAAGTGGGACAGCCCTTTTGGTTGCAATTTGGTTTTTATGAGGTCTTCAATGTAGAGGTCCATAGCTCCCTTACCCTCCGTCTCCGGAAGTCCAAGGATGCGTACATTATTTCTTCGTGAACGCCCCTCTTGGTCGTCCAACTTGTCTTGCAGAAGCCTGGTGACCTTCTCCATACGCTCCATGGCCGTTTGTAGTTCCGACGTGTCCTCTACTAGAGACTTCGTGACCACCTCTACCTGGGATACTCTTTCGGTCATCTTTTGAAAATCCGCACGTAGTAGTGTGACTTCGGAGGAGATGGACCCAACTGTAGTTTTGACATCCGATAGTGTTCTCATGATGTCTTCTAACGTCACCTTCTTGTTCCCGTCTGTTTCTTGGGATGTCCCGTTGGAGGTCCGCCCACTGGATTGAGATTGTGCATGCTGGCTGTAGGCGAACTTGTCCAGCTTGGCCTGCGTGGATCCACTCCTATTATTCTTGCCCGCCATGCCGTGGGGCCCGTAGGGATCGGGGTCGTCCCTCCCTGTGTCGCGGTGAAATGATGTAATAAACTGCGTCCGGGGCAGGGTTCCGTGGGCTGAAGTATAGCCGTGCACCTAGAGGCCGTGGGGCACCCTCCTCTCAGCCACTTGCCGCCGCGCAGTGTGTCTCTTTGCCGCTTCACTACGCACTGGTGATAGGGTATTCCCAGTGGTAGCCGGTACTCCGTCCTGGAGTATTCAATGGAAGCTCCCCACTTCTGCAATGCGTAATGCCCAGTCTGATTTAAAGCGCCCCAGGGAGGAAGCGCCCCACGAGCCCCACGCGGGGTCACCGGATCTGAACAGGGTGGATGTTGTAGCCGCAAGTGGGACGTCCCGTTGTGTATTGGTCGTAGTGCCGGTGGGCCACGCTTTGGACGTGTGCTATCGGATCGATCAGGGCCTCCTTGGGGTGTCCGCCTTATCGTGCCTCACCCTCTGGCACCTCACTGTTCCAGTAGTGGCGTTTTTATTAGCGCAGGCTTGGCGCTGCCCTCCCTTTCGAGTAATCCTGTAGGAGTAATCCTGTAGTTCAGCGGTGTTCCCGCCAGCACCCCGGGGGTACCCGTCTCCACCGCCACCGGCCAGACTCCGTCGCACGGATCAGTGCTGTCTCTCCCTCCGATATGGCCTGCAGCTCTGCTGTGCGCCTGTCGGTCCCCCGGGGGTACTCGCCTTCACTGCCGCCGGCCGGACTCCGTTACTTGGAACCAGGCAGTCCCTGGGGGCTAGAGGTGGCCCCACAGGTCGTTGCGGCCGCCCACTGCCCTCCGCCACTGTTGCGAGCTGTTCACTGTCGCTCTGGGGCCCTGCGCTGTGCCGTCTGCGGCGTCGTCTCCCGCCAGCCCCCGAAGGGTCCTTCTCTGTCCGGCTGCAAGGGGCAGACGCCCACAGCCGCAACTGGCTGCCGCACCCCTGGGCAGCGTCGCAGGAGGTCCATCCGTCTTTCCGGTCTCCTCCGTGGGTGGGTTGTAGGTGTGGGGCGGGTACAGGGAGCCGCGTCCACCAGTATGCCGGCCCGGACTTACTTCCGCCGGGACCGGAGGATCACGCTAGTCCGGTGTCTCTCTCCCAGGTGCAGGCCCAAACGCATCAGAGGGTGTCGGAGCAGCCCGCAGACTCCGCTGTTCTTCAAAAGCGGATCGGATGGTACCGCTTCGGACCCGGTTCCAGTCGCCGCCGCTTCAGGTGGGCTATGTGCCGGATTAATGTGTCGGATCTAGGTTAGGCTACAGTGCCTTCAGGAGCTCGTACGCTATGCTGCCGCCATGCTTGGCTGCTAGCCACGCCCCCCTCGTGTATTTTTTTAAGGGTGTTTGAGTAGTAGTTTTTTTAGTTTTAGTGCAGTGCAGGGGGTTGTGTTTTAGGGTTTAGGGTAGTGTTGTAGCGGTTGTCTGGTATAGGGTAGTGTTTGAGGGTTTAGGGTAGTGTAGTGTTTGTCTGGTGTAGGGTAGTCTTTGAGGGTTTAGGGTAGTGTTGGAGGGTTGTGTAGGATAGTGTTTAAGTGTAGGGGATGGACTGGTAGTTGGGTAGGGTCGTGCTGGGGGTAGTGTTTAGGGTTTGCTATTACTACGCATTTTTTAGTTTGCGTTTACCTTTACTTTGCATGTTTTTACATAGCATTCTGTTACTTCGCAAATGCTATTACTCCGCATTATTTTACTACGACGGGACTTGCAAATAGGAGAGAGGTAAGTGGGAGTGTGTATTTTTTTTGAGGGTGTTTGAGTAGTAGTCTTTATAGTTTTAGTGTAGTGCAGGGGGTTGTGTTTTAGGGTTTAGGGTAGTCTTGTAGTGTTTGTGTACTGTAGGGTAGTGTCTCAGGGTTTAGGGTGGTGTTGTAGTGTTTGTCTGGTGTAGGGTAGTGTTGGAGGGTTGTGTAGGGTAAGGTTTAAGTGTAGGGGATAGACTGGTAGTAGGTGTAGGGTCGTGCTGGGGGTAGTGTTTAGGGTTTAGGGTAGTGTTGTAGTGTTTGTGTAGTGTAGTGTAGTGTTTTAGGGTTTAGGGAAGTGTAAGGGGGTCATGTAGGGTAGTGTACCAGTGTAGGGGACGGACTGGGGGTAGGGGTAGGGTCATACTGGGGGTAGTGTTATAGGGTTTAGGGTAGTGTTGTAGTGTTTGTGGAGTGTAGGGTAGTGATTTAGGGTTTAGGGTAGTGTCAGGGGGTCGTGTAGGGTAGTGTTTGAGTGTAGGTAGGGTTAGGGTCGTGCTGGGGTAGTGTTATGGGTTTAGGGTAGTGTTGTACTGTTTGTGTCGTGTAGGGTAGTGTTTTAGGGTTTAGGGTAGTGTCGGAGGGTTGTGTAGGGTAGTAGTTAAGTGTATGGGACGGATTGGCAGTAGGGATAGGGTCATGCTTGGGGTAGTGATTTAGGGTTTAGGGTAGTGTTGTAGTGTTTGTGTAGTGTAGCGTAGTTTTTTTGTGTTTAGGGTAGTTTCGGAGGGTTGTGTAGGGTAGTGTTTCAGTGTAGGGGATGGACTGGTAGTAGAGGTAGGTTCGTGATAGGGGTAGTGATTTAGGGTTTAGGGTAGTGTTGTAGTGTTTGTGTATTGTAGTGTTTTAGGGTTTAGGGTAGTGTAAGGAGGGCGTGTAGGGTAGTGTATCTGTTTAGGGGATGACTGGGGCTACTGGTAGGGTCGTACTGGGGGTAGTGTTACAAGGTTTAGGGTAGTGTTGTAGTGTTTGTATAGTGTAGGGTAGTGTTTTGGGGTTTAGGGTAGTGTCAGGAGGACGTGTAGGGAAGTGTTTGCGTGTAGGGGCAGGACTGTGGCACAGGGTAGGGTCGTGCTAAAGGTAGTGTTGGAGGGATTAGAATAGTCATGAGAAGTTTGTGTAGTGTTGTGTATTTGCAATTTGTATTTTTCGTAGTGCAGGGGTGTTTATTTATTTATTAAAACTTAGAAAAATAATGTAAAACCTTTCTAAGTGTTTGGGTGTTTATAAAAAGAAATGTGAAAAAATATGTTTATTAAATTTAATAACCAACTATTATTATTAAAACTATATTTAAAAATACTCCCCCCACCCAAAACCCCTATTTCCCTGTATTCCCGTCTCAGGGGTTAGGTTACTTTATTTTAAAAAAAAATTAAAAATGGTACATATTTACGGAGTAGTGGTCTGCGAAGTAATTAACTGCTCAGTAAAAGCCGTTTCTAATTTTACTAATGCATTTGCTGAGTAATGGTTTGCTAATAAAAAATATGCGGAGTAATGGTAGATGCGATGTAAAAACCTCGCACTAAAAGCATGCGAAGTAATGGCATGCTAAGTAGTGTCATATATTCAATACATCCTGGGTGATGTAGTCTAGATTCGCTTCCATTGAGCTAATTTATTATCACGCCTGATTGCAAGTTCACCCTAGGCATAAATAAAGGGGCAATGTGTCGGGGGAATGGAAACAGTATATGTATACACAGTTTCTTTTACCACACCTTGTTTTGCTCATTTCGGTCTCAGCTTATTTTCTTATTCCATCTATTACCACATGCATGTATCTTATAGCAGCATTTTCAATATAATCACTCTTAATAGCGGTTCACTACCTAGTCCTCTGCTGCTTTTTGACAGTTTAGCCGTCTGAAAAAGAAAGCTTATTTAACAGTAAACATTTATGTGCGTTATTGAGACTACTAAGGCCCAATTCTGATAGGCGTTAATTGTTCATGTGGTAAATATCAATTGGATGGGATTTGTTATATACCAGGTACACAGGGGCAGATTTACAAGCCCCTTGCAACACTTTTGTGCCGTTGTTGCGTCTCTGGCGGCGTAAACAGTGCACCTGGTTGCGGCCCATTTACACGTGATGCATCTAGGGAGATGCATCACATTGTAAAGCCCTGCGCCACATTATACCTGCATCAGGTATAATGTATGCAGGGTGGGCGTTCCCTCGCAGAAATCCATATAGAACAGACGCAGTGAAATTTACAACATTTCACTGCGTTACTCTACCCCTTCACTGCGTCCCTACGCCTGCTCAGACCAGGCGTAAGGAATGACGCAAGGCTTTTTAAATGGGACTCACCTAAATGTTGTGGCGCATTGCTGGAGTTGCGGCACTTTCATGAGCAACACCAGCAATGCGTCTCTTTTGGGTGAACAGATGCATCAACATTTCTGACGCATCTGTCTATCCTTGATCCATGGTGTGCCGTATTGTAAATATGGCGCATCCATGATGGCGCAAGGGTTTCCTATGGAGGTGCAGGGAAACTGGTGCATCCTTACAATCAGTTGCTTGTAAATCTGCCCCCTAATTTGCCTTACTTTCTGTGTTATGCATGTTGAAATGGGGAATAGCATGTTAAAACGAGATCTTATTCTCCATTCAGTGGTCCACATGTGTGGTGTTTGCAGGGCCAGTTAGCACAAGGTTTGACTTTGTGTATATCAGCTGGGCAAATCACGGCCCTCCTTTGGCCCCACAATTATATGCAAGTAAAATACTAACATTTAAAATACTTTACATTCTGCTGTGGATCGTATGCAGTTTTAAGGCCTGAGGCGAGTCATGGAGAAGCTAGTATGGGCCCGAGGAGGTGGGGCTTAACAATATTATTGAGAGCGCGCCTGGGACCTGAGAGCGCATGTGGGGTTGGACTCCTGCCTCCCTTCGTCCAGCCCGACGTGCACATTAGAGGCCACTCAGAGCCTCTCCACCTGGCCTTCTGGAGCTGGGTTTGACTCAAAGTCGCAACCCCCGGTCTCAGTAATGAGAAGTGAGGTTGTCTGCCGCAGCCAATCCAGGCGCTGCTGTAAGAGCAGGAGCAGCGTATGGACTGATTTAGAGAGACAGTATGGTAGTAGTTGTTAGGGGCCTCTGGCAGACAGTGTGTGACCATGATGCAGCGTGCAGTGGATGCAAGCTGTCTCTCTCTCTCTCCTTTTAGTGCGGGAGACAGTGCGACTGCAGCACTGGTTGCTAGCAGGGGCGGCTGCTCTGCTATGGCAGAGGAGCGTCCCGCCACTGCTTTTAAGCAGTGAGAAACATAAAACGATAACTAAAATACTTGGTGTCCTGCTGCTTTGTGGTGGGGGCGGTTTGCCGGGTCTGTCGGAGCAGGGGAGGAGTGGTTTGTCTCGAGCCGCCCAAACCAGTCATGCATACTTTACCCATTCTCCATGCAGGCTGCATTACAGCCTGCATGGAGAACATGCCCACCACTCCAGCCCCTGGCTGAGCACCATGTCATGGCGTTCAGCCAAATCATAACGCTGCATTGCAGCATTGTGATTGGCTTTGGGGAGCAAGCCTGGCTACCTGCTTCCTGTTCCGGTCAGAGTCGGAGGCAAGAGAGCAGGAGCAGGACCAGAGATGCAGGACCCAGCATCAAGGTGCAGTTAAAAAAATGTTTTATTCTGTTTCCCCCCCCCCCGCGTCCGCTGCGCCGCCAGCGAGTCTTGCCGGCCGCCACTGGTTGCTAGTACAGCACGCATTGATTTGAAAAGAGCTTCTCCTGTTTTCACAGGTCAGTTAGTGAGTTTGGTGACCATGGAAAATACACTTTATAGCAGTGCTTTCTTTGTAAAAACATATATGTGCCAGGGCTCTCGTCAGGAGGTCACTGCAGCACGCACAACACATTGCCCCTGCTACGCTGCCAATTATAGTAACAACGCAACTAACCGTCACACTCCTACAAGTATGATACATCTGACTATTTAAGGCCCCAAAAGCTACCAAAATGACATTGGGCGGCAGGTCATCTCTAAAATAGTCAGACAGC
Source organism: Lissotriton helveticus (assembly GCF_964261635.1). Classification (NCBI taxonomy): domain Eukaryota; kingdom Metazoa; phylum Chordata; class Amphibia; order Caudata; family Salamandridae; genus Lissotriton; species Lissotriton helveticus. The sequence continues at coordinate 978,598,790 of NC_136061.1, read as the reverse complement.
GCCACCTTGTGGCAGGCTGTCACAAGTGTTGGTGCTGACATTTATGTGCTTGTGCGGAGCACCGGAAACCACCAGCTCAAATTAGGCAATCCATTATATGTGTATTCAGTACACGTTCTAGTGCATCTCATTGTAAGCACGCATACATACTTTTTAGAACATTGCAAGTACAGTATTTTACTGAAATAAATACACATTTTTGGTTCATTGCCAGGACCTCAATCTGTTTGCATGAATTGAAAGTGACCAACAAACATTAGTGAGCAGCTCCGCTCGTACAGGATGTTTTGTTTGATTGTGTTGTGCATGTTCCTTTATTTTGAGGATTCAAGCTATTGCGCGCTGGGGTCTCTTTTGCTGCAGGCGTCAAAATTGCTCGGATTGGATGGATCCTTTTTGATCCCACTGTAGCCAAATGGTAGCAATTTGCTGGCTGGGTGGCAATATAGAGGGTTTGTGCTTGTCTGAAATGCCATTGCAGATGACAACAGAAGCAAGTAGATCGGTTTCCACCCAGCCAGCAAATTGTTATCCTTTGGCTACAGTGGGATCAAGATCTCTTTTTTTTTACCACATATAAGTCATTTCTAATTGCTCTAAATAATCACCGTTACTGAGACCTAATCTAATGGTTCTCAGATTCCTGGCCTCCAAAGGATAGGAGGTTCAGATGGCCTTGCCTGGATTAAAATTGCTTTCTTGCACATCACGGCGATATGGATGGTGATTGATTAAACCCAGATCAGTTGACTGGGGGTGAGTGTTTGATTTGCTCAAACGCTCCGCCCATCATCCCCTTTTGTATTGCTTTGTTCGCCCTAAGTGTGGCAGGGTATGCTCAGACGTGAGTCCCTTGCTCACTTGGCCACTGGATTCAAGATAGCCTGGCTGATGAGGATTATGAATCCGAAACCGGTCCCAGGATGCTTGTTACCGGTCCATGGAATACATGGCTTGACAGTTCGGGCTGGACTGTTCCCATGAGGCACAGGGTCAGACTGATTTGCATATAGCCATGTCTGAAATGGGGTGGCTGAGTGGGCTAAAGAATGGTGATGGATTAAACCCAGATCAGTTGATTGGGGGTGAGTGTTTGATTTGCTCAAACGCTCCGTCCATCATCCCCTTTTGTATTGCTTGTTCGCCCTAAGTGTGGCAGGGTATGCTCAGACGTGAGTCCCTTGCTCACTTGGCCACTAGATTCAAGATAGCCTGGCTGATGAGGATTATGAATCCGAAACCGGTCCCAGGATGCTTGTTTCCGGTCCATGGAAGACATGGCTTGGCAGTTCGGGCTGGACTGTTCCCATGAGGCACAGGGTCAGACTGATTTGCATATAGCCATATCTGAAATGGGGTGGCTGAGTGGGCTAAAGAATGGTGATGGATTAAACCCAGATCAGTTGACTGGGGGTGAGTGTTTGATTTGCTCAAACGCTCCGTCCATCATCCCCTTTTGTATTGCTTTGTTCGCCCTAAGTGTGGCAGGGTATGCTCAGACGTGAGTCCCTTGCTCACTTGGCCACTGGATTCAAGATAGCCTGGCTGATGAGGATTATGAATCCGAAACCGGTCCCAGGATGCTTGTTACCGGTCCATGGAATACATGGCTTGACAGTTCGGGCTGGACTGTTCCCATGAGGCACAGGGTCAGACTGATTTGCATATAGCCATGTCTGAAATGGGGTGGCTGAGTGGGCTAAAGAATGGTGATGGATTAAACCCAGATCAGTTGATTGGGGGTGAGTGTTTGATTTGCTCAAACGCTCCGTCCATCATCCCCTTTTGTATTGCTTTGTTCGCCCTAAGTGTGGCAGGGTATGCTCAGACGTGAGTCCCTTGCTCACTTGGCCACTAGATTCAAGATAGCCTGGCTGATGAGTATTATGAATCCGAAACCGGTCCCAGGATGCTTGTTACCGGTCCATGGAAGACATGGCTTGGCAGTTCGGGCTGGACTGTTCCCATGAGGCACAGGGTCAGACTGATTTGCATATAGCCATGTCTGAAATGGGGTGGCTGAGTGGGCTAAAGAATGGTGATGGATTAAACCCAGATCAGTTGACTGGGGGTGAGTGTTTGATTTGCTCAAACGCTCCGTCCATCATCCCCTTTTGTATTGCTTTGTTCGCCCTAAGTGTGGCAGGGTATGCTCAGACGTGAGTCCCTTGCTCACTTGGCCACTGGATTCAAGATAGCCTGGCTGATGAGGATTATGAATCCGAAACCGGTCCCAGGATGCTTGTTTCCGGTCCATGGAAGACATGGCTTGGCAGTTCGGGCTGGACTGTTCCCATGAGGCACAGGGTCAGACTGATTTGCATATAGCCATGCCTGAAATGGGGTGGCTGAGTGGGCTAAAGAATGGTGATGGATTAAACCCAGATCAGTTGACTGGGGGTGAGTGTTTGATTTGCTCAAACGCTCCGTCCATCATCCCCTTTTGTATTGCCTTCTTGCACATCACAACAAAAGTCAGCAACAAGTATGTAACTCACTGAGCCATCTTGCTGGAAGGCCATAGTAGAGTAAGCTATAGCCAGGTGGTGGGTAGGTGACTTTCGTGTCAGTATTTGGAAAGATCCAATGGAGCCACCAAGCATAGATAAAGAATTTAAATGAGTTCATTGTTTAACTCCTGCTCCCTGAAACAAATACTCCCGGTTACAGAATTGGATCCTTATAACGAATCTTGTCTGAGTTTCCTGGAACCACAGGTGCCAAATACTACTGCAGGTCCTCTCGATTGCTAAGCCCTGACTTTTTAGATTTTGACGTACAGGGGGTAGAGAGGTTTTAAAAAACGCTTTTGGTTCTGTCAATTGAAATCGCATTGTAAGAATAGTTACGAATTCGGTACATATATTAACTCACATACCTGCCAGTAGACCCTATTCAGACAGAGACTCCTGACCAAGCTCAAATGTGCAAGGCACAACAAACATTCTAGGAAAACCTTTCTCTGTTTTACTCGTTTATGTGCACTAAAGCGGCCAGTCTTAGAGTGCCTATGTCCTTGAACTCTCACAGACTGCAAAAATATGGTGCCAGCAACTGCACCCAAAGAGCATAATTTGGGAGCTGCACTGGCAGGAAGAATATGTGGTCTTAGGTTCAGGGGGCATCGGTGTTTGGGACTTTTGCAGGCATGCTGCATTGATCACCAAGAGATGAAGGACAGAGATAAATTGATGTATAGTACGTCGTTTCTTTTGTAGTTCCAATGTAATCAAGGAGTCGGTAATTCTGGATTAGTGCAATATGTTTTTTTTTTATTATTTCAATTGTATGGGGTTCCAAAGCCACCATGCATACAAGAGAAAGTCAACATGTGTTTCGCCCCCTCTAGGCGGGCAGGCCTGGGGATTTCTCAAGGCATGAAGAGGAGTAACAGGGAGTAGATCCAGTGGAGTGGCTGACATTTGGAATCTCCGAGCACTCAATAAGTCAAGAAATTGTTATACTTGAAGTATTCACTGTCCTTTATCAAACATCCAAGCATTTCACCGTGCTGTTTATCAGTTAAGCTCATTGCCAACACCAGTTTCGTCTATTTTTAGTTTTAACAAGACTTTATCAGGGCTGAAACATAAGGATAACAGCATCGTAAGGAATGGGGACAGATCATGTAGGGCCATATGTATGAAGGCAATTTTGCAATCGCAAACGCCAAAATTCGCCAAATTTCGGCGTTTGTGATCGCAAATCAGCATTGTCCAATATATGACACAAAACACCCCTCGCAAAATAAGGAATCGCAAATTTTGCAATTCCTTATTTTGCAAATGCATTTAAAGAATCTCAAATTGCAATTCCTTAAATGCAATGTAAGAAGCACAGAAAAAGTGCAATTTGGACTCAAGGAATCGCAAATTACCACCAACTTCAAGTTGGTGATAATTTGCAATTTCTTTGAAAAATTCACTTTTTTGCATTTTGAAAGTGCCATGTGACTCACATACATGCCCATAGGGCATGTATGTGTGCGCCACATCTGCACCCATGCTCATTTCAGGGGTTCAACAGGGTGTTCTTTTGACACCCTGGCACCCTTGAAATTGCATTCGTAATTTGCAATTCTCTAATTGGAAACCGCAAATTGAGAATGTCTTCCCTTTCATTCCTATGGGCCTCTAGGCCCATAGGAATGAATGGGGAGGTATTCCTTAATTGCGTATCGCAATTTGTGATTCGCAATTAAGGAATATGCAGGATTCACAAAATGTATTGCAAATCCTGCATACATAGCGTTTTGCGATTCTCAAATAGCGATTCGCAAAAAATCGCTATTTGAGAATCGCAAATGGACATTTTCATACATATCGCCCGTAGTTTCAAATGGAGAGGGATATCAGATATATCCTGTCCCATCACCAGGGTACATTACCTAAATTGTGCCGATTCGGGACCGATGTGAGTCATGTAATAAGAAGCTGATCAAAGAAGGTAAAATAGGCAAAAGGTAAGAAGTTAAGAAATCAGGAAAATTATAGTGTCCAAATCAGTACGATTTGTGTGAGTTTGACATCCAGTCACTGTTAGTATCATTAATTCCCAATTGTGCCATAGATGACTCTAACTGCATGCTACTGGGTATTGTATGCCCGCAAAGGGAAGAGCTTACCATCAATGTAATCTCTATGTGCCTATAAGCTGTATCGGGTACTTTATCCTATGAGTAACCAGATATCTGAAAATTAAAAAAATTCTCATGTATGGCATGTACTATTATGAGATATGTATCTATCGATCCAAATTATTTAGCATTAATGCTTCACTTACCAAATGCATCAAACAACTGTTTGAAAAGAATATTTGGTGTGTTGTCAGTGCATCCTTATATCTGAAATAAAAAATAATGGCACTGTGTAGGCTATGGGCCAGTCAAAGGCCTCGTGTCCCTGATGTCTCCCGTAAAGTTAAAATAAATTTAAGAGAAGGTAAATAAGCTTGTCCTTCTCTGAGATTAAGTCGTTCTCAACTATATAATCTTTAAAATAGTACAATTATTCTCAGCTCTTACCATGGGAAAAGGTTGTTTCCACTGTGTAACCTTTCCTTGGCGTTCAGCGTAAGCGCCATGTTGGTTCTCTCTTTTGTACTCGCGTGGTAAAGGATCCACGTCTTTACCTAGCATCCGTGGCGGCCATCTTGACATGTATATATTATCATCCAAGTCGATCTTAAAAGTTGAATAGTTTTTAATTTATCACTTATTAGATGGCCTAAATCCTACAATTCCCCTATTTTCAAAACTACCCGTGAGAAGATAGTAAATTTCGCCAAATATTAAGACCGTGGCGTTCTGCATAAGCACCATATTCATTCCCTTTTCGCATATCCGCGTGGCACAGCATGTGGTGCGGCCATCTTGGTATATGTATAATTTTGCCTGTGGAACTTAATAAATATAATATTGCAAAAAAAAGACATATTATAGTAACATCATAAATCCCCATGGTTTGGTAGCATCACACTAAGTTCATCTTAGTGTTCGATGCTCCTTATTGCACTGTTTTAGATTACTTAGATTACGGGAAACTGCAATAATGTGTTGTATCTAAAATGAGCCACGAGAGACTAGTGCTTATATTTGATATATATATATATACATATATATATAACCTACTGGCGGTCGCCAGTAGGTATATATAGTTAGGATTTTTTCTCTATGGGATTTTTGAAAATTCTATGTCAAATAACTTTGGCGTTTGTGGACGGAATTGGCTGAAATTTTCAGGAAAATGGCACATTTTGTTTCTGAGCAGCCCCTGAAAATTGGGGGGGGGTTCGTCCAGGGGGGGTCGAGAAAAAAGGGGGGTCCCAAAACGTGTTTTTAACATTGAGTTTTCCATAGGGCGGTTGGCCTCACTTTTAGCCCGAACGGCTGAATGGATTTGCACGAAACTTGGCAAAATTGTAGGGACTGGTAGCCCGATGTGCCTTTTGTAGGTCTCAATATATGTGCTACAGTGGATTTTGAGAAATTAACGTTTAAAAAAAGATATATATCTGTAACAGCGGACCGGGCAGCGCTCCAGTACGCGTACTTTTCGCGCAACGGAGCTTTGTGAAGCGAAGCTGATTGTTTCTCCGGCGTCTGTAAACATTCCAAACAGTCCGTAGCGGCCGCCATCTTGTCTCTCGGTAGGATCGAGAGACAAGAGGAGGCCAAAGCGAAGGGGCAAATGACCATAAGGGGGCATAGTAGATCCTCGCTGACCCCCTAGGTTTGATGTGGAGGTTTTAAAAGGGCCCCGCGGGGCAAAAAAAAAAAATAATAATAATAATCGAACGGCTGAATGGATTTGCACGAAACTTGGTAAAATATTAGGGACTGGTAGCCCGATGTGCCTTTGCTAGGTCTCAATATATGTGCTCCAGTGGATTTTGAGAAATTAACGTTAAAAAAATGATATATATCTGTAACAGCGCTCCGCTTCGCGTAACGGAGGTTTGCGAAGCTGATTGGTCATTCTGTCACTGGGCTATAGTTGGGCTACATCTGGCTGATATTTGGGCTACATTTGTTTTTTTTGTCTCTGGCGGCCATCTTTGGGCTACATTGGGCTACATTGGGCTTCATTGGGCTTCATTGGGCTACATTGGGCTACATTTGGGCTCCAACATATATATAGGCCAATGTAGCCCAATATATATTTTTCAAAGTTAATTTTCGTAAAAACCACTGGAGCATATATCTTGAGACATAGCAAAGGCACATCGGGCTACCAGTCCCTACAATTTTGCCAAGTTTCGTGGAAATCCATTCAGCCGTTCGAGCTAAAAGTGAGTCCAACCGCCCTATGGAAATGAAGGAAATGAATGGGTAATTTGTAATTAGCAAATAGCTCATCGCAAACTAGGAATGGTAAAGAATCGCTATTTATTCCTTAAAGTTCGCTATTTAGGAAATGCAAAAAACTTTGATGATACATATGGCGGTTCATCTCTAACAAGATAAGAAGCATAGGGATAGATTTATGATGACTGGCGCATCACCAGGGATGTGTTAGTCATTCTGTGCCGCTGTTCCGTCACCTATGGTGTGCTGCATTTACAATGCGGCGCATCATGGGGCAAAAACAGCACAGATGCGTGATGTATCTGTGCCGTAAAGGTGGCGCATTGCTGGAGTTGTATCGCAAGTGTGATGAAGCTCCAGCAAGGGTCGGGGGTGCCCCTGTCGCAGGGTTTCTGTTCTCACACAGAACTGTGGACAGAGGATTGGAACCTCGGCGAAATAGGGTGCCCCAAAACTCACCTTAGTAATCAAAAACCCCTTAGCAAGCTAGGTACAGTGTCACATTGGATATCACAAACTCTCAATGTTTAGACAATCCAGAATATGAACTTATAGTACCTCAGGATACGTGGAACTCATGAACAGTCGGTCGTTATATATTTCTTAGAAACCAGAACATGGAGTTAAGAAGAACACATGTGTATTTGAAATGTTTATTTACTAATGCCGTCTTCTCAGGCGTAGTATCTTAGATAATACAAGTACACATATTATCAGTAGCAAAATTACCAGCATAGTTACTAGTACATAAAAAGCGAATGGTGACAGTATGTTAACATGCTGTAAATGAATAAGAGTTAGCAACACTTATAAGCAGCCACGGGCCGTGGAGGGAGTTACGGTGGGGCAGGGAGGCGGGGAGGGGCAGGGTGGAGAGGGCTCCACCCTGCCCCTCCCCCTCCCCGCCTCCCTGCCCCACCGTAACTCCCTCCACGGCCCGCGGCTGCTTATATCTCACCCTCCCTAATACACATATTATATTATTTGCTAAGAAGGTCTGTTTGTGTTGGTTTAGGGCGTGCCCATACTTTAGTGTCTTAGATTTGAAGGAATCACATCAGCATACACCAGCTCTCTCTTCATGTGAACCGCATCAACTGTTGTGTATGTGTGTTCGGCAAAGCAATATAAAACCCGCCTCATGCCCAGAATTGGCAGAAGCTGCACTTATGTTATGAGTATGAAGTCGTGGAGATCAGACCTCATAACAATTCTGTATCGTGTTGTTCTTGAAACTTCAGCACTCGCTGTACAGATATAGTTTAACAAGCAAAGCAGATAGTAGAGCAATAACATATTATTCTCATGTAAACCACGATGAACTACTAGGTTGAAAGCTAAAGCAACAACTAAGTGTCGTGTGCAGAAGTTGCAAAAAAGGAAAAATGGCGTTTAAACCGGTAATGAGCCCATGCTAACTTAACACGGTGTAAAGATATCCAGGACCTAGATGACACCTCCCCATGATCCAAAAACGAACTGAATAAGATAATAGAAGTGCCATCTCATGAGAGCAGATTGCAACTTTATATGTGGACGGTCCGCAAGGTAAAACATTAAAAACTAGGAAAATTTAATGCTAAAGAAAAATAAAACAGCCAAGTACTTTATCGAGTCTTAAGCCAATAGGCAAGCTAAATAATAAAAACTTGACAAATAAGTCAATGAATTGTCAATGAAATGCTAGTACTCAGCATATCAAACATGAAAAAGGTCTATGACATAACTGTGTATGCAAAATAAGCTGCAACAGCCTCCAATAGGAAGTCACCGTCTTCATCCGAAAAGAGTTCAGCCATCCAATTTAAAAGCGGAAAAGAACATACGTGCTCTCCCAGCACCGGATCCTCTATCACCATCAGAGGACAGCTCGGTGGGTTTTCAAGAAAGCTCTGTTCCAAGAAAGACTGTGTTGCCGCCAGTAAATTCCAGGGACCAATTAGTCCATGCATCAATGCCACAGCCATAATCCTTTCGCCAGGACAAACCAACTCGTGAGTAATGATAGGAGTCATCAGCTGATTAAAGTCGACGTAAGGAGAAACCGGTCCGCAGAGACACAAATCAATGGCCCAATCGAAATCACAGGTCAGGCAGTGAAATACAGGCTGGACACAGGTGAAGTAGGAGAATCGAAAAGATAATCCATATGCCGTGCTTAATATCGCCAACGGCATTGTGCCATAATATTCTAGCATGCGATTGCGGAACAGTGTCAGCAGCTGCAGGGCGGGAGCTTGCACAGGAGGGACATCCATATTTAAAAATGTAAAAAAGCACAAGAGCGTCCGCTGGTAATGCAAGTAAAAATGGGAATCCACGAAGCACAGTGGAAAAAAATAGAATGAAAGAAAGCAGGGATGACTCCAAAGATTTTCTCAAATGAAGTCACGAGACCACTGGTAACAACTTTAAAAAAGTGCGCCAGGCCCTTTGTGGAGGACGCGTTAAAGATAGTCCGAACCATCTTGCTGAAATGGAAAGGCGAATCTGTATTGAAAAGGGTCTGCACCTCTGTACGGGTGTTCGCTATGTGAAGCACGAAAGTTTCACGGGCCGAACTCAAGGCCACCTCTCTCTGAGACAAAAGAGCTCTTATTCTTGCCATGCCGTTGAAATCTGCTCCCAAGGTTGGTATTTGTGGCCAGATTGAAAACTCCCTATGTTCATGTGTGGGAGGAAATAGAACATTTCTGCAGCAAATAACCCGTTCACTTACTGTTACGATAAAAGGAATACTTTTAATTAACCCAGAACAATCTTCATTATTGAGCATCAAATAACTACCATTTTCCAACAACTTGAACGTGGGGATGATAGCAGGAACTGGCGTGCCTTGCAACACGCAAGCCATATTTGGTCGGTGTTTGTTGCATGAACCGTGTAACTATATGTGCCTACACATTAGTGAATGATCTGGCGTCTCAGTGCATTCCTCTCCATTCAGATAAACTTCTTGATCATCTTTGAAACATCTGTATGTGTATGGAAGCGACCAGACCTCATGAAGAAAAGCACTACCTAAAGGTTCATAACGACCTATTGGTATATATTTCATACAATTTGAAAACTTATATAAAGCAAAAGGCAGCGTTATTAAACCGTGGATAAGGCACGTTGCCAAAAAACCCGCAATCCTCTGCTGATGATGTCACTGAGCATGTCATGAATGATGTAATATGTGACATCATTAGCAGTGGATTACGGGTAATAGTATCTCTAGTTTACTCCCCTATAGCTGTCTTTCTTTTAACATAAGTGTCTGTTTCCTTCCCTTATACTAACTGTTCTTTTTTTTAAAAATTTTTTTTGGTTCACTTCCGGTTCGCGTACCGGCGAGCGAACTGGGAAGCGAACTACGAGAAATAGAGGTTGGCACAGTTCCAAATATTGTACCAATTTTTTAATAACGGGGAGGTAGTTCTGAAAAGAACTTTTTTTTTAATTGTTTTTGTTGTTTTATATTTTTTTTATTATTTTTCTGAACATTTTTTTACTTTTTTTGAATTTTTCTGAACAGTTTTATATTTTTTGGGGTTTTTCTTGCAGGGGGCAATGAAAACGATTCATTGTAAAGGGCTCAACAGGAGCAACAAAACAAAAAAAAAGTATTTATTATTTGGGGCGTTTCGTACAAACTTGCATATGATAGTCAATAGCTCTGTTGATCAGAGTGATGCTTCTTTCTCCGTAGCAAATGAATCCATTGCAATGTACGCAGACGTGTTTTACTTCATGAAATCTCATTTGAATATTTGGCACCATCTCCCTGCCCTCTGGTCCCGTTACTTCCGGTACAACAGATCTTCTGGCCATAATAGGGAGATTATCTAGGTCGTTACGAAACTGTGCAGCACTGTAGTTGTTAGGATGCCACCTAGTCATATGGCGATGCATTGTGTAGTTTCCGAAACTGTATTTTTTGTCGGTCCCTCTGGACAGTCTATCTTGACATATAAGGCAAGTTACGTATCTTGCATTTACTTTTTTCTGACCTTTGGGAATTTAAAAAAATTGCCAAATGAAGTTTTCTTTCCGGTGAGACGTCCTGGGCTCCTCAGGCAAAAAGTGCCTCTCTTCGTGCTCGTCGTCCTGTTCCTCTTCTTCCTCTTCTTGCTGAATTATAACTTGAGCAGGTGGTCCACTCTTCCTTGGATGTGGTGGAGGTGGTGGGGAAGCACCAGCTGAAGCTACTAAAGAAGCCATTGCTCACTGGTAACAAAGGGTCTTTCTCTCACAATGATGAAAGTCAGAGTGAGGAAAGAAGGAGGGATTTTCATCATTTGGGAAAAACAATAGTTCTCAACCAATGAAAAGTGTTCATTTTAGATTATATGACCTAGTCTTACATCATTAGGAAACCAAAAGTGAAATGAACCAATGAAAAGTGTTATTACCAAGTCACATGACCTGCTGTGTTTACGTTAAGCGCTTTGCAGGGCCTCTCGGTTTGCTTCCAGAAACCTGTGCTTTGCGACTCGGTAAGCGTACCAGTTCGCTAACGTAGCACGTCATATGACGTATCACGCGACAACGCGAAACGTCATGCGGACGGGAGGCGTCACGATGTTGTTTTCTAACGCGGCAGTTGCGGTAAAGAAACGTTTACCGGCTCGCGGTCTATTTCGCGGCATCAAGGTCAGCTAACGGGAAGCTTCCCGATTCGCGAAGCGGGAACGAAGAAAAAAAAATATAAAAAAAAAAAAATTATTAATAAACATATAAAATATATTTTTGGATTTAAAGAAGAATACATTTTACAGCTACAGATATTAGCTGTTAAAAAACCAATGAAATTCACTGAAAAAACCATAGGTTATAGACCATATATAGTTAGGAATTAGCATTTACAAAACCTTGAAAATTCACTGAAAAACCATAGGTTATAGACCATATATAGTTAGGAATTAGCATTTAGAAAACCTTATTTTACTCACACAAAACCATTGAAATTCCATATATAGTTAGTTGCACTAACTATATATCGCGCACCCGCAATCCACTGCTGATGATGTCACATATTACATCATTCATGACATGGTCAGTGACATCACTGATGACATCACTGATGATATCTCAAATGACATCACTGATGACATCTCAAATGACATCACTGATGACATCATGACACACCAATACCAGTTACTACATACGCACTCACTGATTCCTACGTCTACACACACATTCACTCATTCACCCATACAATCACTCATACATACAGTCACTCATTATTACAACACTATCATATGCACTCATACACCTATGCAGACAGTCACACACTGCCACTCATCCATGGAGTTACTCACACACCAAGTCAGTCCTGTAAAGAATCAATCACACTTCCATTTCTTCATCTATACAGTTAAACACAGAACACCATACTTCAGTGACATCACTGATGACATCACTAATGACATCTGAAATGACATCACTGATGACATCTCAAATGACATCACTGATGACATCATGACACACCAATACCAGTTACTACATACGCACTCACTGATTCGTACGTCTACACACACATTCACTCATTCACCCATACAATTACTCATACATACAGTCAGTTATTATTAGAACACTATCATATGCACTCATACACCTAGTCAGTCCTGTGAAGAATCAATCACACTTCGATTTCCTCATCTATAGTTAAACACAGAACACCATACTTTTCACACATATACTAACACATACTTACTCTCTTATACAATCACTGATACAAGTACACATTGATATGCACAGCGTCACACACCTCCCAGCCAGCCACACACACACTCAGTCTTCCATCCATCCAGTCATTCTTCAATATGTAAAACGTATTTAAACTTTACAAAAACACACAGACACTAGATGATGTCATCAGTGATGTCATCAGTGATGTCACTGACCATGTCATGAATGATGTAATATGTGACATCATCAGCAGTGGATTGCGGGTGCGCGATATATAGTTAGTGCAACTAACTATATATGGAATTTCAATGGTTTTGTGTGAGTAAAATAAGGTTTTCTAAATGCTAATTCCTAACTATATATGGTCTATAACCTATGGTTTTTTCAGTGAATTTTCAAGGTTTTGTAAATGCTAATTCCTAACTATATATGGTCTATAACCTATGGTTTTTTCAGTGAATATATATATATATATATATATATATCAAAACACAAGGTTGCCCCAATGAAGATATCGCACTTGAAAGGGTTGCCGCACACACACTGCAGGTAACAGTAGTAATAGGAAAATCGCTGTACCGCTGTCAATTTCATTTCCGCAGCGAGGCCCCCTTCAATCCATGAGGCGCATGAGTTTGCAAGCGCCAAGGAGCCGCCTGCTCAGCGGCGGGACATCTTCGCGGCCGGACACGCCGCTAAACATCAAAACACAAGGTTGCCCCAATGAAGATATCGCACTTGAAAGGGTTGCCGCACACACACTGCAGGTAACAGTAGTAACAGCTCTTCTCCCAGCTTCTCTGTGTCACAACTGCCAAACAGGTTTCGAGCATTCATAGCTCTTGATCACTGGCTGACAAATTACAGAGAAGGCGGTGTTTAGTGGAACAAGCTTCCAACCACTTGGTAAAGACTTTATTAACATTTTTTGAATCAACTTACTATTTGTATACAGAGTCAGCGGTACCCACTGGGGATTATATGGAACTCGAAGTCAGGCAACTATTTGATGGACTAGCTGTACCAAGATGCCTTGCGCCTATTGAGGCGGGACTTTACATTTCAATAAATTGTGGTTCCACTAAACACCGCCTTCTCTGTAATTTGTCAGCCAGTGATCAAGAGCTATGAATGCTCGAAACGCGTTTGGCAGTTGTGACACAGAGAAGCTGGGAGAAGAGCTGTTACTACTGTTACCTGCAGTGTGTGTGCGCCAACCCTTTCAAGTGCGATATCTTCATTGGGGCAACCTTGTGTTTTGATGTTTAGCGGTGTGTCCGGCCTCGAAGATGTCCCGCCGCTGAGCAGGCGGCTCCTTGGCGCTTGCAAACTCATGCGCCTCATGGATTGAAGGGGGCCTCGCTGCGGAAATGAAATTGACAGCGGTACAGCGATTTTCCTATTTGCATCCAACCACTTGGTAAAGACTTTATTAACATTTTTTGAATCAACTTACTATTTGTATACAGAGTCAGCGGTACCCACTGGGGATTATATGGAACTCGAAGTCAGGCAACTATTTGATGGACTAGCTGTACCAAGATGCCTTGCGCCTATTGAGGCGGGACTTTACATTTCAATAAATTGTGGTTCCACTAAACACCGCCTTCTCTGTAATTTGTCAGCCAGTGATCAAGAGCTATGAATGCTCGAAACACGTTTGGCAGTTGTGACACAGAGAAGCTGGGAGAAGAGCTGTTACTACTGTTACCTGCAGTGTGTGTGCGGCAACCCTTTCAAGTGCGATATCTTCATTGGGGCAACCTTGTGTTTTGATGTTTAGCGGCGTGTCCGGCCGCGAAGATGTCCCGCCGCTGAGCAGGCGGCTCCTTGGCGCTTGCAAACTCATGCGCCTCATGGATTGAAGGGGGCCTCGCTGCGGAAATGAAATTTACAGCGGTACAGCGATTTTCCTATTTGCTTCCAACCACTTGGTAAAGACTTTATTAACATTTTTTGAATCAACTTACTATTTGTATACAGAGTCAGCGGTACCCACTGGGGATTATATGGAACTCGAAGTCAGGCAACTATTTGATGGACTAGCTGTACCAAGATGCCTTGCGCCTATTGAGGCGGGACTTTACATTTCAATAAATTGTGGTTCCACTAAACACCGCCTTCTCTGTAATTTGTCAGCCAGTGATCAAGAGCTATGAATGCTCGAAACGCGTTTGGCAGTTGTGACACAGAGAAGCTGGGAGATGAGCTGTTACTACTGTTACCTGCAGTGTGTGTGCGGCAACCCTTTCAAGTGCGATATCTTCATTGGGGCAACCTTGTGTTTTGATGTTTAGTGGCGTGTCCGGCCGCGAAGATGTCCCGCCGCTGAGCAGGCGGCTCCTTGGCGCTTGCAAACTCCTGCGCCTCATGGATTGAAGGGGGCCTCGCTGCGGAAATGAAATTGACAGCGGTACAGCGATTTTCCTATTTGCTTCCAACCACTTGGTAAAGACTTTATTAACATTTTTTGAATCAGCTTACTATTTGTATACAGAGTCAGCGGTACCCACTGGGGATTATATGGAACTCGAAGTCAGGCAACTATTTGATGGACTAGCTGTACCAAGATGCCTTGCGCCTATTGAGGCGGGACTTTACATTTCAATAAATTGTGGTTCCACTAAACACCGCCTTCTCTGTAATTTGTCAGCCAGTGATCAAGAGCTATGAATGCTCGAAACGCGTTTGGCAGTTGTGACACAGAGAAGCTGGGAGAAGAGCTGTTACTACTGTTACCTGCAGTGTGTGTGCGGCAACCCTTTCAAGTGCGATATCTTCATTGGGGCAACCTTGTGTTTTGATGTTTAGCGGTGTGTCCGGCCTCGAAGATGTCCCGCCGCTGAGCAGGCGGCTCCTTGGCGCTTGCAAACTCATGCGCCTCATGGATTGAAGGGGCCTCGCTGCGGAAATGAAATTGACAGCGGTACAGCAATTTTCCTATTTGCATCCAACCACTTGGTAAAGACTTTATTAACATTTTTTTAATCAACTTACTATTTGTATACAGAGTCAGCGGTACCCACTGGGGATTATATGGAACTCGAAGTCAGGCAACTATTTGATGGACTAGCTGTACCAAGATGCCTTGCGCCTATTGAGGCGGGACTTTACATTTCAATAAATTGTGGTTCCACTAAACACCGCCTTCTCTGTAATTTGTCAGCCAGTGATCAAGAGCTATGAATGCTCGAAACGCGTTTGGCAGTTGTGACACAGAGAAGCTGGGAGAAGAGCTGTTACTACTGTTACCTGCAGTGTGTGTGCGGCAACCCTTTCAAGTGCGATATCTTCATTGGGGCAACCTTGTGTTTTGATGTTTAGCGGCGTGTCCGGACGCGAAGATGTCCCGCCGCTGAGCAGGCGGCTCCTTGGCGCTTGAAAACTCATGCGCCTCATGGATTGAAGGGGGCCTCGCTGCGGAAATGAAATTGACAGCAGTACAGCGATTTTCCTATTTGCTTCCAACCACTTGGTAAAGACTTTATTAACATTTTTTGAATCAACTTACTATTTGTATACAGAGTCAGCGGTACCCACTGGGGATTATATGGAACTCGAAGTCAGGCAACTATTTGATGGACTAGCTGTACCAAGATGCCTTGCGCCTATTGAGGCGGGACTTTACATTTCAATAAATTGTGGTTCCACTAAACACCGCCTTCTCTGTAATTTGTCAGCCAGTGATCAAGAGCTATGAATGCTCGAAACGCGTTTGGCAGTTGTGACACAGAGAAGCTGGGAGATGAGCTGTTACTACTGTTACCTGCAGTGTGTGTGCGGCAACCCTTTCAAGTGCGATATCTTCATTGGGGCAACCTTGTGTTTTGATGTTTAGCGGCGTGTCCGGCCGCGAAGATGTCCCGCCGCTGAGCAGGCGGCTCCTTGGCGCTTGCAAACTCCTGCGCCTCATGGATTGAAGGGGGCCTCGCTGCGGAAATGAAATTGACAGCGGTACAGCGATTTTCCTATTTGCTTCCAACCACTTGGTAAAGACTTTATTAACATTTTTTGAATCAGCTTACTATTTGTATACAGAGTCAGCGGTACCCACTGGGGATTATATGGAACTCGAAGTCAGGCAACTATTTGATGGACTAGCTGTACCAAGATGCCTTGCGCCTATTGAGGCGGGACTTTACATTTCAATAAATTGTGGTTCCACTAAACACCGCCTTCTCTGTAATTTGTCAGCCAGTGATCAAGAGCTATGAATGCTCGAAACGCGATTGGCAGTTGTGACACAGAGAAGCTGGGAGAAGAGCTGTTACTACTGTTACCTGCAGTGTGTGTGCGGCAACCCTTTCAAGTGCGATAACTTCATTGGGGCAACCTTGTGTTTTGATGTTTAGCGGCGTGTCCGGCCGCGAAGATGTCCCGCCGCTGAGCAGGCGGCTCCTTGGCGCTTGCAAACTCATGCGTCTCATGGATTGAAGGGGGCCTCGCTGCGGAAATGAAATTGACAGCGGTACAGCGATTTTCCTATTTGCTTCCAACCACTTGGTAAAGACTTTATTAACATTTTTTGAATCAACTTACTATTTGTATACAGAGTCAGCGGCACCCACTGGGGATTATATGGAACTCGAAGTCAGGCAACTATTTGATGGACTAGCTGTACCAAGATGCCTTGCGCCTATTGAGGCGGGACTTTACATTTCAATAAATTGTGGTTCCACTAAACACCGCCTTCTCTGTAATTTGTCAGCCAGTGATCAGGAGCTATGAATGCTCGAAACGCGTTTGGCAGTTGTGACACAGAGAAGCTGGGAGAAGAGCTGTTACTACTGTTACCTGCAGTGTGTGTGCGGCAACCCTTTCAAGTGCGATATCTTCATTGGGGCAACCTTGTGTTTTGATATATATATATATATATATATATTCCTGTTTGTTGGCATTTTACACGGCCAGTCCTGTCGTGAAGGAAGCCCCGCCACTAAGCAGTGGACCGATACTGATGCAAAGGAGGCTGGTAGTATATGCACGGACAGGAAGGGGCGCTGTGAAAAGTTCAAAGGGCAGCGTGAGTTTTACAGGACATTTCATCGACCCACTGGGGAGTCATTATGTTTTAATTTTGGCATCGCACAGACGACTCACTGGAGTAGAATTGTTTTGGGCACTACGAGGACCGGCAGGCAGCAGTGTTCTCTACACCCACTGGGCGTGTCCTTAGACTATAACAGGTGCTCTGCTCGCTGTGTGAATGCTACAGAACTCAGCCCATGAAGAAGTGGATGGATTTCACGAAATGCGTCGGGCTTTCTATTTGTGGTGAATGTTGCTGATTTTCAGGCTGTCGCTTTTCACCAATAAAGCGCTGAACTACACCCTACTGTTTGAGGCTTCTTTAAAGGGACACCTTTGTTTGTTGGAATTTTACACGGCCAGTCCTGTCGTGAAGGAAGCCCCGCCACTAAGCAGCGGACCGATACTGACGCCAGGGGGTTGATAGTATATGCACGGACAGGAAGGGGCGCTGTGAAAAGTTCGAAGGGCAGCGTGAGTTTTACAGGACATTTCATCGACCCACTGGGGAGTCATTATGTTTTAATTTTGGCATCGCACAGACGACTCACTGGAGGAGAATTGTTTTGGGCACTACGAGGACCGGCAGGCAGAAGTGTTGTCTACACCCACTGGGCGTGTCCTTAGACTATAACAGGTGCTCTGCTCGCTGTGTGAATGCTACAGAACTCAGCCCATGAAGAAGTGGATGGATTTCACGAAATGCGTCGGGCTTTCTATTTGTGGTGAATGTTGCTGATTTTCAGGCTCTCGCTTTTCACCAATAAAGCGCTGAACTACACCCTACTGTTTGAGGCTTCTTTAAAGGGACACCTTTGTTTGTTGGAATTTTACACGGCCAGTCCTGTCGTGAAGGAAGCCCCGCCACTAAGCAGCGGACCGATACTGACGCCAGGGGGTTGATAGTATATGCACGGACAGGAAGGGGCGCTGTGAAAAGTTCGATGGGCAGCGTGAGTTTTACAGGACATTTCATCGACCCACTGGGGAGTCATTATGTTTTAATTTTGGCATCGCACAGACGACTCACTGGAGTAGAATTGTTTTGGGCACTACGAGGACCGGCAGGCAGCAGTGTTGTCTACACCCACTGGGCGTGTCCTTAGACTATAACAGGTGCTCTGCTCGCTGTGTGAATGCTACAGAACTCAGCCCATGAAGAAGTGGATGGATTTCACGAAATGCATCGGGCTTTCTATTTGTGGTGAATGTTGCTGATTTTCAGGCTGTTGCTTTTCACCAATAAAGCGCTGAACTACACCCTACTGTTTGAGGCTTCTTTAAAGGGACACCTTTGTTTGTTGGAATTTTACACGGCCAGTCCTGTCGTGAAGGAAGCCCCGCCACTAAGCAGCGGACCGATACTGACGCCAGGGGGTTGATAGTATATGCACGGACAGGAAGGGGCGCTGTGAAAAGTTCGAAGGGCAGCGTGAGTTTTACAGGACATTTCATCGACCCACTGGGGAGTCATTATGTTTTAATTTTGGCATCGCACAGACGACTCACTGGAGGAGAATTGTTTTGGGCACTACGAGGACCGGCAGGCAGAAGTGTTGTCTACACCCACTGGGCGTGTCCTTAGACTATAACAGGTGCTCTGCTCGCTGTGTGAATGCTACAGAACTCAGCCCATGAAGAAGTGGATGGATTTCACGAAATGCGTCGGGCTTTCTATTTGTGGTGAATGTTGCTGATTTTCAGGCTGTCGCTTTTCACCAATAAAGCGCTGAACTACACCCTACTGTTTGAGGCTTCTTTAAAGGGACACCTTTGTTTGTTGGAATTTTACACGGCCAGTCCTGTCGTGAAGGAAGCCCCGCCACTAAGCAGCGGACCGATACTGACGCCAGGGGGTTGATAGTATATGCACGGACAGGAAGGGGCGCTGTGAAAAGTTCGAAGGGCAGCGTGAGTTTTACAGGACATTTCATCGACCCACTGGGGAGTCATTATGTTTTACTTTTGGCATCGCACAGACGACTCACTGGAGGAGAATTGTTTTGGGCACTACGAGGACCGGCAGGCAGAAGTGTTGTCTACACCCACTGGGCGTGTCCTTAGACTATAACAGGTGCTCTGCTCACTGTGTGAATGCTACAGAACTCAGCCCATGAAGAAGTGAATGGATTTCACGAAATGCGTCGGGCTTTCTATTTGTGGTGAATGTTGCTGATTTTCAGGCTGTCGCTTTTCACCAATAAAGCGCTGAACTACACCCTACTGTTTGAGGCTTCTTTAAAGGGACACCTTTGTTTGTTGGAATATATATATATATATATATATATATATATATATATATATATATATATATATATATATATATGTATTTATATATATATAAATTCAACAAAATGCCCTGAGCATTAGGAAATCATTCAACAGTGCTCTGCCCTCCAACTCTGAAATTCAGCATGTCTTCACTCTCCATTCAATCAATCAATTTGCTGACGCGTTTCAAGGTTACAACACCCCTTCATCCTGGGCTGCATAAATGACACCTGAGAATCGCATTGGTTTAATTTCTGGCACATTTTATTTCAAGCCCCCCTGTAGGCGTGTGCTGAGTGCAACGTCATTCCAGTATTACTCTGGGACTTGAAGTACTTAATGCGATAAACATTGTTTGCTTATAGTAAGGTCAAGTGTGCATTTAAAATGATGCTTGTCTTCTAGATGCCTTTAGTAGGTCATTGTCACGTTCAGGCATGTTTAAATACTTGAAGAGCACTGTGCCAAGAATGTTACAATCAGTTTGTACCTTTCATCAAACACATTATGAGGCGGGACATCCGGCGGTAATCCGAGGCAAGCTGCATTGATTAGGCACATTACCATGTAGTCAAAAGGAGTCGCAGGGAGAAGGAAATGGCCCAGGGTTGTCTTCAGTTGTTGTCTCCTGTGGGTGCTCTTGATTCTACCTACACTCTCATCTGGAGATACTTTCATGATCTATACTGTTTATCTCATGGGAAAATGCATTGAGATGGTGCAGAGCTCCATTCTCAATATCAGTAATCTTAGGTTGGGCTGGACAGTGGCAATAGATCTTTGATCTATGTAATAATTCACAATTCAAAGTTTCTCAGAGCAACAGCTGAACCTGGAGGTCTGGGCTTGGATAAGGCCTGTTCTCAAGACACCAGACTATGTACCTTATTCCCTATAATGTCACAATAGCATGCCGTTTCTTCAAGCCTGGGGATGCTCCTCACTCCTTTAGGGAAGACAGCTACGTTTTCTGCCTTCTGCCCTCTCCATTCACAGTGCTGGTGTGTAGGAAACCCATCTCTCTATATAGTGCACCATAATGGGGTACACTGTGCAGAGAGGTCGGGGAGACCCTTATTGGTTTATAGAGGCAAAAGTAGATAATACTAATGCTCTATTTTTGTGGTAGTGTGGGCGAGCAGTTAGGCTTATCAGAGGGTAGTGCTAAGCATTTGTTGGACTTATAGAGGTAATAAATGATACACACACTCAATGAATGAAGTTAAGCCCGAATTAGAAAAATTAGTACATCTTTTTATACAAATATTTAGACCAAGAACTTTGGGTACAAGATAAATACTTTTGGCAATACGAGAAAATCACAGAAAATGCAATATGTACAGCTGTGGCCAATTATGCACAATACATTTCCTATTTCGAAAAGAGGCACTTTCCTAGATGATGGGCAGAGCTTCTTCAAGTAAAAGATAAGCTTTTGATTTGAATTATATTCAGAAACAGTGGCAGTTGGACCCAAGCATCTGACCTCTCACATTTAAGGCTGAACAGAAACCCTTGAAGGGAACCAATAACTTCCATGTGCATCTTTATTGTGAGTGTTGTTGAGCTGCATGCAAAGGAGCTACCTAGAGGTGCACAGTCGCTCTGGTTTTCTTGGGGATGATAGGTATCCTATAATGTCAAATACAATGTGTATTAGGTCCATGCGGCCTCCAGTCGTTCAGGGGCAGTTACTGGATGTAACAAGATGTAGGGGCAGGCAGACAACCTGCCTGCTTTGTGAAGTTGTGTTGCAGTGACCTACCCTCGCTGCTGTTTTTTTGTTAAGTGTATCTCTTTCCAGGCCTCAGGCTGATTTGCTGGAATTGGCTTGATCCTAGAAAGTCAAGAAAGCTGGAGGCAAAATGTTCAAGTGATAAGTATCCACCAGGCAAGGTCGGACTGGCCTATAGGACAATCAGGTAGTGCCAGGAGGGCTTGTCTGACTGGTCAGTGCGTGGGCCGTCTTTTTGTCTGTTTGGTTTATTGGCCTGTGTTATGGGCTGGTTTGGTCGGTTTGTACTGCTTATTTCCCATATATTAACACACACATTGCCTGCAGCAAGCATACATGCATGCTGACTCCCAAACCTTCCAAAACACCTATACAGCATGTTTGTACAAGGTGAAATGTTCCCCATTTACAAAAGTGGGCCACTTTTAATTTGGGGATTGGGCCTATTTTCTGTTCCAGTCTGACCCTGCCTGCCAGGGCCCACAGGGCTGGCGATTGACAGTGAAAAGTGGGGCATCTTATGGCAGGGTGAGGGTTAAAGGGTCCTCTTCACTTAGGGTAAGTGATAAGGCCTGTAGTTGTGGGAGACGGAATCGTACTACACCCTGTTTTATAGATGAAGGATGAGAGTGAGCAGTGGGGGTAGGTGGGGTTGTCAAGGAATGTATGGTAGTCTGGGAGTGGATGGTTGTCTTGGTAGAGGCATGCATCTGCTGGCACAGGTGCATAATAAAGGTTGTTTTGTATTGTTTTTTTTCAACGATATGTTTATTGACATTTAGAAATATATGAAAAAGTTATCTACACAATCCAAAACATTTTCACCACTAGCCAATGAGTGTCTTTAGATTCCTGTGGCTTCCTCCCTACAAAGAGCCCTTTCCTCCACCACTGCCCAAGTCATGCCATCCCTCAACCAAGTGTCTAATATTGGGCTTTTTTCAGATTTCCATGCTATTGTTATTCTGCATTTGGCTAATGTTAGAGCTAGGTCTACAAAACGTGGAACCCACTTTACGGTCCTTAGGTCTAAGGGGTCCTCCAATAAGGCAGGCTTCCATCGTGCCGGGAATAGTGCATCCCAACGTGGAATGAAATTGGCTGAGATCTGCATTCCAGCATATCTGAAGGGTAGGGCATCCCCATGTCATGTGGCAGAAGCCTGCATCAGGAGGACCACATTGGGGCATCCCTGCGGGTCCCTTCCATAAATTACCTGTAGCCTACGAGGCGTAAAGTGCGTCATGTGGAAAATTAAATTGTATGCACTTTAACTCGTGTTACAGGAGACCTTTTTAGGGTAAGTCAACATCTTGCTTCACTTCCTGTTGGTAATTACGCGGCCTAGGATTCCGTCCCACCTCACCCACAAGTTTGTCAATGGCTTCCTCCCCATGCCATTCAGGGAGTGGTAGAACCATGTGATAATCATCTGGCTGAGCCTAAAGAATTCAAAAGCTGGAGCATGGTGTTGGGGGAGGTTCGGGCAGTCCACTACATCACAGATCCGCAAAAGTCTGCACTAAAACTTCATAATTCAGGAACTGGCCCCTGAGCAATGATTATTGCTCCAAAAGCTCCTCTAAAGGTATGAGTCTGCCCATCGTGAAGCAGTCCTCCACCATCTTCAACCCTGCCTCTGTCCAATCAGAAAGCTGGGCCGCGCTAAAACAAGTGACAGGGTTTCCATGTGAGAGGCCCACCAGTGGCAAAGCAAGCGCAAACAGCAGCGCTCTCCAGGTAAGTACCATCCAACGTCGCCAACAATACAGTGCCACTCATAACAGGGTGCTCAGGGGTGAGATGGCAACATCTGGGCGCAGCAACCTGCCCAGGAGAAGACCCTGATGAGAGGCCAGGCTGGGCTGTTATATATTGCTGTTGCAGATTATCTGGTGCTGTCAAAAGTGACAGACTGTATGATTTTAAGCGTAGACTGCATTTTTGGTTGGCCTCATTACTCATTTGCATATGGCTGGGTCTAAACTAGGGTGGCATGGTGAGCAAAAGAACAATGGTATCAACCCAGATCTATTGACTGGGGGAGAATGTTTGATTTGCTCTGTATTCCGTCCATCATCTCTGTGTCTTTTGCTTTCTCGCCCTAAGTGCGCCGGTTATGCCAGACGTGGGTCCCAGGCTCACTGTGCCACTGTTTTCAAGCTAGCCTAGCTGATGAGTGGTGATGCCCCGAAACCGGTCCAAGGATGCTTGTTTCTGTTCCAGGGAGGACCTGGCTTGGCAGTTTGGTCTGGACTGTTCCCATGAGGCACAGGGTCAAGACTGATTTGCATATGGCTGGGTCTAAACTGATGTGGCATTTTGAGCAAAAGAACGAAGGATTTAACCCAGATCTATTGACTGGGGGAGAATGTTTGATTTGCTCTGCATTCCGTCCATCATCTCAGTGTCTTTTGCTTTCTCGCCCTAAGTAAGCTGGGTGTGCCCAGACGTGGTTCCTGGGCTCACTGTGTCACTGGATTCAAGCTAGCCTTGCTGATGAGGGGTGATGCTTCGAAACTGGTCCCAGGATGCTTGTTTCCGGTCCAGGGAGGACCTGGCTTGATGGTTCGGTCTGGACTGTTCCCATGAGGCACAGGGTCAAGACTGATTTGCATTTGGCTGGGTCTAAACTGGGGTGGCATGGTGAGCAAAAGAACGAAGAATTTAACCCAGATCTATTGACTGGGGGAGAATGTTTGATTTGCTCTGCATTCCATCCATCATCTCAGTGTCTTTTGCTTTCTCGCCCTAAGTAAGCTGGGTATGCCCAGACCTGGTTCCTGGGCTCACTGTGCCACTGGATTCAATCAATCAATCAATCAATCAATACATTTGTAAAGCGCTCTACTCACCTGTGAGGGTCTCAAGGCGCTGAGGGGGGGAGGTGCCTACTACTGCTCGTATTGCCAGGTCTTGAGGTGTTTCCTGAAGGTGAGATGGTCTTGGGTCAGTCGTAGGTGTGTGGGGAGGGAGTTCCATGTCCTAGCTGCTAGGTAGGAGAACGATCTTCCTCCGGTGGTGGTTCTGCGAATCCATGGGACGCTGGCGAGGGCGAGGCTGGTGGAGCGGAGCTCTCGGGTGGGAGTGTAGAGTGAGAGGCGGCTGTTGAGGTATTCGGGGCCCATGTTGTGGAGCGCTTTGTGTGCGTGGGTGAGCAGCCTGAACGTGATCCTCTTGTTGACGGGGAGCCAGTGCAGGTTTCTCAGGTGGGCGCATATATGGCTGTGGCGAGGGATGTCGAGGATGAGTCGTGCGGAGGCGTTCTGTATGCGTTGAAGTCGTTTCTGAAGTTTGGCTGTGGTTCCTGCGTACAGGGTGTTTCCGTAGTCCAGTGGGCTGGTGACGAGGGCCTGGGTGACCGTCTTTCTGGGTTCGGTGGGGATCCACCGGAAGATTTTTCGGAGCATGCGCAGGGTGTTAAAACATGAGGATGAGACTGAGTTGACTTGCTTGGTCATCGTGAGGGAGGAGTCCAGGATGAATCCCAGGTTTTGTGCGTGGTCTGTGGGTGTCGGTGCGGTGCCCAGCGGGGTGGGCCACCAGGAGTCGTCCCAAGCAGATGGCGTTTGTCCGAGGATGAGGACCTCCGTCTTGTCCGAGTTGAGTTTCAGACGGCTGTGCTTCATCCATTCTGCGACGTCTTTCATTCCGTCCTGGAGATTGGCTTTGGCGGTGAGAGGGTCTTTGGTGAGCGAGAGTATCAGTTGGGTGTCGTCGGCGTAGGAGATGATGTTGATGTTGTGTTTGTGTGCGATGGCGGCGAGGGGGCTCATGTAGATATTGAAGAGGGTTGGAAAGAGTGAGGATGCTTGGGGTACACCACAGATGATCTTGGTGGCCGCGGAGCGGAAGGGAGGGAGGCGGACTCTCTGGCTTCTGTCGGACAGGAACAATGTGATCCAGTCCAGGGCCTTTCCTTGGATCCCAGTGTCGTAGAGGCGGGTTATTAGGGTGCGGTGGCAGACTGTATCAAAGGCTGCCGAGAGGTCTAGGAGGATGAGAGCGGCTGTCTCCCCGTTGTCCATCAGGGTCCTGATGTCATCGGTGGCTGCGATGTGGGCGGTCTCGGTGCTGTGGTTGGCTAGAAATCCAGACTGGGATGGGTCGAGTGAGTGGTTTTCTTCGAGGAATGCAGTCAGCTGTTTATTGACGGTCTTCTCGATGACTTTGGCCAGGAAGGGGAGAAGGGAGATGGGGCGGAAGTTCTTCAGGTCTTTGGGGTCCGCTGTTGGTTTTTTTAGAAGGGCGTTGATTTCTGCGTGTTTCCAGCTTCCAGAGAAGGTGGCTGACGTGAAGGAGCTGTTGATGACGTTCCGGAGGTGGGGTGCGATGATGGTGTCGGCTTTTTTGAAGATGTGATGAGGGCATGGGTCGGAGGGGGAGCCGGAGTGGATGGTGTTCATGACGCGGGTGGTGTCTTCAGTGCTGATGGGGGTCCATACGCTGAGGCTGGTGGTGGGGGCGTTGGTTTGGTGTTTGGAGGCGGAGTTTGGGGTCCGAAGCTGTCGTGTATATCTGTGATCTTGCGGTGGAAGAATGTGGCGAGGGAGTTGCAGAGGTCTTGCGACGGTGTGATGTTGTTGTTGCTGGCGCTGGGGTTGGAGAGTTCTTTGACGATGCTGAAGAGTTCCTTGCTGTTGTGGGCGTTGTTGTCCGGACTCTCTTTGAACGATGTTCTTTTGGTGGTGCGAATCATCTGGTGGTATTCGAGGGTGGCGCTCTTGAGGGCTGTCATGTTATCTGCTGTCCGTTTGTTGCGCCAGGCGTTTTCGAGGGTTCTGCATGCTTTCTTGGCGATTTTGAGGGCGTCTGTGAACCACGCGTTTTTTTTGTTGCTAGTCTTGCCAGGGGGATCCTTCATGGGGGCGAGGTCATCGGCACAGTTGGAGATCCACAGTGCGAGATTGTCTGCTGCGTCGTTGGCGTCGGGGGTGTTGATAGGTGGGTTCTGACTCAGTGATGTGGTCAGTTGGTCAGTGGTGACTTTGTCCCAGCATCTGCGGGGGGTCCATAGCGTCTGGTGGTGGGAGGTGGTCTTCTTGAAGGTGAAGTGGATGCAGCTGTGGTCGGTCCAGTGTAGTCCGGTGGAGTGGCTGAAGGAGACGTGGTTGCTGGCGGTGAAGATGGGGTCGAGCGTGTGGCCGGCGAGGTGAGTGGGCGTGTCCACCAGTTGCTTGAGTCCGAGGTTGGAGAGGTTGTTGAGCAGGGTGGTGGTGTTGTTGTCATTGTTGTTCTCCAGGTGGAAGTTCAGGATTCAAGCTAGCCTTGCTGATGAGGGGTGATGCTTTGAAACTGGTCCCAGGATGCTTGTTTCCGGTCCAGGGAGGACCTGGCTTGGTGGTTCGGTCTGGACTGTTCCCATGAGGCACAGGGTCAAGACTGATTTGCATATGGGTGCGTCTAAACTGGGATGCCATGGTGAGCAAAAGAAGGATGGATTTAATCCACATCTATTGTCTGGGGGAGAAAGTTTGATTTTCACTGCATTTTGTCCATCATCCCTGTGTCTTTTGCTCATTACTTGTTGGGCAGATCAGCTTGAGGGAGGAAGGGGTGTGTGGATGTTTGGGGGAGCTGTGAAATTGTTATGCCGACTTAAGATAATGTTTCGATAAAAGGTGGAGGCATGGGTCATGAAAAAACATTACTGTGGAAAGAAGTTGGGGATTTAAGAGAGAAGACTAATTGTGTTGGCGGTTAGGGGCGGATGCCTTTTTGAACAGATTCACATAGGTGTAAAGTGAGGCCATTAATTTAGCCTGTAAGGCAGTTGTCAGGGTTTTGCATGTTCTTGTCATACACACCTGCTTCATTAAAGTGATTTTTTGCACATTAAACAAGTTGTGGCTCATGTAATTGAGCCGTCTCACCCGAACATATACAAACGCTGCCTATATGTTCATAGCCGTACAAAATTAATTTAAACCAAGTAATGTCATAAAATGTCCCTTGCCACAACCTCTAGAGGCCCTGTACTCGGCTGCTGCTGCTACCATTCCATGGGCCTCAGCACCCAAATAATGTGCTGCCATTGTTCAGGTGCCAAACTGCGCCCAGCAGTTGTTACTGGCGTCTACGTCGTTGTTGGTATAGTGAGTGTAGTCGTCAGGGCACTAGTCGGGGGTACACGCGGGTGTACGGCGTCCACCCACTTATTTCACAGGGGGGACGCCATCCACCCTGCCAAGAAGTTGGGCCCCACTGATAAAGATGCTGAATTTGTCCTAGTGTAATTTCCAAACTGGGAGACTTTCAGCAGCACCTGCACGATCAGCAACAACGTGCAGGCGGGGACGGGGCTCTCTTATTTCTAACTCCTGCTGGCTCTTAACAAAGGCCGAGTCTGAGGGGTCTTCAGGCCCCCTTTTGTTCGAGACTCCTGGCTGGCAGCAGTCAGGAGCCTCATACCCAGAAGCAAATGCAGCAGAAGAGAAACAAAGGCTCACACCTTGTTAGCACTTCACGCATACTTAAGAGAGGCAGCTTTTCACTTTGTTCAGGCCCTGTTCAGGAGATGTGCATGCACTGTAAGAATGGCAGATGTGTTGGTCTTTTCCAGTATTTGCACAAAATAAATAGTATTTATATAGTGCTTACTACCCTGAGGAGGAGTTGTAATAGTTTAAATATATGGCTAAAGGAAGCTTTACGCTGACAAAAGGCAACCTTGTTTTATGTGTAGCGTACAAACATTTTAATCTTTTGTCTAATTCAGGAGAGTTTACAAGTACACTCGAAATGTGCTCCAATGTACTCATGATACACCTGCTAAATATGAATGTGAGAGCTTAAGATCTGATGTCACTACTTGTGATGCCACTTCCTGTGATGTCACGCGCCGTAATGTCACGCAGTTTGATGTCACGCGCTGTGATGCCACTTGCTCACTGATTAACTAGGTTAGTCCCCCCCACTTCTGTTTTTTAGGACTATTTTAGTGCATCCGCTCGCTTGTGAAACGTTTGTGTTCGCACAAAATACATGTCAGTACGCACAACACATGCAAAGGACAAGCTTGCCACAATTGTGGTGGTGCACCGCAATCACTGTATTCTAAATCTGAAAGGTCCAGGTGGGCCCTTTCTGCAACTGCTGGAGCAGGACAGTTCCAGCAGCCTGAAGGCTGCACTCTGCATGTGTGAGCTCCTTGAGGGGTTTACCCTGCGGCGTGGCAGCCTCTTTTCCTGCTGGCCCCTCAGTACGCAATGCCTATAAAGTGTTTGCTTTTCTAGGCTGCTAATGCACTGCTCCCGCCGCCTGCCCTCGCCGCGGGAGCGCTGATCTCGAGGTGACAGCAGTTTTTCTTTTCCAGCTGGCTTCCATGCTTCTCCCGTCCATGTGTGAGGTCCCAGGCGTGCGTCTGTCGACCTAGCACTGGACGTCTCTGATATGAACACAGCACAATACGGCCTCTCCTCGCTGGACCCGGAGAACACGACTTTCCACTTCA